>NC_137588.1:9150831-10350831 GCF_963210335.1 Falco punctatus
GCATTCCATTTTCTGCCCTGTTGTAAGTGGCAGTAGTTTTAGAGGGATGGCCGACCCCTGGGAAGGGGTGGGAAGCAGGCCCCTCTGAGGTGAGAGGGGAGCGTTCACATATCCCGGTTGCCATCTGGGAATGTGCCAGAGAGCTGGTGATCTGCTGGTGACAGAGTGGCTGGATTATTGTGGGGTTTTAAACTTGATTTGGAGAGAAAGGTTTAAGAGATCCGCAGGCCAGCTGAGTTGTGGTGGCACGTCTCCCAGGAAGTCAAGAGAATTGCTTGGTCTGCAAAATGGTGGAGGGTTTGGCTTAATATCTCCATTTCTGTGTTTTTACATAGCCTCCTGAGGGAGAATTAGGTGCTTTTAAAGAGAAATATTTACCTACTCCAACAGCAGGATCTGCCAGACTAAAATGTCTTCTTGTTTTTTCTCAATATTACTCTTTAATATGTATGTTAGCTAAAACAGGGTTTGTTTTGCCTGCTCTACCATCTCGCTTGTTAGTTTCCCAATATTTTGTTGTCAGTGTAAACATTCTTCATCAGTGCAGGTAACTTTTTTTACTTTTAACATCACTGAAGGACATTACCGTAAATATTCCATTTTATTTGTATTTGCAAAGCAAACAAGACTTCTAAAATCTAAAATCTTCGTTGTTTGTTTACCTTCTGTTCCAGTTTTGTTAGAGGCAAGCTCTGTTGTGGAGCTATCATGGTTTACACCAGTTGCCTCAAGAAAATTTAACTTTGTACCTTACACCTTTGTTATGCAAGGTTTGAGAAACTCTTCTGTAGCATTTAAATTGCTTCATATTCAGTTGCCTTGGGGCACACAGAGAATGACTTTCTGCTGATATAAACAGCAGACCTGTAAAGAACTAAAACACTAAGGGGGCTGGGATTAAAACTTAAGATCTGGAGAGAATTGCTGAAGAAATAAGCTATAAAAATCAAACCAGCCTTGTCAATATTAAGTCTGTTAAAAACACATGGGGAAAAATCATTAACTGTCAAATAGGAATGAATAAAACAGAGGGTGTTGTTTGTGAATTTTGGAGGAGTTATTATTACTAATAAAAATGATTTGGCAGTATCTTTCCTCCCATAACTCGGATCTGCACTGTGGTATCATAGGGGAAATGGCAATATAATGACCTGTTCATTTTTCATTTTGTTTTCCAAATATAATCAAATAGAGAAATTCAAATTTATGTATGTAAAGTGATACCTGTAGCCCACAAAGGGGGCATTACATGTGCTGCTGTTATATATCTTTTATGGCCAGCTTTTTCCAGAATTACAACTCATTTCTTGGGGGCACTTCAGCTTTTCATTGCTTAACTTGAGAATCTGAGTGTCCATAAGACAGGGTTTTTCTCACATTTGCAAAATTACATTATGAATACTTTTCCAATTTACCCCTCTTCTGGCAAATACTCAGTTTTTGATCATTTTAACTACTGCAAATTAGTAATTTGTTTTCCATGTTCATGTTCTACCCCATGAGCTCTTTCAGTGCAATCTAGCATGATGCATATATCCTTCCACAGTTCTTCATAAATTCATGTTCATTGATCCATGATTGTATTTGAGCCACTGTATCAAGTTGCCCTTGAATGAGAAGGTAAAAACTTGTAATGGAAGAAGAAGTCGTTAATCCATGTGGATCTGGCATCCAGACAAAAGTAGTTTGTTATGCTGTCCTTTGAACCCATTTACTCAATTCATTGGGGGCTGTGGGTTATTAAAGACAACAGGGAGATTTGGAAAGTCTAATATTGCTGGTATGACACGACCAGCTCATATTAACTTTACTGGAGCTTCATGCGCACTTCTTTTGGAAGAAATGGAATTTAACATACTGCCCTCAAAGAGGTTTTAGTTTCTTCAGCTGAAGTAGAGGCCTGAACTTGAACTGTGCCCTGTGTGTAGTATGAAGTTATCCAGCTACAGAGGCATCTGCTTTAAAAATGTCATTAAAACAAATTTAAGCCTTAAAGGTGTATGCTAGACAGAATGGGCTTAACATAGCTTTAAAAGTAACTAGTAGGAATGTTTTCAATCCAGTGTGTGCTTTTTCACATTTTGAACATAGTTTACCATGTTCACACTGGTAATGTTATGATGCTAATTTTGACGATGGCTGCAAAGTAAAAGCACAATTCTGGAAACAAACGGAACCTTAGACGAAAGCATCAGGATTTTCAGATGCTCTCAGTCAATGCAGGGTTTAGTGCATATAGGACTTGTAATAGTGGGCTGCAAGAATTGAGGTCAGCTTTCAGTAAAGGTTTTAAATTATCAGCTCATTTGATAGTGTTGGTTTTTCAGAACTATAAATTACATGGTGAAGTCATGCAATGTGGAAATAGCTAAACAGTCATGTTCCTTATACAGATAGGTGCAATGACCATGACACCAAGACTTCCTACAGAATTGGAGACACCTGGAGCAAGAAGGATAACCGTGGAAACTTGCTTCAGTGCATCTGTACCGGTAATGGCAGAGGTGAATGGAAATGCGAAAGACACACATCCCTGCATACAACTAGCACAGGTAAGTGGGGCATCATAGTGTGTAAGGTAGGGGAAGGAACAAGGAATAGCAGGTTTTGAATGGCTAGGACTTGGAGCTGGATTGTGCCATTCTAATTTAGGTATTTAAAGAGTCTTGTCCAGGAAAAATCAGCAACAAAGAGGGTTAGAGTTCAGGAAATACACCTTGTTTGTGCATGTGTAGATAAGATTAATTTATACCTTGTTTCCGTGCACAAATGGGGCTTGCATGTACAGATGTGATTGCCTGCACAATCACAGTGCAGTAAATCATGTCTAAGGCCACGCATCCACAGGAACTATACTAGCTTTGTCTTGAGAGGGTGGCATTTCAAGTTAATATTTGAACTTTATGTATTAGCCTAAGGGTAATTTTCTTGAAGTGTCCTTAATTTAAACCCCACTGAGACCATCTGGTTTCTTTGAC
This sequence comes from Falco punctatus, assembly GCF_963210335.1. Lineage (NCBI taxonomy): Eukaryota > Metazoa > Chordata > Aves > Falconiformes > Falconidae > Falco > Falco punctatus. The sequence goes on from NC_137588.1 coordinate 9,153,810, forward strand.
AAGATAAATATACCTACTAATGGTTGAGCTTTAAAAACCAGAAATGTCAAGGAATATATGCAGTGCTACTTAATACATGTACATTAGAATGTTGGTCATTTTGATATGAAATATTACCTGGTTTATAGGTAGCATATATTTTTTGCCCAAGGTTTATTAAAGTTTTCAGCTTCTAAATTTTTTTTGACCGTTTTGAGGATCTAGGTTTCCTATTGGTGAGTGCAATGTAAAACTTCTCTGTTTTCTTGCATTACCTACACTATATTATTCTTGGTAAATGAACTTTAACAGTTTGATAGCAGCAGGTTAACTTCAAACTCTCAGAAGGTCTAAACTTCAAAATGCGTAAAGCTTCAGGGGTGCCAGTATTCTGTTCCCATTATTGTTTTCCCTTTTTCAGCAGAGCTGAATTTGTGGAGATTCCTGTGGGAATCATTAGCAAAAACTTCCATAATGTAGACAACATGCCTCTTTGTCTCTTAGTATTATTCCAGGTGATAATAGGCCAAAACCTTTTGATTCAATGTTTACAAATTCCAGAGTAAATGAATATGTTTGTGGTTTGTTTTTCTCTTTCAATGGAAAATTCAAAGCAAATCCTTTTTGCTTTATCTTCCTACTTCCTCAGTGTTTTTTTATTGCCTTGTCACTGATCTTGATTGTTCTTTCCAGATTTCCTTCCACAAAACCTTTTTTTTTTCCAAAAAAATTTTTTTCTAAACAATTCCTGTGAAAAGTGGTTGACCCTTAATCCTTTCTAAAGCCACTCTACAGTGGTGGAAACCAGAGGCTGTCATTAGTAGAAGTGGGAGTTGTTATTTTAATTTTGAAGTTTGCTAAGTGGAATAACTAAAACGTGTCGAGGGAAGCTAAGAGAGTTGTGCCTTCGATCTGATGGAGTGCCTAAAGGTTTGATTGAAGCATTCTGTTCTTTAGCTTTACGTGTAACTAGTTTTGGTTCTGTCCTGTGTTCTTCTGCAGGATCCGGCTCTCCTAGCTTCACAAATGTGCAGACTGCGTTGTACCAGCCCCAGCCTCAACAGCCCCAGCCTCATCCATATGGCCAGTGCATAACTGATAACGGAGTGGTGTACTCTGTGGGTATGCAGTGGCTGAAGACACAGGGCAGCCAGCAAATGCTTTGTACCTGCCTGGGCAATGGAGTCAGCTGCCAGGAAATAGGTATGAGTTTGTGTTTAGTGCAGTGGGATCTCTGGGACTTTTGTGTGTGTATCAGAAATGTCTTCTGAAGAAGATTAACTGGAGAGACGTGCAAGGGGTGAAGAAATAGTTGTTTTGGTTATTTGAAGCCTGCTTCTGTCAGGCAGAAACATTTCCCAGTGAGTTATATATAACCTGCTGAGGGAAAACAGAGCCCTTGGGGAGCAGCATTAATAACTTTATTCAAATCGAGCTGCGATAATATATGTTTGGAAAAGAATGTAAAAGAATGACACAGCTGCAGAGCTATGTTGTCTGTTGGTGTCTATTGGCCTAGGTCCATGGCATTCAATGTGGGTTTGCAGCAACCAGTGGCTTAGCCTAGAGGGATTTTTGCCATTTTAGAGCTCCAAGGTTTGGGGATTGCTTAAGCCAGAGTCTAATGCTGTGATTTGCTTGTTTTAAAGCTGTGACCCAAACATATGGTGGCAATTCTGATGGAGAAGCCTGTGTTCTGCCTTTTACCTACGATGGAAGGACTTTCTATTCCTGCACCACTGAAGGCCGCACAGATGGGCACCTCTGGTGCAGCACCACTTCCAACTTTGAGCAGGACAGGAGATACTCCTTCTGTACTGAGCAGAATGGTAAGCTCTTCTCAAAAGATCTTCACATGCATGTGACCTTCATGCACAGATGGAGGAAGTAGCAGAGAACATAGGGACAGGCTACCTGAACAATTCCGGCAATCTGGAGGGAAGCATGCCTCTGCACCAGAGCAGTCCTGTGAATGAAGGACTGCCTGATGTCAGGGCACAGAAGTGCTCTTGGCATCTTTGGAGGGTGCTCAGGGTGATACAGATGTACCTTCTGAGTCCTGTTCTCTCTCCTCTGAGCTGACCTTAGAATGGGAGTGCCTAGGTGGGGTAGAGCTTTGACCCAAAGGATGCTTAGTCTTTGACTTTGCTTGGCTGAATTCCTAGAGCAATGCCCATATTAGGCTGTGAAGAAGAGGATATCCGTGGAGTACAGTTTGTGCAGTCCTCTGTCACTCCCCCCATCCCGACTATCTAGCCAGGTTGCCATATATAGCAGAATCTTAATATGATTTGTGATCACTGATCAAGAGCTGGTGCATGACTAATGCAGCAGCATTCCCTCTTGTCTGTGAATGGTCAGCGTTCCCTTCGCAGCACAATCTACCTGTGTGGTTACACTTCCTGGGAAGCCCATCAGATGTCCATGGAACAGTACCCAGACAGCTTCTCTGGAATCTGACCTTGGAGAGAATTTTTCATATTCCCATGTGAAAATGCTGCTTCTTACACTGCATAGGTGTTTGTTTGTTTTTTTTTTAACTCTGTTCCACTTCAGCTGTTTTTTCTGATGAAAGTCAAGCCTGTCTCTGCAGGACATAAAATATTCTTTCTTTTTAAGAAAAAAACCCAAGCAAAAAACCCACCACTGTCCCTGTCCACACACACATTCTTGTTTTAGTGAGGTTTTTTGTGATAAACTGTTGGAAATTAGAAATATCAATATAGAAAAGCCTCAACAAATGCCTCCTTGTTGTCAATTATTTGTAAAGCAGAGTTGCTCAAGAGGTGAGGAGTTTAGATTACAAACCTTTTTGCACTGCTGCTTGCAAAACATGAAGCTTCAAATCTGCAGAGAGGTTTTGACTCGTCCTGTTGTACGTAACTGAATTGTAACCCTTTCTGGAGGGCTAAGGCTTTACTTTAAGCCAAAGGGCACAACTGAGTTATTACTCAGATAATACAGGTATGCTGAGAACTGAGTTTATTTGATTCCCTAGGCCTTGGCACAAAGCAAAGCTACTTCCCAAACACAGTAAGGTTTGGTTTTCCTTGTTCCCCAGGAATTCCCATGGCTGGCTCTGCAACTCCTTCCAAAGCAAAATTTGAACTGAATTGACCTTGTGTAAGGCTTATGTTTCCAGATCTGAATTACCTAAAGCCAAGAAAAGAGGCCTGGGGATAATGTACAGGGTACATGTAGGAAAAAATAGTGGTTGGTTTTCCGAATTCTTCTGTGCATGCTGATGGATAGTGCAGACTTCATTTGCTTCTGTTTTCTTTTCACTTTTGTAGTTTTGGTCCAGACACGTGGTGGCAATTCCAATGGTGCTCTGTGCCACTTCCCCTTCCTGTACAACAACCGCAACTATACTGACTGTACTTCTGAGGGGCGGAGAGACAACATGAAGTGGTGTGGAACCACTGAGAACTATGATGCTGACCAGAAATTTGGTTTCTGCCCTATGGCTGGTAAGGCTGGGAACCATAAAGGGATTATGGATTACCTCTAAGCGGTTTCTTGAGCTGGAAAGTAAAATGTCTGTCATTGGTCAGTTACTGATGACTTCCAATGAGCTGCACCTCAGCCCAAAATCCCTTAAGGCATTTCTGAAGTTTTGCTTTGTCCTTTTTACCCCACTTGATCACCTCTAGCAGAGACTTAGGCAACGCCAGGAGAAGGCAATTTTCATTACTACTTTGCTACAAGCCAGTGGTAGGGCATGCTTCTCAGCTGGTGCAAACTGGTGTAGATCCATTAGAGAGCACTGGAATGTAGTGCTTTGTGGCCAGTGAGGTTTTTATCTTGCATCTACCAAAGCTGCTTCTTCATGGCTCATCACTTCCTTTTGCCCAAGTCTGTGGTCAGTGTGTTGCCCTGAAAATGACAGTAATGTCAAAATCAATGTTGTGGTCCATTCCTACAATCCGTGCTAGTCTCCATGATGTCAAGAGGGGACATGCAGGAGGGAATGTGACTACCAATTCTTAAAAGAAAGGCCTTTGGTAACTAATGGCAATGTAGCATCTGAGTCCTTAAACAGCTTGTGTAACATGCAGGTCTTCAAATGGCTATGTTCATATAAAGGCATGTACATAACAAGAATTGATTCTTTCACATTGCACCCCTTGGACATTGTACAGAAGCTATTTCTAGTAGCTTTCAAATGAGCATTAAAATTAATGAACCCCTACAAGAGATCTGCACTTAGAGAATGTCATCACCCAGCAAAAATGCTATTTGAAATTGAGTGGGTGCCTAAAGCTTCCTTGTTAAGATGCAGAAACCACTACACAGTATGAAGGGGTATTGCAAATGGTCTAAACCCTCAAGGTCTTGTTAATTCTGGCCATGTAAAGTATTGTCTTGCTTTCTTTTCAATCAGCCCATGAAGAAATCTGCACAACCAACGATGGCGTCATGTACCGTGTTGGGGACCAGTGGGATAAACAACATGATATGGGCCATATGATGAGATGTACTTGTGTAGGAAATGGCCGCGGAGAATGGACTTGCATTGCCTATTCACAACTCAGAGGTACTGTTTTTCATGTTGATGTCACCACTTTAGCCTAAGCTTTGGGGGGGTGGGAGAAACTGGTTTTCTTTTCCATCATTGCATGTTTGAGCCCAGGCTCAAGAATTATGTATTATCAAGCCTTTCTTTGTAGCAGAAAGGGAATCAGAGGAGCTATGTGAAGTTCCTATCTTGTTTACGTGCTGGAAAAGTACTATTTCAGTCTTTGCAGGCTAGCAAGCAGAAGCAAACTTTATTAGCTTGATCAGTAGGTATCCCTCTATGTTGAGGAATCAGCACCACTGTGACTTTAGAGAACTTAGTAGAAGTATGTCCCTGCCCCAAGAACAGACAAAACTCCAGACTAGTCTGAATTTTGAATGCAGAGTCATTCTGTTTTATCGTTCTGCAGTGAAATTTTCAATTCCTCTGTGCTGGATTAGCTTTTTGCTGGGTAATCTATATGAAAAGTTGGCAGGACAGCACTGAGATTACTCTTATTTACTTATTTATATGAGTAATCCAAGTGGAGAAGTGCTTAAGCAATACCAAAAAAAGAAGACTTAAAAGCACAGACATTTGATCATCCTACAGCTAGCTCACAGCATTGGATTCATGTCTGGAAAAGGCAGGGGCCTGCTGTCAAGCAGCCAAGAAAGGACTTTTAACACCACTGCTGAAATGGGTTATAGTTTATAGGGAAAGGCTCGCTGAAGGGCTTTGGGAGGTTTTGGTTTTTTTCCTAAGCATTTCCTCCAGAACAGTGAGAAATGCACTGCTAAAGTTCTGGTCTGTGAAACTCCTTTTTCCACATACATAGCTAGTTCTTTGCAACTTCATTCTGGACTTAAAGTAGTGTTTCTTGGTGAGGAGGGTGGAGATACTTTACTTTTTCAAAAGACAAAGGTTACCTACCTAAGAGCTGTTTAAACATAGCACCCAGAGAAGGTCCTTGGTGCCCATAGAAGGGTCTGAGTGCTGCTTGGTTTATCCTGATGCCATGCCCGTGGTGTGAGAAAGTACAATGGGGAATGAAAGCCTGGAATTAACAAAGTCGCTTCCCCAAGAACAGATGGTCTGTGATTGACTCCGGAACCGAACTTGGGTCTCTTGGGTTCCAGTTAAAAAACCAATATGCTGCTGGGGTGGTTTTCATATTTGTTTTGTCTTTCTGCTCCTTGCTGTGATTAGACTGGCATTGGGAGTTCTGGGCCAGATCACAGGTTGACATGTTGCTGTTGAACCTAATAGACTGATACCATTGTACTTCAGCATGGGGTCTGGTTACTGTGTTTTGAGGGAATAATGGATTAGTAGATGCCAGTAGCATCTTGGATGTGTAATAGGTCTGCTCCTGTCTTCAGATGACTACAAAGTGTTAGCAGAAGATGCCCAGCAAAATAACTTCTTGAGGATGTTTGTACTTCTTGATGGTATCTTTATGAATTTGGAGTAGCCGTTTCTCCTTGTGTAGTTCTAATGATTTCAGACAGTACTCACTGAGGTGTTTCAGTTTAGAACTTCCTCAGAGGAGGTAGTGTGAAAGGTAGTGTGCTGTTTTAGATTTTCTTTCACACGTGGAATCTGTCAAAAGGAACAGCCACGCAGTTTTGTAGTCTGGACTGCATCCTGCAGACCTCTTTTCTGCAAGTGTTGCTTATTTGCACACAGCTGATAAATAAACTCAGGGGTGTATGCAGCACTACTCTGTGGTGATCACAGATATCAGGAGGGCTCCCTTTTGCCTGAGTGGAGCTTGTCATAGTCAGTGTCTGTAAGCTGATCAAGAGGAGGGAGTGATGTGACAAGCAGACAGATTTTGTCTTAACACTTAGAGCTATTGCTGACAAACTGTCTCTGCTCTTTTTCAAACAGACCAGTGCATTGTGGACGGTATCACCTATGATGTGAACCAGACCTTCCACAAGCGTCATGATGAGGGGCACATGCTGAACTGCACATGCTTTGGCCAGGGCCGGGGGAGATGGAAATGTGATCCTGTTGGTAAGTCACCAGTTGTGCCCACTTGCCAAATGCACTCTGTGGCTGTGTAGAAACTGGTTATGGCACGGTGAAACTGGTGTGTGAATTTGGGCTCAGTCTTTGCCCACTTTCTGCCCTGAATCACACAACTGCAAAAGTACATGTAACACTGGATTTGCTGGAGGGTAAGTGAAAAGGTATTTGTGGTTTTAAGGACATGAAGCCTGGGTTATCAGACATGCCATAGAAGTCAATGACAATGCAGTAGTAATGGATTGTGGCAACATACCTTTTAAAATGTAGGAGGTCATGGTAACAGGGCACATTAGTTCCTGGCTGGGGCGATTTGGCTGAACTCTGTTGGCCTAGCAGGCAGGGCTCTTGGACTGAATGCTGATAAAACAATATGCAGCTAGGCGCTGATGCTAGGATCTGTTTTCTTTTCTTTCTCTATCCTAAAATCTTTAGTTCTCCTCATTAAACTGAGAAAGGAGCACCAGCATATATTAACTTAGCTTTGGACTAAATTGATTTTTTTGGCTGTTCTTGGTTCTGGCAAAGAGAGAAAGCTCAGGATGAGAACACGTGTTAATAGCACTCTGGAGGTTAGCTAAAACCATCATGGTTCTCTGCAGGAATGAGGAGATTTCATCTCTTCTTCCTCCCCCGCTTTCCTAGTGAAACTTGATTGGAAGATAAGACCTGGCTGTTTGGTTTACAATTACTAAATCCAAGAGAACTTCAAACTATTGCCAAGAAAATCTATTAGAAATTACTAGTGGTTAAATTCTGCTTTATTTACAGTAACATCTATACAGGTTTACTGGAGGAAGTTGGATTGTAAAGCTCCTGAAAATTACTGTTTTGAAAGAAGCGGAGGGGGAATGATTTCAGCTATCTGTAAATGTGCAACTGGTTCAGTTTTGTTGGCTCTCTCTAAACAGGGTTTCTGTTTATCCAAGCAAGCATGATACTAGTTCTCGATGAAAATTTCCATTGAGCCAGAAACAGGCATAGGTCAGACTGGAAAGTGTACTGAAGCATTGGTACTGTGTTGTATTTACACTAGCTAAGCTGATTCCAGGATGTGATCTGTCCTCTTTTGGTTTATATAATGGTAAATTCAGAAAGAATCTGCTGAAAGTTAACAGGTAACTTCGGACTTACAAAGCATGACTGAATTCTGCTGAAGCCAGTAGGAATTCTGCCATTAACTTCATTGAGAACAGCATGGTTTAACTTTGGATGAGAGATGAACTTAGCTGACTGGAGCAAAACTGGGCTCCACAATAGATGGTTCAAAATAAATCCTTTCTTGAAGGAACATCCCATTGACTTCCCTGGGAAGCTTGCCAGGTGGATGGCCTGTATTTAACAGTATCTGAAGAAATCCACCACAACTGAATTAGCCCCCTAGTATCTAACACACGCAGTGATACATCAAGAACCTTGATTTGAGATTCAATTTCTTTTGCTGCTTTCTCTTTATTTAACTGTATTTGCAGATAAACATTGGTGTTAGATTTCTTTTTGTAAGTCTGTTATGACTGACTTTTCTGTGTTTGGCAGAGATTTTTCATTATAGTTTCAATAATATGCTGTGGTTAACTGTCTCTTTTGTGCCTTTAGATCAGTGCCAGGATTCAGAAACCCGTACCTTTTACCAAATTGGAGATTCGTGGGAGAAGTACGTCCACGGTGTCAGATACCAGTGTTATTGCTATGGTCGCGGTATTGGAGAATGGCATTGCCAGCCTCTGCAGACCTATCCTGGTAAGAAAGCCAACAGACAACTAACTCATCTGCTGAGTAAGACATGGGGAAAGCAAACTTTCCACCTCTCACCTCTTCAGGTTTCTGTACATTATTCCTTTTGGTTTCCTTTTCAAACAGAACCATTTCCCCCCCTCCCTTGGCAGACACAAACAGGTGTCATGATTATAAAGAGGGGGCCAGGCTGTTAGCTATTCCTCAGGCCAGGGTTAGTTTAGAGAATAACTGTCAGTTCACACAACAACTTGGGTTTACGTTGCTTCTTGGTGTTTAATGATACCACATTTGTAACCTTCAGTTCCTATTGCTTAAAACTCTTAGGTATGTAGTCTTTCCTTTTCCACTCACCACAGAAGCAAAATACCATGGAATGAGAAGAGGAGACTCAGGGAGGACTTTATTGCTCTCTAAACTACCTGCAAGGAGGTTGTAGGCAAGTGGGGTTTGATGTCTTCTCCCAGGTAACAAGCAACAGGACAGGAGAAGATGGCCTCAAATTACACCAGGGGAGGTTTAGATTGGATATTAGGAAACATTTCTTCACAGAAAGGATAGTCAAGCACTGGAACAGGCTGGCCAGGGAGATGGTGGAATCACCATACCTGGAGGTGTTTAATAAATACGTGGATTTGGTGCTTAGGGCCACGGGACTGTCCTAAGTCCTACAGTTGGATCTGATGATCTTAAAGGTCTTTTCCAACCTAAATGATTGTATGATTCTGATTCTTCCTGATCAGTGCCCTGAAGAAATTAAATATTTGAACTTTTGTTTGCCCAGTCAGTTCCAGGAAATCTTTATAGGCACAGGCAATGCCTGCTTATTGGCTTGTTCTGTTCCAGTTCCCTGAACAGAACATGATAAGGGGAACCTCTTTACTTTCCTGTTTAAGATTGCTACTGCCATTGTCTTAATCTGAATAAAATTAAATATTAAGGCTGTTTTGGCTTCCCTGTTGGGAGGAGAAGACTGTGTTCATGTCATTGGTTCCTGAACCCATCTCTGAGCATAAATGTGGAGGAACTGCGTAAGGATTGGATGTAGCAGTTTCAATGCTGAGGTGATTCTCTGCTTTTATATCAAGATAGGTTAAGAAGAGTATATCCAGTCACTAGCTGCAGTGTATTTATACCCAAAGTGCCCTGTGAGGTAAGAAAGGGAATATGAGGCTCGTTTGGAAAAACGGTTTTAATATAGCCGTAGAAGGGGACTAGTCCCTTTGAAACATGTTGAAACTACATGCTTCACATAAATAAGGTACCTCTTCTCTGTGACTTGCTTCACACACATCATATAGAAGATCTTTGTGACAGCACTGTATTGAACCTGACCTACACCCAGCAGTGTTGTCAATGACCTGACTGCATTTCTATCTGTGGCCATAACAGCTAGTGAGCCAGAGACAAGGCAAAAGGATATTTGGCAGACAGAGCTATGGACTTGCCTTTCTTCGGGGCAGGAAACTAAGGAGGGCAAGAATAGGAAGCAGGCCTTCTTTGGACTTTCTTGAGTTTCTTCCTGGACCTTGCTGAGCTTCATTGACTCCTGTCAGATTGCTTACACAAACATCTCCCTGAGCTATGTGAAATATGCATGCCTCCAGACTGGAGAACCAGGGCTTTGGGCTTCTTTAGACACAAGAGTGACTGAAAATGTGTAAATAAACTAAATCTAATGTTTCTGAATGTAGGTTTGGGGTTAGGTGAGCTTTGAAATTTTCTGCCTGTGGGCACAGGTTTGTTTGCCTGGAAGTCCTGTTAAATATGGAGCAGGTATATATTACACAGTTGTACAAATAAATTATAATTAGTAATGTTAGGAGTGGGAGGAGAGTGAAGGTATTTAATGGCTAAAAGAAGACGCTTTCCTGCAAATTCCAGAGTGGTCTTTGCTGGCATTTTCCGAGAACTAAAATGAGGACAGTGCTGCTGAGTGTTCAGTGAAACCTCCCTGGCAAGGCTGGGAGGGACTGAAAGGAGACCCATGGGATCATAAATCCTTTCCTTCTCTATTGGAGAGCCTTGTGGAGGAAATACACCTAAGCCTGATCTGGCTAAATGCAGTCTGTAGTCTTCATCATTAAAGCACTGCTGAACTTGTATTTTTGTGAGTTTATGGGCCCGATTTGTCTCCAAGGCTTCCACCAGCCCTTCTAGTGTGGTTTCTGTGCAGAAGACATGCCTCACTACCTGTGGAGTGTTCCACAGTGGCATGAAAATTTAGTGTTGCCAATCAACTGATTGAATAAGTTAGTAAACCAGCAGAAGACTAGTGTCTCTTTGTAGGTTTATTCAATGTCAGATCAGGAATTTGCTGTCACCATGCCACAAGATTAGACCTGGATTTGGTAGACATTTCTGATCTTTTTCCCTGTTCCCGCTGCAGAAGATAATACATGAAAGTAGTTAGTTGCTGAGAAGCCCCCTCTCTTTGGACAGCTTTGCTTTGCAGACTTTTTCTATATTAGACTGATACGCTTTTTTATTTCATTGATAACTGACAGGAAATTAACCCAAACAGTGCATGTTAACTCCCCCCCAGAATATATTCTAATTCACCAGTTTTCTAAGTAGCGGTGAATCATGAAGTGTAGAAAGACAATGTAACTTATTTCCTATGTATAGACATAGTATGTGAACTGCACAACTTTCTTGCTTTTTGACTCCACAACAAAGGCAGAACAAAAGCATCTCCAATATGTTAAATAAGGCATTTATTTTTTTTTTCCCCCAGGGTCATCTGGGCCTGTTCAGGTGATCATCACAGAGAGTACAAATCAGCCAAACTCCCACCCTATTCAGTGGAATGCTCCTGAACGATCTCACATCACCAAGTACATCTTGCGCTGGAGACCAGTGAGTACCACATTCATCATCATTCATTTATTCATCAAAAATACTTTCTTTGGCTTTTTTTGGTGTCTGAAGGAAGTGACTGACACAATTTCAGCAACCTGTAGTTGCTACTTCACTGTCCTTGTCCTGTAAAGGTCAACAGTTACTCTGTGCTTTATAAACACTTGATGTTTCCCTGCCCAAACTTTACTGGTCACTGCATTCATGAAGTATCTTATTAACCAAGGCACTAGCACAGTAAGCAGACAAGTTTATATCCTTCTTCACTTTAAGTAATGTAAATCCTTGTGGAAGCTTCTTCATCATAAGAAACATTGTTTTAGTACCATGTACTTATCCAGAGACAACTGGCATAAATTTTCTTATTAATGAGGAGGTAAAAATTCATAGGATATGAAGATATAAACAGCTAGCATAGGATTAAATAAACAGTCATCTCCCATTTTCTCTAAAGTCTAAACCAAAGCTGGTTAACCACTGCTTGTTGGCTCATTCATATTTGAGGAATGATTTGGTTTAACCAATGTATATGAGTTGCTTTACATTTCTCCTGAGTACAGCTTCACAAAAGACCACTTAATGATTAAGAACATTAGTACCTTGATGCTGCCTGTTACGAAGAGAACAATAAAGGCCCTGATCCAAAGCCATTAAAGGCACTTAAGTTTCTTTTTACTGACTTCAGTGTATCTTGGAACAAGGCCTGAATGAAATGGACTTTAAAGCGCTGGAGTACAAACCTCAGAGGATGGAGCATTATATTAGAGCTTCCCATAGAGTTCAAACACAGGGTAGAAGGAAAGAACTTTTCTGTATATTGTTTTCAGATGATGGCTTAGAGTGTTACTGTGAACAGGCTTCAAATATGCATTTTCCAGCCCTTACTTCATGCCTTACTGTATTTTTGATAAAGGAATGAGTTTAGTTTATATATTACAAGTAATGCTCCTTTTAAAGGAAGAAGTCCAAAGCTAAATGATTTTTGTTTACCACAGTAAAACTTAATCACCCAAAATGTCATGAGCCCTGCTTCCTGCCATAGTTTCTCATCATCTTTGACTTGATGCCATCTGTGCATTTGCCATTCAAGTCATACCTGTGTTTGAATATCACAGTGCTTGGTAACCATGTGGCAGGTTAGGTCACTAGATACCCCTGCTAGCAGGCTAAGGAGTCTCTCACTATTTAAGTGTCCTTGTTCTTGCAGAAAAACTCTGGGAGACAGTGGAAGGAAGCCACCATCCCTGGCTACCAGAACTCCTACACAATCTCAGGCCTGAAGCCTGGTGTGATATATGAAGGACAGCTCATCAGTGTTCAGCAGTATGGCCACAAAGAAGTCACTCGCTTTGATTTTACCACAACCAGCACCACAGCAGTGACAAGTAAGTTGAACAGTGGGGCATCCAGAAAAACCTGATCTCCTTCACTCAAGTCTTTTTCATGCATCCCAGTTAACACAAAGGTAGCAATGGTTAATTATACCTCTCTTTTGTAGGCAACACTGTTTCAGGAGAGACAACGCTTCTTCCTCCCGTGGTTGCTACTTCAGAGTCAGTGACTGAAATCACAGCCAACAGCTTTGTTGTCTCCTGGGTTTCTGCTTCTGACACAGTTTCTGGATTCCGTGTGGAGTATGAGCTGAGCGAAGAGGGTGATGAGCCACAGTATCTTGGTGAGACAATATTTGAGCCTACTAGACCAAAGCATTGGTAGCAGTACATCGCTGTTTTCGATGACGATCAGCATAGCTGGTGTAAATAGTGAGGGTCTTGCTATCTTTCAGTAGGATTCAGTTAGGAGATGAGAGTGCTCACTTTGTTCATTGTCCTTCCTGCATCAATGGCTGTAAGTTCATGTCCAAGGAAGAGTATGAGAACAAGACAAGCATATAGCAGTAGCACCTCAAAATACTGCCCCAGGAAGCTGCGGAGGAAAACTCCCTGAGCCAGAGGTGGTGGATTTGTAATAACTGTAGGTAGATACATTTATTCTTTGCAGCTCTGAATTTGCCCAGTCTTTTTTTTTCCTTTTGAAATCATGTAAGTTTACTAGGTTCCACAGCATCATGAAGTGAGCAGCAGTGCAGATGAGGAGAGAACCAAATCTATTTTTCAAACTTGCCGCCTGGCTAATTTCCGCTGCTATACCTTTGTTCTTCCATCGCAATGGACAGAGAAATTGAGAAAACTTTCCTATATACCCTCTCTTGGTTAATTGTCATCTCATGGATGTTTGTTCCAGTTTGCTCTGTCAGTTGCTTTGTTTGGATTGGATCTTATTCATCTTTGATAATGCGGCAACTTATCTAAGCTGGAAAGCTGGAAGCCAAGGCACTGGACTCAGACCTAAGAATTGAATCTACTTTTCCAACATCTACTGTAGAGCCTGTGTCACCACGCATAATTTCATCTTAAGTTCTTTCTCCTAATTTCCTGTCTTAACAATAGTAATAGCAGTATCTCACAAGGATTTGAGGTTACAATAGCTACTTGGACATGAGTGCAACAGAAGAATAACGTGAGAAAAAGAACAGTAATCCTCTGACCTAATAATTCTCCCTGGACTGTTGCTCCCCTGAATTCACAGGCTTGGACTCATGAGCAGAAGTGGCTTACGCTGGGATTGCCAGCACTGTCACCACCTTTCTTGTCTGCACACTGGCTGCCCTGACAGCTGAGCTGTGTTCTGCAGCACCTCCTGAGCTCATCTGTCTACAGACAGAGGTTTACAGGCAAATTGAAAGGCAATTCCCATTTTCCCTTAAGATGCTTGGCTTCAGTCTGGCCAGTAAGGAGCTGCTTCTTGGGGAATTTCCTACATCTGGCATGTAGGTGGACATCTGGGGGAAGGGAGCAGGGAGAGAAGTTCATTAGCCCTCATAATGTCATTCTTCTCTACTCATGAGTCAGTCTTTCCACATAACCTACTCATGTGAAAATTCTTCCATATATTTCTGTATTGAAAATACAACAGTCAGGATATGAAATAAGTACTTGGTTAGCTGAAATGGCTAGATGCCAGCAGTGTGCAGGGGTCTGCTGCTCGGCTTGCCCTGCCATATCACACACATCAAGTGTTGCTGTCCGAGGTGTTGTCTGCTTGCCCAGTGTGGGGACCTGTTCCAACTCGCCACACAACTTTTCTGATGTGGACTAAAGACACAGTACAGAACAATTGCTGTTTCATTGCAGGAAGACCGTGATTTGGTTCAAATTAGAACAGAGGTCTCAATTACTTCAGTTGAAGAGAAAGCAAGAAGGTAGAATTGCTAAGGCAATTTTTTCTTTCCTGCCTTCCTTAGATCTGCCAAGTACAGCCACTTCTGTCAACATCCCTGACTTGCTTCCTGGTCGCAAGTATATTGTTAATGTCTATCAGATCTCTGAAGAGGGAGAGCAGAATTTGATCCTGTCTACTTCACAGACTACAGGTATGTGTGGGTGCACTTTGCAAGCTGTTCTTATTGTTTGTTCAATGAATTTTTACCTCTTACCCTCATGCTTGCTGTCCTCCTCTGTTTATTTCCTTAAACAGCTCCTGATGCGCCTCCCGATCACACCGTGGAAAGTGTAGATGACACATCAATTGTCATTAGCTGGAGCAGACCACAGGCTCCAATCACAGGTAAGTCTAATGGGAGTGCACCTATTTTGCACTGTTGGTAGAACCTGAAATCTAGGTAAAAAAGCAATGACGTACAACTCTGGGACAGAGGGCTAGCATATAATTCTGCCCAGTCTGAGAGACCAGCTGGGAAGCACATGGGCTGTTTTGCATTTGCTTGGTTTTGCTGTCTGAACCAAGCAATTCAGGAGGCTGGACACAAAACAATTCCTTCTGGATTCGTGTTAAATAAAAACAAGTCCTATGACCTTCTCTTTGTATCTGTCATCCAGACCATCCCATAACAAGCATAAGACCTGTATAGACCTAAATCCACATGTCAAAACTCAGAAATATTCTAATCCAGGTCAGATAATGCTTTGTAGGGCATTGTGAGTGTGTGCTCTATAGATGGGATGGGACATGAGCACAGGCAAGCCACAAGTCCTGCTGAAGTTCAGGACTATTTTTATGAAACCTCAGTAGGGAGATCAGTTTAATTCTCATTTCTGGTATTCCTTGTACTGGCTTACTGATTGTGGCAGAGAACTATATATACTTTCTCTTCCTTTAGGCTACAGAATTATCTACACACCCTCTGTGGAAGGCAGCAGCACAGAGCTCAACCTGCCTGACACTGCAACCTCTGTAACGCTCAGTGACTTGATGCCAGGTGTTCAGTACAACATCAGCATTTATGCAGTGGAAGAAAATCAGGAGAGCACTCCTGTCTTCATCCAACAGGAAACCACAGGTGTCCCACGCACAGGTAATGGTCAGCATGTTCTCATTATCAGTCACTGAGTTTTCTGTTAGTACACAGAGCTAAATGACAATGCAGGCTCACATTGTTTTAGCTAAATGAATCCTTGAATGGACACAATTCTAGTTTTTGTCACAATTGTTGCGGTTTTTAATTGTAAATGTCACTGGTATTGAAGTTCTGTAGTAAAGTTATGGTCACTTGTGAACTGACACAGTCAGGCCACCACTCTGTATTAATAGGGCTGTAATTCCTATGGATCAGATTGCAGGCAGTTCAAAAAGTTGGTCTTGCATTGTGTCTATGGAAAAGATTGATCAGAGTTTCCTAACTTGTCTTAAGGGGGTTCTGCTAAGAGATCTTAAGAGCCTGCTATATCATTTTGGCCTGCAGATGTTTAAGGTTATGTACTCAGACGCCACAACACAAATCCAAATTGTTCACCTGACTCTTCTCCCTCTCCCTTGCAGTCCTAACCATTATTTTCCACTGCAGTCAGTGGGGATGGGAGATTGCTCAGCACTGACTGATGTGCCAAAGTAACACCATATGATCTAAACTTGAGGCACCTATAATTTAAAAAACTACTGGTTTCAGGTTATTCAAGTATCCAATTGGGCTGAATAGCCAAACCAAAAGAAAGGATAGTGAAAGAATTGGGATCTGATGTGGTAGCAGTGGAATTTGATGGTCCTGCAAGTTGCAAGCACATGTTCGCAAATGGGATTTACCAGGAATGAACTCAGCTCAGTTGTTTTATGGTTTGGCATCTGTATCTTCCAAAAAATGTGCATTGGTTAACCTTAGGGCAGTATCAGTCCTAATCTGAAGAAACTTAATTTGAACGTAGGAATTCAAGGGTGCAGTACTGTGGACCAACACAGAGGGAACTGGATCTTATTATTGACTACAGTAAGGCCAGATCAGCCCCTGTACTTGTTTAATTGTGAAAGATGGATTTGAAGTTAATTATAGACATTCAGAACATGCCATTGGTTTTGAAAACCCTCTCTTTTAATTTTAAAAGGAGTTTCCTATTTCCGGTGCCCGGAGTATTTTATTCCCCCACCCCAAGCTTTTGGTTCTGCATATACTTGGAAGTTCTGTAGCATATATTACACCTGGTCTTTCAGTTCCCTTTCTGTAACAGCAGGATACCTTCTATGACTGAAGGCTTAGAATACTTAAAACTATGTAGTGCCAATCTGAATTGTAGTCTGCTTGAATGTTGTCTGGGAATGTGTGTATACATGTTTGCAGTAAGTTTGCATTTTTTATTTGGCAAATATTCTTGGGCTAGCCATTGCTCAGTCCAAATTAACTTTTTCTTCTTCCATGTAAACCTATAGCTTCTCCTGCCAATTGCTAAGGACTCCCTCTATACCACTGTTCTGTCGCTCTGCTTTCAGATGAAGTTCCTTCACCCAAAGATCTGCAGTTTGTGGAGGTTTCTGATATCAAGATCACCATCATGTGGACCCCACCACAGAGCCAAGTGACTGGCTATCGAGTGGAAGTGATTCCTGTCAATCGTCCTGGCCAACATGGCCAGAGACTGCCTATCACCAGGAGCTCTTTTGCTGAAGTCATTGACCTGCTCCCAGGAACAACCTATCTCTTTAAGATCTTTGCTGTGAGCCAAGGCAGGGAGAGCAAACCTCTGACTGGAGAGCAAACCACCAGTAAGTGTCTTTCCTTCATGGTTTTTTTCAACCTTTTGAAGTGCATATTTCTCTGTCGCTTAGAGAAATATATAAACAGAGCACTTAAAGTGCAACAGTTGTAGCCCAGGAGGCATCCCATAACTAGGATGACAGGGCTGGGAATTCATTCAGTCAAACAATGATCTCTTCAGCAGATTTATCCTCCTCCAGGGCTTTCCAATGGGAGTTTAACTCTCATGGCACTTTAAAACAATTTCGTATGGCTGGAATTCAACTTTTTTATTACTGACTGAGAATTGATGGGCCCTGCAGTTCTTTTACAGCACAGAACGCAGCCTGTGATTTTTTTATTTTTTTTTTTTTTGAGGATACCTTAGGGCAGAGTTCGGCATGATTTGGGAGCCTTGCTGAGATTGCTCTGAAAATCCCTATCTCCTTTCTGACAGCTACATACCTATTTGTCTCGCTGTCAGCAGTAGGAGTTCTGCATGCACGTGTAAGAACAGGCCTTGTCATTAACAGGACTGCATTTCAGCTTTGCCAGGTCAGGCCTGGCTTTCCACAGGCTGTCTCACCACCTGGAATTTCACTGTCATCCCAGTGAAACCTGGGGAACTGGTTTGCAGTGACCTCAAAGGACTGTTGACAAGAGCCATGGGGAGCGTATATTTTTCAGGAAGGGTAGCGCAGGATCTCTCAGAAACTGGTTGCTAATGATCTAGTGGCAGTGCAGCATGTCACCAGTGTGAGGCAAGACAACAAGCAAAGCATACAGTCTGTCAGGCATTGCTTTTTGCTTTGCAGAAGTGCAGAGAAGAGAGGAGCCGTGTCTGGGCAAGATGTAGGCTTTCAGATAGAAGAGGAGGTTTAGCGTGGGTTTGGGTGGTTATCTCCATTTTTGATCCAAGAGAAGCCGATCAGACAGAACCTGGGATTGTGGTTAATTTGAGCAGATCCTGTTTATCAGGCCGTGGAAGGATAGTTCGATGTTTATAGTGCTCTTTGACTCAGTCATGTTATTCAAAGGACTAAAATTCAGCTATGTACATCTGCTGTTCTGACACTTTTTCAGTAAATGTGAGCAACTTTTGAGAATCCAGCCCAACTCTTACAGAGATGAGAGGGAAGGAAAGGAAATGGGATCATCTGTGAATATAGCCATGCTGTTTGAGAAATACTATTTACTTAACATCCATAAAGTTAGGAGCCATAAATAGTGCCTCTGCCTCTTACCATCTCTCTTGACTACGCAGGGAGAGTGGGATTCTTAAGTTTGTCCTTTGACATGGGTATCTAATTTGGTGTGAGCACCCCCCTAATCTTTCAAGTGAGGCTTTCAAAAGCAAGGATGCAACTTAGGAGTCTGAACTCTCTTGGAAGCATTTAGAACAAGAAGTGCTCAGTTTCCAGTTAGATCTGTAATTTTTTGTGGTTGTTTTCAGGGGCCTTGGCTAGGTGTAGACCTACTCTGAAAGTCCGCACACAGAAGGTGTACATCAGAACATAGACATTTAATTCAGACAGCACAGAGCTAGTTACAAATGTCTGGAATCATTTTCCATAGGCTATGATCATCCGCTTAACTGCTTTGCCTAAACCACATTTCAGAAAGCATTCACATAAATTGCATCCTGTAATCGAAAGTCCTGGGAAACAGAAATCGTTCAGAGTTCCCAAGGAAAACCCTGCAGCAAAAGTCTCTTCCCACGGTGTAAATGTGATTCTCTTTTTGGCCTTCCGTTAAAAAGCAGTCTACAAATAAACTCTTGAGTGTGTGTGTGTGTGTGGCTTTTTAATCTTCCTCTTTTTCCTTTAGTATGGGGAGAGGAAGTGATAAAAGCCTAATAGAGCTGGCAAATTAAATTGTGCAGAAAGGAACTGACTGTAGGCTACAAATTGGAGGAAGATACAATCCTTGTCAAATGACACTTAGCACAGATCTAAGTACCAAGAAGAGATAAAGCTGACTCTCAGCCTGTGGGCTGGAAGGGAGGATCATACTCATCCTTTGTCTTTTAGAACTATCTCCTCCATTTTTGCAAGTGGTGGAATAGGTAAGTCCTCCCTTCCTTATCCCTCCCTCCTCAAAAAGGACAAAAAATGCTTCCTGCTGAATTACTGGGAGAGTGATTAAAACATTAGTTTTTGTCACAAAAATGTTACTTACTCAGGGGGAGAAAAGAACATTTGCCACCAAAAAATAGTACTGATGGAACCTCTCCTCACCGCTTCTAATTTCCACATATGATTAGGACCTAGAAAAGGTGGGGAAACATGCCACGTAAACGCTACAAACTCTTCACTGCTGCCAATGCTACCATCCGGTGCAAATTACTTAGTGTTTTTCCCCCTCTGAGCCTCCTTTTCTGAGCCAAAGGGTAGCGACATCTCCACCCTTCACTGGACTCCAGTGCAGTGCTGAAGAAGCTGTGTTGCTTCAGCCTCTTGTTTATGTAGTTTTCTAGGTTATCAGTTTCAGCAGCTTCCCAGGGGCAGTGATAAAAAGGGGAGGAAGCCTGATAAGAGCTGTTGTGTGAGTCCCATGGGAGAGATGAGCATGCTTAGAATTGTTGTATAGTTAGTTCTACAGTGTGGTTATTTTTAAGTAGATCTAGAAACTGTTTTTCTGCAGAAAGTCGCTGTTATTTATTTTTACATTAAAATGACAAAGTGGGGGTGTTTTGTTTTGGAAAGGGATTTTGAGAGGGCAGGGAGTAGGATTGGGCAAAGATCTAAAAGAATAAATCTTTTCAATGAAAAAGGTCTAAAGTTAGGTTTCTATGCTTATGCTGACAAGTCTAAACTGAGCTGATTTTTAAAAAATGCTCAGCATTCATGAGAAACTATGGAAATTCCTGAGTGCGGTTTGGTTCATCTGTCTTGCCTCAGCCGTTAGCCTGACTTCCCCATGGGATGGCATGTATGGCAGCCACCCAAATCTGCGCTGCCTGAAATGCACAGGTCTGCCTGGCCCAGCATATTCCTAGATGGCACTGAGGCGTGGATGTAGTTATTTGACTTCTGTTTCCAGCTGTCCTATAGAATCATGGAATCGTTTAGGTTCTCTCTTCCCGACTGTGGCTCTTGCACTGTAAGTGGAAAAAATATAGGCTCAACTTCATTGTGCACCCGTGGTTTTTTGAATGGTAATTAATGGGCTTTGTAAATAGCAGCGAAGTAGAGATTCGACTGGGACACTGATGCATGTTATGCACTTTCTTCCCCAGAGCTTGATGCCCCCACCAACCTGAGATTTCTGAATACCACGGAGCATTCAGTATTGGTGTTGTGGACGCGGCCCCGTGCTGTAATCACAGGATACCGTCTGACTGCAGGTCCCACAAGAGGAGGTCAACCAAGGACCTACAATGTGGGACCTTCAGCCACAAAGTACCTTCTCAGGAACTTGCAGCCTGGCACTGAGTACACAGTGTACCTTGTGGCAGTTAAAGATGACTTGCAAAGCACCAGAGAAACCGGGGTCTTCACAACTTGTAAGTATAATAGGCACATATTCCTCTTCCTTAGTGCCCTGGCCCTTCTTCAAAACTTGTGCTGAAAGTGGCTATTGTGAATTGGTTTACAGAAGAAGCCTTTTGAAGTTAGCATTCCAGCAGAACTGCTTGGGAAATATTCCTTGTTCTTCTTTCTGAACTATTTGGCAGGAAAAAGAGAGTCATTTGCATCAAAAAGCTTTTACTAAAATATATTTCAGCTTTTTTGGTGGTTAAAAACAAAAGGGAAAACTTACTATTGATACCTCAGCTTTTGTTTAGCTGAATGACAAAGAAACTTAATTTTACTTGATCTTTTCAGTTGTTTGGTTTTAGCATGACAAATCAAGGAAAGCAAACAGCTCCCTTAAACAGGCAAGGAATAACTAGTCTGTCATTTGTATAAAGCTGAAGGCAGTCGTTTCTCAAGCCCAACCATAACATCTAAGGCAGCTCAAATGCAGTTACAGAACTGACACAAACATTGTGATCTATCCTTCTTTTTTTTTTTTTACATTTCAGTCATCTGTACTTGTGCTGCTGGCTTGGAAGAAATACAGATTTGGGGAGGAAAGGGAGTTCTGTAAGAACCCACACATACTTCTAGAAAGAACAAATAGATTCACTGTTTAAATAATGGTGAAGCCACCGTATAAACTCAACAAAATTCAAAGTCGTCCAAGCCCAGAACCACATCCTCTTTTCAAAAGAGTATGTGGTTTCTTTTAGAACAATGTGAAATTAAAATAAGGATTCAAACTTTATCAGTGTAACATTGTTGACATTGGCAAGGTGCTTTTTGCTGACAGCCTTATCTATAAATATTTCTCAGTTAGGATATAATTGCATATCATGGGTGAATATTGCCTTCAAATTCTGGCTTATCTGAATGAAATCAGTCCAATTTAAGACTATAGATTAATAAACCAGTATCTTCATTAATAATGAGTCAGTTAACATTAAACTTAGTGGAGTTGTTTAGACTGATTCTGGGGTACACAAAGGCTTTTGCTTCTGTGTGATGCTCCTGACAGATATCAATAAGACCACAGATTCCTCAGATTGACTTTGAGCTCCCTTTCACTCTGCTGACTTCAAAAGAGTTGAAGATATTAGTGAGGGATGAGATAGTCCTAGCTGGGACAACTGGGTGACAGACAAGTGTGTAGAGTTCTGCTGATTGAATGGCATATGGTGGGTGAAGGAAAAAAAAGCTGTTTTTTGAGGAACACTTTAGATATCATGCCAAAACCAATATTCCCCAAATTCTTGGGGCTTGATGCATAGAGGACTCATGAGGCCCAGTTTAATATTTTTGTTTTCCTCAGGAACAAGAAAAGTGCTGGCTATGACTAGACCACTTGCATACTGTGTCTATCAAGCCCAGCAGCAGACAGACGTAATCTGTCAGATCCCTCCCAAATCACTGGATTTTCAGAAATAATATAGTTCAGCACTTATGTGCCGCTTGCTATTTGGACTGCTTTAGGTCAGGGTTTCTAACTGTTTGGTGCCATCACAGCAGCTAGACTTCAACTCTGTCAATTCATTTCACAGATCAGCCTGTGGGCTCTGTTCCTCCTTTTAACACAGAGGTGACAGAAACTTCTATTGTCATCACCTGGACACCTGCCCCAAGGATTGGTTTCAAGGTAGGAGAAACTGAAGTCCTGTGTTTTTTGTTTTTTTTTGTTTTTCTTCATTGTGATAGGGAGGACAAATTAAAGCTGTTTGCTATGGACTGCAGTGAAGGTAGTAGCACAAAGGCAAGAAGTGCAAAAGATAGGATGCTTATAGGGGGCAGGGATCAACGCAAGCTTGTCCTCTGGGCTCCAGGTCGATTTCATCAGTGGGACATCTACAACACAAGTTACAGGATTAACAGTTGGCATTCAGCATAAGGGCCCATAATACTCATGCTGGATAAGTCAGGATGCTGATAGTTAGCTGGGATAGTGTTTGAGACTGGAAAGCAAACTTTGCTGCTTCTTTACAGCTGGGTGTGCGCCCAAGCCAAGGTGGAGAGGCTCCTCGGGAGGTCATCTCTGATTCTGGCAGCATCGTGATATCTGGCCTGACCCCTGGAGTGGAGTACACCTACAGCCTAACAGTCCTCATGGACGGCCAGGAGAGAGAGACTCCGATCATCAGGAGAGTGACTACACGTATGACACATTTGCTTTTCCACAATTATTCCTTCTTCCATTTGCTTTCCCTATGCTTCCCAGATCAATGGCTGTCTTCTGGGAGTCAGTTCTAGTCTTTTCCTGCTGTCATAATCTGGAAGGTGTTTTTGATGCGTAGGTGACAGTAGCACTAGCCCATGTAATGCAAGGTCACAACTTCAGGAGAATATTTTTAGCTAATTCTGAAGGGTGAGGATATAATGTGGGGAGAAGGGATGCTGAGGGAGCTAGCATGATTCTCAGTGCTATAAATGACACGTTGTCTGAATACTTGCAGCATTGTCTCCACCGACCAACCTGCGCCTGGAACCCAATCCTGATACTGGGATCCTGGTAGTCTCTTGGGATAGAAGCACAACTCCAGGTAACTATGTGAACTCGCGCTATGCTCAAGCCTGCTGGTGTACCAGAATGCTAACGTTTGTTCTGCAGTGCCTTGCAGTTCATTAAGGAAAGTTTGATGGGAAGCTTGCTGTTGAGTAATTTAAGGAAAAATATACATATTTCTAGGTATATTCAAGGATATAATTCACAGTTAAGTACAGGTTGCCATAGGACTCCTCATGATTTACATTCCATTTAAAATGCTATTTAAACACATTCATACTCCAAAATGTTTCAGCTGTTTTAGGGGTTTGAAGGACTTATTCAAATAATCCCCAGTGGTTTAAAAAAACTCCAAGGGAAGGAAAACAAAATGGACCAAAAAGATTTCTGGCAGTGAGGAATGAGTTCATGTCATTGAGAGTAAGCATGGAAGTTCTGAAAGTGTTCAAGATGTACTGTTCTTCCACAGTAGCTGATGGGAGCTGAACAGTTGACTTCTGTAAAATAAGAATTGAAAGCTTTTGAGAGCTCCACTTTCAGTCAGTAGATGTATCTTTCTCAGTACGTCATGAGATTTTCAGTTTGGTAAGGTCTTGAAGGGAGCTGAAATGATGCTGTGAAAATGGCATGGCTGGCTCCTGAGAAGCTCATTTCGGGGTGCTTGACAAAGCAATCTCTTGCCTGCTGGGCTCAGGGTGGCAAAATCACTTGTGAAATGTAATGTGTTTGCTTCAGCTCTTTATACTGAGATGTGATGTAAATAAATACAGCGTGAGATTACTGCATACTGGTATATCTGTATTTCAGGTATCAGTGGGTACCGAGTGACCACTGCTCCTACCAATGGGCAGCAGGGCTCTACCTTGGAAGAAGTAGTAGGTGCAGATCAGACCACCTGCACCTTTGAAAACCTAAACCCTGGTGTGGAATACAACGTCAGTGTTTACTCAGTCAAGGACGACCAGGAGAGTGTCCCCATCTCTGAAACCATCACACAAGGTAACAAAAAGTTGAGCAGCAGTTTTAGCTACTCAAAGTCAAATTGCTGAGCCTGGAAGCTCTGCGTTGCAGAGCTCCTGTTAGCCTGATGGCAGCGGGCTTAGACTTTATATTTAGTCTTAAGAAGATGAATAGCCATGTACCACCAAGCGACAGAGCAGTTTTTATACCCGTGACTTCTTTGCATGGGAAGCCTGCCTTGTCTTTCAGCAGGGTGGTGGTAAAGAGATGGATCTGTTGTATCAGTACACTGAGCTGGAGAGCAGCAGAGTTTTAACTTGGCCTGGCAGTGCCCCAGCATCTGGAGCACAGCTGGTGGAAATAGGCGAAGAGGGGTATGAGTGGGAAGCAAGCACAGGAGAAATTTTGGCAGTAATAGTGGCAGAAGATCACTTCAGCACAATGGAGAAGAAAGCCAAGATTAAAAGGTCCATCACTGTAGCACTTCTGGGACACAGAGTGGTGCGTGCCATCTCACATTACATGCTGCGATGACTGCAGAACTACCTTTGTAACCACAGTAGCAAATGAATATGCATCTTCCCAAATGGTTTCATTTCATTTTCCTTTGTGAGGGCTTTGTTTGTTTTTGTTTCTGCTCAGCCCTGAAATGATGCCAGCTACTGTGTTTGCTTGCTCTTATAACACTGCTTTAAAATTTCTGTGCTTCACTGAAGTGCTGTATGCTCCCTGGGGGTGAACTAATACTGTGATACTGCATAATTAAAGCAGTAATAGCTTTAGCCCTTTACCATCTTCTGGTAGGGGAAAGCTAAGAATGTATGTCTGGCTTTTAACACTCTTTAAAGGTGATATGGTATGTGCATTCCATGTGGATAAACAATGATTTTACAGAAAACTGGCATTTTTTTGTATCTATTCTGTAAAATAAGTCTTTTCCTAGAAGGACGTTAAAATACAACATAACTACTATTATTAAAGCCAGCCTTTTGCGATATTACTGTCCCATAATTCCTTTTGAAACTAGCTTGTAATGATCCAACAGAATGGATACCAAATTCTGCATCTTTGACTCACATGCTGGTGTCTGATCCTGAGTCATTAGCTCCCACTGATTTCAGGATCACCCTGCTGAAGTTACACAGCCAAATCTTGTGCTTAAATCAATACTGATCTATTGACTTGAGCAACTGAGGGTTTGGCCACTGTCTTTTAAAGATGCATCTAACATCCCCCACTCCCTGACGAATTCTGTTGGTCCTAACATGCAGGAAAAGAACAGCTTTGCTAATAGGAATAATATCAAGAGGGAGGACAGTCACAGCTGTGCTTCTTTGCCATACAGAAATTTAGGCAATATCTACAAGGTCATTGAAGAGGATTGTTATTCATTGGATCAGTTCTGAGACTGAACAATTTAGCCAACAAATCAAGTCAGCCTCTTAGCCACATCATGTGCTGGGCATGAATATGGAGGAGTTGTCACTCTTACAGAATTCTTATTATTGAAAGTTCATTTTTAACCATTTTCCATCTTTCCAAGAAAGTGTTTTACTACTCAC
This sequence comes from Falco punctatus, assembly GCF_963210335.1. Classification (NCBI taxonomy): domain Eukaryota; kingdom Metazoa; phylum Chordata; class Aves; order Falconiformes; family Falconidae; genus Falco; species Falco punctatus. The sequence goes on from NC_137588.1 coordinate 9,179,476, forward strand.
TATTCCATATCATCCGTTATTGGCACAAATATTGCAGCAGTTAGTGGTAAGTAGAACTTGAGGAATTCTGGGCCAGGTCCTCAAGCAGTTACACAGATATGAGACTTTTTTTTCCAAGTCCAGTGTAAATAGTTTGGTTAGTGGATGATCTACCCTGAAGTTTTGTGATGGCTCTCACCAGCTAAGGTGTAGTCTGATTTAGCCTCCTCAGATGAGTGGATATTTTCATGATTTTTATGATCCCAGTGATAAAAGTTAGACTTACCATTTGAGCAAACCAAAAATTTAGAGGGTCAATCGACTTATTTCAGAGGAGTTGTTTTATTTATATGCTAATAAACTTAGATCTCTTGTTTTCTACCTGAAAAAAAAAATTGGGTATGTTTTTCCCATTTCTATTTTAATCAGAAAATGACAGGTCCTTATGGCTCACCATTGCTCAAAGTAAATTTGTTGCAAGTGCCTCTTGTAGGTCTTTTTGGAAATTGTATGTCTAAAGTGGAAGTGCATTGTCTCAGGAGATCAGAGTTTTGGCTTCTGTCTGCCCAGGGAGGCAGATGGAGACTACATTGAAGGGTACAATAAAAAAAGGGGGGTAAAAAAAACCAATCCAAGCAACCAAAAAACCAAACACAAAACCCAAACCACCAAAAGACCCCCTTTTCCTCCAAACCCCAAGAGAAATTTTGCATATCACCGCAATTGCTTCTGAAGTTCTGTCAATGTTAATAGTGATGAACACTGCTTTTTTTCTCCCTTGTCTTTCTTTTGCCTCTGTATGTCTTTGCCTTTCCCGTTTGCTCTTTAACTCATTAGAGGTGCCCCAACTCACTGACCTAAGCTTTGTTGACATAACTGACTCAAGCATCGGCCTGAGGTGGACCCCGTTAAATGCCTCCACCATTATTGGTTACCGCATCACAGTAGTTGCGGCAGGAGAAAGTGTCCCTATATTTGAAGATTTTGTGGACTCCTCAGTAGGATACTACACAGTCACAGGCTTGGAGCCGGGCATTGATTACGGCATCAGTGTAATCACACTCATTAATGGCGGAGAGAGCGCCCCTACCACTCTGACACAGCAAACGGGTGAATTTTGAAAACTTCTGTGTTTCGTGACATGGACGGTGTTTCATGCTGTCACTGGCTGTCGGGATGATGGGGCTTTGTCTAAAGAGGGATCGAGCTGCTCACTGCGGGGAAGCCAGACAGACCCAGCTTGCTACTTTTTTGAAATGGCAGCTGGGGACAGATATGCACTCCTCAGTCTTCTAATTTGAGGTATTTTAATACTGTGAATGGCTGCAGACTTGCCAGGCTCATTCACCTTCTGCTGTTCAGATTTCCGGCATCCAGTTGGAATAAAGAGCATGAAACATGAACTGTATATTCACCAGACTTTTAAACTGTGATTTCCCCAAAATAAGAGTGCCAAAGGGTGGAGCAGTTCAGCAGACACCCTCCAGCCTCAATAGCTGTTTGAGCTTCCAGCAGTCTGTTGCAGTGGTGGCCCTGCTCTTTCCACAATGCCCCTAAGGATGCAGATGAACCGCCACTCCCAGGGTACATGCCACTGACAGCCATGCCACACCGTCAAGGGTCTCTATAGTGCATGAGCAGAAGGCGAACTGAAAGCTGGTTCTTGCATGAAATCCTATTGTGTTTGAAAATCCTGAGGCTGTAAATCCTTTGACACAAGTAGAAGTAGAGTCGTAGGAAATTAGTGATATACCCTCTCCTCTCCTGTGTCTGCATGTATGAATTCTAGATGAGATTACTTTTCCATCTGTAAGCTGCTGTATGGCAACTTTAAACCTCTCTTGGCTCTGCATCTGTAATATGAAATCCAGCTGCAAGAAGCACGTTACTGAAACTTGCTACCTTGTTTTCAAATTAGCCCCGGAGGGTATATTTAAACTATTGGGAATTGCCAAGAGGTTAAAGGAGCCTGACAGTAGTACAGACATATTTTGCTCTTAACTGTAGTGGAACCAAATGTAGTTTAGAAGTCTGTTTGCATGGGTCTGCCACAGTAGTCTGTTATGCATGAGATACTTTCTTTGGTGATTCCCTGAACGTACATCTTGATAAACTTTTATGAATCAGAGAACTAAGGAATATATGTTCTTTGCTATGTAGCTGTGCCTCCTCCCACTGATCTCCGCTTCACTAACGTGGGGCCCGATACTATGAGAGTGACTTGGACTGCACCAACTTCCATCATGCTGAGTAGTTTCTTGGTGCGCTACTCGCCTGTGAAGAAAGAGGAAGATGTTGCAGAGCTGACAATTTCACCCTCAGACAACATGGTGGTCTTAACAAGTAAGTGGGTTGGCTACATAAATGGAACAAATGAGGCCTTTTATACACAACAAAATAAAAATTGCTTACTGTAAGTGTAGCTGACCAAATTCTCAGCTGAACTAAGCTGATGTCAAAGTAGTCTCAAACTCACACTAAATGGGGTTTGGCCACTTGCTTTACCCAAGTTAAAGCCAAACTACAGGAAAGGTTTTCCTATCAACCCAAGGACAGTGATGAATCAGGCTACGGGCCAATTGCATTGATTTGCAGCCTGGTTAGGTATTAAGATAAATACATGTTACTTGCCTGGTTTGCCAAAAATGTCAAGGACTTGCAGTGCAGAGGTTTGAGGAGAGAATCAGAATGGGCAAAAGGTCGTTGTTCCTTTGGCTTTGTATGCTTGGGACAAGAAAATAAATACTGTTTGGAGCCTTATAGGACATGGCAACAAAGCACGGGCGTTTTCAAAAGGTGACAATTTTTGGTGGTGCAAAAGCTGTATTATGTTTGAAGGTTTTTTTCTCTGTCCTAGAATCAGGTTGGTTGAGTGAGAGACAATAACCACTTTCAGAATAAGAGATCAGATCTGGGGCTCATCTGAGTTAGAACAGCTGTGTTGAAAGTCCTTGGTGTTATTCCAGTTTATGACAGCTAAAACTTTGGCCTGGTGCATAACTAGACTACTAGATAACTAGAAAGGACCTTGTAGAAAAATAATTGCTTCTAGTCAGTCTCCACAAACTAATGAAGCAATGATACAGGATACCATGCTCCTTCAGGCTAAAACATTGCAAGCAACTATAATGCACAAAAAAAAGAAATTATTTAAATATCTGACTATCCTGGAGGCTGAGATCTTCTGTCAAGCAAAACCTGATTACCTCCCTTAAGAAACACAGTTAAAAATTTGTAGGTTGAGTGACTTGTAGCTATTAGTAAAGAAATAGGTCTAAACTCCTGTACTTGAACTCCACAGATCTGCTCCCTGGTACTGAATATCTGGTGAGAGTCTACAGTGTTTCTGAGCAACATGAGAGTGCACCTTTGTCTGGAATCCAGAAGACAGGTACTTACATGCACCCTGAGACACATGTTCAATTAATGCTGTCCATTAAGTATTCATTAATGGGACCTTGTTGCTCTTTCTTGTGTATTGCCACCTTGTTGATGGGTCATCGGCTAGATATCAGAGAGCAAAGAAGATGCACGCCTTGGGAAGTACTACAAAATTTTGCACTTTGTTATGTCTGAGAGCCGGAACTTCTGTTGGTTTTAAACAGAGTGTTGTAGCTCCTAGTGTGAATGTACCAATAGTGACTGCCTGAGCACAAGCCTAGGCAGAGCCTATCATATCTATCACCCAGTCTTGTTTCATAACCGTGTAACAGTTTGCTGGTCATGCGCGTTGTTTTATGCTGTGTTGTCTGTGTGTGCTGTACAATCTTTTCCTACAGTTGCATTCCACTGTTTGTTTATCTCGCTTTGAACCTGAACGTGTTTGTTTAGTTCTGTGGCTGAACAGCATTTAGCTGAGGATCTGGCAATGCGATGGTACTAAGCTTAATGAAACATGGCAGTGGTCATGATGGCCAGCAGCCTGGTTGAGCTCAGGCTCTTGTCTTTTTGAAATACCCAGGTCTTGATTCCCCCACTGGCCTTGACTTCTCGGATATAACTGCTAATTCTTTCACCGTCCACTGGATTGCTCCTCGTGCCACCATTACGGGCTACAAAATCCGGCATCACCCAGAGCATGGTTCTGGTAGGCCCAAGGAGGATCGTGTACCCCCGTCACGGAACTCCATCACCCTTACCAACCTGCTTCCAGGAACTGAGTACGTGGTCAGCATCATTGCCATCAATGGCAGGGAGGAGAGCATGCCCTTGGTTGGCCAACAAACAACAGGTAAGCCTTGAGAGAGCACTGGCTAAAAGATACCGCAAGGATTTTGGGTGTCCTCTGGAACCAAATCTTCCCTACCAGCTGGTGAAATGCTGCTTGTGAGGAAGTATCATGTGATACTGAGGTAGGGCCTGATTTAGAAAAAGGTGGGAGGACCCATGCTACTTTCAGATTAAGTCAGATGTCTTTAGGGCCAGCAGAACCTTTTTCATTAAATCTAGTCCAATGTCATATGTTTTTTAACCAGATACATCACTGGTAGAGGTGCATGCTTTGGGCTAAAACTAAGGCAGATGAGTAGCAGAGGAGCACGGTATGATAGGTGGAATATGTAGCTGATGTACATTAACTGCGTTTAAACTCTCAATTCTCCGGTTTTGTAGTGTCTGATGTTCCGAGGGACCTGGAAGTCACCCCCACCAGCCCAACCAGTCTCATAATTTCCTGGGATGCTCCTGCAGTGACAGTCAGATACTACCGGATCACTTATGGTGAAACAGGTGAGGGCAAGCTGCTATGACCAGTCACAGACCAGAAACTATTCTGAGACCATTAGAAAGCCACAGCAAATAGCAAAGGCAAGTCTGACTGTAGCAGACAAAAAACTCTTGTATCTAAGATTCTTGCAGTATATTTAGAGAAGATTGTCAAATATAGGTGTGTTTTTTCATATTTTTTTTTTAAAAGGACAGCAAATCATTTTTTGTGTACCAAAAAGTAGGAGCACCTGGAACATTCCAGTCGTTTCAGAGGTGGTGCTGTGTACATATTTCCTTCTTTTCCTTGGGTTGGTTTGAAAAAGACTTAGACCCAACAATCATTGAAATCAACAGGGTCCTGTCTTCAGCCTGGTGCATATAGGATTGTCCCAGTTTTTGTCATGATTTAAAATGTATAACTGAGAAAGCCATTACATTTCTTTTCCACCCTGTCCTCCTTAGGTGGAAGCAGCCCTGTGCAGGAGTTTACCGTGCCTGGCACCCTGTCTACTGCTAGAATCACTGGCCTCAAACCTGGTGTAGACTACACTATCACTGTGTATGCTGTAACTGGCCGTGGAGACAGCCCTGCCAGTAGCAAGCCAGTCACTGTCACCTACAAAACAGGTGAGACCTGTTTAAACAACAACAACAAAAAAAAACCAACATAAAAAAAACCCCTACAGCTTTGTGTTGGCTTATCCCCTTAAATTTGTATTGCTGATCCCTGGTTTCTTTTATAAGTTATGGACTATGTTGTAAGCCTGTCATTTTCAGTGGAGCTGTGTATCATAGTGGCCTACCATGATAATGACATGACACAGAAGGGGATCGTGGACTTGGACCTTTGGAGGAAGGAGACCCTGTGGAGTCCAAATGGGGATACAAGCAATATCTGAATGCTTATTGCAGAGTGGCAATCCTGTTGGGCTCTCATATCACGGGGTCACTGTTGGCTGAACTCCGGTGCTTCTGGTGCACTGTCATATTATGTAATCCCAATGAGACCTGACTTTATAACTCCAGGACTGTTGTCTCTGATCCTGATCTGGACCTGGATATAGCCTAATCCTGCTTCTACGGTATCTGCAGATAAAGGCACTTAGTAGCCTTTAGAACAATAAAAATCCTCAACTAACATTGATATGAGGTCAGTCACCCACATATTATGGTTAAAGCTTTTTTTGTTCTGGGCTAGCATGAAGGACAAATAAATAGCAACATGTGTTGTCTATTCTAAGATGCACAGCCTAAAAAACAAAGAGCAGAACAAAATTCAGCTAGGAGGCAACAGCGAAGGGAGGGTTTCCTATACAAACATACTCAGAAAAAACTATTTTTGTTGCCCAGAAATAGACACACCATCCCAGATGCAGGTTACCGATGTCCAGGACAACAGTATCAGCATCAGATGGCTCCCTTCGACATCCCCAGTCACAGGATATCGAGTGACAGCTGTCCCCAAGAAAGGACATGGGCCCACAAAAACTAAAAATGTACCTGCAGGTAAGAGTACATGACATCCTTTGCCTGATCTGTAAATAACGCAAGATGTGACCACTGGAATCAACACTATTAGGCAGTAGGCACATACTTGAAGCCAAATTTTCTCCTGCTTGTACCTTTTTTTGCCATCCTGCTTACTTCAGTTGGATCTCATCCAGAAGCAGCTAGGGCAGATTTTTCCCCTGAAAGCTTCAGATTTCTTTGACATCACCGCTGCAAAGGTTTTTTCTTGGCAACTTCAGTGTCTCTGAAAGGCACCTGGATTTCAAAGAAATGCCATTGGATTTTCTAGCATCCAGCAAAACTTCCTCAGAAATCCTTCTGAAGGTCACATAACGTGACCCTTGGTCATAGCATGGACTCGGTCACATACGCTGCAGGCTTGACCTTGTTACCGTAGACCTGCCAAGTCAGCTCTCAGGTTGCTCTCGGAAACACAGTGCGTTTTGTGGGATCAGCAGAGATTAGCACTCAGGGATGCTTGTGGGGTTAATGGTCAGTCTTATCCCAAAAAATGATGAAAGCTGGTCTTTTTATTTTTTCTGCTGTGCTAACCTGCCTTTTTAGCTGTGGGGCCTTCAAGCAGGTACAAATTGCAGATGCCTTGTCGTGCACTGCCAAAGAAGCATAGTGCAAGCAAAAGGCAAACTTTATATGTCAATCTCATCTCATTTTAATGATGTATATTCATGATACAGCTTATACAGGCCCTTCATTCAAGGCTACTTAGAGGCCAGTTCTCCACAGCTTTGTGCAGCTGCCGATGGACTAACGTTATTCTTTTCCTGTCAGATCAAACGGAGGTCACTATTGAAGGTCTGCAGCCCACAGTTGAGTATATGGTCAGTGTCTATGCTCAGAATCAGAACGGAGAGAGCCTCCCCTTGGTTGAGACAGCTGTCACCAGTACGTATTTCACTTCACGGTAACAAAACAAGTGTTATCTATTGATACCTGAATCTACCATGCAGTATCACATTCCCAGTGAAAGCAAGTGGCAGGTGCCTAGTCTCCAGGAGAATGCAAGGTGGTCTGCCCTGTGTTAAGTTCCATGCACCTAAATTGCAGATGCTGGCAAAAATGCAATCCTCTCCCTCAAACACTGGCAAAATGCAATTCCCCACCCCCTCAAAATGCTGTGCTTCTGATTTTCTTTCACTAAAGCCGCAAAGTCTTTTGGGGTTTTGATTGCCATCAGCTAATCAGTGGAAAAAATTGTGCAAAGATCTCCTTTCTGGAGCTAGGTGGCAAAGGTGATTACTGTTAAGGGACTCAGCTAGGTTTGGGAGCACTTGCCCTGTGCAAGGGAGTAAAGGAAACCACATGAGTTTTATCAAGAACTTGGGATGAAGCACTGTAAAAGAAACGACAGCTCAGCCCTCAAATTGCTATATCTGCCTGTACAATACAGCAGTACTGCTCTGGACACACAGGGGAGGCAAGAGGGAACATGTAACTCGGAGAGGGATGTCTCTGATGTGAAGTGCCTTTTTCAGGGACACCTCTGGGGTAGGGATTTGCACGCATGTTGTTCCTTTGCTCAGGCTCATATTCAAAACCACAGCTCAGCCCCAAATACTTACATAATTGTCCTAAAGACAACAGGAGCTTCTCTGAAGCTTTTCAGGGATGGGAAGAGAGTCCACATCAGTTTCAAGACAACAAACTCCTGGATGAGAGTCACCTTTGCCAACTAGAAAATGTAGAAAATTCAAGACTAATACAACATGGCAAATAAAAGTTGAAATCTTATAGAAAAGCATACTTTGGTTCCAGAATAAAAATGACATGCCAGATCCTCCCATTTTGTGGAACAAATGGGTATAGCTCTGTGGTAGCCACACTAGACTTCTGTGGAACAAGGCTCACTTACCTTGCTGTCTAGCACTGAGTTCCCACCTTGCTAGGAAAATCTGATGAATTGGTCTAATTGGGAATGTGTGTATCACCCAGTTGCACCTGTGGACGTTCCCTGTGCACTCAATACAAAGCTGAAAGGAAGTTTGTTTCTAACTGATTTTAAAATATAATATACTGAGTAATTTGCTTTCTTGATAAGTGTGTTAATTGGAAATCAATTTATGAAAGAAAATAGTGGGACTGATTCTCCTTGGACGTGCACTTTGCACAGCAGCTTACAATAGTGAAAAGCAAATGCAGCATGAATCCAAACTTACTGAGTCAGGTGTGCTGTCTGGCTGCCTTTAGCACTAGGAACCAGTTACTGGCTCTGGTAAAAATGGGTGTTAAAATTCCGTTTTTTTTTTTTTTCTCTTGACTGCTTTAATGTAGCTTAATGCTGTTAAGAGTTACGTAAAAGGGGTTTCAGTGCAAGGGGATTCAAATACACACAAGGATTGGTGTCGGGCTGCTTTGAAGGTGGTAATGCAAGTCCTTTTGGTTTCAACAAGGCCAAGATTGCATTCCTGCTGTCTGGCACCCACAAAGTCTCAGCCTTATTCTGCATGGGTATAAGCGTATGTGCAAGGTGCAGCACAGAGGAGAATCAAGTACCCCCTCTCTCGCGCAAAACCGAAAACTGCTTTGCATGTAATAAAAATGCTTTTTATTTTCCTCACCCACAACCTGCTTTTATCACATAACCTCTTACCGTTAATTTGCCTAACAGACATTGACCGCCCTAAAGGACTAACATTCACTGAGGTGGATGTTGATTCCATCAAAATTGCTTGGGAAAGCCCGCAGGGGCAAGTCACCAGGTACAGGGTGACCTACTCAAGCCCTGAGGATGGAATCCATGAGCTATTGCCGGCCCCAGGTGGCGAAGAAGACACTGCTGAGCTGCATGGCCTCAGGCCAGGTTCTGAGTACACTATCAATATCGTTGCCATATACGATGACATGGAGAGCCTACCCCTCACTGGGACCCAGTCCACAGGTACACCTTTAACTACGCCACCCAGCAGGCCATGGCAGCAGTGGCTTCTGCCCTGTTGGGTAAAGCGTGCTTCCATGCACAACTGGTGCTCTGTGCCGGGGAAGCCCCAGGGGCAGCCAAGGGGATGTGATTGCTCTTGAGAGATGGCTTAGTCGGTGCTGGAGAGCTGGCTGCCAGTGGGGTCAGCCCACATACACATTAAGGAATATAGGAAAGATCTGCAGGATTGAAGGAGCAGGTTATAGAGAAAGGAGGGATGTTACCTTACAGCCTCTTAGTCCTCAAGTGGATTAGTGACGTTCGGTCCCTAGTCACGGAGCCTAATTCCTGGTGAACCACCCCCTCACAAAGTTCTTATGTTGGTCTTTAGGCTATGGGGCACCTGCAAGTAGTGGCAGTTACCAACAACAGAGAGATCAGGGCAGCTTTCATCCCCCAGGATCCTCACTGCTGGATGGAGCAGAAGATCAGTGTGAAAGGCTAGGAGATGGTTTAACCCTCAGGTCTTACAGAGCCTCTAGATCCTTTGCTGGCACTACCCTAAGTCTGCAGCCCATGTGCATGCCCACACCCTGTGCTCACACCACCTCCACAAGAAGAGGACATGCTCCATTCAGGAGACTCCCTTATATGTCAGTCTGATCCAACTCCATGTAGAATATGTTTAAAATTCCTTTGTGAAAAAGGAGGAAAAAGCTAATTGCTTGCAATAAAATTACTTCCAGCAATATGGCATCCATTGCAAAGCTTCCAGCTTTACCAGACATATCTTTATTACAAAGGTAGCACCTTTGTAATAAAGGTCTTCTGTTTATTGGTGGATGAAAAGTTGGTACCGTAATTCCAGGGGGGTAATGAAGACAGTAGTTCCTAGTGTACAGATCGCTATACTAAACTGAATCAGAGTGCTGTAATGATTGAAACAGCTGGCTGACTACCTGCCAGAAGTACAAATACAGTAATTTTAAAAACCTGCTCTCTGGTTTACCCTTTGTGGGCTGTTCAAAAGTGATTTGAAGTCATTCAAGACTTTCCATTGATGTTCATGGACTTTTGACTGAGCTCTGCGCAAAGCAACAAGGGAGAATTATCTTCTATTTCCACTCTATAAAATTAGAACACTTCACAGCAATATGCTAATAGCGGGCACTACTTTAAGGTATATTTTTCCTGTGTTTACAGCCCAAGGATTACCAACAGTAAGGCAAGAAAATGTTTCAGTGGATGGTCTTTTTACTGCAAACATTTGTTTTTAAAGATATTAGATGTGTTAGCTTGTGAACAGACTCTTGCGTAATGAGCCTTATGGCCACCACAGCTCTGCTTTTCCATTGCCTTGCTCTCTGTGTAGTAATTTACACTTGCATAAGTGGCTGTAAAATGCTTCCCCTCTGCATTTGCAGTATTTTATATCCTCTTTGCAATTTCTGAGCCTGCTTCCTACTTACTTTTGTAAATCATCCATTGTATTTTAGAAATGAACAGATAGGCAAGTGAAGCAGGACTAAACTATTAGCCATGTTATGAAAAGCAGAGACTGGTAGAAGAATTAAAACAGACTGGCCTGCTACAGATTTAAGCACCTCCCAAAGTTTTCACCTTATATCACAGCAAGTGTTGTTATTCATCCGACTTCAGGGTTGAAGCACTGAGATCTCCTTATTTCTGCTGAAAAGTGTTACTGTAGATTTGAGAATCTTCTTCTGAATACCTTGTCCCCTTCCATGGTGCTTTATGCCCGTGTCTGCAGAAGGCACACCACTTTCCTGCCCATATATTTCAGGTCTAAACCTGTCTCGTGTTCAGGAGAGAATGTTGTTTTATCCAAGGCTGCCTTCTTTAAACTAACCATGTACCAATCTGGATTTTCACAGCAATTCCACCTCCAACAAACCTGAAGTTTACTCAGGTAACTCCCACCAGTCTTACCGTCAACTGGAATGCACCAAACGTTCGCCTCACGGGCTACAGAGTCAGAGTGAACCCCAAAGAAAAGACTGGTCCTATGAAAGAAATCAACCTTTCTCCGGACAGTACATCTGCTGTTGTGTCTGGATTAATGGTAACTGTTTTCATTGTGTAACGCAGGCTGTGTTGTAGAAAGGAGATGTCAGGAGAACCTGAAGCAATTTCAAGTTCCTGGGTCAGGAATTTCAGCTGGACTAGATCATTACAGCTCCTAAGGGTCTGACTCTGAAGCTGATGGCTAGTCAGACTGTTACTACTCCTTACCATAGTTTTTAAAAGGCAAGGAACTGGCCTGCTGAATCTGCATTCTTTCCCCTTCCTCATTTAGCACAGGAAGACTGGATGCCTTAATCAAATGCAAATTACCACGTTCACAATCAACAGTAACCCAGTAAAACGCTTTTGCTCATCTTTCACAAAAGAGGTCAGATAAAGTGACCTAATGCAGAGGTTTTCGAGCTGTAATGTGGGAGCTCTGGCAGTCTATTGCCTATTTTTAAGACACCTGCAAAATGTAAGTAAAAAATGCAAGTCTTTTGTGAGTAGGTTTAAATTTGCTATACAGCCATCTTCTCCACTGGAAACATTTCAGGAGTTCCTGAACTGGAAAAGGCTGAAAATTGCTGCTTTTATGGTCCCTGCTATCTTAAAAAGCTACTGATCTGTTTTTAAGGAGTTTTATGAATCATTTTCAAAAATGAGCCTTAAAAAACATTCTAATCTAAGTGAACTCCTGGTCTGATGCAGTCAAGGACGACAGACCATGCTGTAACTTCCACCATTCTCTTTTCTGCACAACAAGAGCACCTTATCATAGCGAATGGCATCCATTAACTCCAGGAAAAACAGGATTTTCTGAAGAATCAGCTTTGAAACACAGATTCCAAAATGAGGAATGAGAAATAAGCTTCTTCCAGGATTTCCTCTGGTCTTGAGCGTGCACATGTGCACTACTAGTATTATTAACAGCATTGTTTATCAGGGTCCATGTCTACTCTCTTTAATACAGATTGAAATAATTAGAATTATCCTGTCAATTCTTCACTGATTTGAATTATTTTAAGGTTTCATGCTTCAGTAGCAGGTGACCAAGAAACATGTCTCCACCACTGAATGAGAGCAGAGGTATTTCCCACTGTGTTGGGTCCTTCTCATAACACGGTATAACTTTGTCTGTTCTAGGTAGCAACCAAGTATGAAGTGAGTGTGTATGCCCTGAAGGACTCTCTGACCAGCCGACCAGCCCAGGGGGTGGTCACCACTCTTGAAAGTAAGTGGTGATCCTCCACAAACGACCAGTCAGTACTGTGCTGGGTGCAGAGTTTGAGATCCTACTCTGTGTCAGAAGTAGGGCTTTATACAAAGCTCTGCTCTATACGAAGCTCTGGCAAAGGCCTTCACAAACGCTTAGCTGACAGGAGACCTTTTCCTTCTGGTGTAGATGTCAGTCCTCCTCGCAGGGCCCGTGTGACAGATGCCACCGAGACAACCATCACCATTACGTGGAGAACCAAGACTGAGACCATCACTGGTTTCCAAATCGATGCTGTCCCAGCAAGTGGCCAGAACCCCATTCAGAGGACCATCAGCCCTGATGTTAGGACTTACACTATCACTGGTAAGTGAAGGGCTCCTGCAGGTGCAGGAGCTTCCAGGGTCATACTGGAAGGTACATTGGGTTCTTGTTTTGTAGTTGAATTTCCTTGATGAAAAATACTATAGGAACAAAAGGTGGGGGGAAAAAACCAAGTCATAAAGACTAGTCTCCAAGGTGTTGAAAGACATTTTGATGTCCCTTTTAGATGGCTTCCTCAGATTAGCTAACTTCTATGTTTCAACTTGATTTTTAGGCTTGCAACCTGGCAATGACTACAAGATCTACCTTTACACTCTGAATGAGAATGCACGCAGTTCCCCAGTAGTGATCGATGCCTCCACTGGTAATGATCTTGTCTGACTTTTCTGCTCATGCTAACACACAGTAATACATACGGTCAGAAGTTGTCTATACCCAATCATATATAATATTTACTGTGACTTACAGCAAATAGGTTATACTGCTGAGTTTGAGAAGGATGACAAGAACGTGCAGTTCAGGTGAAGAATGTTGCTTGCCTTTGACTGCATTTGACTTGTTTCCTTTTATTTTCACCTAGCTATTGATGCTCCTTCTAACCTGCGCTTCCTCACAACCACAAGCAACTCTCTCCTGGCTACCTGGCAGCCTCCACGAGCCAAGATCACAGGCTACATCATCAGATATGAGAAACCCGGCTCACCAGCCAAGGAGGTTCTGCCTCGCCCTCGGCCTGGCACCACCGAGGCTACTATTACTGGTACCTGTCTCTTGTTTTGTTTTGGAGCTTTTAAGCGGAAAGACCTAGATTTGAAGAGAGAGAGGGAAGGCCTAATTATAGAATGTTGATGGTCAGCTAAGAGCAAGACAAAGTTTTGTTCCTTTATTGTAGTTTCTAATGACAGAGAGCGGTTTTATAAGTACATGTGTTGTACAAAGACAATACACTTCACTGATCAGATCAGCCATCAGATTTGAACAATCCATAGATGTTTGTTTCCACTGCCACCACAACTGTCACCCATTCATGGGGTGCCCATGACTCCGGCACCCCATCAGTCACACATTCTGAAGATTTGCTGCTTTGTGTCTGCAGCACCTATCGTGCCAGCTGACATCGTCAGGTTTCAAACTTGCTGTAAGGAGCAGGAGGCTGGACTGTACTGTCCTAAAAACCTCAGATTCAAAATGCACATACCCATACTATAGCCATACCAATCTCTCATTCTGCCTTAGATCCCACACATAATCATAAAAGAAAAGCAACTCTTAATGCTTTGTCCTTCCTCCATCCCTAGGCTTGGAACCAGGCACTGAATACATCATCTACATCATTGCTGTGAAGAACAATCAAAAAAGTGAGCCACTGGTTGGCAGAAAAAGGACAGGTAAAACAAAGCTCTAGATTGTTGTGTGCCAACAGGAGATGATTTCTTCCACTTGGGGGATACAATTTCAGGACTGAAATAATGTTATTTAAAATATCCTGTTTGCACCATTCAGCCACACCTTTTTTATGAGTCTCATAGGCTTTGTGAGGTTTTCCTTCTAGGATGTAGGAAGTAAGATTCTAAAGTTATATTAATCACTTTTAGCTGTGTTTGAAGACTTAAGAACAGAACAACATGCTTGGTGCTTGATTCTCGCCTGGGTACCTAGTTGGTAATTAAATTAGGGTTAACGCTCACTTTATTGTCTAGCACGTGATGGCATCAAAGGCAGAATCCATTCATTTGTTGCCCATTGCATTTCTCTTTACAATCTCCACAGTGTGATATTGAGATACCTGTAGAAAGAAAAGTACCAGCTGGATATCCAAATGTAATCAAGGAGCTAGTTTCTCACTGCACACCAATGATTTTTCTTAAACTGGTAACCTGTGACTATCTCTTGTAATCCTTTCTTCTTCTCAGTTTGAGCAGTGGTGGCTTCTTTGGGTTGCAGTGTTCAAAACTGTTGCTTAGCTGTATGGAAAATTCATACCAACACACTTCTTATGCCTATGTATGGAAGATATACATATATTTATATAGTATATAAATATATTGAGAGCTACATATTACCTTCACAATCACAATGAGGTCATAAAAAGTGTGTTGCATCTTTGATGGCTAATCTTTGATGCTTGGAGCGGTGTACAGCATCCACTCTAGCTGTTTAAATTACCACTGCTAATTTGCTGCGCTTTGCTTCATGACTCCTAACCTTTCTTTGGCTAGATGAGCTTCCCACGTTGATTACCAGACCGCACCCCAACCAACCCGACATTCTCGACGTACCTTCCATTGATGAGGGGACCCCTTACCTCACAAACAATAGGTATGACAATGGAAATGGTATCCAACTTCCAGGCACCTCTGGGCACCCGCAGACAATAGGACACCAGGGTCAACAAATCTTCTTTGAGGAGCATGGCTACAGACGGCCTGTACCCACAACAGCAACTCCCCTTAGGCCAGGGTCAAGACGGCCCCCACCAAACGTAGATGAAGCAATTGAAATCCCTGGGTACCAAGTGCCTATCATAGTCGAACCTTCGTACCCTCACTCCCGTGGGCCCAGGCGCAACGACACCACAGGTCAAGAAGCTCTTTCTCAAACAACCATCTCTTGGAGGCCGTTGCTGGAGAGCTCTGAATACATCATCTCGTGTCAGCCAGTCAGCCAGGATGAAGATACTCTGCAGGTAACTGAACTTCTTAGCACAGGAGTGGCGTCAGCCTCACCTGTGGCAGCAGATGTCTCTTGGGAGTCTAGTTAAGGGAGTGGCACTCAGAGTTAGCTTAAAGAGTCTTTTTAACACGTACCTGAGACCAGGAAGGATAAATGTCTCCCTCCTCTCCTTCATGGAGAAGGCTCCAGGATAAAACACAAGCCCTTGAAAACCTGTCGGTATCAGCATTTCACCAGGGAAGGGGGCAGTCAGCGGGAGGTGACTGGGAGTTCAGAGACTGAGGTGCTGCTTCTCCAAGCCAAAGACTCATTTAGCCCTTCTCCTTTGTCTCCCTCGGTTTCTGTTTCCCTAAAATGCTGGTAATAATATATCCTGCATGAACCATAGTCCAGAGTAGTGAAGTTTAACTTGGTATTGTTTGAAGCTCTCAGAATGTCCAAGAGGAATGGGCTGGCTCCATTGTGGCAGAGAGAGTAGAAGTCAACCTAAGCACCCTGTCTTTCCTATGAGCGGGATGATAGCGAAGGAGTCCTCACTCTTCCCTTTTTGGTGACTTGGCATTGCCTCTTGCAGTTCAGGGTTCCTGGCACTTCCTCCAGTGCTACGCTTACTGGTCTTACGAGAGGGGCCACCTACAACATCATAGTGGAAGCCCTGAAAGATCACCGGAGACAAAAGGTGCTGGAGGAGGTGGTCACAGTTGGCAATACTGGTAAGTAAAAGCTTTATGGAGTCATGGGGAACCTGTGCTGTCCCTGCCTCATATCCCTTACTCAAGGCAAACTATCTTGTGCCCAGGCTTGAGAATAGCTCAGAGAAGAACATTCTCCTGACGGGGAGAGTCCATAGCAGGACACTAGGACAAGTGATTTGTGAGGTTTGCTCATTCTGGGTAACTGACACACTGATCACGTGACTGGAGTTATTCTGATCTCTTGTCTAATCACGAAGAATGTGCTTTGAGGCTCCACACGCTCCTCTAGGGTCAGTGCCCAACAGAGAGCAAGAGATCTGGTGGTATTTGCTGCTCTCAAAGGAAGTCAGGGATCACATCAGCGTTGTAGATCTTCGCTGCTGGGCAGAAATGTGTGGTCAATTACAACATGTCATGCTTATGGGAAGTTGTGGTGGCCAGCTTAACTGCTCTGTCGCTCATTTGCCACTGCTTCTGTGCTGGTTATCTAGCAGCACTGCCAGACCATCCTGAAGGTCTGGCAGCAGGGCTGCCTGCCTGCAGAGATGCTGATTAAGCACAAACAGGCAGCACTTAGAAGCCATGTGACCAACCACAAGTACTTGTGGTCAGACACAACACTTGCCACAGCTGGAAAGCCCAGAGCCCACACACACCCTGTGGGACCTGGGCTTTGCTTTTACCAGCACAGGAGTCTGGTCAACAAGTCTCCCTCCATTTCCTCCTTTGTGTAATTTGAGGTCAAAAAGAGGAGAAGGAGAGGATGGGAGAAGAGGAAATGAAGAGTTAAGGATTTATTTTGTCTGCCCATTAAGCCTCCTACTGCTCCCACGTCCCTGGGAAATAAGGCTGTTTCTCTCCTTCCAGCACCCCAGTTACCTTGTATCTGTGACAGACTGAGCAGAGAGCATTAACTCTTGACCCTAATTATCATACCCTGAACTGGTGATTGTAAAACACCCACCTTCCAGTGAAGGCAGACACCTAAGGTGGAAATCAATCTATCCAACAGCATGGTCTGGTCTCCTTCTCCTGTCCCCCAGCCGTGAGCTATATTCCGAACTGCCCAAAAGAAGTGCACATGCAGCTGCCGACCTCCTGCTGTTCCCCAGCATCACACAGCACATTTCTCTTAAAAACAGGACTAAGTCAGGTTGTTGCTCTCCAGCCGCAAATGCAAAAACTCACACTTGCTTGGAACTTGGCAAATCAAAATGAAAATAGCCTTCGTGTCAGGTTTTTTATCATTCAACTGCTCTGACACATGCAAATGGAAAATAAATCACAGGGAGTCTGGACTGCTGACAGAACCATCGAGTATATGCCCGTGGGGTAGCTCCATTACTGCCAGGATATTGTAAGGAAAAAAAAAAATTTATTCCGTGAAAATCATTCTGTCTTTCAGTAGTTCCTATTGCTGTGTGTGATGCCTGTTTGTTCTCTTTTTGTTCCAGTGTCTGAAGGACTAAACCAGCCCACTGACGACACCTGCTTTGATACTTACACTGGCTCCTTCTATTCCATTGGCGAGGAATGGGAGCGGTTATCTGAAACTGGCTTTAAACTCTGGTGCCAGTGCTTAGGCTTTGGCAGCGGTCATTTCAGATGCGATTCTTCTAGTGAGTAGCTTGCTTTTGACCATCCCTGTCTCCAGGCTCCCTGGGCACTAATGGCATGTTTGACAGTACCAACCTGATCCAAACACGATGCAAATGAATGCAGGCTCTTCAGCTGTTAAACCAAAGCAGTGTTTTGCATCATGAGAAGTGATGGAAAACTTTGGTTACTTGTGAGCTGTGCAGGTTATTTAGTATTGCCACTCACTGCATCAGCAACAATCAATATTGTATTAGTACGTATTGACTTTTCACCGAAGTTAAATGTTTCTTTCATTTTCCCTACCCTTGCCAGCCACGTCCAGGTAATGTGTAAAAGTCAGATAGGCAAGATGCCGAAGTGACAGTATCTGAGTAGCCATTTAATAAGATAGTTTTGAATATAAAATTATGGTTGAATCTTCATCTCCTAATTATATACATCATCACAGTGGGCCAGACAGAACTTGTGTGGATTTCAGTGGGTACTACAGCAAGTACCAAATCTGTTTTGCATTGCAGACAGCCTTTGCAAAGGATCTTGCGGAACCAGTTTTCTAATTTTCTGCTTTGAAGAAATGGTGGTGCTTTGAAGCTCTGTTAAGCAGGTGATACCTCTGCCAGGGCACCAAGTTTTATTCCTTGCAGGACTGTGTGGAAGAATATCAAACTTCATGTAAGGGAATAGAACAGAAGTCTGTGATTGAGTGGTTTAACACAGCTCATATCCAACTAATTTAAATTACGCTTTTAAATTGTGGAGTAAGCTAAGCAAAGAGGGTATGTCTGCAATTTGCACAGACTCAGAGGAGTGACTGCAGGGAAGACACTTGTTTTACAGGATTAATACTTACATTTCAGCATTTGATACACACGGCTTACCCATTGTGTTTTGCAGTCTGTGATACAGTTTTACTGTGTGTTTGCTCAAAGAGCATTTAAAATATTTTCCTCTCCCTTCCTGCCCCATGTCTTAATAAGTTCCCTTTCATTTCTCTTCTTCTCCCCCTCCCCAGTCTTTGTCACATCCTACTTTCTCTTTTCCTAAGAGCCTGTAGCCATCCTCAGTGGTTAAAAGCTGCAGGAGCTGGACCCATTTCCTCCTTGGGACATAAATGAGCTGAAAAGATTATTTCTCCTGCCCCTCTGTTGGTTCCTGAGGAGCACCAAGCCGTTCTCCTCCTGCTGTATCACTGTAGCGTGTGGGGTAACTCCTGCTTCTCCTGTTCCTCTGCCTTCCCAGAGTGGTGCCACGATAATGGTGTAAACTACAAGATCGGGGAGAAGTGGGACCGGCAGGGGGAGAATGGCCAGATGATGAGCTGTACCTGCCTTGGAAATGGAAAAGGGGAATTCAAGTGTGAACCTCGTAAGTCTCCTTCTGATGTTAATTTGACCTCCCATTCAGAATGTTTCAGCATCTCAGGGCTGTTCCTGTTAAGTTTTGGTCCTGCCGTGGGGCAAGCAGAGTATGAGTATGCCTGATTCAGGTTTTGGGGGCTGAATTGGTAACCAACTGAATCTGGTCTCACAAGAGCTAAAGGCATAAGACTCACATTGCCAAGCCTGAAAAGAAGAAAGCTAAGGTCGCAGCACACTCAGCATCTGTCTGCCGTTGGCCCTGGAGCCACACAAGAGGGATATGTCACCGCACTAAGTGGTGTAATTGCTTTAATCAGTAACATGGGACTTTTCTGCAGGGCCTGTCACCTGAAGATCCTCTAGGGTTCACACTAAGAATTACACTGCATTGCTCTTGTCAGGCGAATACCCTCACGCTCTAGGTTAAAGTGTCTGGAGAGCTATAAAACTGAATGATATTCCCCTGCCAGTCAGTGAGCCTCCGGTCAGAAAGGGAGAGAGCACTGGCCAGAGGCTCCTGTTCTGATGACCAAGCTGCTCTGAGAATGCTTAAAGCCAAGCACAAGCCATGCAACTGAGCTCTGCCTGTTCCTCCACAGATGAGACCACATGCTATGACGATGGGAAAATGTACCAAG
The DNA here is from genome assembly GCF_963210335.1 of Falco punctatus. Classification (NCBI taxonomy): domain Eukaryota; kingdom Metazoa; phylum Chordata; class Aves; order Falconiformes; family Falconidae; genus Falco; species Falco punctatus. Next base: position 9,199,074 of record NC_137588.1, read on the forward strand.
TTGGAGAGCAGTGGCAGAAGGAGTACTTTGGGGCCATCTGCTCCTGCACTTGTTACGGAGGACAGCAGGTAAGCAGGAGGGACTTCACATGCTGAACACGGGGAATGAAGAGAGGCGGCTGTTGCTGGAGTGCAGTTCTAAGACAGCTGGGTTTCAGGTCAGAGGCTGTCTAATGCCCGGCCAAAACAGGCCCGTGTAAGAGGGAAAACAGTTAGTCAGAGAGCTTATGTACTGGCGTCAGGGCCTGCAGGATAGAAGATGGGAGTCACCTCACTGGTGTGGGTGGATCTGTAGCCGCATGCGTGAATACTGGCAGCTCCTCGGCCACCTGCATCAGCGTGATCTGACCGGCGCACGTGTCCTGTTTCTCTAGGGCTGGCGTTGTGACAACTGCCGTAGACCCAGCGTGGAGGTGGTCCCCGAAGGCTCTGCTGGCCATACCTACACACAGTTTACACAGAGATACCACCAGGCCACAAACACCGTGAGTACACTTTCCTTCTCTGCCCTCCCTTACTGCAAGTCTGGTCTATAGCACAGATGCATGGGGTCTGTGTAGGGCCCAGGAGTGCTATGCAGCTTCCTGCTGGGCTAGAAGTGCATGATGACCAGCGGCGCAGCATGCCCTCACTCTGCACAGCACAGAACGCACGCTTGAGCTCACACTTCCACACACAGTGTTCAGTGCCACACTCAGCGGCAGCAGGACGTTCTCATTTACTAGCACTGGGATGCACCTGCGTGCTCTGGCTGAGGCGGTAGTGCATGCAGTGATTTCCTAGCCTTTACCTGCTGCTGTAAACCAGCTGTGTGCTTTGTGCTGAGAAAGCTAAATTGCTACGCAGGCTGGCAACAATTCTCAGCCCACACCACACCATGGAAGTGTCCCGTCCATACAGGACAGTGCTAATTAATTTCCTTCCCTCCTGACAGAATGTCAACTGCCCAATTGAGTGTTTCATGCCCCTAGATGTACAGGCAGACACACAACATCCACGAGGAAAGTAACATCCAGCAAGACTTCTTGCGGCAATGGCAACAGACAAACCAAAGTATAAATACCTATCTGCCATGATTACCATCCAAACTGGAGTGATGCTAGCAAAACTGCATCTTTTGAAAATGGCCCGCTGCTCTGGAGCCATTTTCCCAGCTTAAGCTCAACTCACAGCTTCTCCAAGCGCCACTCTTGGAGTGTTTCAGACTTTTCTCATGATTGATAGCAATTGTCTTGTTTTTGCTCAAAGTGTTGAATGCCAGTCAGTGTTTTCAAATTTAAAGGAAAAGGTGTAGGGCGCGGGGGCGGGGAGGGGGAAATGCTAAATCACAAATTGGTGAGGGATTGTATATTAAGTGGGAGGGAGGGTGTAGAAATTCAAGGTTCCCATGCTATGCAAAGAGTATTTGAGGACAACATTACCAAAGTTTAGAGATAGGAAAGTCCACCAAACACTTCTGCTTTCACGTAAGCGTGCAGCCAGCAATAAGATAGGAACAGCAAATCCAGTCACTGTGATATTTAAAATATGCACAGTCTTAATTCCTTCTCAATGATCCTAGTATTTTTCTAGCTGTATCTTTATATCTCATACTGTTATTTATCAGTTTTGTTCCCCTGACCTTCGAGTGTTTTTATATGGGAATAAAATGTATTGAAGACAGTTAGTATGCAGTTGACAAAGAGGAATTTGGTGTAATTATGATCAGTGATTATTTTTATACTGTAAGTGCCAAAGCTTTACTACTGTGGAAAAGAAAAAAACAACTCTTTTAATAAAAAGACTTACAAACCAGACATGTAGTTTAAGTGATTCTCTCTGCTACCATGGAATCTAGGATGAAGATTATTATTCTGAGCTGGAGTAACATTGCCTTGAAACAAGATGGAACAAACATCTCAATGAAGCATGAAGTAAACCTCAAGAGAATATTTGTAGAGCAGTTTGTTAATTAAAGACTTCCAGCTGCTGCACCCCCTGCCCCAGTAAAGCGCAGAGACACTCTGAGTATGTATGCCATGCTGCAGGAGGCAGAGGCTTGCTTTGTGGGAATAGGTGGAGGAGAGAAAGGGGGGAGGGAAAAGAAAGCATCCCCTGCTTTGCACATGAGCTGAGGTAGAGATGGTCCTTGATCCAGCCAGATGCTTAGATACCTAGAATCAAATATGCTCTCAGTGTCTGAGTTGCCAAAATTAGCAAGGCCATCCACACCTGTGAAGTTGCAAAGATTAACTATACCGGGACCCACTGACTCCCTGCCCTCCCTTCCGCCCCGGGTCCAAACTGATGCTGGGTCTCAGACCCTGCTCCGTGCCTTGCCCCTGGGGAAGGCCACAGTTCACCCCTCTGCAACAGGATAACCTGCCTGTGACCATCTGAAAGGGTTCACAGAGGGGCTTTTGCACCCCTCTTTCAAAACTCGGCTGTTCCATCTCCATTTGCAAAATTCAAATAACAAAATTCAGAACTGAGGCTGTTTAGGTACTATGGAGCAACACCCTCAGGCACTGCTGCAACAGCGTGCCGGAAATCCTTCCCTTACCTCTGCACAAAGCTGTAAAAAAATGGGAGGGACAAATAGCACCTGCGTCTATGGCTGCATGTTAACAGGCAAAGACCGCTTTTGAACCTCCTGTGCTTCCACCGTGTGGGGTGGGGAAGAAGGTGAATGAAATTTTCCTCAAAACCTTTTTTTAAAACAAAGCCAGCCTTGATTACAATGAAGGAAGTTAGCAGCAAGTCCCTTTTGCTTGCGCTGCCAACGCTGCAAAAACCTGCACAGCATCTGCAAATACAGAACATGAAAGGTTCTGTCGTGATTCCTCAGGCCACATTCCTCTCTTGGAAACAAGCACTGTATTACTCAAGTCGATGGCTTTCTCTGGACTGAATAAAGCATAGCATGAAAATAAAATTTGGCTTCTTGACATGAGAAACACACATGGCAGTTGATTGCAAAGATCGCTATCTATAGAGCAACTGAAACATTTGCAAGTAATAAAATGATTGCAGCAGCAATCAGTTCTATCCCACCAATGTTCAAGAGCCAAATGAGTATCTAAAATACTCGAGAACTAAAACTGGCATAGACAGACACAGAAGAATACTTTCCTGTTAAACTGGATTTCTATTAATTTGTCTTTCCCAAGGGAGTTACGTATTTCAGACCAGAGACCAATTGCATAGATCCCTCCTTAGCCACTGCATCGCTAAGTAATTCTCTTCGCAGACACACAGGAGATGCCCATCTGAACAGGAGTCATGTGCCATCTCACCTTCTCGCTCTAATGTCCCATCGATTTTAACAGCAACAAACACCTCCCCCCCTCCGCAGGAAGCATTAGAGAGAAAATGATTTAAACAGCGCATTTACCTAAGCTCCCTGTAGAGGTCTGTCCAAGCCTTAAAGCATGAGGGTTTACACTGCTGACAGTTTCTGTTTAACATTTACTAGCGTAGCGCTGGGTATTTTGCCATTCAGCTAAATCTTTTATTTCAGTCATATTTGCAAACCACTAGCAGAGCGCAGCACAGGGGCAGTTGAAACTTGTGAGATCCAAGTATCAACCACACATCCTTCCTTTTAGAAACAATCAGCAACAAAAAGAACCAAGGTTATTGAAGGTTCCCATGCTTCACCCAGGCCAAAGGAACAGCAACCGGACCTTAAAACGCAGGCTTGATTTATATCCGTGGTCACTCGAGCGCTAAGATCCAGCCCAAGTTACCTCCAAGGCAGGGGCAGCAGCCCCTGGTAGCAGGGAGCCTTCAGTTGCCCAGAGCTTCCAGACAAGGTGCTCACAGCTACACCAAGCCCTTGGCTGTTTTTTCCAGAAGCGGCAGCACGTCTCCACGTGGTTGGTCTTCTCAGCTAACTCAGAGCTTCAGTTAGATCACAAGAACAACCAGAGTCAGGACTCTTCTTCCCTTCAGCCACCGAGGGGCTCCTCCTGGAGCAAATTCCTCTGCTACTGACTGCAAAGGGTGCCAATGATTGCTCCCTGCTCTCCATTTACTTACACGTTTTTGGGAACTGTTGTTCTGCCAGCACAGGACTGGCCAGGGGCAAGGCACCACATGGTGACGGTGCAAAACAGAGCCTGGCAGCAGCCTGCTCTTCAAAACACATCAGCTGAAGGGCGCAGACCTATCCCCCGTGAGGAGAGACATGCTCTTCCCTGTGGTAAACAGATGCTAAGCAGAGCTACACAATTTGCTTTGAATCCTTGCAGATATCAAAGGGAGAAGTCGCTCGTTCAACTAGCAGGAGATCAGCACACCTCGTAAGGAACCATGATGGAGCAACAGCCCTTTCTTACAAAGGGCCACCCATCTGGCCTGTGGCACAGGGAAGCCTTGCAGCTCTTCAGCCTAGCTGTCAGCAGGGACCTGCTCCTGGAGGGGCTGGATCCCCTCTTTAGGGCACCCCTCAGCAGCTCCTGACCTGACCTCCCAGAGCAGCAGCTGCAGCCCACGCTCCTGGGGGCTCCTGCAAGGGCACCCGTAGCTCTGTGCCCAGAACAGGAGCCAGTGAAGTGCCGGGCTTCACACACCCCCAGTTTCCTTCAAGGGGACAGCTTCAGGCTAGTTGAAAATGTCACTGCAGTGCAGGTGACAAGCCACCCTGAGGGGCATTCCTATGAGATCACCTCACACCTGGAAGTAGACCGGAGGTTTCTTTATCAGCCATTACAGAGCAGTGAGGCAGGGTAGCCAAGGACACCCACTTGGGACATTGGACACTTTTGGACACACAATTCCCCGATTCTGTATCGTACCTGTATGCCCCTTAACCTTACCATAGGCACAGCAGGAGGCAAAAGCATCCCTCTGCAGATGCTGTGAGGTATTGTGTATTTAGGAGATTACAAGTTGCTCAGCACAAGTAACACAGCAGACAGGGCCCTAGACAGGGATCACCTTAGTTAGACATTTACTAGCACCTCATGCAGAGATCTCACCTGAAAGATTAGTACCCATTAACTTCCATCAGTAGATTAAACAGTGCCCCAAGGACAGCAAACAGGGCAAACAATAAGCAGGAATACAGGAGCCGCCAGCTGCTTACTACCCTTCTATTTTAGCTGACGCTTTAGAAGATGCAAGTAAAGAACAGGCTAACAGATTCCTCACAGCACAGTATGTACCAGCCACATTCAAAGCAGCGTGACAGCAAAGATGATGTCAGGAATAGAACAGTGGAGGAAAGCGAGTCTGGAGCCCAACTTTTAAAGTAGAAGCTAATAAAACTGACAATCCATGGGAAACAACAACACGGAAAGCAGTCAGGCTGAGGCTTGGGTTAGCACAGCCAACAGGCAAGCCATTAAGCAACAAACCATTTTTATTTTGGATTTCTGTCTTAATCTGGGCCCAAGCAGTAGCATCCCCTGTACACTGTCCTGCCTAATCCAGCCACTTATAAATAATCCACCGTAGACATCAGAAAAGAAAAAACAATCCACTGTAGAAGTCAGAAAAAAAAGAGACTGCTCCCCCTCAGGCCCAGAGCAAGGGCAGCGCTGGGCAGGCAGAACAAGGCAGGTAAGGGGAGCGCACGTACACAGAGCAGATGGAATGACCGCGTTGAAGGAAACCCAGCGCATGGATTATCATCTCTTCAGTGACTCCTATTCCCTAAGAAGTACCTTTGCTTTGCTCAGTTCAAACCAACCTGGATCGAACGGGCAGTCAGGTAAAATAAAATGCACACCCACGGTCACGGCAAATCAACATTGGAGCCAGGAACACAACACAAAATTTCCTCTCTTCCGTGTCCATCTCCTACCTGTGCTCCCCTGCTCCTGCCTGAGCGAAGGGCACGCAGGCAGGCTTTCTGCTCTGCACCAGCTGAGATCTGAGCCGTGACAGAAGCGTTTAATGCAAAACTGTGGACTGTTCCTTGCCAAAACTGAACAGATTTTATAAAATGGAACTAAAAAGAAATAAAGAAATCCCTTTGAAATGGTCACAGTGACTGCCAGCGAAAACGTGTCTGGGCTGTTATTTTATTCATGTCACTGTGCTCCAGATCTTCACTTTGTTTTTCTAATCAGAGTTCAAATCTGCTTAATGCAAATTGTGCACAATGGAGAAGGGAAGTGGCTTCAGGCAAGATGCTTCCCAGATGCCTGCCTGTGAACTCTGGATGGAACTCCCCGGTATGAGAACAAGCATGTCAAACTCGCAGGAATGAGTCTTTTACCTTGGAGAAAGCAATCCCACACTGCTTCCCAGCCCAAAGCAGGACTCGGAACACCGAACCCCAAGGTTGCCTTGCACAAAGGACCTGCTCCTCTCTCCTCACAGAGAAAAGGATAATGGATTAGAAGCGCCTGGAGAAACCTACCTGCTTGACTCCAAGAAAAAGCAGCTTAGTTCAGTTTACAACACAGATTTTTATCAGTTCATTAAGAAGTTGGGCATAAGCCAGGCTTTCATACCATTCCGTAGGCCTTCTACCGAATTAGTAAAGTCTAGACCATAAAATTTACCTCAAATATAAACCTTTTTTCCTGAGGACACTGTATTTGGACAACACAGACTACAGGCTCCACATGGCTAAGAACCGTATGTTTATTTGCAAAAGAAACATTTTCTACATTGGAGGCCAACTTCTTGTGCTTTCATTCTCTGTTAACACAGGGAAAAACCTCATTTACAGATCCTACAAACACTTGCTAAGCTCAGACTGCAGGTGCCTCCCAATTAAAAGCTGCTGATACTGCAGTCACTGCTGCTGGTGAGACTGTGACCAAAGAGGGACCACAACAGTCCACAGCAAACTCAGTGATGAAACAGCCGAAGATTGGTGTGAATGAGAGTTATCCCCAGCTCATTGCAAGCTTCAATCACAACCTCGTCGGCAGCCGAGCCAGATGGGGCAGCGATGAACTGTACTCCGCTCTGAACAAAGACAGAAATAAAGTAGAAGGATTAGGGGATGGAAAAGCAAAATCCCCCTGAAAAGGAGCCGGCAGCCCCAGTCCTTCATACACATCCCACGACACTAATCACTAAACAAACTGAGGCTTCCACTGCTCAAAGCCTTTCACAGGGGAGTTCCTCATATGAGCAGTCAGTTCTCTCCACAGCTCAGAAATAAAAGTAAAATGGCTCCTCTGGAAGCAATAGGCCTCGTCTTGATATTCGTCAATGGTTTAATAAACTTTAATCCTCTATTCATCCCAAATCAACAAACTGAGCAACGGCTGGATAATTACCGTCCACGTGAGACTAGTTACCATGAGAAACATCCTTCCCAGGATGCGCTATTCTAGCCAGCCATGCAGAGCAGAGACATTCCCCAGCAGTCCGCACAAAATGAAAACAAAAAGCCCAGGCTGCACAGACATTTCTTCAGAGTCACCCTGACATCCTGGCCCTGCCATGACCTTACCCTTTTAGCTCTGTCGACATTATCCCTGAAAGGGAAGAATGCGTCGGAGCTGAGGGAGACAGCGGCCAGCTTGGCAATCCACTGCTTCTTCTCCACTTCTGTTAATTGTGCGGGCACCTCCTCAAACATCGCCTGCCATTTCACCAGGTCGTCATCCTGCGAGAACAAAAAGCCAGCTCAGCCCCAAAGCACGGGACTCCTGGCAACCCCTGCCGGGGCACAGCAGGATGAGTGATGGCATCCCTCTGACATCCAGCTCAGCTGTGCGTTCTGCTCCCACAGCTCTGCTGCTGGGAACTTCATACCAGGGATTTTAAAATCCCAAGTGGCGGTGGGAACACATTACCACCATCAGCTCTTTTTGCATCCTTTTAACTCCTTTCCTTCCCCCTCCTCACCTCAGGGGGTTCAAGATATTCCTTCTGCCTGCCTTTTAATTCCAGGATGCTCTGCTTGGCCTGCCTGCTGCATGCTGCTCTGTGTAAATGCCAGCACACAGAAACAGCATCTGGTAGACAACTTAACACATGACAAACAGCAGCTTCATTTATGATTCACGTTCTGAAACGGCAACCGCTCCAGTTCTTACCCCCTTAAACAAGCAGCCGCTCACAGAGATGATTCACAAGGTCCCCAGTCCAGCTCTTGGCTTCCTTACTTAAGGATACTTAAAAAGGACATACTATTTTCTTGTCTCACTACTGCCTGTAATGGGGAGGTCAGAGGGATTCTGAGAATCCGAAATGCCACACAAGCAAACAGCACCATGTGAGAAGGGAAGGACAGCTGCCCTGACAGAGCAGTGAGTTGAAACATTAACTGCAGCTTTAACCCTTCCTTACTGCTGGGGGGAACTACCAGATGAAACCAAGCTGCACACCGAAGTGCAGGGCAGGTTCCAGCACCTGGAGTGGTGGGTGCAGTATCAGAGGGGCAAATCAGGACACTCTGCCACTGGGCCATTAAATGACCTTGGGGAAGTCACCATCCTGGGCCAGCCTGGCCACTTGATCCCCCAGCTCTTTGAGATCATCCATTACTGATACTCATGCATGAAACTCAAGCCAGGCTTAAGCACTTTGGTTCACAGAAGCTGGATTCGCCACCCCTTACCTCACCAATGGTCCCAGTGACATACTGATCAATAGCGTTGGAGATCTCTGCTCTCTTCACACCTGCTTTGAACTTCATGGAGAGCACACGTGGGTGGTGCCGGAGCCACCAGTTGTTTGCCTTGTCACCAGCCAGACGCGTGCAGTGGATCCGGGATTGCTGGCCGGCTCCAATACCTATGACCTGAACAATACAGATACAAAGCACAATCATACCCTGCTGCAGAGACCACAGAGCTGCATTCCAGCCAAGCAATTAGGAAAGACCTCCCACAAATTACCTGCTTCTCACGGATGCAGAGAAAAAGCTAATTAGCGAGGGAAATTTTGAAAATACCTGCATCCCCAATCCTGTAAATTGGTTAAAGGGTCAGAAAGGGCCAGCGCTCTGCACTGCTAACTTCAACAGCTCTGCTGAGCTGAGTCACTCCGAGGACACTATGTTCTTTCATCCTTCTACGTAACAGAGCCCCAGCCACGAGAGTCAAACTGTTAACCTTGGGAGAGCGATACAATTACGGCCTTAAGGCGAAGCAAAATCCTGTTGGTTGTAGAAACAAATATGACTGCCAGGAGATGGTAAGCTGCCTACCTGTTCTTGAAAAGGGCACTTCAGCTACAGGATTAATGTCTGAGCCCAGGTCACCTAAACATCATCATCTTTCCTGGTGGGCCAGGCATACACGGCTTAAACAGATCAGCAATGGTATGTGGTGGATTACAAGGCCATTTGTCTGTCAGGGCTGATAAGAAAGTAAATCCACTGCTCCATCAGGAAGGCTGCCCAGCAGGACCGTTACATCACATGAATTGTCAAGGCCCTGGAGCTACCAACACATTTCCTACTCTGCCACCTGCCAGAGTCCAGGATTTTTAAAATAGCAGCTGCTAACCTTATTTAATAGCACTTGTGCTTGATATCAAACAGACCAAGTGCTTCCAGAGGCAAAATCCAAAAGGTGATTTTTCCCTCAAGAAAATACTGTATGTGTGCAGTGCCCATTTGCTTTTATCTGACTACTTTCTTTGGAGGTCTCATCAGACACATTCAACCTCTGTCCATTTTTTTCAGGTACACTATTACACTACACATTCAGATTAAAATAGGTAGAGACTCCACTTGGAGCCTGGTGGTTAGGTAACTCTGCAAGCTATTTGTCACAGTTCAATGCACAACGCAGACAAGCTCTCGCACCCCTCTGGGCTGGAGACAAAGGCAACTCTTTGGTGCTGACACCACTAAAAACTGAATGTGGCTGGAGACATCTTGGTTACCAGACACTGGCAGAACAACCCCTACAGATACGGTCTGCCTGCAGTCACAACTGGCAAGTAGAAGGGACTGAGCTGAGGTCTCCTGGGCTCCAGACTGTCTGCTGTCCCTCAGCTTTGCCTCTGCCATGACAATACGCCAGACACACAAAGAGCAGACCTAGCCACCACAGCTGTCAAACTCAGGCTGGTAACTTCTCTCCATGGTTTTCAGAGCTGTGAGCCCTGCTTTCCAGAGAGAGCCCCTGCCATTTCAAACCAGAGATCTGACAGAAAACAAGTCTCTCTCCTGTAATTTCCTTCTCCTATGAAGCCACAGCTGAACGGTTCACCAGACCGTTCGCATGGGGGACTGCTCCTGGGACACTGTGTGGAGGCTAGTGGTTCTGGCCAATGCCTCACAGTTTCCAGCTCAGACTGAAACAGATGGTAAAGCTATAAGTCAAAGGCTGCCCTCAAAGGAATGAATCATTTGTCTTCTCATTCATCAAGACACGGTGACTTCACCTCTTACCAGAACCATAAAACTTGCTGCTGGATACCATTCCCCCCAGGAGCAAACGAAAGATTTGGGCTGCTATCTAATATCATCTGCTCAGCTATAACTGAAGTCATCAGTGCTTAATAAACCCAAGGATATTAGTATTATCATAAATACTTAATAGATGTACAGTTTCTTATGGCTTATTGACACCTCCCCCACAAACACTCCTGATGTCCAGCCTCTTTGCTATCACATCAACCTGTTTAACCTTCAAGCTTGCAGGGGACTCTGCATCTCAAGGGACGCAACAACAGCTGCACATAGATATATCATCTCTTCCAGAGTGTTTTATCTGCTCTCCCTGGACAAAGGAGAGGGCTTAGAATTGTCATGCAGTGCACACCATTAACCGTCACTCAGCCCTTAAAGAGTGAGCCTAGCAAGCCAAGCCAGGCTAAGGCAGAAATTTCTAGCTGGGGATGCAGGTGGTGGAGAGTACTGGACAGACTGCTGGCAGCAGGGGCCAAAATACCATGAACCATCCCCAAGTTTCTAAAAAATGTGGAGTCCTGCACCCTCTCCAGCCAGAACGTGCCCCATCCTCACCACATACTTGTGAGCTGTGGCCTTGCACTCCTGTAACGGAAGCCCTGGTCTTCAGCCAGCAAGGGCAATGGTACCGGAGAAAACATTTCCAGACCAATGCAGCCCCAAACACACACAGCTCCTTCCTGGGCACACATGAGAAATAAAGCTCTCCTACCTGTCAGCACCCAAGCACTCTCCTCAAAAAAGCCATTCTCCTTTTCTCTATGAGCTACTCAAAATACTTGACATTTTTTGCAATCCAAATTTTGTCAAAAAATACATAAGTGAACTTCAGCTCATATTCTACAACTCCAAAATAGCAGGAACTTTGTACTTCAGTTAAAGTGATTTATCCTGTAAAGTCTTCATAGGCAACCCCAAATCTACAGAGGTATTATCTGCAACACATGGAACTTTTTATAACAGCTTAACAGGCAAAAAGAATATAAAAGCTTCTTCTCTGTGCCTCCTTCTGATAAGCCCACGTTGTTCTAGAAGGAAGTGCACAGTTACAGCTGGGGAAGAACATGCTGGTAAGATGCACTTCCCTGGAAAATACTGATCCAGGGAAAATTAAAACCTTTTGTGTAGAAAAATTTATTTTGATGCAACACTGCTGGGGTAGATTTCTTTGGTCTAGCCTGGAATTTCTGGTCTAAAGAAAAATCAGAAGGTTAAGCTTCTGTTTAATGCAAATGATAGACTTGTACCTGAATCTCTCTTCACACTGGCCTGTCTCAATGTACCTGTTCTCCACTTTTTTCACTTAATATGAAAATCCTTCTTTCTACATCCCATCTCTCCCCTTCTCAAATGCTGGCTTCCTTCCATGCAAAAACACAGCTGAAACTTCAAAATACTCCACAAAGGAATCCTTCCCCTTCTATTTTCTACAAAAAAATTAATTATATTTTTTTTCAGAGCTTAATCTCCTGGGAAACAAAAAGTGCTTAAGCAGAGCCTATTAAGTGTGAGGAGTAAAAGGAGACATCGATACAGGGCGAGCAGAAAAATCACTTTAAAAAAGCTTGGGTGAAAAGTGAGAACTGCTTGACCAAAACACTTAGGCCCACAGGAGAGCCAAACATGCCCCATATCTGGAATACTGTGCAAAAGCACAGAGTGGATGAGATGGATAATGCCCAAAGGATCCTTGCAAAATTATCCAGACTGGCCTGTATTTACTCAGATTTACCCTGAAGAGTGAGTGAAAGCAAAAGCCCTAAATACATTTAGAATTCTAAAAATCAAATAAAGGACTTCACCATTGGGAAGACAAACAATGAAGTTACTGACAAATGTCTGTACCATCAGTGGAAAACTAAGGTAAATCAACAGGTTTTTTTATCCTACTGTACAGAGAATTAAGAAAGAGAATAATTGTAAATGGCTAATTTAAAACATGGTGGTACCATTAAATCATTAAAGAAAGTGTAAATCAACATGTTACAGACTGGCTTTGCTGGTTATGAAAGTCAGACAAAACAAGTGAAAGTGTTTATTGCAATTAGTGGCAGCTGGCTTCCTGCAAATTAAGTGACACTCAAGGACATAAACGCTTCCTCACTCTATATGCTTTCCTAGAACTTCTTAACACAGCCACTAGACCTTGCTGGAGTGACTGATCCACTCATGAATCCAACGGAGCCAAGCTGTCAAAAACATTCTGGACTGTGATACACAGGAGTTTTCCTAAGAAATGGAGATGCTGTGAGGCTAAAATAACCCCTGGAAAACAAAAACCAATGGAACCCAAAGAAAGCTGGGCTTCCCAGGCTTGGCTCATGTAAAACCATCTAAAATAAACATTAAAAAAAAACCACCACAATCTGGAAGTTACTTTCTATCCCTGGTTCTTGATTGGTGCTATTCTTTGGTTTGCACCCAAGTATTCCTGCATACCTCCGATACTCTGTTTTGGTAGAAGATACGACCAGCAGTTAGTCTGCACAGCATCACCAAGAAGTATCTAAGCTAACCACTTTCTTAGTTAGACTGGTGTTCAGTGGACCTTATTTCTTTCCCCATCTGTACCTTAAAAACAAAGGTCTCAAATACTTCACAATCTCAGGAAGCTTCTAGAGATTTTAAAACCAGAAGGCAGCTCCTATCCAAGCTCCTCCATCATTACCTACAGCACATCACTCTGCTGTTTCTGCATGTAGACTGTAATATGCCTCTTAAGACATTAAGCTTTGATTTGAAAACCCCAACACAGACTCACCACCTCCCTGAGTAAGTGATTGTAATGACTGGCTGACCTGTTAAAAAAGTCAGGTTTTTCTTAGTGCAGTACACAGACCTCTGATCCTGGCCCTCTGTCACATATACAACAAACCAAGACAATGCACATTTGTATTTGATTAAAATAGAGGTCTGCAAATATGCAAAACATCACTGAAGCCTAGCTAGTTAAAACCCTGCCAGCCCACATTGCTTTTCACTCCTCCCTTATCCCTTCTTCTCCCTTCCATATGGTACATGCATTACCACACACATTTCAGAAACATCTGCAGCACCACATTAAGTCCAGACTTGCAAAAGCACTGGGGAAATTGCTGCTGCAAGGAGGGAAAAGGAGCAAAGATAGTGACACCTTTGTTCTGGGGCTATAAGAACTAACACTCTTGAGTACAGAGAACCATTTAAAAACAAGAAAAAAAAACCCAAATCTGAATAAAAGAAAAATGCCACATCTCCAGAGACATGTTTTTAAGAACCATACAGCACAGGACGCCACAAAGTACTGTGAGACAGTGCTGCAATGTTTCCAGGCTGTAACAACAATCTGACCAATGCTGATGAGTACCAATGCAAAAAGGGCAGCACTGCAGTTCATTCACAGTCTGTGCCTGTAGGGTACACTGTTTGATCCATTTTTCTGATTTATGATGTACTGAAGCTCAAGATCAAAAACATTCTTTGTCTTTTTCTTCTGTATTTTTTTTAAATAATCCAGGCCTATGCAAAAGTTACCTCAGAGAGCAGAGAACCAGCTAAACAACAGCATTATGAGAATGAGCTGCTGGGCAAAACCAGTTTTTAATACATTTACAACAACGTTCGGATAACTGATTTAAGCTGAACACGTAGTAATAACATGGAAAGAAAGGGTTTTTTTTAAATTCAAGATTCATCTCTCAACTGGTTATTTGATAATGCCCCTATAAATCCCAACACCCATCATAAGCTTAACAAAAAAAAAAAAAAAAATGTATCAGGGAGAACAGAAGATTTCTAATGCCCCAACGGGGAAAAAAGAAAGCACAGCCCATCTTTCTTATGTAAAAACTAAGAATCATTTGGACAGTCAGAATCCAGCTGTGAAAACCACTGTCATTTCCTAAGGCTCTATACCAACTACAGCATATGCACATGACCTCAAAAAATGATAAAAAGGAACAGATTAGTTAGAAAGAAACAACTCAAGGGCAAACTTGCAGAAGCATGTAAGAGCTTTTCTAACCCTATAATTGAAAGAGCCGGCCCTGTCATTACCATGAAGAAATAACAGTGAGGTTTTGAAGCAGCCTCTTGAGAAACAAATGTTTAGCTACTGTTCTGCATGACACTGTCTAGGACAGTTCATCTGTACCTGTTTAATAGCTTCCTGTACGCTAAGTGATTTTAAAACTCAAGCCTGGCAAAAGCACTCTCTGACCCAGCTTGGCTGTGAAAGCACACTCCACAGAGCTGCCCGATTTGGTTACCTGCCCATCCTTGGCGTAGCAAACCGAATTGGACTGGGTGTATTTGACAGCGATGCTGGCAACAATCAGGTCTCGGACAGCAGACTCAGGCAGCTGAAACAAAACACCATTGTCAACAGCCCATCCTACCAACCATGACTAGCCAACTGGCTAGTGACCCGCAAACGCCCACAGCCACCTCACAAATACAGCACAATAGACAGAGGAAACAAGATAACTAAAAATATCCTGGTTTGTTCAGTTCCAGCAAATTTTGTTGAGATTAAAAACCGTAAATGATTGGTTTGGCAGCTCATCTCATAGCTTGCAGCGATAAGACTCAATCTTACAAGGTCAAGAGGGCTTTATCACTGGCCCTACACCTGCAAATGCTTCTTCTCTTTGCTCACTGTCATCACATGTGCTCATAGACAAAAAGCTGAACCCACGCTTAAGTACACACAGGACCACAATAACACTAGCTCCCAATATCTGCATTAAGTATTGTTTTTAAGTCCGTTCCATTACTAATTTATTAACATGATTTTTATTACCTCAATGTCTGATTTGCTCCTGAGCCTGTGACTAATCACACGCTCATCAACATATTTTTTAATGAGAACAAGTTCAGAGACAAAGAAATAACTGATAGCTTTCTGCTGATGTAAACTCTAAATGATGAGCAATATCAGCAAGGCCAGAGTTTATACAACATACTGTACACAAAAGGGAGAATTAAACAGTGAGTCAGAATGAGATCACAATGGATCCTTAGCATATGGCTGTCTCACCAGAAGAAATTACACACAGTAGCTTCTTATTTATAAGAAACACAAATATTTTGAAGTTGGAGATAAAAGGCAAGGTCTAGCTCCTCTTATTTATACAAGGAATCAAAACAAAGCCAAACTACCCTGATTTACCCAAGTACACTTGGTCCAGAAAGCTTGCCGCATTGTTTTGTTAAAAGCCAGTTAAATCTCATTAAAATATTTTAAGAGCTCTTAAAATGGAACAGTGATGACTTCCTTGATGAAAGCACACCAGTTAATTCCACCAGTCTTTAAGCTCATTTATCTTCCGATGCTTACATTTTTATTCTTTGTAACGATGTTCTTGAACAATGACCGGTCGATGACTGCATTGTTCCTCTTCTGCATGAGATGCAATCCATAGAGGGTTCGAATCTCATTGTCGTCTGGCTCATAATGGGGATCCATCTAAAAGCCAAAGGATAGGCCAATAAAACACTCTTAAAGCAATTCAAAGCCAATGCCCAGTAATAGCTTAGGTTAAAAAACATTATCTAAGGAATCCAAAAGATGCAAACTGTTGATACCTTAAATCATCAGAAGTAATCAGAATTAACTAGAGCAACAAAGGTCTCAACAGCAGAAAGTGACATTTACAGGGTAAAGAGAGGTAACTCAATACAGACATATACAAATGTCCATGTTGCGAGTCACAAAAAAGTATATACAAAGTCTTCCAGTCTTTCACAGAAGGGGGGTGGGGTGGGGAGAGGAATTCACACAAAGAGAGTCTTCCAGCCTTCCACAGGAAGGTACAAATATTTTGAGCTGCTTCACACGTGCCTCAAGGTACAACTCCCAACCCTCTTTGACATTAAGGAGAACAGCAAATGCGATTATTTCCAGAGATGCACTCTCTTGGGGCACATCTCCAAACAAGCATGCAGCACAGTTAATTTACACCAGCATAAGGGACAAAGTTAAATGAAAATGTTAAACTATCCAGATCTACCCATGCATGGACTTATTTAGAATATTGGTAGCCCCAGTTCAGGTTATTGAGACATGAAGTAAACCGAATTAAGGCCATCAGCTCTAAAATAGGAGCATGCATATGCTTTATGTGGTTTCCCTAATCCATTTAAATTTGTTCACATCAACTTCCCTTAGCATCTCTCTGCACACAGGCCCTGAAGATATAGGCTTAACCAATATGACCTCATCCTTGCAAAGCTAATTGAATTCAGGAGGTAATCGGCTGCCAAGGCTGTCTGCAATTTCATTCCCTCTTGCTTGAAGGTTCTGAGACATCTTCTGCAGCTTCCCTGTTACTATAACACTGCTACTTCAGCCTAAGCCTTGGATTTTCTTTTTGTAATGTTATAGTGAAGGTCTCTGCTCATTTGTCTGAGTCAGGCAGAAATAGGATGCGTTTGGCTGCTCTGACAGCATTCTGTAATCTGTTAATCATGTTCACCAGAACTGGATGATTTTTGAAGTCCCAACAATCACTGCAGGAACTAAGGCAGCAACCTGATACTGACTTGACCGTATCGATATTCCTTGACAAGCATCCTGGTTGCAATATGTAAAGGTGCATCAACTGAGGTCCAAACTCTGTCTGTACTGCTGTCTTCATCACTGACTGTACTAAAGCCTGCCCTACAAACACCACATGCCCAGACAAACCTCCCCTCAGTTGATATACACTGCACGTGCTTCTCACTGCCAAGACTCACATACCATCTTAGATATAAAGAATCCAGGGAGGAAACAAATTCAGCAAAAGAGCAAAAGTGAGAGGAAAGTTGGCAAAGAGTGGAAACAGCACAGAAATTCTGCTTATTTGAAGTACTCTTGCTGGTTCATGGATTTAATTACTTTAAATCCACATTACTTTGAAAGCCAAGGAAGGCATTATAAAAATACTCTTCTTCAGGACTACAGGCTAAATGTGACCACTGCTGGTGGAATTCCTGCTCATACGGGAAACCCCAAAGACCCAGAGGAAACATATCCACATACATCCATGGATCAGCCCCCCAGCTATATGGACACCAACATCTGTGAAAAGCAGATATGGGAAGAGCAGCAGAGGGCTACAGGGGAGCAGGAGTACAAACCTGGAGGACACAGTAACCACCATTCTTCTTTTTGGCAAGGATTTTGAGAGCTTCTTCCTCATATCCCGGAGCTACCACACCATCAGACACCTGCAACACACAGAGATTTCAGCCTCCACGTCATCTAAAAGAGAGGTTAATACTGAAAGCTCCACCTGCCATTTCCAGAGAGGTACTGAAGGCACACCTCTTAAGGTCTACCATTCAATACCAAAGGCACTAATTACAAAATTGGTTTCTGTTCTGGAAACAGGAAACAGCAGAGCAGTAATCTCTTGGCAAGACTAAAATAGTAAAAAAACCCACTCCTCTATCAGTTTAAGCAGAATGGAACTGATAACTACTAACCCCTTCCAGGGGGAAACAGCTCATGCACAACATCCCCATTTCTCAGCCCTAACAGTAAACACGGCTTAAAATAAAAAAGGAAAAAATCCGTATTCCAACAGTGACAGTCCTGATGAGACAAAAATATTGGCAAAAGAGCTGTTAACAGCACTGAAACTGAGAAGGAAGATTTTACATTCATCAGTGCCATGAAGTGATGTACATCTTTCCCATTCTTATCCTACAGTGTGGTGTTGGGTTTTTTTATTTGTTTTTAAGTAACAGTATACCAAACATTATCCTCACAGGACAGTCAAACATGCTCTTTTGTTTGAAAAAGACTCACCAAGGTAAAAGACAGCCCTTTGCATTGTGCCTTCCCTGTCTCAAAAAAATTGTAAGCAAAATATAATGGGATGAATCTGTCTGGCGAACATTAACTCCCAGTTGTTTAACTCTGTATTTAAACCAGCGACATGTGCAATGCACTCAGCTATGGAGTTAACGCTGAATCCAACAAAGCCAAAAAAATGCAGCCTGGAAAACGGCCGAGCCTACACAAAACCTGCATCAGTTGCAGGTAGCAAATCCACATCCACATTGCTGCCTTGGGCTAGAGGCTGGCCATCAGCTCTCCAGTTCTCTGTTCAACCAGATACTTGCGACAGTGTAATCAGGGTTCATTTCCAGAGGCCTACTCGAGGCAGAGGTTTGCAATCATCTCTTGGAAAACAGCATTTCAAGCACTGCTATTTCACAGGCTCTAACACACAGCCAGATTTTAACTGGTAGGAAGAAAAACACATCAAAGACAGGTGTAAGTTCTGCAGTCTGGATACCAAATTACACAAATGGACCAATAAATAGCCTGTGAGAAACAGGCCAAATTCTAACAGAATAGCTATTACAAACCAATGACTCCATCTAGTGTGATTCTCCTTTTTACACTCCAGTGATTTACTGCTGTTTAACTAACCTCTCTGGAAATAATCTTGGCAGTAGCCACATCACAGGTATCAGACAGGGCAATGAAGTCACCAAAAGACGACATTCGATCAGCACCTACAAAATCATATTTTTTGTAACTTATCAAACTATAGCATCATACAAAGGAAAGTCTTTGCTCCTACAATCCAGTGAATTTCTGTAAGAGCTAATAATTTAATCCCACAGCAAAGGAAAATCATGTAAGAACAACAAGGATCAAAAATCCTACCTCAAAGACATGCACCTTTAAATATTCCCATAGTTCAGATATTCTTCCTTCTTCACTCCATTTGTCAAAGCTCTAACTCTCTAATGACTACCTCCATTACTGCCAGCAGCTCTGCTGTAGCCATGGTGGCAAGAGGGCAAGGAGAGGCAAGGATCATACAGAAAAATTTTGGATGGGAAACAGGTGGAAAAAAGAGGAAAGCTTTTAGATGCCTATGCTCCCAGCTGTTTTTTTCCCCCGCAAGAAACCACATCAAGAAATATAGCTAAAAGCAATTTTAAATTTTTTAGAATAGTCTCTATATTTAATGGTATAGCTAAGGTGAACACAACTCCTACCACAGATACTCTACTACTAACTAAGCAAGGTCAGTTTTTCAGTCCCTGCCATTCTAAAGGTTTACTATTCTACTAATCATGCAATGGTTTTCTGAGGGCAATATTCAAAGGTCGTCTTTAAAATGGTGAAAAATGAACCCAAGCCAGTAAGTGTGCTTTGTTATACTCTGTGCAAGTTTTCTAGGAATGCCATGGAAAATGAAAAAATTAGTGAAGTATCTTGGCTAAAGAGAGGATGCTATTTTTATTTACTTATTTTTAGTTTTTCTAGCTTTTTTGTGAGCTCTGCAGTACAAAAGCATTAAAAAGCCACCCACCAAATACCAGGCAGAAACATTCCTACTCAAGTATTCCTGAGCACCCTATCTGCAGTGGGAGTCTGCGTGTGTTACCACCACAGATGTTTATCCAGATCCTTTAGCCAAAACCCCACAGATTTTACGTGTGTGTATGTATACACACATTCAAAAAAATTAAAAATCTCTACATGCCTTCTATATACACCAAGGAACAGAGTCCAAGACGGTGCTTGCTTTCTTTGAAACAAGATACAAGGTCTGCTCACTTGGAGAACAATTTTTGATAGGCAGTCAGCTCCTTATGGAGGAAGAACCCTACAAAGGAGGAGTACAAGCGCAAAGGGAAGAGCCTGTGAAGTGCTAAGCATTGCTGCTCAGGTGCTGAGAATGAAGCTCAGCTCTTTGGACATGCCAGTTTATTCCTGGGCTTCTCACCTCTGCTTCGTGCATAGGCAGATGCTAAGGGTGTTAAGGTCTTGTGGAAGTCATGCACCATGCAGACTTGCGCCTCCTCTTCGCTGAGAGGTATTCCAACAGCAGCACCTAGTGGGAAATGGAAGCCAGGGCACTCAAACCAGAGCTTTGTGCTGGTCCCTGCCCCTGGGACCTCCCCAGCCTGCCAGGGTAAGGGACACAGACGTACATACCACTGACAGCACCTGCCAGAAGTTGGGAGCCTGGTCAAAGAGAAAAGCACGGCTAGAAGGAGGCACCCTACCTGCAGGGCTGACATGTTTGAAGGAGGCTGCAGCAGGAATGCCTAATGCCTGCTTGAGTTCCTTCACCAGCTGCCAGGCATTGAGAGCATCGCACAGGTTGATGAACCCTGGAGAGCCGTTTACCACTGCAAACATAGCACACAAATAGACACATTAAAGTGAGTAGACCTCTCTCCTCCATCTGGAGAGCAAGCAGAAGAGATTTCTCCCACCAAGAACTAAAACCACTACAAATCGCTCTCGTTAAATGACCCTGGCTCCTCAGTAACTGGTTAAGTGCTCTGAAAAGTTTCAGTGACTTGTGAGGAATGCACAGGCCTGAGACTCGGGAGATGCAAATACAATTCTCTTCCCCACCAGAAGGTGCAGATATGACTTTGGAGCAAGACACACACTGTCCCCGTGTACCTCCCCTCTTGTGAAAAGGGAACAGAAAAACCCCACCCCAACAACATTCCTCCTTATATTCTTTGAGTTCTTCAACCGGCAGCCACTTCGAACACAAGCTTATCTCTTTCTGAGGGAGTCTACTACAGCTGAATTTAGACCAAGGTGCACAGGCAGAGCTCTTAGAGAGGAACAGAAAAAGCACATCCCTGCTTCCTAGCAGACAGATTTCTTTACAAATCTAGGAAATTAATTTCATGCGGTGACTATGGCTCTGATTCAACAAAGTATTCCTGCACTAGGCAATCATGTTGTCTAACTGATGTCAACAGAACCACTTGCAGACACAAAATTCAGGGCAAATCTTTTTAAAAATGCTTATTCTGGTCCTTTTATCAGAAATCCATGCCACCAAGAGTAAAGGCTATTTAAAAGTCTGCTCTCAAAACCTTCTGGCCTGGCCCTGCAAGAACTACTTGTACTGACACAGCAGGACTATCAGCATTTCAAGAAACAAGATGAAAAGAACTTTTTTCACAATAGTCCATGGCCGGGACAAGTGAACACAGCGTTGTTCCATTGCCATACTGGAAGGCAGACTTGTAAGCAAATGAACTTCCAGTGCAGTAACAGAAAAGCTTTGTAAGAGGTCCCAGAGCTCTGAGAAATGCTGCAACTCAAAGCTCCATTGTCTATTCAACAGGACAAGGCACGCACACAAGGCAGATCTGGTTTTCACCAACATTGAAAACAATCTCAAGAACAATGGTAGCCAGACTTTCTCTCCCACCAAAACAGGGGTTTTGCCCTCACAACAACAATGCTGTGATGAGTGGCACACTCTGTAAAACAGCAGACACACCAGACCTGTCCCAAACTCTTCTAAGACTAGTATCTCTTCCCTCTGCCGCCATTAGTTTTCTAGAATGTTGCTTCTGCTAAGGTAATACACCTCTGCTCAAAATAATCTAAAGAACAAAACCCGTCCAAACTTAGAGAACAGCTTGGTTTCTAGACAGAGTAAGTGATGACACAAAAGGATTGGGAAAATACTAAATAAGGAAAATGGGAAGTAGCAAAACATCTTAAAAGCATGACAAGGTTTTCCTTTGCAAAATCTGTATCTTATGTCAAGCAGAAAGCGCACCACATAAATCTGCTCAAAGTGTCTTCAGTGCGGACACACAATCCTACACCAACAGAGAAGAATGTGGAGCTACTGCAAGTCTTGCGGGGGTTAGCAGACCACCTCTTCTGTCTCGCACAGCTCAACCCTTTAATTGCAAAGCTAGTGCCACTCTTATTACAGTAGTTGTTAAGGCACTGCTGACCATCCCCTGGACTAAGGTACAAGACGGTATTTCAGTTTTAAAGACAAAGGGCAGCCATTCCCAACCACCTCCTTTCCTAGCTATCCCAGAGCTCTCTTTCGGCCAGCACAGCCTAGGCCTCACCTGTCAGGGGAAGTTTAGGTCTCATCGTGTAGAGCTGCGCAGGACTCTGGTGAGGATTCATGCCATACCGCAGGGGCAGCTGGGACACCCCCTTGCTGTACTCTTTCCTAAAGTAGTCAGAGATGGCTGCATCATACTGAGCAGTGTGGGTGAAAGCCTGGGGACAGAATGGAGGACACCTGTCAACTTACTTATGCACACCAACTTACAAATGATTTGGTGTTTAAAGGTGTGACTGAATGAAAGGCAAGGAGTCTGGCCTAGCCCTTCACTGCAAGCAAACATGACCAACCTTCAGCGCAAGGTGACGCCTCGTTTCCGTGGAAGTGTCTTTGTCCTTCGATGTTGCCATCTCTTTAGCTACTGCAGAGTAGTCTGCAGGGTCGCACACAACTGTCACGCGAGCGTGGTTCTTGGCAGCTGCCCGCAGCAAGGCAACTCCTCCTGCAAGAGAAGGATGGAGGCATGAAGCACTTCCCCTCTGGACACGGCATAATCTAGAGCTGCATCTGAGGCCAGAGGGGACATGCACCAATCGATCATTTGTGCCAGATGAACGTGTCCCTCTGTCTCCACCAAGGGGCTGTAAGAGTGCTCTTCAAAACACACAAGGCTGGCGAGTTTATCTCAACCCACTGGTGAAGGTGCACATTGATTGGCCTTTGCAGACACAGGCAAAGCCGCAGTGGCAAGGAAACAGGTCATGTGCTGCAATGAGCAACTGGGGCAAGAATGTCCTCAAGCAGCACAGCCACATCCCGAACTAAGACAGCTGTCTCCACATACCGCTTAAGCGCCATCCTCTGCAACGCTGGCTGGGGAGGGGGTCTGTTGGAAGATTTATTTCTACACTGCTAAACAACAGAGGCTCCCAAATCTCTCTGCAAATATTAATGAATCCTGCCAAGGTCCTCTGTGTGAGATAAAATGCCATGCTTCCCCTTTAAATCTGACTCTGCACGGCTATTACACCACTTTAAATCATACAAGATACTAGGCTGTTGCAAAGGAAAAGTAGAGGCCGGCACTGCCACATGCAGAGCGAGTATTACTCCATAAAACATTTAATATAGAGCTCTGCTGGGCATCGTTTGGTCTAAACTACTGCAAGAAAATTCAATCCCAGTCCAACCCCATGGCACAAAACGGTGCCTGTACTGTTCACAAGCTGCCAAGCAGAGATGCTGTGGTGAAGGAACGGCAAGCCTTTTGGGGTTAGTAACTAGCAGGAAGAGCAAAACTGCTGACGATACAGGTGTCCATGCTTCCAAACTCAGGTCCTAACTACTCTGCGACATATGCAGACCAACCCCTTTCCCTGCAGGGAAGTTTTCAGCAGTCCCCAGAGCACCTCCAGTGGTTCAACTTTTTTCTCCAAAGCTCATGAGTTTTTTTATTTTATTACGCTGCCAGAGGCTGCAGAAGAAGTTTAATCTGCTCTCCGTGTTTCAGTAGGAAGCATGTTCCACCTGGACTTTCCTACCACAGCCTTCTACAGTGCATCAGGCTCCTTCTTTTGGACAGCATGCGCAACAGCTGCTTGCCATTTTAATTGTAGGCCTGCTTAAAAGCAAGGTTTACCCAATGATGCTTTCAGCCTGCTCCTTGCAACTCCTGAGCTCTTTAGCAGACTTCCTTTATGGGTGTGCAAGGCCACCAAACAAAAAGAAAAGATCTGAGACCACTTGGAGACCAGAACCATCACATTTGCCTGGATAAATGATTTGCTCTCCCTTTAACTTACCAATATCAATCTTCTCCACTGCCTCTTGTACAGTTACATTCGGAGAAGATACAGTCTTCACAAAGGGGTAGAGGTTACACACGACAACTCTGAGAATTGAGGGGAAAAGCAAGGTTATTCAGTAAGAAATAAAAATGCCAAGCTGGGCTTGGCAAGCACAAGATACCACGAGTGTTTTTACTATCTTGTCTCTCAGATCAGGGACAAACATAAAATCCTGTAGCTAAGGTTTCTTTTTCTTAAAAGACTCAAAAGACAGCGGTGTCCAGCCAAAGGCCAAGTGATGGTATAATGCATTATGAAATCTAACTGAACTCTGTGCATTAAACACTGTTACAGCAGACAGAACCAGAATTTACAAAAGTTAGTTTAAAGGGAGTGTTTGTTTAAATACCTGGGGCTGTATTTAGATGTTCAGTGATTTTGGTGCACAACTTGGGCCATTTCAAAGGATTTCAAAGTGGGCTCTCAGCATTACTGAAAATAGGCATCCACCAACTCTCATAAGAGAGTAAACACTCAGGGCAAGGTCCATTGCCAACAAAGTACAATCAATCTAATTTTCCACAACTTTTCCAAGAGCAGAAACTGACCTACAAATCATCTGCCGGACTTTTAAAATACCAACAGCATATAAAACTTGAGTGCACAGCCTGGATCCCATAAAGCCTCTGTAGCACATGTAAGCAGGGGGGAGAACTGACTTTCAAGACTGGACATTACTGGAATTAGTTTTTTGACCTGATCTGGAAGAAACTGCAGTCTGTGTTCCAGAAAGCATGAAATAACTTGCCCTGTCCCATCCTACCAGTGCCACATGAAGTACAGTGAAAGGAAGTATCTGTTTTGACCTTCACAAACAATGTTTTTAATGCAAGAAAATGAATTTACTCTCTCCATCTGAATGTATGAAGGTATCAAACTCCAATGCATGCCCAGTATTGGCAGCAAATTGCTGTGATGCATACACTTGTGTCCAACTTTTAATATTCCTTTGTTTCCACACCCTGTGATGAACTTGAGCAGAAAGGATGATCAGCTTCCAGTATAGTTTTCAGAACCCCTTATGTCTCTAAATTTCCTACAAAGTCTTTTATTGTCTGTTCCACTTCTATTTACCCCCCCCCCCCCCGAATTCTTTCATCCTCCTGACCTGCTGCAAACCATCAGGAATCTGTGGCCTTTAACAGTGCTATTGCTTTTATCAAGGTTTCCTACCTTGACTTGGGTATGTAAATTTTAAGCAACTATGCAAAGACACTCCTGCTGAGGATTAGCTCCTACTGCTTTACGTAAGACAACCCGAATCCAAATATTACTCTGGATGCAAGTGCACTGTAAGTCACTAATGTAAAGGCATGCTTCTCTGCTGCAATTCAGCAGAGCCTGCTTTAATACGCAGCATACTCTGAAAAGCCACCACTGCTGAGCATCTATAAGGATTTCCTGTGGCTTTAAATTTCCGGATTTCAAATTCAGCCTGAAAATCCATCCATCCTACGGACATCAGTTTTTAAAAGTAACTTTAAAAGCTAAGACGAATTCTGGCCCAATCACTACATTCAAACTCTGCATCCATCCTGGCTATACCTACAATTTACTATGTTTGATTCAGCCATTTGTTTCTCAACTAGGAGTCACCCACTGGCACAGAACTGGTTACTCACAATCACTAGTTAGATGTTAAACCCAGTTAGTTAAACACAGTCCCAAACCTCCCTGTGTGAATGTACTGAGTAAATACATCCTAACAGAAGAAAAATATTTTTGGCATGTTAGCACATAAACAATTTCTGGCTGCAGCCCACTTGCTCCCATAATGGCTCTCAGAAGGCAAGTCTTCTGTCTGTTATCTGTGTGTTTTCTGTCTGTACAAATGCTATATGTTCCTGACCCTCTTTTCATGTCTACTCTTTATTTACATGTTGAAACTCAGTAAACATTATGCAAATATCAAAGGGTACATTTACTAAGCAAGTATTTCAAAATCGGGAATTGTCATCTGATGAGGCACCCAGAGCCAAGTTGAGGGGAGATGTGCCAGCTTCGAAAGTACTGAATTCAACTTTGCAAGAAGCATAATGTGGTCCAACATTGGCTAAATGTAAAGTGTTAAAATTCCCAGATAACCAGAGGAAATGAAAACATCCATTCCCTGTGGAAACTACAATGTAACCTTCTTGTTGCAGTTTTCTCTTACTAGAAGTGATGAAGATGCATCTGCAGAAAAACTGTATTTTTAAAAACATAGTATCTCCTGACAGGGGAAAGCAAGGAGAGTGCAGATCTGCTGGCTTGCAGATTTTACAATCCCTGCTGCTTCCATTCACTGGAGCTGACTGGTTTCCAGTGTGCATTTTTGATTTTGAACATGAATTGAACATTGAATGAATTGCATCATGTTCCCCAACATTTACCTTACAAGGCTGAAATCCTGTTTGTTCATATCAGCTTTATCTTCTGGAATATTGCGAGCCAAGATGCCTAGTTGCAACAAACAGTACATTTTCATTAAAAAAGAATGTAATTCAACACCTTCCTTCAGATTGTGCTTTTCCTAAGAGACTTTGTATCGTTAACTTTCTGATTCTAGTTCAGACAAGAGTCCTCAGCCTACTTTATGCCTTCACCTTTAATTCATTTTACTGACACTTCGGCTGTTCAAATTCCATACTAATAGGTGGGGGTTTTCCCCCCAACGCTAAATCCCAAAGCATTCCGAGTGCTGAACAGGAACCGCACAAATGTACTTTTATAAGCATTCAGTTGCTACCTTCAAACCACTGAAACTGTCGTTAAGGAGTTCACGGAGAGAAAAAGGGCACCCGCCGCCCATCAGGCAGCAACACACAAAGCCTATGAAACAGCAGAAGCGAGAGATGCTGCACCTCTAGCTGAGCAGCACAGGTGGCTGGCTTGGGTCTAGAAGCTTGGAGAAACGTGCAGGTGACTGGTTGGCACAGCATAAGCAGCAGCACAATCCTGAGATTGTCTCCAGCCCTTAGGTATGATGGGCAACAGGTTCTATTTGAGGAATCTCAAGCACAGTAACAGGACATGAAAAAGCAGATGGGTTAATGTGCAGATTGACCAATTATCAGACATCTTCCTTGCTGAAGAGGAGCCAGGGACTATTAGAGCATGCAGAAATCACCCACTAAAGACTATGCTGTCATGTTCCTTATGCTGCACACCAGATTCGTCCACAGGTTAAATTCAGTGGGGTTCTCTGCCTAAACAGGTCTGAAATTGACTCTGCAAAGAATGTGCAAAGGCATTTATAGAGAAGCCCAGTTACATGTAGCCCTAGAGAGGAAAAGCTCTGCTAATGCATAGATGCAAGCGTAGCAACACAGGAAGTAATTCAGCCACTGTGCACTTCTCCACTCTGTGCTCTTTACCTCTCCTTCTGCTGCTAGGGCAAATCTTTTCTCATTACTCAGCTCCTCCACACAACCCTTAAAAAAGACATCTGTCAACCCCTTCTTCCCACCCTCACTGCCCCCAGATTTCTCTTTTAGACTGAAAATATATTAACAGAAACATACCAGCATGGACTGCAGGATGAAGGGTTTTCACACGTCCACCTAACATTTCAGGGAATCCTGTCAGGTCCGAAACATCTCTGCTCAACAGGAAAACATAACATGTTAATAAACGTGCCATACTGATTTTACCTATAGGTTGAATGTTTATTATTCAGGACAGTAATTTAGATCTATCGGCAACATTGGTTTTACTGGAAGGAGATTTAAAACCTAGGAGTTTTGAAGGCAGCAAAGAGGGAAATAAACTTTGCTTTCTTTTGGTCCATCTGTAAAAGAAAATAAAAAATAATTGCTACCTTTCCATTATTGACAGGAGGACTTTAGAGAGAAAACAGTCATGATTCCTCTAAACTTCAGTATCTTGTATCTCAGTAAGAACACAACATGTGGAAGGTGTTGCTAGGAACTGCTAGAAAAAAAGCTATGCTGAATGACAGACTGATTAATCCCTCCAACAGAGGGCTGGGAAGTAGTTCGGAGATGAAACATTCTACATTAAGACAGATCTGATTGCTTTTATTACAACTGGCATCTGCCAACTAGTTCACAAAATGCTGCTAGGTGCAGAAGCATTAGTAGAAACAGCCAAAGTGCTGGCTTAATGTTCTCTCACTCTTCCCAAGATGTGGATCTGTATCTTCCGCAAAAGCTACATCTGACAGAAGACAAAAAAGACACTGCTAATAAGTGACCAAAACCAAAAATTGTATAAATTCACTACAAACCCCTGTTATGCCAAAGGGGAAACAACTGCTTTTCCCACAAAGGGAAATAAAAGTTCATGGGCCGGACTTAACTAATCTGTATAGTTATTTTTTGAATACACTGAAATAACACAGATAAGCAAATCCCAAGTCAATGTAGTTTATAGAGAGAACGAAAGACCATGCTCAGAAGATGGAATACCTTAGTGGTGGTCTTCCCAGCTTAGCCAAAACATTAATCAGTTTCACCACTCCCTGTGACTGTTTATGATGGTAAAGGAACAATAAACTGGAGAAGGAAGGGGAAATGTGACCATCCTTTGCTTCAGGCTTCACTGACAGCACAGGCAAGCAAAGAAGTTGGAGAGACATGACCAAGTGCTGGGCAACAGCAGGGACAGGGAGCTCCAGGGGCAGCATATATTCCAGGCAATGTGTCCCAGGGGCTTTACCATTGCATTCACTGAAGCAAAAAAGGAGTCACTGTCCTACCAAATAATTGAGAGATTTTTTTCATGGTTGCACTGGAAACAATTTTTATTTGGTTGGAGCTGTCTTTTAATCATAGCGCCAAAGAAACCAAAACAAACTTCCCCGCAATCATGGGCCAAACCAGCCAGTGAACGTACATGCCCTTTCCCAAACAGTGGATGAACAACACTTAAAGGCTCCATCTGAAAAAGTTGGCCATCATGCTGGGAAAATCAGTGACAGATGATCTCCACTGAGCTTCAAGATATTCCTGACACATCAGTCCTGTCCCAGGACCAGGCAAAGATCAGCTTTTACCTGGCTGCGAAGAGCAGCACTAGGGTCAGATTATGAATTTCAAGGCAACCGATTTTCTTAACGGGAGACAAGGCAGACAAGGCACTGTGTCCAACACAACGGCCCTGACATCCCTCTGTGTGGCCACCTGCACAGTTAACACTCTTTGGCCTCAGTCCACCGACTTCTGGCCAAGAAGGTTCTGATGTTTGCTGGAGGGCAGGCTTTTTTTGGAAGACTTGCTTAGAGACCAGTTTTCCATCATTTTTTGCTCATGAACAGAGAAAACAATTTAAGCAACCTCAGGACCCAAACGAGCATTTTTGGTGGAGATGTACAGGAAAGCATCTGTACCTGACAGGCAAGCCAGCATCTCTCAGGGATTTGGCTGTTCCTCCCGAGGCAATTAAACCCAGGCCAAGAGCATTCAGGCTCTTCGCAAATTCCACCAGGCTGGTCTTGTCAGAGACGCTGAGGAGCGCTAACAGGTGGGAAGAGCGAGCGCAAGTGTTTTGTTTTTCGAAGTGGAACAGAGAAAGGAAACAAGATTAAGAGAGGGAAGCTCCGTATCTTACGCATCCTCCCTGACGTGCGGTGAGTGGGGCGGGAGGCGCTGACCACCGCCAGCGAAGTCCCCAGGCGGGACCCCGGCGGCGGGGCAGGGGGGCAGCGCCGCCGCTTCCCGCCCCCGCCCTCCCCGCTTCCCCCCGCCCCGGGGCTCAAGCCGCTCAGCCGCACGGCCACGGACCGACACCGGGGTCCGGCCAGCCCGGAGGGAAAGGAGCCCCCCCGCCCCCTCCGGGCACGGGAGCTACCGGGCTGGAAGCGGCGGCCCCGCTCGCCCCCCTGTTCAGCAGAGCGCGGCAGCCGGGAAACACGCCTCAGCCCGGCCCCCCCGCCCGACGGCCATCTCGCGGCCCGGTGGGAGGGCAGCCCGCGCCCCCCCCCCACCACCCCCCAGCGGCTCCAGTGGCCGCGACCGGTCGTCGCTGCTGCCGCCGCCACCACGGGCTGCCGGGGCGCGGCCGCCCCCGCGTTACCGAGCTGCTGCCGGGCGGCCATGGCGCCGTCGGTGGGTGCGCGCTGTGAGGCGGGGAGAAAAGGGGCGAGCGGCGGCGGCCGCCGGGATTTGGGCTCCCGCCGCACGGGGGCGGGCGCCTGAGGGGCCGGGCCGGCCGGGGCGGGGCGGGGCGCGGAGCGGGGCGGGGGGGCGAGCGGGCAGCAGTGCTGCATGAGGGGGGTGTCCGGCGGGGGGGACCCCGGCTGGGCAGGTCCCCAGGGGGCAGCGGGGGCGGCCACGGGTGGGGTGCATGCAGGCCGAGGACCTGCGGGACAGGGTGCGGGTGGCTCTGGGGCCTCTTCAGTGAGGGGAAGGCCGGGTGACTGCGCAGGTGGCAGATGAGGTGCAGGGGAGGCAGTACCTCATGGCAGTGAGAGGTGGTGCAATAAGGACAATTAATTCTTCACGGAAATGGCCGTGGGAATTTCATCTGTGGAAAATCCTCTGGCAGAGCTTGCAATCTGCCACGAGTAGAGGCAAAGACAAAACACTTGTTTACCAAGTCTGAGGTAAAAACTTAAGCTTGCGAAGACTGAAATGTTGCTGCTCTTCCCTTGACTTACTTTTCTCTGTAATGGGAATAAACGGGGAGCTTTGGTCCCCTACCAGGCCTCCAAATTTCCTGCCACTCCTTGCAAAAGAGTGTGGCTTAGGGAACTGTGGTGATGCAGATTTCGTGCACACCAACCGTCTGAAAGGCGATAGCTGTATTTTACCTTAAAAAGCTTTCTGTAATACCGTGCTTCTGTTAGGACCCAATTTTTCTCTCATTCCTCTCTCAAGGTGATTTCCCCGCACTTGTGGTGGACAGGTAGCACTGACAGAGCCTGCGGGTTTTACCGTGCCGCTGGTTAAAATCTCCTGTACCCTGCAGTGCGAGGTGCAGGCGCCGCAGCACAGCGGGACAGCAGGGACCCACGCTGCTCTGCAGGTAGAGAGCTCTGCGCTCCGTTTGCAGCATGACCCCTGGCCATCACCCCGCCGCTGCTGCCACCAGGCCTCTCCGTGGCTGGCTTGTCACTCCAGCAGTCAGCACTGCCATTCCCAGTGGGTAGCATTGCGCAGCAAAATGGCAAACGTTTTGCAGGTATTGGGTCTGGCAAGCTGGGACCTGGCTGCCTTCGGATAACGTACACATCCCTGGCACGTCTCACCTCTAGGGTGGTGGAGGCCTGGTATATGGGGTTTGAATCAGGCTCCTGAGACACCCCTGCATACCTCTTTCATGTTTTCGTCATCCACATAGGTGGTCACTCTACACTTGCAGCTCCCTGGGCAGGCAGAGTGGATTAGGCTCTCCGCTTCCATTAAAAAGAACAAATAAATGAAAGTTTCTAGATCTGGCAGACAAAAAGCCGGGAAATGCAGATCAAGTGCAACTGGAAGGCCCAGAAATGCAGCTGTTTTGATTTGTGAATCTCTGGGCTTGGGCAGTATTGTCTGTGTAAGAAAGAGTCAAGCAAGAAATACTAAACACACTAAATAAACCCAGTATATGTATTGCTCCTAGTAGCAGCTAGTGACAAGCAGTAATAAATTACCGTTCAGAAGTGTGGCTGGGGCCAAATGAAAATATACTGTTAAGTGGTACATGAGCACTATCATTATGAAAATACACACCTTTGAGAGAATAAAAGTTGTACAAAGAGTACAGATCTGTACAGCAGAGGTGGGCTTTAGGGATGATTAATGTATGTGAAAATGAAAAATTCGACAGAGCTCTGCATATTTATCCAATGTTGGAAAGCAATTGCGTATTCTGGTGCAGCGCCTGAGCAGCTAAGGAGCAGCACGCACACTGTTTGTGAAGCAGGGTGTTTTGTGATACTGCAGAAGCTGCATGCTTGCAGGTGACTATGCCAGCCCATGCACAAGAGGACAGGGCCACTACTGCTTTCAGACAAACAGTCAAGAGGAATGTTATCAGCGTAAATAGTGGTGTTTGCTTTTTTTTCCTTGTTCAGCAGTTTTTTCCTCAGCACAGGCCTCGAGGTTTCTGTTTGCACAGGGGCTTGTGTGGCAGGTGGGTGGTTTGGGTTTACCCCATGTCCTCTTTTAGACTGACGTCCGAGAAGGTGTGCCAGATGGGTGTATGGATTGGGATATGATAGATATGTCCTGGTTTTGGGATGGCCACGCAAGCAAAACAAAGTCTGCCTCCCCAAAGGTTTAGTTCTGCATTATAGAGCTTAACTAATTAACTGGTTTTGGTGATGTTTGAGGATATTCAAATATCCTGTGCTCTGCTCATGTTCCATTATTTATTCAACAGGAACGAGGTCTCACTGCAGTGTTTTCCTGCGATGTTTTAAAGCACCACAGAAGCTTGTCTTGAGCCAAGAATATAGTAACATCATACTGGAAATCATGGGAAGAGGTAAATACTAGAATTACAAATACCAGATTAAGGTTATTTCTAAATCATAGTAGGGCCTATATCCAAGAAAGAAAAATCAGGCGTAATTAGCCATGCACTCTGCTGCGTTAATAAGGAGAAGTAAAAAAGGATGAAGCTGAATAGAGACGTACAAAAGGAATGGTGTTGCTGCTGGTTTTGCTGTTGTTAGGACAATATGCTAGATTCCCATCTCTTGAGACTGTAGGCAATGCTTTTTAGCTTGGCTCTGAGTCTCTGTTGTAGTTCTGTTCTCTGTTAGTTTTTTTCCATGTAGCACACCAAGAGGAGTGCAAAGAAAACAGGTTAATTTGGCCGTGTATTAGTTTGTTAGGGTAGGAAGCCAACAGGCTAGAATTCTCCAGCTAATGCTGCAGCTGCCTGGGGGCTAGCAGAGGGGTGGGCTGGGCCTGGCAGTGGACCAAGGAAGACCCAACCGAAATGTAGGAAATCAAAGTGGAAGCCCGTGGCTGGTGTGGTTTGGGACAGCCCTGGCTTCAGAAATCATTGGTGGTGAGTGTTAAGTCTGGTCTGGATCTGCACTACCCCAGTAAATGTGTCAATGCCATGAGGCTGCTTTGGAAAAACATGATATTGCGGGCATCTCTGCCTGTATAAAAACAGTCTTCAACTTTGAAATTCATCATATCAAGTTTGTTTTCCTTAACCAGGCCCTGCTTTCATTTATATACCTCCCTATGCCCTATCCACATTTTTTAAGGCTGGCATGCTGTCTATTGGCTGTCCTTGTAGGTCTGTGATCAGGATCCCACATAGCTGCAGAAATGATGACTAGCCTATCAGCTAAAGTTCAG
Source organism: Falco punctatus (assembly GCF_963210335.1). Classification (NCBI taxonomy): domain Eukaryota; kingdom Metazoa; phylum Chordata; class Aves; order Falconiformes; family Falconidae; genus Falco; species Falco punctatus. The sequence continues at coordinate 9,232,266 of NC_137588.1, forward strand.
AGACACCAAAGAGCTCTCTCTGTGCAATTTGACTTGCAGTTTGAAGGTTACGTCCCCTGTTCAAGCACCAATATAAGTGGTCTGTTTTCCCAAACCTTTGATATCGCTGTCTAATCCTTTTCCTGCAAAAGAAACTATTTCCTTGTAAATAGAGTAAATATTGCAGATTTCAACCTGAGTTATCCTTGTAATGCTCTGGATTATGAATAAGACCCAAAGGAGCATAAACCAAACAACAATTTATTTTCTGAATGTTCCCATTCCTTTCCTTACAGAGGCTTGTTCCTATCCAAGCATAGAAAGAATAATAATAATAAAAAGGTAAGAAATAGTTTTTCCTGTTGGCGAATTGGTGCCTACTCTGTTGTCTGAAACCACCACACAGAATGAATCTGAGAGCATGATACCCTGTATCACTGGCTGAGGAGGCAGCCTGTGATGTGTAAGCAAAACGCCAAAGCAGTGTTTTACAGAAAGGTTGTGTGTCCTCAGATCAGCCTCACCTGAGCAAGGTGGAGGCAGCGGTGGTGGTATGTTACTGGCATACAGGGTGCAGGTATGGGAGGAAGATGATGCTTGAAGGGTGTGACTGAACAGGTCTGCTTGTAATTGCAAATACAGGTTTTGCAGTAAAAAAACCCAACCTCATCCACTTCGAGGTTCTTTATGTGCCTCCTTGAGCTATTCACTTGAAAGGAAGATTTCCTATTGAAAAGAGGGGAAAATAATTTTGGTGGGTTTTTTTTTTTTTCTTTTCTTCCATATTTGCAAAGAAATTACCTTATCCTTAAATAATAACAGCCTTTTTTAACTTTTCCGTGATCTGACCATTGAAATTGCTGACCCTTTCGCAGTGGAGCTGGTTTTATAGTTGTCTCCCTTCACCCCTAGCTCTTTGGACACCTGTATTGAATAAGTTTGTGCCCTTGGGTGAGAAAACTGCTGCTGGGAGAGCAGCCTTGCAGGGATGCTGTCAAGCTGTGCAGGGAACGTGCTCCCACTAGAGTGTGCTAGGACAATTAAAATGGGGATGGTTTTCTTCTGGCATCACAGCGGAACCATCAAAGATGCCTATGTAAGAAATGGCACCTTTGTTTTTAAAACAGGGAATCTGGCGTTTCCCCATCTTTTGCCTACAGTTTCCCTGGGTGAGGCTGAAGTGTACTGCAAAGCCAGCTGTAGCTGCCCGAGTGCACTGAGTTTGGGCTGAGTCAAGTGCTGGGAAAGACCTTTTGGAAGACCCCAGCCTGTACACAGAGGGAGCGGAGAAGCTTTGTTCTCAAGCCTTTTATTTAGCTTGTCTCGTCTCACAGTCCCTTTTTGTTACAGCTTACTGCTCTGTATGACAGAGGAGGTGGAAATCTGTGTTGTATGTCAGCAAGGACAGGAGCCCATCTCAAGGTCCCATTAATGGCCTCCTGTTGTCATTTGTACATTTCAAAATGTCCCTAACAAACTTATCCATCATCGCACAAGAATTTTCTGCCTCAGCCAGTACTTGGACCCAGGTTTCTAGGCCCTAGCTCTTGTCTGCTACCCCCAATTGTTTCATGTTTACTTAATTAGCCAGCTGGAGTGTAATTCCTTTCATTATCTACAGTCCAATATGTAAAGATGACAGTGACATGAATCTTGGCTTAGGATTCAATTTGCATGTTAATTCATTGTGGTTCCCCAGATATTTGGAATTTGCTCCAACTAAATCTGGGAGATGATTAAATGCTCCCTGGGTGGGGTGCTCTCATGTCTCCCAGCGAGAGCTGGGAGGATAGGTGACATAGTTTAACTGTTCACCAGGCATCATCTGTTGTACAGCATGGGGGTTCTACAGCAAAAAGCAAAGCAAAAGCAAAAAGCAAAGCAAAATCCGTCATCAAGGAGTTCTTAGTACGCAGTGCAAATAGAGTAAAAGCTGATTGTAGAGTCAAGAAGCATCTGGAAATCAGTGAAGCCTAGCATGAAAGCCTGCAACAAATTAAGAAGGAACACAGGCATTTTCTTATAGCAATCCAGCCTCAGTCATTTTTGGTTCACAAAGTCCCCAAGACACATGTCTAGGGAAGAGAGAGACTTGAGACAGGGAGGAAAAAATAATTTCCCTGAGTGGAAGGCCATGTTGGCTTTGAAGGATTCAGGCACAAACCCCATCTCTCAGTTCCATCATACTTTCTGCTTACCTTCCTGACTAATCTCCAGGAGCTGGCTTGCAGGGAAGAGCAAATGCTATGAGCCTGTATTCATTTCCAGCTCACCGGGGGGCCCAGGAAGCCCTATCAGTTTGCAAACAGGCTCATGGGAGACCTGACAGCAAATGCAGACAGAGCTGCCATTTTGCAGCATGCCTGAAAAAACAGCAGCTTGCCAAACGTAGCACAAGGAGGCTCTCTTGGAAAGACAGTCATAGGTGGTTATTTATGTGTGTTACATTCTAGCTAACTGTGATCTGGACCCCCGAGAGCTAGGATATAGGATAAAAACAGGTCTTGCCGCAAGACCTTGTGATCTGAATAGAAATCATTGCTAAATAGAAGGATGGAAAAAGAGACAGAGTTGTGTGAAGAGACATGTTCAGCATCATACAGCAGTCAGTGCCACAGCTGATGAAGGCTTGGAGCAGTCTCTAACTGGCAGATGTTTTTATTCTAATAGGAGATGTTCTTAGTTGCAGCAAATGATCCATTTTCAGATTTTGCTGACTTTACATATAGTCTAATTTTCACAACAACAACAACAAAAAACAAACAGAAGGGAAGAGTCAAATATTCTTTCCTAAATCACTGCTTTTTTTTTCACATACACACTCCCTCCCAAGTAACTGGACTAGGTCGCTGTATTTTGGCCTTAGAAACATAGGTAACAATTTAATGAAGAATTGTGGAGAAAAAAAAAAAATGTTGTTTCTTTCCTGTGTTCAAAACTGGATGGCTTTGAATTCCCCAGGAGTTTTTTGCGCTTTCTGAAATGGTGTTATCCTGTATGGCCTGCATTCATAATCAGTTGTGGCTCCTTCTTTTTGTTCTGACCTTCCTTGCTCAGAGTCTCCAGTCACAGCAAGACAAATTCTGATTTTTCAAAATCATCTCACTCAAGTTTTAGGGCTAGGAATGACTAGAAAAGGAAAGGGCTTTTCCCCCAGAAAATATAATTAAACCAAACGTTTTTATTTTTCTTCAATCAAAGCCAGGTTTCTCAGCTTTTCATTAAAAAAACCCAAGCATTTGAAATTGATAGGAGGCCTTAAAATGAACATTTCCAGATTCTAGAAAAAAAAAAGTCATTTTCCAGGTAATACTTTCCAGAAAACTACAATTTAATCATGTAGCTACTATTCCATTAATCAGAGTCCCCAGGAAAGCTTTTGAGCAGGCTTTGCACAGCTCCAGACTTGGGAAATTCAGGTTCTGCTTCCTGCATGATAATCTTCTGCAAATTAAGCAAGGGCTGTTTGTGTTTCCCTGCATGCAAACAAGGGGCAACAACGTGTCTGCATTTGCTGTGGAGTTGAAATCTATTGATGAAAATCCCTGGGGCAGGAGTAGGTTACATTAATTGTAGGCACAGACTGCCCATGTTCATGTGGCAAATCCACCTGTAAGAGGCAGGGAGCCTTCGGGATGGGGATGACAAATACCACCCCTTATTAACCAGAGCTGAGGCAGGTACTAATTATCCTGGAGCTGCAGTCGCGATGCTCGTGGTTCCTGCCCGTGTGCAAGCTGTGTCCTGACTTGCTTGCTGATTCCTACAGATTAGCAGTGGAGCAGGTGGCTGGATCTGATCCTTTTGGGGGAAGAGCAGCATTAGCATTGGCTTTGCAGTAGTGCACCTTTCCTCCACACTAGGTTTCAATTGTCTCCACACATTTCAGGCATTGAAACGGTGTCTCTGTGCCCATCTCTGCTCAGTGGCTCTTGTCTGGAGTCACTAGAGCCATCAGTCATGCTTTAATTGTGTGGAACTGTTTTCCTAGGCTAAATTAACAGATGTATGGGGGTGACAGTTTTGGCCCCATGTGGTAAAAACTGAGCCTGGAACTCAGGCCAAGGCAGCAGGGCCAGAGGGAACTTAATGGGACTTACTGCAAAACACAACTACAGACTTTCAACTGTGTTCTTCAATTTACCTAACTAAGATTTTCTCCAGTCCCAGTTTTTAATTAATCATAATATCATTAATCACATAACTATGGCCTCATCCCATTGTCTTGTAAGACTTGGGTGACTAATAAGGACAGGGTAACTCTTCAGTTTGTTTTCCTGTGTTTTATTGACTAATTTATTGTAGTTGAAAAGAAGAAAACATGCTGGGGACATAATTCCCAAAACATAAAATTTTGCTGACAATATGGAACATTTAGCTGTTTCTGGGGAGCTGGAGATTAGGGTTTCTTTTTATTTACACTGCTTTTCGCATAAATACACACTTTGTCAGAACCTGGAAAAAGACTTGCTTGGGTCTGATCATGTCCATGACTCATCTCACAAGCACACATCAGCATTATAACAAACACACAGGAGAACAATGGGTCATATAAAAATCCTTTAAACAGAACACCGGGAGTTCTTCCTTTATAGATTAACTCCTGCAAGGGGCTGAAATCCCAGTGTTCGGCAGCATCAAATCCCACAGATGCCATAAACCATAGCAAGGAGCACACTGAGACTAGGAGTTAAGAACACGTGATTGAATCGTGTGAAATGATTTTTACTCCTGGATTAATGCTAGAGACTCGAGTCTAATGTTACAGTTACAGGGAAAGGATGGTTAATTCTTCACATTCTGTCTTTTTGTTCAGTTTTGACGTTTCTCTGCCAATGTCTTCCTTTATCATCAGCATCATCCCATCTGTAAAGGGGGAAGCTCTTCAGAGACATTTTAGGCTGAAGAGATCCTCTTCTAAGCATCTGGGAAGATCCTGAATGCTGAATTTCATGGGGTTCCTTGTGTTCCCAAAGAAGCAGGGATAAATGACAAGGCTGCGGGAAGTCCAGTGTTTGAAGTCTGATCTCCACTTGTGTTGCAGACCTCCAGTGTGACAATTGGAGCAGATTCTACCCTTGCACAAGATAAATCAGCCAGGGCTATAGCAGGAAGTAGATTTAGCCTTCCCAGTTTAATCCATAAAGAAGTTTCCACATTATTAACAAAAGCACACACCTTGGTTCCTGCAGACACAGCCAACACTGCTGACTATGCCAGGCTTGGCTTAATGCCGGGCTGTGGCTGGTTCTTCTTGGCCGGTGCTGGTCAGAGGCTGTGCCCAGGTCTGCTGGTGTTCACTCTGGCAACCCTCTCTGCGTTCAGGGATGGCTTGAGCAGAACTGGATTAGGGTCTCTCTCTACCTTTGGTGCCTTATTGGCACCAGGAGTATCAGCTGCTGCTCTGCCTGCTGTCATGCTGCTATCTGTGCATGTGCCTGGCGCTTGCTGGATTCATCCCATCTGTAACGGCTATGTATGCATTTCCCTCTGAAATCAGCCCATCTTGAAATATGCTCAACAAAATATGCTCTACCAGTTTTCTTCCTTGCAGGCAAATCTACCATTCTGAGTGGTTGGACTCGATAATCTTTAAGGTCTTTTCCAACCTAAACAATTCTATGATTCTGTGAGTGGGCAGAAAGTACCCTACTTAACAAGGTACCTCAAAGCTGCTGATCTGTGCTCATCTGAACCAGCCACCACTCAATTAATTCCTTCCAGTCCTTTCCCATCTTCCAATTTCAGTGTGTCACTGCCATCACTATTTATGTTCTCTCCTCTGTCCAAAGACTCACTGTTACTTGGTTTGCAGCTGGCTTTTGCTGATTGCATGATTTCACTGGAAATCTTGCAATGAATAGTGGTTTAGATTTTTCCTGAGAGTGATGAGACGCTTGGTTTGTTTTTGTGGTTTTTGGTTGGTTGGTTGGTTTTCCCCCCAGAAAATGAAGCTCTAGTTCAGTTACTGCACAAAACTGAAAGTTGCAACAAAGTTGCACAAAGGCTGAATACTGGAAGACAAACATTCAGAATCTGTGCAGTGTTTTTATAAACATGTCAATTTTCAAGTCAGTTTCACAGTTTCCAAGCCTATATTGAAAGTTTTGAGTGTTTGGGGTAGGCAATGCTACACAAACAATATCCATTTCAAACACATGTGCATCCACAAGCTTCTCGTTGTTTGCACTGTGAAAACGTTGCTATTTCTTCTATGAAGAATACCATGTAATATTATTCATATTAGTCTGATGCCCCAGTTTGAGCTGTGTCATGCAGTGCACCACTTTGGTTTTGTCTTGCTATTTATTTCTTTTACTTCCACCTGGTAGCTGAAATACTTCAGCTCTCTGACCTTGCTTTATTGTTTCCCCCTAATTTTCAGTTGTGCTCAGATTAGCGCTTAGTTGTCTTTGCAGTCCTTGCCTTTCCCTCTTGTTCTCTTCCCTACAACATAATCAACATTTGTTTTGCATGGGATTTTTATGGAATCCTGCACGTACTAACAGTGGCCCAACTTATCTTTTGAAAGTTCCCCTATCAGTTTTCCACTTTGACATCTCCTGCAGCCTGCCATTCCTTAGCATTAATTTCTATCACTTCCCCTGATTTTCCAGGAAGGAATTCTGATTAGGCAATAAATGCTGGGCTATCCATCATTTTATGCTAGTCACAAGTCACAGCCTGTAAGGCATAGATCGTTCTTAATCAGCTGAAGTGAGCCACGGGTAAAAGAGTTTAAGACCTGATTTCCATTGCTGTCCCCTTATGATCTTGTTTAACACTACAGAAGTAAGGCAGAGCCATTGTAAGTGCCATATAACAGTGCAGCACAGCTGATTAAAAAGCTGCAAAACTCAGATGGTTTCACAAAAGTCCTATCAGTCAGCTTTCATTTGATTTCAGGTCTTATTTTCATTTATTTACAGTATTGCCCATTATGTGTAGAGTGTTTGCTAAACACTGAAGAATAATGGTCCTGTCCCAGGTAGCTGACAGCAGAAGGGCTGACAAAGGGAAGGAATGCAGTAAAAGCGGTAATTTATGTATGAATCATGCTTCCCGGCCAGCTGTGCTGATAAAAAATGGCCAGTTTTATGGGAAGGCTGGAAAACAACAACAAAATTACCTTTGTGGAAAAAAAACCCCAAAATATTTGGACTGGCACTCTGATTAAAGATGACATTATCGACAGCACAGGCAAGGGAGTCCTGGAGAGGTATTTGGATTTATCAGATGCAGGCCTGTGTACTGTAAGATGTTTCTGGCATAGATACCTGCACCTAAGACAATATGGAGACAGCAGCAGATCTTGCCCAGGGCACAGAAAAAGCAGATAAGGAAGCAGGAAAATAGAAGATACTAGGTGTGAGAGTTGAGAACTGATAAGGCAGAGGTGGAGTTGTGAGCTGAAGGCAGTTGGTGTGGCAGGGGTGGAAGTGATTGGAGGCAGTTTTTCAGCAAATTGCTAAGCAGTCACATATCCACCTAATGCAGAGAATTCTGCAGGAGCATTTGGTTTTCATCCACCAGTGTGACTTGGGGTCTGACTTTGCTCCGCTTAGAGGCAATGACAGACTCCTATTGATTCATGGGAGCCTTAGAAATCAAAGAAAACTTGTTGTGGCAACTGGCTAATTCAATAAAAGCATTGATTTCTCCGGGTGGACAATTAAGGAGCATGAATGCAGTATAGCTGATTTCTGTCTCTAAATTAATGTAACAAATGATCATTGATTCAAGGGAGAGGCAAGTGTACCCCAAAGGAAAGGACCTTCCATATTAAAAAATCCCCCAGCCTATGTGAGCTGGTCCTTACTGTGCCACAGAGCTAGTTACCATGCATTGGGAACCCTTTACCTGCATTTCCCTACCTAACCTTCACTCTTGTTGTAGGGCACCCTTGGGTTCTATGTCAACAGCCATGGGACAGTCTGTGATTTGTCTGAAACAGAGTTTATCAGCCAGCATTCCTATGGAGAGTTTGAGAGTCACTCTTTTGGATTGAGACTCTTAAGTACCCGTAGAGCGAAAGGCAGCTTAGGTTCATGCTTGTCTATACTTGGCACAGCTGAGCTGTTTGTGCCTGATGTTTATTGTAAAACAAAACCAGTCTTCATGTTCATACTTTTCTTCCTTCAATTCTCCAGCAACTGAAAAAAGGTTTGCCTCAGTCACACTGTAGTGGCACCAGTCTGTATGTAGGTTGTTTCAGCCACTTCATAAAATGGGAGAAGAAAAATCTCTGCATCTTCTCTATCTTTCCTTCTTACACAGTTCCTAGTTTCTCATGGACATAAAGGCAAATACTGTATCAGCCTCCCCACCGTAGCTAATGGGAGCAGGCAGTTGGGCACATTTGTCCCAGGGCAAATCTGAAGGTGACTCATCTCCGCTCTTTGCAGTCTGAGTCAGTTAGCAAGACATAGGAGTTAATTGACTGGATCCTCCTCACTTTGGAAAGTAGCTGAAGTCAAGGTAGACACACAGGGACAGAGAAGACCCCAGAAAGGGGATGCAGGATCCCATGGGGCTCAAAACAGATAGTGCTAGCACCTCATACCATCACTTCAGGTGAATAGTAGTAGTATTGCCCTGGGTTCAAGACAGCTGTCTCTTCCCTCATGGTGGGGAAGATGCTTTGAGCTTCACATCAAAGCCATGAAAAAGGAACTTCTCAAAGCGCTCACACTAGCTGAGAATGGGCCCTGATATTTTCAGGGCTGCTGAGTAGTTGCAAACGTTGATTATAGCTTCATGCTTTGCTGCACTGACTCAGGAGTGTGATGACACTTCTTTCATAGGCAACTGGTTTGCTGCTGTCCATTTGTAAACCCCTTTTGCCTGTTGAAATTAGCTTTAATGGTATTGAGGCACACGGCTAAAACTTGAAGATCAGACTGCAGGGGGCCCAGCCGCTAACAAGACCAGCTACCAACGGTGACTAGCCTTGCAGCAGGGAACACATCCCTGTGTCCCTGGCTCCTAATTTGCAGGCTGGCTAGTGTATATGGGCTGCCAGCAGATAGGGGTGCCATGGGTATGCTTCAGCACTGGCACAGAGGCTCCTGCTGTCCTCTGCTAGGGCTGGTAACCTGGAGTGCAGGGGCAGGACAGGCAGTGACATTTTAACAGCTAGGGTTGTTTGCGTCAGTGTGTGAGAGTCAGGGCAATGACCTGGGAAATGTCTCGCTTTCACATTGATCCATAGGCTTTGACGTGGAGAGGACTCACCTTGATAACAGATGGAACATCCCAACACATGCTGACTTGCCAGAGATACCACCTCCTATCATCAGCTTGCAAGAACAGGCCACTGCTTCTGTGCTTGATGCCTGTTTTGTTTTATTTTGTTTTGGTCTTGCACCTGCAACAGTGATGTTCTGAGAGGCCCTAGAAGACACAATGCACCTTCTGCTCTTCATTGCAGGAGCGGGACTTAAGTGATAAGAGTTGTGGAGCATTAGTGGAGGATGCTCGGTGCTAGAGGGGAGGAGGGATATTTTGATCAGTCACCAGGATAAAAGCTAAGCTGCTTTACAGCGCAGCCTGATAGGAAGTGGCTGTTAGAATAAATGTATCTATTAAAAGGTCAGGTGTAGTCTTGCGTTCTGGACTGACACTTGCACAGGCTGGTAAATGATACATAATAAATACCTTATTAGGGTAATTTTGTCTATTTGGGGTTGCCATGAACAGCCCATTAGGAAATAACAGTTTTCTCAGAGGATGCCAAAGTGATGGCTGTCATTTCTGCAAATCATACTGAATAATACAAATAATGCAAATACCATAAGACAAATAATACCGAACTTGTTTGAGAGCAGTTTTCTGCAATATTTGGTAGTCAAATTTGGAGCATTAACTGGAAAGATAGCTAAGTGTGCTTCTCTTCACTGATCATGGGAGTGTAACTCTTAGAATCAATTTTCTCATGTGCAACAGGAAGAGGGACAACCGCAAGTTCAGTTTCACTATCCCAAACCATTCAAAAATTGTGACATTTTTGCATTAAGTGGTCTTTCTGATGTCCATGTCTTTTTTAGGAATTATGGTTTTCAGCATTTGTTTTCAGTTGTGAGAGCTGAAAATGGATCTTTTGCTTTAAGGGAAGATGGTACTCTCACTTATACCCCAGATCCCTGCACCAGGAACATTAGGGAAAGCATTAAATACCTGGGAGCACAAAACTGCAAACGTTCTTTCAGAATAAAACACAGGATTTGCTCCCACTAAACTGTCAGTGCTCCTGCTGGAAGTGTAGAGTGCTTTCTGAAAAGCTCAGTGAAAAGTGCCAAACAGACTTGTTTAAAAATTCACATACACATTTACAGACTTAGAACTTTTTCCCTAGTACTAACATAGCTCCACTCTTGTAACTGCTGGTAGCTGTCACAGAAGCTTTTTGTTTCCTAGAAAAAAAGTATCAGAGGCAACAGTGGTATGTTCAAGAGAGCTTTGATGCAGAATGTTCAAAAGCGTGATTTCTATTCCCTCTCCAAAGTCTGGCCCCCAGAAACCTTCCTTGACCTCTTCCAGGTATGAAACAGTCCCTCACAGGCTTTGGTGCTCTTCTTCATAAGATTCTTCCATGTCCTCCCCACATGCATCTTGCCAAACAGACAGCTGAAATGTTACCAGCAATGCTTTCTTCTGTGGACGGATTTTGATTATTAATAAGATGGTCAGGAAGAATAGAACTATTTCATGTCTTGTCAAAGCAGCACGAGTAGGAAGCTGCTTTTATCAGACTTGCCACTGCCCCTTCCTCCTCTAGATCATCTCTTTCATGTGTCTGAGCAGGAGTGAGGTGATAGTCTGCTTCATAAAGAGCTGCAACAGCACGGGGAACAGCTCTGGAAGTAGTTTATGAACAGCAAAGGGAAAACATAGGACAGAATGAAAAAGAGAAAGAAAAGAGCTGGTTGCAGTTTTAAGTTGAATTTCCACTACCTTCCAAGTGGGCATTCCAGTATGAGCACATTAAATTCACATATTACTCAACAGCCAGCACTATTTAGCAATAAAGACCTCTGCCACTGAAAGAGACTCAAAACAAATCTTCCTAGCCAGCAATAAAACACAAGGAGTGTCATGCTGAAGATCACTGGGTCGCATAGCTTGTTAAGGCAAGAGGCTGGAGGCTTATTTGTGCAATCGCTACCATTGATGCCCTGTAACACACTCACTGTCATAGATATCTGCCTTGGAGACTAAAAAATAAAAAAATAAATGTAGTCCTACAAATGCAATTCTGTAGCCACAGTAAATTAAATTGTGTGCACACACACACGAGGGCTTTTTGAAACTTGATCCAAGCTGCATTTGGAATTGGTTTTGTAGCTGTTGATTGTTGTCTGTGGAAAAAAAATACCTGCAAGCGATGCTTGTTGTGCATTCCAGAAAATGAGAAAAAACCCAAAAGGCTCAAAGCCAATGCATGCTACAGGGTCTTGTCTGGAAGTCCCCAACTTCCAGTCCAGGGCAAAAGAAGAAGGCGGTGTGGGGTTTTCACATTTTCTCATGTAAAAAGGAGAAGATGCCTGGCTCCACAGCTTTCCCAAGATTTGAATCATGAAACAGTTCTAACTGATGTTTATATTAAGGTTTGACTTCTGTGGTGCTTTGCATTGCATCCACAGCATGCAAAGTGCATTCCTGCCATCAAGGAGATGCCTCTGGCTCCCACAATCTGGTGCCCCAGTCCTGCAAGGATGCCATCACAGGCTTTTCTCGCCGTGTGTGGGTAGCTGTTCCACATTATAGTCGTCTGTGAAGTTGAGCATGTGTATAAATGATTGTAGAAATGAGGCTTTGGGTTATTTAAGGGCTATACATTTTAAGATGGTTTCTTCTGGGATTTTGCAGTCAAATGTGAGTTTTCCCTGTTCATACTCCAAGGAAAACCTCAGCTGTGGAAATGTGTTCCAGTTAGCTGATACACCATGCCTCTCACCATGGCTGCATCGGCATTGCTCCTGCTCAGCTCAGAGCATAAGGAAACATCACATATGTGTTATTGATCATGGCTGAGCTACCCACAACATGGTGGGAGTCCCAGCTTGGCTTTCTTCAGCAGCAGGGAGGAGGGTGATAGAGTGACTCAGTGCCCCTAAACTGGCTGCACACACTGAAGCAGTCCATGAAACCGTCTGCCACAAGAAACCACCTGAATGTAATGTTACCGAGCTACCTTATTGCCAAGTGAAGGCAAAGGCTCCCAAATTACCTAATTTTCAGGGACATTAACATACTTTAAGCATTGCAGTCACAGCTATGCATGCCTCTAAAAATCAAGGGAATTATAGGGACTCTTCAACATTCAGGGACAGGTGCTGCTGAAACTACCTATGCTTTCACTTCAGAGAGTGTGTGTGAGTGTTTGTGTGTGTGAATTATTCCACCTTATCAGATGTATGAGAGATTTTTGTCAAAAAACACTGTTTAACCAATGTTAGATAAATATTTTTTAAACTAAGGTTTTCATTAACTTTTCCATGGAATTTAAGGTAACTTCACTGTCAAAAAACATCCATTTGGACCACTTCCAAGAAATTCTATCAAAGTGGCATTAATATATGGGTCTGAGTGAGTCTCTGTAAATAGCAATGGTGTAGGAACACAGTGTTTTACATTAATGGAGCCCCAAGGCTCTTGCCTGTCTCAAAGTGATGTATTCTTGGGCAACCTTTGTGCCCAAAACAATGTGAAAATAGTCATGCAGCACAGAATTGTTTGCAATATTTTATTCCATTGCTAGCATACCCTTTTTCCAAATTAATCTGTGTCTAACTCGCTTCAGGTAAAATGCAGAAGACAAAATGTTGGTTCTACAGTCACCAGAGCTGTCATGCAAGACAGTGTCTAGATATCACAGACTTCAATATTTCTGGTTTTGTGCTGAGAAGAGAAGTTTTTCTTATGGGAGGGAGTTGATCTGTTGTTTGATGATTTCTGCTATTACATGTTATGTTATTTGCGCACTCTAGGTTTCTTCATACAAGTTAAACAGCCTGTACTGGTGAGAAAGTTAATGCCTTGCTATGTCATCTGACTGACACTGCATATTATCTCCACGTTCATCCTCTGGTTTAACTTCTAGGAAGAAGTTGTATCCCAGATAAATATCACTATCCTATTTGCCCTCAGAAGTCCTTACTGCTGTCGTTGAACTGTCAGATTAGCACAATCTGAGGCTTGTTCACGCATTTCTAGTGAGATATACGTATATATCTATGTATATTATAGTCTATCTTGAAACTAGTTTTGGAACATAAGGCACCAGCTAGCTCTTTTCAAGGGGGTTACACAGGTTACTGTCTGCAGAGAGCGCACTCTTTCATGGCATTTTTTCCTCAAGCAGACATCTGATGCTACTTCTGTTTTCTTGGAGGCAATGAATGTTGCTTCCAGTGCATCATCAAATGTCTCATTATTAAGTAATTAGAGAATGGTTTTTATAAGCATTTTGACTGTAAAGAGCCCCAATTACTATTATTACTACTACCTTCTGGCAATAGAGAGGAAGACACTGATGAATCCTCCTTTGATGTCTGTTGAAACAGGCTGAAGAAAAAGGGCAGACCTTTGGACTCTAAATAATGATACTATCCATAAATAATAAAGCTCTTCAGGGCCCTTTGTAGACAGACTGTAACTTCCTGTTGAAAGGTATTTGTCTTCATGCACAGGCACAGTGTCTGTCCTGTGCTCCTCTCTCACTGCTGGTCCAGCTGCATTTCATGGCTATAAATTTCTTACAGAACATATTTGTTATTGTCGTAGTTGTAATGGCATTTAAAAGAACACACATCCAGGGCTTGGAGTTGTTTTTTTTTTTTTTTTTATAATTTAAAAGTTTTTTCCAGACAGAAATTTTGTTTGGACAAGAAAAAAAAACGAGAAGCAACAAACAAGGCTGGCTGTTTGAGATTTCCAGACATCCAGACTGGAGGTGACTAGAACTCTGGCCAGTTCTGCAACCTGCTGGCTGCAAAACTCAGCACGTCAATTTGGATGCTTGGACTTTGGACCAACGAGCCAAGAATGTAGTCACCAAACAACCTTGTTAATAGTCAGGGGCATCTGCCAGGCCTGCCAGTCATCCAGAGGTCCTGGACTAATGGCTCTAGAAAAGTTGCTTTTCAGCTTTGCAGTGCACGTATAATAGGAGCAGTACAACCAGGACCTGTCTGACCTGCTGAGGAGGTCCTGCATGGTGGGTCACTATATGCCCACCATACATGGCTTGTTTTGGGTGTGATTGACTATCTGTGGCAATCCAGAAGGTGCTGGACTTGCAGTGCCTGCAGAGCAAGTCCATCCAACAGTACTTGAGTTTAACTTCTCTTTCTCTGTTCCATACCCAAGAAAGCTTCTATGTGATGGCAAAATCACAATATCAGCTCTAGACTTTGTCTTGCTGTCATTTCTGTTTGAAAAATAAACCTGTAGCATGCTGTTAGATAAATCCAGCAGTGACAACTCTCTGAGGTATAAAGCTAGAGTGGGGTCTTGCCCATTTGATTATCCAGGGATGGGCATATCATCGCTAAAGAGCTTTGTGTATATCAAGGGCAGCTCCCAAGATGAGGGCACATCATGCAACCACTAGCAAGGGCATACTGGTGGCAGGCAGCTGGGTAATTGTAAACTCTAGGTCTGCAGTTGAGGCTCAGGTGCACAGCAGCACATCTTGCAGCAACTCCTAAGGAGCTGCTGTCTTCCCCAGCACATGTACCACACGCCCTACCAAGCCTCCCAAGGTACACGCTGCGTGACTTGTGTGCAGGCACATACAGGTGTTGAAATACAGGCCATAAACTCAGAGAATGCCTTATAATAAACCCTTCTCATGTGCACTTCACTGCCTTCAGCTCAGTGAATCAGATCAGAAGTCTTCATGAAGGACCAGACTATCTTCTCTCGGGAAGGGTGCCAGGGTGGTAGTCATTAGGGAAAGGAGGACTGAACACCCTCTCTCAGGCTGATAACCGAGTCTTAGGCTAAGTTAGCCTTCCTCACCCATTCAGTGAAGATTGCCTGTCTCCATTGTATAAGCCAGAGAATCAAACCCTCTTTTGGGACATCTGTCTTTTATCAATGACCTGGAGTGAAAAAAGGGTTCTTTTCCTTTGCTATAAATTAAGGAGCTTTCAGAAACAGTCTGTAGATGAGAAGCCCTTCTCTGCTTCTGTCTGTGCTCCTCCATCACTGGAGTGCTTGTATGAGATTATTACAACACATATTTTTCTTCTACAGCAAGCAAGTTCCCAGCTATGGGAGGCTGACTGGCCTTGTGTAACTTGTCATTACTCATCATCACTCCCTATACTCGTTTAGATCTCAGGGTGTGGTTTTAATTAGCTGATTTTGTAATAACACCCAGGTGACTTGGTGATGGATAGACACCCTAGAAACCTATTAAATAGGAGTGTAGTGACTCTTTGTCCTTAGAGTATTCTCTCAGATTGCTTTTTGCTTCTGGAAATTTGAGTCTGTGGGGTTGTTTGTCCATCCTTCCCCCTAGCTTCCAAACCTGTTGGCTGAATTTAGACAGGTCAGGCTAATGGATAAATCCCACAGAAATGATCAGGCCTGCAGATATTTCACAGAAGTGTGCAACTAGGTAAATGAGAAAGAATATGTTAAGTGCCTGGACTAAGAATCCTGTGCTTGTATAGGTAACAGAAAATCCATGTGGGAAGGAGCATGTATGAATGCACCAGCTATGGGGAGTGTGGGGTAAGCATTGCTCACAACTCAGTTACTAAATCTCAGAAAACTAGACTATAAGTAGGTGGTTTATAATCATATAATAACCGTAGTTTATTTTTTTCCTGTTGCTACTTTTAAGTTCTCTTATCTCAGGAGCTTAGTGGTGTCTTCCATTTCACTAGGCTTCTGTGGTCTTCAGCACATGTCAACCAAGTCTCATGGCTTTTGCTGAAGCTGCTTGGGGCTTTGAAATGGTCTGACATCAAGGTATGTGCTTGGCCAAGGACTTCTTAATATTTGATAGCAAATACAGTCAGCCTTGTACATTCAAAGACTCTATGTTGTTTGGAGCTAAACAAACCTTTGCTTTGGGTGTCTTCATAACACTGGGCAGGTTTTTCATCTCTGTTGCCTTTTGAATAGCTCAGTAAAATCAAGTGGTACCCTCTGTGTGAGCTGAACTCTTGCTTTAGCTCTGGTTTGGTGGAGTTTCATCAGACCTGTTTTCCAGTGGTGTCCCTAGATCTGAAATTGCAAGCTCTTTTTTAACCTTACACAGTCAAGACTGTTAAATACCTTCCTAAGAATGCCTTGTTCTGTGTTTTGCAAGCTAGACAGCTGTCTGGTCATCTGCACTCATCTATACCCAACCCCAAAATGTATTTGGGTCTTTCAGACCATTATTTCAGGCTCACTGGAAGAGCCTCTGTCCCTACATCGGCCTACTTGCTAACTAGTCCTGTTTTTATATGGGAGAAGCACAACGAGTGTTCTTTTTCAGTACTGGTGATCACTGCTCTGTTGACACTGGCTTCATGTTCTGTGTTGCAGTATCTATCAGGATGTATGTTCTTGGTGTTATTTCTTTCTACTTATTCAAGTCAACCAGCTGTGAAACCAATCTTCCATTTATTATGGAACAGAGGAAAAAAAAAATCTTTTCTAAATCCATGTGACTGAGGATTTACCTTCCCATCATGTGCAGATGAGCATAGTTAATTATTAACTTAATACAATTTTAATCTTTCAGGAAATATGTATTTCCATTGCATACAGAACAGCACAATAAGGGTAAAGCTGCTGTCACAAGTGCATCTTGCCTCTGCTGTTTCCTTATCCTTGCAGACTGTCTTTAGGCCTTTTAATTTGGAAGCTGGTTTGTCAGAGTTTTTTGGCAGCTTTGCTGACACTTTCATTTGGAAAGCACCGTTGTCCCAGCCATTGTTCTTTGCAAAGTCAAATCCATTTTTCACAGTGACCTTTCTTTGACCTTGTTATCAGTCTTACTGTAAATAGTGTGATCCCTAATTAGTCCATCTGTCAGCTGTCCAGGTTCACGTGACAGGACATGAGCATTGCCATGCAGATTGGAAACTAGCTGAATGCACAAAGAATGATAAATGAGAAGTGTCAGAGGATTTGGATGCTGGTAGCTGTCTAATATCTTGTTGCAAGCCTTGGCATTAGATCTGGTCTTAACATTGTTAATAATCCGGAGGAAGGTTTAAAGGACATAATAATGAAACTCACAGTGATCTCATCCGCTTGGTCTTACAAAGCAAGGCTCTTGAGCAAAGTTTGCATTGAAACGGGCATGCCTGTTGCATTGGGTAATGCCCACTTGCAAGCCCTGGGATTCATTGGGTTTGTGTAGATTCGAAATTGAACCCCAGCCCCAAGAATAAGGATTTTGATAAAGGGTTTCAATTAAGGAGGCACTATAACTGAGCACAATGAACCCCAAGTTAGTGGGCTTGAATATGTACTCTGGAGAACTATACATTGTTGGGCTTATTTGATGAGCAAGAGGGTGGGATAGAAGGGGTGCGTGGTTCTGCTGATGAACTTTTACTCTACTAGGGAGAGACAAAATGGGTTATTGGTGGCTGCCAGGATGTATCAGTAGCAGCTGCCTTTCACTGCCCATTAGTTGTGCACTCGACTCTTTTTCTAACTAACTTGTAATCCTGATTCAGTGTTGTGTGAGACTGGTATCACGGGAGTTTGTAACTGGTGGAAAAGGTGCAGTGTGAAGCCTGCAAGCAACCTCTGGCAAGGTAGGTATGCATGTGGGAACCTCGTAAATAAAGCCCTCAGCTGCTGGGTGTGGTGGGAAATGATTCATGGACCAGTAGGTTTGCTAGGACCAGATGTACATGAAGGTGACCTTAGCATCAAATAAGTAGGGTAAAAGGCTGGCTAGCATCACTGCTCTTTTGAACAGAGGCACCATGGCTTTAAAGCCAAAAGCTGCATTTCCCTACTTTCCCTAAATCTGTTCCTGCAGAACGTTATGGACATAAGAGGAAAAAGCCCAGTGATGAGCTTTTCTGAAAATCCTGTTTCAAATGTTTTCAGCCTGTGGTGCCTCTAATTCACTTGCAGGAAGCTCAGACATTTTGATTTTGGTGCTTAACTGCTCCTGATATCAGAGTATCCCAAAACTCATTTGGGGGCTTGTTCCTGGAAACAAGGCTGCTGTGTATAAAGTGGTTAATATCCCAGGGCTTTGAGCCAAAACTCAGCAGCACGGTTCTCCTTGAACTCATTGGAGCGGTCCCTGTGCATCAACATCCTTTTATTTCCAAGCTAATTGATGAGTGTGGACCACTGGAGGGAAAACTGCTTCTAGGAGGGACTGTTTTGCAAATCCATTTTAATGGGGTGAGAAAAACCACCAATAAATTGTGGAAATGTCTTGCTGGTGTCAGAGTGCTACAGTGGTGATGCCACATCACCTGCAGTTTCCATAATGGCTAAAAATATTGCTGCCTATTTTAGTTTTTCTGAGGGCTCTGATTTTTTTTCCTAAAAAATGCAGAATGAGCATTTCTCTAAAAACCTTGCCTTGTTCAGGTGCCTGAAATGAGGCACCCAGGAAATGTGGAAGAATTTACATTTCTAGGCTCCTGCCATGCCTTTGGAAGGAATCTGGCGTAACCCAGAGAGTATGTGCAGTCTGTCACTGGGGAATGTCGTGGGCTGCCCAGCAAAAGCTTTTTTTATCATTTAGCAAGTGGTGTTCCAGTTAGCACAAGAGTCTTACACCATTTCAGCATCATCCAGCACTGTGTTGCCTAACGCTGTCAAGTCCTCAGGCAACTGCTTTGCTACCTGTGAGGAAGGTAGTGTTTTAAGTTGGCCATAGACTTTTAACTTTTACCTTCCTTGGTGCTACAAGGGTGTATGACACTCTGATTCCTACTCATTCTGGTTTCAGAACATCCTAAAATTTAGACTTGGTTTGAAGGCTGGCCCTTTGATAGAGGGCTACTTCATGTAAATGAGAAGCCAAGGGCTTTGAGATGGAAATTAATTGTACCCATTGCATGAAGGCTTTTCTTGATCTGTTCTGCATCTGTGTCTCTGTTCTGGTAGAAATGGTGACACTTGTATTTCATAGCACCTTCCTAGTGCATGTGACCTTAGCAAAGTGCCATCTAACAGGACATGTAAGTGTGCACTTTGAGCAGAGAGGTTTGCTCAGCACCGGTCTGTGAGTGCCCTACAGCTTGCAAATAGGAGCGTAGGGCTGAAGGCTGCTCACTCAGCAGTCCTTGGCTTGGCTTGTGGGTAGGAGATCACAGCTAAAGTCTATGCATAGCATCTCTGAGATCTCTAAGAAGAGTGTCAAATGTTTGGTCAATATCAGCTTACACAAGCCAGGAGGAAAGCCTGTCTGTTGCACAGTCTGGACTTGCTCCTAAGCTAAGTTCAGTAACCAAAGACACTGCAAACTCGGTCAGAGGAAAGTACCAGAGTCCTGCCTCTTCATGAGTCATGGCATTACCCAATCGCTCTTCTTGCAGATCTCCTTCGGTCCATTCTGCTTTGGGTGTATTTCTCTGGCATGGTAGTTAATCTGGTTATGCTTCTTCACTCACTGCTGGTGTGATCTTTCCTCCTCCAGGCCCCTGAGGGCACCTAACTACCGTTTGCCTGTGTGTCTCTGGAAGTCTCTGCTGCAGGTTAGTTGTAGCATGCACAGTTGCTACAAGATTAGTGTTCTGTTAGTAGTTTTATTTTTTTTTTCCCCTGGTGGCCAGCAGATTAGTTTTTTTTTCTTTGTCTGGCACTGACATCAAGGGGGGGGTCAATATTCTCCCCTGTCAGATTTGCTCCAGCTACGTGTTTAAAGGCCAAGCCAAGAGTGTTAATGAGCAGACAGGTGTTGGCATTTTATGGTGCTATTACCTTTCTGTTGTGTGGACCTGTTGTTTTGGCCAAGCAACCAGTGAAACATTAACTATAAGGCTGGCCATTTCTTCTCATCCTCCCAGTGTGTTAGATCAGGAGAGAGCCCCTGCACCCCTCATGTGGCCCTGTGGAGCAGCAGCTCTTCCACAGGACAGTTTTCTCTATTTGTGGATCCCTCCCTTGCACAGCACAGTGCTGCTGCCTGTGGCACACACAGCTCTTGGCTCTGATACAGCAGGACCCATAAGGGCATGTCCTCTCGCAAACATGTCTCCAGCACTCTTGCAGATCATTCAGTATTGGACTTTATCCTCTTACCAATTCCGTCTTGCATCACTTCCCTAATGTCTAATTTCTCATAGAAGTAACTTGGCACACCTGGGAAGCATGAGCGCATTCATTTTTACTGATGTAAAAACTCCTCTGCTTGAAAGAATGCCCAAGGAAAGGTCTCAGAATTTGAGAGTTCTTGGTGCATGGGGAGAGTCTTTTTGCCCTGGAGGCTACAGCCTCTGAATGGCATTGTGAGCCATAGCCACTGCTGCAATACATGTGATGAGTCAAGTCTCTGAAGACCTGCATTGGATGAAATCACGATTCAGAGCTCCCCTGAGAGCTTCCTCAGCTTCACAGTCACAGAAGAAGATTCTGCTTTTCTTCCCTGTGATCTGAACCAACAGTTTGCCCTTTGGCCCAACAGAGCCCTGGTTCTTCAACCAGAGCAATAAACCAGCTGGGGATTTATTGGGAGAAGGAAGAATTTGGTCTTTGCCTTCTCTCCCCCCTCTGCCTGTATGCACATTTGCATTGTCACTGGGACATTATCTGCCTGCTCTGGTCACTTTGTCCAGGAGTGGCCACATAGTTGCAGAGCCTCCTGTGCCATCTGCAGGAATTGTTAAGTAAAGGAATTAAAAAGCAAAAAGGTATAATGGCTTAATAAAGTTCTCATCTTCTGTTCTCATACTGGAACACCATGGTGTTTGGGGAGTTGAGTGCAGGTGATCTGAGAGCCAACTGACATTGAGTTATTCTGGTTTTACAGTGGTGAACTCGAACAAATTACCCGTTGGGTACTTCCCAAAGGGAATGTTTGTTGACTCAGTTCACAAAGGAAGTAAGGATGTGCATTTACTTGGGAAAATTATTATCCAAATCACAATGTTCTTTTGAAACAGTTGTTTGACTGAATACCAAAAAGAAGCAATCAGACGCTTGCCTTAAAAGACCTTGGCAAAGCAGTGAATGGTGAAATTATACATTTATTCTCTCTTACCCCTTCAGAGTAGAATTATCTATATTTGGATTTCTTTTTTCAGCCCCAGAGAGGAAGTGAATCAAGTTTGCAAATGGTGTTTGGACCAAATGCAATGAATCCAGCTGTGCCTCTTACATGTAGCTGAACTAGAAGAGAGTCCTGAGGAGCAGTATTTGCTCTTGACTCACAGACCCAAATGAGATCCCTCTCTCTCCCTAGGGACATCTGTTAGAAAAAATGTGAATGTAGAGTTGGGAGGTTAGATGTTTGGGTTTCTTCCTAACGCTATTGGAACTATCCCAGGGAAGCCTTTTAGGCTCATTTTAGCTCCAGCTCCACTCCCACCATTGGAATGTCCAGTCTGTTTAGACCAGAGGTATGTGGGGCAGGGACTGCTCCATCTCAGTTGCTATTCCCACCTTTGAAGTATTTACTAATCTAAAGAAGCTGTTTCTCTTCACTGAGTACCACATCTCTCTCTTTCCCCTCCCTTTGACTCTTTCAGTGCTTTTCAAAGCTCCTCTGCTCCGAGACCATTCTGGGTGGCAGGGCTGCCACCTCCACTTTCGTCCGTGTGAAGTTCGGCAAAAACTCATTCAAGATGTTTTTAATTTCTGAGGCACAAAGTTAGTTTGTGGCTGTAAGAAATGCCATATAGGAGAATCTTTTTTGATCTCTTTTATGAAATATGCTGAGAGAAGTGAACTCTTCCATGGCTTGCCTAGGTACTTTGAGGATGATTTCAGTGTTACCAAATGGGGTACTGGAGTGTACATGCTGCTTTTCAGAGGGGGACCAGAGCTCATCAAACAGGTCTGTATCTCAGATTTGTTATAGTCCTTAGTGCAATGAGCAGTCCCCTCTGCTGTCATTGCTTCCCTCTGTACCTGCAGTTTACTCTTTCCTTTCATCTCTCATTTTTATTTTAGGTCACATACCACTGGCCTGAAAAATTCTGTGATCAGGTGAATAACAACAGTGTTCAAGCCACACTAGTGCTCTGAAATCTTTATGGGGTCTGATCCTGCAATCTCATTCCCAGTGGATTTGATGTGTTATATTCAATCAGTGAGAACACCAGCACTGATATCCTGGGGAAGAGGGAAGGAGCAGGAACTAGACCAATTATATTAGTCCCTGGGATTTTCATTTATGTATATATTTTTTAACACTTTCATTTAATTTCCCTGGGTGGGTAGGTTTAATTGAGGTACTCAAAAGTATTAAAAAAGGCCCAAGATTCTAAATCAGCATTGCCAGGAAAGATGCATGCTGTGGGTACTTTCTTCTTCCCAGCTGTTCCCTGTGAACTCAGGGAAGTCAGACTGGCTTGGCAAGCAGCCTAACTCTTTGCTGTTGATGACACCTCTCCAGCAGAAGCGGTGTGTGGGCAGAGAGGTGGTTTCATCATGGGGAGGAGGAGGAGGAGGAGGCATGCATCACCTTTTGTTTAAGCAGAAGCATCTTTATGGAATGCTATCCATTTTATCAGTTAGGGCTTGAACAACGAACAGCCAGGAGAGGCTGGATATTGTAATTAACACAAGTGGAGGCAGGCTGCTGTGTCTGCCTGCCTGCCTGGAGAGGAATAACCTGTTGAATTTGCTAGGAGCTATTGCTGTGAGGACAAGAGCTACAGTTACTGGGAGTACGGCAGCCACAAGTGGATGAAGTAGCAGCTTCAGAGCTATGCTGTGGGGAAGAGGCAGAGGCTTGGATATTAGACACTGGATGCCCATTTGGGTTAGAGCCTCTGCTTTTGCCTCCTAAGCCCAGGGAGGAAGAATACGCAGCCCATTTGCTTTCGGTTGGGTCAGCCAAGGATGGCTGTGCTCTCTCAGCACTTGAGGATCCTGCTGTGGAAGAACTGGCTGAGTGTCAAGAGGCAGCCGGTGAGTGTGAAAACATAGCAGTAGAGAAGGGGGAACCTGGAAATCACAGGAGCTAAGGAGCAAGGGGGGCACTGCAGGAGAGGAAGGTCACAGTATTAAAACAGAAATATTTTGAAGGCAGGTGATAAAGGAAGAGGGAAGGATGGGAATGGTGTGGAAGCAAAGGTGGGTCTTTTTAAGCCAAAATGATTCGGTCTTGCATTGGAGCTCTTGCATGAGGGCTCAGGAATCCAGACTGAGTACCATGGATGCCACTGTCATTCCCTCAGGGCAGTGGTCCATGCAAACAAAACCATACATAAACTCATGGATAGACATGAATTAAAAGCTCCCATGTGAGCAGACCCCATGGTTGGGGTATAGCTTCCAGTTAGTCCCTTGGATTTGGGGGTGATGGGGGGTGCTTTTATATAGAGACATTTGTAAAGGATGGATAAAGGAAAAATGTAGCTCTGAGAGATGCAGGTAGGACAGATTGCTACTGCAGTCTAGTGTGTGGCAAATCAAACACCCGAATGGTCTTTCTTTCCAAAGGATGAACCATTGCCAGCAGTGTCCAGAGAATAATCTGTACTGCAGCAGCATCAAGGAGGAAAATGTTCCTTTGGGTGGCATTGCGTGTTCAGGCAAAGCCTGCCCAGTAGTTTTGTCCCAGTCCAGTTTCAATACAGCTACACTGTAATTTCAGCAGAAGCATGCTGCAGTTCATGGACTTGTATTGCAACCAGTCCTCTTGCCTGTAATCCAAATGTGGTGGTTTTTAAACTTGCTCCAGTTGAATGGAAGCCTTGTCAGGTGCAGAAAATGCTAACAGAAGAGAAACAGCAATGGAGGGTGTGATAATGAGGATGGAGTGAAAAGCCTCCTATCACTGCATGCTTCTACAAGGTCCATTCTTGCCTGCCCTGTCCTGCCTTTCTGTTTTGGAGTCTGATTTGGAGAGGTGCTGAGTTCATCTGACTCCTTGTGATCCTCCATAGGAGCAGTGGACATGCTATACGCCTTAGAGTATCCTTCACTGCTGCAAAGGATACAGGAGACTTTCTGAGATGCAGAGGAATCCCAATAAATTACTTCTAATTTCTCAGGAGAAATTGTAACAGCCTTGCTAAAAGCAGAAAGCTTGGGTCTCTTTCAGTTCTTGTGTACCCAGAGTAAATGCTAACCTAATCCCTACATGTCCTTCTGACCATGCAGTCTCACTTGCTTTAATTCTGGTTTCCTGTGGAGTTGAAATATCAATTCTGTAGAATTGAAATTTCAATTAAAATAAATATCTGGCCACTGCTGATTATTTTATGGCAGCATATTTATCCCTGCAACCCTCCTTCATTTTACTCTCTTGCACTAAATTAGGGAGGGTGTGATGAGGTAAACCCCTATGTCTGCTCCCAAATGCATCCCAGCTTCTCTGTCCTCCCTCTTGCGTTTTTCTACCTGTGTAACCTGACTTCATTTACAGACCAGGCTTTTAGATATATATTTTTTTGTTGTTAGCATGCTTGTTTTGTTAGGGAAGTATTCTGTTGCTGTTCTTAGTTTCTGATAATGACCGAAGGTGGTTCTTGCTGCTGCAGTGGTGTTGGCTGCCCTCACCGGGGCTGATTGGTATGTCACGGAATGGTCTGACACCAGGCGCCCCCTCCCCGCAGACTTCAGTGCTTTCCTGCTCTGTTAATCAGTCTCTCCAAGGCTGGCAAAACACATTCACTTCTGCCTTTTGCTTTACACTTTCTTTCCGCTGTGAAGTCTCTGCAGAGCCCCTGGAGAGACTGCATCTACTTGTGCAGTATGGGATGAGCTACAGCTTGCTTGATGAACAATTTGTTGAAATCGGCTGAAGCTCTGCATCCATGGCCAGGGAGTGCCTCAATGTAGGTTACTCTTGCTGAGAAAGGAAAGGTCACGAGTTTAAGGCAGCCTTCTTGGGAGCAAGGTTTGGCCTGCATACCAGGGGGAACTGAAGAAATCAGTGTCTCTTGCACTTCGTGGCTTTCCATCTGTCACTTCTAGGCAGGCTGGTTATTTAAATAGAGGCAGAAGGGCGAGAAAATGTGCCTGCATCCAGAGATACTAAGGTCTGAGCAGTTAAATCTACTTTTAGCAGTGAAATAATCCAGCAAGAAAAGGATTATGCAACCTACATCACAGTGTGCAATGTTCCAGGAGCCAAATTGAGGTTGATTATGGCTCCATTCAAGTCAACATGCTCCACCTGCAAGCAGTTTGGCTAGAGTGGTTTTGTCTTGTTTTTGTTAACTAGAAATGCCTGGGACAGTGGGAATGTTGTTTTGTTGCAACTGATGAGCGCAGCTACTATTAAATCCAATTAAATCGAAGGACAGATATACTAAGGGAAGAGCTGTCTGGGAAGTGTAAGCACCGTTTTAGCTGAAAATGGAGAGGTACAAAGATTTCCCAGAGCAGAAACAATCAGTATTCATTTCTTGCCCCAAGAATATGACAAATATCTTGCCCTTCCTTTAGGCAGCTTCTGACTAATATCAGTTTCTGTGCTATTAGCCCATAATTTTACTTTAGCCTAGGTGGTGCTAAGCAAGAAGGATACATTAATAATACTGTTTGCATGTGAATTAATCAGAGTTAAACAGCATGTTTGGGGACTGATTATAGGGAAAGCATGTGATAGAAAAAATTATAAAAAGATGTTAGTTTCAGTGATGAATCTTGTTATAAGTTGGCAGTGCATATATAAAAGGTGGGAAGAGTACTGTCTGTAAAATCTAAAACTGCTGAATGCTGAAATTATAGGAGTGCCCTTTGTGAAGGGACGTGTGGGGAGGTGCCATGTGGTTTGATCAGTTAGGTTAGGTCAGTTGCCTATTTTGGGCCATGAAGTTTGCTCCTACTTTCATGGTTGTGTCATCTCATCAGGGATGATAGGGATGGAGTTGCTGTAAAACAACCATCTTTAAGCTGAATTGCTCTCCAGGATTTGTTTGTCTGTCTGTTTGTTTGTTTTTATGTTCCAGTAAGTGTTACAGGAAATGAAAACACTGTTATGGGCTTGGAATTACTGTGGAAAAACAGTTTCGAGTAATGTGTGCTGATCTGAAAAAAATAGCAACACAACGATGAAAAATGAGATGGTTTTGAGGAAAGACATCTTTGCAGTTTCAAAAATTGGCATAAAGAGCACAGCAATTTTGCAGCCCAGAGTAGTTTAAGCTTAACTACTGATAGATGGAAAATCTAATCTAGTAAGCATGGTAGCAAGCTAACCAGCTAGTGCAAAAGCAGTTGATTATTTGAATAATTGCATTTTCCTAGCTTACATAACTCCAAGGCTTGTAGTTTTAAGACTGACTTTGGCCCTCCTATCTAGATTGGTCTACTATGCTAGATGGTTAGCAGACTGTGTTTTCTTCATTCTCATCCATTGAAATGGTCAACCCTCATGTCAGAGACAAGGGCTCTATAAACATACATGTTTTTTTTCCAATGTAGTAGGCCAATTCCACATCATGTCTCTTCCACCTCAGTTCATCTATATAGACTGCTAGAGTCTGGAAATGAAAGGATGACAGGGAGTTAGGTTGCTGGGGTCAGAAGCTCCTACGAGGGATCCTGGTGATTGGTGCTCAAATGTGATTTTTCCAGTTGACTGATTACACAACTCCATAAACTGCTTCCTTCACTGTGCTTGAACTCCACATCTTGTAAACACCTAATATGAAAATACTTTCTTTCAGCTCTGCTGTGAGGCTCAGCTACTGTTTGTGAAGAAGTTGTCAATTCACTTGTCAAACACTTTATTTTGGGGGTATAATTAAATCATAGTAATTTTTACCCATCCTTTGAGCAGTGTCATTCACTGAAAGTGAAACTGACCTTTCACACTTGAGCTCTTTTATCTCGTGATTGGTGTGTCCCAAAGTCTTGCACTTGTCAGTGTGCTTTTACTATTACATAGCAGCGTCTCAAAGGTGTGTAAACACTGTCCCCCATAATTATCAGGCAAACTGAAACACAGGAAGGCTTGTGTTATTTTCAGGCTTGTTATTTGCTCTTAAAATCTTATGTAGTTTTTCTTCCTGCATAGATAATATTGGGGTTTTAATTTTATGCATACCAAGACAGGCATGATTTACGGTGCATCTTATAACTAACTCATTTAGGGTAGTACTTGTGCATTCCAGACAAGCTCTGAGACACATCAATACAACAAACTTAACCGATATATTTTCATTGCTGTTTTATAGGTATGGTCGTTCATTTTAATTTCCTGGCCTGTGGTTGTTTTCATAATCTTGGCCATTATCCGTCTCAAATTCCCTCCAGAACCACAGCCAAACTGTAAGTAACTGGTTTGTTTTTATGTCTTTGGGGTTTAGTTCTCATTTCAGTGACTGATGTGTTAATTTGATGTGTGTTGTTACTTTTACAAATTTTGTTCTTTGTAGTTTCCAGTGAAGATTTCCTGGGATGTAGCATGCTGTAAATAAAATGTCTGTGTTCCTCTGAGGTTGTTTTTGCTTTTTTTTTTTTTTTTTTCAAATTAGTTTTATAATTGGAAAACAACTTTAAAGAACTGTCTCATTGAGATGCACTCAGATACTGCTGTTGTAGACAGCAATATAAATTTACATGATAAACTGAGGGACAAGAGGGCAGCTGGGGAGATCTTGGTAAAATGAGTAAGGGCATATGCTTCGAGCGTGATTATGAAGGTGAGGTAACAAACAAAAGATTGGTTAACATGAAAGATTTTACTTTGTGTGTGCTACACGCAAAAAGCACCTATTTAGGCAGCTTGCTACTAAGGCTCAGCTGAAGAGTGGTAACTTGTTTGGCTCCTGTGGCCTGATGGTGTATGTGACCCTTTTTGAGCAGTCAAAGAGCAGCTCTTTGGGTGGGCGAATAGTTGTTGGTGGTTAAATAGGTAAGGAGTTTGCACAAGCTGGTTTTTGCTTCCAAGCCTTGCTTCCTGGGTCAGGAGAACATGTTTGCATCCCAGAGTATGGCTGCACTTGGATCTGCTCTAAAACTGATATAGTGAGTCCTTACTGCCATCAGAAGAAGCATGTGCCCAGCCCTGGGTGCGTTTGTCCATGAAGTTATATGGTAAAACAAAGCAAGGAGTTTATCCAGTTGGAAGCCTTTTCCCCTTCCACAGAGTTAATTTTGAGTTAGATCAAATCCCTGATTCTGCTTTCTGTGGGCTCCTAAGTGTAGTCCTAACTGAGGGGAGAGGAGTGGGTGCCAGGGCTGGGCCCCTCTTTTCAGTGATAGCTTGCCTTTGTATTGGGAGAAATCAATCATGGAACTGAACTTTTCATTTGCTCATTAGCGGGGTTCCACAGCCTTATTGTTGCAGAGACCCTGAAAGTATATGCAAGACTCTTGCTCCATGTTGGACATCTAGTCTGCTGAACCACATCCACAAAGCTGTGCAGAGGTATTATTGAGACACAGTTTCCCAGCACAGGGTAGGAATAGGACCTCAAAAATTACTGTACTAAAAGATTTGCAGCACCTGATTAACAGGAGCAACATCACCATGGATGACTTGCATCAGGCTTTCAGCGACTTGGCAAGAACAAAGCCCTGGCGTGGGCAGTGTTGGATTTTTATATTTGGGGCAGGGAGACTGATGCAGGGGAGAGGAGACAGATGCTGGCAGCAGTGAGGGCAAGCAGTTGGCTTCCAGTGTTTGTAGCTATCGGATGTGTAAAATGTGGCCATGAGGGATCTGTTCCTGATAGTATGTATGCACACTGGCAGTGTTCAACCCAGTTCCTGATGTGTGTGATTCTCTGATTAAAAAGTCTTTATTTCTGTATGATGTGTGAGAAGGGGCCACATTGTGACAATTATTAGATACTCGGTTAGGATAGCCCTTGTCCCAGAAAGCTTGCAGCCTAATCTGACTAAAGGTTTGTATACCTCATATTGTAGACAGGGGTGGAAAGCTAGAGCAAGTGACTTTCCGAAGGTATCATAGGAAGTCTTTAATGGAGAAGGACATTCCTGGTGTGTTAGGATGTTCTTTTAACCCCAAGCCCATCTGCTGTCAGATCTCTTTAGGCATGTTATGTATTTTAAGTTCTCCCAAATTCCCTTGAACCAGTTGGAGCAGGCAAGTCAGGACTCATTGTACTTTGTGAAAACCCTGGATTTTGCCAAGTGTGGAAATGGCAGTCCTCCCACACTGCTCTATGGGTTGTGCTTCCTGTCCCTGATATATCAGACAAGATGAATGTCAAGAGAGCCAGCTGAACGGTAAAATATTTATTCTTTTACTCTACATGGCTATTAATTTGAATGTATATTTATTTGGAGCATGTTTGCTTTGGATGGTTGCATCTCTGAATTAACGGATTAGAAGGATTGTTCTTAGGAACAGCAAGCACCTCCATCAGTTGTGCTTTGCAGGAAAGGGGAAGATTGGGCAGCATCTTTGGACTAGTTCCCTTTTTTTCTGTAGATGGATTCTATTTTGGGACAAGTCTCAGTAAGTATACAATTAGGTGTGTGTTTCTCTTGGAAGTAGTTCATAGGAACTCTCTATTGCAAAAGAGATTTAAAGCTGAAAAATAATGGTTGTGGTGTGTTCTTGTGATCCAGATGTTCAGACATAATCTAAGAATTCCAAGGGGATGGAGAAAAATGTTAACTAGAGCATCCAACAGCCAGTTTCTGCTGCTTTTCTGGTTAAATAAGAATAGCCGCTTGACAAATACCCACTTTTTTTTTTTTTTTTTTTTTTTTTTTTTTTTTTTACAACTGGAAAAGTGTATCAATTTTTTGTTTGAAAAGCAAAAGAGAAATCATTTGGAAACTTTTTGGACAAAAAAAAAAGGCAGGGGTGGTAACATCTAGGAAAACTATTACAGGAGGGGTTTTTTGTTCATTTTGAACAGGAATAAAATCCACTCTCTGCTGAATTCCAGTGCCTGCCTTAAAAGACATAATCGTTAAGTAGTGATGAGAAGCTGTTTCCAGTTCTGCTGTCAAGAGATTACTGCAGGTAGACAAAAGTCAGGAAGCACAGAATCAATGGCACAGAGATAGAATAAACTACTGAGATGCCAAGTTTTGAAGGCTTAGAGATAACCCCACAATGTCAGTCTGTAAGCTTATCTCATGTATTCAGGCCACAGAAATATCATGAAATCTATTATTTGTTGAGTTAAACCAGTTCAAATTCAAGACACTAAGTTCTTCTGAAGAATGTCTAATACACATTCGATAGATTGAGTATTATGTAGAGAAATTGCATAAAAAATATCAGTCAAGAATGAACAAGTGGTA
Organism: Falco punctatus; assembly: GCF_963210335.1. NCBI lineage: Eukaryota > Metazoa > Chordata > Aves > Falconiformes > Falconidae > Falco > Falco punctatus. The sequence goes on from NC_137588.1 coordinate 9,262,584, forward strand.
AGAGCTTCCTGCAAGAGCAAGTTGCTTGCTTTGAATTATGTTGTGTAGCACCTAATGCAACGGGAGTTTGTGCCAGACTGAACTCCGAAGGGACATGACAAATAAATGTCACCAGTCAAGAGAATGCTCATAGGAGAACCAAGAACTGAGAAAAATGAGCTGAAATCCATCTGATACATAATTTTCTTTACAACTTAAGCATCTAGTATCTAAGAAGAAAAAAACCCACAAAACCACCTCTCTTCTTTCTCCCAGGCATCTGTTTGATGTATTTCCAGGTCAGCAGAGATTGTTGTCAGGAGAAATGAGAAAGAGATTTCTCTCTCTCTGCATACCGTTCCTGTGATGAGGGTCTAACCATCAAACTTACTATGCACATCACAGTGGTGGCTTTTGACCTTTTTATTACAGCCTTTGTATTTGCTAGGAGGTATTGGGTTGTGTTTTGTGGCATACATGTGGAATAGGAAGCTCTGGATTGGAAGCCTGCAGCCTGAAAGCCAGGTAACTGGGTCTGATGGTATCTTCCAGTATTTTGTGCCTGTATCATCTGTTTTCTAGAGTGCATAGGGACTAAAGCCCCTTTCCATCACTACAGGTTTTTGCAAGGTATGGGAATTGCGTATGAGATACAATCTGTCCCTCAGGGCTCAACCCACTCAGTCTACAGAGAAGCTCAATTACACTCCTTGCTGTAACTAGCACTGTCACACCCCGTCACACCCTCCCCACCCGCTTTCTTCCTTTTCTGTTTGCCTTCTTTCCCCTCCCATCAGTTTGACCTCATCATTATTCTCTGCAGAAGATCTCTTGGGTGTGGTTAGTTGTCCACTCATTCAGAAACCCTGCTCTTCACTGCTGTGGAGAAGATGTAGTAGGAACCTTGCCCTCCTGTTAGACCCAGGGCTCTGCTCCTCCCTGGATTTCCAAGGGACAGCCAGCAGGCTGTGAAAGCTGTGCCTCACTCACAGATCTTTTTCCTTCTTCATGGAAGGAAGCCGTGCTCTTGGGTCTGGTCTTAAATCCATCAAATTCTGCCAGGGATTTTGTTGCCTGAACTCTTCTCACTGAAGCACATCTTACCATTCACCTCTGCCCAGAATTTCCACCTAGATTTCATCACCATCGCAGAGATGCCTGCAGAGTGTATTGCATTCCCTTGGAGATATTCCTGACAGACTCAGTAGCAGAGTGCTCCGCAAGGCTGCTCTTTGCAGCTGGTATTCTGGGGCAATATTGTTAACAGTTGAACACTAGACTGTTTGCCAGTACCAGCATAGCTGTTTGTCTAGTTTAGAGCCTGAGCTGCATGGCACAACGCTACAAAGGGGCAGATGCTCATACTCTGCTCCCATTCTTGGCTCCAGCATTCCTGGCAGAGGGCCCAGGATAGGGTCTCTGAGCTACCCTCCATTCAGTCTTACTGTGATCGGTAGCTAGAATTTGAACAGGTCCAGAGCTGGCTGGAAAAATCAGTATGAATCACAGCATGGACACCTGAGAAGCCTTAGAAGAGAGGCTGTGACTGCTGGTACCTGCAGACACACCTGTCCTGTGACTTCTGTACTGAGCAGTTACCATGTCAGAGGTAACAGAGGCACGAGTTACCTGGCCAGGGCAGTGTCAGGAAAAGGAGGATGCTCTATATTGCTTAAAAGGAAAGGGTATGTGCAGGTAGCAGCCCCTTTCCCATACCACTGAGAAAGTGGATAAGGCAGCTGGTTGTGGTGGGTGTGAGGTGTCTGTGCTGCCAAGCACATGGCAGTGCCTTTCACCCTCCATCTTCATCACCCGTGTGTGTCTCTGCCCCTCTGGCTGTTGCAGCAATGTGCTGGTAGATGAGTTCAGGGGCCTCCTGCCCTGTGGGTCTGTGCAACGAAGGACCTCAAACCACCTTTAGCTCTGAGTTCCCTGGCTCAATCCCACAGTGTTGATCTGATTCAGGAACCTTTAAACTTTTAAAATTGTCCCACATTTACCAGAGAAAGACCATGACCTGGGCTAATTCTCAATGTCAGTGATGGCTGTAGCTGCCAGGCCTCAAGTGAGGGTAGATGGCATGGAGAAACATGGGTCACAGCACTACCCTTCCTCTGAGATACCATCCTGGAGATGAGAAAGGTCTGAAAAGATGCTTGTACTTTAAAGGAATTTGCTTCATAGTTAGAGGGACCTGAATTCGTCTCTTTTCCCAGTAGTGTGGAAAAATTAATAGGTTCCCATGCTAATTACAGGGAGTTGAGATGGTGGCTCAGCTACACAGGCCACTCCATTCATTTAGGTAAGTCATGGGTATTTATGCAAGGCGTATTCCACCTACTCTGTGTACAGACAAACACACATCAGACTTCCAGCTCTCCTTCACCATTTGCCTGTGGTGGAGCAGTCCCACTCCTTGTTTTGCTTTACATCGCTTCATTTTCCTCCCCTTCTTTTCTGTCAGTTTTCTCCCCTTTTCTAGACAACCCAACACCAGATTTTTGTCTGCAGTGTGATTAGCAAAATAACCTTATCAGGTCCCTCCTTGCTTTGGTATGAACTTCATTTTGTTTCATTTGGTCGTGTTGCTGTTGTGCCAGAGAGCAGACTGCCATATAACACACTGTTTCATTGGAACAGTGCTGGATGGAATTATGAATTACATTTATTATCCCCACATTTGCTGGAATAGACATATACATCCATCTCCTTACATACATAAGCAGTGCCCAGACATAAGGTTCCCTGTGACTTGCCCAAGCTCAGAGACCCACAGCCTAAACAGAGTACTGTGATGTTTTTAATGCCTCCCTTTTCAGAAATCTCCACACCTCCATTTCTTTCTACAGACTCTTCTGCCTTGTGAGGTGTGATTGAAGGATGTTTAGTTGGAGATGGGAACCTCCTAAGTTACTAGTATGTTTTTCCTCCCGACTGAATTACAACAGAACCTTGAGGCAGTCAATTCTAATTGACTTCCTGAAGCATCTGAATCCAGATTCTGGGACCTAGAAGTGCAGAAGTATTTTTCCAAAGGTGCTAAGCAGTTTGGCTTGGACTGAAGTCAGCAGCTGTTGATGTCTGTTTCTGGAAAGGAGGTCACTTCTGTTTAAAGAATCTAAACCTGGACTCTGGGCTGTAGGCACTGAGCATTGAAAGGCATTGGTTTAGTAAACATGGCTTTTGTGCAGTTTTTTTCCCCAAAAAGTTTAAATATGGATTTAAGCTTTTAGGTTCCAGCTTCTTGCTGGGAAACATTCCAACTCTCTTCTTACGTCCTGTTTGTGCAGTGCCCTGCTGCTCATATACAGACAAGAGCAAGCTGGCTGTACTACAACAAGACCAAGTCAGCCTTGTCTGCATTAAAAATTGCTTTTAAAAGCCCTGTAGGAAAAGGGCTAGTGTGCAGTTCCTGCTTTCTCTTGGCGTGTTTGTGTTTAGGCAGTGGACCATCCCTTCACAATGCAGTCAATGTCCAGTGTAACCCCTCCTCATCAGTTCTGCCCCACCGTGCAGACATCAGCTCTGTCATTTCCCTATCTTGACCTGAATTTGCAAAACCTATTAGCAGGTTTCCGTCTCCCCTCCTTTGTTCTTTGTGTCTGGTTTGGGCATTCTTTCTCCTCCTTTACACCTGCATCTTCTCTTGCTTCTTTGCAATTTTTGTGCTCTCTCATTTTTATGATCTCCCTGATCAGTGCATGAGCCCAACGCATTCAGATTCAAGTGCCGATTTTTAATTTATTAAATAAGGGGGTGGAAGGTGAAGGTCTGTGGGTGAGCAAAACTAGTTTGCCTAGTCTTAATAAGCGTGGAAGTAGATGCTGTCTGCTCTGGGACATTCTTATTTGCAGAGCCTGAAATGCTTGAGGGAAGAATTAGGCAATGAAGTGCTTCCTCCATTGAGGCCACCAACACAGGGAGTAGTCTTGTAGCAGAGTTGCCTGCTGCTTTGATCTCACTGTCACAGGTAGACAGCTGAGAACACTGTGTTACTGAGAGACTTGAGAAAACAAGGATGCTGCTGCTGTAAAGATGAAAAATACAAGCTCTTGAATCTCACTCAGTCAGACTGGGCATCTGGGGGGTTGGATGGAGTTATCTGGGGTCCTGCTGAGCTTTCATTTCAAAAAACAGGAGCTGTGTAATGGGTGTATGACGTGTAAATCGGGATAGGCTATGTGCTACACAGGTGAACTGATGTATGTGCAATAGCTGCTCACATCTTCTTGTTACATAATGGTTTGTATGTGGGGAAATTAAAAAAAAAACCAAAACAAACAGAACAAAGCTTAAAGCATAACAGGAAGGCAGAGGGGGAATGTGTGTGCTCCAGGGACAGTGAGGCTTGGGCTAATACCATAATTGTCATAATTAACGTGCGTGGTGCAGGGCCCGGCTGGCAGGTTTCCCCGCGCTGTGTGCCATCCAGACCTGTGCTGGTATGCACAGGCAGCAATATGTTGTACAGTGTGTATTTGAGCTTACTGTGTGCTACCTTGCAGTGGGAACCCATCCTAACATACAGTGGTACTGGAGGCTCGCAGAGGAACAAAAATTATTGTGATATGATAGATACTGAGGCTGTTTGGTGTCTTGCAACTTGGAAGTAAGCTCAGGGAATCTTTCAGTGCTGTCTGCTCAACAGGTGAAATTGCAGAGGTAAATGACAATTCTGCTGTCTGGCCAAAAATAGGGTGGAAGAAATTGCCTGCTAGCTCTGGAATGGTTATAAAAAACAGCTTTGTGATACGAAAGGCAACAGTGTAGGGGGACAGTGCAATAGGGAGTGCAGTACCAAACCAGAGCTCTGATCTAGCACAGCTTTTAAGTATGTGTTTAACCTGAAGTCTGAGTAATCCCATTAAAATCAGTAGGGCTAATCACTGCTGTGCCGTGGGCTTTGGACACACTGAGCGAGATTTGGGCTGTGCTGCCAGGAACTGTAACACTTACTGTCCTCACCTCGTGGTTGTTGGGGTTTTTTTTGGTTTTGGTTTTGTGGGTTTTTTTTGTTTTTTTTTTTGTTTTTTTTTTTTGTTTTTTTTGTTTGTTTTTTTTTTTTTTTTTGCAACAAGTATGGCACTGGTGTGGGCATTGATCTTGCAGGTGTGAAAAAGGTAAAGGAAAGTCTCAGCTGGCATTTGCCTTCTGGTCCTGGTCCCACTAAAGACCTCATTCCCAGGTAACTAGGAACATGCAGATCCCTTTCTCCAGCTTCAAGGTCAGATGTGAGTTTCAGAGTGCATGAATGTTACAGTGTCACAGCAATACAAATGCCATGGTGATGAAATATTCTCTTCTCATAGACAAGGGATAGACCAGCTGGCTATTTGGGCCATTCTGCATGTGTGTAAAAAATACCCTGCTTCAAAATGAATCTTATCACATAGATTTGATGATCGGGCTTAGTTTTTGGAGAGAGATCAGAAATCCTAGTGTTATCATAAAGCTTTCTACAAAAAATAGGCAGCTTAAGTTATTAATGATAAACAGGTAAGAACAAACCTGGAAATGGGCAGTTGCATGTAGCTGAAAAGAAACAGTATCATCATGTCATGAAACGGGCATGTTTGTCTTTTTGACTTAGAGAAAACAAAGGAATAAAGTTTAAAGTAATGCTGTGTGACTATGCGAAGGACTAGAAAGGAAGCGAGAATGTTGTGTGTACACAATGTAGTTAAATATTTTGCTTAGAAAGTTGGGAGGAGATCACCATAGCAGTAAATATTTTCACTATATGCTTTATGACTTCTTAGATAAATATAAATCACAGCTGATAAACAGTCAGAATTGCTACTTTGTGTCCAAATGTTTAAGGTTTCTTCAGCCAGAAGCTGAAGAGGTTGAATCCAGGTGATCATATTTAGTAGCCACTGACAAATCTATTTTTGTGAATTTATCTAATTCTTTTTTGAATGAGTGCCTGCTTTTCAGCACACATAACCCTGTGACAGTGGGTTCCGCAACATTTTGGTATTTGTTTAAAAAAGGTACTTTTTGTCTCTTCTGCCTGCTACCTCATGATCTCATTGTGTCTCTTTGTCCCCATGTTGCAAGGGATGATCATTTACTCACCCTTTTAATCACTGATCACGATTTTATTTATTTCTCTATCAAATCACTTTTTGGCCCTCTTTCTTTGCTGAAGAGTCCCAGTTATTAAGTCTCTTTGTATGATTTAGCAATGATTGAATGGATTTTCAATTAAACACAATACTTCCTAATGAATTCATATGCTCATTAATGCCTCTAATTCATGAGTGGTGGAGCTGAGATTTATATGGATTTTTTATGAACTATGGAAGGAGCATGGAAGGACTTAATGCATAAGGTATATGCAGTGTCAGAGCATGTGATATTTGAAGCCAAGAGAATTTTTTCATGCCCAGGGAGTGGTAGCGATACAACACTAAGCCATGAGTGGATAGAAAACAGAAAAACTTTTTAAAATAAAGGTAAAGGAGGGAGAAAATACAGTTAATGTACCTGCATTTATTTATGAAGTAGCCATTCATAATGAAAATTTCGCATCTTTCCTTTCATGTGAATAAAATGGAACATAGGTTTTGTCTGGTTTTGCAGGCTGGGTGGCACAGCAAGGTAGGAGGCCCTGAAACCAGAAGTACAGGGTGGGCAGAAAAGGGAGAAGGAATACATGGGTGATATTTTGAAAGCAAAAGACATGGCCTGTGTAGAATTTAAGGGGATTTGCATGTTCAGATGCTAGGGCTGCAATATAGTTTAGTGTCTCTCAGAGTAGCAGAGCTGACACTGGGGAACTGAGGGAAAGGAAGGTACTTAGCAGCACATGGAGTGAGCCGGTTGCTAATTTACATGAGAGATCACTAGCTGATGTAAACCAGAGTGTAACCTGTACTGAACTGATAATTTGAAAATACTGTGTATTTATTTCCTTTGCTCTGGTGTGGATAACAGTGGCTGCTGTCCTCCCAGAACTTCCCTCCTTTGTGGCAGATAGCCTCGCTGCCTCACGCTGAAGGGGGTGACAGCTTATGGCTGAAGGGGGCTGCGTTCACGGTGCAGTGTCTGCAGTCTGCTGAAATGCCCGTTTCCTTGAAGTGAATGGTTGGGCTCAGCTAATGCAAGTGCGGTGAAAGCAGCAAAATCGATGTGGCAACGTAAAACGTGGTCCATTTAGATTTAAACATTTCAGTCAATTTCAATTAATCTTATAGATTGTAGTGAAATAGTAATTTTCATCTTTCTTGTATGACATTTATTATTACCCTGACATTTTTCATCATTATTATACCAAGCACCTTTACCTGAAGAAATCAAACTGTTTTGCTTGTGTTGAAGGGAAGTGTTGGAATTTACGACATTCAGGAAAGTAAGAGAAATTAATTTTCTTCATTTTATTCTGAATGAAAGCAAATGTGGAAATGCCAGAATTTCCAGTGGCATGCATGTATTATAGGTATCTTGTGTTTATTGTTACTGCTCTGCATGCCTCATTTCTTTTCAGCTCTTGGAGAGGTGGCTGGTTTAGCTAGGTGCTACTGAGCAGGGAGAACCAGCCAGCCCATGCAGCACTGAGCCCTCTTGGCTTCTTCTGTCTGCCCTTTGGGATGCCTGCCTTCTCTTCCTCATGTTCGGTGCACTCCTTTCAACGGTGATGGAAAATCAAAGTTCTCAATGAGAGGGGACAGCAAAAGCCTGCTTGGGTTTCTGCTGATGGAAGACCCAGAAGTCAGTCTTTAGCAATAGGATACAAATCAGGGCTGAGATTTTGGTTGCAGACAAGTCAGTTTACCCAGACATATGCTACGGTGGCCTCTCAGCTCAGACATGGGGCAGCAGTGGCTGCAGTGATCTCTCCCTCTTGGCTTATAGGTAGTGTAGTGGGGGCCTCGAAAGGTAATTGTAGTTTTAAGAAATTAAGAAGTTTAAAGCTAAAGGCAGTGGGGAGAATGGAAAAATTATGCCATGTGTTGTGGATCTCTCTATCATGTGATGTGGGATCATAAAGTTGGGGACTACAGGGCTAGGAAAATCCATATTCCTTGGATATGGCATTGCCATGGACTTCAGTGAGAGGAGTTGCCTTCTGCAGCACGTGGAAGTCTGAAGGAATTCCCAACAGTAGAAATACTACAAAAGTCACTAATGGTTTTAAGTGTTATGTTTCAGATTGTGAAACTATCTCCATCAAAAGACTGTTCTTTAAAATTTGCAGAGCATTTACAACTTTCCTTCAATAATGTTTCATAACTAGTGCTTACGTTGTATAATAATGTAGCTGACACGCTGCACAAATCTCAGCCAAGGGAGGGACAAGTAGTTACAAACATCTCCTGAAGCACTGAAGGGAGTCAGGAGCCAGTTTGCTCCCTAGCCGTCCTTGCAGTGGTGTACAGGGCTGACACAGGTCATGAATTTCTATGTGTGGGCAGAGCAGCCCATGTGGCTCCATGGAGTCACGTCTCCTTACCACGAGCAAGTGGATGGAGGGCGGGAAGATGGAGCAGGGTGTGCATTAATCTCTTGACTCATTTTCTCATCAGTAATTTCCTTCCTTTGCAGGATGAGAGGGAGTTGTAAGAAAGAACTCTGAGGCTACATCACATTTATCTGGAGCTTGGACTCCCAAATCAGCCATGCTTCCTATACATTCTCTTACGCTCTGGCTCTGCTCTGATCTCAGGCACACTGGCCAGAGGCAGCATAGCCAGAGCTGATCTTCCTGTGGCTGTGCTGCTCAGCCTCTATTAAATTAAGTTGTTGGCCTCTGTGACTGCTGCAAGAAGTGATTTTCAAGATAGTAAGAACAGGGGGACAAGTGCTTGTGGTTCTGATGGTGGCAAGTTTGACTGCTTGTTATCTGGGAGTGACAGACCTGTCACACCAGCCTGGCCACCCTGTTCTTGGCTCGGTGGGGTCAGTGCCTAAAGAAGGCAGTATGCTCCTTCAGCATCATTAGCTTCTCGTGTCAGAAAGCAAGGGTGGGATTCATCTCCCTGTGGTACATATCTGTGGAAGCGGTGTCTGCATCTAAAACAGGTCTTTAAACTTTCTTTGGAGTCAGTGGAGATCTCATTAATGCAGGCAGCAGAGCCAATGTAACAATTCATTTTGTCCTGATGGATGAACCTGTGTGTTATTTTTGTGCTTGACACACAGCACGGCTGTGCTAGATTCTCATGGTTAAGAACCAGCATAGGTCTAACTTAAAGCAAATGGGAATTGGGCCTGGACATTTCAGATTTTTCTGTGTCATGGTCTTTCTTGAAAAACTTCCTTAATTCTTTAACTTCTCTTGGAGTCCAGGCCTGTTCCAGAAGAGTCTTCTCTGGCATTGCCACTGCTTTTGTGCCAAGAACATCATGGGCTTACACAGGCTCATGGCTGCAGTGACTCAGTGATGGATCAGGCCACATGGTTGTATCGAGGTGCCAGCAAACTGCTCAACATCTGTTGATTGCAAGTTGGTAGAGCCTCACTAAGAACCTCAATTGCATTGGGCCAACGCTGTCTTCACAGGCATCATGCCACCACCATGAGTAGCAGTTCTTCCAAACTTCAGGTCACAAATTCCTGTCTCTTTGAAACAGCAGTCTGAAAAAGGGAAGAAAGGAGAAAAGAGCCGATATCGCTGTGTTCTTATGCTGTACACCTCGCTTGTTATACAGCAGCTGATTGTTTAATTGTCCACTTAGTTCAAAGTGTACCACCTCGGAGTCCAATTGTAAAATTTGTTATTGCTACTTATATCTCAAGGAAGTGTCTTCTTCTGCTCTGAATTCATCATGATTTTTTGCATAATTGTCTCTGTAAACATCTTGCATCTCTCCAGAGAAGAACAGTACTCCCCAAATTCCTAGTCCCATCCTTTTGTTCCCCACACTGCTGTCCAGCTAGGAGTTACATAGCTTTAGATGTCTCAGGTCTACTAAGAGATGTAAGCTTAGTTCCTGGCCCTGGTTGTCATCGGTTGATGTGGATGGCAGTGGCGGGTGTAGCCATTTCCCTCCTAGCACCTGCCTGTCTCACTTCATTGTGGTTCTGCTCTCCATCCTGGACCTCATGGCTTCCCAAGTATTTGAAGCTTCATTTTGGTAGGGACACTGATAAAGTGGGGTCTGTGGTGTGCATTTTTGGACTGGTGTGTGAGTCAATTTCCTGCATGGGAATGAGGGTGCGGGAGATCAGAAATAAGATGAGAGGAGAATGCCGGTGTGTGCAAAATGCCATTTTGCAGGGTTGTAATTGGTGATCTCAAAGGGCAAAAATCCCAGACATGGCAGGAATATTCACACAAGGATGCTTCCAGATTAAAGTGCCCTACTTTGAAGTTTCCCTCACGGGCAGCAGGCTTAATTACACTTCAGAAACCTTTAGAGTGGTGTATGTTTGGTCCTTTGGCCCCAACACCAGAAGGGCTGCCTGTAGGGACAAGAGAGATCTTTACTCGCCTTGAGAGCTGGCTCAGCCTGTTGTGTAACTCCTGCTGGCCTGGGGGATGCAGTGAGTGGTGGGGAAGCTTCCCACAGCAGGTAGCCTTCTCCTCTGGCAGGGTATCTCTTTCAATCTTCTAGGGAGGTTCTCTGCTGAGGTATACAAGAGTATCACACCACCACTCAAAATGGGTGCCTGTGACTCTACAGGTCTCAGCAGTCCTCTGTGCCAATTGCTATCTGGTCCAAAGCAGTGAGAACTCCCGTGCTAAACAGTGAGCTTTTGCCTTTTGACCCCAAAATGCAGTGCACACTCATGGGCCATGATCAACTGTGCTGAGGACAGCTCAGGAAAATCAAGTCTCCTTCAAGGAGATTGACAGCCAGGTACTCTATCTAGCACTGCCATCCCCTTTGGGAATATCTGTTTTTTGATCATGGCTATTATGAATAAATGTAGTTCAAATGTAGTGCAGTGTCCTTGTTGGAGGGGTTAGTGATAAAGCTGTGCCTGGGCAAGAGTCACAGGTCGTCTTTGGAGACTAAAGAGTAAGGTAATCAATTACTACAAGCCTGCCTGTGGGTCTTTTGTAAATCTGGCTCCTTTCCATAGTAGAAATAATAGCAAAGTCCTTTGCCAGGTAATTTTCCAAATGATTATTTTAAATAATATGTTGCTGTGATCCAGCAAAAGAGTTCTGAGATTTATTGGAGCATTTGTCACTGAGAGGAAAAGCAGGTGGTATACTCTGCAGGCTGCTGGTAAGCAGCACGGGGCAAGTGGCACATAAAATACTAAAGTCTCTAATTGCTCAGGTCCATTCCATGTTTGCAGAAATGGGAGACAGAGACATACATCTCGCCCCTCATTGCTGGCTGCCAGCATCACAGGTCACCAAGCAGATGGTGCAGGAGCTGCTCTGAGATGGCAGGAGACTTAGAGGGAGTGGTGGTGATAGATTGCTCCTCTCCCTTCCCTGGGCAGGTCTGCACAAAAAGCAAAGGAGGCTGGCTGGTCCTAGATCCATTGCCCCTTCCTGTAGTAAAAGCTGACAGAGTTCTGTTTTAACAGCCTGGCTTGAAACAGCAGATTGTGGCTTTGCATGGAAGCTGGTCCACCCAGGCCTAGGAGAACATGCTCTTATGGGTGCTTTGGGTTACTCTGGCCACGTGCCTGCTTTTATGTTACTTTGTTCTTTAAAGGCAGAATTAGGATATCATAAACCTAGGGTGCTTTTGTCATTTCCTGCCTGTTTCTTGCATTTTGGAGTAGAGGGGGGAAATCTACAGTTCCTTCAGGACCAACAGGTGTCTTATAAACAAGTAAGTTGACTCTTTTTCCTACTAAATAGCCTTTCATGACTTTGTCAGTGATGGGAACGTGCTTCTAGTGGGATTTGGCAGATAGTGCTGCTGGAGCGGAGTAAAAAAGCCTCAGTGAAACTGAGAATTGACCCTATGGTTTGGGAAGAGAAAATGTCACATATTGATAGAAACATATGGCAAAAAAGTGCACGTCTGAACCATAATAATGGAATTTTTTTTCTCCTCCTTCCTCCAGGTTATCTTGCACCCCGAAACCTTCCTAGCGCAGGCTTCTTCCCATTCCTGCAAACTGTGCTGTGTGATTCAGATGCCAGATGTAAAGGCACGCCGTACACACCAGAAGATCTACTGCCAAGACTTAATGACATCTCATCTCTCAGACTGTAAGGGAACCTGAATGTATCTGGGTGTTATAAGCTGTAAAGCAAAACTTGCTTTGAGGTGGAGGGAGCAGCTATGTATGTCTGTATGTGCAAGTGTGTCCACAACAGATACGTCTCAGATACCTGTTATAACAGACACAATCTCACATATCTGAACACTTAGAAATGGGAATATAGAATGCTTTAAAAATGTTCATACTGGGGACAGCAATCAGTAATGTGTCAATTGATCCAAGCTTGACAGTAGAAAAGAAGTTTACTCCCTGAGAAAAATGCTTCTGCTCATCCAGATCAAAGGAAAGAAACTTTTTTTGCACGATTGTGGGTCAGGTCCTGCAGGGTGTCAGTAGATAAGACTTGCACCCAGATCATCAGCCCATTGTACTGATCTGCCACTATGGTGATTGGTTCAGGATGCTTTGGATGGAAGTGGTACATGTTCCCCAGCAGCTCTAGTCTGAGGTACATTTGTTCTGGAATGCTTGCTTTTTCAGTAGATCCTCCAGGTGCCAGCCAGAATGGGTGTCCTCTCTGCAAGCTATCAAACATATTGGGAAACAGATGAAAATGAAACTATTTTTTGCCCACAGAAACATGTAGATTTGCAGCATGGAGCTGGCTGGGCATGTTTTGTTGGGATGTCAGTTTTTGAAATTGAAATGTTCGGTGGTGGCATTTCAATTTCATTGATGTTTCAGTTAAAGCCAAGTAACGTTTACTTTGAGACATGCCATCCAGGATTGTTTCTACATCTTGGCTGCCTGGTTCTGGCATGCCCTTGGGGAACATGCCACTCTAAGACCTGGCTGGCTCATGGAGAGCTGAAAATCTGGGCATCTCACATAGAAGTCCCTGCTGCTCTACAATGGCTATGTCAGGGCCTCAAAATCCCCCTTGGCCATAGCTTAAGAGCCTGCAGAGCTAAGGTGGGCACCATGTCTTCTACCAGAGAGCCCATCAGGCAGGATGGGGGATCCTGGGGTTGGTGGCTCCTTAAGGGTCCTCCTTAATGCAGAGGGACTGGTATTTCCTCAGCCAAGTCAATGGTCAGGATCTCTCCATTGCTTAGAAGGAATCTGGATGACTAGACATGTGGATAACTGCAGTTACACAAGGTGAATCCTAATCAAATTCAAGGTCATACAGCAAAAGAGGGCAGAGCCATACAGAGACTAGATGCCTGGATTCACAGCTCTTCACTTGTTTTCTTAGTGTCATTGTTTTTTTCCCTAGGCATATTAAACAATGGTTAATTTGGGGTATTGAAATGAAGAAATGGAAACTTCTAGTGCCGAAGCTGGAGGTCTTCCATGGGTTTCAATAGCCAGAAATCCTCCTTGCTTTCTGTTTTTGGATTCTGTGCAGCTGTTTAGGAAATAACTGGTTTTCTTGCCAACTGAAAATCAAAGGATTTGGCCAAACTATAGCTCAAGTCACGTGAGTCATTAATAAGCATCTTGACCACTATTGATGCTAGAAGTTGGCTGTGTGAAGTATTGTACAACTATGTGGGTATGCCTGCCCTTGTGTGGTTAACGTCAGCCTTACAAATATGTTGTATTCTACAAGAAAAAACACTAACTATTAAGTAGCCTTAGCAAAATTAGCAGGATACAGCAGAGTATAAAACCTCAGCAAAAGGTTGCTTGGGTAGGGGAAAGCTCCAGAAGCCAACATGAATGGATGCAACTCTGCTTCAGGAGCAGAATCACCATGGGTGAGGTTTTCACAAAGGCAAAGTGTTTGAGCTGTGACCCTTCACTGTCTGGATATATTATTGTGTAATATTCTGGAGTTCGTAATATTTAGCTAATCCAAAGTGTGGGTTTTTTTCCCCTCCCATTGTGCAACTCACCAAAGCTCTTATTAAGCTGTTGTATAACTTGCCCTAAACCTGTGCCTTACCAGTGGCCAGCAGAAAAAATGGGCAAGGTTCTCATCTTTGACACTGTTCCTTAGAAGCATTTACCAAGGTGTGCAAGACATGGTCACTTGAGATTCCCTTAATAAAAGGAAACTAAGTAAAGAAACTGAGCTCAATACCAACATCTTCCACCCTTTCTTTTCCACTGTAGGAAAATGATTGGCAAGGATAAAGTGAGGTTGTATTGTCTTGAAGGTTTTCTTGGTAGGGGCATGCAACCTGGTGTTCTAGCTTAGACTTAGATCAAAGGCCTCTCTGCTCAGTCTGAGTGTCATTAACAGTTCCATCAAGCTCTGTGCTGTTTCTTCTGCTGAACCTACATTGGCGGAGGACAGAAAAGACTTGACACGAAGCCTTCCTTCCAGAAGTGGGAATTTGTTTAAGATTAGATCAGTTACCTATGTCAACTCCTGCCTGTCCTTGGTGTCCCTTCAGAGCAGGCATAAATGAGGTCCCTTCAGTGCAGTGTGCTTCCCCAAAATGCATGCCAGGCCTCTAGAAGGAACCAGAAAGAACTTTTGCATAACCCAGATTTCAACACACCTGCCATGAAATCTGGTATAGACCCATTCTGAGTCATGCAGTAGTTAAGTGTAAGCTTGTTCATAAAAAACTGGGAGTTGTTACAGGGGTTTTCTTTTTTGTCTTCCCTTAGTAGGCAGAGGAGCTCATCCCATGTAGCCAAGGACAACCATCCATCACCATGGAGTGCAGAGGTGCCTAAAAGCAGGAACACTTCACTGGGTAGGTTATTTGCTGCTTTGCAAAGTTTTGGTCTTTAAAGGCTGATCTTTTGAAGCTCGCTGGACAAAGATACAATTCTTAGAGCACTGCTAAAATGATTTATGTGTTGTATACAGGCACATGACCGTGGCCGTGACATTAGTGTAAATTCTTGGAAATAAGTACAAGTAACTGTCTGTAGAAAAGACTTTTGGAAACAGGCCAAGAAAACATGATTAAATTGTTGTGCTTCACAGAAGCAATGCGAGTTCGCAGACTGTTTGGACATTAATTAAAGACCTGGCTATTTATGGAATATTGCCCTTTTACTGCTCACAAATTTTCCATAAACAGCTTATGATTTTTGCAAATGTATTTCTTATTCACAGTTATCCAGCAAATAAGTCTTCTTCTGTGCCACAGTGGATATTTATTGTTGGTGATGTTCTCCTCTGACGTGATTCTCTTTCCTGAAGGAACTTTCAGGCTTACATTTTCCCTAAAATCATTAAAATTATTATTTATTGATGGTAATGGCTAGTACTATCTACAGGCCATCATGATGAATAGTCCTTCCTCCAGGGAGCTCACAATCAAATGAATGATTATGGATTTGCATTCTATGACTGTTCTGCCCCAGCCATTCACTGTTCCAATTAGCATTCCTGCGATTGCGCTCGCTCTTTGGTGTGCGGGCAGAAAAAGGCAGAACACAAAAGGGACTGAACGCAGAGGCGTGGGGAAAAAATAAATAAATCAATGAACAGTTATGGGAACTATCAACTCATGTTGATGGCCACAGATGGTCAGGGAGGAACTCAGTTCTACGTCTTATTTAAAAAAATAAAATAAAAATTGTAGGTCATAGCCTCTGCTGGTGTAAACTGGCAGAGCTTGTTTGGTTTCAGTGAGCTGTGCTGTTTTGAGAGCACAGCTCAGTGCCAGCGTTGGCTTTGGTGTGTGTCAGCTGGGGACCTGGCGGCGTGCCACCGTGTATAGCGGGCCGCAGTGCTCCAATTCTGTGTCAGAGCTGTTTCTGAATAACGAGTACCACCCACTGGTGCCAAAGACACCTGGAGGGTTCTCCCTTACAGGGCTGTCGGCTTGAGCTGATGTGGGCTTCCTTGTAAGGCTGCCCATGTATCTTCCTGTGTGGGGAAGCTGCAGGACTGGAGAGAAGAGGTAGAATTTAGTGTTGAACTGCAAGCAGATAGTTAAATGCATTTAATTTTAAAAAGCTGCAGAAGGCAATAGTGCAATCCAGGATTTAATTACATCAGAAAAAACCTTAAGTAAGTACAGGATTCCATTGGCTGTACCTTAGGAAACAGATTAATAATGATGGCATGCCCAAAGCTGTAGTTGGCTATCCCGTGTCATGGTTTGATGTAGCAAAGAGGTTAAAAGACATTAAGTAAAATAGTGTTTCAAACTGCTATTGCAGCATTCGGGGATTTGGTATCTCATGGAGAAAAACCCCTTCGGAATATTTCATCACCATTCAACTTGACTTCCAGCATTAACATGTTCAACAAAATCTTCAGTTTTGGGAAGGTAAGTCTGCATTTGCCTAACAGCTGAGTGTGAACATTCACATTTAAGATTCATGTGTATCTTAAAGAGTTAGAAGCTCAAAGCACCAACATATAGCTTTTATTGCTTTCAAATCTCCCCTATTATGTGAACGTGCTTTATTTTGGGAAAAGGAAGACAGTTATTGTGGGTGAACATTTAAACTTTGTGCTAAGTTTATTATGCTATAAGCAGAAACCAAATAAAGCAGACACCTTGGGACATAATACCATGAATTACCAAATATGGTTGCACACAATACCCTGAGATATTTTGCTCAAAACCAGTGAGTTAAGGTGTTTAGAGTGCATTTTCTTTCACATGAAATTAAAGACATGATGTCACAGGCTTTGCCATTCAGTTTGTTATTTGCCCATAATGTTCCTGCAGTGGCATCAGCGTCGCTGTGTGTTTATTAGGTAGATACTGACTATGCATAGAAACAACTCCTTTGTAACAGAAATTGGTACCATGCAATGGACACCGGTATGCTTATGTTTTTGTATTAAGTCCTACGAACACTTACAAACAAAATTTCTCTTTGTGAGGTGTCTGAGGGATTTCGGTGACACTGTTCACCTGTTCTGTGTGTAAGTGCTCATAATGACAATGCGTTTCAAATGTCACTACTACCCGTTAAGAAAACAGCCTCGTCACTGCATTTCAAACCATCCCAAATAAAGCATTGCTTTAAAGCTACCTTTGAAATTATGTTTTACTTTTAGAGTCAGACCAAATATTCAACTGCAGCAAATCTCAAAGTCATTCTGTGTGAGGTCTTGTCGCGATACATAGCACATCCCAATCTCACTGAAGAGAAGATGGCAGCCAATATCCACCACACATTCTGCTTTACTGATTCATCGCTTTTAGAGTCATTTACCCAAGAGTTCAGAAGTCAGGTCTCCCAGGTAAGTGCCCAGGATGTTTCCCAATATCTGCAGCTAGTAGCTGTTTTAGTTCACACATGTTATTGCAGTGTTTGGGGGAGAGAATGTGACCCCACCTGGCTAGGAGTTGCTTATCTCTATACCAGAATGCATATAGTGTATGATAAGCTGAGCTAATTCTTGTGAATGGGATTAATCCAAAGACCTTAGAGTTGAGTATACAGCTCAGAAAGGCAAGGACATCCAGCTGTCAGCTAGTGGCCACTAAGGGTTCTCAGGTTCTCACCGTGCCTAGGTCTTGTTTCTCCTCTTTATTTGCCCTGCTGCAGCAACAGGTGGATAAAACAGTGTGAGGATGTGGTGTAAATAAGAATATTTAAAGCTGGGGAGGCAATACATTTAATTGTGTGTTACCTCAGCCGTGTAACTTCATCCAGTAACTCCTGCAACTGATCCAACAATTCATGACTGAAGGAGTACTTGTCTTTGGGTAAAGCTATGTAATTAAAGCAAATGAATCCTTTAAAGATAATGCTTTCTTTCTTTGCCAGGGGGAGGATTTGATTTTAATTTTTCTTGTATTCCTAGTCTTTGAACTGTTTGGGACATTGTGAATAGCAAGACTTAAATAAATAGAGAATTTATTGTACAATCTGGGGTGTGAAGCTAAAGCACAGTCACTCTCTCAGTTATTGCCTGTCACTAGAGTCCTTTGAATGCATTGTTTGTAGAGTTGGGTACAAGTGCAGTGCAAGATGAAAAACAGAAAAAGACCCACTGGCAGCAAGGGTTCTTGTTTTCTTGCTCTTAAATAATTTCTCACATTGTTATTTGTTAAGGTGCAACACAACCCACAGTACCAGGCAGCATTCGTCAATGAAATCGTCTCATTTCTAATGCTCATCTCCCAAGTGCAGAATGACACGTCCCTATGGCATCTCCTTTTGCTGGCCCCAGACGTGTTTCAGAACAGTATGCACCTGCAAGACGTAATTGATCTCCTTCAGAATCCAAGCAGGTAAAAATACAGAAAATGCCAGGAGAGGTACTGAAAGTTGGTGGGTTTGTGTATTGAACCCTAAGGGCACCACCAGTCATCTTGAAGAAATGGTGTATAGCTTAAAAGCATGATTTATTTGGGGGATGATATGGCTTCATATTAATGGTCTCTACAGACAGTGAATTGTTTTTTCAATGACTCTTGTGTCACTTTTTGATGGGAGCTTGATATGAAATCTTAGTTTTCTTCCTGCCTGCTCAGAGGTGCTGTCATGCCCATGTGCAGATAGAAAAGGTGAGTAGCAGCCACTGCCTTTGGTTGAAGAAAAAAACCTCCTGGCTGGATAGTTGTTCTGCTAAAGAAAGCAGCTGCTTCTTTCCAGAAAATCATAGAGTGAAATTCCAGTTGCTTTGGAACACCTCAAGCATTTGTAAGGGAATCATAAATTATGGTGGGGTTTTTTTTGGTTTTTTTTTTTTTAATGATTACCTGATTTACTGCTGTTTTAGTCTTTCAAGGTTGGTCCCAAGAAAGCAGAGAAGAGGAGGACCCTGGGTTTTAGCATATAGGAATTCAAATATGTATGACTTCAAGAAGGAAGTACCAGTTACGTTCTTGCCCAGTGGTTTTATGAAAAACAGAGCTGACTTAAATGTATTAATTAACTGTGCTGAAATATTTGATGCTGTATGCAACTAGGACTTATAAAAAAAATCTTCTAAACTGGGCATAGCCTTGAAATCCTTTTCCTGGTCCATAGCTGGGCTAAACTCAGTGATCTCTAGAAGACTTGAGTTACTCAAGAGATTAGGGGACTCTGTTCCAAATTACCTACTGAATATGTGACTGACACTGCTATAATCTGTTCTGAATAGTCCAGTTATTACAGCACATGGAGGACAGCGAGCAACTAAGCTTCTTCAGAGTTGGGTGGTGGGGTTTTTTTTGTGGGTTTTTTTTGTTGTGGTTTTTTTTATACTCAAGCTGTTGGATAAAGATGCCAAAGAGGGTGTAGAAACTTTGCCACTTTGTTTACACCCAGGCTTAGAGGGACTCACTTTTCATCACTGGAATGTTGCCAAGGCACTTAACAACCTGTACATTTGGCATCTAGGTAATTTGCTATACTGCATTGTGAGAGATACTTGTACGTTGCAATATCCTTTTCCTTAAAGGAGTCAGTAGCTGTATGGCAAGAATTTTAATTTTATTTGCAGTGGTTTTGTCCATGCTTTCAGTCACGGGATTATTGCATTTGTTTGCATTTACTGGCTTGCAGAATCAAGCCTGAGAACCAGCACTGTTTGAGTGCCCAGAATTAATATTTACTGTGCTGCTCTGCTTTGCTCTACAGCTGCAGAGCTGGGCAAAGTTATCATAGGCACAACAAAGAGGCACATAGAATTTCATCACCAGAACCGTGCAGTGCTTTTATGCTAGCATCTGCCAGTGTAAATGCATGAGTAAAGAGTTATTGCAGAGAGATTGCACAAATAGTATTTTCAGTGATGCTTACAAAGGTACATCTTAGCAAGCCTGGCCATGTCTTCTATGCAGGCACTACTGACCTCCTAAGGAAATGCCGTACAGGGAATTTTTTTGTCGTATAAATATGAAGATACAGAAGAGAACTCTTGCTCATTGTGGCAGCTGTATTAACCACATGATAAACACCACCACTATGAAACAGTAACTTCAAAGTCATGGATTCTACAGAAAATTTAGAAGGAAATTTTATTGCGCACACAAACCTGGTTTACAGACTGAATTCAGGAATGCTCCTGTTTGTTGCTTTAAGATAGTTTTTCAGATAAGCACGTAAGCCGAACTTTTTATTTAAAGCCAGTGTCTGCAGAAGCCCTGCAAGACTGAAATAGAAGGGCAACAACACTTGTTTCCATGTTTGCTGCCTTCTGATCTGTATGATATGTGTCCACTTTTGGCAAGACTATGCCTCCCTCCTCCTTGGCTCTGCCATTGCTCAACTAAACATGTCATAACTGTAGTTTCTTTCCCCTCTAAGACTCTTACTAACAAGCACCTCTGCAGAATGGAAATGGTGAGCACCAAGTCCATGAAACCTGCATGAAGACATTATGTTAAATGAGGAGAAAAGAGTTCCCTGGTGCTCTGTTCTCACTAGCAGTCTGTTCCCACAAATCAGTATGTATTTATTCGTGCCACTGAAATCAGCTCAGCTAGGTTCTTTGTGTATCACCTGCAGAACTTCAGGCAGGCGAGAGATTGTGCATTTCACAGTGACCCTATGCCTACAGTGAAGAGCTACTCTTTATACAGCATAAGCAAAAGGGAATAATAATCACCGTGAAGTTTTCAGCAACCTGCACACATTGAAAAGAGTATTTTAAATGACTTCCTCTGTGATACAATATGCCTGATTATCAGCTTGTTCTTTCCTAAGACTGAAAAACATTCCTTGCTTCCCTGTCAGCCTGATTATTACAGTATAAAAGAGGAAAGAAGGAGAATTAGAAATGGCAACAGTTATTTGTGGTTGCTTCTTACTTCCGCAGATGATGTTCCCTAGGGATCCCTGCTCTCCCTGGAACCATGTCTACTTGCTTTTTGGTTTCTTTTAGGAGGAGATGCACTCACAGCAGTGAATCATTGTGCTGACATACCACCTGAGTGTTTTCTAAGACCTATTGTGAGGATTTAAGTGACCGATAGATTTTACATAACCCTTTGAATAAGTACACCTAATGAGTACAACACATATGTTTGCGCTAATATACTGCCATGGCTTTCCCATCGAAATCCTTTCTATCTGTATTTTGTGTATAATCAAACAAATAATTAAAAGTAGGGCAATGTCTTGTCTGTCATACATTTTAAGAATGATAAGCTGTACTCCAGCTGTTTCCTATTTGAACACTTGTTTTATTTCTTCTTATAAACCTGTAACCACAATTTATTTTCCTTGTTGTTGTTTTTTCCCCCACCCCTTTAGTGTTATGCTGGTAGCTCAGAATGTCTCTGCATCACTTGTGACTGATGATACATTCAAAACTGCTCAGAATGGGGTTACAGATTCTCCATATTCCCTGAACTGCTCGGAGCAAGGTAAGACTCCTCCACGTAGTCATATCTCTGCTGAAAACCTGTGGTGCTGAGGAGAAGTAAACTGCAGGCTAATGAGTAACCATACAGATTGCATACTGTTTAGGGCTCAGCATAATGAATTCTTTCAACCTTTTACAAATGTGAATAAAATATCTCATTTCAAATGGAAAAGTAAAAAAGCTTGGTTTTGTCAGTAGACAATGAATTAATATGAGTTTGCAGTCTCAGTGGAAAAGGGGAGCGGTAATTTTTTAGCTTGATTTTGCAGCGGTGGGGGGCATGGCAATATCTGCCTCTAGTTGTAGGCTCTGTCAAATTCACGTCAGTGTATCAAGGTAGGGGCTGGGGCTGGGCTGCTCAACAAGCTGTATGTGTCAAGATCAGCCATTTCTCTAAACTCCTGTCATCTTACAGCAGAGGCAGAGTCCTTGACATCCCCTCTAACTGACGTTGTGTGGATGGGCAAGGGAAAGGTACAGCATCTAAATGCTACAAGGGACAGACTGGTAAATGCTGTCCATTCCCTGCTTGTTTCATGCAGACTGTGGGAGTTGAGGTGGGTAAGAAGCAAGCGGATTAATGCAGTGCAAGTAGGGAAAACACGGAGATACGGCTAGTGAGAGGACTGGACACGTGGGGATATCAAGATGAGTGTAAATGGCTATGGGAGACATAAATGATGCTGCAGACGAAGCCTACGTTGCAAGCAGTAAAAAAAGCATTCCCAAGTGATGTGAAAGAAATAATAGTAAGTATTAGGCCACCTTATGCTGCATTACTGATGGCAACGTGCTCCTTCAGCAGGAGGAGAGCTCCATTAGAACCCAGATCACAGGGGCATTAAGCTGTTCCTGAGATGAAAAATCATTTCTACGAAGACAGATAGCATTCTAACTTCCCTTGGAAGGCCAGGAAGAGTTACACCCCAAAACAGCACTCTAATTTCTAACCAGGATCTTGTGTCTTGTCGTAGAAGCCTAACTTCACCTGTGCACGATATCCTTGACAGGTTTGCCATACAGCTCTTAGTTTCCAAACTAACGTGATCTTTACTAATGTACTCTTTACTTGTTTGTTGTAGATAAAGAAAAAAGTTCCGTGACCAGATATATTTGTAATCTCTTTGTTAACTGGAAAGACAATCAGACTTTAGTATCTGAATTGGAGGAAGTTCTGAGGTAAGACATTAGCTGAAGGGATATTACTAACAGTATAATTCAAATCTGTGATCTTTGCTCTAAATCACCTTACATTTCTTCTTGCGTTGATTTCATATTCACTAAAATGCTTTTTTTTGTTCTCCTCCAGAAAAATAAAATCACCCGAGATTGGTGGAAAAGACTCCAAGAGGTCCATTAATTCAGATGATTTAGAAGCCATACAAAAGTCTCTACATCGTTTAAAAGGCTTTGAGAAAAAAATGAATAGAAGTGAATTAAAAAGCTTAAATCTATTCAGAAATTTGAAGAATGAAACATTACAGAAATTGTATGCAATTCTTGAACTGGGAATGAATCCACATCATGATTATAAATTAAAGGAACCATATAATAAGAAAATAATTGATGAAATCTATAACTTCACATCACTGCAATTACAGGGTGACTTTAATGGGACTTCCATTTTCAATATAATGACCCAATGGAAGGAAATTCAGAGTGCTTTAAAATTAGCTACAATGATTTGGAATCCAGTTCTGTTAAATAATTCTAATTTTAGTACAGTGCAAACTAAGGATGCTCTCAAAATGTTGCTTTCCACTAGCATGCCATCATTTCTGGAAGGCTTCAGAGACCGTTTAAAGGGAATGCAAGAAATACCATCTTTGTTGTCTGATCATCTGCTTCAGCCTGCGTCTTACAGAAACTTTCCAGACCAGCTCCTAGCTCTACAGAAGCTGTTTTTTATAATGACAGATGCAAACATAGGTTATCAGTACCTTCTAATGCCTGTGTTTGAACTGATGCGGAAAGTAGAAAGCTCCATGGGTGAAGCCTGGTGGGATGAGTTGAACGCCTATTGGCGCACTGGGGAGAAACTGAGATCGATGGAGTGGAATAACACAGGCATCATAGCCTATGGGCAGTTTTTAGAGGTATTAAACAGCCATTTACGAAAGCCAAATAGTAATTCAAATAGTGTCTTCAGTGAACAATTGGATCAGCTGTCAGAATTTGTAACAGCCGTATTTAAAGAGTTCGGGGAAAACTCTGAAGTACCCAGTATCTCACTAGTCACTCAAGCCATACAAAAGACCTTGTACATATTAAAAGACTTACAGCTGAATTATAACATCATTAAATTAAAATCTATAGATCTTTTCTTTAATTTTGACAATAAAACCTTTGAGACATTGTCTGAACTTCTGAAGACTGGAATGAAAATCCTTCATTATACAAGTGCCAGTGAAGCTTCCATTGAAGAAATAATGAAACCTGTCTACAACTTGACACATCTTCTACTGCAGGAGCTCAACCAGTCTTCCTTACAGCACAATACTTTGCTAGAGGCAAAAATTTGGGAGTTTTTGCATTTAGCTTTGAGTCCTTTTCTGGAGAGCAGCGACAATGGTTACAGGACATCCCAGAACTGCTCCGCTCAGGATGTGCTCCATATAACACTTGAGATGCTGTTTGAAAATGCCACTCTAAGCGAGTCCTTAGCCAGGAGCCCCTGCAAACCCCTCTTTGATTCCATGGGCACAGTGGGTGGAACAGCGCACAATGAGACCTTTACCAAAATGTTCCAGCTTGCCATAGCAAACCTGAAACTGTCTCCAGAGTTTGCTGCTGTCTACAAGAGCAGCAGCAGTGAACGCTTTTCCAAGGAGTTGTCGTGCATCATCCAGTCTCTGCACTTTTCTCTGAGTTTCCTTTCCAAATTAAACGTCGTCTCTGAGCTGGAAAACTCTTGGGTGCAGGAGAAGGTGAGAGCTCTGACTGCTGTCACGGAGGGGCTGCTGCAGAGTGATGCCTCCTGCCCCGTCTCAGTCCAAGAGGTGGGTGGTGTGCTTCCATCTCAGCTTTTGAACATGCTTGTGCCTTTCATGCTGAATGAAACAGTGCTGAACTCCCTAAACTCTGATACCTCAGCAGACTGGCTTAGGCTGCCTGTGTTTTCCCATCTGTTACCAACTGTTTCTATTAGGAACAGCAGTATATATGAACTGCTACAGGTGGGCAGAAATGCTTCCAACCACTCCGAGTGGGGAGATTTCTCACGGCTATGGCATGCCACTGGCAATCTGTTGACCACCAAATGGAACCTAACAGAAGTGGATGAATATGTGCAACTCCTGGAAATTATGGAGAAAGCTCTGATTCTCTTGGACTTTGGGGTAGCTCCTGGAAAAACATTAATACATCAGATCTTTCATAATTCCAGTGAAGGAATCAAATCCTCAGATCTGAATGATTTGTATAATTCATTAAAACTCTTTTTCAATTCAACTTCTGCCACAAACAGCACACTGGACTTGGAAAGAATATTTCAAGATACACTTCCATTGTATGATGTTGGTGGTGAAGGATTGTTCTACCCTAATCCCTATGGAAAAGAAAATCAAGATGTTCTAACTATGGCTGCGGTGATTTGGAATCAACTAATTTCAGACAGGACTCATTTTAATGCAGAGAAAGCATGGGAAGTTATCAAAATGATTGCACTTCATGCAATCTCGCTTGAAGACTTTGAACATTATCTCAGCACAAATGAATACGTGTCATCATTATTTTCTGACTTCTTGTTGACCCCTGTAACTTCTGAAAATTTTGCAGAACATCTCTTGTCCCTTGATCAGCTTCTTGCTGCCATGGCAGAGGTGAATACCAGTGATCATTATCTATTGATCTCTTCTTTGTCTAAGTTAGTGCAGAAACTCCAGAGTTCCCCTTATGGAAGGCAGCGAAATGAACTTCGTGCTTTCTGGCATTTTGCTGAAGTACTCCAGTCCATGTACTGGAATAGTACAGACAGTCTCACTTCCCAGTCACTTCTAGACATGCTGCAAAATCAGTTCAATACCATGAAAAATGACTCTAGTCTTCCTTTCAGTAAGGAACTGAAGCAGCTGATAAACTTTGCATCCTCCATGTTTGAGCTGTATGGCGAAGAACACGCCAGAGGAACCAACTTCTCCACATACTTGCAGGCCATCCAAAGGAGTATCTTAATTTTAAAAGGTTTGCAGAAAAGGTATAATATTAGTGAGGTTGAAGTTGTCAACTTATTATTTGATTCTTACAGTAACTATACCCAGAGACTAATTGAAATATGGAGAGCAGGAATGAAAGTCCTTCATGACACCAACTTAAACAAAACATCTGAAGAAAAAATGGACATTGTGTATAATTTCTCACATTTGCTGCTGCAGGAAGAGTTCAACCAGTCTTCCTTACAGCACAATACTTTGCTAGAGGCAAAAATTTGGGAGTTTTTGCATTTAGCTTTGAGTCCTTTTCTGGAGAGCAGCGACAATGGTTACAGGACATCCCAGAACTGCTCCGCTCAGGATGTGCTCCGTATAACACTTGAGATGCTGTTTGAAAATGCCACTCTAAGCGAGTCCTTAGCCAGGAGCCCCTGCAAACCCCTCTTTGATTCCATGGGCACAGTGGGTGGAACAGCGCACAATGAGACCTTTACCAAAATGTTCCAGCTTGCCATAGCAAACCTGAAACTGTCTCCAGAGTTTGCTGCTGTCTACAAGAGCAGCAGCAGTGAACGCTTTTCCAAGGAGTTGTCGTGCATCATCCAGTCTCTGCACTTTTCTCTGAGTTTCCTTTCCAAATTAAACGTCGTCTCTGAGCTGGAAAACTCTTGGGTGCAGGAGAAGGTGAGAGCTCTGACTGCTGTCACGGAGGGGCTGCTGCAGAGTGATGCCTCCTGCCCCGTCTCAGTCCAAGAGGTGGGTGGTGTGCTTCCATCTCAGCTTTTGAACATGCTTGTGCCTTTCATGCTGAATGAAACAGTGCTGAACTCCCTAAACTTCTCTGACAGCTTAGCAGGCTGGAATAACCTGTCTGCGCTCTTCAGTGTGGCACAGGATGAGCTCCACATGAACGACCTGCTGCAAGGACTCAAAGGCGCCTTCAACCTCACCAACTGGAATTATTACTCAAGTGTCTGGGATGTGGTTGATGGTTTCCTAAACGTTGAAAGGAATCTCCCTGAAGCAGCTGCCTTTGCAAAGTTGTTGGAAGCAGTGGCGAACAACTCTGCCAATGATGTGTCAGCTCCAGAAATCACAGAAGCCAGTTCCTACTTTCTCAAGAGACTGAGCTTCTCTGATCTGCTAAATGAATTCAATATAAGCTCCAGTTCAACTTTTCTCTCCAACAAAACTATTTTTGACAGAGTGATTGATTTTGTCACTCATCAATTCACTGTCACAGCAGAAGCCCTGTACAACAACACCTTTCCCTGGACTCAGAGTGACCAGACTCTGTCACCAACCAGTTTGATCACACAGTGAGTTTGCTTTTTGGGTATTGTGATTGCATTGATGGGTAGTGACCACCATCCTCATTCCAGCATGAGACGTGTATAATTTTCTTCTAGCACAGCAACTTAAGCCTGCAATCACGGTAATTTAGGACACTAGGTCTAGTGTGGGTTAAACTGAAAATGATGAAATTTCTCCTTGAGCTGAACATGCAGGTAAAAGTGAGACTTTCAGAAATTGTATTTGTTGGCATGTATCAGTTTACAGTGGAAGCAGAATCTTGTAGCAGGCTTGCGATCAGTGGTAAACTCTTTGGAAACCTCTTCTTTGTGATGTGACTCTAAATTCTGATTCTTAGTCTCCCATAGGCATGCCTTTCCATCTGTATCTTGCACCCACAGTGAACCTTTCAAGTGTGTTTTCTTATAGGTGTGGTTTGAGAGTGAATGACAGTTCTGGGAGATAACAGCAAAAAGTACTAATGAAATAAAATTGGAAAGGTACCCACTTAGGAGGTGTCATGGGGGACACATGGCTACATCTGGAATTCCTATTTACACTGTCAAGGAACAGCATCTACCCAGCTGACGGGTTGCTTGCTGATACATCTTATTTTTGAAGGAGAAGCTGATTTAAAATCCTATCTTATTTTTCAGATTTCTGTTTTTAGAATTTGAAAACACCATCTTACAGGTGACAGTGAATAACAGCTATAACCCTTACCTGATGTGTTTAATAAATGCGACTGAAGCTGAAGACAGCGAATTGACAGGTGATCATGATTTCATTAATGTTGTGGACCTCAGCTGGAATATGTTGTGCCTGTCTTTGCGAAGTGTTTTGTCTAATGGTGGGAAGGAATGTTTTTATCTGCTGGCAATTAACTGGAGCTGTGAGACATTGGGAATGCAGACTCCTTTTTTGAGTTATGTCACATTGTGGATGTAAGTTTTCCATCCAACTCTATCCAAAAGGCATGTCTACTCTTTGCTGTGTGATGTCAGGTTGCTGACACTGAGATAAAGAAATCTTACAAACAGAAACCTGTATTCCCTTCAGAGCTTTACCCATAAGGTGACAGCAGTTATTTTTGAGAGTTAACATGGTATTTCACATAGATATTCATCATATGAGCTTATTGTAAAACCTGAGAAGTTTATCTGTTCACAGAATAGAGATACCATGTGTGCTCTGAAGGGCACTGTCACAAGTCCTGTTACCAGTGTGGGGTGGATTTCTTTAGGACCAGAGCACCGACTCGGACTGGTTCTATTATATTCCAGACTACAACATAGTTCCTGGTCTGTGATTTCGGAGGTCCTGAGTCAGGACAGACAGGGAGCTACTGGAAAGAGGCCAGTGGAGAGCAATGAAGGTGATGAGGGCAGTGGGGCACCTCCCTGGTGAGGAAAGGCTGAGGGAGCCGGGCCTGTTCAGCCTGGAGAAGAGAAGGCTGAGAGGGATCTTATCAGTGCACACAAATCCCTTAAGGGCAGTGGCAGGAGGATGGGGACAGGCTCTTTTCAGCGGTGCCCAGCGGCAGGACAAGGGGCAACGGGCACAAACTGCAACACAAGAAGTTCCATCTGAACATGAGGAAGCACTTCTTTACCCTGAGGGTGACAGAGCGCTGGGACAGGCTGCCCAGAGGGGCTGTGGGGTCTCCTTCTCTGGAGACATTCAAAACCTGCCTGGACGTGTCTCTGTGCAACCTTCTCTGAGACAACCTGCTTTAGCAGCAGGTTGGACTGGATGATCTCCAGAGGTCCCTTCAACCCTGACCATTCTGTGGTTCTATGTGAATTTGGTGGAAAACAGCAATTCTCAGTAGGCCTTAGAATAAAAGTGCTGATATTCCCATCTGTGAAGTTTCTGCAAGTCTGGTGTTTTTGTCTCACGTAACTTTTGTTTTCTTCCTTGCACAGAAAAGATCACACTGCTTTTGAGGCAAACTCATCTTAAAAAGAACTCTTTTATGCAAAATAATACCTCTGAGAAACATTCATCCATACCGGAGCTCCTGAAGCTAAAAGTGAGTCTGCTTAAAATGCTGACTTGAAGGACATCCCACAGTGATACATGAATGTTCAATGGAGGTTTTGTAAAACAGTGTGTAGAAAACAGGTTTCTTAAAATAACAGCTGCTGAAAACTATGAAACTGTTTTCTGCCTGCTGCCTATATCTAAAGGTCACCATTAAACTGGGCTGGGGAACTTGCTCTTACATGAGTCTCCACCAAGTGTACACCCATTTTTCTGAGAAGGTAGAGGTGATTCTGTCTTCCCAGTCTGTTGGGTAGAATGGCTTCTGTTTTTCACCAGCTATTGCAAAAGGATGAGCCCTGCATATTTTTCATAAATCAGTCCACCAATAGTTTTAAAGTTCAGTACATTGAGACTTAGCAAAGCACCTTGCAGAGCTGAGATCATTGTTGGGGGATGCCTCAGCTTCACTTAGAAGTATGTAAGGAGGTTCTTGAATGCACAACTAGCAGTTAGATGCCTCTGCCATTCTGAAAATCAACGGAAATTGTGCATACCCAATTGGGAGTTATAAGTACAACTAACTTAGTTACCACTGTACCTAAGGAGCTATACCAACACCATGGATTTCCCTCGTCAGCTTTGGATTTGGCAATGCCTCATTTGAATAAAATACTTCTTATGCCATATGTACATGACTGCACTATTAGCATGCATACACTTTGTTCGATTTCTCCACATGAGAAATAGAATTGCAAAGCTATTTAAAAAAAAGAAAACAGTATGCAATGCTGTTGCTGCTTAATGTATCTGTAACAATAATACGATAAGCCTTAGTGTGATAGGTACTTGTAGGCACAAAACAGACCACAGTTCTTGCCGTAAGAGTCTGGTAATGTAAATAGTGATGTTAGATAAGAGGGAAGCCTGTAATAGCAGAGTAGGCAAAGGACTATAATTTTACACAGGGTGGCAGTTGCGGAAGTCCTGGCTTCTTGTCAGCTCCATTTTATATGCTGTAATAGAGATGACCAGATGGTATCTGAAAGGCTAAACCTGTTGCACAGGGTAGATTTATTTGATCTCTGGGAGAATCAGTTGGTCAAAAAGTAAGTCCAAATGGAGCGTTGCTGTGTATGCGTCTTGGGCAGGGGAAACGGTAGTTGAGGCTTGCAAGGTTTATTAGATCCTGTGAAATGTTGTGCAGCCAGGTCTGCTACAAGCTCATGTAGGCATGATTGTTATGAACTGTTCTACTGGAGAACTTTTGAATGATTTAAAAATATATATTAAAATTTTAACGCTAAAGAAAAAATGGAAAGGAATAGCTAGACTCTTTAAAACTTGCCTTTTATAATTCTGTCATCTAACTGGTGTTTGTGCATTTGTCTTCCTTTTCAAAATTTCCTTTAAAGATATCTCACCTCAGGGATCTGACAACACTTCTTTGTGACTATGAAAGCTTTAAGTCAATACAGCATATCTGCCATCTCCCAAATGTTAGCTTTGGAGAACTGTGTGAACAAAGTCAATCTCATGAGCAGCTCCTCCGTGCTATTGAACTGAGCAATCAAGTTGTGACCAACGTACTGAATCACAGAAGAATCTCCCAAGAGCTTCAAAATATACTGATTGGGGATGCCACGAACATCCAGACACAAATGAAGTGGTGAGGCTCTCCCTCTGAGTTAGACTGGTTTAGTACTCTTATTTATGAAATGATGAAATGGCTTCTTGCCTTCTTTTTGTATTCTCAATTTTGTTGATTGTTTTGTTTTTCCAATTTAGGTTTCAAGAAAATGTACCAGAAATTGCTTTCTTTCAAGAGATTCCTCGGTATATGACTACTTTGAATTCTATGTTGAACATTACAGAGAATTTAACAGATTCTAGCAAGCAAGGTAGTTTTCTGTATTTCCTTTACAATGTTGGTAAACATTGCCACTGGTGCCATACTTTCTGATGGAAATCCTAAGACTTGCTTAGCTGAGAGGAAGAAGTGATCTTAATGAAATAACCATATACCATGTCCCATGTCCCTGGGATCCTTTATTTAGGATAACTCTAGAGACCATCCTTTGTTTTCTGTACAGCCTGAATAGTCCTGTGTGCTGAAAGTCCCGAGTCTTTGTATTTGAGCACCTTTTGCTGTCACCTTCAGCCTACAAATTGTAAAACCTGGACAATATGACTGTATTTTGCAAGTGGTTTTGGTTTATTTTTTTTTTAATAAGCAGTGATGTACCACGCTTCCATATACCTGAAGTCCCCTCTGTGTGTTCGAGATTGCTGTATGTCTGGAGAAGGCTGTTACATCAATTGTTATTTCATTGGTCTTTACAGAAAAGTTAGGAGATATATTCAAAAATGTGGACCAGCTCAAAGAGGATCTTAAAAGCACAACAGGAATGTCCACAGCCAGTATTGATGCTCTTCTGGAAGCATCTCTACCGGAAAACAGCAGTCAGGTAAGTTTGCTGTCATCCTGGTGGGAGATCTTGTTGCTTTCTACCTCTCAGACCATTAAAACGAGAATTTGTTAGTGAATGCAGCTAAGCAGATCGCTGCATGCACGACAGCACAGAGAGAGGTAGATGATCCCACAGGGATAGACAGCATAGCATGTTATGGATCAAAAGAGCCATCGGAAATGCAGTAGGAGCAGTCATTGACGTCAGTTCAGCCGTTGGAGACCAAAAGCCATATGGTCTCTTTGGCTGTCACCAGTAGCTGGTAAGCAGCCATGCACTGCCTGGTGAGCAATTGCTCTGGTCTATACCAAGGGCACAGTTTACTCTGAACTGGCTAATGAGGACTGAGTAGGGTCCTTGGTGGGGTCCTCAGTACTGAGACGCGGTTGCAGTCCAGATGGAAAAGCACACTTCTAACCACAATTCATGAGAGCACTCGGGGTCTAAAAATAGCCTCCCATAATGAGAGATGAGCTTGCCTTCCTCAGCCTCCTGTGCAAGCAGAGCTCCAGATGCTTTTCCCCTTCCCAGCCATCTTGTCTGACTGAGACCCAAAGAGCGTGGTCTTTTCCAAACTTCACATGCATCAGTCAATGGGAAATTGAAACCACAAAAGCTTTTACTACTGTGCAAGCTGGGCAGTAAAACACAATCCATAGGATTTGTCCCTTGGAGAGGGAGTAATGGGTAGGCATTTTCTGGTTCTCAGCGTTGAAATATGACACTGTGGAAAGAACAACAGCAAGGCAAGATTAATCCATGCATACTGGAGTGAGCAGTCTACCCCCTAACAAATCTTTTCTTACTTTGTGCAAACACAGCTCATTTCTCAGATCATCCAGCTGGAGTCTTGTAGTGGCCGTCCTGCTGACCCACAGCTGCAAACAGTGGCAGAGGAGTTCTGCCATCTCTCTCTTTCAGGGAGGACCCGTGAGACATACATCCTGGGGGTCACTCTGTTACGACACTTAGACATTTACAATTTCTTATACAAGGTTAGTGTTGGATTTGTAGAGTGCTTTCTGTAGTCTTTGCTGCACGCAGTGGCTGAAAGGTCATAAAATATCATTGCAATGGCCAGAAGCTATGCTGATTTACACAAGCCAAAGATCAGGCTTTGCTCATGCAGTCATTTTTATTGCATATCCATGCTGTGACAGTGTGGATATAAATGAGGATCCCAGCTGGTGTAAACCAGCAAACCTCATTTAAAGACACTGGACCTACTTTAAATGCCTCCCTATCTGCTAGTATCATTTATATGCTGTCACAACCTCTTGAACATTCCCAGCTGAGTTCAGGCTTCCCAAAAATAAGGCACTGGGCTAATTTTTTTTATTCCTTGAGAAGAGAAGCCCTAGCAAAAGTCCTGTAAAATTTATTTTCCCAATCTAGTTGGCACTGCCAAGTTATTAAATGATTCAAATATCCCATGCACACAATTATATAAATAACATGTATAAATACCATTCATGGAGAAGTGCCTATTGAATACATATTTTAAAATGCTACAGAAGTGATCTGGAGAAGAAAAGTTATTAAATGAGAATGCTAAGCAGTTTGGCTGAGATCAAAAGTCACTTGCAGTGTTTGACATCTATGTTGTGCAAAATGTTACCTCTTAGAGACTCAGATTATATCCCAGCTAGTATCTGATACACATTTCCCAAATGTAAGTGTTTGGAAACATGCACTGTTCAGAATATGCAGTGTTCAGGGGAGTGGTTTGCAAAAGCACTTGGGGATCTGGGAATACAAATCCATTCATTTCCTGCGGGACATCTGCTCCCTAAGCCTCCCAACAGTTTTGAAAATCCCTCAATCTTTGGCTTGGAATTAACACTCTATGGGTGTGTTACATGCATGTGCACACAGATTCCTGCTAATCATAATTGGTTTCCTTCCTGTCTCTTGTAGATGCTTTTCCCTAAGGAACTTCAGAAACCCGTGGACAAGATGTTAGGCCTTCTGACAAAA
This sequence comes from Falco punctatus, assembly GCF_963210335.1. Lineage (NCBI taxonomy): Eukaryota > Metazoa > Chordata > Aves > Falconiformes > Falconidae > Falco > Falco punctatus. The sequence continues at coordinate 9,295,757 of NC_137588.1, forward strand.
ATGAAATATTTCAGACGCCAGGTTGAATCTGACGTTGATCCATTGCTACAAGCTATTCATTCGCTGAAAAAGCTCCGGCAGTCTAGAAATGTGCCACTGACTAAGGTACACGTAGTTTCCATGCACTTTGGAGGCAAAACACCACTAGAACAGTTTCCACAGTAATTTCTTACCCTAGAAGCCAAAGGTGCCTTAAATCATAGATTACTGATTCTCTTTTAAAGCAGCAGTGTTCTAAGAAGAATCCTAACAAACTTAGATGTTGCCTTCCTGGGAGAGCTTTGATTTGAAGCAGTGGGACCATCATGTGCTCATGATGGAGGGGAGACAAGGACCATGTGCTGTGGGAGGGACACTAGGAAAAAAAAATGCAGGGGATGAACAACTATCTTGAAGGAAGGTACATTTCCAAGAACATACTAAAAGAGGTCAGCTTGTGGAAACAACTGGAGAACTGCCCACTAAAGGCTATTCAAAACCATGTAAGTCAACAGCAAAAGTGTGCTGTCATTTTCGTGTGTTACATCACACCCAAAGCCTCAAGACTGCCCAAAACATTCAGTGCAAACCCAGTCCTGCTCTGACCACAGCAGTAACTTCAGGCTGCACTCACTTCATCCAGCCATGGATCCAGTCCCTCTCTGGTCCATAGTCAATGACAGCATAGATCACAGGAATTGTTTCTGGTAATCACTTTGCCTGTGCGTTGCAGACCCGCATGCATTCATGAACTAGATGGGGATAGGGGGTGTACACATCTGTGTGACAAATTCTGTCTTGTAACCCAGGGTGGACATGTGTCACCAGGCACATATTATAGGCAATTCCCACATTGGATCTCATACCTGGAAGTGACTGGTATGACATACCTGGAAGCTAACAGAGGTTAGCTAAAAAGGCATATGATCTCCATGGAAAGTCCCTTTTTTTGTAGGAACAAATCTCTCGTAACAAAGCAGTGTAAAAATGTTCAGTCCTTGCCTTCTGATTCTGTTATTTCTTTTTTCTCTCAGAATGGGATTTATTTGCATCTTGTCTTTTCTGCAGGCATTATTTAAACCGAACAACTTCAGGATAACACGTGGCACATTTAAGTCCATGTCAAAAGTTCTCTGCAATCAAGAGATCACCCCCCTGTTTTTTGAGTCCTTGCTTCCAGATTTTGGAGACTCTGTAAGCAATAGTTCTTCTGTGGAGGATGTCTACGTCCAAAAGATGATGAGGAAATATGGGATTCCTCATGACTCCAGTAAGTCTGCCTTCTCCTTAAGGCAAAAACTTTTCAGAGCCAAACTCTACTGCTTCCAGAGAGATCCAGTGCTGAGCTGTTCCCCTCTATGTCTCTGGAGGGCTGTAAGTGCTCATTTTTTATGCTAGCTGAAGATCTGCACTGCCCTAATTATTGGTGGTTTATTTCCATAAAAGTTAAAAGGAAGACAGCCTATGTAGCAGAGCAGTGCTTGACACTGCACACTTTCCCATTTGTTGATGATCTGGTCTTAGGGCTTGACAGGTCACTGCTCTTTCTTGATGTGTAGTTTTTCTGACTGTACTGACATTATTAGCTCCTCTGAGTTCACAAAACTCCATTTAACCTTCAAGCAAAGAATCTTGGCTCAAACAGTGAGACTTTTGTTGACTTGAGTTCAGCAACAGGAGATCTTGGGGGTGAATTGTTTTTGTCAAGATGCATTATGTCAGTCAGTGAAGAGGGCTCTGAAGCAATTTGCTGGACACAGCAACAAACTGGGTAGATGGGAAAAAATACACTGGTAGCTTTCTCATGTCTGGTCTGTTTGCTTTTCTCCCCTTGCAGCACCATTTTGCTTATCCTTCTACCTGGACCTGGTCAAGACCCCAACTGGAGCTTTAATTTGGTCTTTTTTAAAACCAATGGTGCTTGGGAAGATCCTTTATACGCCAGATACCGTAGAAACTCGAGCAATCATGAGAAAGGTATGGCTGTTTTTACAGTACATCAAGATACACCCACTGTAAAAGATTGTAATTTATCTAGCACTAGATAAATTACTAGATAAAACACTAGATAAAAACTAGGGCTTGTTTCTCTAAGAAGCAGAAGTCTACTTTGTAACTGTTTGGGAATATTGGTCAAATTATCTTTTCTTCATTGCATTGCTGGTCATTTGAGTCATCTTTTGTCTTTGAATAAACTTTGACTCCAAAAAGTTGCTCTTGGTCTAATATTTATAATAAGATTTTTTAAATTTAGGGTGGTTTTTTGGCAGTAATAGAGAGATGTCTTTTAAGACAAATGCTAACACCAGTACTTGCTTGCAAGCCAACCAGTGGTAGAAGGAAAGCTGTTATCCAAGTTATGCTCCAAATGTCACATATAAAGCTGTACTTTTAATTACTTGTATCCAGATTCAGTGTGTTAAGGGGCGTTGTGCCAAGTGGTGATAGGGTGCTAAGAAAAATCCTAAGGAAACCAAATTTGGTCTTAGCTGTTTTATTGATTTATTTATTGTTTAAAAGCTGTAAGGTAATTAATAAATGAATTATTATATGTTGTGGGCTTTTCCTGTAGTCTAACGCAACCCTGAAGCAGATGGCTGATCTAGCCCTAAAGTCCCAGGAGTGGTTGGAGAAGTCTCCTGTCATCATGCATTCACTGACTAAGTTAAACCAGACAGTTCCGATGATCAAGGTATGAGATTCTGCCCTCCCTGTCTCTCTCATGGGAGGGAATTGGGAGGATGGATTTCTTCACTGAAATAAACTGGGGTTCCAGGGACCTCAGGGACATCTTGGGTCAGCTGGGAAAAACCCATTTCAGGCTTTTGTTCTGGACTTCACAGTTTCTGTGCCTTCCTGCCTGTTCCCTTAACAGAAATACTCCTGACACACCTTTCCATGCAAATCCTCTTTCTGAAATGATCTGTTTGTAATATGCTCCCTGACACTGGCCGTGCTGAGGCCTGCTGGAGGGCTAAGATGAGCAGGGAATGCTCTTCAGTTTGTAAATTAACTTTCTGCTTGATGGAGTGATCCAGCCAGCCAAGACCAGGCAAGAAATGACTTTTTCAGAAAATGAAACAATATCTATAATAAGCATGTAGCTCTGGGTACACACGTAAGAGCTAGAAGATGTCTTTGTACCTCAGCGAATGTAAATAAAATTTCTTTTTCCCCTCCTAAGGAGCCTAGCCTTGCTTGGGTACAGAAAGCAGTAGGCTGTAATGTTTCACGCACTTGCTTTCCATTCTCTGCAGTAAAAATTGTCTCCTTTTCTTATGAAACTATGAAAATGAGATCTCTGGAACTCTAAAGCATTAGAAGTTAATTTCAGTGGCTGGAATTCATTGTGATTTTTATGGCACTGAGAGAAAATCCAGAGTGGAATATGCAAAAGTGAAATGAAATGTTCTCTGCTGACTGCACTCATTGGTGGAATAATGAACTATTCAGCCAAACAAAAATCTGTCTGCTGGTCTCCAAGCTAAATTTTCGTCGCCTACCCGTTGTGCTCTGGCTCTGTTCACAGGACTTAAAACAGACACAAATGAAATCTACTGCACTTTTAGAATAACAAAGGTTATCCATCCGTGATTTTTCCGTGGGACTGTAGTGCCCAGTGGAGACTCAATACACATCCTCTCTTGACTCCAAGAAACACTAGCTTGGACTCAGAGGGCTCAGTATGAAGTTTTCATTGCTAACTTCTCCCCATCCTGATACACAGAGGGAAATATAGAAGGTCAGGAAAGGAGTAGGAGAGGGTTGTACAAAGGCTCAGTGAAAGCAGCTGGTCTGTTGTATTTTAGAAATACACCGAATAAGCTCAAGGGGCTTCTGGTCAAACTAATGCTTTTTCTTTTTTGCTTGTTGGTAGAACACTCTGCAGAATCCCTTTGTGCAGGTTTTTATCAAGATGATGGTGGATTTGGATGCAGCTGAACTGCTGAGTCAAATAAACGAACTGGGTAAGTTGGTCCACATGTGCTACCCTCTTATTTGTACTTCAGGTCTGGGAGATCGAGAGTCACCAAACTAGCCATCCTCTGGTACTGCTCTCCTCTCGCCAGTATCAGATGCTTCAGCGCAAGGCAATCTCAGCTGTGATTCAAAAATCTTACGGTCTTTGGGCAAAGAGTCTTAGAAAACACAGGGCTTGTATGAAGAATTGCTTCTTGCGAGTGTTGAAGGGATGGTAGGATGGGAATCTCTGAAGCTGAGTGTGGCCACTGGAGGACACTGTTTAGCCATAATTATGACTTCAAATGAGCTACCTGGGACTCTGCTGGGAAATGTTGTGGAGAGTTCACTTGCATCACATCAGGGTTCAACTTAAAAGTTTTCCAGAGCAGAAAAGCAAGAGATCAGATAAAGGTACCCGGGCTGATGAAGCCAGAGGCATCATTACAGGAGATACTCTGCTGGAATCTGCTGTTCTCTGGTGGTCTTGCATGGGGTCCTTCAAGGTGAGACTTGCTGATATGCAGTGTGGGAAGCATCAACTGACAGCGGTGCTGGATGGATGGATACATCCCCTGTTAGTGAACAGCATGGTGATCACAGTCCCTTCCTAGCTGGTCTTGTTGTTCATACCCGTTTTTTCAATGAGTGGCCATACATGTCAACATAAATCTGGGTTACGCCAGCAAAACCCACAAAACATTGTAGTCTGTTGCAGTCAGAAGGATATTTACATACCATTTGTGATGACCCCAGTGTTATTTCACGAGTGGCATCTCCTGCCTTAACTCCCCATAAAATCATCATGCCTGCAGCAGCTGTTCCATATTAGTTACACTGCATTGTGCAGTCACCTTTTAAAATGGCCAGGAAACAGCAGCATCTTTATTAAACTGCATTATCAGGTTTAGCACACATGTCAGCATAACAGACATAACTTTCCCTTGATGTGCTTGGATAAAGCGCATTCTCCCCGGAGACAGAGCAGCTCAACAGACAAGTTGATTACATCAAAACCCATAAGATGTGGAATGAATGGTGAGCATCGTATGTGAGTCTAAAACCTCAGCAGGATAGTAGCAACTTCTGATTTGGGATGACTGTCACATCCCATTGCTGGCATTCTCCCAAAGGCAAACTCACGAGCATATTACAAATGATTAACATAAAAATTGGGTCAACAACATGCCTTCAGTGCACTGCTAAGTGCAGAAATGTATTTTACACTTAATGTTTAGTATGATGGGTTTTTTCTTCCTTTCTGGTGTCATTGTTAGTCTAATACAGAATGATGTGGTGGATTTTTTGCTGTGTGTAGCGATGCTACTGGTTTTCTTTGTGGGTTTTTTTCAGATGATATTCGGCTGGAATTACAGAACAACGCTGACATTGTCGATCAGCTGAATACACTCGCTACCCTTGCTGTAAATGTGTCCTCCTGTGTCTCATTTAACCGCATTCAGGCAGTCAGAAACTTGGAGGAAATGGAAATGGTGGCTAAAGAGCTCTTTCTGAAGAACGAGCTATTTGCAAGTATGTGGCAGTCTCAAATCCCCCTGTAAATTAATGTTAGCCTGGTGCAGGGTGGGAGTCCCCTGTAAGAAGTTTGGCTTTCCACTGGCAACTGTTGCAGTCACAGCTCCCACCAAACAATGGATTTTGAGCAGTGTGTGTAGGACCTGCACACAGATACCTCCTCATGGCACTTTTACACTCCTTTTTATACCTCCTCTTCTCTTACACCTCTGCTATCTGTGTAGAAAGATTTTGGTTAACTGGTATTTACTCTTGGTTAATTCTCAGATGGAATGAATTTTCACTGCCTTTAGGAGATCTTCATGACAGCTGCCTTCTTTCAGGCCCCTGTGGGAAAAGATGCCTTAATTAAGAAAGATATTGTAGAATCATAGAATCATTTAGGTTGGAAAAGACCTTTAAGGTCACTGAGTCCAAATATGAGACAGTTCAATTTATTAGAGTGTCATAAAGCTCTTGAGATGTTCCAGCCAGATGCTGCGATGCTACATTGGGTCTTCTCAGTCACACTTTTCACATTTGTGGGATTGGATTGCAGCTTCAGTTCAAACCACAGAGAGGGGAAGGAGGGACTAGAGACTAGGAATTTATACTAATTTGAAAGCTAGAAATGTGTCTTAATTTTTAAAGAATGCCAAATAACTCCTCAATTAAGATTTACTTGTAAGTCCTGTGACCTGTTTGGTTTTATACCTCATAATTGAGTGGTAGATAGAAACTTTTTCTTTTCTTGGAACTTCAGACCCTGATAATATTTGTCTTTTCCCATGAAAGCAGTTTTCTTCCACATTTGTCCTCCATTCCATCATATGCTTTATATATGGAATAATCAGGAAGAATATTCTGGAGAGAAAAACTGCTGTGGTATTGCCTCTACCCAAATAGACATTTTAAAGGAACCAAAGTCCTGTCTGTCAAATTGTATCCACAGCATGCCATTTCCTAACAGGAACTTGCAAAGTTTTTATATTCTTAAACATCTCAACTTTACAGGAATTTGTGTGGGCACAAAAATATGTGTGTAGGTCATGAACAGTTTTCACCACCACATTCCTGAGGTTTTTATGTCACAGCATCGCTATATGAGCTCTATTGATAGAGTAACTTTGGGCATGTTCATGAGAGGTGCGTGTGCTGAGTGACATACCTAACAGATATCTGACAGCCCGTGTTAACAACAAGATTATTCCAAATACAGGTTACATTGAGAGCGTTTGGGTTTTGAATGCTCAGTGGGAAAAGATTTAAAGGCTCTGGGGGTGTATTTTGCACCAGAATCATTGGTCACATTTGAAAGTCCGAGTAGCTGCAGTGATGTACAGTTTCCACTTCTAGACCCTCAAGAAGCAGCCTACCCATCAGCATTATTTGTGCAGCAAAGAAATGAAATGGTGGACTGTAATGTAGAAAATAAAAATGAGGCATTCCTATGTGCCTGTGCACTGCTCCTGTGCTGTCGGTTCTGAAGGAAAGCCTTTTCCCTTTCTTTTCCAAGGTATCATTTTCAAGCTGCCTTCAAGCCATAGCAGCCCTGGACGCTCGGTTTACGGGGACTTGGCCCTCCCTCCTGTGCTGAACTACACCATCCGCATGAGCAGCAGGATCACACAAACCACCAACAGAATAAGGGAGCGCATCTGGACAGTGGGCCCGCACAATTCCACCTCCCAGAGCCAGATTTACAGCCGGGCGTTTATTTATGTCCAGGACAGCATTGAAAGAGCCATTATTGAATTACAGACTGGCAAGAATCCAGAGGAAATAGCTGTTCAAGTCCAGGCCATGCCTTACCCCTGCTACAACAAGGATATGTAAGTTTGTGTGGCTTTTGCCTTTACGCTTTGTGTGAGCTCATCTCGTCTGACTGGTGGAGTTCACCAGCTGCACTGGTCTCCTTAATACCATGGCCACATAGCATAGAAATAATTTCATTTTGTAGCGAGGCTTTTTTTTTCCACAGGTCTGAACAAAAGAGGGAATTTTTGACTTTAGTATAAATGGTCTATGTTGAGTTTGCCTAATCTTTTGTTGTCAGTGCTCTGTATGTACCTGAATTGTCATGGTAACTATAGGTTTTACAGGAGGTAAAATTCGCTGTCCCTGGTTTACTACACGTGGTGGAAATGAGACTGGGGTTGGCAGGCCTTGGATTAAATACGAGTGTTGGCTTTTCTGCAGGTGTTTACATGCAAACAATGCAGCAGAACTTAAAAAAATTATGTATTGGGCAAATTAAGAGCCCCTAGGTTTATGAGCTTTGTTCCTAGCAATTGCTATCCAGCTGTGGTATTTGTTATTCATTCCAGTGATTTTAGCTAATGTTCAGAGTGTAGTGAATAGTTCTCAATACAGGTGCCTCTCAGATGGCTTTAAGAAGGATAAGAGGGAGGATGAAATTGTACCATTCATCTCTGCAATAATGAGGGAGGACAGAGACGTTTTTGATGCGCTGAGTTGCCAGGGTTAACAGCCTGTTATACAGAGCAATGCAGTTTGGACTGTGTGTGGACCGGAATAAGTTTTGAATGGTGAAGCTGATCAAAAAGTTTTGGATCATCTTCCTTTCTACTCATCTTGAGCCAGATCTGCAGCTAGTATAAACTGCATCGCTGCCAAAGGCAATAGAGAGAAGCGTATCTCTCACAGCTGAGGACCTGCCCCTCTGGCAAGGCAATTTTGGTCTGTGTTGGAAAGCTGGCAACATGGTACTTCCTCAGAGTTATTACCCTGACCACAGCTGGTGGCCAAACTGACTGGAAAACACACAGGGAAGGGATTTCAGTGTCCATCAGAAAGCAGTGAAGGATGTTCAGCATAATAGTATTGGTAGGTCGGATGGTCGCTGCACCCTGACATGAGGGTCTCCCATGGACCAACAGTACAGACTAGACCTGGGAGCTCATTCTGTTGAAAAGCCTGTGTGTCTACTGCATGAGTTACAAGATCATCTGGGAGATTTAGCTATGGGAGCTATAGCTATAGGAGCTACAGCAGACCCATTAATCTCCTGTGTTAGCCTGTCACTTAAGAAAGCTGGACGCCTGTAATCTCTTCTCAAGGTAGCAGCATGCAAAGTGCCTGCAGGTACACAGGCAGCAAGCATTCAAACCAAGTGTCAACTTCTTGCAGCAAACACGTGGATTATTGCTGTGAGATAGTTTTGTACAGTAATTAACTGGCTGCTGGAGGCATTTACTACAGTGCTATCTGCTCCTTGTCTTGTTCTTGGGCTGCTGAGAAAACCACTTGCCTTTGGGTTTCCTTCCCCGCCCCAGGTTCAGAGGGACGTGAGTTTGCTCAATTATTAAAATGCCTAAAGGCTTTGGATTTGCATCCGGTAGAAGTCATTGTAAAATGACTGTTTATCAATTGTTATTGCATAGTTACCATCCTGTAGGGAAAAGAAGGGAATATCTATAACATTACACAGAAGGTGATGGGAAATGTTGAATTTTTAACAGCTTAGAGATCATGCACAAGATGGTAGCAACACCCCCCCCAGAAAAAAAAAAAAAAAAAACAACAAAAAACAACAAAAAAACCAAACAAAAAACCCAAACAAAAAGCAAACCAAAACCAAAGAACTAGTAGAGCTCCTGAAATGCCTTTTCATTGTTCTTTATAAAAATGGCTTCGTTTGCATGGAAGCATTTCCTGAAGGTGCTAGTTCAAGGGCAATTTTCAGCCTCACAGGTAAAAAAAATTAAAAACAAATGTAATCGTATTAATTTGTTGTTGTATGTTAAACTTTTCCCTGGCATAACACTGATTATTTTTTTATAAAAAGACAGATTTAGAAATGAGGGAGGAAAGCATAAGCGCTCTAGATACAATGAAGAGAATCTCCTGCTATAAAAACTTGCTTTCCATCACAAAAGGCAAGTTTAGTGTTGGCCATTGGTGTCTTTTTTCTGTGCACATTTGGCACAAGAGGAAGGTTTTAACTGAAGTGAGGAGGCAAGAATTGTGAAGCCCATGTTGTAGACCTGGATCTGCAATACCTGTCCCATGGGGTAATAGGCCAGAAACTGAGGGGTGGCATCTATATCCACTGTGGCACCAGGAAATATGGTGTGATAACAAAATTTGGCCACGGTATCTATTAACAGAACTGAGAATTATGGCTGGCTGCTGTGATGTTTCAAAATGGGATGCACGCCATCATAGAGCCAGGAGATGCCACTGCCCAGGGCAGTTCCTGCTTCTGCCAGGGGTGCTCCTTAGCAAAACATCTGAGAATGCATCTGTAAATTCCTCGGTAATTTAAAAAAAGAAAGAAAGATTTTGAACAGTCAGGAGTTTCATGAATAGAAAATCTGATGCAATGGCAAAATAGCCTTTTTTGTAATTATTAATTACACTCTACGTTTTGAAATATAAGCATGTCTTTTCCTGTGCCAAAGTATTATTCTGAAAAATATATTGTGCATAAAGCCTTAATCCCCAGAACATTTTGTATTCAGCTAAAGCCTGCATTTGCCTTTTACAGGTTCTTAACCAGCGTGACCTACTCTCTTCCATTTGCTCTGATGGCTGCCTGGGTGCTGTTTATAGCTGATTTTGTTAAAACACTTGTTCAAGAGAAAGATCTGAGGCTTTATGAGGTACGGTGAAACTTTCTGGGGCATGCAAAATTATAAACAGATTTTCCTTATTAGTGGGTAGTATGTCTCATGTGCAATATTAAATGGAGCAAAACAAGCATTAAGGAAAATAATATTCCAAATACCTATTGTTTGACCTGCAATGTTTGAATTCTGACATTGTAACCAAGCTCAAAACCATAGAAATGCAGGGCGTTTGTCCTTCAAGTGGTGAGAATAGTGCTTTGCAGTTCTGATCACTGGAAACATGGGGACCTCAGAAAATTACAAGTTTTCTGAAGATTTAAAGCTCTCTAAAAATTGACTTTGAGTCATGCCTATTGGGGACAAAGACATGAAAAGTGACTTATTTCCTATCCTTGAAGTTATTATACTTAATATTTCAGAAGGTGCTACATATTACATCAGCTCCTCTGAAATGAAGTTCTTCATTCAGGTTGTCTATTGGAAAATAAATGACACTGAGACATAGGGAATTTATTAAATTAACTCAGGTTTTCAGTGTGAACACCATCAACAGAGATGAGCAGCAAAGAACTTTTGTAAAACTAAGCTTCAGCAAGCAACAAAAGCTTGAGCAGATTTGTTTTTTATCCGATACCATGGAAACAAATACTGATTCACCAAAAACAATTCCAAGAAAGGGCACTCTATGAACTGTGATGAGATTGAAAATGAGTGAACCCCTGTGGCTAGCTGACAGCCCCTTACTCTAGGGAACCCAGTTTCACTGTCTCTAAGAACCAAGGTGTCAGTAATCTTTTTAGGTAATAATCTACAAGAAGACAAGCACCTGTAGTTTCTTTTGGATTTATCAATACAAATCTACAGGTTTATAAAAGTGGACTTGGTCATTAGCTAATACAAATTAATACTGCTTCCTTATAACCATTGTAATTTAGCTGTTATTTGTTGTCTTGGGGCTGTGTGGGAAATGGTTTTGTTTCAAAGATACTTAAGAGCTTTTACACTCAAGACACTGGATCAATTAGCATATATTTTCAAAAATAACACTTTAAGAAAGTCACAAATTTAAGGCCAGAAGCAGCTTTGGAGCCTGCGGGCTGTGATGCTTCACACTTGCAGATCCTGTCTGTGCTGTTCGTTTGCAATAGACTGTTTTGCAAACCTAGGGCGTTCCAGAAATGAGTGCATGCTTTCTCCCTGGTTATCAGCATGCAGTATGCCAAAGTATGAAAGAGCATGGCTTGGTTGCATTCTCTGTCCAGAAGCTGAAAAAAGAAACAGTTCAATATCAGCAGAAATATCTCTTAATAAACAGTTGTCATTTGTGATTCTTTTTTTTTCACCTTTCTCTCTGTAGTACATGAAAATGATGGGTGTTAATGCCAGCAGCCATTTCATCGCCTGGTTCATAGAGTGTGCCATCTTCCTTCTAATTACTGTCACCTTCCTCATCATTGTTCTAAAAGTGGGTGACATCCTTCCCAAAACAAACACAGTGCTCCTGTTCCTGTACCTTATGGACTACAGCCTGTCCATCATAGCAATGAGCTACTTCATCAGTGTCTTCTTCAATAACACCAACATCGCAGCCTTGGTGGGCAGCCTTGTGTACATCCTCACCTTCTTCCCCTTCATCGTGTTGCTCGTCATAGAGAACCATTTGAGCTTCTCTGTGAAGAGCCTACTGGTAAGTTCTGTTTTTCAATAACAGGGAACATATGTGTGGAAGTAGACACGCACCTTCGATAAACTTCAGCTCTTATTATAGCTTGTGTCACAAATGTACGTGAGTTGGGTGCCATTCTAAATTGCATCAGTGGGTGGTAACAGTATGACAGCATGGCAGGAGGGTTGGCCATGGCCTGTTTGAGGGAGACTTGGAAGTAGTTGTGTCCCGTAACTGAAAGCACTACCTGTAGAATTTTAGTGAGTTCTCACTGCCAGATGAATCAGCGTAGTTTGAGCTATGTGCTTTGCCCTTTCAAACTGCAAAGCAGAATGGGGTTCCTTTCAACCACTGTGGAAAATGAGTCTGTCTCAGTAAGGAGTTCAGGTAGCAGGGCTGTGAAGGAGGGCTGGCTCTGCTTATTGCTGGCTCTGCTCATCCTTTAGTTTAATGTTTCTCAGATTCCTAGCTATGGAAATAGATGTAAAGCTTTGTTTCCTACCAAGGGTAGAAATAGGTAGGTATTAGGTTCCAGAAGCCAGACTTGTTTTCTTTGAGTCACCGGATTCAGGAAAGGACATCTGTTAATGCAAGTGGTAAAATTATTAACCACATGGCAGGTAATTCTCAACCACTGCTGTATTTCAAAAGCCTCAAATAAAGCCCCTTACGAGGGAGGAAGTTGGGTCCTGGGTGCAGAAGCAAAAGAAAGGCAGGCTCTAAGGAGACATTAGAAGAAGTTGTAAGTCTGGTGCAGTGCTCTTTGCGACTGCTGGGAAAAAACACAACCTGCTCTTTTTTCTGGCTACTGGACCAAGCCAATGTGGTACCTGACTGGTTGACTGACTTGATTTCTCTTTGAGACTACTTCCTAAGTTCTCTGTTTTCAATTTTGTTTATTCCACAGAGTCTGTTGTCTCCGACTGCATTCAGTTATGCAAGTCAATACATTGCTCGATATGAATCACAGGGCATAGGTATGTTCATTGTAGACAAAACTAGGCTGTGAGCTCCCGTGATCATAACATTGCATTAACTAATATGGATTCTGTTCATATTTCTAAATCCCTTCCTGCAGGTCTGCAGTGGGACAACATGTATAAGTCCCCAATGATTGGAGACAACACTTCCTTTGGCTGGATGTGCTGGCTCATTCTAATAGACTCTCTCATTTACTTCATCCTGGGATGGTATATAAGGAATGTTTTCCCAGGTAAGAAGACACAGCATTGAGGCTGGTGCTGCGCCATCTCTTTTTGAAAACAATGAACACAACACTGGCTGATTCCATGGTTCAGGCAATAAGTCTACACACAGAGGATATCTCTGTTTCTAGACTAAAGATGTGGATGTCTGAGAGTATTAATGAAACTGAGACAGAGCAGAGCAAGGGAGAATTAGGGTTCCTCTGCTTATGACATGGTTCTCCTGGAGAAGCTGAAGCCAAGGACATGCGAGGATATGTTTGTGGGCTGGAGGGTGAAAACGAGAACAGAACATGTTAGCCTGCATTTGTCAGTTGAGTGATTTTATGTTGTGTTACTTATATCATTTGATTTCAAAAAGTAATTCCTGCCTTGGGCAAGAGCCAGTACATTTGTCTTTTGCTTTTCTTCCCCACCTAATGAAGCAGTCCACTGGCATACGGAAATCTACCCAGTGGAAGATGTAAAGTACTCCTGCCCTCCAGCTATGGAGTTACTCAGAATAACAAATTAGTGAATGCTTCCTATTGTGTCAATCAGGTGAACTTTCATTGTATGAAAATATCTGTGTCTAGTACACGAGGGGGGAGATCTCTGTGGAGTTTATTTTTGCTATTTTGAGTGCACCCCAGTAGTGACACTTTTTCAGAAACAGATACCTGGATGAGATTCCTTTTCTCCTTGCAGGTAGATACGGCATGGCTGCTCCCTGGTATTTCCCATTGCTTCCATCTTACTGGTTCGAATATAACAGTTACCTCCCCTTCTGGAATGACAAACGAGGAGGCCTTCTCTTCACCAGGCTGATGTTGAGGAAAGAAGCCACCCTCAACAATAAGATATGTATGTAAATGCTAGCTGGGGTAGCAATACTCACATTTTAGGTAAACAAAGCCAATTTTGTAAAGGGACACCATAAGTAGAAAGCACCTCTCTCTATTGATCCTTATTTTGTAGCACAGGAAAAATTAGAAGCTGTTACTTACGTGAAAGGAGATTTGGCTTTTAAATTATACTATAATTATCCTATTTGGTGTGGAAATCCAGTACTGATTTTCACATGTGTATTGTGTGTGTTGTAGCTGGGCAGTTACCTTAGATGCATATACCTCAGTCTACAATGCTCTGTGTAGAAATGCACTTTTTTTTTGGCAAGAAAGTACAAGTTTCTACTTGGCAAAAGGGATGTGTGCTTCTTTGTTCTTCTCTTTAAATATTTAGCCTGTAAAATATTCTGAGATCACACATAAAAACTCGCTGATTTTACCTAACTGAAAATAACTCGGTCGTTTTGCTGTATGCCTTCTGATTTTCTGTGCTTGCTTTGTATAAATTAAGTTAGGTGCTCCAAAACATCTAAATATGAGACCTTTTCAAAAGTGATTAATGCTTATTGTCAGGAGTTATTAAAAGCTGCAGAAGTAAAAAGGAAAAATCCCAGAGAGCTCAAAATTATACAGATCCTGTGAAATGTTTTCTGTGTTCCTAGCTGAAAGGCACCTACTTTTGCTGTATTTTGTTTTTAAAAGCTCTGCTTATCTCTGAGGTGAAAAAAGTAGCACAAACACCTGCTGCAGTGCAGTAACTGTAACTGTAACACCATTCCCTTTGGTGTCAAAGGTGCCCCCCCGCCTCACCTCGAACCAGAGCCCACTGATCTCACCTTGGGAGTCTCCCTCCGTGGCATAACAAAAGTTTATGGATCCAAAGCTGCAGTGAACAACCTCAGCCTCAACTTCTATGAAGGGAATATCACTTCCCTGCTGGGACACAACGGAGCTGGGAAAACTACAACCATGTGTGTACCCTTTAAAGCTGCTCTTTTTATATTGTGGGGCATGAGTGGGTGAAGGAGAGAGTGAGTGGGGCTGTGCAGTGTTGGGAGACTGAATAAGGTACTTCATTAAGCCAGATTTCTCTTGTAGCTTTATCTTGTTCATGGATGACCTCAGCAGTCCATCTACTTTTCTGCTCAGTAATATGCTTTTAAATCTGGTTGGATACCTGTAATACACAGCACAGCAACTGTTTTAGTGTTTTGTTCCATGATGCTTTGGTGCCTAGGGTTAGGTTGTTCTGAAAGTTGTGGGTAGCTTGCGCACACACCAAAGCTGACGTGGTATTAGCAAGAAGGTGTAATAAAGGTACACTTCAGCTGTACAAACTCATGTTGGCTAGGCTGGAATGGCAGCGAGTTAATACATTGGCCTTTCAGCCTTTCCATTTATAAATTATTATTTGAGTTGTTAGATAACAGCACTATAAACAGACCTGTAGAACTTGATTTCTCCACTGATATATACATGCATCACTCTGAAAGCAACATTAAGCTGATAAATAGAAGCCTTAGAAGAGCCAAAAACAATAAGACAGATCTGTACTGCATCTCAGTTTATTATCAATTCATCTCCTATCCTGTTTGCAAAGTGTAGGCAAAGGTGATATGCAGAAAACTGTAAAGGCTTCTTGAAACTTAATGCAGGCTTCAAATCCTGAGTAAGTTCACAAGTTACTTCTTTCCTTTTTCATGATGGTTAAAAGTCCCAGGAGAGAGAGAGGCTGTGGGAGGGTGAAGGGCAGTCTGAGATGTGTCTTCTCCCTTTAGTCCCTGCAGGACAGCACCAAAAATGACCTATAATGTGCAAGTAGTTATTCTGAGCAGACAGTGTTTGACTCAAGTCTGTTGAGTATTGCTAGGCAGGTAATTATTTGCTTGAACTAGATGAAAGTGCTGCCCACTGGGAAGTGTCTCGTCTGGAAATCCTCTTCCATTTCTTAATAATGGCAGTGAAATCAGGTTTCCATGCTCTGATGTGGTTAGTAAGATGAAGATGTGGTTTTCAATCTCTGTTGTGGTTAGCAATATAAGGCTGTCTGCATACTGCAGACAAACCTCAAAGAATGAAGAGTAACTGCATTATATGAATTCCCAGTGATTAAATTGGAAGTCAAGGGCATTCATGAATATTGATGTATGGGACAGACATGCAATGGTCTCACTTGGGGAGAGGAAGGCTGAAGAAGATAAATGTACATGTGAAAAGTAGCCAGAGTTCAGCGTGTCAGCTTGGTACTTGCTCTCGCATTGCCGCAGAGGGGTGTGAGGATGTCCTTTGATGTGAATTGGCCCCTGCTCTGCCAAAGCATGGTTAGACAGCAGAAGAAGCAGTGGTCAGTGGTCTTGGGCTGGAAGAAGCGTGATAGTGGTGTAAGGAAACACTGAAAGTGATGATAGGTACAGGACCATGTTAAAAAAAAAAAAAAAAAAAAAAAGGCTTTCTCCTGTTTCTAACTTCCTTTTCTGTTCATTTTTCCCTTTCAGATCTATTTTGACTGGGTTGTTCCCTACATCATCGGGTACTATCTTTGTGTATGGCAAAGACATCAGGACAGACCAGGAAGTTATCAGGAAGAATATGGGTGTGTGTATGCAGCACAACGTGCTCTTTAACTACCTCACCACAAAGGAACACCTGCTGCTTTATGGGTACATCAAAGTCCCTCACTGGAGTAAACAGGAGCTCTACCAAGAAGTGAAAAGGTACAAAAATAGCAGGGCTGGAGAAGGGAGAGAGGGCTGTCAAAATTATTGTGTGGTAGTGCCATTGCCACTGCAAAGCTCAGATTAATGGTTTTGAGGACCGTTGCTGATCCAGCATAGAGTTCAAATAATGACCAGAGGAATTTATTGATATCTGTGGCTGTAAGAAAACAATGTGTCTTCTCCAGGGGGTTTACAGGCTTCTGTGGCAATTCTTTGGAGATGAATTTTTAGGCCTAAGGGTCTAGTCCTTGCTGCTTTACAATTTTCCCCAGAAAGAGATTTAATCAACCAGTCAGAAAGATGATGTTGGCTTTATTGGTTCTGCAGAGAAGTGAAGCAGACAGAACATCCCAGGGAATTTGGATCTTGGTGTTCTCAGTTGATGAGGTTGAGCCTTTAACCTTGACTTGTCAGATGGAAACTTTGAAAACATCCTAAAAAATGTTTTAAATTAAAATCCCAGTGACTGAGCTACAGGGTGAATCATCTCCCTGCACTGTGACCATTCAGTAGAGCAGTCCATACTTGAGCAGTTTTTCATTTGCAGTTACGGGGGTTTTGAGTATTTTCAGTTTCCATGCTTTTAAAAGGTGCCTGAAGGACAACCTTTGGGGGCTGTTTTTCCTTTGTTTTCAAGGACTTTGAAGGAGACAGGACTGTACAGCCATCGTCACAAGCTAGCCGGCTCCCTCTCCGGGGGGATGAAGAGGAAGTTATCTATAGCTATCGCTCTCCTGGGTGGATCAAGGGTGGTGATACTAGATGAACCAAGCACAGGAGTGGATCCGTGCTCTCGGAGAAGTATTTGGGAAATTATCTCCAAGAATAAAAAAGGTATCATGATCAGATGAGATACTCTCCAGTGTGGCAAAGGTGATTTGGGTCACTTTTGCAAATATAGTATCAGGGGCTTTGAACTGTGGGTTTTGGAGACCACAGAGAATGAATTGTGGGACACTGGGATTTTGCAGGCCCTCTGGGTACATCTTGGCTGGTTGCTGTAAATTCACAGTGTCATCTGAAAAGTAACTTCCCCATAATACACAATTTACAATATAGTAACTTTCGGCTTCTCTTTAATGTTGCCTTTCATATACTTTCGCTAATAGTTACAAAAATCCCCTGCAGTCTGTTTTCACCTGATACTCTGTGTCCCCTCATTCAGCATAGCTTTCACTTGTCTCACGTAATTGCATGTGT
Source organism: Falco punctatus (assembly GCF_963210335.1). Lineage (NCBI taxonomy): Eukaryota > Metazoa > Chordata > Aves > Falconiformes > Falconidae > Falco > Falco punctatus. The sequence goes on from NC_137588.1 coordinate 9,313,418, forward strand.
TTGTTCTGTGGTGGCTGACATCAGCTTTCTGTTTTCCAGGCAGAACCATCATTCTGTCAACACATCACTTGGATGAAGCAGAAGTTCTGAGTGACCGAATTGCCTTCCTAGAGCAGGGAGGGCTCAAATGTTGTGGTTCACCATTCTACCTCAAGGACACGTTTGGCGACGGATACCACCTGACGCTCACAAAAAAGAAGGTTTGTGTCTGAGCTGGTCCAAAATTTGGGTGGGAAACTGAATCGGTTGTATGGCAGGAAGAAAGGAGGCACGTCATAGTGTCCCACAGAACTGAAGCATGCTGAAGAAGGTTCATCTCAGTCGTGGATGTCTGCACTGGAATGGTTATTCCAGTATAATTTCACTTTCATGGAATAACTTTTTTATTCAATCACTTTATGCCCAGGTGAAAGTGGGATGTGTTTTGGGTTGAAACTCTTGGGTTTGGCCACACATGTTCAAGAATATGCTGGACTGTTTCCTTGGGCTGCCAGTAAGATCATTTGTTCTTATACCTCATCCACTGAGATACCTGGGTTACAGTGCACACTGCTCTCCAGCTCGCTCTGCCTGTCCCATGCTGGAATTCACATGGGGTTTTTTATAAATAAGTTTCCTTGAGAAAGACAGCCTATATGGAGGCTTCCCCTGAACACAGGAGTCTTAGCTTCAGCCCCTCTACACAAAACCTTAAAGCTCTAACAGACAAGGCAGAAGTCTGAACCCAAGCCTCCTGTATCCCAGGTGCACAATGCAGTCCTTTTTATCCTCCGTCCCCTGCTGGGCCTTAGCTCCCTTTCGTGTCCCATGAACGCAGTCACCACTGCAGGCACTTCTGGGGGCAGAGGCAGAGTTTCTCCTATTTGCAAACCTGCATGGAGCTGAGCTAGGGCTCGCAGCAGCTTCCTGGCTGAGAGGGGCCAGCAGGGATGCAGGAGCTGAGTGGCAGATCCAAGGACAGTAGTGGTACCGAAGAACTACTGAGGATCTGGATGTGAGCATGCTGTTTCTTGGTGAGAGATGCTAATAGAAGGTGTGGTGTGGCCTGTGCTTCCCTTGAAGCAGAGGGAGGCTCTCCAGCAGGGTCACTGGACCAGCCTCTGTGGTGGCCCTTGGAGAACAGGAATGTCAATGCTCTGCTTTGTTGAAGAAGAACAGGGTCTCCTTGAGGATTAAAGGCAAGGGCGGGTGCAGGGTGTGAATTCTAGAGTTCAGAGAAATAAAGCAGATAGGAAGAGTCCATCAATAGTATCTGGCCTGAGGCAAAACGTTCTGCTTACAAGGAGAGGGGAACTCTGCTCTTGACAGCATTTACTGCAGTGCTGTTGGTAGCCCCAGCACACAGAGTCATGTGCAGATACCATAAGAGATCAGCCCCTTTTCCAAATTGCTGGCAATATAGATGAAGAAAATGAAAAAAGACCCATGTGCGAGCCCTGTTTTTCACCAGGAAAAGAGTGTATTTGTGCTGGCAGCCAAGTTCAGGTGTCATCTTGTGATGATGACACCTAAAAATCCTCTTGTGGCTAGGATTTTCCTCTGTTCTGAGACCAGGCAAGGTCTCGAGTGGACCAAGGTGAGCACACTGCCAGACCTCCCTCTTCAAGGACCAGAAACCCCCTTTCATCTCCTTTTGATATTTACCTTGAAATGTTGCATACCTGGACTGAGATCACCTACCGATGGTGGTCTGGGATAGAATTTGAGCTAAATCCTGCACTAGAAGGTTTGACCTCACAGCCCTCTCAGTGACCGCAGAGTGTTTTCCTCTTTCAGAATATGGTGGAAGAGTGTGACACCACAGCAGTGACTACCTTGATCCAGTCCCACCTCCCAGAGGCTTATCTCAAGGAGGATATTGGTGGAGAGCTCATGTACGTGCTTCCTCCCTTCAAGTCCACAGTCTCAGGGGCCTACCAGGCGCTTCTCAGAGCCCTTGATACCAGCTTGAGTGATCTCCACCTTGGTTGCTACGGGATTTCAAACACAACCGTGGAAGAGGTATAAACTCAGGGTTCGATGTAGTGAAACGTTAGCTCTGCCTTCTGGGCTAGATGGTGGCATGTTTTGCATGTAGGAGTGGCAGGCAGGGGAAGAAGTAGTTTGGCTGATCACTGTGTTATACTTACGAACATGTGAGTGTGTAGATGTATTCATAAATCTGTACATATACTAATGCACAAAGTGCACCACTCTCTCACCTTGCTATCACCTTTTTGATATTTCACCCAGAAAGTTAGATTCTGGAGATAGACTAAGGAGAGGGGGCAGTGGGGTGTTTTTTCTTGAACCATTTTCCTGGTCCCCATGAATGTGGATTTGTCTACAGATACAGTCATCAGCGGGGGATTAGCAAACCATCTAAATGCTGAACTTCAGCATAGAGGCTGTATTGCACAAGTGAGTCACCTCGTGCATCATGGAGTAACACAGGCACCTTCCTTCCCATGGGAAATCTCTGATCTAATAAACACAAACATTTAGTTGCATCAGAAACAAAAAGTAAATGATGAGCAGTGATGACCCTTGTCTTGCAGAAAGGAGGAAGGGAGACTGTTGCCTTTCTGCTCAGAAATTCTTGCTTGCTTTTAAGGTGTTTTCCTAAGGCAGTGAGAATGAATTATACAGCATGTACCACGTGCAGCTTGGGTGCCATGACTGTGCACAGTCCCAGCATGGAGGCAGCCAGGATTGTCAGAGGCCGGAGGGGAAAATATCCCAGGGAAACAGCCCTCCTTTTTTCTTCACTGGTGCCATGCAGGGAGAGCCGTCTGTGCGCTGCTCACTGTGTGGGTGTGGGAGGAGCAGATTTATGTAGGGCCTGAGCTTAAATGCAGCTTCATTTACGCCTACTCAGTAGTCACAGGTTTTTAGGAGAAAGCAAGTCCAGGGGGCAACTGCAAAGGTTTAAGTTTCCACTGCTGCAGCAGAAGAGAGACAGTAGGCAACAAGAAGCTGGACAACAACAATTTTGTACTGGAAAAAAAGTGAATTTCTCTCACAGAGCACAAAGGGAACAGAAAGAAGGTTGTAATTCACAATTGCTGCACCAACTACAGCTGCAAAGTAGGAGAGTGCATTGTGATTATTGTTTTGGTAAATGGAGTCATTTGGACCAATTTTCCTTTATATTTTCTTGCTCCATAGGTGTTTCTCAATCTGACAAAAGAGCTAGTGAAGGATCAGCAAGAAGATACTGAACTGCCCCAACAGCTGCCTGGAGCAAGTGGTCAAATTGGCAGTGACGAAATGTCTGTGAGCACGGACACCTTCACAGAAAGAGATGGTACTACATTACCTCCAGGTTTTATTCCAGATTTGTCACAGATGCAAACAGTGACAGATAGACTGATTTGGTCTCCCCATCTTCTTTCTTTGTTGAAAACCACATTTCACCCAACCAGGAATCACAAGCTCAATAAATCACTAGAAGTACAGTGCTCAACAGTTGTTCAGATCCACTAGTTTGGAATAGTCTGAATCACAGAATAAATTACAGAGTGGTTTTGTTTGCATCCGCCGTCCTTTAAACTGATCCAGGTTTTAATCTAATCAAACACAGCGTGTGGGTGAAAGAGCAAATGTATACCTCTGAAAGTAATTGCTGTAACTGATGTAGAGGATTATTTCTACATAACTAGTAGAACTGGAGAGAAACGTTGTGGAAACCCTTAGCCTGTTGCAAAAGCAGCACAGCTCTGAGCTGGATCCATGCTACTTTTTGCTGTGTCCCAACTGTTGCAGTATGGTAAAACAGTTCAAAGGGCCAGAGAGTGGGATGAATTCCTGCTCAGAAGAGAGGTACACTGGTGTCTCTGAGGGTTTGAAAGCTGAAAAAGGTGGCACAGCCCAAAAATGAGCAAATACCTGTTGAAATGCTTTCTCAGAGCAGAAATTTTATTTGTACTTACAAATATAGCATTTATAGTTAGGGAGGCAGCCAAGGGAGAGCACAGTGGTATTTGTGTACTTGCTTCTCAGAGCTGACCTGCACTGTAAATGTTACTGTGAACAGTAACTCATATGCATAGAGAAGCGTTTTGTGTACCTCTAACGAGAGCACTGAAAAGGATTTGCTTCATGTTGTATTCTATAGGTTATTATTTCATAAAGAGGAATAGGATGCACAGGATTAGGCTCTACTTTAGTGTACCACAGCCCCATCCATGCAAAAGATCAACTGGTTTATGTGCCTTGTTTTCTTATTTAAGGATTAATTTTCTTATAGATTTGTCTGAGGACACGCTTTCTAAATTATGAAAATTTTCCGTTTGCAAACATAAAAGATTAATACGTTTCCCCTGTAAGTTGCAGCTGGGTAAGTAGGATGTAGATCACTTGATGCATCTGGAAGCCCGTATTCCTCTTGCAAGATCTCAAAATGAATTCACTGCATGTACACATTTGAGGTTAAGCAAAAACACTGGTGTTACATGAGCTTATGACTCAGGAACCGAAGTCTGAGTCCTGTCCCAAGCCTGAGTCTTGCAAAAGTTCCAACTTAGTGGTTTTGATTTACCATCTGTAGAGGAGTGCAGGAAGCTAAATATACTCCCAGGGTTCTATAACTATCAATTCCCTGCATTTCACAAATACTGATCTATGACAAAATGCATTCTTCTTTTGTCCCCAGATCAGCTCCTGATTAGATCAAAAAGCCTGCATGGTTTGCCGTTGCTGCTTAAGAGGACATCAGCTTTGTTCATTAAAAGATTCCACCATACCCGGCGCGATGTCAGAGGCTTCATTGCTCAGGTCATCCTCCCAGTCCTCTTTGTGATGGCTGCGATGGGACTTGGGACACTGAGAACTAAGGAAACTGAATATCCTGAACTGAGTCTTTCCCCCTCTCTGTACGGCACATCCGACCAGGCAGACTTCTTTGGGTGAGTGGTGTTCTTTGTGGTTCTTAAATCCATTTTGTTTGTAAAGAGCCAGTTTTACCATCAGGATTCTTTCTAAGCACATGCAGTGGAAAAGTGTTACAGGGATAACATGTAGTTACGTTATTTGTGTAGTTATGTTACAAAGATAGCATGTAGCTACGTTATCTGTGTAGTTATGTTACGCAGATAACACGTAGCTACATTATCTGTGTAATTACGTTATGCAGATAACATGTAGAAATCCTGTTTCTAAGGGATCTCTGGGGGAGATGACTTGGCTCAGACCAGCAATCAGAAAGCTTTAGAAAAACAACCTCTCAGCTGGAATTAACTGTGAAATACGTTGGGGATATTCTTTGCATTTCCCATTGGAGTCCTCCAGCCCTCTTCTCTGTCGGCGCAGGACATACTTTCATGCTCAGGCCCCACTAGTCCAAGGCACACAGTCAATTTGAAGGACGTGTGCTTTTTTAGTGTAATTAAGATGTCATCACTGAATTATTTCATTGTGCTTAAAAATCCTGTTACCAAAATGATTATATTCTTGTATCATTCTGATTTCATGATGTGAACTGCTGTCTTTCTCCAGTGGTTCGCAGTTTTAAATCAGACGTATAGAATTTAGCTCTAAAGCAAGTATATCTGCTCTTAGATGTTCTTTCCCAGGACTGCTCACACCTTTCTACTTCAGTCCTGCTAGATGGGGGTATGAGCCAGAACTGCATGTCTGAGTCCTCTGTTCCCAATGTTCTTTGCTTCTACTGATGGATCATTGCTAGAGGGCTGGGTCAGAAGTGAGAAGCATCTTCCTGAATGACCAAAACCAAATGGACATCACAGACGAGAGAGCTGATTGAGATGAGACTGGAAGTAGTGCCTGAAAATTGCAGTAGATGCTTTTTCCATGGAAAGAGAATCTTGATTGTCCAAAAGTTCATCAGTATGTTGTTTAGATCTAGAGGCAGCAAATTGCTGGAGTGGCTGTGCAGCTGTAAGTGATGAACAGCCCTTTTAAACCTGTGTGACTGTCCTCATGTACTGCATGTACTTAGGTGATTTGCAGGGCTAGCACAACAAATAATAATTTATTTAACATCTTAAATCCTGTTTCATTCAGACACAGCTTTCCTCTGCCCAGTGGTAGTGGAAGTACCTTGAACATTTTCCTGTTTTCTTTTTTCTTTGTTAAATCTTAGGAATTTTAATGAAACCACAGATGCTTTAGTTGCTTCAATGCTTGCTTTCCCTGGAACAGATAACACATGCATGAATGAAAGCAATTCGTAAGTAGTTCTTGGCTTTCTTCCATTTAAATTCTGATCCTGCGAGAGAACTGACATAACACTATTAGCCATTAGACCTTAATAACCATCTTTGATCATCTGCAGAATTTTCATGCATTGGTGCCACATGCAGAGAAAAAAAAAATCTCCTGCCTCTCTTCAGATTGACTTGCAGATTCTTTCAGCTCCTTACTCGATGTCTAACTGTCCTTTTGCAGGCAGACACAAGTTTTTGCTGCTCACAGACTTGAGCTGGCAGGGTGCAAGTCGGTTCTGAGCAGGGAGCTGTGTAGTCATGATTGGTGTGAAGCAGATCCCAGCCCTGCTGAGAGCCTACGTGGCTCCCGTGCGGCTTGGAGTGAAGGCTTGCATCTGCCAGCACAGAACTGTAGATATCCTTGGAGACAGGAAACTATACTGTGCTTTAAGGATGGGATGGGACTTCCACACTGTGCCAGGACTTGACACTGGTGTTCTTTGCTTGCCTCAAGAAGTATTCACCACCGCAAGTGGACTCCTTTATTACTATGAGTAGTAAGGAAACAGCTTTGGTGGTGGCAGGATGCCAGGACAAGAGCATGCTATTCTCGTGTCTGGGAAGTAGTCCTTGCCTCCCCAGTAATCCCAATTTTAACACTAAGCCCACCCAGGAAGCTGTCAATGTAGCTTTTGTTACACGTATCTAAAAGCTGTGCCATGAGTGCTGGTTTGTTTCTGGCCCTGCAGATAAATTTCCAAAGAATTGGTAGTAAGATCCTGGGCAGACTTGCATGCTCATGCGTGCCACGTATCTGCAGGCAAATATTTACGCTGAGTATTTACAGTGACTGCCTAGCCAAGATGGCCCATCACAGGACTCCCCAGTTATTGCAATGACAATAGCCCTTATTTCTGCACTGCAAGATGATTTTGGCCTTGGCGCGATAACTCCTTGCACTGTCTACTGTGGGAATGAAGTGGTGTCTGGATTCTTTCTAATCAGCAGAACGAATCCAGGCACGGAGAGCGGTAGTGAGGACTCTGCCGAGAGGCACTGAAGACGGTGGGAGGATGGGTATTCCCCGAAGCACCTGGAGCTGACAAGAAAGTCTGCTCTTCTGCAGAAGCTACTCACTGCCATCCCTGCTGTCATTAAACATGACAGCAATTATTATCGTGTGCACACCTGAGCATAGAGACCTCAGAGGAAAATGTGTTCATTTTCAGGCAGTGTTTGAAGGAGGACATGCTTGGCCAGTGGATTATCAGTGGAAACCAGAGAACTAAGTATTCTGCCTGCAACTGCACAGATGGCATCCAGGTAATTTGAATAAACCCCAGGGTGATGGGGATTGGGGGGATAGCTGGGGGGCCTTGTAGGTTGGGAGTGGTTTTGTGCACAGGCGTGACGCTAAGGGGAGCTCAGTGTTCAAATTCCTCCTGTCTCTTTTTGACCTTACTAATCCTCTACACTGGTTAACCACTGTCTGCACCAGTTTGGGGACAGGAGAGGAAACAGCATCCTCAAAAGATTCACATGCTAATAGATCTGCCTTGCTCCCCGTGGTGGGAAAAGGTTTAATGCTGTTTTTGAATGTTGTATGATTGTCCCATTTAGCAGAGGTGAACACGTATTCAAGAGGAAAATTTCGTCTTATAGAAGCACTGTCATTATATGAAAGCACAGCTATTATTGCTGTTTGCTCTTCAGAATTTAACTTTATGCAAAATCTAGACCCATCTGCTTTTACTCTGTTCTTCATTATAAATAGTGATGATTAATAATATTAGTTATTTGCATTACGGTGGTACATACAGAACCAGATATGGGCACTGCCTTTACATGCGCATGGGGAAAAGGCAGATTCTGCCCCAAGGATGTTACAATTTTACAGTCCAGTTTGAAGCTGAGCTCTCCTCCCTCTGGTGCTGTTCACCTGTCTTCAGTTTTTTTCCAGTAGGAAATCAGACTCATGGCGCAGCATGATGCCATTTGTAAGATAAAGCATGTACTTAGTTGAATGTTCCTAATCACTCCTTAAAATGCAGCTATTTTCTGCGGTTTTCTGGACATACACTTAATTTCACATCATTAAAAGTATTGGCAGCATTTCTCCAGTAAGTCTGGATAATGTTCAAAGCCGCAGGCACAGGCAGGTGTACCTTAGCACGAAGCAGGCTATTTTGTGTATTCTGATGCAAAGTTACACAATGGGGGAGGCCAGCATTTTTGTTATGGATGAGCTGAAAGAAGCAGCCAGCATGCTATCTGGTAGGACACTTCAGAAACAGTCGATGTGACTTTGACCCTCAGCATGTTAAATTATATATTCAGGACTAATCTAAGGTTTCTCTGAAGCTTGGGAAAATATTGCCAATGTCTGACAGTAAAGCAAAGACGCAGAGTGCAGTTGCTGTGAAATGCAAGATGAGAGTTTGAGGCCACCACAGAGTTTTGTGCTCTGAGAGTTGTTTTGCCCTCTGCAGTTGTCTGTGCAGTCACTCTGATGCTCTGCTAAGTAGGATCAGCCTTAATGCAGCAAAAATCTTCCTACATAGCATGAAGATATTTCAAGGTCTCGCTGATGTCAGTAGTACTCAAGCGTAGATTTAAGCAAATATTGTTTTTAAGCACCTCACTAAATATGTTCAGGACAGCAAGCAGGGATGTATGGTGTGTGTCTTTGCAACTTGATTTGCGAATCATCAGCTTCTGCAGCCGTCAGTCCCAGGACCGGAATGTTGCTCTTAATGTTGTCCTGATATGCTAGTTTTTAGTTAAAATACAAACATTTTTGTTCATTTTTCTCCACTCAGACATGTCCACAGACGAACTACACTCCTCCTCACAGAAGGACCTTCTCCACTCGGACAGTTTATAACCTGACAGGGCACGATGTGGAGACCTACATTCTGGCAACTACCAAAGATTTCCTGCAAAAACGGTACAGCATAGATCTCCAGTCCTTCTCTGAACTGCATTGGGAGCAGCCTCTTATACATATCATATCCACTATGCTTGAAGAGGTGATAGTGCATTTGGGGTTTAGAAGGCCCTCTCTGCTGATGCTCTCTCTGAATCTGGTGAAAGGAGGTAAAATTTCCTGCAATCATGGAGTTAAAAATAAAGGTTTGTGCAAGTGCTCTTCTTGATCATAGCAGAGATAGCCTAGGGATACTGTGTCAATCACCTAACATGTTGATGGCTGGATCTGCAGACAAGCCTTTGTCTGACTCAGAAATGCTTAAAAGGAGGAAAATCTGACACAGCTTGTCACGAAGTAAACCCTGGGGAGAGACTTACCTCGAAGTTTGATTCTCTGAAAAGTCTCAGTGTGTGCTTCACTTAAACAAGTGCATCCGTCCCGGTGAAATAAGAGGCTGAACGTTTTCTTGCACCATGGGGCTGTTAGAGCTATTAGTGTGTCTGGACTCTGCAACACAGCCGCACACTATGTCTTGGGGCAAAAATAGCCTGCCATTAAGGTTGTCAAGGAATATGTTCACCTGCCATTGATTTAAACTGAGCTGCCTGTCTTCTGGGTAGGACGCAGTCATCTCATTCCTGTGTGGAAGGTAAGCATGGTAGGAGTCCACACAGATCCAAAATGTTTCTCAGATGGAGGCTTTCAGCACACTTTTGTGATAGTGCTGCCAAGTTTCTGTTTCCCTTTTTCCCCCCAGATAAGGGGTCCTGCTGCAGTGTTGGCTTGGCCACACACTCCATACTGGGATAAATTCTTTTAAGTCAAACTAGAATTAACTGGGGTGACAGTGGCATACTAACATGCTCCAATGAAAGGTATTAAAGCTTTTGAATGAGAGTAGCAATGCATTTCCTCTGATTTTCACTCAGGTACGGTGGCTGGAGTTTTGGGCTCCCTTTGACAACAGATCTCCAGTTTGATATCAAGCCAGTGCCCCCCAACAGAACATTGACTAAGGTAACTAACCTCCATCTGCTCATCCTAGTGTGGGATTCCAGTGTGGGCCCAGGGGAAGTGACGTTGCGTTCAGAGGTATTTCAGAAAATAGAGCAAAACCCTCTGAAATCTGCACTTTGGCGTGGGAGAGGTGACTTGCAGTTCATTTCCTTCTCTCTCCTTTCTTCTTTATTGGTCTGGCTTCCTTTGCTTAGCAGAGGACAATTTCTCTGCTGTCATAATTTTATTATACAGAGGTGAAAAGATCAATTAATAGCACCTTTATCTCATGAGAGAATGTGCTTACCAGCTAGGAATGGCTGGTGCATTCTGATATACACATTTCTCTGTTTCTGCTCAATGAAAATGTTGTAACGCATCAGCATTAAAAGCACCAAGGCTGAAATCTAAGGTAGCAGGGAAATGCAAGAGAGTTGACAAGATTCTGTGATCTCATTGCAAATCCTAGCTACCAGGAGAGTGTTCCTGTAAGAGCAGTGCTGTTCTCAGAGGTGACTTCCATAGAAAGGAATCACAGGGTTTGTTTCACTAACACTCAGAGCTCATGTAATGAGTTTGCTGATGTTTTCACCCCTCCAATCTTACAGCTTCATCTCAGATCTGTAAGCTGCAGCTATTTGCTTATCACATGTCAGATTTAATACCTGGAAACCTTGGTAGTGTTGGAAGTAGAGCTGACTCCAGTCCTTGCTCTGCTAGGGCAAGAATGAAACCACTGAGCATGCAGGACTTGGGGATATGCAAAAGTGGATGCTGTGGGCTGTGTTTAAGCCTCTAAGCTTAATAGCCTAAGCTCTCTGTCCTTTGGTAGATAATTTACACCTCCAACTTGTGTGCTGTGGGTTGAGCCTGAAGTAGGGGATGATAAATCCTCCCAAAGTGCATGTTCTGTGATCTGATTTTTCCCCTCGGTCCTCAGGGTTTATCACGGTATAGGTAAGAAAAGTTATCCTGGGGAGGCAAGGGCTGTTGCTGAATGAGAAGGTAATGACTGTCTATTTTTTGCCCTAAAGCAAAAAATAAACTTTCCCTCCCCCTGGCTTTCAAGGGGCATTAGACACATGACTGCTTAGCCATCTTTGGGAAGTCCCCACTGCTGGTGTTCATCAGATCTGAGCAACTTATTACAGAGAAGAAACCAAGTTTTTGTACACGTTATGTCACATATCCAGCTAGTGCTTCTTCCTTCTCTCCTGGAGGGCAGATTACTCTGATGGGACTGATTGTGCTGAAGGTGAAATGTGCTTTTATACTCATTCAGTACTTGATGTGGTTTAATCACTGGACTTTAACTTGTAGAGCTTATGACTTTAGATAACATCCATAGAATGATTCATTTGAGCAAGCAAAACAAACCAAAATGTTATCAGTAACAGTTTCTCTCCCAAACTGTTTCAATTTCTCAATTGTGTGCAGGTGTGGTATAATCCCGAAGGTTATCACAGCCTTCCAGCCTATCTCAACAGCTTGAACAACTTCATTCTTCGAGCTAACTTGCCAAAAAATGAGACTTCCAGATACGGTAAGTGTCCCTCTACATGAGCAGATGATTTCTCCCCTTTGGGGGAAAATATCCTCGGTCTGTTGAAATCGATGACAATGCTTACCTTGACTTCAATGAGGCCATTTCTTTATTCCCAATTATGCCATTCCTTTAAATTGCTGAATTGAAAAACATGACCAAATCACATATTTCATTTGTCTTAGTCAAAGACTTGGGGAACTGGATAGAGAGGACCCCAGCCCCACTTGCCTCATCCAAAAAATGCCAGTGGTTGCTATTTGATTTATTGCCTCTCATCATGGTACTGCAATTGCTGTCTCTTGATAGGTGTCCATTAGTTATGCATAGAAAGGCTACTCTAGGTCATCTCTGGGGGTGGTTTAGATTAGCAAATTTTAATATGCCACCCTTCTGCTGAGAGGAATTCAGAATGTGTGGGTATGTGTATGTTTGTGTTAGGATGAAAATGAGAGTGAGATTAAGTGAGAAACATAATTTTCAGCTATATTTTTCCTCTGACAGGTGACATACACAGATTCCAAGGAGTGTTAGTAGCCTGTTTGGGGTTATCGGTTCTCGTAGCTTCTCCTTGGTAATGCAACACAGCAACCCAAATTCCTGCTGATAAACCCAGGGCACCCTATCTTACCATTTAAGGTTTAGCCTACATTAAGGGTGCAGCACGGGCACAAACATGTCTGCGCCTGTGTGCCTGTCTCTAGAGATGGAGGGGGTGCAGGGAGAAGAGAAAGATTTATGTTGATGTCATTTTGAGAAATCTTATACAAAGATTTATGGGATCTGACAAGAGTAGCAATTGTGTGCAGAAATGCCCTACCGATTGATTTTCTTTGACAAATGGTGCCCTTCCAGCCATGTTCTGGTCATGCCTAGCCCCCCTCACCTCAGAGGCCTGCTGTTCCAGGTGACAGTGTCTCTTTGCTCATAAGACTATTCCTCGCCGATGTGTCTGAATTAAACTATAATGGAAAAGGCATCTGGTGTGAAGCTTTGAGTGTCATGCCATGAATTAAAGAAACAGCAGAACACTGATTATGAGTCAAAGCAGCATGTCTGTCTTCCCACCTCTTGATAACGGTGCACTGAAACTCCCCTCACAACAAGCAAAACGAGTGCCGTGTCCCTGCCGCTGTCCTAAAATACCCGGTGCCTTGTGCCTTCGGGATTTGCAGCATGGCCTCCAGGTCAGGAGGTTCAAGCTCTTCAGTGTGTCCTGCAAAAGCGTATCACAAAGCTGCAGCCCCTGCCCAGGTGCGGAGAAAGGAGACCTGAGCCAGGAGCTTCCAGCAGCAGGAACATCCCAGAGCAGCTGAATTATTGAGCAGTGAAGCTTCTTGCCCTGTCTCTGTATTCCCAACACATGCTGCAGCAAGAGCAAAGGCTAGAAGCTCATGTGAACAGTTCAGAAAGTTTTCACAGGGAAAGTTTTATACTAGCTAAATAACAATTTTCAGGGGGAAAAAATAGCAGTTTTTATTCCATCTGTCCTGCTGCTTATGTGGTTTTGGAAAGAAATGCTTAGTTGTGAATGACCAGACAGATAATCCTCTGCTTCCCACTAATGATCCAAGCCATAGAATGGGGGAAATAAAATGAATGGATGGGGATAGCTCCCCCAGGGTAGAGTAAATCCAGTTTGAAATACAATTGAGCAGGCATTCTGCGTGGTATGTTCCTGGCAGCTAAATCTATTTGTTGTTGTGACAAATAAATGACAGTTTAAGAACCATTGAAATGGCCAGATAAAAATGTGTTGTCATTTCAACAGTTTGAAAGAGGTGCCAGTCCCGTTTTAGAGGTTTGACTTAGGCTGCGTATATTTTTAAAAAATACATAAAAAGCTTTTTACCCTGTCACTAAGCAAGTCATAATAGCTTTTGACTTATGTATATTGTGCTTTCTCTTCTCTCAATCCCAACCAACAAAAAAGAGAAAGCATTGAAATGGAAATTTTGACTTCTAGCCTAAGCTTCAGTAAAGGAGAATGGCTTTATAGTGAAGTATTAACAGATTAGACAGACAGTATCTTTCTTTCTCTCTCTGTCTCATAGAGAAGGGAAACATTTCCTGGCTGTTTGTGTGGCTTTATCAGCAGCCTAAATTTTAATTCCGTTTCTCTCAATGATGACAAGACTGAGGGCTTTTTCCCCTATGAAATGTGTTTCCTATGAAATCTTCCCTTTCAAATTTATTTGCACAGTATGGCATTTGGTCAGCTAAACCCACAGTCTCCTCCTTTCTCATCCCCAAGTCGGAGTGCTTGTTCTTAGGGAAAATGGCCCAGAATAGTTCTTCCTTGTATAACTGCTGAAAGTCAGGCACCTGGCTGTAAGGAGCTTAAATTTCAGAGGTGGCATGTTCTAGCAAATCTCTCTGGATTTAATAGCGGCTAGAGGTCCTCCAGCACTCCCTGAGAACTAGGGCATTTACTTAGGTGCCTAAATAGGGATTGAGAGCCTCGTTTTTAGGCACATAAATGTCTTAGCTTAAACCCTTTCTCAGGTGCTAGAGTCTTAGAGACTGGGCTGTAGTCTTGGTGGGACCAAGGCAGAGACCTTCACTGGAGGCTGGAACTGGCCCACCAGAGCCCCCCGAGTTCCTCCTTCTGTTTTTATAGGCACAAATTGCCTCCAAACATAACAAATGCACTGTGATTAACAATACTAGTCTGTTCTGGGCTAAGTGTTCTCCTTGGTAAAGGAGTACTTAAACCAGATCTTCTGAAAGTACCTGCGCATGAGCAGAGGCTTTCTCTCTTGTAGTTTGTGCCAGATCAAAAAGACCCCTTAAAATGGGGTTTTGAAAACATTGCACAGGGTTAACTAAGGTAGTAACTAGATTTTTGCTAGTTCCTTTGGACAATTTTTTTTTTTTTCCTAGCTGCATAAAACAGAATAGTTGAGAATTAACTCATTGCCAAACTGGGAATGAAAGTGTAATTTTCTTGGGTTTATGCCAGCACTTCAACAGACACCCATATTGAGAAAGACGCATATCACGTGAAGATAATAGTTGTGGAGAAAGGCAATAGGGAATGATTTGTTTCTGATGATAAAAGAACAAATGAAATTAAGTGTGATTATCAAACAGCAGCTTTAAAGCGAAACATGTTCATCAGTTTTGAATGTTTCAGTATTAAGGAATCTAACCTAAAATACCCACACCCACAAGCGTGTGCCTGATTTTTGGTGTGGGGGTACTCTCACTGAAGTGAGTTATACTATCAGCCAGACAGATGCAGAAACAAGGCCTAGGGTTTGAATTTCAGATCTTCTGTGCATCAAAGAGAAGTCATAGGAAAAATGAGCATGTTCGAAATTCTGCCCAAGATCACACCAAGATGACACAGGAAAAAACAGCTACTCAGAGTTTTCTGTATTACTGTCAGTATCAGGAACTGGTGAAGGAAGCTTTAAGTTAGCCCCATTTTCAATTTATTTTCTTTTTGTCTTTTTAGGTATTTTCTTATCAGCTCACCCGTATCCTGGAGGACAGAGCCAAGAACAAGTAATGTAAGAAGATTCATTTGCTGATGGCTGAGTTGTTTAGCTTCAAAGGCAGTAAATCAGCCTCCTGGAAAGCACAAACCAGCCTAAATTACTGAATATCTTTCTCTAAGTGATGAAACTGCTCTCTCCCTTATCTTCATTCCCTCTACCCATGAGTGGCATCCTACTTGCCATCAGAGCTGCTGATTCCTGTTAGGATTTCTTTGCAGGCTCCTATATAGATCTGGAGGTCACAGTTATGGCATCACATGTTTTTGTGCTTTGGCGCAATAATAATCATCACATATTTTTCATTTTGGCCTTTCCAGTCAATGCTATGGTACAGTGCTGTAAGTCCTTTTTCCTAGGCATAATTAACGTCAGCAAAAGATGCTGGCACTGAGTCAGGGCCTCTTTGTTTCTGAGCTCTAAGCAATACCTCCTCAATGAGGGAAATCTGCTGCTTCGACTCACCGTGTACATATTTCTCCACTTTCTCCCCAGGCTCAACAGCTTACTCGACATAATAGTTTCAATGTCTGTTTTGGTTGGCTACTCTATCACAACGGCAAGCTTTGTGCTCTACATGGTAAAAGAACATCAAACCAAAGCCAAACAACTGCAGCATATTTCAGGCCTTGGGATGACAAGCTATTGGGTGACTAACTTCGTTTATGATCTGGTAAATAATTCACATTCCTAAATGCACCAAGAGTAGCATTACACAGCAAGGGAAAAAAGTTCTTTATTTAAAGTTGGTTGCCTAGACTTCTTAATATTATTACTACCAAGAGCGTTATGTAGTAATTGTTCTCCAAGGCATTGAAGACTATTAAATGTGAACTGCAACACTGGAGTTTGCTAAGCAAAGGCATTCCTTCTCTCTTGAGTGTATGCAAAACACTCAGCACATTTATATGAGAGCAACATAGAACAGGCCAGAGCTTGATTTCCATTTTAACATGCAAGCAGCAAGCTGCTTTTCTGTTAGCTTGCAGGGCTAGATTAGTTGTCATGCAGGCTTTACACATCTGGGGTAAGGCTTTGGGGCATGAGGCTACAGCCGTTTTGGAAACCATGGGAGTACAGGCTGTGACATTAGCAGACATCTCACAGCAGACATTCCCCTGTTGGGCAAAAATCCATTGCTGGGTTGAATGCTCTCTTTAAGATTATATATTACAAAGATTTTTAAGCCAAGGAAAGCTACTAGCGCAGCTATATGCCTTCCAGGACCTGAGCAAGTTCCTTTCTACAGTGCTGCACTGTGCTGTATGGATAGTTGAGCTCTCCAGCACTGCGCTGCATTACACGGCATAGGCGTGCCCTTGTTATTCTTGAAGTAAAGTTTCCTCATGGTAAAGAGGGTTAATGGCACTGCTGGAAAGCATCTCGGGTCTAAGAGGATAAATATGCAAAGTGTCTGTAGGCTGAAGTGCTTTGTGTCTTATGAATTACCTTCGGTGCATGATGTCAAACCCTCACATAGATCGAGATCTACAAGTGCAGACTATCTCTGCTCGTGAGCTTTGGCATTGCCAGCTATGCTGTAATGGTGATCAGCTCTACATATCCAACAATATCTATTGATGCAGTTCTGCTAGCGCCTAAAATCCAAGTGATATCATCAGTTCCTGAAAACATGAAGCCTTCAAGGGCATTTGGGTGGCCAGCCCCCTTCGACGCAGCAGAGGGCTAAGGGCTGAAATCCCTTGGGGAATGTGAGCCTCGACTTTTTCTGCAAAGCACAGCCTAAGCTTCTAGGTGTTTTGGTAACACCGATCACTAACAAAGCAGTACAGACAATACAGTTCTCACCACTAAGTAGTCTAAACTGCCTGTGTATAGGGGCTGGTGTGATTAGGCAACAGTAGAAGTACCTCCTGCCTTGCAGGAGGGGCTTGAATGGGGTCTGCAGGCGGCATGGCTGCAGTCTGACTTGGCAGAGCAGCCCCGAGTCGCAGTGCAGGGTGAGGATGGGGCAGGCCTGTGTCTGCTTCCCTGATCCGGGCCCTCGCTCCAGCGCTGCATATTTGTAAATCAGCCCGTGGAAAATTCCCCAGAGTCCTTGCCACCATCAGTACTCAGTGGGCTGAAACTAATCCAGCGCTCTCGGCAACTTGATATTTCTCAGTGAATCTCTGCCAGTAAATTCTGTTAAATCCCAAAGTCAGGGAAGAGAGGAACCTCTGAAGGCAGACATTTGGTAGGTCCCTGCTTTGACTCAACATTATAAAAACTAGATTTACAGGGCACAATGAAGTGGTCTGACTGCAAGGCTAACTGGAAAACCAAAGCGGTATTTTTCCTTCGCAACTTTTTTTAAGGCACTTTCTGCCCACAGCCCTGAATGTTGAAGCCTAGCCTGTTCAAAATGACTCTGTGGGAATTCATTTGCAAGACTCCCAAAGGTCTCAGGAGGACTTGAGACACCCACCTATATCTGGTTTCCCTTAGAAAACCCAAGCTGCATTTGTGGGACCAGATTCAGACCTGGCATTGTTGCTTCTGCATGTTTCTAGGAAAATGTTTAAGAATTATCTTGCTAATAACATCTTTTTAATATCATTTCACAGGTATTTTTTATGGTTCCTATTGGACTCTCAATAGGAGTTATTTCATCCTTCCAGATACCAGCTTTCTGCAACAACAGTAACTTACTGGCAGTATTTCTTTTGCTGTTACTGTTTGGGTAAGTGTGGAGCTTAGTTATTTAAATATCATTGCACAGAGGGAGGAACTGTATATTGCAGGCTGCTGCAATTTGAAATCCAAGGGAGGAATATGTGGGCTTTTTTCTTCAATGTGCACTTTACAAATGGTGACTAGTTGCTCCTTCCAGGAGCAGTGAGATAAACTACTGTTGTCATGCCTGCCTTGTTCAAAGCAAACTATGTGAGGGTATGAAATATTCAAGGTCACAGTGACAGCTCAAGCTGTAAGCAGATGTTTACTGAACTATTGCAAAGTTCAAGATATAGAAGCATTTCAGAATCAGAGAGAAAAAAACCCCAAACCAGCAGCACAATTCAGGAAAACTTAGCAAAACTGTCTCCCTAGCTTTGAATCCTCCAGGCCCTCTGCTTTCAGTCAGGGCTCCATGTTCAAAGTATGCATCATAAACTTTGTCTCCAGATTCTAACAGATACAAAGCTGTTTTTCCTTCTTGAAGCTCCTGTAATGCGGAAATCTGGTCACATGCCAAAACAGAACTGTTATGTTGTCTGATGCCTTTAGTTGTTTGTTTTCAATCGCTCTTTGAGTTACTGTAGTTTTCTCTGCACGGTTGGCAATTTATAGATATGCAACATTTTCATGGATGTACCTGCTGGCTGGGTTTTTCAAAGAAACAGGAATGGCCTTCATCGTTTATGTCTGCGTCAACTTGTTCTTTGGCATCAACACCATTATTACTCACTCAGTTGTATTTCTGCTCTCCCAGGAAAAGGCCACGGACCAGGTAGGAACCCTAGTAATACTGAGCCCTTGGTGAAACAACAGGAGGCTTCTGGTTGAGTTTGGTGCTTTGATCAGGTCCATAGCAGATGGCTGGTTTCAAGACATTTGAGGTAGACCAAGCAGAGGACACTAGTCGTAGGACTTCATGGGGTTCCCTATAGACAGGACATGAGTCCAATACGAGTCCTGCTTGTCTGTAAATCTGCACATCCAGAAAAGAAGCAAATGATGGCGACAGAGGGGAGAAGACAAAAAGAGAGGCAGAAAACTGCCCATGCAGGGAAGGGCAGGAGGTGGGTGTAGATGTTGATAAAAAGTTGGTGAGGACTTTGAACCATTGCTAAGTCTTGCAGCATGAACTGTGGAGAGTGACAGCTAGACATCTTTGCCCCGAGTCTGACATGTGCTGCACTAAGCCCAGCACCATCTGTCTGTCATCTGGCTCTGTAATGCAATCATCTTCTCCCTGCAAGGATGAAAAATGGCTCAGAGACAGTGATGATTCCCTGAAGTAAAGCCGTCTTTTAAACTGAGATATCCCTGGGAATCACTGGCATAACACCTTATATTTAGTTTTCTTTTTTTGTGAAGGACAATTACTTTGTAAAAAAATAGCTGGACAGTGCTTGTTTAGCAAGCCCCCTCTGCATTTTAGCAATGTGCAATTATGATCATCTTTTATCCCTCTGTGCCCCAGTGGCAGTGAGTCAGTTTCTTTCCATGCTAATTTACTGCCTCTCCACTTTTCTGTGTGAGCTGATCCTTTCTTATGCTAGAATTGTACCAAATCTCTACGTTGAAGAGGCTCCTAAGTGTGAGACTGCGCACTGGGCTGTTTTGCTGTGAATTCACTGGAAAAGCCCTTCTATATCTATCAAAGCCAAATCTTGTGGTTTATGGAAACGTTTGTCCAAGGAAAGCAGATAGGACAGAGCTTCAGGGGAGTGGGCTGTGCTCCACAGTGGGTAGGTAGCACAGCACCTGTGTGGTTTTGGGAGGCGCAGTGCAGCTCAGCGGCAGGATTCAGCTCTGGCTCACAGGTGGGTTTCGGGCTGCTGCATGCACAGGGTGAGGCGGTGGGAGTAGCAGTGAGTGACTATGCTGCTAACTGGCTGCTGTTTACTATGGGTGTTCACAACCTCAGAGATGCCTGTTGACTTCTCTGACCTTGTGCCTGTGAAATGAGCTGTCTCCAGAGCTCTTTGCTCTCAATTTATCTCTGCTCTGAGACACAAGCAAATCCCAATGTAATTGTTACACTTCAGTCCCACAGTAAAACCTATGAATTTATTCCATGAACAAAACCAGTGACTGACTGTGCTGATTTTTGTTTGGTTTTTTCTTTTTGTTGTTTGTTTGTTTTGTTTTGTTTTGTTTTTTTCCAGGGCTTGCGTGATCTTGCTGAAAACTTAAGGCACGTGTTCCTTCTGTTTCCACAATTTTGCTTTGGCTATGGCTTGATTGAACTGTCACAGGATCAGGCACTGCTGGGCTTCTTAAAAGCCTATGGAGTGGACTACCCTGACAAAACCTTTGAGTTGGACAAGACCACATCTAAGCTGTTTGCCATGTTTATCCAGGGCACCTTATTTTTTGCCATTCGTCTTACGGTTCACGACAGGATGATTCAGAGACTCTGGAACAACATACTAGAGTAAGTAACATCTGGAGTCTCACAATTAAAACAGATCAACCCAGTGCTCAGTGGTTTAGTTCTGGGACCTCACACCATCATTGTCAATTATGAAGCCCATAAATTTCCAAGACACTTCACAAACACGGAGTAAGTCTTCTCTGGCCACAGCCCTGATACTCACCAGTAATTAGAGTATTAACTAATAGTGGTGTAGATACTGAAGTCTCTTGGTAGTCCTTGCTGGCTGAGACTACAGCCCTCATTGCAGGGCTCTGGGTTTGGTGGGCTGATGTTTAGCTGGTTGGTAAGAGCAGTCAGTCCACTGCCAACCTCCTCTGAATCTCCCTGTCTCCTCTGGCTTGGGTGCACACATGGAAGAGCGAGAACAGTGCTGTCACCTGCATTATGAGTGTCTGCACAGGGCAGGCCTGGCTCCAGCTCAGATTATTTGATGGAAAAGAGAAAAAAAATCAGGTAGAAAGAGAATGCTGGTTTTTTTATTTCGGAGAGAATAGAAACTGTCTGTACTTCTGAGTATTTTTTGCATGCCCTGGGATCTCACAGGAAGGCTCCTTAGCACGCAAGTCCTCTGCTGTCTGCTTGGCAGAGGGTAAGGTCCCCTCTCTGCCCTCCCTGTAGGTTCCTGTTTGACAGAGTGCATGGCAAAGTATCACTTCTGTCACCTGCTGCTGAAGAGGACGAGGATGTCCAGGCAGAGAGGAACCGAGTGGAGTCTGGCAAAGCTGACTTCGATGTGGTGCAGCTCCAGAATCTCACAAAGATCTACCACCTTCCTCACAAACACATCGTGGCTGTGAAAAACATCAGCCTCGGGATTCCTGCTGGAGAGGTTAGCATGGGGAAAAGGCTTGTGGGCACCTTCCACCCTGGGCAGAGAAACTGGAACAGATCCAGCCCCACTGTCAACTTTTCTCCCAGTCCTTGCTGCTGCAACTGTAACAGTTTGTTCTGCTCTGACCTCTTCCTTCCTTCCTTTGCCTTATTTATTGATTCTTAGGGTTATGGTAGTGACCAAAGGCTCCTGGTGGATTTGGGACACCAAGTGATAGTTTGAAAGCCCTAGAAGGAGGAAAAGTGGATGGGACAGTGATGGAGCTGTATTCAGAGCAAAATGCCTGCATGCTGTGTTTGTACAGCTCCTGGGACAGCACAGCCTGGCGGGGTGGTGTGGGTCACTGTGGGTTACCATGTGGTAAATGAAGAAAGCAGAATCTGTCCAGTTGTAATTATTCACCTAAACTGCATGGGAGACAGTAAGTCAGACTTACCTGCTTGTATTTTCCTATCAAGGAAAGATAAATCACTTCAGCTGAACAGAGATTTTCATGAACCGTGACTTAAAACTAACTCTAAAGAAAAAAAACATTCTTTGTTCCTGTCAGTGCAGTTAGCTGCAAAAACACTGACTCATGAGAAAAGACAGGAGCACACAGAGCACCTCTAAGATCCAAAGGAAAGTGGAGACCAGATTCTACCTCAGGCTGGGCACCTGACTTGTGGGAAGCTTGGAATTAATCCTTGGTGTCTGTTTTTTTTTTAAATTGCCTGGACTCCACTGACTCCTGGGCAGGAGGACAGTAGCTTTATGTGGAGACTATGGCACTGATTGTTCTGGCAGAGGATTTTTTCCAAGCCACAACTGGCATTGAGGTTTCTAACTTCTGGCAAAAGTCACCCTGATGCTGGTGGGGTTTAGAATCACAGAATCATTTAGGTTGGAAAAGACCTTTAAGATCATTAAGTCCAACCATTAACCCAGCACTGCCAAGTCCATCACCTATGTCGCTAAGCACCACATCTACACACCTTATAAATACCACCAGGGATGGTGATACTGGGAAGCTTGTGCCAGTGCTTCACCACCCTTTCAGTGAAGAAATGTTTCTCAATATCTGATCTAAACCTCCCTTGGCACAACTTGAGACCGTTTCTTCTTGTCCTGTCACTTGTTACCTGGGAGAAGAGGCCAACCCCCACCTGCCCACAGCCCTTGTCAGGCAGTTGTAGAGAGCAAGGAGGTCCCCCCTGAGCTTCCTTTACTCCAGGCTAAACAACCCCAGTCCCCTCACCTACTCCTCATACGACTTGTGCTCCAGACCCTTCCCCAGCTCCGTTGCCCTTCTCTGGACACACTTTAGCCCCTCAATGTCCCTCTTGAAGTGAAGGGGGCCCAAAATTGGACACAGTGTTCGAGGTGCGGCCTCACCAGTGCTGAGTACAGGGGGACAGTCCCTTCCCTGGTCCTGCTGGCCACACTGTTTCAGATACAAGCCAGGATGCTGTTGGCCTTCTTGGCCACCTGGGCACACGGCTGGCCCATGTTCAGCTGGCTGGTCCACCAGCACCCTCAGGTCCTTTTCCTCCAGGCAGCTTCCCAGCCACTCTGCCCCAAGCCTGTAGCATTGGTACCCAAGTGCAGGACCCAGCACTGAGCCGTGTTGAACCTTATTTAGGGTGCCATTTCCCATCTGTTAGCACAGGCTGTGGCCCTGCACTGCAGACCGCACAAATACTGTCTGTCCCTGCATCTCAAGGTGGGGAAAAGCCTTGGTTTGATGCTGTGCGCCTGCAGTGGGCCCAGCACATGAGGATTTTCAGATCAGCTGGTCTGTACTAACTATTGAAATAATAGTAATTATCAGCACAATGGTGATTGCTTATGCAATACACAACTGCACATCTCCAACCTTAGCAATAAAACATAGATTTTTAGCATGAGATACTGAACTGCACTACAGGGAGCCAGTTCTTAATCTTATTAATGTAGTGCATTAGTAAGATTATTTGACAAAAATCTTGTGTTGCATTAAGGTTTTACCAATGACAGCACAAACCTCACTCACCTCATTCCTATGAATAGCTCTGTTCCTGTCAATGGTAGGCTTTGCACAAATTAGATGATCAGGATTTGCCCTGTCAGATGAGCCCACTGCAAAAATGCACCTTGCAGTAAAAGGAATGACTCTATTAGAGACACATCCCTGATTCTTCACCGTATTAAACAAATGGTCCTAATATACGCTGCAGTATATTGCACCATAAACAACCTCCATTATAATGTTCGTATGCTCAGAGTACCTCTGCCTCTCGCAATTCATCTTGCTCAAGGGTCCAGAGAAAAGAAGAGACAAGATGCACTGAGCACTCATCTCAGAGTAGTATTTCTGCAATATAAATACAGCATAGTTACATTTCTACTTTTCTTTCTCGCAACCCAGTGCTTTGGCTTGCTTGGTGTGAACGGAGCTGGAAAGACGACCATCTTTAAGATGTTGACAGGTGATATCGGAGCATCCAGCGGAAGGTTGCGGGTCCAGGATCATTCTGGGTATGGAGGACGTAATTTCTGGGGAAGGCGCGTGAGCAGATCAGCCTGGGAGCAGTTTTTAAGGCTGGTCGGCAACGGAAAAGAAATGCAAAACTCTGAAACAAAGCAAAACATTCAAAACAGAGCAAGAATAAATAAGGCAGGAAATATCATCCTTTGAAGATGGTATGGTTGCTTCCCTAGGGGACTGCATTTTGCTCTTGTACCTCTGCTGTTCTCAGTGGTGTTTTTTCCACTTCATTCCACTACAAGTCAGATCAGACTCAGATCCTCAGCTGAGTGTGATCCCACTTCTGAGCTAGTGTCTGGAGACCAGCAGGACTCATCTCAAAGTGCTCCTGAACAGGAGTAGGCCTGGTGGCAACTGTGCCACCTGAAGCGTTGGTGGTAATTGAAGAGCTACGTACTAGACGTCATGGCTAACAGATGTTGCAAATCCAAGTCTTCCTTTGCAGAACTGAGGGCCTAAAAGCTGAAGGTCTGCAAATTTGTAGCGTTTTCCTTCAAGGGCTGGGGAAGGGGATAGGAAGTAGGGAAAAGCAGTTTTCTCTCTCCTGTCTGATTCCAGGGTGCATTGGCAATTCAGTGAGTTTAAAATGACTTGCCAACTTCCTTATACAGGTCCTTGAATGACATTAGTGAGGCACACTGGTCGCTTTTTGGCTACTGTCCACAAGAAGATGCCTTGGATGACTTGCTGACAGTGGAAGAGCACATGTATTACTATGCTAGGCTCCACGGCATCCCAGAGAGAGATATCAAAGGAGTGAGTAACACTGGGGTGTGACTTAAAGCATTTTTCAGTTATTAATTATTATTCAATTATGTAAATGCCTTTACATTGATAGCATTAGTCTTTCAATAATAGATATGCACACGGTAATTTATGCCTGGATATTGTTGGGAAAGCAGTACTCTTGCTTCCATAGGTTGTACTCCAGCTTCTCCACCGGCTGAATCTGATGGCCTACAAAGACAGGGTCACCTCTATGTGCAGTTATGGCACCAACAGAAAATTGTCAACTGCTTTGGCTCTCATTGGGAATCCATCAATTCTGCTGCTGGTGAGAAACGGGGGCTTTGTTTGGGCTAAAATGAGCAGGTCTTCGGGCTGGCAGGGGTACCTTGACAGTCTAGCAAAACCCTCTCAGGCACAGCTTACAGGACGCTGCCCAAATGCCCATACTTAGCCTGGCAACATATGTATCAGAGGAAAGTTTAGATTCCATAAAGCACCCAGATTTTCTTTGAGGGCATAAGAGAGTGGTGAGTCCGCTGGTTTCTCTGTTAGCATCTTTCAGAGGTCAAAAATAGATCCTATATTTGCCAATTAAAGTCTCCTTGTTCCCAGCTCTTTCTTGGGTTTTTTGGGTGTTGTTTTTTTTTTATCAACTGAACTGCACAGTGTTTCAAGAAAAGGGGCATCTGAGGCTCCAAATCTGTAGACGACCAAAGAAGCAACTTCCCTCAGGACCGGAACATAGAACTATTTTTCTAGGTTTGGCTTCCCCTTTTGTCTTTCACTTTGAACCTTCCAGTTCTTCCATGAGGTATGACATCCTTACAATACGTCTTTTTGTGCAGTTTTTCCACTTGCTGTGTTTTGAATGTGTGCAATGCTCTGTGAGCATGTTTCCCAATACTAAATTTTGTACCTAGTGAACATAAATCTCCTTTGTCCCAACTTGTATTGAGCCTAGCACTGCTGCCTTTACTTCTGACCACATACACAAGTGCTCTAGCTGCTTTTGCAAGATAAAAAACCTCAGTAAAAATAGAAAGTGAGGAAATTTTCTCGGTACTGACTGCTGCCTGAATCCAAGCTGTTGTATTTCCTCCTTATAAAAGGCGTTGTCCCCAACAATAACAATTTCTCCATCAGAAATTGGCTAACAATTTTATCAGCAATGTATAAGATAGGAGATAGCATGCCATCATTCACCTCTGGGTTACTGTCTCTCTAAATGGGGAAATGCAACACTTGCTCTGTCAGCATATGAGGAGACAGAACGCAGGTGCACGTGGGATCCAAGTGCTAGTTAATAGCTTCTTGTGTGAGATTATGCCTGTGGTGTTTATGGATATTTAAAACACCATGGTATAAAATGCACAGTAGGGTTGATCTTAGATGGTGCTATCGCAGCCAGTCAGTTGCTCTGGAGTCCAGCAGAGGTTGAGAGTTTCCACAAGTCAGCAGAGGAGCTGTGCCGTTCTAAAGGGCAGTGAGATGGAGGTCTTAGTCAAGCTGACTTGCTGCTTCTTGAAGAAATGTCTCATAGGATGTCTCAGTCAAATCTATAACGCAATTGAAGAAAATTCTTCTCCTGGGTCTGTACCAGTGTAAGCTCTCCTGCGGGTCCTTACTAGCAAACATATCACTAATGATGAACCTAATAAGAGCACAAGTGTCAGGAAGATCAGATTTTGAGGGCAAATTTACATTCAGTCCTGTCTTTCCCAACAGGATGAACCAAGCTCTGGAATGGATCCAAATGCTAAACGCCACCTTTGGAAGATCATCAGTGAAGAAGTGCAGAACAAATGCTCGGTGATACTCACATCCCACAGGTAGGGCTGTTTGGGTCTGCCTCCCATTTCAGGGTCTGCAGGAGGTATGGAGAGGCCCATCCTTCACACTCATTGTCGGTCCTTGCAGAATTTTAGGATTCCTTGCAGAATTTGCTATGACAGGTTTGGGGGTCTGTTGTGGCTGAATGTGGGTGCTCACAGAGACCTGCAACACTTTAGGGAAGATCAGTAATGTTCTCTGATTATTAAAATAACTAATTTTTTTATACCTTCTTAATGACATATTAAGAGTTTTTTTGTTGGCTTTTCAGCATGGAAGAATGTGAAGCTCTCTGTACCAGGCTGGCTATTATGGTGAACGGGAGTTTTCAGTGCATTGGTTCTTTGCAGCATATCAAGAGCAGGTCAGTAAAATGTACCTATTTCACTTTTACTGAGAGGCATATGAAGATACTAACCTGCAGCTTCAAGAGCTCAGAACATGAGGCCTTTGTTAACAGGGCATCAAAATAATGTCATTTTCTGGTTTATGTTTCTTACTACACCGCTGAAATTCTGTGTTAACTGCAGCACTTTCTACTCTCTCACAGCCTTTTTTTCCCAGAAATGTGTTCCCCAAACTAATCTGTTCACTGCCGAAAATGTGAAAAGCATGTTAGGCTTGAGCTTCGGTTTTATTAGTTATCACAATAGCTTGGCTTCTTATTAAGTTTCACTCCAGGTTAACAACCCTGACCCCATTCAAGCTGCACTCTGCCTGGATTAGATTTCCCCAAAGAGGCTGTGCAGCACTCTCAAAGGATTTTCTTTATCTGTTTCTCTTTTCTACTGTGTTAATTGTGATTTTCTTTTCCCCCTAGGTTTGGAAGAGGATTCACCGTGAAGATGCACTTAAATAGCAACACCGTTTGCACTGAGATGCTGACAGAGTTCATGAAGTCACACTTTCCAAATACATGCCTGAAGGTAAGCAAGACAAATGCTTTCAGGAGAGACCCTGTCAGTCTCTTCAAATTAACCAAGACAATCTTCCAAGATAAGACACCTTGTAACATACCGTGCACATAGATCTGTGCTCTCAGAGTGTGAGGGATTCATACACTCACATTGGTCAGTGCTATCAGCACTATTGCCCAAGGGCTGGAGCACTCCAGTTCCTTCGTGGCTTAAATAACTCCAGCCAAACAGCTGCAGTGATCCTATAAGGCAGCTGTTAGGTGACCCTCTGCCCCTGGGAATGGTCCCGCTGAAGGCTGGACTGGATGGACCCCCCCTTAATATTCAGTGGGTAATGAGATGGTGGGGTGCTTCCAGTAGCTGTGTAACTGTAAAACGAGAGTAACTGAGTCACAAATCCCATCCATTGTCCATAACCCAATCTCTGCATTAATCAAAATGGCAAACTTGGAGCTGGAAAATGCTATGGCTACCCTCAAGCTTCCAGCTCTGGAGCTTAGTTATCATGTCCCAGTCACAAAACCCACAAAAAATCCCAATGGGGAAATACCGGTCAATATGGACACTAATATTCTTCACATCTGGGAGCCGCAAGGAGAGAACACACCCACTGCCCTTTCATTTTCCCATGGTTCGCTCCTCTTTGCTTTTATTCTCAGCCAGGCAGCCACCAGTCAAACCTGTTGGCTCTTCATAGGCAGCAACCTCTGAACTTTACCCCATCATTCCTGTTCCCACAGGATCGGCATTTCAACATGGTGGAGTATCACGTTCCAGTCTCTGCAGGAGGGGTAGCAAATATATTTGATCTCCTGGAAGCCAGCAAAGCAGCCTTCAATATCAGGCACTTCTCAGTGAGTCAAACAACGTTAGAGGAGGTAAGGAATTAAAGATGTGTGGCCATCCATTTAAAACTGTTAACAGGGGAGCAGACTGATGGTTACACATAATGGACTGCTGCACACAATAGACCACATTTTGAAAGGGATTTCCATCTATATTCCTCGTGAGGATACTTTATCAGTACTATTGCCTCCAGATACTTGTGCTGGCGCTAGGAAAACGTATACAGAAAGCTGCGTGTAGCATAACGGATCTGTTCTTCTCTCTGTCACTGCTGATTTCAGCAGCCTTGTGGGTGTGGATGAAGGGCAGGATTATGAATCACTCCCAAGTCCGGTGCTAGGCTTTCCACCAGCCCTGAAAATTTTCTTGATTTCAACCTTTCTTGTCCTGTTTTTGGATTGTAAGTTCATTTAGCATTACTCCAAACTTAGATTCAGGGTTAACTTCCGTTCATTTTCCCTTGAAAGAATGTTTCCACTGGCATCAAAATCTTGCAGGAAACACATCATCTGAAAGGATGCTGCAAGGACTGTCCAGAAGAAATCATCCCATTGAGCATCAGTGTCTGATATATTAGGTCTGTCCCAGAGAGAGGAGAAAAGCTGCAGCCTTGTCATCCTACGAATTGTTAAATCGTAAGATCTGGGGAGCAGGTCCTCAGCACTGTTTTAGCAAGGGGCAGCAGTTTTGAGAGAAACAGGCAGAAAAACTGCAGTCATGTTTTGTGGGAGGACAACTTGGATTTGTGTATGCGCAAATGTGATTGCAGGTAGTGTTCTAGTAAGAATATTTTATGTATTCATTAGATACTGTTCAAATGAAGACTGTTACATGTGATTATATATGCACCTGTCTATATAATATGCAGTTGTGCGTGCACGGATGTCAATTATATGTAGACAGATGGGTTTATAAAGTAATAATATAGCTCTATTGCACTGTGATCAAAATGAGCCACCACATGAGTATTACTTCAGTAGTACTTTTGAAACATGAGCTGCAGGACAATTGGGTTTTGAACAGGAACGTCTGCCACTGCATCCCAGGTGTCGATTCAGCAGTACAGGAGTGTGCACCCGTTTATTTATATTAGCCCATAAAAGCCCAACATTTGCAATTCTTAAATCCAGCGTGAATCCATTCTGGAGCACTCTCTCCAGGCTCACAGTCAAATGAACAGCCGTTCCTTTTTTACATTAATTCATTCATATTATAAATTAATTATGCTGTCACATATTGACTGTTTTCCTTTAAACTTCCAGGTTTTCATCAACTTTGCTAAAGATCAAGCAGATCCTGATGGCGCGGATGCAGGTCCTGATGTGACACTGGACAGCTCTGACACAAGTAGCCAAGATAGCACCATAAGCTCCATCTATTGAAGGGACCAGCCACAGGGGATCATAGAAGTTGGGGAAAAGAACTGATGACCCCTCTGGTTTCTTCCAGTCCCTTCTAAGATTCTGGGATAAGGGGGAAGAAAAGTACCAAAGTACCACTTTCTTCAAGTACTTTTTTTTTTTTTTTTAATATCACTTATTTTGTTACTAGGAACATGGTAGGCATTTAAGACTGGCATTTGGTTACAAATCAGTTTGGTCTTTCCACAGGTTCTTTCCCCTCCCACCCTTAGTTCTTGTTTTATGATCACTGTAATGCCTGTGAGGACTTAGTTGACATCACCTGCTGCTCATGGCCATTTGCTTACAGCAGAAATGGCCGTGATGGAGCAGAGGAGCTGTCGGCAGTGCAGGGTGTTTGACAAAAAAGCAGCCCCACAGCTGCCCTCTCTGAAAGCCCACGCTCCACTCCTTTCTTAGGAACAGACTTTCTGGGTGGCCATGAGAAATTTGTTCAGTTTTGACAGGTTCCCCACTGGTGACGTGGGGTTCATGGCCTCGCCCTACCTCACAGGGGTGTTGTGAGGATGTAGGTGTTATGTACCGAGAGTTGCATATGCTGTTGGTGGGGGCCGTCTCTGGTAATGACACAAAGCTTAACTGTATGTGTGGGTTATGTCAGTACAAATATAATTATTTTAAAAGTCAGCACTTCCAGTGGTTTTGGTTTGGTCCTGTAGTTTATTCCAACTCTGTGTAACTCATTGATTAAGCCCTCCAATCCTAGCCAGTTCCTGGCTCTTGGTACCCAATGGAAGATCATTCTTCCAGCCCCTTTCTCCTTTTGGCTGGTGTTCAGGGCTTCTCTGTTACAGAAGATGAATGGTATGAGGCAGGTATATTTGCTGAATCCTCTAATATGATGAAGTTTGCTTCATAAGACAGTGTTTCCCTAAGCAGAGTAACATCAACAAGCATCTCCCTTGCTCAGAAAACCTCTATGTCCCAGGCGGCTCTGCTTCTCCACTTCCTTGTCAGTGACCTTCCTCCTCAACACCCAAGTGGTGGCTGCCCCTGTAACTCTAGAGCTGTGTTTTCCCACATAATAAGGCATAATTAGCTTCTGCTTCAAAGATTCTGCCCACTGGCTTTAAATGAGACCTCTGTCTACCTTTGAGCAGCAGCCTCCCAGTAGCAGAGTTCAGCACCAGCACCATGTCCTGCTTTTTCCCCCCCAGAATCATTAATATGTAGAATAGTTTAATATTACCCTTTTTATATGTATTGGCACAAAACCTCAAAGACCCTGGCAGTTTTGGGTCAGGGCATTGCTGTACGTGGTGCTATTCAAGCACGTAATAAACTTAAAACTCTTTCGAGCTCAATAAACTTAGTTGCTGCTGAAAGCGATTGCCGATAAAGCCAGGTCGTACTTACCATGTAAGACCTGGGAAGACGAATATGGCACTCAGGTTTGGGTTCACATACTCAATTCCAGCCAGAGGGTTTGGTGGGTTTTTTGGTTTGGTTTTGTTTTTTTTTCTTTTTTGTTTGGTTGGGTTTTTTTTCTTTTTTTTCTTTCCCTAAAGCTAATTTGAGCCAAAGGAAACTAGATGAAAGCTGCAATGACATCTTTCTCACCTTGATCATCAGAGCAGTTCTACTAGTTCAGTTCCCATTTGATGCTAAGGCTTGCTGAGACAATCACACAAGGAATAGGTACTTTAAATATCAAGGGTGTTTGGGATTTTACAGTGGGATACTGAAGTTCAGAGTTAGCTACTGCAAGAAGGTCACGTTTTCTCCTTGATCATGATATAAACTTCTCACTGATAGCAGGAAGAGTTTTGTTGCGGATTGAAGGTATTATCAACCCTTGAATTATGCCTCAACCTGCTGACTGTAATTAAAACTGGAATTCAGCTTCTTTCCAGAACGCATTTGACACCTGCAGTTTATAAGTAACTGAAAAAGCTGCCCAGACATTCATTGTAGCTTCTATTATTGTGTCTCCAGCTCTGCAAAAACTCTTTTTTTTCTCATTTTCATTGCATATCTTATACAGATCACAGTATAAAATTAAGCTTTTCTCTAATGGAGGGCTTGTGCTCCCTGCAAAGGACTCAGAGCATGAATGCCAATGATTTAAATGCAGCCTTGTAATACCAATCAGAGTATTATTTTATTATGTCGATGGCTTTGCAACTGCCAGTGAAAGATGGATCTTCCAACTCTGTCCAGATGTACTTTACATTTAATTGAGGGAGGCTGATATAAAGCTATTCTTCTGTCCCTTTAGAGCCTACTAATCAAAGAAAACAATAAAAAAAAAAAAAAAAGGAAGTGATTCATTGGAATACTTCAGCAAGTTGCAGTTTAATTGAGTAAAATAAGAGTTTTGAAAAAAAGGCAAAAAGCATCCTTTGAATTTCCACCCGATTCTGGCATTAATAGAAACATCTGCTTCATGTGAAATGTGTCATGGCCATGATATACACTCCCCGTTTTCACTTGCAGGTAAAAATAAAACATCTGCTATTGAATCAAGTCTGTAGGTATCAGTTCAAACAAGCCAAAGTTTACATACTTAAGGGAATTTAATTGAAACCTGTGGAGCAGCAGTTACAACTGTTTAGGGGGTTGAAGCATCTGGCAGGGAGGTTGTATATAATGTCACCAGGGGCTGAATTACCTTTTGTGCCACATTACAAATACCCCTACTCCCTGCAGAGCCTCAGATTCAACCTGTCCTTTTCTGAGGTAGGAAACATCCCAGGCTCGATTTTGGGGCAAAAAAACGGGGAAGATAACATCCTGCCTCAGAACACCAGCTCCAGGTTGTTGCGAATTCTGAGTTAGGATTGACTATACCAATTTGTCGTGAATGAGTGATTTGCATTGCTTAAAGAATCATATCAGAGATATTAGCAAAAGTGGTTTTAATATGATGTTGTAAAAGTGCAACTTGACAAAGTTTGATGGCAAGGTTCACTCTATTACTTACTCCATGGAAGAAACATATAAAGGAAAATTGAGTTAGAATTGAGCTAGAATGATTTACGCAGAGACTGGAGTTGCAAAAGGGTAAGGGATATCCTCCCGTTGTGTCACAAGGTTCAGAGTAGACCCCCTTGCTTTCTAAACTCCTGATGGAGCTTAGGTGCAGCTAGGTCCAATCTGAGTCTCAGACTTGGACAATGGCTTATTTCTAATGGAATTAGCTATGTGGAATCATTAATATTAATTCAGCATGCTATCAATCACTTACCGAGGACCTGTTGTGAATAAGGGATCCCTCTGCCGTGGGTAAGGAAGGATCTCTTAGTCTCAGGTAAGGAGTCTCAAACTTTGAGAGGCATACCAGCTCGAGGGGAGAGTCACTGGTGTGTGGTCCAGTTGCAGTTCAGACAGAATTCAAATTGGGCTCATCCAAAGACCTGTCATTAGTAGAAAGGTCTGCCTTCCTCAAGGAGCAACCTTGAGAGGCATCCCAGCTCAGGGGGAGATCACCGCCATGCTGCCGAGCAGGGAGAGCTCAAAGGCAGCTCACTTAGGCTGTCATATTTATTGGATAAAGTGGTTGGCTCATAGTCAAATTGCATAGAACGGGAAAGGCATGCATGAAACTCCTTGTACCCACAACTTCCTTTGTTCCTTGATAAATGAGTTTTGGAAAAGCCACCTGCTATTCATGTGTTGATTGCATAATCAATGTTCCAAGCCCATATGCACTGATGCTCACTGTGTCGCTCTGCTCCATTGTGGGTTTCCTAGAGGAGTTCTTGGCCTGGCTACGGCTTATGGCTTTACCTCCTTTGGAGCCTGTACCAAACTACTGCTAGTTTAGTTAAGGGGTCGAGCACATCCGTCACACGGGTTTCTCATCGCCCCTTTGTCTCCCCAAGCGCAGGGTTCATTCTGGTTCAAGGGTGTCCAGAAATACAGAAACAACTGATAAAAATCTGTCTTAAAGATTATGAGCAGGCTGCACACGTCAGGGAAAGGATGGAGAGACTCCGCTGTCTTTGGTGCTTGCAGTGATATTCACCCTGCCAATGTGCAGGCCTAATGGCAGGTGCCCCCCATTATCAGCTCTCTCCAAATCCCCTCAGAATTTTTTTGCCTTCCAAGACTCCCCTTTCAAATAAAGCTAGGTAGCCAGTGAGCTCAGTTTTTCTTTGGGCTGAGATCATTGAAAACACTGACCCTGGTGTCCCTGGAAGGGACAGAGGAATTCTCTGCGTGCCACTGCACATCACCTCTCCAGGAGTGAGAGATGAATGCTGCAGTCTGGGGTGGGAAACAAGCTTTTTGTCTTGCTTCTTTAATGCAATCTCACTTCAGCCACTGTAATAACCCTTGTTCAAGGCAACAGGGAGCAACAGTGCTGGGCAAGCCCAGCCAGAGCAATCACACAGTCTGTATGTGCTAATTGGAGCTGCATGAGCCTCAACTGAGCTTCATTTAAAAATGTGCTAAAATTTTACAGACACAAGGTATACGTAGTGCAATTGCTAAATAAGTCTAGGGCCAGGGAGTCAAGGAGGAATTTCAGAATTGGTTATGTGGATTGTGAGACTGATTCAAATTAGTTTTGTAATTGGAGCTGTGGACTCAGAGACAATGACTCAAATCTCCATCCTGGCCCTCCTTCATTTATCACTCTGTGCTCTTGATGACAGCACGGTGCTTCTTCAGCCCAGTCCTTCCTTAGCTTCTGTCTCAATGCAAATGGCCACCAAGGGCTGACTGCAGGGGCAGAAAAAGTCTGACAGGGGCCGAGGAAAGCTGTCCAGAAGGGTCAATGTTAGACAATGGTTCTCTCAGCCCTGACCACTACCGCAAATATAAATTCCGGGTCTAATTGGATTTGTTTGTCCTTTCATGAGAGCCACAGGAATGGTTTTGTTACTGAGTCAGATCAGAAAACGTGTTTACAGATCAGATGAACACATCCAGGTAAACATAACCGAGTGACTAGTGAAGTACGGGAGCGGTGATTCCTACAGACCTGCTGCCTGTGTGGAGTCACTCCTGGGATCTAGGATTTGCAGGTTCTGACCTCATAACAGGCCCCAGCCTGTCATAGAGGCTTCGGCTTCCTTACATTGCTGCGACTTCACTGAAGCTGCTGTGAGGTTTTTCGGATTTTTACAAGCCAAGAAAAATGTATGCTCCCACACTTAATAGGGAAGGGTTTTTTTGTGAGTTGGTGGAGGAAGAAAAATGGTTGTTGGATGGCAACAGCACATAGCGTGATTTTACTCTTTTTTTTTTTTTTCAGACAACAGCTGTGATCTTGCATAGCTATAACATAATATCAACAGTGTATTAAAAGAGAGCACAACTGAGAAAAGAAGCAGTGGGGGATGACAAAAAAAAATATGAAATCACCAGAATTATTATTCCATGACAGTATTTAAATAAAAAAAATCGCTCTAATTAATTTAGTTGTTCAGAGAGAGGGTGGAAATAAAGAAGATGGCACTGAAATAGTAAGAACAACATCAGTAAGAGACACAGCCAACACAAACTTACTGTTGGCTCTGCTCCTCACGCTACTCACATACACAGCGCTGGCAATGAGGGAGGACAACCAGCCCTGCAGTGTTGGGGTGTAGGGTGCAGCCCATGCTCAGAGCAGCATAGAGAGCATGGCCCATTCTGGGCCAGATCTGGCCCCTCAAAATATCTGTGGCATGGGAGGAGCTGCACAACCCCCCCCCCAGTGGGTATCAGTCTCTTGGGACTGGGGCCTAACCTGTGTCATGGCACAATCCTGCTGCACCTGAAAGCCAGCACATGCCAGATCAGGGGAGAGTCATAATAGTGGCCACATTCAGCCCAGGGTGAAGAAAACACACAGCTTGTGCTTGCATCCCCCAGAGCAAAGCTTGAAGCCAGGTGCCTGTCCACAGTGCTCAGTTCCTGGGAGGTGCAGCCCCTCACTTCATTGCTAATTGCTGCTAGAAGAGACTTTTGGAAATAGGCCATTGCCAGAGAGAGCAATTTTGAGGGCCCCGTGCTGGGAGATAAGAGAAATAAATGGTGGTGCTCCCACAAGCTTTAAGGCTCAAAGCAACTATCTGATCGTCTACCCCAGCCTCTAGTTTAACAGAGGCTCTTGAATTTTAAGCAGTGGGTCTTTCACTACAGACAAGCGTGTTGGGCAGAAATGAAGCACCTTTTAGAGCTCAGGTCTTCACTGACTGTAAAGAAAAAAACAAAAGAATACATCTTCAGGGCATGACAGAATTTATGGTAACACATACGAGATAAAACCCAACTGAAGACAGGATAATAATTGAGGTTTTTACTTCAATTAGCAGGTCAAGGTGAACGCTCAGCCCTCGACCGTCTGTGTCCTAGTTACCAGCTAAAGGGGTTTTATACAGCCCTTGGCTTTAATGTGCGGTGGCTATTTCACAGCCAGAGCCTAACAAATTGAAGCGCATCCAGAGTGTGATGGGGAGGAGGAAGCAAGATGATATGCCTCTCCATAACCAGACCAAATTGGGTTATTCCTGTGCAAGACAGCAATGAATTTAAGTTAAAATGATACCAACCAGATTGAAATGCAATTAAAGGAGTCCCCTTAGGGATGCACATCCAATTAGTAAAGTACCTTTAATTACACCGGTGCAGTTTCAAAGACATGTGCTGAGAGGACCATAAGTGCAGAGCTGAAGTCTGCCTGATGACCCATACCCATGAGGGCTCTATAGGATGGTTTGCTCCTCTACAGGGGCAAGAGCTTCTGGGGTGGCCCAGTAGGGCCTAGGAGCAGGGTGACCACTTGCACAGAGCATCCAGTGCTGCTCGGGGTGCCAGCCAGCTGCGAGCACCTCTGTACAGAGCTTTTCTCCTTGCTCCTGCAGCCTCAGCATACCAGGGCTGGTGGTGGCAAGTCTTTGCAGACAGATCTGCTTTGGATGGATCCCGACAGGGATCTCAACAACAAGGGATGGAGCTCGACAGGGAAAGCCCTGAATCCCCTTCTCAAGGGTCCCCTCTTTGCTGGGTGGCTGCAGTGGGTGCCTGGAGAAGCTCTCAGCCTGAGTTGAGGCCCTTACCTCAGCTGGGTAACCTAACCCCAAAGGGCTGCCTTTTATTTACCTTCAGCCAGCCCGAGGAGCAAGGCAGAGGAGAAACACAGAAACCATTTTCAGTTTTGTAAGAACAATTTTCTCTAACAGATGATTACTGGAAAGCAATTAAGATCCAGGTGCTTATGAAAGGTAAGAAATTTTTACACATTTTTGTACATAAGTTTTCCCTCTTGCAGTGACTAAACATACTGTACTCCCAGGAACTGTGGAAGCTAAAACATTTGAGTAGACTTTGATAAGAAAACTAATTAAAAACTTAACAATGCAAATATTAAGAACTGCTAGAAACACCAGAGTACTTCTAGGTGTTCCTCAGCTGTCTCTGGGGAGTTATGTGAGGTAAAAGAACTCAAAATATCTTTCCACCTCTAATCTTGAGCATAACGCCACCCTCAAAGCACCAAGATGCAGTGAGTGTGGATCTTGGCTTTGAGCCTTAGTTGAAGTCCCCGTTGAAGGCTATAGTCATGGTGTTCTGGACTGCAGCAGGCTGTGGGACCACATCTCCCCCAAATTCCTATTTAAAATCGTGTCAAAGAGAGAAAACAAAGCTGAAGGAGACACTTCTTTTCCCATTCTATCACTAAGCCTGAGGGCTGGTGTGTGTTGATAACCCAGGGATCCAATTTCAGTGCAAAATCACATCACCTGCACCAGATCATGCCCTAAGATCAATACTGGTAGGTGCACAGAAGCACATGCTTCATACATCTTCATATGCTCCTCCTCAAGTGTTTCTTTAAGCACCTTCAATGTCAGTAAGATGAGCAAAAGTTGAGACCATAGGCTTAATCAGATTAACAACTATAATCATTCCCATCCATCATGGCAAAGCAGGCTGCGCTGCTGCTGAATCCGTTCTGCTTCAGGAACCCGGGAAATCAGAGCTGCACCTGATCAGCCAGACAAGGGCAGCTTGAGGCTTGCCATGAAAGAGGAACAGAGCGATTGCCCAGGTTGACTTCTTTATTAATTTTTTTTATTAGCCTTCAGAGCCTCCCTAGAAATTATTAAAGCTTCTCTGGGGAGTGCAGTGCCACGGAGGGAGCATTTACTCATGGGCTGGTGCTTCACGCTACAATAACCCTCTGTGTGAACATGCTGGAGCGGCTGTACAGGTTTCCTCCCTCATATGGGCAGTGAGGCCTCTCTTTTAACCCACTTTCTACATCTTCAGCATCTGACCACCCTCATTACAGACTCAGCAAGCAGCCTTTTTTTGACCCATAAACAGCTTTTTGCCACACGTCAATGGATAGCAGCAAAGGCAAAGCTTGTATGTTTGTTATGAACTATCCTGGTTGTCTGTCTGATGCTTACTGGGTAATCAGAGCCTCCTGTCCCTCATTGTTGGGTTACAAACTGGGATTTGTGGAATCGGGCAGGATTAGGGAATATCACAGAGTTACAGCAATGGGGACCTTCACTGGGAGATTTCGGGCTGACAACTAGGCAGTGTACGCACACCGAAGGTACAAGCCTGTGCTCGGGGAGGTTACTTGTTAGCTGTTTTCCCATCACTCAGTTTTAAATTGGGAAAAGGTGTTTTAAAAACCAGCAACAACAACAACAAAACCCCCAAACACAAACAAAAAAAAGCCCAAACTTTCAAAGGTCCCTGGCCCCCCAGGTGCCTGCAGGGATGGAGATAGCGGAAAAGCCTCACCCTGGCCATCTGGAAGAGGGATGGGACAGTTTGCTGCATGCCTGTCCCCCTGCCTTTGCTGACGGTGGAGGCAGCAGAGCTGAGGGGTGCAGTTTCAGACAGAGTTTATATTGCAATCGTCACAGAAATTCCCATGTGCCAAAATGACATAACTCTGTTGGCTTACAGAAAAATGTAATTATTGGCTGAGCATTAGGGAGGCTTCTGCCCTGACCCGTGAGAGCAAGAAACCTACACAGCTCCCTTGGAGAGTTGCTATTACAGGGGTTATTTTTCAACCGTGAATACCCTACATGGGGTGATTTCAGTGCTTGAAATCAGTTCATATATGATACTAATACAGCGCCCCTTTGAGCAGTATGCCACCACTTCTCACACTAAGTTGAATGGGAGAGACAGGTGTCATCCCAGGACTGTTAAGTTTCTCTGTTACTCATCAGCCTCATTCTGATAAATCAAACCTGCTGTGTTGCATTTCCCTTACTCTCCCTTTGGCATTTTTGAGCTCTGTCTCAAGCAGAAATTACCGTGTGAGATTGCTTGGCCTGCGTATCAGAGCACACCAGCCTACATGGTTATACGAGTCCTTGAAATCATATTGAAAAATGGGAAGCTGTTTTTTCCATCCACCCAGGCTGTGTCATTCTGGGGTGCTCGGTGCTGATCTGATGAAAATGGGAGGATCCATGCAGCTGGGCTTTCCCATCCCAGGGCCTGGTTTGTAGGGTGGGGCAGGAAAAAGGAGCCTTTTGGGCTTCAGTGGCTGGGGGCTGGGGGGTTCCAGAAGCGGGATGGAACATTGTGGGAGCAGGGCTGGGGATCTGCAATTCTATGATGCTATGTGCACTGGCTCTGGGAGGGGAGGTTTCCTGTGGAGGAGCTCACAAACCATCTCATTTGCCTTGGAAGTGAATGGAGAGGAGAGAAAATAGGAAAATCAGAGGACAAAAACAGGGATTGGTGCTTACAGCATGGCACGCTCAAGTGACAGACCATGGTTAACTTGAAGAGGAAGGGTGCAAAGGTGTTGGCTGCCACCATGGGTTTGGCACTCTTTCCCGCACAGGCTGGTGACCTGTGACCCAGGCCAAAGGGAAACAACTCCCGCGGCCCTTGGGTCTGACTGGCATTTCTCCTGGCAGTTTATAGCAGTCCTATTTGTGGATTAAAATGCAGCCATCAAGGCTGCTTGTACAGGATTTATGACGTGACCTCAAAATACAGGAGAAAAGGAAAGATGAACTCTCCTTTGATGTTCGCAAGTGTAAACTGCAGACCTGAGCTGAACACACTGTAAATAAGGATCATTAATCATCAGCTAAACAGCATGCGGTGTCGGTTATTTATTATAACAACATAAATCATCAGGAACTGCTATTGTGTTAATTTGGATTTAGTATGGATTAGTATAGAGAAAATAATATCTTTACCTATTTAAAAAAATATATGCCCTTCCTTGTAAACACTTATAGATGTGCTGGGTTTTTTGTTCCCTACTTTCCACCTGCGAGAAAGCAAGTCAGGATAACTCTTTGGGAGCTCTGCATGTGAGGGAGGGTCTGCAACAGTTCAGGCTAAGCTGCAGCTAAGCAAAATCTGTCTTCCGATTACACACTACCTTGGCACCTAGGGAAAGAACAAGACCAGGAGGCCTCTGCATATTCTGGAGGAGCAGCTCCCTGCACTGCCCCCAGCCCTTCCTGCAGCCCCTGTGCTGGGCTCAGGGCTGGTATTTCCCAGGTACTGCATTGCACCTATGTATCGCTATAGGAACGCCATGGTTTTCCTTATTTTTTATTTGCAGCTCAGCTCTGGCTTTAGCGAAAGCATGAGGCATAGTTCCTTTGTGAGATGCCAGAGCCCTCTGCTCTTGCCTTTGGAAGGAAGGCTTAGCAGGGAAGGAGCATTGTAATTTAAATTAAGGGAGCATTACCCATGCATTTCATATTCTCCAGAAATGCCAGCTATACTCCTTGCTGATATATATATATATATTTTTCTCACCCACCCACCCAACCCCACCCCCGGATTTGACTTTATTCAAGCTAAAAGGAGGGGCCGAGCCACTCATGCACCGGAGAAAGGCCAGCAGAAGCACCAGGATGGCTGTAACCTGACGTTTTGGGAGTGGAGTTCATGCTAGGGCCACAGAGGTGGCCCCATGCTTCCACACAGAGCATTTGGTGGGGATGGAGCATCACCCCATAGGGATCCCCATCTCAGTGCTCAGACACAGCATCTGCCCCTGCCCTTGAGGTCAGGCATAGCTGGGGGGTCTACTCACCCCGCTAACACAAAATAACTGCAATTCTTCAAAGTGAGGCAGGTTTGTTGTTAACAAGTCACGGCAAATTTCTCCCTGAAATAAGCCAGCTCCTGCAGTCCCAGTAATCTGTTTTATCCTGACGAAACTGGAGGTGCTGAGCCCTGACTGACAGTATGAGGATCCCTGACTGGCCTCATAGAGCATACGACAACCAAAAGGTAAATTTAAAAGCAAGGACTTCAAAGGGATACTCCACTGTATGTCTTCAAAAGGAGACGTACAGGGAAAAGGGAATTAAACCTTGACAAAGGCACCCTGACAGAACGGAAATGACCACGCTTTTTTCGTTTAAAAAAACCCAACCACCCCCACCCCCCCCCAAAAAAAAAATATGTTTGCAGTGGAGTGTGTGCTGCCCCTGGTGTTTCCCCTTAGGATGAACACAGTGACGCCAAACAAGTGCAGGGTCCCATCGTGGTGTGTGTGTGTCACAGCCCCATCACAGCTCTGGAGCTGTGGTCCACTGTCCCCATTGCCCACTTGGCACAGCCAGGAAACCTCACCAAAAGCTCTAATGTCACCAGCACTGCTTTAGCTGCAGGTTAGTCCCAGGTAAGAAATAGGCCTTGGTATTTGGGAAACAGAAATCAGAATAATTAGTGTTCAGTTTTTTATAATTTAACTACAAGGGAAATTCAAAGAATTTTATGTTTTGGGGTGGCCCAAAGATTTCCCACCAGCTTGATGCTGCAACAAAGCATTTTAAAAGAGGCTCGTAAGTCACAGGTAAAGGGAATGAAAGGAATGCTGCACCTGCACTTTGACTCTGCTGTGTCCAAACGTGCAAGCCATTGGCTTTAATTGCCTCCCTCTTTTTAAACCTATGTTTTATGTGCACCAGATCAACAGACGTCAAACCAGGGAGAATTTCTCCGAGCATTGAGCCGTATCTGAGGCTCACATTAATTAAAATTGGTTGATTATAATAACTCTAGTACAATAAGGATAGTGTAATTGTACTAATTAGAGTGGGGCTAATAATAAAAGGGTTCAAGCCACAGCAGCCACTGTACAAAACCTACACCCAAGTTCTTCAAAGGCTTCTTTGGACTTGTATCCTACTCTGCTCAAGGGCAATCCAACATCTAAAAGCTGCTGCAATGCTTTGACTCGTTTTCCCGAGCATCCAGGCTTGCGTCGCACCGACCATATGTTTGCCTCTGCCTGCTAGCAGATTGTACCAAATATTTTCCTTTCTTATCGTGGCTGAGCAAACAAACACCATCTGCGGGGCTCGTCGAGGGAAATCCTGGCCCCCTCCATGCCAACGGAAAGGCAGCCGCATGTGTCCGTGGGGTCTGACGTTTCTGCCATCCATTCCCATCCATTCCCTGAAGACAAGAGCTTTTCTCTATTCCTTGTCTCTGCCGATCTGCTGAGCTGAGTTAGGACCTGACATTTTGCAAACAGATTTAAAATTCAGATTTTATTACAGAAATGCTGGGTCCAGTCAAGGGAGACTGCCTAGTGATGACCCAGGTTTGTGGGACAGCCTTGCAATGGTGGCAGATGGAAGAGGGCAAGAAGGCTTTTTATTTTTGGTTAGCTCTGCCTGCACAGGTACATCTTGGATGTTCCCACGCTGCCAGGGGCTTTGGGCATTTTCCAGACATGCTCAAATCCCTGGCCCAGGTCTGATGGTGGGTTTTGGTCCTGCTGGATCTGCTTAGAGCCAAGGCTCTGGGATGGGCAGCTGATGGGGCTGCAAACTATTCCCTGTTCAAACCTTTATTCTTTTGGAAGGTAAACTTCCTGGGGGGCACCATTTGGTATGGAGGGCATGTGCCATCCATTCATGCACCCCGGCAGTGGTGGGGAGCCCCAGAGGCAAGAGAGCATCAACAGCCACTGAAGTAGAGGTATGCATGTGGTCCCCAGCTGCATCGCTGGGCACAGGGCTTCCTCCTGTTTTGCTTTTCTCTGTTAGTTGCCTTTCTGTCCAAACCCCCTCTTCTCCCTCTTCTGGAAAAAATAGAGGGGTAATCTCAACTTTGTAAAATCCCCCACAGTTTTTACTCAGCTGGGGAATCACAGAGACGCAGGTGTAAATTACCTGTCACCTCAGTTGCTTTTCTGCTCATGCTTCTGCAGCGCCAGGTCCAGAGCATGTGCTCTGACCAAATCTTTTGTGCCCTTTGGATTTAGCAATTCGCATGGCAGAAACAGAACTGATGAACCACAGGCTTCTCTGCTGCTGCCTTTAATTAAAAATGCCATGTCTAACACCAGCAGATGTTCCTGCTATCGAGACTTGACTAATAATTTAATGCCCTGTAATGCAATGCTGACTGTGCTGCTTAGGCTGAAAGTGTAATAGACCTTTTTTATTTTTATTATTATTTCCTTTTGGGGATCAAATCCCTCAATATTTGAAATCTTAAAACTTGCTAGTCTAATAGCCCTAACCAATTACTGTGCCGAAAGATATTAGCAGCCCTGTGTCTTTCAAGTTGGTGCCGCAGCCTACGATGCCTCTGAGACCACCATGAGCTCACAGGGCTTTGGGCGTGCGGCAAAATTGGCCCCAGAGGGGCGGCCTGAGGAGCAAACTAAGCCTGTTAAAGGCTTCGATTCAGGCATTTGGGGAAAGAGGGAATTCAAAGCGTGAGGCTGCTCGTCCTCCCATTTTTTTTCTAGTCTTCTGCTAAAGCAGTTCCATCCTGTCGCTTGCTGTGGGTGCTCAGCTCAGCAGGGCACGGTAGTTTTGAGATGTGCTTCATACTCAGGTGGACGAGAGGAGAGGGACCCTCTCTTTACAGATGCTTTGGCTCTTTTAACCCCCAAGAAAACAACTGCCTTGTGAGACTTGAGGGAACTGCCTTCCTCTGCACACTCTATCCCTTTATGTGATGAATCACGTAGTAATTGTGTATTTATTGGAAAACAGCTGGGGAACTTTGCTAATGAATAAAATATCAGGTACTGGTGTGTTTACATAAAAGAATCTTTTACCAGATGGGCAAGGCTTTCAAATTAAGCATGAGGTAGACGAGGATTTTTTACTTTCCTCGTCTGCCAGGAAGACGAGCCCCATCCTTCAGCCTGGGTTTTGCTCTGAAACCCTGCATTGTTTGAAAATCACATTATCAGTTTAGCATGGTGAAGATGATTGTTGCCTCGGTGGGGTATGAAGCAGCTGATTCATGCACGTACTGAACGCAACTGTCACAGTACATCACACCACTGCTGAAACCATTTTACTGGCTTTCTGTCATGCAACAAATTTATTTTAAAGTGTGTGGGCCTTATACTGCCTGGAATGGCTTTACTTGTACTTTAAATACTGCATAAACCAAATTTAGAGATATATTTCTTGCTTCCCCCTGTTCTCTGCATCATTTTTTTTGTTGCTTCTGACTGTCCAATTGGTTGCAGTAATTCACTGCAGTGGAAGATGTTTCTTAGTTTTCCAAGAGAGCCAACTCCTTAACCTTTATAAAATTAGAGAGAATGAATCACTCATGACTTTTACATCTTTCTCGAACACAAGTATTTGTTAGATGCTGTCTGCCCAGGGCAGTGCTTTGCCTCCATTTAACTTAGTTGTAAATGTTTGTAAATTTGCACATAATGCCTCAGCACAATGGAGACTAAGTGTGCACATGTGGATTTATTGAGAGGGACACTAAACATATTTCAGACAGAGGAAAGGAAGACGAGGTACTTATCTGTTTTATTGTCCTATACAGTATATATCAGCATCTCATATTTTGTGAACATAAATGCCAGGTTGACTCAAGAGATCTATGGATCAAATGTTTGTAACCTGAGCTGAACACTTCAAATTGCATTAAAGTTTCATCTCGGCAGCAAGGCCTTTTGCCATCTTTCAGTAACCCTGGTGCACTGGGAGACACCAGGTGCTGGTTTTTTGGAACACAGGATGAGCACACAACGGCCAAGTAAGAGGGAGTAGGATGTTAAGGTTGCAGCTGGCAACTGTTCCTCTTTAAGGGACAAATGACTTGTTTAGCTTATTTTGTGAGTTTATCCTGGTTTTGGAGGCATGATGGAGCAGGTCCCTGCCCCAGCTCCATCCGCTGCAGCCCGAGGAAAGGAGTGAAGGTGCCCTGTCCAGCTGTGTCCCATGCTGTCGGCCCTCTCCTGCATCCATAGGTTTTGGTGCATACATACAGGATGGGAAGAGGCACCATGGGATGTGCCAGTCCCCGCCTCCTTGACCTTGGGGACGAGCAGGGACCTCTCCCTGCCCCTTTCCTCCTCCAAGACAGGCAAGGAGGATGCTGCGCTCTGAAGCAGCTCACCAGTCAGCTCCTGCCAGAAACAAGCCCAAGCCCGCCGGCTGCCGGGAGCATTGAAAACCTATGCATCTCTTAATAAGGTGCCGTTTGCATTTGGTTCTGTTTTACTTCCATGCTCCCCTCTGCGGCTGTTGTTTCTTTCCCCAGAACTCCCTCCCTCCGTGGCAGACAGCCTGCTGATCCCCACCGCCGGGAATGACAGACCGTTAGCAAAGGGGACACCGCTCAGTGTTATTAACGCAGCAGTGGGGTTTCCTGAGTACCAGAAAACAACAGGCTATTACAGAGATACAACCACACTTTTCACAGCTGGATCCAAGTGCACAGATGCAGCTACTGCGCTGTTGATGATAACAAACAGCCCTCCTGTTCACAGCCCTCTGCATTGG
This sequence comes from Falco punctatus, assembly GCF_963210335.1. Lineage (NCBI taxonomy): Eukaryota > Metazoa > Chordata > Aves > Falconiformes > Falconidae > Falco > Falco punctatus. The sequence continues at coordinate 9,358,391 of NC_137588.1, forward strand.
CAAAAAGGAGATGTGTGTGGATGGGGACACCTACATCCATCCCTCTCCCTCTAGGCTCAGGCCCCGATTCTGCAAGGGCAGAGTTACTTGCAAAGTCAAGCTGTTGTTTAACCCTTTGGATCCTCCATACACCTCCACAGCTACCTTTCTCACAGATAAGGACTGGGAGTTATCAGGAATGCAACCAAAATGGTGTTTTCTGGGGTTGAGCAAGTTAGGAGATGGCACTGATTTAATAGAGGCTGAATACGCCACCATTGAAATCAGTGTGATGGTTCACCCTGTGACACGTCAGCTTGCCCCAGGTGACAGCAGCAAATTTTCTCGGATCAAGGGGGCTAAGAGACTTCACAATTCCCCATCCCGTGTGGTGCTGACCTCCTTGCACCTCTGGCTAATATCAGTAGCAAAGATAAATATTTAACCTTCCATAAATAAAGCAAAAATAAAAAAAAAGTTTTAAATCCCGATTTAAAGCGTCCCTGGTGTTCCAGAGCTAGGGAACTACACAATCAGAGAAGTGTGAAACCTCAAACCTGAAGAACCTCCTTGGAAGACACGGATAACTTATTACAAAGTGTCTTCAGCCCCAATTTAACACCCATCTAAGTAGAGGTCCTTCTCTGTAGGTGAAGTAAGAGCCGTGGAAAATGCCCCTGCCATCACCAGGGGTCAAATGAGTCCCTCTCGTCAGGCTGCCACGGCTCAGCCAAGTGGCAGTACCCCACATCTTGTTGCTTTTGCTTCGCCTGCAGGAAGTGGAGGGAGATGTGGGACGAGCATCAGCACCGACATTCTGGACAGGTTGCTGAGGCCGCTCTGACGGCTGTTTTCTAAGACTGTCGCCAACCCAAATTTTGCGGCTATGTGCCACCACGTCCTTTTATGATGAAGTTCCTTCAAAGAATAACTCGCTTGCTTTAATCATGTTTGCTCTGAGATTTATGGCTTGATGCTTATTCACTGGCAGAGCCTCTCGACACGAAATGTCAGTAAGCCTGTTATAAATCGCTCCTGGCATTCCTGCTCTATCTTTTATTTGGCCAGGAGTATTTCTACCTGAAAGTGATAAATTCCTGCTATAACTGCTTTATGTGCTCCAGTAATTACACTACAGGGATGGTGGGGGCCGTGTCTGTGGAGGTACACCCTCAGAAACAGCAGCCTCTAAAAAGTGGGAGACTGGGCTGAACCCTGAGGTGCTATAGGACACACAGGCTGAGAAAAAAACCACTCTTGAAACCCAAAGTAAACAAGTATCTCAGTCACACTGAAGCCGGTGACTGTGCGGATGAGAGGTTAGTAAATTAGATTTTTAAAGTTGGGGCGGGAAGGCATCGGCATCGGGCAGGCGCCCTGACTGGGCTGGGAGGCTGCCCTCAGCACCATAACGCCGCCGCGCCTGCCCACCCGTTTCAGGCCTTGTTTGCGTATATGCTGCATTAAGTATGTCTGTTATAGATAAACAGATACTGGAAAGCCGTATATAGACACATCCGGGTTTAGGTATTTGATCAATTTGGCTGCTACTGACGTATCAACCCTGCCTCCCAGGTCGGCTGCCAGGCACCCCGCCACTTCCCTCAGACACCCTCTGAGAAGAGGACCCGCCCCTCCCCTGGCCCCGCCCGCCCCCCAAGCGCGGGAAGCGCGGCGGCCTCAGGGCGGGATGCGCGTTTCCCGGGGCGCGCATGCGCGGTGGCGGGCGGGCAGCCCGCGGCGCGTGCGCAGTGGTGGCGGGCGGGGGATTTGGAGCGGCGGCGCCGCCGGTACCGAGCGATGCGGGAGGTGCTGCGCGGCCGCTCGGGCAACCGGCTGGCCCCGGAGGGCCAGCACCGCACCACTGTCCCCATGGCGCCGCCCGGGCCCCCCTGGGCCCGCACCCTGGCCGCGCTGGGGCAGCTGGAGAGGGCGCTGAGCTGCTCCCGCTGGTAACGTGCTTCCCCCTCCCCTCCTTGCCGTTGCGTCCCGGCCGCCGCAGGCGAGCGGGGCCGCCGCCGCCGTGCTCTTAAGGCTGCGTGTGTTAACACTGCCGCGTTTTTCCTTCCTCTGCCCACAGCGCCGGCGTCCTGCGGCAGCCCGTGTCCCTGGGGCAGTGCGGGCACGTCTTCTGCCTGTAAGTACGGCGGGGCGCGGGGCTGGGCCCCCCCCCCCGCCTCCCTCCCCCGGCCGCCGGCGCTTTGCAGCGCGCCCCGAGGCCCCGGCCGGGCCGCCCTCCTGGCTACCATGCGTTGGAGAGGGGGCTGGCGCCCTGGGGAGGTGGGCGCCCTGGGGAGGTGGGCGCCCCGGGGGCTTTCTGGCTGGAGGGCTGGGTGGGAGAGGAAGGTGGGAGCTGCGGTTCCCTTGTGGCCCCCCTCACCGCTCTAGGACTCACCGCGCCTGGCTTGCCAGAGCGAAAGCCAAGCTTTCTGCCTGCTGCTTTGGGCTTCTGGGTGCTGGCCAGGTGCGAAGGGAACAGGCAGTCTCGTGGAGGGGGGGCCCCCACTCCTAGTGAGGTAGAAGGTGGAAATGGCTTGCCGTCTTGTTGTGTCTCCAGCTCCGTCTTCCCTTCAAAATAAACAAAAAAGAGCAGCCTGTAAAGATGCTTCCCGCTTCCAAGGGGTTTTTGCTCAGCCTGGGGGGATTGGGTGCTGCTTGTCACTGCTTTGGCCTTCTGCTGTTTAATGGCTTTGCTCCTTCAGATCTGCTGCTGTGACTGTTCCTGTATTCATGCCCATCTGAACATGTTGGGCTAGCATGAGTACCTCTACTTCTAGTTTGTCAAGTAATCTGAATGTTTAAAAAAAACTGAATTAAGTTAAAAACATCCTGCTAACAAGGCAGTTCCGAGGAGGTGGTAGTCGCTTGGCCTGTCTTAGCACAACTCACTGCATTGTGGTACAGGCAGAGTCTGAAATACTGTTGTCCCAGAATCTGGGAAAGGTGGTAGACAGGTAGAGCCTTCTGGCTGTCCTGTATGTCATTGTTTTTCACGGCATGCAAAAGCAAACACTGAGAGTTAAACGGTCAGTCATATATCTTGGCAATTTCTCTGCACAGCACAGAGATGAGCTGTCTATTACTTGTTACTGTGGAGAGGATAGATGCTTTCTAAGCTTGGCTTGTAAGCCAGTCTAGATATTCCATCTCATGTTAATACTGTAGTCATTGTCAGTAAAAGCAGAGGAAAACCCTCTCTCCCTCATGGCTATATATTCACTCCCTGTCTTCAGCTGTACCTTACTAATGGGAACTTAAAGTGTTGAAGGCTTGTTGAAGAGTAAAATACTAGGAAAAGTTTTTCTTGCTTTTTAAGGAGTAACTGATTATGGGACAGATGCCCTCAGCGTTTCTTTCCCCCAGTATGGATGTCTTGAGTCACAAATTACTTCTACCCAGACATGTGGGTTCTTTCCCAGCTTTGGCCGTTAATTGCTGTAGAAGATTATGCCGTCTGAAGGAATTTTTTGTTGTTTGCTCCATGTTTACTACCTGTCTACAGAGTACCTGGTAAAATGACTCCCAGAAGCTTGTCCAGGTTATAAGCATGTTCCTATCTATCTTATAAAATGTTTTTCTTTTCCTCAGGTATAGTGTGAATTGCTGAAGGATAGTGTACAGATGTCTTGGTAAAAACTGTTTAGTTGTTGGGCATCTAAGGCCTTGTAGTTTTATTGTGGATAACCCTGTTTTCTTCTAGGTGATAATTTTAAACACCCACTGTTTCCTGAGGTATTATTAAAGAAAAACATTCAAGACATCAGAGGATATGCTGGAAGGAGTAGCTAGGAGGAGTTTAAAGTACTCATTAGCAGCTATTTCTTATGCCAGAAAAAGTTTATTTGCTATTATCCGAGTTATTGTTATACTTGATCTTTCCTCGTTCATATGCCTGACCTTTTAAGTCATCAATTTAATGTGTCCTTTGATGACTAAATCTTGGATAGCAGCTATTTTTTTAAATGAACCTAAGGAAATTTTATATTAATTTGTTGAAGTAAGTTTGGTAGGGCATGGATTGAGTCTGCAGCATTCTGACATGAAGTGATTCTGTTCCATTGCTAAAGATAGACATTGCCCTGGAAGGAGTGGGGTGAATGGCTGGAGCTGGCTTCTGATATATGAATTGAAGTATGTCAAACTAACGAATGCAGTAATTAGGTCACACATAATGTAACTGGTTCTCCCTCAGCATGGGTGTTAGAGGCAGGGATATTTATTAACATCAGTTTCTGCGTTTTTTTCTTAGTAACTCTACTAAGTTAGTTACAGTCATTATCCATTAACTATAAAAAACCAACAGCTAGAAGTAATTAGGAAATGTCATGGTATAAAAGTAATTCTGCATTTTCTTTGCACTGCTTTTTATGGACATTGGAGACCTGAGGCCGACTTTGCTAGAGAACCAGGCCTGGCTGGTTCTTATCTTTGCTCCAAGTGATTTGTCAATGTCTTCTAGAATATGTCAGAGCCAAGAATTGTACTTCAGTCTCCTGATCATGGCGGTGTCTCAACCGCGAGTTCCTTTGCCTGCTCAGAACAGGCTGTTTAAAGCACAAAACACACCTAGCAGCAATTTTTACATACCACATTTCCTGTCTTGGAATTAACTGAAGGCGTGATGATACTTGTGTGGTGCTTGAGGGAGGGATGCCAGTGCAGAGAACAGAACTGAAAATAACTCCACTTAAGGAAAGTGGTGGTAGTTATAATCCTGGTATTGTTAACTGTGATGTTACTACTTTTGGGGTGTAGGACTGTCAGCTTCCAAGCTGACTATATGTTTAGAATCTAGATGCTTTGACTTTGATCTTCATCTTCAGGTAGCCGTGCCTTGATGTTACTTGTGTTCTCTTCCTCTGAATGTTTAACATGATCTGCTCACATTTAATTTTATACCTTTGGCTAGACTTGTGCTTGCTATATGGTGGTAAAGTAACGGAGACTTTTCAAATTAATGTGGTCTTGGGTATGTGAAATAATAACGTATTTAATAGGACAGATTGGAGTTGAGAAGTAACAATGACCCTTGAATGTTGCACTTCAGATGGCAAATCATAAGGCTAATGAAATCACTGGACTAATCAAATGAATAAAAGATTTTAGGCTTTCATGGGGAGAGTAGTATTACTAAGAAGCTACAAGGGTTAAATGACACTTACTGAGTAAATCTGTCCCCCCACCCCATCTTGATCATCTCCTGATATAAATCCTTTGAAAGTGAGAAGTGATGGAATACTCTGAACACCTGCAGATCCTCAAGAGACTTCTTATGGAAAAGTCTTCAGACGTGAAACTTCACAATGTCAAGAAAATGTTAAGTAGGAAAAAATGGAAATGATAGTTTACGATGGGCTGTCTGTAACTTCTTTAAAAATATAAGACTGCAGAAGAATAGCCCTACCTATAGCTGAGATGTAAAAGAATGTGTAGTTTTAACTGTTTGATCCTAATTGTTAATTGGTGACAAACAGCAGCAGTGCTTTAGCATACCTTGAAAATTTGGATCAGCTTGTGATTTTTATGGGAGTCACAAGATAACATGTCTTTCATGACAGTGTTCTGACAAGGCTCTGGACTTAGCTTTCTTAATTATGGCTTGTCACTTTTCATGATAAATATACCCTCTCCTGCATTTGTCACTTAACTCGCATGGGCTTTACAGTAGTGGTTTGTCAATGCTAAAATAAGAGATTCCTGCTGAGCATTTGGCTGTGAAAAGGTTGATAATGAGTACAGTAGATAACATGCTGGGTAATGGATTTTTACGTTTGACTTCCAGATCTTGCCTGGGTGACTGTGTTGGCACAGAATGCCCAGTGTGCCACATGCCAGCCTGGGTGCAAGATGTACAGATACACCGGCAACTAGATAACATGATTCAGCTTTGCAGCAAACTGCAGCATCTGCTGGGTGTGGACACCTCAGGTAAGAGCAAACCTGGGTCTCTGACAGTGTTGAGGCCAGACCGCTCGGTTTCATTTCACAGGCTTTATAGCGAACAAGTAGTGCAGCCCTGTTTAAGATTCTGAAAGGTTGTTCTGAATCATGTTTGGAAAATTTGATTTGAAGAGAACTGTCTGTATGGATTGCTCATTCTTTGAATCTGTTTTACTAAAAAATCTGCGTGAGCAGGTTAGTCCATAATTCATTAGAATCTGTCTTCCAAAATTAGACAAAAGTGAGATTCCCAAGTCACGTAGCAGTTGCACAAACCAGGGGCACAAGTTGTCATATCTTGTGCTCTTAGGGGAGCACAAATGTGTAATGTTCTGCAGTGTACACTTCTTTAGGGGGGCCCTGTTAAAAGATTAATGCATATATTCTTTTGACTCTTGTGTTTGTGCACCAAGGCATGCATGCAGTCCATGTAATTTTTAGTTTAGGGTTTCTGGAAAAAAATTGTGTCCCTTGCCTAAAAGGGGAAGGAGGCAAGTCTTAACTCATTTATTTTCTGGTCCCTAACAATCAGCTAGTCTGCTACAATGGAATTTTGTCATTGCTGACTGTGCTAGAAGATTGCAGAGATTGTATACTGGGAATTCATCTCTCTATCAAATTTTAGGCTGATTGTCAAAGTAGAAAAAAATGAAGTGAAATAAGCGTAGGTGAATGTATGTCTGTTCTGCGAGCTCAGAGAAGAGCATTTTATGTATTGCTAAGTTTTAGAAAACATTCATTTAGCTGTCAGATACAGAAAAGGTAATTCTTCCTTCGTTGTTGCTTCCTAATATGTTTATCTAAATTAAAGATTTCTTTTTCAAAGTTTAATCCCATCAGCACCTTCATGTTTTGGGGGTAGCTTTTTATTGACATCAAAATCCATTTAAGTGAGGAGGCTGGAAGCCTATGTCCAACTGTAATGGAATACATTTTATATAGATATAAAATTCCATGGTGGTTAAATCTTCTGAAGCATAGAAAATACAGATGATAGCTTAAATAGGATTTGAGGCTAACGTTTTAAGTGGTGAAGGTTTCTAAAACATAGTTGCAAGAGAAGCTGAGAGGAGGTATTTGTGATGCTATAAACAAACCATTTAAAATACAACACGGTAGTATATCATTGATGCTGCTTAGATGTTTTGGAGAACTCTTGCAGATGGATTAACTCTTAAAAATTGGTCTGATGATTAACTGTACTAGAAGTTGAATAATATATTTAATCCCATAATTCTTCTAAAATAAAGTTTGCGTGGGGTGGCTAAACAGCAGAACAAGATGGAGTTCTTATTGTTCCTTGTTCTGACTTAAAGGCAGACACAAAACTGAAGTTTACAAGAGTGTTTTATTTGGAGCTAAACTTATGAACTGATGCTGGAGATTTACTTTCCATCGCTGTGAAGTCTTTGCAGCATACTAAGGATTTGGATGCTTCATACTGAGGTTAAGGGAAGAACCTCCTGAGCTGGTAGTAGTTCACGGTCAGGAATGATTTGGATACATAAGTAAGTGAGCATGCTTTAATAACAGCCAATTACGTGTTGTGCTATGGCAAATTACAGAATGCTGTAGCTCTATGAATCTTGAGAGCAGAACCTTTTAGGATGTTTTGGTCTCTGGAAAATTGTCATGTCCCATAGATATTTCATTTTCTATAAAGTTCAAGACATATGTTTGGATTTAGAGAATCATGGCCTCTCTTGTTAAGGGGCTGCTTCCACATTCTTATGGCACTGTACTTCTGACGTGTTCCTGTCAACAATATTTTCTTTTTTGTTAGAAGGTCAGAAATTGTATTTTATGTTCCGGTAAAGGAAATGGACAGAAAAATCAATCTTTCTGTGGAGAAAAGGATGAGAGGCAGTTGAAAAAAGGAATATTGCCGTATATTTTTTTATATATCTCTTTTACGTATTTGTTTTGTATGCCTTGTTTTGAGACAGTTGTGGCCTGTTTGAGGTCCTTGTTGACACTGAAAATGCAAAAGCATCATACTATGCATTTTTTAATCTATGACAAACCTAGTGAATGCAGTAAGTTGTGTGTCTTGTCTTGAAAAAACCCACAGAACTACTGCGGCTGAAAAGATATGGTTAAACTCATGTGTTGAATGTTTCAAGCGTAAAAATCTCTGTACCCTGATGTTCCACAGTGGATATGAGAGGGATCTCACTTTGTACTCCATTGGGTTGAGAACAGCTTTTTGCCAAACAGCATGTGCATTCTAAGAAGCAACAGCAAGTAATTCAGGAAAGACTACACAGAACAGCTAATGCTTCCCTTTTTAATTCAAAGGGAATCACAGCAAATGACACTACAGAATAGTACTGGAGCAACTGAAGGGGAATTGGCAAATTATGAACCTGAAACTGGCTAGAAAATGCAAACTGTAGGTAGCAAATGCTAAGTCTCAAAATGAATACACTTGTTGGAGATGTTATATCTTTAGTCTGTGGCAAGGTGAGGAGAGCTGTCTGACCTTTTCACTGCCAGGCAGTGTATCTTTACGAGGGTAAGGGGAAGCTATCTGGTTAGCAGGCTTCATAGGTGGGATGTCTGCACCTCAAAATCAGTAGCTCTAATGTTGTGGAGTTCAAGACATCTTGAGAATTGGAGTTGGTGGGATGATAGGCTTCATAGGTGGGTAATTAGTAAGAACTTGTTGAATCATGAGTAGGGTACTAGAGTTGAAAAAGGTTCATTTACAGTAATCATTTTGAAAGTGAATTTCTAAATACTTCAGCAGATTTTTCTGTTACGTTCTTTTAAAAAGAGATTGTCATAAATTTTCATGGCAACCATTTATAGATGATTTTACTTTGTTTGTAACATGATCTGCTTTACTCTAACATAGTCAAACGAAGCCTTCCTCCTCCCTTCTCATATGGAGCTAGACCTTTTTGGACAAATCTTCCTAAGCTCACGTTGGTGCTGGTAGGCTGCAGGAGAGATTGACTTTTGATTAGCCTTTATAGTGTCATAACTTAGTCTCACATTTACTGATGTGGAGGGAAAGATGTTGAACTCCTGTTGTAACAGATTACATTGCATTTCATGGATGCTATGACATTTTTCATAATAGCTAAAGATGAGTTTTGAATAGCTGGAATTTCTCCCCTCCACCCCCCCACCCCACCCTCCTGCTGAATACTTAACTTGCAAAATAATCATTCTTCAGTGAAGGCACTAATGTTGCACAGATGGTACCAAAGCACTTCCCTTTGATTTTTAATAAGGGACTAGTTTGTCAAAGAGATTTCTCAACTTCTGTTCTGAAACCCATAATAGAGAATAATTTGAAAGGCACACAATGTGCATCATTATATTCCTTTGATGCAGATTAATGATAGCTAAACCACATTTTCTAATTGCTCCTTTTTTTTGCTGCTTTAGCCTGTTACTGCACTACAGCAGAACTCGGAGATGTAGCGCTCCAGTTGCAAGGCACTGTGTATCTACTAATATTTTTGTCTACTCTCAACCCTTTTAACACTTAAATTCAGCTCCGTTAAATGTTAGCATTCAGAAACTTGTACTTGTGTGCAAATAAGTCTAATTTACAAAGAAATCAGTCAATACATTATGTATATGAATGTTACATTTGATAGGTAATGGAGAGCAGATTTACTGCCTTTATCAGCTGATTCTAATACTGTTGTGGATACTCTTTACACTATTGCAAATGCTTAAAACTTAGAATTACTATGGCATGCTTTACTGATTTACCTTGTCTCAATGCATCTCCAAAGACTTGGGGAGAAAGTCTTATGTATTAAAAAGACAATTAAATCTCAATCATACGTAGTATTTTTTTTCAGACTCTGCCTTCCATCTTGGAGATGGCAAAGAATTCCTTTGGATCGATTTTTCGATAAGCAATTTTCTCTGAAGGTAGTTTAAACAAATGCACTTAGCTGTCAGATAATACCCTCTTAATATAAATTAATGTTTACACATTAGACCATAAGAACTTCCTTTCAGCTTCTTAGCATTGTGTGTCTTCTCCCGCTCATAGCTCTGGGTCCAGCAAAAAACTAGGTTGTCAGGGAGGGTAGATTGGCCATTTGTCCTTATTACTTCTGCTCCCTACCTCGTACACTTTGAAAATGGAGGAAAGGGGCAGCAGAGTCTAAGAGTAACGTTTTTTGCAGATGCTATGCAGAACTGATCAGGTAAAGCTGATATTGGCTACAGAGCATTCCAAAGGATGAAGTTATTGAAGAATATCTGAGACACAGCACTCACCCTGGCAGACATTGCAGTTTCTTCTCCAGTAGGCTATGGATGTGTCCTGGGTGTGCACAGCTGGCCTCCGTGTGACAGATCTCTTTCACTGTATGCGTGGCCTTGTAATCATGTTCCACAAGTACCTCCCTGTTCTATGCAACATACTCTTTTACACCTGAAGTAGTTGTATATGAGGAAAAATAATCCTGGAAAACTATTTATTTGGTGTATTTTTAGCAGGTTTTCAATAATCTGACTAGTAAGTCACTGGTGAGCAACCAGTAATGTACAGATCAGTTTTAAAACCCTTGTGGTTGACTTTTCATAAGCTTTCTTGCTGCCAGAAGTGGTACATCCATAGCTTCCTATGTAAATACTTAATTGTGTTATGCTGCTTTAGATCATAGTTCTGAAGGACAGTGTATTTGATTTAATTTGTTGCTTGGACTTTAAAGTCTTATTGTGCTATACACATCAAAAAATTCTGGCCATCACAAAGTTGTCACACAAATTACTTTTGCAAGCTAATTTTATTCTTGCTCTTTACTTGGAGATGACTGATAGTTCTAGCAAGGTAAATATTTTAGAAAGAAATCTGCTAGTTGTGTAAATAGTGAAGGCAAGACAAATAGTAACTGTGTTTTATTTTGCATCTGTTTGCAATCAAGCTCCTTTTTTAGACCTTATTGTTAGAATGAAATTGGATATGATATCTTTCTGAAGGCTAGCTACTTACAAGATTTCAGTCTCAACTTCAGTGGTTTTTTTTCCTGTTAGCGCCAAGCCCAGCCCTACAGGAAAAGCAAATAGCTGCATTTCTGTACTTGATTATTATCTTGGGCTACCTAAATGATTGATTAACTAACCTCAGGCTGTATTCTTAAAGACAGTTTTGGTCTAATGCCTTACATACTTCTCTAGCTAAATATCCTAATGTCTAGCATATTTTAATTCAAGGGCTAAGTAGGGTAATTTAAATCCAGATTAAGAAAAACATTTAACCTTGAGATATTGCTTTAAAAGAAACCTAATTGTCTATTTTGGTGTTGAATTACTAGCTATACAGTTCTGTTTTAAGTGAAGTTTCAGGGTGGTGGGTAGTTTTTTTGTGGTTAAGAGACTGGGACTAGTTTGTGTGCTGTCTGAGTTTATCACAGCTTGCTGTGGGAAACATGCTGTAGTTAACTAACACCAAAAATAGAAAGTATGGAGAAAACAAATTATCTATAGAAAGTTAAAGCACCGAAGTAAAGGTGAAAGCAATACATTGTTGCACTGTCTGTGTCTTTTCATAACCAAGACTCTATAGTTTTCCAAGAAGGTTTTTTTTAAAAACTACTGATCTTTATCTTAGTTCTGTTTAAAAATAATAATCATAATACTTATCTTACTAGGCAAAATTTTGTGATTGATTACTATAAATCACCAAGACTTTTGCAAATGGTAGTCCCTGAGGTTGGAGGCAACAGAAAAAATGAGTTGTATGTTCACTTTGGAGGACTTATCCAAGTAACCTAAAATAACTTAGGTTTTCAAGAAGAAATCTGTAAAAAAAAAAAAAAAAAAAAAAAAAAAAAAAAAAAAAAAACAAAACAACAAAACAAAAAAAAAAAAACACAAAAAAAGACAAAAATCTGTTATTCCTTTGCATTTTAAGAGGTGTTGCCAAATTAAATTGGTGTGTAACTTAGAGGTCACTTTATGTTCCTTAATTTATTCTTAAGCCGTGGAGGACACCATTTATAGCCCTCATTCTCAACTGTTATTTCATGCATTGGGAGTACAGGATATTCCTCCGTCATCTTGGTTATTGATTTGTAATATGCTGTACGATGTGACTTACAAAATTGCTCCACTGCATAATTTTAAAGGAATGCTTGAGAGCATCAAAATGTTTAGATTCCTTGGAATTACTTTACCCCAGTGGGTAAAGGATCAAATGACAGGACACAATTACTTACACATTTTCTATGTATTCCTCAGATTCATCTGCTATATCTGTGGAATCAAAGTTTCTCAGGAGTGTTCAACTTTGTTATAAGGATGTTTTTTTTCCTTGCTTGTGATTATTCTTCCTGCTCATCTTCAGATGAACTATAATACCTTTTTAGAAAATTGTTTCTTTGCTCTTTTGTGTATGCACAGACTTCGTTAAACCTATTTCCAAGGAAAACTCAGTGGGAGTACCAGCTTCTCTCCTTTCTCTAACCTGGTCAGAAATCTGTGCATGGTTTACGCTGTGAGCCTCAGCTGTTGAGGAAATTTCTCAGCCAGGATGCTCACTTGCCTAGTAGTAGCTTTAGTTGCACCTAGATCCCTGAACTCGACTGGCATGTGACTGTGCCAGTTGTTCTCAAGCCATTACATGTGTGTTTTCAGAAGAAATGAAGGCGCTAATAGGTTGTATTTAGGTAACACTTGATCAGTTATTACAGTTGTTGTTCTGATTAATTTTTTTGTATGTTATTCTGCTGAAGAGTACTCTATATTTTTCCTCTTCCCTTATGAACTTAGATTCAACAAAAGATGTGTCTACACAAAGTGACCCAGACATTGAAAAAAAGAGTAAGAAGGAACAGATAAAAATGTGGTTCAGCCCAAGAAGTAGGAAGATCCGATGTGTCCTGAACAAGAGTCAGCCTCAGACTACAAGTAGCATCCTTTGCCAAGACACATCCTCAGCTTATGATTTCTGTCCTTCCTCTTCTCCTGAAAAGCCCTCCAAGCCAACAAAAAAGCCAGTGCAGAGACAGAGTAAGAAGATGAAAAAGAAACGTCTAGCAGACATAAACAAAGCGTGGAGCTTAGAGAAGGCTGAGCAGAAAGGAGGAATTGAGAAGACTCCCAAGGAAAGATGTGTGACCATCTGCAGTCAGCCAATTGTCTTGTGTACTCCAGAACCAAATAGCTCTGGAGAGACACTTCAGCAGGAGTCTGTAAAGGAAGCTGACTCCAGCAAAAATACAGAAAATGTGGAAATGTCGCCACAGGTAAAATCCTTAGAGAAGAAAGATAACAGTGAGGTCATGTGCTCTGCAGAAGCAGACAAGGAAAAAATAGATGCTACAGAGACATCACTGTCAATAGAAAATGAAACTACGCCTTTAAAACGTGGAAGGGAGCAATCCAGGCTTCGGAGTACTTCTCGGTCTAAAAGACAGAGAACAGAGATGAGCATTATTGGGAAGTCAGACAGGCAGGCAGATTGCTTAGAGGAGTTACCTCAGGACTGCTCTGTCTCCCCAGCAACTGAATGCAAGGCACCAGTTCAGATTTCTTACTCTGTATCGAAACCCACTGACACCGTAATGAAGACAAGAAGCTCTGCAGTCTTTAAAGCAATAAATAGTCCCTCACTTCCAAAGTCTCCCTCTACCCCATCTACTTCTAAGACTTGTAATCGATTAGGAATACCACCCAGCCCTTCTGTGTTGAAGTCCCCTGGTGGTAACACAATTGCCAAAAGAAATTACAGAGGAGAGACTTTGCTGCATGTTGCTTCCATCAAGGTAGGACCATCATCTTCTAATTCAACTTAACTAGAGGCTTAAAAAGAGAAGTTACATTAAAAGTACCCTGGAAACCAATGACTTCAGTACATCCTGTTTGGGAGGTGTAGGTAGGAAGGGAGGAAATCTCATTTTGTGGTCTTTTCTTCTTGTAGGTTTATTGGGGAGTTTCCAACCCAATTATCTTAATTTTGTAAGAAATTACTGTTGGAATGATCAAAATGATTATACTTGAGAAACTGGGTGTACTGCGGTGTCAGTCATACCTATGAGTTCTAGAAAGTGATAAACATTCAAATGTTTTGGCTTTGTGTGCCAGAAAGCTGTCTCTGTGATTTGTTGTCAAAGAGCTTAGCTAAGTATTTCAGACCTCAGGTGATCCTGATCAATTTAACTTTACCTGGTAACTCAGCCAGGGAAAGATCTGAATTCTCTATGTAAAGATAACTCTATGTAACTTTAATTGAAGTTAACTATTTCTATAGTTTTTGAGATCCTCTACCTGATGCAAGTGTTGGCTCAAGAGGAACGACATGCTGCACCGTGTGATTCCCATGCTGAGCGCTATGCTCTGATCAGGCTGTTCTCAGAAACAGTGAGAGTTAGACAGAGTTGGGATGGACTTCACTTTTATGTAGGATCAATGTTATTCTTGGAATGACAGCTGTCACTTATTTTGCTGTGAAGTTACTATCTTAGCCAGTTCCTGCTGTGGTAGAACTTCATGACTTTGCTCTTTGCAACTATGTAAAAGCTGCAGGCAGGGTAAGTTGAATGCTTACCGTCAAACTAATCGGATGCACTAATATGGCAGCTGTCTTCTGAAAGGTCATTTCAAAGAGTTTGTAGTCTGGCGATTTAAATGTACTTTGTGCTGAATCATAATACAGAATACTGCGTGGTTAATAAACTGCCTATACTGGAAGAATTGATTTACCTGTAAGCATACTGACATTTATACAGCACTTCTATTTGTTGAGACAAAGGCTGTTCTTGATAAATAACTGTGTCCTCTTTCAAAGGCATTCTAATAAGCCACTCCTGCTGCATGAGACCTTTTTAAATGAAAGTGGCAGCTGAGCTGAGTTCAAAACTCATACTTGATGCCATTAATATGGAACTGGGGAGGAGAAGATAGAACATTGTCCTCACAGGACTCAGGAGCTTTAAAGGATAGGTGTCTTGTTACTTCGTCATAAGTCCTGTATATTCCTCTTTATTAAAGCACTGTTTACAAATTATCCTTCCATGATTTTCTGGGAATTTATAAGGAATACTGTTGTGATTGATTGGTTCTAAAAAAAACTGATCTACCTTGAAGTTTTTGCAAAGGTATTGTTTCCAGCAATGTGTCTGATACTTCTTTGGAACACAAGTATTTTAAGAAAACAGAGCATCTCTGCAGCTTATTGTGAGACTTGGAATAAACAGTAATATATTAGTAAGGTGGGTTTTCATTGCAAAGTATTTTGAAGATAAATGAGTAAAAATTAAACAGGTCATGCTATAGACAAAAAGGATAAATAAGCTTTGATTAACCAAGTTTAGTGGTGTAGCTGGCACTGCTTGTTGGCATTGGTACAGCCCTCTCTGGGAAAGGGATGGGACTATTTCAGTGGGCTGAAAAGCTGGCGTCCAGCTGTAGTGTAGGCGGTGGGGTGGGCATACACATGAATGCTTTTTTCATTTTGGTGTCATCTTTTAATGTTTATAATTATTGAGCTAAAATGGGAGGTTGCTTCTGTTCCTCATTAGTTCTGCTGTATTTTAATCCGTCGATTCCATTTGCATTGAGGTGCTCGTTAGTAAAGGCTTGTTGAACTAGGTAGGGCTTCAGGGTGATCCCGAAGTTATTGCTCTCTGTTAAATGTAACTAAAATAAGGCAAGGAGAGTGGTCTTTCAGTTGTAGCTTACTTGCACATATCTTTGTTTCCAGCTACTGAATTTCCAGTGCAACTGAGAAAGTTGTTTTACTGTCTCAAGCTCAGCTCCTCTTCTGTAGAAGTAGGTTACACAGATGATCTCCTTTCATTTGTGTTCTTCTTTCTTACGTAGCTTAATCGTGGGTACATTATGATATTCCTAAGAAGTTGCTGCATGCCTGGTAGTCAGGCAGTGTAGGCACAGTTACTAGTCCATGTCAAAGTGCATTAAGACTAAGTTGCTCAAGCCAGCATGATGTGAGGACTTGTTTTTTCTACAGAACTATTTATTGGTCATGGGGTTTGGTAACATTTTACGTGCAGTGAACAAGAAATAGTAGTGATTAATTGCCATGAATCTGCTAGGGGTGTGTGGCAATTGCAAGAAAACTTTTTTTTTTTGCATGCAAGTATCTCACGCAACCAGTATGTTTCTACATAGCTCTTGTGGGAACCCTGCTATGGAACTGATAAATGCTTTTTCTCAAAGAAACTGGTCTTGAAAGTACTAGGCTTTATGCTGTATGTATATTCTCACTGTGGCTTTTTTCCAAATAGCCCTGTCATTTTTTTGGTTGCTGGAAGAAGTGTTTTTCTTCCAGTTTTGTTTTATAGGTGATTTTTCTCTTGTTCTTTCCACAACCAGTAATGTTTTTCCATGTGTGTAGTGGGAAACAGACTTGTAGCTGCCACCCTCCCCCCAAAGTGAAATAAAGTCTAATTCTCTGGGACTTCATTAATTATAAAAAATAAATCTGTGTTCTTTTCATTAGTTCTTAGGATCTAATACCCTGAATTTAGTTAAAGCTAATTGGGTTCTCCCTTTTTTCTTATTTAAAGAGATAATAAACAACATTATCAGGCATTAAAATTAAGTGTATTGTGCTGTTTCAAATGATTCTGAGGGATTGTCTTCATTTACTACTAGTAGTTATTAACTTACGGAAATCAAAACAGTCCTCGAGAAGGGTTCTAGTGTGGATGAACTTAATGCTGAGTTAAACTAATAAATTAAAATAAATGTGGCTCTTCCCATAGCAAACAGCAGTCATGTTTCTCTTCCTCTGTAGTCATTAGAGGTAAAACTTCCAATTAGTTAAAATACAAAATGTGACCTATTGCACTCCTAATATTCTAAACTGGTAGGAAATTGCCCAATCAACAGGCCTTCCACTTGGGAATTAACTAGTTAATACAGAGTCTTAAATCTACCGTGGAGAGGAAAGAATCATGGTTTCTTGGTACAATACTTCAGGTCTTGGTTGTGCCTGTGTTTATTCTGCATTGCCAAGGGAGATGATGTGGGAGTTGACAGGGCGGAATCGCTGCTGCTGTGGATTCTAGGAAGTTTTCTAGTGCAAACTGCAATGCAACAGGACAGTGGAGGACCATGGCAACAGCCATGCTGTTACAAAGGAGTGCATGGGAGGCAGCTGGGAGAAGGTTTTGACTTTTCTATGTTATGTGTTGGAAGCAATTGGAGAGTTTTTCCCATTCTGAGGAAAGAAGAAATGACATCTATGCAGGGCATCTACTTGTTCGGGAGAAAGAGAGAAGGAGCATTTGGACCAGGTTTGCCTGCCTCCTGCTCAGGGACCCTTTAGCTTTGACAGCTGACCAGGAGGGCCTTTGTAAAGGCTTCACCCGTGGCTAGCCTGCTGTGCTGGACTCCTCATATTCATTATACTTAACACTAATAATAGATAATTCCTTTCAAGCCTGTGAGACCGTTCTTCCTCTTTATTTTTTAACAGTTTTTGTTAACAGTTTTTTTAACAGCTTTGTTAACAGTTAATGACACCTTAGAAAAGGAGAGTGAAAGAAGATTTTTGTGGGTTTGTGAACATGCGATGGCAAACATCAGATATCTTTTTAGATCATTTTTCAGGTGTCTGACCTAGTCAGCTGTTCGGTTCCTCGCTTTTGGTACCGGATGGGTATGTATCGTGGTTGAGTGTTGGGTCACACATGTACGTGGGAGGAACACCTCTCCTCCTGCCTTTCCCCTTTAGCCTTTAGGTACAAGAGAGGAGTTATGCTGCTGTGTAGTCAGATGCTCCCAGCCTTCCCTCAGCAAAAGGCAGTGGATGGACAGCATTGTTCCTGCCAGCTGCTTTACAGTGAATGAATACATCTGTTGGTCCAAGGTCTTTTTGTCCAGACCTTGTGATTTTGTGTGGCAGGTGACCTAGCTGTGCATATAATACCTACTTCATTAGAGAAACGAGGTCTGCTGACAGAAACTAGCAGGATGACTCAGATGCAGGGTGTAGTACCTGAGCCTGCTTTGAAGTTGCAGTTTGACACTAACGTTAAAGCCAAGTGGTGTAGGAATGGTAAGCGTCCTCCTGATTGAGTAGTATCCAGCAGGTACCTTAAGACAAATACAAAAGTGTAATGGTTTCAAATGCAGAACTTAAGAATATGAAAACTGGCTGTGAGTCACAGCAATCAATCTTCCCAAGTGCCAATTTGAAAGCTTAGAAACAAGTTGCCATGTCTCTTTCAATAATGCTTAGTTGTCGCTTCTCTTGTTTCTGAGGTGGGTTAAACTTTGTGAATGTTTTCTTTTTGTTAAGCATGACTACTTGTATGCTTGTTAGTTAATAAATAGTCTGCTGGGTAGGGAATTAATTTGGAGAAATTTGAGGTGAGAAACTCACTGGTTCCTGGAAAGAGTTTGTTGAAGGTTGGAGCATTCACCATTGCTATAAGCACTCTGTAATTCATATTTCCCCTCTTTGACCACTTACGAGTTGTAATAGTCTGGTTTTCCTCTCCCCTGTTATAACTTAAACAAGGAATGTATTTGGGTTGAAAAGGGGGGTTTTGTTCATTTGTTTTGATGTAAAGGTTGAAGTCACTTGGTTACCTTTGCAAATAAAGGGACAAGTATTTGGTTGAAGTGGTACAGGGTTTTAACTTCATCTTCCTGTACTGCCCTAATTCTTTGGATCTCTGTCTTTTGAACTGGTAGAATATATTCTCATTAATTTCATTTGAATGTGATTTTTTTGGGGTGGAAAATATCTGTGGTTAATGGAAATAGTAAAAGGTAAAATGGAATAAACCCCCTGTAAAGCAGGACATGAGTTCTTCTTAACCATCTGTCTGCATTAAAAGCATGACAGTTGACTTGGGGAAAAAAAAACTAAACCCAATACAAAAAACCTTGCTTAAGCCAAGTGAGGGTGGTTTTCTGGGCTCATTACATCTGTGCCTGCAGGAACTAAATTTTCATTGGGAGGGATGTGTTTGTAAAGCTGTGTAAATATAAATACCCTTCTCTGTGTAAGCCAATGCTGTCTTCTAGATCTGCCAACAGATGGCCCCAATGCCTTTCTGGCTTCTATGGTTTCCAGAGTTCCCTTAAGCTGTAGCAGAGGAAGAGCAAACCCATTCATTGCATTACTGTGTTGTCACTATACATAAGCTTTGTTACGAGCTTAAAATGTCCTTTGCTTTGTTTCTTCCAAACGGATAGTTTTACATTCTGCAGAAGTTTCTGCCTCTTCAGAAGCTGGTTGTAATCCTTCATTGATAATGAGATTTAAAAATAAACACTTCCCTGTGAATTGTTAATGTTGGCATTTTTCTACCTGGTGTTTGTCCTGTTCTCTGTTTCTGAGCAAGTAGTATCTCCAGTTACATTTCCACTCCACTGTTGCTGCAGTCTGCTGTGACAAGCTGTGAGGGCCCCTCCTTGTAGCATCTGGTATGGTTATGACTCCATATTTAGCACTGGTGATTTTATGCTGGCATTGCTAGATCAAGTAAACTCAAGGGACTAAATGTACAAAGCTGACTTCAATATTGGTCAAAGCACAAATTTATGAAGCATGTTTGAATTAGCAATTCCGTGCTAATAGGTGTAGTGTCTTCTGTTTGCTTACTTGTGGAGGGAAGATGTAAGGTATGTAGATATTTTATGGCTGGGACTTGCCCCTACCAGCTCCAACATCTATTAGCTTTTAAATGTGAGTAATTCCACCATCTTTGTTAGAATTAGTTAGTGCATTAACTGTACCTCTTTAACTCTTGGATCACTGTCAGATGATGGTCCTGCTTGCAGGAGGGACTTTAATGTGTCTGCTAAGGATCAGCTTCTTGAAATGTAGTTTTTCACTTTTTTAAAGTAAATATTCACAATGTGCTAACTGACTGAAGAGCCTCTAAGAGGACAAAAGGCACATTCTCCTTGCTACAAACAACTTTAACATGTCTCTTATAACTGCAATTGTCAGCACCTGTCCAGTCATTACACAGTACAACGGGCCTGACAGCTTCCCCTCCCTTTCTGCCACTCAATGCTAGGTACTGGTTGCAGGGAGCAGGTTCCATTTACAGCTGAAATGATGACAATATTTGTCTTCTGTAAACAGCAAAACACCACTTTTTCTAATTTTGACTTAGACCTGGATTTCAGTCTGTGGATGCTGTCAGTACTGGTGTCCACACCAGCAATATTTCCTTTGATAAAACTGCAGCAATGTTGTCAAATCAATGTTCACATAACTCCTCTGAAAAGCTGTGATACTGCCTAGTGCCCACACAAATTATTAGCTATGCTTACTGCTTTAAAGGAGTACTCTCGAAATGTCAAACCCTTGCTGTACATGTTTGCAAACTTAACTTGAAATGATAAGTTCAGATCTCGCTCATTACAGATAAATGTGTCTTCCCTCTGTAGAAAAATATCTAATGATGAGCACTGTCTTAGCTGCCTCTGAGGAACTCTTCAGATTTGATGCATGTTTGTTACCTTGCAACCGTAAAGAATATGCTGCTGTTAGAATTCTTTAATTGCTTTGAAAGGTAACATTTTGCTGGGACATCTAGGTTCTGAATGTAATGCATGAAATTGATCTCTGATGTGTTAATTTACTTGACTGTTGGAAAACCAGGGATTCTTAGCATTTTTTGGGTGAATTTTGAGTTTTCAGTTTTTGCTTGCTGGATTTCTTGCTACTGAGCAGTCTCTTGATATTTTCTCTCCACTAAAGAGTAAAGATTAAAGTTATTTTGTTTTTCAGTGTTCCTCAATGGTTATAAAAAAATGGAATTAAGTTTATCTTTGTTGTATTTAAAGCTTAATTTAATATTCTCTCACCTTTTTTTAAGAAATGCTGTGGAGTAACAGGAATTTCTTGACTTGCCACTGCTTAAGAGTGCAGAACTTTCTGTATATCATGGATTAAACTCCTCTTCCCCCCTCCAGGCCCCAATTTTTTTATATATTGCAGATTTGGTGAAGGGCAAGAGCTGGATACCAGTCTGTATATTAGTCTTTTCTGGGGATT
The DNA here is from genome assembly GCF_963210335.1 of Falco punctatus. Taxonomy (NCBI): domain Eukaryota; kingdom Metazoa; phylum Chordata; class Aves; order Falconiformes; family Falconidae; genus Falco; species Falco punctatus. The sequence continues at coordinate 9,379,272 of NC_137588.1, forward strand.
GCAATACCCTGATCTAGGGAAAGTGTTAGTGGTCATCTTGAAATGCTTGGCTGGGGTGGATCCCACCAAAAAACCAACCAACCCAAAACAACAAAAAAGATACACCCCCACCCCACCCACACCAAAAAAACCTCAACAAAACCAAAAAAAATAAATCCCATAACCTAAAATAAAAATAGCTGGGGTATTGGTAGCAAGCTGTGCAGAAACTTGAGGCCTACTGGGGTAGTTTGGCCTTTGAAAAGCTCGCGTTTAGGTCATTAGTTTTGGTCATTAGATGGCCCTTGATGATCTCCTCCTTCCCTGTTACTCCATCGGCTGAGAAGTGGTGCATAGCTGCTCCTAATAAGAGTGCAGGTAAATCATGGCTTTGGCTTAAGAGATGGTACCTGATGATAAGAGGTGTGGGACAGCCTGGCCCCATTAGTTGTGTACCTGTAGCTGTGGTTCTCCCAGCATTGCAGCAAAAATTCTGGAACAAAATTCATGGTGCCCCTTCAGGTAGGGCAGACCTATGCAATTGCAGCTCTGTAGTAACAAATGCCAGAAGCAGGAATTGACATGGCACAAAGTGAGTTTTAAGTACCAACACCTGGGGTGCAGATGGTGCTGTGAAAGAAGGGGATCAAGGTCTGCTTTTAGTCTTTGGGTTACTTTTCCCACACACTCTTAAAAAGACCTGCACTGCAGAGATTTCCTTGCCTTAGCTTCTGCAGGAAGCTTCTGCTTGCCTATTTATAGCTACATCTGTATATACCCCAATCTTATTACCGGCTTTCTCTCTTGTAGAAGGCAAATGTTAGTGTCAAAACCTCTGATTCGCAAATCCTGCCCAGTTGCTTCCTATGCCTTGTCTCTACTCAGCCTCTTCCCAGAATTTCTGCATTAGTTGCCACCCTTTTCCACATACATTTCCTTGCTTATAGTGAAAACTGAATATAGCGTTCTTCCAAAAAAGCAAATGAAAACTATCTTGGTAAAATAACTGTCAGAGAAAGTGTCAGTGAGATTCAACATAAGTCGTAATTGCAGTGTTAAATAGAACTCTTTCCCTTTTCCTTTTGACTTGTGGGAAAACAATTTATAGAAGCTTGTCAGGCTTATTCATCTTTTACCTATGCATGTTTCTAGCCAGTTATTTAGATTAGTTTGAAAAAAAAAAATCCAGTCTGAAGGACAAGGAAATTCTCAATAAATGCTCCTGACTTTAGTCCTTGTGGTTGAATCTAGCAGACAGATTGCAATCAGCACAAACTTCTCTATTTATTCTGAGTAGTCTGTTATATGTAGCAGTTTTTACAGAAATACGTATTTTTAGCTAAATGTGTAGGTGCTTCTAAATGAACAGTAATGATAAACTGTGTTATCCTGACAATATCTAAATGGAAGACTGGTAACATTACATTTTTACTGCAGCTAAATTTATAATTCTGCATCTCATAAATTTTTGTTGTCTTTTGTATCTTCTTTGTTATTTTTTAATAACTATGGTTTTTTTTCCTATGTAGGGTGATGTAGCAGCTGTTGACCAGCTGCTGAAAAATGGGGCAGATCCCAATGTCAAAGATAATGCTGGCTGGACACCACTTGTGAGTGTTGAAGACTTTTCTGGTGTTATTTCACTTCTAATCAAATTTCATTTCAGCTCTCCTTTGCCATTTTTTAGTTCCCTTTACACGCATTTAGGTGGCAAAGGATTATGTGAAGTGACGATAAACAAGTTTAAAAGAATTTATGAGCAACTACTGACCTGCCCAAATCCAACACTCTGCTGCTGGGGCAGGGCATGCCGACGCATCAGCCTGTGAGTCTGCAAATGCAGAAAATAGAACTATGGTAGCTAGAAAATTATCAATTGCAGACAATGTGATATATTTTATGGTTCTAAATGTCATCAATGTTTTTTACCATTTTGGAAATATATCAAGTTGTTGAATGAAAATTACTCGAATTACAGAAAATAAATAAAAGGTTCTTTTCAACCATGACTTCTTCCTCTCCTGAAGAATACTCTTGACAGAGCGTAATCTGGGAGGCTTTATTCCCTGTAGTCCAATTTGCACACAATTGGCCTTTGTTCAGTTCACTTCTGTGCTTTTTATTAGTGCTAGGTTCCAAGGTTAATTCATGTCAGGAATGTAATGCAGTATCCTTGCATTGTCTTCCCCAATTGTCTTAACTGAGAATTGTTTGAAAATTAATTTGGCTGGTATGACAGGAGTCCTTCCTCTGAATTCTGTTTCACTTGAGTTTCTGCTCTTACACGTTTACCCAACTAGCACGAGGCATGTAATCATGGGCACAAAGAAGTGGTGGAGCTGTTGCTACAATACAAGGCGTTGGTGAATACTACAGGGTATCAGAATGATTCACCGCTTCACGATGCTGCCAAGAATGGGCATGTGAGCATTGTTGAGCTCCTGCTTTTGCATGGTGCTTCCCGTGATGCAATGTAAGTAGATGTGGAATGTTATTTTAACTGTGGTATTAACTACAGCTACAACTTCCAGGGTGTATGTTAAGTAAATGTGACGCAAAGCTACTAATAAATGTGATTTATCTGAAGTGAGGGGGTGGGTGTTAAATGTATACTTTGCTATACTTACATCCTACTTTTCCAGGTAGGTGTTGCCTTTCCATTTGGCTTTGTCCTAAGCTTTTCTGAGGATGTGTAAGTCATAGATAGCTGGAGTATTGGAGATTGTACTAGGAAAGTAACAAAATATGCTTACCCTATTCTTACCCTTTCCTGTTGGGATCTTGTTATAGCTACTGTCAGACCTAAGATGCTGAGCTAGATGAGTTTTGAACTGCTACAGCTGTTTTCTGTCTCTTTACTTTTACTACTTTACTTCCTAGCAGAAGGTGTTTTGGTCCCATCTCTTCTGCCTTCACAAATGACATAGATACAGGCTGAAGTTTGGGGAATGTTTTTTGTTTAATTATTTTTTTCCTTTCTGGACTAAAGCACTAATTCTTGAAACACTGTTTAATTAAAAAAATAAAAAAAGCTTAGAAATATTTTCAGCTCCATCTTCTATACAGTTACACCTCCTGAAGATTTTGGCATTTGTGTATAGGAGGTGCTAAAGAATCTGTTAGTCTGTGAATAACCCTGCAAGCTATTAGTATTTCAGACACCAAATGTGGTTTTAGGTGTAGTATCGCTGTTGTGCCAGGGCCTGTGTGTGTAAAGTTTGACTCCAATGCATGTTGTCAGTAGGTGTGTGTATACAGTAACACGATAGGATGAAGTCTTGCATGACATGAATTTCCTTGCCAGCCACATACAGAAGCATAAACAAGTTCAGCTTAATCACTTCAGCTTTCAGTATTTGCTCTTGAAGCTTACAGAATTAAGGTACTATGTAGAAAAACATAGGGTTTTCAAAAACAGTCCTAGTCTTGAATATGCCGGAGTTTTTTTTTTAAATCAAAACAACAAAACAAACCTACAACTTTAGCATGAAAAAGTAAAACAAGGATCAATTGTTCATCTTCACTTTGTTCTTGAACAACAAAGACCAGCTCATCACACCTTGAAAAGCTGACAGCTTCAGAAACTAATTTTCAAGCCACTTGAATATCAGGAACTGGTTGTGTGACACTTATCACTTGTCTGTCTAGTATTTGAAAGCGTAGCACAGCCAACAGCTTGATGCACGGTTTTGACAGGACTGGTAGATTTGCACAGCCAAGACTCCAAATGCCAGCAGCAGACGCTTCAGGTCTCTTATTAGCCTTAGCTGCATGTGTTCGTGCAAACTGAGATGAAGCTGAAGCTCTTTCAGCTCATTCTACATGAGCAAACATGACTTTCTATTGAAACAGAAGCTTTTTAATCATGGAAGGAGAGATTTATGTAAACCTTAAATTCTGTCTTGGCTTTTCACCGAACACGGGTAATGTTCAGTTGTATATTAAAACAATGTGATTAGGGTAAGTCACAACTCTGCAGCTAGCTCCCCCTTGCAGTATTCTAACCCACTTCTAAGTATGTTACTGACTTAATTTCAAAGGTACTTGGAATCTCTACTGCATGGTGTTACATATACTTTTTTTATTATTATTATTTTGACTTAAAATCTTTTGGGGAACAAATTTAGCTGCCTCTAATCTTTGTTTCATTTGTCTGGCAAAAGGAACCACAGGTGCTCTGGCAAAAATCTAGTCCTGTATGTCCCCCCTGGAAAATTTGAGGTTTCCAAAATTTCTGTAGACTCTCTCTGGCTGAAATGCTACTGTGCATGTTACTATTGCATTGATGATGGAGAGGGGTTGGGTTTTGTTTGTGCTTTCCCCTATTTTTACAGAGAGCATTAGAGATGCAGAGAAGGGCATGTATAGGTAAAGTGTTCAGGCTAGAATAATAAGACTTTACTGACATCTTCCAAATGCTACCAAGAAACAATAGAAACAAGAACAGTATGTCAGTGTCTTCTGAGAATGTTCTCTGTCTTCCTTGCATCCTGTGCCCAGCTAGCTTCCAGCAATGAATTGTGCCGTGATCTTCCCTTGAATCATGGCTTTGCAGATCTTAGAGGGTCTTTTTCTGCCGCTGCCTCTGGTAGTTGTAGTTCTAATTAAACAGTGGTTGGATTTGCCTATGTAAGTGGGTTTGAACCTTCTTTAATGTAGAAGGTTTAAATTACTTTCTTTTTTTTTCTAGTGGGTGCAGGTACCCTTATAATGAAGTCACTTTATTTTTTCCTAGATCCCAGAGACCTGCAGACACAGGAGGCGAGAACAGGGTAGTCACTTAAGATCGTGCAATTATAGTTCTTTTCCATATGACTAGTTATAATTGGCCTCTTTTGTACTTAATGCAGGATCTGCTCACCTTCACGTTGTTACTTTAGCATCTTTAAAGTAGAAATTGAGCACTGAACTTGCATCTCAAAGATTTATTTTCTTTAGGAATATACATGAGTGCCTTAACTTTAGAGGTATGCAGTATGTGAGCTAAGACTATACCAAACCATTTTTGCCAAGCTGATAAATTTGGCTAATCTTAGTTTTCTCTTTTTTGGGGTATATAAAACTTCCTAGTCCTTTTGTGGGCTCTTCAGGCTCTCACTGAACTAACTTTCAGCCCAGGAGAGGGTCCTCTTTATCCTAGCATAGCAAGATGATTCTTTGGTACCTCATGGGAGTGGGGAGGAAAGATTGATGAGTTCACTGTGGTTACTTAAAGTCTTTTCTTTTAGCTAAGCTAAGTAAAATGCGAACGTGATAAATGTATTCAAATGTTACTTGGGATGCTATGAAATATATTGCATGAAACCTCACAAAAGTGACTGATGTCTTGCAGCTGTTTTGACAGGAGAATTAACTCAGTTTTGTATCTTAATGTCCCTTGTGTGCTGGGGAGTTAATCTACTGGAATAAAAACAGAGCTTGTGTTGAATAGTCTGCTTAGAGCAGTAGTTTTGAAATTTAGCGTGATACTCAATTTTGCAAGATGAAATATTTTTTTTAAAGATGTGCCATCTTTACTGACTGCAGGCCCAAAGGCAGGTAAGATCCACTGGTCTGTAGAGGGAGGTAGGATATGTCTGGGAGCAAATACAGCCGCTTTCTAAGGGATCTCAATTCATGAGGTGGACAGGGATTAGCATAACCCTAGCCATCAGAGAGCTGAGACTTTGCAGTTTCAGATTTAGATCATCAGGTTCACAGACCCATCAAATATGTCTCATTCCAAGTGAGTCTTTCAGGCTAGTTTTTTCTCCATGCATGTTAATGCATAGTGCATTCAGAAGTAACTGTATGTAATATGAAGCAACGACATGTATTTTGGACCAAATGAATACAGGTGGGAACTACCTCTTTTGCCAGAAAGCAATCCTTGGATTTCAGTATTCCTTGGCAAAACCCAAAATTTTGCCAATCTGTAAGATTTAATAGTTGTGGCACTTCTTGTCATTTGAAGTTTTCAGTGACTGAGAAAGATATGAACTACAAATGAAAAATATTATATGGACCAGTGGACCTATTAATTGTCCTGTTGGTCTAGTTAATTTCTTAAGTTAATCTCCTACACATAGCTAATTTTTGTTTTATAGCTTTTTTCAAGTGCTCACTCTCTTGAATTGTCTTTTTTTCCTTGCTTCACAGCAAGCTAAGTGATTTGAAAAATTAGATCTGTGCATTTGCAATTTCACAGTACTTCCTAAATGCTTTCATCAAATGGGCTATCTTTCCAGTTTTTCATGCACAATAAGTTTAGCATTAGTAAAAATTGTTTTGTTGCCCCATTTTTTTAGATATTAGTTGGTTTTGAGTAGTTTTGAGTTTGATTCTGAACCGGCCTGTGGGAATGCTTAGGGATAGACTGTGGTCCTCTGTTTCAAAGAGCATAGTGGCAAAAACTGTTAGAACCTGTGGTTAATTCCAGGAGGTATTAGACCCATGACACTGTCATAATTTTGTCTGCTTTTATAAGTGAAGAAAGTGCAGGATGTTGCTGTCTTAAGTGCAAGACAGTATGCTTAACTTCCTGCTGACAGTAGGTTAATTAAAACCCTGGCCTTGTTTGGATATCTAAGATGGTCTTTCTGGCTACACAGACTAAATTTTCTTTCTTCTGTCAGGTTCAAGAAAGATTTCTGCTTACCATAGTCTCAAAATACAAGTGCTGACTTCCACATGCAAATTGGTAGTTACACTACTGCACTAGCACCTGGTTGTGAGATTTCCATTCAAAACTGAACTCTTTTGTGGGGTGGGGTAAAACTTGATTTATGCTCAGCTGTGGAACAGGAAGTAAGCTGCTCCATTTTGATACCAGAAGTTAAAACTCCTGATTACAAAGTAGTATATAGTCGTCATTAGCTTGTATCGGAAGCTGCGCAAGTTTGTGGCTTTGAAAGAATAGGCAGGGATGTGTCTCCCTATTTATCTTCTCCTCTGGACACTTACTTCCTGAAAGTTTAATGACACATTTAGAAGGTAGCTGTTAAGTTTCTTTTTGACTACAGCAGTTAGTTCTGTTGTCTTCGTGCTGAAGACTTCAATGGTGTTGCACCATAAACTGAATCTCATTTCTAAAGGTTTTCATAAGCAATTATTTTGATGTCAGTCCTTAAGATATCATCTGTCGTCTCATGTAAAGTCATAGCAGATTACATTGAGTTGCTCTTCATTGGGCTCATCTTTGTTCTCAGCACAGTCATCCTGCTCTTTGATTGGAGTTTGTTCTAGCCGTAATAGCCCTCTACCGACTATTCAGTACCTTGATGACTGACTAATAGGAGATTGCTTGTATCAAAGGATACATCTGACTCTTGAATGTTTAAAACAGCTTGCAAAAAGCCCACTCTCATTCTGGTAGAAAGAAGTATGCCTTAAAGACCTTGTATTTTAGCTCAAGCACCAGAGACACTTACTTCTCTCTTGTAGAAACAATTGTGTCTTCCTTCTGTAAAGCAGCCATGTGCATTGGACCCATTTTAACAAACCCAGACCTATAGAGTAAGAGCACACAAACAGTTATAGACTTTTTTTTTAAAATGCTGTATGTGTGTGTTAGAGTGGACTTAATGTGCATGTCTCCCTTATTTGTTTTTTGGTTTTTGCGAATGGGGTCAAAATAATTTCTTACTCTGAATAAGGCGGATGATTTCTGTTGTTCAGCTTAGCTGAATAAAGACAAAACCTTCTGTTTCCCATTCCTGTACCTTAGTGATGCCCTTGTGGCTGCATAGATCTGGTCCTTGATCCCTGATCATAGGGTTAAAAATAATATACATTCCTAAATGTTAAAAACTGTTCCCCTAGTAACTGCTCTGAGAAGTGTACCAGCCCAGTGGAGACTGGGCAAGGCATGATCTTTCTGATCATGATTACTTACTTTTTGGATGGTTAGTGGGTGCTAACTAAAAAGAACAAATCTGCTTTTAGCCCTTGTTCTTTGAAAGGGATGTGTAAATTACAATAATATCATACTCAAGACCCGTTGTTAGAATGTATTCCATGTGTTAGGTTTTACTTTGTGAACCCTCTTTTCTCCTGTTTCAGCTACTTTTTCCTCGCTTTCCTTAAGCTCAAGCTGCTTTGTTGCAAATAGTCAAAACTCTTAAAGCCATCCCTTGGGCTGGTGTTCCTTTTATCAGACTTCAACTCCCAAGTTTGTTATGATTTACTTTAACTACAGCACCTTAACATCCTGTGAATAGCCATTCAATCAATGCTGCATAATGATGGGACAGCATTTTGCAATACTCTGGTAAGAAGTGACTGAAATTATCTTAAAAATATAGAAAAAAAATTAAGTCAATACAGAGGGAGTAGCTGGAGCTTTTATTTGTACAGTTTAATTGGCAAAAAATGTTCTTTATTTAACTGTGGTGGCCTATATATTTATCTATGGTAAACATTCATGATGTTTTTTTCAGTAGTCAAGGATCTTACTGTGACTTGGAAGGGGGAAACACTCCCAAACTTCTGCTATCAATATGCAGTGATTTCTTCCCCCTGTTTCGTTCACAGTAAAAGGTCAGCCATCTAGTCAAAAGGTGATTTTTCCTGTATGTGCTAATATATATATTCTTTCCCCTGCCCCGCTGCCCGATACATTTTTCAAAGGAGCTCTATCCTGCAGCTGTTTGAGTCAAATATGGCCCTTATTTCAGGAAAGGGCAAGAGCTACCCTGATGATGCATGACAAAGCAGGAACATCATGACAGTATTTAATGGGCTGCAACTCCCAGGACTGGGCTGAGATTTAACCAATTATAGTCTGCAGAATTTGTATTATGCTAGCTCTCCGCTCATTAGTAACAGAGAAGAGCTTGGAGTTGGTAATATTGTAAAACTAACAACTGTAAAATGCCACCCCAGAATCTTCTCTGTGGGGCTCTGAGGATTGTTGTTTTCCCAAGAGGCTATTTGGTGAGCAGTGCTCAGTCAGTAGCATAGAAAGGTGCTAAGGTCAGATGCGTCTTTCAGCTTTGCACTGGCCAAAGCCTCCTGGTTAAGTCTGAGTGAAGACTTAATGATGTGAGCTTCTCTTTGGGCTGGATTGGGTTATGGCCTTATGTGGAATTCCCTGTAAAGCTTCCTAGATTCGTACTCTGCACAGAAATGTGTGGCAAACTAAGAGACGGCACTTTGAAGATGAGGAGGTTTTTGACCTCTTTAAATGTTTCATTGATGACTAAGCTTGCTGGATTTCAGATACTGAGTCAGGGCTTTGTTCTCAGTGACAAGCTTCCCCTTCATAACGAGCTCTTATTATGCCTTTTGAGAGCCAGAGCTACGTGATGTGGGGAGAAGAGGATTGGCTGGAATGGCCATTATTCTTGCAAAGGGCAAAGCAAGCAGAATATTTCCCAAGAGTACTGGCAGAGGATCGTGTTTGTTAATGGCAATTATACCTGTTCTGCGGTTTCAAGCTTTCCTGCACACGCTACTGTCCTGCAGCTGCAAAGCTGTGTGAGGAAGTGATAGAAGCCATGGCTGTGCCTGCTGTTGTGTTTATAGCAAATCGTGTCTGTCTGAGTAACGCTGAAAGAATGAGGGAGGAAATGGGTCTCGAAGCATATCTAATAACTATGAGGTGCCACATAGGATGAATAGTGTTCAACAAAATTGGCAAACCAACTAGAATCTGAATGAATTGGCTATAATGTGTTCTGTGGAACAGCACGCTGAGGGGAAAATGAGATGTGTACTCAAATTTTGGAAGTGCGAGGGAGCCACTGTTCCCAAGTAGGAAGCAGACAGCTTTTCCCATAAAAGCATAACCACATCAGGTTCTGATGTTTAACACAGTATGTCATGTCTTTTATGGCAAATGGGTAAGCCAAAAATAAGTTTCTTGGTAATATGACTGCAATGAAGGATTAAAGCTGAAATTTCTGGGTCTTGTGAAGGATATCAACGTGCATCTTGAAACAGTTTAACAAGGATTCTGTTTATTTAACTGAACATTCTGCTCTGAACATCCCTTACTCCTCAGCTGAATGCAGCAGCTTGTAATTCGGTATCCATCTGTCTTGGATGCAGTTCTTACTTGAAGCTTTGTGGTTTTTAGCTGAAATTACATATTAATAAGAAAGTGGGAGGGAAAGCTACCCAGCTAATGTGCCCAGTTAGTTAAGAATCAAGTCACATTTTATTTACTTAAACCCATCTGTGCTTGTTTTGCCAGTAATATATTTGGTCTACGGCCTGTGGACTATGCAGAAAGTGAAAAGATGAAGTCTGTGCTAATGTTACCAGTGAAAAATGAATCATTTTCACTTAAGCAGCCCTCTGAGGTAAGTGTGTGTTGTTTTTGTTTTGCTTATTAAAAGACTAGTTCATCCTGTAAGTATTGAAGGCTTGAACCAAAGTACAGTACATCACCTGCCTTTACAGGGAGATTTAAAATAGGCTGGGAAACTTAACTTGCACAATATTTCTAGAATATATGTGGGACGCTTAAAAGCTATGATATTCTGTGTTATAGCTTTATCTGGGAAAACAAAGGATGTTTCTTGTAATGTGCTTTTATTATAGGAGAATAAATACTGTGTTATTCTTGAAGTATTGTTGATTGAACTTTGCTATTGTTGTTGTTTTTCTGCATATTTAAATTTGCTCTACTTGCCAAACTGGCTGAAAGCAGCAGCAGTTTTTGCTCCAAGTGCTTCTTGTGTGCCTTTAAAAGACTGCTCCAGTATCATCCTGTGTCCAATAATGAAGATACCACCAGCTCAGCAGCTGAAAACAGCTTTTGGATGATTGTTCTGGGGTTTTTGGTTTTCCCCTCTTCTTCCCAAAGACTTCTCAGAACTTGTGACCAAAATCAGGTTAATTCAGACTTGGAAAGTTACTGCATTATGAAATGCTTTGTGCTTCCTAATGAATGATGACTAAACTGACCTAGCTTATACAAGCAGTTCTGGTCTACTCCAGGGTATACAGCCTGTTATGATCCCTTCTCATTGAGGTAATATGATACCCATTGGCCAAAAGTAAACTATTGCAGCTAAACTAGCAAGGATATGACTCTTCCTCCTACCTGTAGCAAATGTAAGATGCAGCTCTTCTGTTGTAAACAAAACACTTGGTATTTGCATTTGCTTTGGGGATGAGTGTGTGCCAATGGATGCGACCAGCTCATGTGGATGACTCCATCCAAAGCCTGAGGCATTAGGGTAACTGAGTCTTAAAGGTATGTCTGTACTATGGAATCTGGGAATACTTACAAAGACCAGGGAGCTGAAATACCACATCCTTGTTAGCATAAATCTTGCACAAGCAGCTCCTCTTACTTTTTTTTGTAGTATCTGCATAAAAAAATTGCAGCATTCATTACTTTACAGGGCAGTGTATTAGGGACTCTTTAGTAAAAGTAAATGCAGGTATTAATTATGTAGGTTACCCAACATATTAGTAGCTTATCTGTTGGTAATACTTCACTAGAAGAAGGAGGCTTTACTGCTTTGTTGGAAATCCTTTCCTCCTTCAACACTGCAGTCAGTCAGGCTGTTTACACAGAGTTCAACCAGCTATATGCATGCACACCAGTGGCTATAATAAAAAGGCAAAGAAGAAGAAAAAATGAGGCACAAGTACCTCTGTCAAGCTTTTTTTCCCTTGAGAGCTAGTTTGTTATATAGAGTTTTATCTATGGACCCTGTCCACTAAGCTTGCCATGAACTGTTTTTCAAAATATTTATTCTTAGTAAATGAAGCTGTCAAACAAGTTAGCTGTTTCTTCATGCTTTCTAAGCATTCAGCTTATTGTAGGATTTTCTGTTCATGCAGGCACTGAGCCCCAGCCAGCCAAGGGATGGACCTCTTGGTATATTGGGGAGCAGTCTTAGTTCAGAGCAACAGAAACTGCTGAACAAACTAACAACAGTTCTGAAGGCTCAAAGGTGTAATGAATTTAATAGCAGAGGTATGTAGTCTTGTTGAAATGTCTCTGTCCAAATATAAGTAACTACAGTTCTGCATTTTAAGATACCAGCTGCAACAGGGTTTTTTATCATTGCTAGTAAGTGCAATTTCTGAAATCATTGAATTATAGCTGTAGTAGAATGGTGGTGTGTTCCATGTAAGCACATAAAAAGCCTGCCTGGTTACTGAGGCAGGAGACTTCCGGTGGAGCCACAGCTCAACAGTATATTATCTGTTGTTTAAAAATCCCTAAGTTCTCCTCAAAGACCTCTTCTCTCTACACCTTTACTAACTTTAAGGTGTCTGCTCACATGAGACATCCTGTAAGGTTTATATCTTTCAGAAGTGAATCTTAGGCAGAGGTGCCTTTAGAAAGACCATGTCATTGACTAGAAGTTGACGAAATTCTTCTCGCATGTCGTCTTCCTCATTCTTCATTAAGATGATGGAGCCAAATTATGGTACCAGGGTGGCAGCTGGGAGTTTGTTCCCTTTTGAGGAGGGGAACATTGTCTTAATCCCCTCTATTAGTTTTTCTTTGGAGTGCTGCTTTTCCTGCTTGTGAAATAAATGCTAAGGTAATTTTCTTACAATCTTTCACATTCTGATTACTACTCCAGAATAGTGAGTTGAGTTTTGTTAGCTTTGTGTTAAAGCAGTGAGATCCCATAGTAAGATTCCTGTTAGTTATATTTAACTTTAAAAGGATTGGGAAAAAAAAATAGTCCCATAAACCAGAGCCGCCTCTGAAGATTTAAGTGTTAGCTTAGAAACTATAAAAACGTGACTTCCCTTTTTCACAGCTACTGTGTTGAAACCCACCAAATTTCTAATAGTGCTTCTACTTACATCTTGGTCTCAAAAATCACATACTTGTGCTGGCAAGAGTGGTTAATAAATTACTGTAGTCTGTTTATTCTTTAAATGGTGATTGATTGCTTCTTAGCCAGGCATGGTTCTGATTTTATGTGCTTTTAGTTCTACTGATGTAATCTTTCTCCTAGTAACTCATCTTGTTATCCCTGATGTTCCGATGCCAAGTACTTTCAAGTGTATGATGGCTGTTCTGACTGGATGTTGGGTCCTCAGGTTTGAATGTAAGTATTAAATAGATGGGATTCTTCAGGCTTTTTAACCAGAAATTGTAAATGGGGTACCAGAGAAAATTTTCTTTTTCAGCAACTGTCCTAATATCAAAACTAGCTTAACATAAAGTGTGAGTGTTTTGTTTTTTAATCTCCTGAGTGACAAAAGATGTAATTAAATACAACTACTCTTTCCTTGGCAAATGTGTGCATTTCATTATTAGATGTATGGCATAGGTCATACCCTAAGTATCAGTGGGGAGTGAATTTGTTCATTGCTACATTAAGAATGATTTGGAAGATCATGGAAAATACCCTGGGAAGAGGAGGGAGGAATTTATTAAAGTCTTGAATTTCATATAAGCAGCTTCCATTGAAATTGACAGGAAGCTTTTGCTTGCTTGATGTATGTGATCAAGGCCTGTAAGAAGGTGAGGTGTTGCCTATTTACATATAGGCTGAGATCTGTTAAAACTTCTACCCACAGTTAGGCTGTCAGCTGATCGTAACCCCTGTTTGTACTTTCCACTGAAGTTCTCTGTTGAGAAAATTGATAGGCTTTATGCAATCACAGGCTCGGGCAGATCAAATGTATATGTAACTTTTGATGCCTGTTTATGTACATGCAAGCCCTGCAGACTGGAGTGCTCTTCAACTAGAATAGTAACCTCCAAGAAAAGATGACTTGCATGGTGTCTCCTTAGCATGCAAGTAGTTCTGATGTCAGAGTCACACAGAATGGTCAGGGTTGAAGGGACCTCTGGAGATCACCCAGTCCAGCCCCCTGCTAAAGCAGGTTCTCCTGGAGCCGGTTGCAGAGTCATGTCAAGGTGGATTTTAAATGTCTCCAGAGAAGGAGACCCCACAACCTCTCTGGGCAGCCTGTCCCAGTGCTCTGTCATCCTCAAGGTAAAGTATTTCTCCCTCATTCGGAAGGAACTTGTTGTGTTTCAGTGTTTGCCTGTCGTTGTTGTGCATGTCATCTGTCATGCAATCTGTAATTAGTTTTTATACAGTGTGTGCTTTTTTGTACAGCTGTTCTGTGGACTAACACCCCAAACTCTGCTTTTTATTCTTTCTTTCCAATACATTTCTTAGTATCTGCTTTCACAGTAGTTGTAAAAGCCATCTTCTTCCCCTTGACCTTTATGACTAAGTCCTATTAGCTAATAAGTACACTACAAATGAGTTAATTGTCCATGGAAAACTCACAGACAAATTTCATTCCAGTTTTCTACTGTGTAACTAAACATCAGAATATAGGATTCTTTAATGGTCTAAATTTTCCAGTCACTAATGTTTATGAAGGCACTGCTTAAAGCTTCAAAAGCTGCATACTAATTTTTCAAATAAAGTATGTCATCAGACTCTTTGAATATGGGACTTCTTTTTTTTCTGATGTGTTCATTTGCCTTGCAGATAGTCAGTGGATTTGTTCCATGCTTTTTTTTAAAGGGTATGTTGAATTCATGTCCCCTCAGAAATGTTTTCTGCAATGCCTACAGTGGCATCCGATTGTAGACTTTATAAGCATTTGCAAAAGGAAAAGGCTGTGTTGTCTTTGTATGGTGATCCTTACAAATAGGAGTAGCTTCTTGTTGAATATGTAACATGGCAAAACGCTGTTTATGCCTAAGAAGCAGATGGATTTAGTAACCTCCAGACACTTTCCTGACGAAGTAGAAGGGAGGTGGTTTCCTGTTTGGAGGTAGGGATGCAGCAAGAAACTCGGAAAGCTTAAAGGCGACGTTTGAGTTGTGTAATTGGAAAGGGTGTGTTCATGTGCTCTGGAACAATACCCTGACTGAATAATCTGTTTCTGTGGTGAATCACTTTGCAGGTTCTTGGCTTCGCTCAGTTCAGGAGGTCTGCATACCTTCTATCGTACATGCTAGGGTGATTTTCCTTTATTTCATTTTATCTTCTTGCTAGTCAGATGCTTAGAAAACTTCAGCTGAGTGGTAGGGAGACTTAATTAGTGAGACCTGAATTTAAGTCTTTGTGGAAGAACTTTTATATTTAGATGTGATTAGGAAAAAAAATAGTGCGGGGGCTATTCAGGGAATATTTACATATTTTATTTGCAGCAGAGTTTTATTTTGTCAGTACTGATTGGTACAATCCTGACTGCTAATGCTCCCAGCTTAGTAAGCAACATACCACTTAAAAGCGAGTGATTCTCCTCCCTAGTGGGAAATGTTAGTAATAACTCATGGGGGTCTGATGCAGCTAAGTGCCTATAATTAACAGCACCACTCCATCTGTTCCTACCAGTCTGTTATTAGTCTTCTTCAGAGTCATTACAAGTTAAACATTGTTATAACAAATAATGGGACTCCTGCTGATGAAACATTTGTCTAGGAAAAAGAGGTCTTTGCTTTTCTTTTCCATAACTTCTCTTTTTATTTATCATGGCTTTCTGACTTCTGTTTGGATATGTTTCCTTAAATGTGATGCAAATAAACTTTCAAAACTATGTGCTCATTCTGCCTCACTTCTGTCAGTGCCAATGCAAATAAATTGGAGTTGCTTATAGTTCAGTGCTCTGAACTGTTCACTTAAAGTAAATTCATGTTCAAAAACTTCCCTGAAATATCTGAAAAAACAAAGCTCAGTGCAGCATTTTAATGAAATGCTGACTATGCATAAGTGATTATTAGAGGGTTTTTTTACTACAAGGTAAGCTGCATTTGACTGTTATTTCTAAACTTATATTTATAGTCTACACAATTACACAACTTTTTAAAAAATTGCATGCTTGCAAAAACCAGTATTTCATTTGAGAGTGGTTTTCTGATGTTAACTCTTCTGTTATAGCAGGCTTTCAAGCAGTGTTTCTCTAATAAAAAGCAATTTCCTTCTCTTGTATAATTCTACAGTGCTTCTGTTTACATGTATCTACGCACAGATATAGTATCCATTAGTATCAGTAGAGAGGTAATGTGGAATTTTCCAGCAGAGTTTGAGCTAAATCTAAGGCCGCTAGGTATCAGAGAGCCAAGATTTAAATATGTATCTCTAGTTCTGGGGTTCCCTTTTGTCTTCAGGTAGAAGATTAGGATGAAAGGATGTCACTACTGAGCAATATTAGATCTTCACAGAAGAAAAATTTCCACTTGCAGTTCCATATTTTCCACATATAATATGCTGTCAGCAATATATCAGCTTTCAAAGCTGCACAGAATTCAACTGAGACCCTGTTGTCACTGTGCTCCTTGCCCTTGGCCATATCTTTGATTGGTTTCATTATTTTATTGCCTTCATTATTTCTGGGATGGTAATAGGGCACAAAGTAGCATATCATTATCCTTCTGCAAGTAGGCTGAGACAAAGTATCACTGTATTTCCTTTATGCTTTTTGTAGAGCGTAGAATAGAGTAATTAAAACCAGCAGAAGTCTTTAATAGCTTTTCAGCTTGTTTTTTTCTTAAACTGATTGTCATCTGTTAAAGCAGGGAATGAAAAATTATCTTGGCAACGATACACATTGGAACAAAGTCATGTCAGGCTTTGCAGTGAACTGTCTGGCAGAATTGTAAGCATCTCATTGCTTATTCCTTCATCTGTTCCGCTTACCTGGAGCAGCGGCAATGATTCAGCTCTGATCATTTAAAGAATGTGAAACCCCCTGCTTTTCCTTTGAGGACTCAGAACAACTGGGAGTTGACTGGAAGAGCTAGGGGATTGCACAACCAACATTTGAAGGCAAAAATACCTTTCTGAATTTCTTGGAGCAACATGTCTATCCTTGTTTAGGCTATTAAACAAAAGAATTGTAAAGCTGTTTGAGCTGACTGCATTTCAGGCTGGACTGTCTCTTCCATGCATAAACATCTTTTAGATAACAGGCTGATACTTGGCAGAGCCCTTCCTCCTTAAAACAGCTCAAAACTTTTGATCACTAGTATTTCATGCTTGTTTTGCAGTTGGAGACTTATTTCAACTGCCTCCTATAAAAGGACTCACAGCTCTGTGGGAGGTGGTAGAAATACCTCATGTGCATATGCATAGTCTGGTTGTATTGGGTATACAGCTGAGGGGAGTGTTTCGCTTCAACAGGGCCTGAACTTGTGCGCTCCCACAGTGCCTGCACCTTCTGGAAAGAAGCAGGGAAACAGTTTTACTTCAAGGTTGGCACAGATTTAGACTGTGAAGCTGCTGGGTTTTGTAGAGAAAATGAGGGCGAGAATGTCTTAAACGTGGTGTTTGCAGAGCTAGGAAGTGGGTGGCTTGAAATAAGGACTAGAGGAAAAGGAAATTGTTTCCACTGCTCCCTCTGTTCTGTGTCATCCAGATACTAGATTTTTCATATTTAGAGAGTCCTTTTGCTCTAATTCACTTTTGGTTTGAAGAAAACATTGCCCTAAGGTACCTCATTGTAAGGAAAAGGCTGGGAAATACTATCTCATTCATTTAAAAGCATGTGATGGGATTCAGAGGATGGGCACTCCCAGTGGAATTTAACCTGACCTCTGCACCTTGGGAATGGCTACCTCCAGTCACTTTGATCAGTCTAGAAAGCAGCTGTGGCAAATCCTGCTTTCTTAAAGAAGACAGGACACTTGAGGGTTTAAGTGAAGTAATGATTTTCATATTAATGCTCCTAGCTTCTCGGAATTGATGTTCAAGGACTTCCGAAGCATCTGCGCCATCATGTTTAATAAATATCACCTGGATTAACTTGTTAACTACCTTTCTTAAGCAGATTAATTTTAGTCTCTGCAGCATCTTGTGTCATTTCGAAGTGTTGGACAAATGGTCTGCTATTGTTTCACCAAATGAGATCTCTACCTCCCTCCATGAAAATCTGTGGTTCTAAAGTTACTTTATAAGCATGTAAGAGACTATAAAAATTCTGTGTGCTGTGTCAAAGGCCAGTAATGCTGTTGATGAAAGCAAATTCAAGCTAGCCATGCCAAATTCCCCCAAGGTTTTGTCTCAGTCTGGATTTCTTTGTTTTCTGGGAAAGTAATCCCATCAAACTTTGCTCAATGTGCATGTATGTCTTAAAACCTAGTGTAGACTGAACTGAGGAAGTTTCAGTTGCGATCTCTACTAGATATTGGATGTGAAGTACTTTATCATCTTTGTTGCCATTGTGTATTTCTAAATTACTTTTAGCTGTTCTAAGAGATTTTTGGGACTAACCCCTGCTCTTTGCTTTATTAATGCAAATCCAACAAAACTCCATTAAGGCCAATTGAGTTACTGAGAGCTACCCCTGGGTATCTGTGGGTGATTACAACTTGTTCTTGGCAACCAGTTCTTTTTGTACTTCATCCTCTTTAAATTGTTTTTGCTGATGCAGTTAGTTTCATTATAAACTAATAAGACTTACATGAATAAGGATTATAGGGCTCTGATCTTAAATTTTGCAAACAATAATCTCTTTTATTTCCAGTACTAGTAGCTACAGTTGTATCAAAGGTCAATTAATGACACCATTAGAGCGGGCACCCTTTTAACCTGCTTGCTCCTTATATGCTGGAAGGTGAGAAGGTAGGGGCAGCTATTCAGTGAGGTAATAAGGATCAGTGTAAGTAGTGATGCTTTACTGATCTTGCTAATGAGGAGAAAAAAAAATGAGCAGTATTCTCCTTGCCAAATGTGGTGGCATCAAGCTAAAATGTGGTTGTATTAAGCTGAAACCTTTTTCTGCGATATTTTCTAGGGACTTTAATACAGGCTTGGGTTTTGCTACAATTTGATGCAAATGATCTTGTTTGTATCTACAGGCTGCAAGTGTGAAATCAGCTATTTAAGAGGCCTTTAAACTTCTAATGTTCTGTATTTCTAGGGAAGAACTTTGCGTGACCCCTCTGCACGTGCAGTCTTGTCCCAGTGTGGTTTTGTCACACAAGCTTTATTAATGAGTGCTTTCACACTAGAACTGGGCATTGCAAAACAGCTCTGGTCCCTGTGAAATGGAAAAATGCCATTTGCCTTGGTACAAGTCTTAGCCTTTTGCAGGTAATTGATCCAACTACTGTGATTAAACTAGAGGGCCATTAAAGCGTAGTTGCAATAATCACCCTCTTTTGGGAAGAGAACATGTTCAATGAATAAACTTGATCAACCTCAAACCTAGAAGGTCCACAGCTTTTACTGGCAATAGTATCAATGAATAAATCAAGATTGGCTGAGATCCTGAGTAAGTTGAGTGGTCTTATTTTGTTTTAGAACAGACTAGATTTTTAGTCAAGCTCACCTGTTAAGAATGCACAGACTGCAAATGTGGGAAGAAAACCAGTGTAACCCTGATCTATACCCTTTCCTAAAACTACAGCTGTCCTTTCAAAAGTATATTTACTTTCCTCTCCACTTTCGGAGAGCTTCTTTAAGAGCTTCTTATGAGATTCAGTCCTGTTCTGAAATTTTTTTTTGCTTAAGTACTGAAGCTGTCCATCTCAATTTCAGAAGGGAGGTGACATAGTATTGATGGTGTCCTAATCACTTTTTAATTAGTATAATAGCTAGTCTTTATTTAGACCATTCATTTGACCAGCATTTTGGCATCAAGTTTTCACCGGCGTTTTTTCAATAGTGTTGAACTGTATCTGTAATCTCTGGAGTTCTAGGAATCAATTTAACATGGCTTCTGTTTTGAAGTCAAAGGGGTGCTATACCTCTGACTTATATAGGAGTGCTGTAGGGTCAACAGAGCTTCTGGAAATATCCCTGTAAAAGTAGCGAAATGATACAGCTTTGAGTACAGTATGGAATTTTATTTCCTTTTATATGTTCTCTTAATCAGGATGACACTTGGTTGGATGGAGAGACTATTAAAAGGGAACTGTCATTATCCAGCCACTTACATGTCAGCAGCTTTAAAATTAACAATGCCTACTCAAGAAAAAGGCCTAGGATTTACTGAGTGGACTCAGTTTAACACTTAGTTTTCACAGAGAATAAAATCCATAGCTGGGGGGGTAGTAAGGTGGGTGGAGTTAGAAGGGTCTACAGTAGGCTTTAATCTTCTATTCCTATCCCTACTCCTAAGTGTGAAATTGAGTAGTTTTTTTAGCACAAGGGCATATTGTGGTGGCTGTGCCATCTCTTAGAAGAATGATAAAGCTTGTACATACCCAGTGCTTCCAGGTGACACTGTATATGCAACCAAAGCTGATGATGCTGCCTTTGGGAACCTCACTTAGGTGCCTCACTGCATCTGAAAATGCTAATGCAAAATTAGTGATCTAGAAGCATATGACTTGACATGAAATGTTGTGTGGAGGGGTGGGGTGGGGGGGGAAAGAAGGGCAGATAGGAACCCTTTGTTTAGACAAGTGCATAATGAGTTAGGTAGAAAGGCAACTTGAGCCCTCTGTCAATTTATGTCAAATTTGAGAACGGGGTATACTTCCCTATTTTCTTTCTCTCTGATTTCTTTTTTTATTATGGTATGTGAATACTTTCATTCTCTAATACAAAATCTTTCTAGTATGCAGGAGTCGCTGAAGAGAAATGAGCAACTTGGGAAGAAGAAATCAGTCTGAAGTTCCAGTTTGTAGTTAAAGGATATACTGGTGTCTATCACTTAAATTATTTTAGCTTTCTTCTAGTTAAGAAGCCTTCCTTCATGGATAGATATTCCTTGACTGTTCACCTTAGGGTTGTAAGCACCTTCCTCAAACACTGGTTGCTAACTGTGTCAGCTCTCTGAATATATGGCTAGACCATGTTTCTGATGACCAAAGACATGTTGTTTGCCTCACTTCCTTGTGCCTAAGGCTCTCCCTCCACTGTTACCCTGTCTGTGTTGTCTCTTTCCAAGTGATACTCCGGTTGTGCTCTTGATGGTAAGATTGCCGTGAAGTATGTTGAAGTCTGAAACACCACTTCTGAGCTTGAGGATTCCAGTAACTTACTTTCCTCTCTTGCTACCTGCACATAGACAAAGTGTTAGATCAGACTGCTTGAAATGTCCCTGAGCACAGTGGTTGCAAAAAGCATTTGTTCTTCTCTATCAAATATGACAAGACGTGTGAATCGGAACAAGTTCTGCTTCTACATCTTGCATGAAAATTATGTTCAGAAAATGTACTATTTTTCCATTACCAAAAACCAGTCTGTTGTTCCATGAAGGGCTGTGTGTGTGTGTGTAAGGCCTAACAGTGTGCCTTTTAACATACTTACATTAAGGAAAACACCTGGGCACCGCAAACTTATGTTCGATGCTTTTTATGCTATCTGGAATACATAGCTTTTGTGCCACAAATCTGTCAAGATACAGAACTGTTCTGATTCTAGCTGTTTGAGAAAAGTTAAAATTAAGAATACTGATCACGCAGGCACTGGCTAGACAAATTGTCTATTTACATATTTCCAGTTTTTCAAGGAAACAAACGTTTATCTTGTGGTTCTTTATATAAAGACATGTCTCTTGCCCTCTTGGAGGATTGTCATTATGTGTGACAAGGAACTCTGAGGCACACAGATTCCTTGGAGGACTTGGCTGTGTGAAATGGACACACAGATGTATGCAAAACAGATGTAACCAATTTTGTGTTTTCTAACAGACAATCCACTAACATTCGTTACTTTCATGACTGACTTGTTGGGGTTTTTTTTTCAGGCAAGTAGCAGTACAAAAAGACATTGTAGTCTTTTGTATTCATTCAAGTTTTTATTACTTTCATATCACATTCACTTCATTTACTGATGCTGGCACTGGATGCTCAATTTGCGAGTACTTGTATGAAAACCTCAGCTCTGTAGTGAAAGTCCTTGAAATTGAGTTTTTGGTGGCAGGTTGAAATAAAACACGCTCTTAATGGATGGATAGTTCTGTTCTTAAGACTAGATGAGACTGTTTTTTCATTATTCTAAGTGGCACCTATTAACATCTGTATTTTTGGAAGGAAACAATAGCCATATAAGTTGGAGGCAGACTGACACAGGAAGTCTTGTTCAGTTGTGATGATTACAAAAGAAAAAACCCCCACACTTTTAGATTTGAGTTATGAGTACTCTGAAAATAAGTTATCAGTATTCATTGCTGTTATCAATAATGAATATGTAAGTTGCTTTTCCAGAAAATACATGACTAGGTTGCCCTTCTAGTTCATGTTAATTTTCCTTGAAGGAATCGGCAAGCGCAAATAACCAATCTGATATATGCACATGGCAGGAGGTATTTGCCATAGTATTCAGCCAGCTGTGGTTTTCTGTATAGGTTTTTTTTTTTTGATGTAAGTACACTAGAGGACTTCTAGTAACTAAAATATGAATTCCCATTGCATTTTGTGAGTTTGTATGAACTGGTAGTAAATTACCAACAGCTGGCTTTCAAGACCTCTCTAGATATTCCTGTCTATTGGCTACTTGTTGCTATGGTATCTTCTCCTTCTCTTCATAGTCTTGGACTTTCTTCCTTTTTTAGGATCAACCTATGACATTTTACTTCTGATTTTGTTCGGTTTGCATTTTTTTAGATACTGTGGTTTTCATATTTGTACAGTAGAAATAAGTTGCCTGAATAAGAAGCACTGTGCAAGGAGTGAAGTACTACTTTAGAAGTTACAACCTTGACAACATTGTAAATCCTCATGGAACAGTTCTCAAAATCAGCTTTGTAAACTTTCTTGGGTAATTTTTGAGTGCAATGTATGTGCAGGCAAAATGTTCCATCCTTGAATGGATGACCACAGCAATTTCTCTTTCCAAAGTGAGGTCAGGTGGTACGTTTAACCGATGTTAGTGATACATTAGCATCAGTGCAGTCTGTATTAGAAAAAATAACTAGCCTTAAAACAAGGTAAAAACACGTTGACTCTGAAAGACAATCTCATTATGCAGCAGTGGTAAGAAAAATGCATGCCACTGTTAAACCCTAGCATAAATCTTCAGTTTGTGCTGATCTTGGAGACCTTGAAATCCCATCTGATTTGTTATTTGAGGCCGTAGCTGTTCAGAAACAGCTTGGTGCTTGCTTTGTAATTGCTCTTTATCAGGCAATTGCTTCCATTTCATAACTGTGGAGCTGGTTCTACATGCTCACTTTAAGCTTCCAAATGATCAGCAATTTGACATTTGACATTAAGTGGTTGACCTTTGGTGGGTAAGAGGGAAAGCTAGTAATTCCTAGTGTTTGCTGCACTGACTTTAGTGTGGTATTACTTCACCTGACTTGCATCTTCAACCACTCTTGTAAATTTTTTCAAGTTTAAAAGCACATCGCTAAAGCATGCAAGCCTTGACGCCATGTGGATGCGATGTTTTGCATTAAGGGTGATCCTTTAATCTTAGTGTAACTCTTTAGTCACTAAAATGACATGCAAGCCTCTATTACAACATGGGGTCTCTAATTCTTGCCTGCCTTATTGCGTTTTTTGTAGGGGTACGAGCCTGTCTCCAAACCACAGTTCGAGAACAAGAAGAGAAGTATGAAATCCAAGGTGGCCCACAAAGAGGCCGGCTCAACAGAGAACAGCTGGTAGGTTTTATTGCTTGAGACACATTATCTTAATGACCTTTGGTTCGTGCATTTTTGCCCTTTGCCACATGTGCAGGTGCAGTAATGTAAAATTATAATGTGGTCTTGTACAGAAATTTGATTATGTGCAAGGTGATCAAAAGAACTGCGAACACCCATAAAGCTGTCATTTTTCTCTATTAGTGGTTATGTTGCTATAACCTTGTCAAAGGAAACGCTGTATTACATTCATGGAAGAAGCTGTATGGGACAGGAAGTGATGCTGCTTTGGCCTTCCCTGCTCAGCGTTAGAACCTAGTTGAAATTATCTGAAAGTTGAAAGAAAAATGTTTTTATTACTACTTGTTTCTATATAGGGCCACTTTTATATTTAACTGCATTAATTTCTGGTTACTTTCTGGATTACACTGGAGAAGTTCATTAAATGTGTTACAGCAGTAGCTTTAAATATTCCTAGCTCATAGTTCAAACCCTGTTGGCTGGAAAATATTTAAACATAAGCAAGAATTTACTGTGTAAGCAAGGTTTTCTTGATTGTGTGCTTATACTGAGGACCGTAACATGTTAAGTTACTGTTCTAGCTTCTAGTGTGTGTTATTTTAAATTGTATTTCATAGGCACTGATTGTTCCTGTCCCTTCTTTTTTTCTCTTGTGTACTCAGTTGTGAAGTCCTGTATTTATACATTGTTGTGGTGTTTGTTTTTTCTCCCACTTAGCTGCCTAAGTTGTTTGACGGATGCTACTTCTATTTTTTGGGATCTTTCAACAGTCACCAGAAGAGTGATCTTGTGGAACTGGTCAAAGCAGCAGGAGGACAAATTCTGGTTAGGCAGCCAAAACCGGACAGTGATGTGACACAGACAATCAACACAGTGGCATACCATGCAGAATCTACTTCTGACCAGAGATGTTGCACTCAGTATGTGATCTATGATGCGTCTTCTAAATTCAAGCCGGAGAAAATTCGTCTGGGCAAAGTCTGGATGGCCCCCTCCAGCTGGCTTATAGACTGTGTGATGTCATTTCAGCTCCTGCCTGTAAAATGAATATTGATGCCTCATGAGCAAGGTTTTTAAATGTGGTGAATGTTCAGCAGTTGGAACACTCTGGTGAACTCTGGTCTGAAGCTATGATTTATATTTTGCACTTAGGAGTACAGGAGAGCTTTGACTATTCAAATTAGTTACTAAGATCACTGATATACTAGAATAAATTAATTTACAATGGAGGAGAGACATAAATCTACTGCATTGACAAATGTGCCTTGGGTTATTTCGAATGCTTTATTTCTGCATTTAACTTAACTGTAATAATCACTGACATCGTTTAAGTAAGGTTTTGCAAAATGAAACCTTTTGTATTCTTGACTTAAACCATCCCTTTGTAGGTGATAGAGCATGACCCCATTTATTTTGTGTTTAATATCCATTGACAAGGATCTACTGTATGTGTCAGGATTTCCCAGCCAGGACAGAATTTGTATTTATTATTAAAGATAAATACAAAAAAACGTGCATTTCAACATAGTCATTTCCCTGTGTAGACATCTCTTCTGTCAGATGACGTGATATTTCCTATGACTTCTTACAACTGAATTTTGCAGGGAATTCTTGGCGTGGGTTAAACCTTGTAGAAAGTAGAGTTAACTAATGGCCTGAATTCATTTGAAAGTGAATGATTTTGAAAACACAGTCTTGAAAAATCTTGGTCTAAAATTCCTGAATTATAGCAAGAGTAATGCTTTATTCACTTCTGTCCTCTTCCACACTTGTAAATGTGAGACTTAAATTTTATTCTATTTTCTGAAGTTTTTTAAGCGACAGGATCCTTACTAAATTACTACAATCAAAAATACTTCTGTAAGTATGGATAGCTATCATGGTTATGTTAACAGAAAAAGTATAATGATCACAAAAAAATTATGCCTCACTTTGCACAATTATGCTTAAAATCAGCTGGCTACATTGGAGTAATAATTGATTCCTTCGCATTTGTTACAGTATTTCTCATAATTCGTCGTAAGATGTTGTCAGAATCTTACTTCCTTAGTCTGTGCTCCTACATGATATCTTGCATCTTTTCTGTTGCCTTAGTTTGTGATTTCATAATTTAAAAATGGTGTCTTGCAATAATACATGGTGCAGATGATGGCTGTGGGCTGAAACCAAGTTTCTCGTGTCTGCTTCTGCTTTGTGTTTGCTTGTAATAAAAAAACTTCTAGTGCCAGTAAGTCTGGAGTATCTTATCATATGAGCTTAGCTGCAGAATGAGTACACAGTCCATATGTATCTTGACAGGTAAATGGAAATGTAAGTACTTTTCTGTGAACTGGACATGGCTGTGAAGATAGCATATCCATCTGCAAGAGCAGCTCTTCTCTTGTAGCCATTGCCATCGGAGATCCTGTGCCAATTTTCAATATGCTCTGTAGAACTCTTCAAAAGATACACTTCAGACGTAACAGCTATAGTTTTCAACAGCATCTACTAGACTTCAGTAGCTGGAGTATCTTGATCTGTCACTTCTACTAGACTGAATCATTGCTTTTTACTAAATGCAGTCCTCAAGTACTTGCATGTCTGTGAGCAAGCAAAAATGCAAGGCTCATTAATAAATGGAACAATCCATGGAACTAATGTGTTCTGGGTTTTTGTGCAGATAAACACTGGCAGCAAATAAGGTACTGAGTCGATACCGCATGGACTTGGTCATTTATTTTAACGATTGTAGCACATTTTAACTTGGCATTTCATAGCACATCAATATACCTAATGTGGTATTCTTTGCAGAAGTAGCAGTGAATCTCTGCAAAATTCTTAAGAATGCAGCTTTTCTGCTGTGTACCAGGAAGAAGTTTGGCCCATCGCTAATGCTGTTCTGTGTCCTAAAGCAGAAGCAGCAGGTTTATGGGTTTTAAGAGCCATTTTTCCTTGGCAGCTGAAAAGAAACTCCGGTAGAAAATTGCCATCAGATTTTTTTAACTCGCACTAAACTCTTCCTTGTTCTTTGGAATAAAGTTGTGTTTTTCAAGCAGGGTTACTATCAAATCATGTTAAGAATCACTCCATGTCATACTGAGGAGTGATCCTTACCCTTTTCAGTGTACTCAAGATTAACTCTGGCCTGTCTCCTTCAGGTCTCCTCAGGAATTCAGAGTTTGAGTGTGATCAACTTCTGTAGCCTCATGCACTTCACGAGCCTCACAGAACTGCAGTAAGCAGACTTTGATGCCAGAATTGCAGCAGGTGTCGAACACTACCGAAGCAATAGGGAAGTACACAAAAGCTAGAGGCTGGTGACACGGCCCCTGCTTAATTCACTCTTGCTAATCATTAAAAGCAGAGGGATAGCACTTCTGTCTACGAAGAGTCTTGTAGTAAGGATAAATCTAGTCCCTTAAGGTATTGGATTTTGGCTCATGAAAGCAAGGTTATAAAATCATGAGGCACGTGATAAAAAAGGGGGTGTAGGTTGTTTCTCGCTGTCTCTTCTAGTCCAGGCTCAAAATAGAAGAGGTACTTCAAGCAGTGTGAGTAGACTTGTGGTACTGACAGCCGTAGACTGTTCGGGTACTGTATGCTTTGGCATAGCCTGAAGCAGGGAGTAGATGAGTTCATCAAAGAACATCTGTTGAAGGTTAGTAAAGAACCTTAGCTGAACATGAATTTATATTGGAGTTCTGCTAAACTGCGTATACTTAATGTGCATTGATGATGGGCATTTGAAGATGTAAAAGTCAAGACTTGCATTCTGGATTATAGATGTTTTTATTACCCTTTATACGTCAGAAATGCTGTGAATCTCAGGCTAATGATTTTCAGGCAGCTTCCCTTGAAATGTATCTCACTGTGAATTAGTTAATCTGGGACACTTGGTAACACTTTCAGTGGCAATGCCTGGGGTTCAGTGACATCAATTTAACATCACTAATAGTTGATAGAAGAAAGTATTTTTAATAAATACCATATCATCTTTTTGAATGGCTGTGGCCTGTGGACTAAGGGAGAATGTATGAAGCCTGGACAGTTTGTTTTCTTTATTGCTGCTGTTTTGTGTGGGATTTGTGGTGGGTGTGCATGTGTGTGTATTGAAGTGAAAGATACTTGAGAGTATGGAGATTGCTTCCTTGCATTGGTGTCCTAGGTAGATCCATCCCGGGGAATATAGTCGCAGAATACCTCATATGTTTGGCTGTTTCTGCCTCTATTTGCTTACTCATTTTCAAAGTTCTTATATCCCTAAAGTATCAATAGTTCTCTTTAGACTTTGTTCTGCCAGCTATAAAATAAAATCTGTTCTCTCTGTTGTTGAACATTGAGGATTCATTTGTTTCTTGAGATACCCAGAAGTGACTTTTCTGAGGTAGAAGTGAATGGCCCATAAAAAGAGCTTATCAGAGCAACGCAGGAGCGCTAGATGTTGCAATATTTCTGCAAGTGTTTCGGGGAAGCAACAGGCAAACAAGTGGTACCACTGGTGGCTGCTTTTGCTCTCAAATTAGGAGGTGCTTATGGATGGTCCATCACCTTGCAGCCCTCTTCCGAACGAATGTGAATAACAAGCATGGGAGGGTCCAAAGGCTCCAGTAACAAAATTGTCAGCAAGTGCTTTACCCAGCTGGCTTCTACACAGCCTTCGTTAGGCTTGAACTAAAGCCCCTCTCCTGCTCTATTCCAAGTGTCTGAGCTGAGGCTGGACACGACCGTCTGTGTGGGACCCAGCACAAAGTCATCCGTGATCACCCTGGGCAAGGCTCCCAGAAGGAGCAAGAGCCGTTGAAGAGAAATATTTCAAGGAAAGGAATAGTTCTAGGCAGGGAATTGAAGTTGGGTTGTATTCCCTGCCTAGGTCTGCTGTTTTGTTTAAGACTGAACTTAATCTGGAGCAGTTATTTTGTGCTGCAGTCTTCCAGCAGATCAGCACTTTGGCTAATGAAACCCTTGCAAATATTCTGTTCAGGACAAAGGTGTCTGTATGGAACCCACAGACTTGTAAAACTACACGTTGGTGGATATTTGGGGCAAATGGGTAAACATAAGGATTGTCTGGTCCTCCTGCCTGCGCTTCCCGTGCTGCTGATTCACATGGGCTAGCTTTGCTGTCAGGGTTGTAGAGGGAAGGGGAAAAATTGGCTTGTAACTGTCAGTGCTGCAGTGCCAACAGAGCTGCTGGGTAGGAGCGGCTGTTCCTGTGGATCGGCTGGGCTGCCAGCGATGTCTGGATAGCAGCAGCATCTTGAGATCTTGTTGAGGGCAGGTGTATGAAACATGGTACAGCAAAAGCTCTCTGTTTTTCTTCCTTAAGCTATTTTGTACTTTAGCACTGGAGAATCGCCTATTTTTGCTCTTGGAAACGGGGTGAATTTAAAGTCAGCTTAATTGGTGTCTGGCCCTGTGTCATTTTTCCAACTTTCTTCCATAATTTGCAAGAAAAAGCAGTTTGATGGAAAGGTTTCCATCTCTTGGATACTAAAGCAGACCGCACTGCGTTGCAAAAGCCAGCAAAGTAAGCTTAAATATCAGCTTAACAGCTACAGAAAGAGGGCTTTGGACAGCCAGATAGTATTGGCTAGGAAACGGGCAGCACTGTCTCAGATGGAACAAATGAAGATTCAGCTGTTTTTAATAGCAGTGCAGCATGTTCTATCTTTTCAGACTTGTTTGATTTAAATTGACGGTAGTTTAACTAGTGTTAAATTACCCTTAAAGCAGAAGAACATTTTGTATGTAATCAGTTGGGGGAAGGGGAGGAAGGTTCCCACCTTTCTTTTTTTTTTTTTTTCTTTTTCTTATGGAAAATATGCATCTTCTGTGCTTCAGTTTCATTCCTGGCAGGATGTCTGCTCTGATGAGCTAGCAGAGAACTGTCAGCTCCCCCTGCATGTTTGAGACACTGCTGTCACTTTCAGAGCGCAGATGCTGAGGCAGTGACAGGCAGCGGATGGCTGGTACCAGCACTCCTGTTACGCAGCAGGGGCTGTGATGTCTTGCCTCAGTGGGTGTTGGAAGCGCTGTGCACCACAGCTGGGGGAAATTAACCGTGCAATGCCATGGTTAGCTGCCTTACAGTATCTGTCCTGGGTGTCCAAGTGTATTTAAGCAGCAGAGAGGTTTCTTCCCCGATGGGCACAGCTGTAAACCCCAGCAGCCCTTTCTCAGGCCCGAGTTTACTTTGGGGCGATGCCTGCTGAGTTGCAGTGAGAGTGGTGAAGAGCAGCGCTGTGCTGCAAAGAACGAGCAGCGCTTACCTTCACAAGCCCGTAAACTAAACAGATACACAGTGAGAACGGGGTTAAAACATGCATTAAAAATGGGACGTAAAGCAACAGCTAAGCTGGCTGTCTTGCTCAGCTTGCTGAACTGATAAAAATTTACTTTTTTCTTCATTTAGTGTGTGGCTATGTTATCTTCCTGCTGGTTTAGCAAACTACTAATTCTCAGAGGAGTCAAAAAAAAGTGGTGGTGGGAGCAGGTGTGAGGCTGCCTCTTTTGGCAGCAATCAGCTGGGGTTCAGTTGTGATATGAAGGCCTCCAAAGCGAGCTTTTCCGATTGCTGTGCACACTGGTGCACCCCACGCTCCCCTGAGGAGGTCCCAGTGTCTCTTGCGGGTTTGCAGTGGGTGCTGGTGGCAGCCTGACCAGGGAAATGGTTCTCTCCTGCTTTGCTGCAAGGGTCAGCTTTGAACAGCTGGTGCCAGGGAAAACCCAGATCAGCTATAGTTCAGGTCCAGCTGGAATTTATGGTTTCTAGCAAAATTTAACTTTTTTCTCCACGGCATAAAAGATGCGAAGGAACATTTGAAAAAAAATATTGGGGACCTTTTAACAGAATTAAATATTAATATGGGTAATGCAATCAATGCTGTATTGATTGCGTTAGCCACAATAATGTTTAATTCAATAAGTCTGCAGTGCTGGATCTTTTCCTTCCCCTGTGTTTATTCTACGCTGTGCAGCAATGTAATGCCCGTGTGCCCTGCCCAGCTGCGTCCCCTAGGTTTGTTCGAGGAGAGCAGGAGCTGATAGCGTGGGGAGAAGGAAAAGAAGCCAGGCTGCACTTGGGGTGGAACTCCTTCACGTGCCCTCAGGTTAAAGTCAGTCACCTATGTGGCTGATAAAATCTGGATTCAAAACAGCTACTCTTAGTGGCATGCATAGTTTTTAAAGGTGTCACACAAACAGTATTGCTATTAATGTAAATATTGCCCGTGACTTCCACGTGCTTTGCTTCTGGAGCCTGGGCCTCATATGATGCTTCATTCCTGCTCTCAGCAGTCGAGTTCCAGCAGCTGCATGCGTCAAAATGGGAAGAATTTCCACGCCAAGCTCTCTAACGTGCTTCTGAAGAGGTGCCAGGTTCTGGTTTTAAACTCAGCCAAGCTTGAACGATTTTATCTGTGGTTGTAGGCAGAAGGTTTTTATTAAATTAGAAGTCACAGTTTTGTTTAACTGAAAATTTGGAGGCAGATGTTCTCTGCAGCTCAATCCACTCACAATACAAGTTTTCTGATCTCTGCTTCTTTGCCTGCTGTGTGCCTTTTGAACAAGGTTTGGTAAAAACATCCGGGAACAGCCTAGAATAAGTGTTTGGGGTTTTCCAGTGAAAGGTTTTTGATTTTTTTTTGTGTGTGGACTCTTTCAAGAGTTTCCATGGACTACTGGCTTCTGGTTTTAGAAAAACTGCTTGATGAAATCGACCTTGACTCATTACTGAGAGGTGGAGAAACTGCTCACACTGGATGCGAAGTTCCTGGGGTCTGTGCAGCAGCATATGTTTGTGGCTTGGAAGTGGGGTGTCCCTAGCTAGCTCGGGTCTGCTGAGCTACAAACTTGCTCTCCCACCCATCACAGGACACCAGACTTACCCAAGGAGCTGGGTGGGTGCTTGGGCACATCGCCTACCCTGCACCCCAGGCTAGCGTAGAACACAACTGGTCCTGCCAGCAAGGTAAGCTTTTACCAGTGCCTGTGGGCCCTGAGGATGCTGTCATCAACGGGCAGGGAAGTAGGGACAGAGAAGAGGCCAGGATTTGATTTGTTCTTGTTGCATTCCACCTACATTTGTCGAACCCAAGAAAAACCCCATAACCTTGCTCTTAATTCGTCTTTACAGGGCACATGCATTTCAGCACGAAGTCTTATTTAGCATGCAGGGATGCAGGTAGGACCTAACAGCATCGGGCTCAAAAGGGACAGGCACAGTGAGCTCAGCTGGTCAGTAGGGACCGGGTTTGGAGACAGCCATACATTTTCACTTGTTCTCGAGCACCTGCGGGTCAGGTACTTTAAACGGGATTTGGACAGCAAAGACAGATTGTGAATGTAAAATGGAGCTCCGGGCTTTGATATTGAAGTCCCCAAATTCCCATCTAAAGGAATAAGTGATCAGATGCAGCAGCTCCTGTGTTAAGATGGCATGGTTGTGACACATGCCATTCAAGTGGCAAGTTCTATAAGATCCATAGGTCAGAAGGAGCCACAGTTCCTACAAGGCCGGGCAAGGCTCTGTGTTTAAGCAGACAGCACTCAAGACTGTTGACAAGGAGAGGGCTGTAGGTGGAAGATAACTCTGCTTAAGCTCATGCTTACCCCGGGTGCTGTGCTGTTTGGCACACTAAAGAAAGCCCCGAGGCCAGGAGGTTGTAACAGTATAAATAATCCCATTCTGATCCCATTCGAGGGGCAAGCTGCCTTCGAGGAGGTGGTGGTGGGTGCTCAGTTGTACCTACACTTAGTCCTTGAAGGACTTCACAGTTGGCTGGAGGGGAGGACAGAGATGACAACCAGTGACTTCAAGAGGTTTCATGGGGTGCTGTGAGATGAACAAAAGTACTGAGAGCTCCAGCATCCAGAGAGAGCTTTTGTCCAGGCCCAAGCTCCTGTCCTGGCAGCATCCCAGATGGGTGCTGACAGCTGCTGGCTGGCTGTAGGTGCTAAATGGAGCTGGACCGTGGCATCTCTTCTCTTTTAGGAAGGTGCCTGTTAGCTGTAACTGCCAAGGAGGCTAAATCATAATTTTCTTCTGTGTCTTACAGGTGCTTGATCTTTGTACATCTTATAATATTTGATCATGGTAGTGAAACATGCCTGAGTGCAGCAGGCAGAGAGGCTATAACCGGCCCTTTGGGTATGTTGCATATTCCCACAGCTAATTAGCACACATTAAGGTGACTATTGAAACTGTCTTTCTGTATTAAAGGCTAATATAATATTCACTTCTCCTGGTCTCCTTCATTCCCCCTTTCCGTCACATCCCTGAAGGAAAAGCACTTAAATGTCACAATTTCAAAACAGAGCACCCAGCAAGTGAAGAAATCCTCAAATTTGAGGCTGTTTTGTGCCTTCAATGCCATGGTCACCCCCACCTCTTCTGTTCCTGCTTCACACTGTGCTCAGGCTGCTCCTGGTATTTCATTCCTCCTCAAAAAGATGATCTTAAAAAAAAAGATCATTTTGTACCTGTGTGGAGGACTGAGCAATTGATTTCTCTGGGCAGCTATTTCTAGGGTGATGCCCCACGGAAGGATGCCTGTGTTTCACTAGGAAAAACACCTCCTGTAGTGTTTCTGCAAGCAATGAGGAGTTACTTTACCTGTGACAGGCACGACCTCAAGTACCCAGAGGATAGAAATTACTGTTTTCAAGGAGCTCATGTCCATGTGGAGTGGTGTTGCGCTGCCCATCAGCCAGGCGCCTGCGGTGAAACACTGTGCTGGAGCAAGCAAAGCTATTTCATCTTCCTTACCACAGCCTCCACCGGCACAGTTCAGAGCAATGCTTGCATAGGCAGGCAAGCAAAGAAAGAGAAAGATGCAAAAAGAAGTGCGTGTGGCAATGGAAAAGGTTTATGCAGGTGCTTCAAAGCTCTGCCCTGGGTGAGCAACAGAATTCTGCAAAAGAGGCAGCTGCAAAGCTCAGTTTCCAAATCTTCACCTCTCCAGACCTTTCTTTGCAGGGTTCGTCTGCCCAAAGCAAATCAGAGAGCTCTCTTTAATAATCTTGCACTTCCAACCACCTTTGCATGGGTCTCTGTCCCTGCCCTGCCCGCTTCAGATTTTTACAGGCTTATTCACTGCATTATAACATTTACGCACCGTGGTTCCCAGACATTTCCTTCTAATGGATTTTGCATTAGTAGCTAGTATCGAGAAATCTAGTACCAAAAGGTTAATGTGCATCCATTAGTCCTTTTTTTTCCCCCTTTTCTTCTTTATGTGCTAGTAGAAGACAACTGATTTCAGTAAATACATTAGGTCTGGAAAGGGTCTGGAAGCACTTGAAATCCTGCACATGCAAAGCTGTAGTGCTATTAATATTGTCCTGTCTAAGCACTGTGGGTAAAGTGGGATTTGCAGATGTTGAATGATACCTTTCAGGTGTTTTCCAGCCTCTGCAACCTTTCTGCTCCTCATGAAAAGAGTTAGGCTTTTTGAGACCTGCTCCTTTTGTCAAGTGGGTTACTTGCTCTGCATCTCCTGCACTGTGAAGGAATCTGTGCTTTCTCCTGTGTGCTCTCTCAGCTGTAGGCAGGCTAAGGAGGAGGGATGCCGGGGTAGTTCAGGCTGTTGTGCGGGCAGCTGAGCTAACCTGAACAGCTAAACTGTTCCTCAACCTGCAGCAAATGGTTTTCTCCTTCCTCCTCCCAAACCCAGCGTGAAAATTTCTGTCCTGCTAATTGGAGTGAAGCTGAACCCTAGGAGTATCTCAGTGCGTTCTCTGACCTGCACTTCAGACTAGGTTGAGCTTTTTCACTGAAAAAAATCTATTACTGTAACAACCACAAGTGGCAAGCGGGAGGAGTAGGGAGGGCTGGCTGTTTGTTTTGCCTCCTCACGTACTTAGGATTTGCAGAACTTGCCACGTTCTTTAACTGGAAACTTATGTTTTAGCACCACAAATCTTTGAAAGTTAAGAATTTGGATCATAATACTCTCATGCTGGCTGTCTTTGCGTGTATTGGGTTTGCGTGGCAAGGTTTTGGCAGCAGGGGGCTGCAGGGGTGGCTTCTGTCAGAAGCTTCCCCCACGTCTGATGCAGCCAATGTCACCGGCTCCAAGACAGACCTGCTGCCGGCCAA
Organism: Falco punctatus; assembly: GCF_963210335.1. Lineage (NCBI taxonomy): Eukaryota > Metazoa > Chordata > Aves > Falconiformes > Falconidae > Falco > Falco punctatus. Next base: position 9,413,761 of record NC_137588.1, read on the forward strand.
GGCTGAGCCCATCAGCGGTCGTGGCAGCACCTCTGGGATAATGTATTTAAGGAGGGGGAAAAAACTGTGTAATGGCAAATGCAGCTGGAGAGACTATGAGAGCAACAACTCTGCAGCCCCCCAGGTCAGTGCAGAAGGAGGGTCAGGAGGTGCCCCAGGTGCCGGAGCAGAGATTCTCCGGCAGCCCCTGGTGAAGCCCACGGTGAGGCTGGCTGTGCCCCTGCAGCCCAGAGAGGTCCACGGTGGAGCAGATCCCCACCTGCAGCCTGGGGAGGAGCCCACACAGGAGCAGGGGGATGCCTGAAGGAGGCTGTGACCCAAGGGAAGCCCACGCTGGAGCAGGTTTGCTGGCAGGACCTGTGGACCCGTGGAGAGAAGAGCCCATGCTGAAACAAGCTTGCTGGCAGGACTTGTGACCCCGTGTGGGACCCAGGCTGGAGCAGACTGTTCCTGAGGGACTGCGCCCTGCGGAAGGGACCCACGCTGGAGCAGTTAATGAAGAACTGCAGCCCGTGGGAAGGACTCACTTAGGGAAGTTCACAGAGAACTGTCTCCCACGGGAGGGATCCCTCCACGCCTCCAGCCGGGATCAACCCACCACACTGTGCTTAGCACACAGTCTGCACGGGTGGAACTTCCTCGCCCTTGGAGCTGCCTGCCAAGACCCTAATGGAGAGCCACACCGTCGCTCTCAGTCTTCCCCTACTCTCTTGCCCACCCCAAATCAGGACTCAGCCCTCAGATCCTTCCATAAGCCCAACCTGGCTCTCCATGCCCAAGGTGTCCCCCCTTCCACCCCTGGCAGAGCTGAAGGGCTGGGCGGCAGCGCAGACGTGGTACGTACCAGCTGAGGCACGGCTAGCTCACTGCTCTGTGAGCCAGCAGCTCCTGACTTCCCAATCTTGTCACTGGTATTTCCCAGGACCACGTTGTTGTTCGGAGTGAAGATTCGTCTCTGGCCCTAAAATCCGTGGCTCATGGAGGGCTGGTCTTATTTGAGCCCCAGAGCGGACACCTCCGTGACACCCGTTGCAGGCTGAACTGCTGCAGGATGGTCTGCCATGTGTAGGGGGCTCAGCTCTGCGGGGTGCAACATCCCCGTGCCCATGGCTCGACTGACTGTTCTCCAGGTAAGCTCTGCTCTACCCGGCACTCACTGACTTGGAGATATTTAGGTGCAATGGGGTTACACAAAGCTGGGTACGCGAGCAGCTCCAGGTGTGCGAGTTCAAAACATTGCAGAATCGAGGCCAAAAGAAAAGTAAAAAATTCCATGTGCTTTAATTTCACTTAATGAGAAACCATTCACAGCTTTCCGTTTCTGATCTGTATCTTTCCATTTCTATTCTAATGGTAATTACTGTAGCAGTTTATTAACAAAGAAATCATTTGATAGCTTTCACATATTCCCATACTTCAAGTATCTAACAACGTATTGATTCGATAGCTTGGCACTGTTCCTGATTGAGGAGCTGGAGTTTAATTTTTTTTTAAGCACTTTGATCATTTCACATGCAAAGGATAATTATTGTTCTAGTTGAAACAAGGGATGGATTGCAGAGTGATGGAGTTTACAGTATGTTCTTGTGTGTGATCCCTGCCGTACCCACAGACGGAGCAAGTGGTGCCTGCGTTTTCTTGGAAGAAGTATCTTGAAAAATTGTCACCGGGTTGGATTTCTGATCCCTGAGTTACTACAGTCAGCAATGAAAAGGCACACAACACATATGCAGAGAGGTAATTGATTTTTGACGCTGCCGAGCATATCTTTATGAAAGGTTTTTGTGTTGGCAGCTGTACGCCCAGCTTTCTGTTGGGTGCCAGCAAGGTGCTGTGTGGAGCAGGTTTTGCAACGGCAATGCATCTTCCTAGCCCTCACTCGTGCTGCAGACTCATGACACTGCTGGTTGCTTCATCGCCTCTGCTCTCACTTTCTGGATGGCTCCTCACTTTTTCAAGGTGGCTGGGGAAATTTTCCATGATGCCAGTTCGCAGTGGTACAGAAGACGAGGGCACTGCCATGGCTCCCGGAGGGCTATGCAGCGTGCGGTGGGTGAGTCTGCACCATCACACAAGCCCAGCCGTGGCCCAGCCCCCCAGAGACAACCAGCGGCCGGTCTGCCACTGCACTGGGGTGGCTGGTGTGCGCGATATGTGGCAGGGGCTCACAGGAGGGAGAAACAAGGTGGTGGTGCTGGGAGCAGTGCGTGGCATAGACTGTTTGTGCACGTTGCCGTCATGCTTTTTGCAGATTTTTAGCAAGTTGTTCCCAATTATACTGGAGGCCTATGTGGGAGCTCTATTTCTGCTACGGGAAACTTGCCCAGAAAGATGCCCCAGCTACTTCAGTAAGGAGACCTGGACCCAGCGCCTTTGGTGGCATCATGAACCCTTCTAGAAGGAGTAAGGGGAGCACAATGGATGGAAGTGATTTGCTGTAAGATTTCTCAATGCAGGTTTAGAAAGAGCAGAAGCATTTGACCTCTACGAGAGGAAGATGCTACTTGTGTCCTCGCAGGGCTTTTTATTCACATGACCCTAATGGGCTTCCTAACTGGTTGGTTAATAATTCATATGCTTGTGAAATGGCCCTGTTTGATCGTGCAATGCCTAGGTGACCCTACAACCTGTCGGGAATAAGGCACCGAAAGAACTTGAATTACAGGTTAGTCATTTTCCCATCTAATATATCACAGACTGAAAGCTTTATGACTTCAGAGCTTACTGTATTAATTTTATGCATGAGTGCTTTATTTTTGCCATATGAGATATATCACTGGCTTACTAGAGCAAAATATCATTAGACCTGGAAAGGGATTTGGTCACTTACACTTTGTCACCAAGGATCATTGCACATAGATTATGTAGGGCTGTACTGTGCCATTTCTCATGTGTTTATTAAGTGATTATAAGTATCGAACAGCATGCCTTCAGGGGACACTTGAGATCTGTTATTGTAGCAACATTTCATTTAGAAAGATGGCACACACAGAGTGATTTGTGCCTTGGGAGGGTCTGTCAAAGGGTTTATCTGATGAGAAGACAGAGGTAGCCTGTTCTGCCTTGAAGCAGCTCTGCGTTGGTTTTACTCTTAGCACTTATTGTTGTACATCTTCTCTCACCCTGCCAGCTGGTATTGAGGACAGGGTCCTGAGACACCCAGAGTCCAGCCCTGCCCGTGCCAGTCCTTGACTAAATCACATCAAACTACTTTGGGTCCTTTGGTTGTCTCTATCTCAGTTCAGGATGTCAGTCTTGAAAACTCCACAAACTTGGCTTTTCAGAAGCGCTAAGCCCTCACTCTTTATTGTTTCAATGGTAATGAATTGAGTTTTGTATATGAACCCATAAAATACAGCTGTTTACCCTAAACGTTCAACCTGCTTCCACACAAACCAGGCGAAAGGAGCCTGTGGATGTACCAATGGCTGAGGGACACCTGTGTCCCACCTTCTTGAGACCTTGGTGCCATTTCCCACAGCTGGAAGCTGTGCAGGAGTCCACCTCGGAGCTCTTCTACCCCTTGATCACTGAGACCAAAGAGCAGCCCCCACTTCCAAACTTTGCGTCCCATTTGCTGTCAAGACAGCCAGTGAGCTGATGCTCAAGCCAAGTTTTCAGAAGAGCTCTGTTCCAATTCGGTCGCTGCAGTAAGTTTGATTTTTCCACAAAAAAAATTAACTTATAAAGCATCTGCAGGGCAGTTGGTGAAGGCTGGGCTTGTTCTGGCAACTGGTGCTTCTTTAGGTCCCTTCCTTTCATTTAAAATTTTATATTAAAATGGTTCCCGCTGGGTATGTAAAGCACAACCTGAAAATGTAGCTGGTCTCCACTTCTGGAGTTCCGCTTACAACCAAACAGCACAGGCCCACCTTTGACTGAGTGACCCGCAGAAGAAAAAAAAAAAATTAAACCGCTATCCACCTCTTAAACATTAATTAATGCTTCTGTGATTCATTAAGAAAAAGGACTGAGATGAGAAGAAGTAGGTGAGTCAAGAGCCGCATAATTTCACCAACAAAACGGAGGATAGATCTGCGATTGTGTTCTGAGACTTAGAACACAGGGAAACGAGGTAAAAATGATTTGTGACCAGAGGGAGGAGGAATTTCCTTGTGTTACATGACTGCATGGTTTTGTTAGTTTGATGGTGTACAGTGAGACTATTTCTCTTGGAAATGGCTTTTTGGTTAACATTTCATTTTCCTTCCCAAAGTTAGCTCTCGCTCACAGTGATATGAAGCACAGCTCCCTGCAATTGGCTATCCGTGAACTTTATTAATACTGCTTGTAGTTGTAAATGATCTATTTCAGAGCAAGTAACAAAGCTCTTATTTTGCAGGTAAGCAAGCCCTCAGCCTTTATCGCATGGCGTTTCCACAGCAAGGGAAGAATGAAACATTTGTTAATAAAAAATAGTAAGAATAAAGCTCATAATACGTTGCATTGCTAGTTATATCACTTTTATACCAGCCGCTCCTCTTTGGGGGTTTGAGGCTGTGCCCTAATTTAATATAACTAAATTGGCCCAGTTTTGATGTGATCTATCCTACTGATATTGCATTTCCAGGTGTTGTCACTTCAATGTTACACTGTGACTCCGAATAACTGCATCTGGAAGAGCACCAAGTTCACTTTTACCTGCATAAGGTGCAAGTTTCCAGGGTCAGAGAAGTGGCGCAGATTAACCAGCACTAAATTGTTAATCCAGGTACATTTATCACAGAATAGATATGAGAAAATTTGATTGAGGGGCCTGTTGCTTGTACCCATGGGAATAATTTCCCCTGGTGAATGGAGCTATTAGTATTGGGGGTGGGGAACGGCCAGAGACTTCTGGTGTCACTGGTGCTAGATGTAGCATCTTTGCATGATGCCAGGTTTTCCCCTACACCATCTCCAAGATCAGGTTCTAGTCCAAATCTGTGCTTGTTTGAAGGGAATGTGGCTCAGCAGTTTTCACGTTTCTTCCTTTTCATGTTTTCTAACCTGCTCATTTTCTCTTTTCTCTTTAATGGTAACAAAGGCTGTGACACCCCAAGGTTTCCCTAGGACATGTTGCCCCTGCACATGGACATAAAAATCTTTGCTATGTGTTATGTCCTTACAAGTGTTTTCATTCTGTCTCAAAAAACTAAGCCCAAATGCCATTTGTTTGGGTAATGCTATTTGAAAAGCGTGTCTGACAAAACGATGAAACAAGCCTGTGGCGCATGTGAATTTCTCTCAGTCCCCTCTCTGCCCTGCTCAAGGTTGGAGGCATGACGGGCCAGGCCTGGCCAGCGAGACCTTCCTTGCTAGGATAACTCTTTGGAAGGATGTGTGTCTGCTTCACCGGTCAGAGATTCAGACATGCATCCACCTAAATTTCTATTTCTACACTGCCCTACTCCTCAGGATCTTGTCTCCCATTCAGCAACTTCTTATTTCTGCTCTGAACATGGTTTCACAGAATAAATTTCCCGTGTTTCTGCTCCAGGGCATCACAGTCGCTGGTAGCATGCAAACACTGGGTGAGTTTGTGATCCACTTTCTCGGAGCTAGAAGGGTGGAGCCCAGGTTGCTGCTAACAATTTTGGTGAGAGGTGGGACTAACTGCAAATGACGCCTCGGTCCCCAGGCTCCAGCCAGACGGAGACCAGCCTTGTATCTTCTCAAGCACCCAAGTGAGCAGGCAGGGAAACCTCATTGCTTCATGGCATTTCTGGTATCTCCACCTCATGGCATTGCTGATAGCTCCGCTTTTCCCGTGCTGTCCACCACCCCAGGGAGACTCTTTCACTATCAGGGAAATTTTAAGGTTTGTCCTTTCCTATGTGCCTCCTGCTCCCTTGCCAGAGGCACCTGCGCCTCGTTCCATTTGTTGTTTTTCATGCTGTGACAAAACCAGTGGGATTTAGGATGCTTTAAGCAAAAACAGAAGGGCTAAAATATCCCGTGGACCTTCACAGCATGATAACAAACACACTTTATTTTCTAGGCACGTCTCCATTTGCTTTCTTTTCACGCTGGCGGGGTGAGGAGGGGCAGTGCTACTATTTGTTTAGAAATGCAATTAGCCCAAGTGCACAGGCCTGCAGCAAGCCAGGAGGATAACCTTGAATCCAGAGAAAGTTAGGGGAAATGTAAAGCCATCTGCAGCTCCAATGGGTCCCCACGCACCCCTTTCGTTTGCAGTTTCTATTCATGCCGATAAAGTGCCAGAAGATATGCAATACAATGGGAAATCGCTTCTTTGGGTATCGTAGCATCTTGACTTAGAAGTGCTTTAACCTTGGCCTCATGCTTCCTGCGGGGCCTGTTGTCTTTGCTGCAGAAGTACCGACACCAGCCAGGAACGTGTAGGATTTTTCAACAGAGTAAAATTAAATCCCGAAACCTTTACCATCCTCTCGATGCCAGACATACTCTACCTGCATTAACTTGAGCTTAATGGACTGCAAAATGAGCGTTTCAGCACATATGGGAGTGGATTATTTGTGGGAGAGCAAGTTCCTCACATTTTTATCTCTTCCCTTTCCCAAAGCTTTTGTCCTTTAAAAAAACCCGAGAGAAACAGCAAATACAGCTAAATTATAGGGACCCAGCTGGGCCCTAGGAAATCCAGAAAACTGTCCGTGCAAGGCAGAGGTTGCATCCATCAAGCCAGCTAACTAATGAAAAGAGCAAAGGTCACCGGTCCCTATCTATTAAACCGAAATTATTTACGAAGTACTTGATGGCAGTGTTGAGAATGGTGTAAACACTTAAGGCAACGCTTTTCGACAAGCAAGCTGAACGCCTCACCCTGGCTTTATTGCAGCCTCTTCTGAAGTCCTTCAAGGTAGGACCCAAAGCTCTGGAAGCTGGATCCCACCTGCCCCAGCCACGCCAGCACCTGGCACACTGCCCGCAGCGCCTGCGACGGGATGCTCTGTCTTTGCAGCCCACCCCAAGGCACGGTCTGCAGTCGCCACTCCAATCATCAGGCACCATTTAGAGGGACGATGTAAAGCCTGGCGAGCCCCATTTATTCACCTGCTTCCTCGGAGTTTTGCCTCCAGATTCACATGATTTTTCCAAAGCTCCCCAGGCTGGGATTTGGCTGTTTCTCCAAACACAGAGCCAAGCCACCAGTGAAGTACCTGAAGGGATAATCTATGTGAGTAACAGGATAATCCCTATGGATAACCAGGTGGGAGGGTGGCCTGGCGGTTATTCTTCAAGCTTTTATGGGTTATCACTACAAAGAGAACAGCAGCATGAAACTTTGTGTGTGTTGTAATGACCAAAAATACCTTGACTGTGTCCTTTCTAGCACCAGATGCCTTATAATCTAAACGAGCATCTTTAATAGTGGCATTAATTATTATTGAAATCCTGCTCTGTCCCACTGAAACAAGCCTAATAGCTCAGGCTCGCACCTTCTCGTTCTCCGTTCTTTCCCCAGATCACCGTCTCCTGTATCTTGAGTGAACACGAGAAAATCACACAGCAAAGGGTCCTTTCACCTGGCTGGTTGGGCCAGAGAGAGAGTGGAGAGACCATGGGACTCTGCTGAGCCCCATGCTGGCCAGGTGAGCAGAAAGCACTCTGCATGGCATGGAGGACACAGCTCTGGGATTCCGATGGGGTCAGGCATGGGTGCCGGCACCCAGGGATGCTGCATGAGCCAAGGATCAGAAAGGTTGTGTTGGGCAGGATGCCCTGAAACTGTCAGATAACGTCTCTTGGTGCTACTCTAACCACCCTCTTGGTGCCTTCTGTGGAAAGCCCAGTGCCAAGAAAATATTGACTGGTGGCTCCCAGGGACACAACTAATTAGTGACACCAGGGGGACCAGCGTGGTCCGAGGACATTTCATCCTTTCTCCCTGGGAAAAGAGAGGCTTAGCCTGCCTCTTGCTGAGCAGCCATTGATAACACCCAGCTGGCTGCCTGCCCAAGAGACGAGGCTGTCTGCGCGCATGGGTGCCACCATCACCCATCCCCTGGCCTCGGCAGGGAGGGCACTGTATAGTTCTGTGCCACCCCAAAGGAGCCCGTCCCAGCTTTCTTGTTGGGTTCTGTCTTTCCTTCCATTTTTCTGGCACGTAATTACCCCTTTGCCTGGGCTTGCACATCCTGTGTCCAGAAGTATGCCACGTCTTGGCGATGGCTTATTCCTCCCTGCCTTGGGCTGGTTATGCACATAAAGCACAGAAAGCCCCCAGACAGTATTTTACATGGCTTAATACAGATCCCTTGGCTACACCAGGGCCTCTGATTGCTGTTGACTTATGTGATATTGGTGCTGACCTGCCTTCTCCCCATTCACGGACTGTCGGCACGCATGTCCGTGGGTACAGGGAAGGGAATTGCCAGAAGAGGGGCTATTCAGTGACCAAGGGTCACAAGATGATACATTGTAGGGATTTTTGTGCATCTCAGGTGCTTTTTTTTCCTCTGTGGGTCTGCTGGAAAAAAACACCAACCATCTACTCTGTGCTCCTCTGCTGTTTATTCCGATGCCAATCTGCGGCCCTGGTGGCTAACAGGTTTTCAGAGTCAGCTTCTGTCTACGTGGATTGGAGGGTGGACCAAGTTAATGGTCATCCTACAAAGTCCTGTGCATTGAGGAGCCTCTTAAGGAGAACTTGGAGGATCTCTGTCACCTTACTGTGTGAACTGGAATAGTCATGTTCCCAGAGCTCCTATGTTGACAGGGAAGTAGGTGTCACTGGGTCATGTTGGACATCATCCAACGTTGGGTATATCTGGATGCAAAACTCTCGCTGCAGCCTGTGGCACTGGGGTGTTGCTGGCTCTCCTGGGAGCATGTGGGAAGAGTTCACCTGAGTGGGGGAATGAACTGGCATCTTCTGAGAGAAGAGTTCTTTTAGATACTGAAGTTAATCGTGGTAAAAAGATATTTTCCCTTAAAAAATCACTCTGAAAATGTAGGAAATATATATGCAAATATAAATAAATACATAGGGTATATTAAATATATAAATACAGACACTTACTTCCTTTCCATGTGCTCTGTTACCTGTGTTCTAAAAGCTAAGCTTCCATGCTACAAAGGACAGTGAATTTTTGATAAATTTTTCATTTTCTATATTGACTTGCTGTTGCAAACCCATGTAATTTTGCTATATAAAAGGCATTCATTTGCTATACATTCACATGGGCCCTCTTTTCTCTTTAACAGCCACTGAAGAGAAACGCATTATTGCTCACGCTGTGCTGGAAGCTGAAGATTTGCTCTTTGCCTTTACATTTGCAGAGCGGTGGCTGAATAGGGGCTGCTGCCACGGATCTGGCATCCCTGCTGGCTGGGACAGCTGAGCCAGCGGACACTCCTGTCAGGTGCGACTTCACTCATTATGTGCCACTGAAGCTGTTACATGCTGCTGACTCAGGAGCCCTGGTGCTCAGCATCCCGGTACTGCATGGAGTTGTCTGTGTGGGAAGGTAGGATGGAGAGTACCCAAAGTCCAGGTTTTTCCCTCCTTGATCTGGTTTTGAGTGTGCCTTGCAGGCTCCTGGGGGAGAGTAACATCACCCTGCTGATGCTTTGCAGGTGATCCAGAGCTGAGACAGCTTCCCCCTGGGTTTTGCAGGAAATAATCCTGCAATTATAAAATAATCTGGGGTAATGGCATATTAATGAGGATGGGGAAAAGGCAATGCTCTCGGGGTGGGCTTTCCCACTGCTGGAAGGAGGAGGGAGGCTGTGCACAGCTGCTGCACTTGGGGGGGGAGCGGGCAAAAAGTGGCATCCCATCAAAGTGAGACTTGGATGTAAAGCACGTCAGCAGGAAGGATTGGTTTTCTGGCTCTGGGTGTGTTTCTTCTGCAAAATTTGCTGTTATTCATGTTGAAGTTGCTGCCTCTAAGCAATCCACCCTCTGACCTGCTCTTTTGCTGCAATTTGAGACCTTCTGGCTCCCTTTTCTAGCCACGTCTCCTCAGCTGTATCATTTCTATCTTGCCTCATGCTGTCCTCATTATCCCTCATCTTTCTAACCCATCGACCCCACCTTCCCCTACTTTCTGCCCTACCAAGCCCCCTGCTGTTCTCTCTACCCCTCAGCATCTTCCCTCACCTTTGTCCACCTTCTCCTTTTCTCCATCTCCCACAAAACCTCTTGTATATTCAAGAGTGTCAGCCCAGGGGGGGACAGGAGGGACGCACCCGCAGCGCAGGTTGTGCTCCCCCATCTAATAACATATGTATCAGACACCTTTCCCTTGAGATGGCAGCCTCTGGAAGCCCAAGACGAACCTCTCAACAAGATTAAAGAGATGGTATTAATTGCTATCGATCATGGGTCAACAAATTAAATTGCATCTGCAACTGCATCTCTGAAAGGTCTAAATGAGAAGAGTAGTTAATGGGTCTGGCTGGCCCAGAGCTGTGATTAATTAAAAGGGAGAAATGAACTAAAACATTAAAAAAAAAAAAAGGCAGAAAGGAAGGAGATGGAGATGAGGCTGAAACACTTTGTCGTATCTGGAGAGTGCTCAATGGGATTTCAATTTTGGACCATCCTGTCTGGCCTGGGATGGGCTGCTATGAAGCTGAGCCGGTGGCAATGATTTTCAGGATTCTTGCTCCGAGCGCCCCGGGTTCTTCCACATAAATCCCCAGAAAAGCCGATCTGTGCCCATCACTCCCCCTTGTGACCCCAGACCTCGCCCTGCCCAAGAGCCACAGGATCCCTCTGCAGGACCATGCGCCTAATGCCACTGGGTCTGGGGGAATCAAATCCCTTCTACAGTTTGAGCCAGCATCTCACGGAGCCCTTACAGACACTTCTGTGATAGGATCTGCAGGGCTTCCTCCTCACTTCACCCAAACCATGCTCCAGCTCAGCCTGCGTGGTCCTCTGGGCATCCCCTGCCATGAGCTTTTTTTTTTTTTTTTTTCCCTGTTTGTTTTTTTAGATTCAATGCCCTGAAAGGGTAAAGGGAAAAAAATCCCTGAGTATTCCTATGTTGCTTAGCAATACCACTCACTGTAGATACTGCTCTTTGCACTCTCACCGGCACCGCAGCATCCTGGTGGGAGCCGGGAGTAAAGTGCTTCTGGGTGGGAATAAGGGTGCTACTGTGACTCCCTGGGAAGTAATGAAGTAGCGCAGCATGGAATGGAGATGGTGCTTAATTAATAATGAAGAAAATAATAATATGTGGCACGTATAGTGCTGTACTTGTTCCAAGCACTGTACAAACATTAACTACAGTAATTAAGCTGTAATTAATTAGAGTAACTACTTATCAGTGTAAATAATGATGCATCTGGAGGTACCAAATGGAGTTTGTGAACTGAAAGCAAATTTCCATGTTCAGGAAATGGCATCGAATATAAAATGGCACCAGTAAAGGGCAAAAACAGATGGAAGCCGAAGTGAGAGCACAGGAGCTGTATCGGTGCACGACAGCTCCCCAGAAGGGAATCCTGGTTGGACAGGTACCTTCTGACAAAGTAAAGCTGAGTTACTGATTTACTGCTGAGGAGCTCTGTGGGCAACTCATCCCATCCGTAGGACTTCCACGACTATTTCCAGGCTCCACCCGCACCTCCCACCCTGGCTGCAGTGCTGCACTCGCCAATGCTGCAGCAAGTCAGGGGCTGGAGCAAGGGACAGGTTCGGGAATCGGGAGCTGGAGGAGATGATGATCAGCAGAGTAAAGTACACCACAAATATGTAATTTTGGGATTTTTTTTGCTGGTTCACACACTTTATATTTAACAAAATAATTTTTTAATAATATAGTCTTTTACACATCAAATATTGTTTCGAGACAGCCCCCCATTTTTTACAGGATTTTTTTTTCTCACTAGTTTCAGGCACACTATTGTTTGAAGATTTTGAAACCAGATAGTCATTGACAGGCAACAGCTTACAAAGAAATGTGGTGATGACTTCTTTAATGGTACCAGTTCAACTCGCAGGAAGCCAATGCTCAGCCAAAGTATGGCAATCACTGTGCTAGTGCTTGTCCTACCCCTTGCCCTCCAGTAAAATGCAAAAATGGGGAAGAAATAAAAATACAAAGGCAACAGTGTGCATAAACCGCGACCAACCAGGCTGATCAACTTCGGTGGAGGATGCTGTAAGGAGGATTTGCTGCCACCGCTGTTAAGAGCAGCTGGGCTGAAGTCTGAACAAGTAAGCACTATCACCCCAATGGCCATGACCAAAAAGCAGAAAATCAAGCATGGACAGTGATGGGAAAGGCTCCTGTGCTCACCTGGGCAGGGCAGAGCAGGGAAATGACACTGGTGGCTTTTCTCTCACAGTATCGCTTGGAAGCCGCAGCCCGAGAAAACACGAGGTGCCGGTGCTGAAAAAGCCAAAGGGACCAGCAGGACCTCCCCGCTTGGCAGGCAGGCACATAGCTGCTTTCTAGAGAGACCCTTTACACCAGGAGCCCATTCCCGTAGACTCAGCCGTCCTGTCCCCAGCCACCCACGCACCCTGCCTTGCGTTATCCCCAGCAGTACGGATGCTCCCAGGACTGGGGGAGAGCCAGGGAAGCTCCTTCGCGCTGCAGCAAAAGTTCTTACCCACCAGCTGAGCTGGTTCAGTGCTGGCACAATGATGGGGTGTTTCTGGAAACCTCCCTAAGGGTGATGGGTGGATCAGATATTTTAATTTTGACTCATGGCGGCTGAGTCCCACTGTTGCTGAAGTCAATGAAATGATGCCCTTGGCTCCAGCAAGCGCAGCGGTGCTGCCAGCAAAGCAGGGACCCTCCTCCCTCTGCTCCACCGCAGCTGCCCCAGCCAGGCATCGCACAGAGACAACCCAGGTAAGACACTGCTCTCTCGGTGCCGTGCCAAGCCTTGCTGGCTTGCCAGCCCTGCCTGCCCGTGCAGCCGGTGTGGGCTTGTGCTCCGATCAAGGTCACGGTGACTGTGTTGGTGTCTTCGACTTTATTGTCCCCACTCAGTGGAGAAAGTGTAACACAGATACAGCTTGTGTCTCGGTGTCCGGCCGTATACCTGTGCATCTACCTTGGTCCTTCTGCAAGTTACATTCCAGCTGGGCTTTTATTTAACCCCTTCCTCCCCTTTTAATATCTACCTCCCTCCTGTCCTTAATGGGCTCCCTCCCCTTATAGACACGATAAAAATGATTCATCGCTTCACTCATAGCTGTATTGCCCCGACGATCCTAGCTTAGGAAGAGGCTTAAAAAAAAAATATTTCACAATAGCAAAAAAACTTTAAATAAATAAACGTGAAAAACCCGCGATCCACATTGTAGAAAGTGAGAGCGGTGAATTGGCTGGCATCTCAGAGGCATCACCAGTCCAACAGCTTGTGTGGGCAGTTTTTCTTGTTTCCTCCCCAAATCTGACCACTGCATCCCTATCAAGCACTGGTAATTACAAAAGCAGAGTAGATACTGGATACATAGTGTGTAAAGCGAGAGAAAAGCAGGAGGGGGTGGGGGGAGAGAGAGACCCTTCCCCGCAAGTAAAAATCTCTGCTTGTGTGAAACCCTCGCAGGTTTTGCTGGTGACCCTGTTGCAGCTGGCAGGAGGTTGGACGCGTGGGCAGCGTCAAAGCCATTCCTTTGTGATCTTCATAGTCATCATCATCAGCGGGTTGTTTGGCCGGCGGTGCTGCTGGCAGGGGGGTTTGCCGCTACAGAGCCTGCTTGCCCTGGCACTCGCGCTTGGAGCACTGCGCCGGCTTCCACCAGTCCCCGTTGTGGCAGTGGCAGATGTTGCAGTCGTCCACCTTCACTTCAATGCCGGCGGGAATTATCGTGGTTCCTGCAAAGCAGTTCGGACCTGCAAAAACACATGGGAGTAATAGCCATAAATACTTTTTTAGATTTTAAATTGAGTGTAGCAGCTCTGCTAGAAGCACTTGGGAGCAGGCAGGTGCCCCTTACTGGTCTCCGGCCACAATGCAGCTGCTGCCAAACCACCAGCAATGCTCCCGGCCTGCTCAGTGCCAAGCCTTCGCCCCATGCTGTTCACTTGTCTCATTGTTTTGGCTGCCCTCAAGCACTAAGGGGAAAAAAAAAAAAAAAGGCCTTGAAACTTTCCTTCTGTTTCTGTACCCAACCAACCTCTAGTACAAATGGCATCAGATGCCCCGTCGATGCCCCCAGATTTTCTACTCAGTTGCCCACTAATTTTCATAAAATTTGGCTGAGAAGCGTCAGGACACAGGCCGGCCTTCGCTGATCTAGCCTGGTGAGCTTGTGTTGAGCTGCAAGGACCAGAGCCCATCCATCCCCCATGACCACGGCAGCTGCACCTGAACACCCAGTAACCCCAGGGACCCACACCAGCTCCAGGCTATTAACCCAAAATTATTTATAGCATCAAACTAACAAAAATAATTCACCTCCCCAACAACCTTTCTGATAAAATATGTTTTTTCCTCAAGGGCAAGTTCCTTTAATCTGCTCATTATTGATAATTTTGTTGGCTTCTTTATTACACAAAATCAAAGCTGAGCAGCAAGTCAGCAAGGATCTTGTTTTCCTCCTTGTCAAAGCCCCACAAATACCCATTGCCCAGCGGTCCCTCTGCAAACCCTTTTCTCCTCCCCTCTCGCTCCTGCATCAGTTAGTGCCAGGAATTAATGTCAGATCCAGCAGCACATGGAAAAAAAAAAAAAAAAAAATCGAGGCAGTCGCATTCATGGCATCAGGGAAGCGTGAAGGCGTTTGAGAAGTGTCTCATGGCTCGAGTGCTGCTCCAAAATGTCACCCCTCGGCTGGCCACCAGTTTTAATCTATGCCTCTGGTGCACGAAGTGCATTCAAAAGATGAGTGTGTACAGACATGAAATTACAGGCAAGTTGTTAGTGTTTAAAATAAAGCTCAAGTCTGTTTGGAAGGGAAAATGGGGTCCTTATGCAGCTGGAAATAGGCTGAGCTGTGTCACAGCGCTATCAAAACTACCCAGCTGCGACGAGGCTTTTACCATCCCATACTAGGTTAACGCAAAAGTTTATCTACTGCCCCTGCTGTTTCTCTATCCTCTTCAGGCCAGTCCACCCCGCTTCTCCTTGTCTCTCCTACATCCAGGATGCATGCGCACATGTGTGTGCACATGCGCGCGCACATGCATGCATGTGCACTCTCACTCTCTCTCTCCATCTGCTTCTTCCAGGTCTCTCTTCATCCAGGGCTCCTCTTTCATACCCCTTAGAGCTATTTAACCACTTAGCAGGAACCAGCCACAGCTGCATGTTATCCACATCAGCCAACCCACCGCCCCTGAAGCCAGCCCACAGCTGTATATTATCAATGCTAATTAACTCAGCTTCATTCCTCTATAATTCCTCTACAGAGCCGTAGCCAATCCCGTGCTGGGGTCTCACGTTTCAAAGTCTCAGAGAACTGTTCATTTCATTGTGCTGATTTATTACTGCCCTGCCTTTATTAAGATGCTCCGCAGGACCCTATGTTTAAGCTCTCCAGGCCATGAGTTTGACAGGGCTGGATGTAACCAGATGTAGAAAATTCAGGTTGCTGCCGAGCCAAACTGTGCCTGAAAGTTGTTTGTCTTTAGAAGTGACCTCCTGCCTTTTAATAAAGGCCTCTTCAAATGTAGATCAGCTCTACCACAACGTTTCACATCCATCTTAATGAAACCACAACAGAAGGGCCTGAGAAAGATGCCTCTGGTGGCTCCTGTACCAGAATGCGGGGTGACTGGGTGTACTCCAGGGCTGCTGATCCCTGTGGTGCTGGGAAGGTCTGTGTCTCTCCATGAAAGGAGGAGGATGCCTCCTCCTTTGCCTGGCCAGCACGTGAATCTGTCAGGATGCCAGGACGAAGCAGGCTTTTGCTCCAGACAAGGAAATTCAGCACCAGTTGATGAGCTAGAGTTCAGGCTACACCGGTCTGCTGGCAGTTGAGGAGCAATGCACCGGGCATGGGGTGGATTTAAGCCTTCTTTGAGCTGGGCTTTGGGCTGGACAGCCTCCAAGGGTCCCCTCCAACCTCAGTCATTCCACAGTGCAAAGAGATTCAAAGCCAGGAGTTAACAGCCAAGGACACACAGTGATACAGAAAAGCCAAACTCTGCACATATATATATGTGTTTTTCTTTACATGCATCTGATTGAAAAAGTTGTGACCTGTTTTGGTCAGGAGCTGAAGATTTCTGAAGTTAGTGTCTCTCTGGAAGACACAATCCTGGCTGGAAAGGCTGTGATCCCAGCTGCGGTATTTCCCTGGCAACCCACTGAAGTTGTCACTTCTTCCCATGGCTTTCGGGTCCCTGCACTGGTTGCACCACAGCCTGTGCTCTTCATCACAGCTTTTAATTCTCTGCTTCACCAAGGCTGGTGGGTGGTGGTGTGTTATGATGCCCAGTGTGGACTTTGCCATCAGGTCAGCTCATTTGCTCACATCAAATGTCCAGGGTTCAAACACAATGAAAATGCCAATAATTGCAGCTAGCTGTATTTAAAGTTGAAGTAAGGGGCTGTCCCTCTTTAATAGGATGCTCTGATTGCTTGCCAATGTCAGGGATGCCCAGGATGGACAGCCTCCACACAAAAGCCTGCTCTATGCTCCCAGAGCCAAAAAACCCTTTTCATTAAAATTTAAACAAAAAGCTTCCTCTGGAGATTCGGATGGCAAGGAAAGGAGAAGATTGTTTTCTCTCTAGTTGCCCTGTAGCTGCCTGTTAATCATCTAATTTGAGAAGCCAATGCTGCCTTGACACCCACACAGGTCTCCAGACACAGCCTTCTCCGGGTGCTGAACGTTGGTGGATTTATAGCACTGCAGGCCTGTTCAACGTGGCTGTGGCGACCAGAGTTGGTGTGTCTTCTCACTTGCAGCTGAGCCCACCTTCACCTGCCAGCTGGGGTTTGGGGACCCTGCGCCCCCCTTGCAGGGTTTTGGGTGCATTCCTGCACTGAAACGCCGCAGGGTCAAAGCACAGCACAGGGTCACGATCAGCTGAGGGTGAGCAAGGTGGGACTGGCTGATGGGGTACTGCAAACTGGGGAAAAGCTTGGTTTTCCTTGTGTACTCCTTATCTGTCCATCCCATGGCAACTCCATCATGGCCACAGCTGCCCTTCCTCTTCCTCCCAGTGACCCAGATCCCTTCTCTCTCTTCAGCTTCCCCAGGAGGGATCATTTGGGAAAAAAGTAAAACGCTAAATGCCCCTCATTAATGTCCCCACCCCAGAGCTGAGAAGCAGAAAGCAGGCACCACGGTGAAAAGAGGTGATGGATGAGGGGCATGCACTAAAAGCATCACCCATGCCTTTGAGGTCCCCGGCAGAGAGGGAATCACTCATTTTGGGGACAGCACCACAGCAGCAATGTCCCTGCCCCGGCCAAGGACATAGGGCAGCTCTGCAAAATAGTAATTAAACACTGATAATCTGCCCCTCTGATCTCTGGCATCTATTGAGCCAGGAAGGACCTGGCAAGCACTTCTGTGTCTAACGGAAAGTCCTTGGGATGCTGCCACCTCCCCCAAAAGGGCTGGGTGAGGGGAAGAGGAAAAATGACAGTTATTTGGGGTAAATCATAAGGACAGAAGGCTGAGAGGAGCATCAGGGGGGCGGCCAAATCAGCCCTTACTGAAGCAGCACCAAGCATCCCTGGGCTGGCCGGCTAAACATCACCTGAGCACCCCTAAGGAAGGAGCTGTATTCAGAGGCTGAACCAAGGGAAAAATTACAAGAAATGGGTTTATTTTCCTTTTCCCCTGCTTTTAGCAAAATGGAAAAAAACTGGCTTTGGTCTCTGCACTGCTATGTGATGTTTTGCTGCCATTTCAGGACATCCATCTCTTCTGTCAGTCCTTGGTACTTTTAATTTAGGGCAACACTACCACTGCTCTGGACCTTGTTTTCCCCCAGCATTCTCTCAAAATAGCCACCTCTGAATTACTAGAGTGAAATGCTTTCTTTTGCACACCACAGCAAGCCGGACGGAACATTTTTGCATCCTCTCTCCTGCCTCTGCTATTCCCATCCCTATAGAAATGTGGATTTCTAATAGAAGGCAAAATTTCCACACTCCATTTGTGATAAGTCAACTTAAATTCCCACTGCCTGAAATCAAATTTTCCAGCACAATCGCTATCAAGCCAGCACCTTTTTTTCCCCATCTAAACTTCTCCCACCTTCATATTGGAAAAGTGGATCCTGTTCATCCAAAATGGGATGCTGTGAGCATTGCACCTGCAGCTAAGGCACGGGAAAGATGTCCTCAGAGAGGGACACTGTACTTCTGAAATTCAGTTGAAAATACGCCCCAGACAAGTAGCATTCTCTATGCAATGGCACAAGTCACCAGGGAGTCTTCCCGCAGCCTCAGGCTTTATAGAGCCAACAGCTGATGCATTGCTGGAGATAACATCCGGCACCTGGGGATGATGCTATGTGGCTTTGTGATGTGCCTTTGAGGAGCTGCAGCCCGTAAAGCCACGACTAGGTCCCACAACAAGAAACCAAGTCATTTCTTTGCTCTACAGCAGAGCTAAGCAGACTCCCTTAAGTTCTCTAATATATTTTTTTCCATCCCATAGATCAGCCTCCCAACATTTCAAAAGCTCAGTGCCCCAACCCCATGCTGCTGGGGACTGTCCTGAGCTTTTCCCACTGTGGCTTTGTGCTGCTTGGAGGAGCAGCTGAGACTGGGATCTACCAAATTGATGTGAAAAATCACAAATAATGAGACAGAACAGCACAGCAACGTGAGGTTTTTTATTATTCAAAGAAAGATGGTGCTCAGAAACATTTGATGACATGTCAAGCACATCAGGAAAGTTAATTATCACAAAAGCAGTAGGAACAGGATGCTGCTTTGGGCAAGGGCTGTCATCCTGGTCTTTGTAAAAGCATCTTAAACCACAGCTGTGATGAAACCAGAACAGTAATCACCCTCTTCTTCTCGCTCAGGGAGACCGATGGGAGAAGTTTCCTGCTCCCATAGACAATGTAATTGTAAGATTTGCTTTGCTTAATATAGTTAATTATGTAATAAATATATATAAATATATAATAAAAGACCACAGCGCTCCAGGCTGTTTGCTAGAACAACTGTGAAGATTTTTATGGAGATATATTAAGGACATTCAGATGCTGTTTTGGTGGGAGAAGGGTAGAAAAATCATACACGGTTTCTTGTTTGGGAAGAGTGACAGTGAATTTTCCAACTGCATGTGTAAGACCAGATACCTTGGTGATGACCCATGTTGTGCTGCTGAACTGCTCCCCTGGTACGGAGGGAACATCTAACCCCACACACGGGCATTAATGCACACCTGCTACATCATGCAACACTACCCATGGGTGCAAGACAAAGTCCTCTCAGGACTCGGTGGCACAGTTGTGCTTTAAAGAAACTCAAAAGACCCCCGACCTGATGCTCCCTATCATGCTGGAAAAATCTCACTGCCCAGACGCAAGAGGAGCAGCCATCCTAGACCATGGAACAAACTGCATCTTCTGCACGGTCCCCACCACAGAACTCTGGGGATGCAGAGGAAACTGGATTCAAGAGCGCACTTCACAGAGGCTGAATTAAAGCTGCAGTCAGCAGGAGCCTAGGGTTTGATGCTCTCCAACACCGTGCAGTGTCACGCTGATGCTTTGGAGTCGCTCGGTGCCGAACGCCAGCCCAGCTCCTGGGGGCTATGGGCTGCAGGCTGCCGGCTGCTCCCAGCTGCTTCTCGGGTGGGTTTTAGTGAACTCACCAGCTTTGCCTGTGGCTTGCAGCAGCTCTGAATTCAGCTTTGTGTGTGCAAAGAAGCAATACAAGGAAATCAAATGTTAAGCACCGCAGAAAGCACAAATCACTTCAGGCCAACGATGATATTCAGATTTGCCCTGAATAGCATCTTGCACCAGACAAAGCTCATCGCCCTTGCTGGAACTTCTCATGGTACAACATCTGATTTCAGCGATGAGCAGTATTTTCCTCTCAGTTAAGTATTTCCAGTGATAATGCTATGTCTCCTGCCACTCCTTTAATAGCCTCCCCATCCCTTTAGGAAATATTAAGGCTGACACCAAGAGAATTTAGCTTATTCAGTCAATGGATAACATCAAGGAGTGAGGTGCTGATGGCTACGCTTATCTACCTTGCACCGGTAGTTTAGACAGTTGCTAAACAGCAACTCAATTTAGCCAGCTAACCCTCAGGTTCCCGTGTGATGTGCCCCGCAATTAAAGTTGCAAGGTATAAGCAGAAAACCGTGGTGTTTCCCGACAGTATTTAGGAATGGATACTGCCTGAAACATCCCCATGGATGCTCATTCAGCTGAATGAGACTTGATGACTTTGCTTTTGGAGGTCGACCACGAATGCAACAGGGTGTGGGAATTTACTGCTGGCAATCTGTGTTGAACTGGGCCATTTCTAGTGAACGTGGCCAAGTGTCTTCTCAGTAGGAAGGCAGATTTTTCTGCACATGTCTCCACAGAACAGGCATCTCACAGTCTTCACCGTGACCATCCCAAGCCATAAGCCGGTCTCCAGTGCCACTGTCTGGCACTCCCAGCATCAGAAACAACCACTCGCAGAGCAATGACCGCAGAGGATTACACCCCAAAACCCACACAAGGATGCTCGTGGACAGCTCTCCAAACTCCCAAGTGATGCCCGAGGTCTGGCACAGAGGGCAGAATTGCCTGCACCTTGGGACCTTCTCCATATCCAGGCTGAACTCTGTGCTCAGCGGGGAAGAAAACACAGCATCTTGTTTTTAATGATGGCCCCCATCCCTGGAGGTTAACACAGCTCCTCTCTGCTGATCCTGCAGGATATTTTCGGATGTTCATTTAGATCTGTCAATGCTATTTATGTGATTGCTTCAGATTGCAAGAAAAGAGCTCAATTTGTGGCTTTAATTAATGAGTCAAGGAGGGAAGAAGTCTTGTTTTCGCTGCCTGGTATCGAGAGTGGCTGCCCTCCTCTCCCCAGGGGGAGGAGAAAGCAGCGGGTGAAGCTGGAGGTGAGACATAAAGAAGTCAGTTGCCAATGCTGGGATTTCCCTTACCGAAAATTAATTTTGGTGATGCTCTGCAGGGGCGAATGGAAAGCCCACCAAAAGATAACAGCCCTGGAATCCTTTTCTGTTAGAAAGAGGCCAAAGCCAAAGACCCTGGCTCAAAGCATGGCTGAAGCCTGAGGGTTCATCAGGAACAGGGCTGCCACAACCATGGCATGTCGGGGGGAGGTAAATTCACACCCTGGTAATGCCCTGGTCTGGTGCCTGGCCTGTGGCTAATCGCTTTTGGTGGTGGCAGGAGGGAAGGGAGTATGCCACAGCTCTGCCTCCTCCCTGCTCCTGGAGGTGGTGTCTTTGCCCTCCAGGCTATGCAGTTGAAGGACATCTATCCGTCCTGCACATCCCAATACATACACCATGCGATTCCTCAGTCCATCGCCACCCAACCTGCACATGGGGTCCTGCAGGGCTGGAAACGGGACCGTACAGGTCAGTGTCCCCCTCTAGCAGCAAGGCTTTGAAAGCCTTTCTCCAGCCCACTCACTGTCTCCAGCAGCAGACACACTCTCCTTAGCTGCCTGCACCCAAACGTGGAGGCTGCAGCAATGCCTGTCACCCCTCCCAGTAAAATCTGGATGTTGCTCTGTCTTCGGGAGGGACTAGGAGTCGAGTCTACCAACACGTGCCAGTCTCAGCGCTGCAAATTACAAATCCCTACAGCAGGCAGGCAGGGGATGCTGGAGGTGTCAGTCCTCGCCACCGTAAGCAAAACACTTTGCAGAGCCATCTGCCACCCCAAATGCTAATCGGCTGCACATCTCAGCTTGGAAGTGCTGTGTGCTGGAGCACATCGATGTTTTCAGTGTGGGTAGGTGCAAGTTGGTCACCAGCACAAACAAGCCATCGTCTGCTAATCCCGCCCCATGCCACAACAGACCTGTTGGATGGCAATCGCATCCTGCGGGTATGAGGAAGACCTACCCAGCACAGCAGCTGCCAGAAATGTGGCATCTCCATCTGGCAGGCGAGGGGGCTCTGTCTGGCAGTGGGGGAGGCTGCGAACAGGGTGGGGGGAAGGCAAAAGCAGCACTGGTTTCTTTGGCAACAGGCCCACGAATGAGAGAGAGGATGCCAGGATGAAATTGGTGTGGGCTTTATCCTATCCTCCCCTATGAGCTGAGGGATGAAAACCAAGGCAGGCATGGGAAGCTTTGGGGAGAAGGTGTGAGCGAGCACAGGGCCAGCAGTGGCCACAGCAGTCCCCCGGCCTCTCTGCCATTCAAAAGCTCAGGAATTGCTCTGTGCCCCTTCTTTTTTGGTTGCTGTTGATATTTTAAAATCCCGAAGGAAAGCCTTGCATAGACCTGAAGTATGTAGGGATGTGTGTGTGTATATATATAAACATAAGCAAAGCCAAGGAAGTTTGAAAGATACATTTCCCACAGCCTTTTTTTGTTGCTGATTTGCTTTCAGCCAGTGTTTTCCTGGAAGAACAGGAGGTTTGTGAAGCTATCCCACCGAAGCTCAGCCTGCTCCAGTCTTCATTCAACAGCACAGAAAGTGCAAATAGCTCCCAGCGAGATGGTTATGCCCCTCCTGCCCTCTCTGCTGAAAGGAACCAAAATACGGATACGTGCAGTGATAGACCGAGTGATGTTTCTGGAAGGCCACCATCTGCTTGGGGTGGTTCCATTTTTAGAAAGAGTACTGCATGATGATGGCTCTTAGCTGTGGTAACAGGTATCACCTCTTTGAGGTGACCACAAGGCGGAAGGTTCACTCTTGCTGCCTTGTCCAGCCACCTGGACATAGTGAGAGATGGCACCTCCAATAAATGCCCCCAGATTTGCTCTGTTGTCTAAGATGTTGCAAAATGAGTCCCTTTTATTTTTGTATTTGTGGACAAACCCCACTGGCTCTGGCTAAAAGCTCCCTGCAGTCAACTGGTGGTATCTCCTAGGCACCCACCAGCTTTCAATCTTGCGTACTGTTACCCCAGATAATTAACCTCCTCCGAAGCTGATCTGCAGCTCTTCTCCATCACTCCTGCATATTTCACTCCTCACAAGACGATGCTAACAGCCCTTCTCAAGCACTCCCTATTTACGTGAGAGATTTTTCCAGCCATAATTCACATTGCTGGGTGCCTGAGGATGTCTAAAAGTTATTTAATCTGAGCATTAAAATATACATGTATGTATCTATATATATCTGCAGTACCCTTCTCCAACCTAAATCCAAGTTGCTCACTCTAAGCAAGCCCTAGATCATTAAAAGGAACGCATTAAAAAGGCAAGACTGAGCTGAAAGGCTAAATTCAGGGCAACAAGAACCTTTTCACTGAATTTTGCCAGCAATGAAGCCAGCACAATATATAAGGTAAAACACACCTGCAGCTCTCAGCCAGCCCAGTGAGACATGGATCTCCTGGTGGCCCCACATCACCTCCTGGCTCTCCCCATGCAGAGATGCTCACATCACCTAGGCTGTGCTCAGACATCCCCAAGCATCCGCTGCCTTGGAGTCTAATGAATGCAGGGGACCCGTCCAGGTTCCCTAAATTATGACCTGGCTCCCAGTGACACAGACTGATTTAATCCTCACTGCTTTGCACCGCAGTTAGAAAATTACTGATAGCTCGTTATCCATCTTAATCAGGAGCAGCAAACAAATGAGGGACAGGGAGACATCCAGAAGGGAATACACCGCATTACTCCTTCTTATTGATAGCACAGTTACTTAATTTGATGTGGAGACATAACTTCAGGCATCACTAAATACTGGAGTAGGAATGTTTTGGTGCAAGGAAGATCTATGGGTGCAATTTAAAAGCAGTCTGTTTAGGAGTGGTGACGTCTATCAGCGCTGATACAGATTTGAGCTGTGCGGACAGACTTGAGATTATCACTCAGCAAGTTAAATAAAGACAGCAGCTCTTCGACAGTTAAAAAGCACCCGCCGAAAATTGCAGCCTCACTCCTCTCTTCATCTGCTGTGCTTGTGGGATGAGCGTGACAATGGGAGACCAAGCCCAAGGTCGATGGTCACCTCCAACCTGCCCATTGCCAGGCAGTGCTGTCTGCTTTCCGACACAGCCCTGCCCATTCCAGGGCAGCAGCAAAGCTCTAGATTAGACATTTGGCACAGCTCGCTGCGGGGAGGGCAGCACGGAGATATGGAGAAAACCACACGTTCAGTACAGGCACCTGCAGAAGAGAGATGAGCCACAAGCGGTGCCAATGACTGACAGCCGCCACCGCTGCCAGCCAGTACCAGGGGATGCCAAACTGGGCACTTCCCAGGGTTAAAGCCCAGAAAGAGTGCAAGTTTTCCTCCAGCAGGAATATTGTGGATTGAGATATGATAATAAACTGCTGGCAGTCTCAACCGTGAGAATGAATCTTTTTAATCAGTTTTTAACAATCCAAGACTGGTGCAGCTAATCTAATAAAACCGATCTGGGCACGCTGAAGAAAATAGGGCAAGTGGTACATTACCCGCTGCTTTAGGTTAATGGTATTTGCCTGATTGTATGGATATTTCGCCAAAGCCTGTGCATCCAGGCTCTCTCTTTCTGATTGCAAGGGCACTGAAGTCAAAGCTGGGAGCACATCTGAGTGCACTTTGAAACCTCTGCAAAACCTCCACCCCCAGTTTCCCCATTTTACTGGGTTTCTCACCCAGTGGTGGGTTATGGACTGTTGACCAGAAGCATTAGACATTACTACAGTGAAAATTAATAGCTAATATCAGGTTCACAATTTTTTACCCACTCTGTTGATTGAATAATACACCTGCATTGAGGGCAGCAGTGAAGCTGAACCACTGCCACCAAAGCCACGGAGGAGCCAACGCACGGCGTGCCCCCGGATCAACTCTCAGACAGAAGAGCAACAGGGCTACAGACCTAGCCTCAAATATAGGGTTTCCCCCCTGACACGTCTAATATAAAATGTAGGTTGGCATTTTAAAAAGTCACCTATGGGATCTGCGCACCAAATTCCTCTTAATTTTAAAAGCATCTACGTGTGCAAATACCTTCATCAGCACTGAAAAGTTTAGCTTATGGTAAAAAAAAACCACACAAGGAAGTTGCTCAGCATTGCCCAGGCAGATACTGTGCATACTAACCAGCTCTTCTGAACCAGATTTTTACTGTGCACATTCAAGGTTGAGGAAGGAAAACAGTAACACCTCGAAGTCAGCAATAACCATCTATTAAGTGAGAAATGCATGTTTCAACATTTACCTGACCGAATGAAAAGGATTAGCTCTTAAAAATCTCTTTGCAGACAGCATAAAGCTTTGGAAGAATACCATAGATTTCTTTTAAAAATATAGGTAGATTTTAATTGCGGGCAATGAAAGCTACTCCTAGGTCATTATAGCCTTTCAGGTAAGTAATAGGCTTTTAAAAAGTTGTCTAAATAAGATATTTCCCAAAATGAACTCCAACAGTGCTAAACGTACATTAATTCTTTTAATGGTTTAGACATGGCAAATAAGGTGAGGTAAGGGTTTTTTGGAGTTGGTATCAAACAGGTTAATTTAAAAGAAATCAATTAATAAAACTACCATTAAAGTACCACATCAACTAACAATGTTACTGGTAAAATCAATGGCCAAAGGCAGGAAAAGTTGGACCTTCCAGAGATTAAGCCTTTAAGCAAAGAAATATGTATCCAGAGGGTATATTTATCTCTCCATATATAATGTGCCATTGTGCTCCTGCTGCCTTCACCTCACCAGCTTGTGTCCCAAGAGCAACCATGGGACAACGTGTGCCATGGGACAGCCTTGGTCCAGGTGATCAAGCCCTCACAGCCGGTATTTCCCAGGTCATCCAAAAAAGGGACTGGGATGCAGAGTGGCAAACTCAGCCACAGGGACTTGGCTGGATGTTCCTCCTGCCCACTGCAATGGTGTTGGGGCACCTCCCAAGGCACCGTCCTCAGACACAGGCAGAGAGAAGCAGATCCTGCAGGCAGCAGCAGCTCTTATCCATGCAGACGTGAGAGCAAACCCTTATCTAGGGAATCAAGTGGCAATATAGCCAGCCCTTGACTGCCGAAGTACTACGTCTTTGCTCTCTGCCTGGGTATCTCCATTCAAAGCCGAAGGTTAACAACAAAAGAATAACAACTGGGACTTTTTCTCTGGGTCTTCTGAGCTTTTAGCCAACTTATTCACCTCTTGGTTGTGCTCGGTGTGAAAATTTAATGATTTTTATGGCCCATTTTAACATTTTTATGTCTTTTTTCTTCAGAAAAAAAAACCCACATTTGGTGTAAGAATTAAAACAGTATTTCATCCCTAACTGCAATCACAGATGATGTATGGGAGAGAGCTGGCTGCACGTCAACTCAATATAAAGCCAGAATTGAATCTAACTTGGTCACTACAGCTGTGCATGAAGTTTTATGGGGTGGGTTTTTTCATATCAGTCATAAATGAAGTGGAACCTGTGGCCATGCTAATTTTGTATAAAACAGAAGGAAAAAAATGCAAACGGGAGGGCCTGGGGAGAAAGAACCAGGATTACTATACATTTATATGAGCTGTGCATTTAGATGTGCAGTCTACTGAAAACACAACCCACCGCTGGATAACGAAACTACAGCGGTTAATGCATGATGACAGTCACACCACCGTGCACATTAGTCGTGGCAGTGGTTACCTGTTGGTGTGAGTAAACCTCTGCACAAACGCCTTGCCAAGAGGAAGAAGGGTTTCTTTAGCTGCAGGAGACCATGCGCTCAGGACAAACATTCAGCTCTTCTCTGAGAAACAGAGCTTCATCGCAATCCAGATGACTGGGAATGTGTCAGTTGGTAAAAAAAATGCCTTTATGCCTTTCCACCATCGTGAGATGAAATGTGACACTTCGAGAGCATCAGCATGCTCCCTTTTTTTCTTTTTCCACCTGGCGACAGATTTGTCTGAGGAAGGTTTTGAATGTGGGATTGTGTTAGAAATGGAACTTCAAAGCAAAGCAAAAACTTTTCATGTAAGAAGAGAGCTGCCGCTGAAACCATTTTTTTCTAATCTCAGCTTGTGTTTGAGTTGTTTGGTTTCCTGTTGCTGATTTTGAGCAGAGCCCAATTTTCACACTTTGTGTGACACAGCAAGCCCATCTCCCGCTGCCTTCGGCACCATTCCCATCCTCCTGGCCTCCAGTGCTCCCCACCACTCCGCAGACTCCCAGCCTCCACAACAATGGACACAAAACCAGTTGGCCACAGGTGGGCAAGACCCAAGTGATACGCGAACTTAATGAACATGTCTCAGCCAGTCACTAAAGTTCCGCTTGCAGTAGAAAGGGTGGACTCCTCTGAAAAGCCTTTAACCGAGCTAAGTGGCATTGGCCTTTGGATTTGCCTTTTCTTCACCCCTATAAATTCAGGTCAGGCTGCAGCGGCAGAGCGCCCACTTCTATGCAAATCCATACAAATGATTGATTACCCAGAGAAAGGGTATAACCACAATGGCAGAAAGAGGATTTCTTAATTTGTTTGGGGAATTTAATTACCTGCCTGGGACACTGAAAAGGAAACTTGAGAAAACATCTCCCCTCCGACTCCACTCCAAGCAACTGATAAGCTTGGTGTTAGACAAGACATGGTGCTACTGCGCCGGAATCCATGGCTCCTGAGGAAGTAAGAGGAGGAGGAGGAAGGAGCAGGGCAGGATGGATGGATCTCGAGGGCAAACCACTGCAAGGATGGGCATACCTTGGTCTGATGGACAGATGAGACACACAGAGGTTGGTGCTTCTGGAATAAACAGACTCCTGAACTCTTCTGCTGGGACCTGCCCTGATTTCTCCAACAGCTGCAGAAGCAGCTTTAATCCATGTTTTGTCCCCAGATTTTGCTCTTCCGAGGGCCCATTATGCTACTTGAATTTGATGGTATCCATGGCATTTCCACAGTGCTTTCTGATAGTGTCATGCAAACAGTCAGGTTGCTAATAAAAATAAAATGAGCGGTGCTGGTTTTGCATGTGAATGGTTGCATTTAACAAAATCATCAAATGGAAAAGAATTGTCCTTTTCTTTGCTAATAATTCTGGGTGCCACTACGAAATGCATTACCACAATCTATGTGGGCTTTTATACTGTGGCAGATGCCATATGATATTATGCTGATGTGCCAGGCCAGGATAGTTGCTTTGCACTCTAAGGTAGCACCTAGGAATGAAGAAAAGCTGGGGAAAGTTTATGGTGGATGTATGTGGCTCTGCATCCCTCCCCCCCAGATTTTCAGAATGCTTCGTCAGCCCTCATTCTGCCAGTCTTTGTTACTTAATTACTGGATAAAACTATTGCTCACTCTCTGGTTTCAGTGGCATCACAGTATCCAAATGGCTCGCAACCAAGAGCCTGTTGTCATTACAGCATCCCTATGGGGCAGGGAAGAGCACAGGGGAAACTGAGGCACAGAGGCAGTGCCCTGCTTGAGGGGATGTGGGCTGTTGAAACTAAATCCAGCAGACAACTATTTTTAACAAAGCTTGTAGGAACACGACAGGCTTGAGGCTGCAAACTGTGTTCTTGAATGTGATGGAAACCGGTTCAGACCTTATTGGCAGAGGGGAGGTACTGCAGGACAGAGCAGCAAAGTGATGGACAATGACTCCCAAATGAAATTCCCCATTTCTGAGTGCTTCTACATTCTTTAGCAAGTATTCCCTGCCTTGATTTTCTCGTGTTCATTTTGTCCTTCAGGAATTTTTTTAAAGCCAGAAAGAGGATTTAGACATTAGAACAGCTACTGACCTGATACAAGTTAACGATTTTATAAAACGCCTAAAAAATGCTTTACTTTAAAAGATAGATGTTTCCTATTGTATTTTTTCAATGTCAATTAATTACTTAATTCATTAGCAATGTAACACAAGAACAGTCTTTGAAAATCTGGTGCTTTGTGTAGATGCCTTTAATTATGGATAATTAAATACTGTGGAAGGACCTGATTATACCTCTGAGCATTTTCTAATCTGGAAAATGAAACATGCTCTTGTACTCTTGAATGCATATAACAAAAACTGAACTCAACAACTACAAGCAGTAAAAGAAAGGTGGGAAAAAAAGCACCCCAAAGCCCAGACCAGCCCCAAACCCCACAGCTGAAGGAGGGTACAATTCCTGGGGAAGTTGAAGGGCTTCACGCACACCCTGCCTGGTTGAATTCTCCGCCCAGGGTTGCACCCGGTCCCTGCCGCGCTGGGACAGGAGCAGAAGGCCAAGCAAGCTCCACACAGAGCCTCTGCAGCCAGAGAGCAAACAAACAGGGGCTCAGGGCAACTCCATGTTGCTAAAGTTGGGAACAGATTTCCAGATGGCCCTTTGTACGTACGGCTGCAATAGCCAAAACTGCTAGAAAGAGCAAAGCACTCTCCGAATGAAATCAGGGCTGACCTTGGAAGATGAAAACTTGCCAGCGCCAGAAGTTACTCTATTAGCTTGGCTTTGCATTCCTTCCCCTCGCTTTTTTTTCTCTTTTTTTCTTTTTCTCCTCTTTATTCCTCCGCAGCAATCACAGTGAGAAAGTCAGCACCCAGAGGGCTGTAATAACCAGTGTCACCGCCACAGAAAGGGTTGTAATTTCAGAAGCCAGTGAAATGTTTATTTTGAAGACAGCATCGCCCCAGCGCTTTCAAGACAGGTCCCCTCCCTACCACAGCTGAGATCCTGCAGTAGGGCCCAAGGAGGTTTATTTTTGGCTCTTTTTACAATCACTGGAAAAAAAGCAGGGGGAAAGGAGGGCCACCGGTGTCTAAATAAAGCCAATTTGTGCTGTCAGGCCAGGCACCCTCGCTGCGTACGCCTTCCCTTCCTCCTCCTTCCGTATCTTATTTATACTGCTGCCAATTCCTCCCAGCATCCTCACTCCTCCTGCGCCTTCCACAACCGATTGCTTTCTGCCACCGATTACGGTGCCAAGTGATAAAATGAGGCTGGGGGCTTTCCGTGGCCAGCGGCCAGTCCTGCTTGGCTGCCTGGGAGCTGACTTTTGCCGCTGGGCAGCCCAGCCCAAGTCCCTAATGAACCACAGGTTATCAACGTGCCAAGCACACATGCTGCAGACCGGGGCCGTTGAGCATCGTATCACAAGTGAGCCATTAGCCAGCGAGACTAAATACTTATAGAGAGCACAGGCCAGGGCTGGGTAAACGTCCAGTGGATACTTTCGAGAGCAAACAGCATCTATTCCCCTCCTCCTCCCCTGATTCTTATTTTGCATCCTTCTTCCCTGGGCCATGGAGCGATTGACAAACTCAGCGAATAAACTCTGTTGTCTTATTGAAGATATTTCTCAGGTGGAATATTCTGGGAGGAAACTCAGGGTGGGTCCTGTGAAACCTCAGGGGCAGGATGACATGAGGAGGGCAAACAAATGGGCTTCATACTGACACTGATTGCTCTGGAGACACAAAAAAGAAGGAAACTGTCATCCCTAACATGGGCTGCCTGTCTGCGTTACAAAGTCAAAGTAGCAACGGAGACTTTGGGGCTGCCGATGTCCAAGTGTGGGGTGTTTCTCTGCCCCACAGATCCCCTGCTGGGGTGCACAGCCAAAATCCTCACTGTGGCAGCTGACTGCAGCTGAATAAAGTAGAAACTCAGTGACTGTGGAGTGAAATGCACAACTAGACACTACAGCATATCGGACGTGTTATCGATGCCACCCAGGGACGTGCTGCCTACATAATTTGCCAGGATTACCTGCTCAGTGGTGCCAGAAAGGCTCCCTCTTGTAGGCAAGAGGTCAGAGACTCACTGCTAGCACCTCGCCAAGAAGTTAGCTCCTCCCAACATGACCGCAGCGGGGCTAATTCTGAAAGACAGACGTGTAGCTGACCCCACGAAGACAGCAATAACGCCTCACTAAAAGGTGCTGTTACTAAAAGGACATTAAAAGGTGCCACACCTGTAAGCACTGCCAGACTCACTGCTGCTTCGACCTTACCAGTTGTGAAAGTTTTGGACATAATGAGCTTATATGGGGGATTTTATTTATTTATTTATTTTTCCCTCAGCAGATTAGTGGAAAACGGAAAGCCAATGATACATAGCCCCTTCGCTGACCCCCACGGCAGTGACCTGCCTATTAATGCATGCAGCAATGGAGAACCACTGGGCTGGCCCCACCTAGGAGTCTATATTCCACCAGCACATGCAATACCTGGTTGACTGCAGACTTCCCTGTGCTAACGTTTATGTACTAGAGCAGGTCATGCCTAGAAAACCCGACCCTCAGTTGGGAGGACAAATGCACCAATTTCCTTTATGCACATTGAGCATCACATTCAAATCTGGCAAATCCTATTCCAACAAGGAAAATCTTTCACACACTGCTTTGAAATTCCGGTGCATCCACAGGGCTGGGGGAGCCAGCCTGTTTGCTGGGTGCAGGCTCCCCCAGCCAGTCTGACAGTGCCTATCAGCATCCCACGTGAACCTGCCAAGTGCCATCCACTGCCACTGCTCCTAATTAGCCAGCAGTCTCCTCTAATCTTGTCTCTGGCTACAGGTTAGCCGTGGCACTTTGTTTAACCCATAGTTAGGAGAGGAGCTTCTTGCTTGATCACATGTGAACCCAAGGAGGGAGAGCACAGGCAGCACTTCCCTGAGATGGAGAAAACAAGCAGGGGAGAAGGGGCAATGCAAACAGCAAAAAACACTACTGCATGCAACAGAGGAGCAAGGAAAGTCCTGGGTGTATAATCCTTTCCTTTGAGGTTGTTCCCCTTCCATCACCACTCCTTCAGCATTTAGATCCATAGACATGTTAGGCTAGATCTGCAAAGAAAAGTAATCACCTTCATTTCATGGGTTGGCTGACTTGGGAAACCCAAGCTACCATTTTGGCAGGGAAGTCCCTCCAGTACAGGTGAAACTGTTCAAGAAGTGGCTCTGGGAGAGGAGCACCAAGCACCGGGAGACCTGAACCAAGCACAGTCCCTCACTCAGATTCTGGCAAGATTTTTCTGGCAAAGTATGGCAGCAAACCAAAGGAGGCAGAGCAGCAGCGTAGCAGGGGGGTGCAGACCCTCAGACAAGCGAACTCCCTTCACAGACAAATGCACCCCGGCAGGATTTCTGGCTGTAGCTTCACTTTCGGACTTGCCATCCACCCCATGGGGCAGCGCTGCCTCTCCAGGGTGACAGCAGCAGTATCCCCCAGTTTGGAAGGTGCAAGGCTGGCTTATACAGGCACTAGAAGGGGCTCTGGCTATTTTTGTGCTTGTAACAATTTTATTGTCAAGCTGTTAGGATAAAAGAGAGGTGGGGGGAAACCTTCAGCTGCTGAAAAAGCATGGGTGTTCCCCTTGGAGCAAGGTAGCTAGGCCAATTTACATCAGTCTCAGGAACTGGATCAGTGTATTTGCTCTCTAGGAGGGCACAAATGTAGCCAAGAAAAAATGTGGTTTCTATGCAAAATATAGCAACTATATCTGACTGCTACTATTGTGGACAGGTTTTCATTTTTAATCACAGTTTTCTAACTCCTTAACAATTACCATTTGACGTTTCCTGTAATACTCTTCTTTTCGTTTGACACAGCTTGAAAAGTAACCATAAATTCTCTCTTGACCCTTTCCTTGTAGCACAGCGAGGGCACCAGAGCCTCACGTGCATCAACCACAGCACGTCAAACAAAAGCAAGCTAACTCCTCAACAGCTGGCAGCCACTGCCCTGATCCAGAACCCAGTGGGCAGGTCTTCGACTGTTGTGCCATCGGGAAGGGGCTGGTGCCCACGCTACCCATGCAGTTGCCAGCCTCTGCTTGCTGGGAGATAAGAGAAGATGCATTGGATGCTGCTGCAGACCCAGGTCAGATGAATAATCCTCATGCAGGAGGAGTCCCTTGGACGTCACCGGTGGCTGCGATGAGTCAGAGATCAGAGAAGGAGGCTTTTCTGGAAGGAACGCCCAGTGGTGGCTTGGCCCTCATGAAATCAGAGCCTTTGACTTGCAAACTGAGCTGGCTCGGCACTGGCACACTGCGCGTCAGCTGCAGCGTGTTCCCCAGCCGCTGCTCAGACACAGCCTGAGGAGCTGATGGGGGGCATTATTTACTCCCTGGGATTTGCAGTCTTTTCTGTATGCGGTAAGAGCTAGGTGGGGATGGCATGGAAAGCACGCTGGTAATTTTTGTTCAGAAGCCAGAAACAGGGCAAGTGCACTGACATGAGCTAATGAGACTCAGGAATAGTGAAGCAATATTGAACCAGGGCTCTTCCACCCGTGTCTCCTGACATTTCCCACGTATGGCAATCAGACAAGAAAGTGCAATTCAAAGTGCTATTTTGCAAATAGCAAAGCCTGCAGGCCTGATCCTGCAAAGTGCAGATGGTTTCCCAAGAAGTGCTGGGTGCCGACAGTGTTCGGCGTGGGAAGTGGTGGCCCCAAAAGCATCTAACCCCAGAGGAGCATTTGAATCCCATCCTGGACCTGACAACCTACCCAGGCTAGGGTGAGAGCCGAGTGGGAAGGATGTTTCCCATTTCTGCTATTCCTTTCCCACTCAAACGGGGAGGAAAAGTTAAAGTTGCAAACACTTTTTAGTTTGAATAAAAATCAGAGCAGGTTGTCTGAAATAATTAATTGAAGAAAATTCATTTCTGTCTTCCCGGTTTGAAAAGTTCCGAATTATAAAATAAAGATCTATATCCAAAACCATGTCACCCCTGCCACCCTCCCAGATTTGCACCAGTTTGTTTTGAAAGCATTAAAATGGGGCACCTGATCATTTCAAGGTTTTTTCCTGACCTTTTTAAACGTACAAACAGTGAGTTTGCTATAATTGGCCTTTTTCCCAGGGATGTTTCAGTGAGTCAGCGTTTTCAGACCAACATATTCCCATCTTCTTCAAAGAGTCTCAACTGGCTGCAGTGAAAAAAGCCTGAGCTTTGAAAGGTCAGGGAGAACTTTGTGTGCTCATCTTCACACAGACCCATTTCTCTCAACAGATCCTGCACAGGACATCAGTCCTTTTCTCTTTGCTGCACCAGGTCCTGCTGCACTTAATTCTAGCGAATGCGAGCTTCCCTACCAGCACTACCTGGCACAAAACATTTTTAACTGGGACAAAAATGTGACTTAGTTGATGATAGACAGTGACTTAGATTAGCTATTAGGAAGGAATTCTTTGCTGTGAGAGTGGTGAGACGCTGGCCCAGGCTGCCCAGAGCAGCTGTGGCTGCCCCATCCCTGGCAGTGTTCAAGGCCAGGCTGGATGGGGCTGTGAGCAACCTGGGCTGGTGGAAGGTGGCCCTGCCCGTGGCGGGGGGGTGGAACTAGGTCATCTTTAAGGTCCCTTTCAACCCAAACCATTCTGTGATTCTATGATCTTTTGTGCAAGAATAAGGTTAAATCATACATACAATTAGATCCCATACACCCTGAGTTCATTGCAGACAGGGCAGATATCAAACTCTGTTTGTTAGGTAGGACTGCCACTCTGTGGTGTTTTCCATACTGTTTTGAAGGGTTTATAGTCTGATTTTTTTAGTTTCTACCATGAGCAAATTCTGATTTCTATGGTTTTGAGTACAAAAATAAATGATAAGGAATACAGACATGCCTACACAGGGTTGCTAAGAGTGACCATGCTTTGCAACGAGACCCACGTAGTGCATACCTACCCCCCAAAGGATGGGTTCCTTCAGCCCAGCAGACAAGCAGTATTTCCTCAGGACACAGAAGTTAGGAGGACCACGGGGCCATTGCTGCCTTTGCTAACGACCTACTGTATCACCTGGGGTGCATCACTGCCCTCCTCCCTGCCTCCTCTCCTGCCCAGTCCTTATTTCAGGTGTGAACTCTGCATCTCAAAGCTCTACACATGAAGGCTCCCTGGTGGCTTAGTGCTTCTGGAGACAAAAATTGTAAGAGGTAAGAATGCAGTGACAGCTTTTCCTGTGGAGGAATACACATACTGCTAAAGAAAACAGGACATGAGATTCTCCTCTGGCTCTGATGCCACATGGCAAAGACTGGCCACATCCACACCACCCAGCACTTCTCCCTGGACCTCCTCCAGACCCCAGGAGGTTCCCCTCTTCACCCTAAGGCGTAATTATTTTGTGCGCATTTCTTTGGACTGCTTGAGCTAACAAGACAGCAGCCCTACAGTCCAGTGGGGTAATGATTCCTTAGCATCAAGGGTGCCGTACGTGCCTCAGGGTTGGGGTGAAGACACAGCTAGGCTGTGGAGCACACCAAGCCTGCTATAACGGCACTGGCTGACTGCTGTGACTTAGGTGTGCCACCCATTACAAAGTGCTGACAATCAGGGTCCCAAGGATGAGTTCTCTGCCCAGCCCTCTTTTATTTAGCTGTACCAATATGGCCAGAGGTGCAAGGAACTGAACCACACCAACCCAACAAGACAAAGCAAAGAAATCAAGATCCTCCCCTCTTTTCCACTGGGCTTTTATTTGCTGATGACCAAGCCTAAGCTCTTCAATCTTAGGTATTAATTCAGATAAACATTGCAGAAGAGTTTTCTAAACACAGAAAGCAAGAAATTAACCCCCCAGCCAGCCAAGCTCTTTGCAGCCTGTGCAGCAGGAACTGAGGCAAGAGAAGCCTCATGCTGCAGGAGCCATGCCTTGGTGCTGAGCTTGTAGACCTGCACTCAGAGCTGAAAGCACCCATGAAAAGCCAGAGCAGGAAGACAGCTAACCGAGAGAGAGAGGGGTGGGCCAAGGGAGGGGAAGGAAATGGATGCTGATGCTTATGGGCCGAAGAGCATCCCTGGAGAACGGGGACCAGCAATATCTGATGGCAGTCTTGGCGCTGTACCAGCCTCAAAGCTGTCCTACAGGAACTTTCTCCAGGCAACACAGCTCCACCACTGTCACACAGCAGTATTGCCACCACGTAAAAATGTTTTTTCACCCTCACCCAACACCCACAAAAATTGTGGGTCCCTCTGGACAAACAGTTCCACCAAACCTGCACTTATTTTCATTCTGCCCATCAGATTCACTCCATCAGAAAACCAGGGACAGAGAAGAAGAAAAACGCACCTTAAAAATTCTTTCTAGTCCCTCCAGCCAAACTGATTGGTGAGCTGGCAAGTGTACCAGGCTAGGATGATGCAATACCCAGAATGAGATTACTGCCCTCATTTCCTTTGCAGAGGTGTGTAGGTGTAGCAAAGACAGAAGGCTGCGGCTGAAATTGAGGACCCTAACAAAGAAGCAAAGAGGATGGAGATGTAGAAAAGGTGGAGGGAAGGAAAGGAAGCAGGAGGAGAAAACTTCTAAGTGCCTTTTTAAATTCTGTTTTCTCAGACTTGCTTAGCTCTAATCTTTAATTCATATTTTCATTAGTCTCTTTGCTCTGTAAAGTCTGCATTTCGTGTAAAAGGACCAGCTCAAACATCAATTATTTGACATAAGTCAACCCCTTGTTAAAGTCCTCTACTCTACATATATGTAGGCTCCAATAAAAGAAGCATTAAACATTCATTAAATTAGAAATACATGAAGACAGTGTCTGCCACTCTTCTCATACAGATATGCTTAATAATCCCAACCTTCTAGAGCAGCAAAAGCAAACCCATCTCTAATCCTTTTAGAAAGCCTGACCATGCAAAACACCCCAGCCTCCTGCAGTTTGCCTGTGAGTCACCCAGAGATATGAGCTCTTGCAGGTCAGATCCTCAGCTGGAGTAAATCAGAGTGAAACACCACTGCCAGCATTACACCAAGTGACACAGACTCAGGATTTGGCTTAGGCTTCTCTTGCAGCAAAAAGCTTTACAGCAATGCAACTGAATAATCATGTCACTTTTGGTCTTTTAAGTTACACCAAGAATCTGATCAGTGGGGGATAGCAAGACCACTTCTGCTTTAATTTCAGTGCTGCCTGGGCTGCTGGTGTACTGCAAAAGGAACTTGTTTTCCCAACCTGAACCTAGGAACTTTTTCCCCCAAAAAAACCCAAACCCATCCCCCTCCTCTACAATATACTATCATGATGGTAGTGGATCTTGAGCTACCACTGTCATAGGCTTGTGCACAAAAATTTCAGCAACATTTTCCCAAGGGGAAACAATCACTGATGAGAAGATGCTTCTTCAAAACTATTTTTGAGTTTAAAGAGCAATGCAGACCATGTAATGTGTTTCCCACATCTCTGTGAGCTGTGTCCACTTAATGATTTGGAACAAGTCGCATCCAACAAACGGCTCCTCATAATCCTTCCCGACCCTTCTCTTTAGGGAGCCCGTAGACATTCATTTTGAACTACACTGGGGGGGAAGCATGGAAACATGGTTAGGACCTGGGGTAAAAATTCAGGACAGCGGCTTTCAGCTCCTGCCTGGCCTTTGGCTGTCTGGCAGTCTTCTCCTGCCTTGTTTAATATCTAATAAACTACCATTTTCTTGCTTCCTGGGCAGAGGAAGGGACCACGAATGCTTGGGAAGCTGACCTGTGAGTGTGCAGACGAACACATCGGGTCAAACGGGGCTGCTGTCCTGCTGGCTCCCTACCACAGCACTCTTTGAATTGAGCTTTTCCCAGCAGCATCCCTGTCACTCTGATGCTACACAGTCCAGCAGCTACCGCTTTGTGTGAGCACTGAGCTGTGTGACAGAGTTAATCACATTAAGTGCTGTTCAGTTCATGTCTTTTTTTGTTCTCTAAAGACTTTTCCTCTCCCTTGCCTCTTTTAGTCTATCCTTCTTCTAAACACCAGGCGGTGGCAGATTCAACTCAGCCATCCTTGATGCTATCCACCACCACCACCTCCTGATTTTGGAAGATTTAATGTCTATATACCTTTCCAAAGCTTTTCACTGTTATTAGATGAATCTTTCAACAGCTGTGTCCACAGGGAGCAGGTCACAGTCTTGAGTCAGTGGGGGCATTTAAGCACCTGGATAATCCAGCTGCCCGAGATTTCCAAAGGCAATGGAGGGGCTAGCTCTTGACAGATGCTCATGCACCTAACTCTCATCAGCAAGTTCAGCATCTACATGCCTTCAACCATTTGGCCCAAAGTAATGGAGGTGAACGAGCTCCACTGAAAATCAATTTCAGTGAAATGACTTCTTTTTTCAAAGAACAGTAAAGCAAGTTCTGAAGTACTCTGTCAGGGTGGTGACCGCCTGGCCCAAATATACCGCCTTGTTTTCAATCTTGATCTTCTACCGGATTTTAAATCAATCATTTTTTTCCTCTGTAGTCAAATCACTCCTTTAATTGAACTAATAGGGCATCACAGTTTACACTCCTTCTGGTAAACACAAAGAACATTAGCCGACAATCAAAAACGCATCCTTTGCAGTCTCACAAATTTTCTTCTGTGTTCAGCCTTCCAAACCGGTTGATTTACACAGCTGGCCACAAAGCCTTGGTGCGTTGGGTTCTGTCATCGCAATGTTAAGTTGGCTTCTGCAGGTTCTGCAAAAATGGAAGACGGCTCCTGATTTGGGGTGGCATCTCTGCATCAGCACAGCAGTGCTAAGGAGGCAGCTGCGAAACACCCACCAGCCCCCACATTGCCTGAAGACGAGCAGGTCCTTCTCGTGACCCCTCAGCCTGACATCTGAATGGGGGGAGAGTGGTGGAGTCAAAAGTTGGCTGGTTGCCATGAATACTTCATCCACCAAGAACGAAGGGTGATGCGGCTACGCTATGCTACCGGCTTCGGTCTCCGGGACCTATGGAGAGGATCGTGGAGTCCAGCAAAGTCCAGCATGGGGGATACATCATCTTCTTGGCTGGTCACATTCAACTTGCATCTGCACAATCAATCAGCATATTGCATAGACTTTGACTGAAGGGGTTTTAACTGCAATCTTAAAATCTGGCCATTTCAGGAATTCCTGAAATAAATTAGAAGAGGAATTTTATTTAGTTGTTTTTTCCTAAAGGAATTTCCCCATGGCTTCAAACCACTGTTTTCCATAAAGTAAATGAATATGAAGTCTTCTCTCATCCTCTTGCCACATTTTCTGTGTCACCTTTATCCTGCAACAGCTGTATATAATCGAATGGCAGACAAAACATCCTCTCCCCAAAACCTTCCTTTTTTTTCCTCAAACTTTTAGTAATTTTTATCCACAATTCATTGATTTTTTTGTACTGATCATGGTAGGAGCAGATGCTTTCCAAAACAATGACCTGGAGATTCAATGATCCATATCTTGCAGATAAATAACAAGCTATATTTATGCAGTAAAGCACAGGTAACTTAATATCCAGGCACTGGATTATTCAATATTAAAATCTTGGCACATTTCAAGATAGCCGATAATTTGGAACAACAGAGACCATGTGGCAAAGTTCTTTTTGTCACTGTTGGTTAACAACATGCACTGTTAATCTAGTACCTTTGCCGAAAATACAATAAATAATTTACATTTATATGGAGCCTTTTGTTCTCCAAAATCCCAAAAGGTTTTCCAAAATAAACACATCACATTGCCTCTCTGAGACAACACTTGGCCATTGATTTGGTTGTCTCTCTGATTCAGAAGGAAGAGCCCAGTTCATTGACTGCATCACCAATACCTCATTCTGTGGCATCTAGATTTTCCTGATAAGTCTACCTACACAAACGGTAATCGGTATTAACCCTGCTTAATTTATAAATGTAAATGAAGTTCCTGAACCAACTTCCACCCAGCACTTGGCTGGGCAGGATGGGAACAGGCTGGCCTGGGGGCTGCCTGCCCATGTGCCAGCACCAATTCTTCCTGTTGTCCACAGCAGAGCTTTTCCAAAGGGACACCCCTTCGGCCCTTGGAGACTTCCAAAAATCATCTGCTTAGGAAAAAGGCATTTCTACCGAGCCCTTGCTAGGAAAAGGCGGCCTCGAAGGTCAGCCCCTGGGTGTTACTCTACACAGTGGCGTGCGGAATTCACTCAGGGACACATGTAATGAATATTTGTTTGCTAAAGGAAAGGCTGCTCTCAGCTTCGACAGGCTGGGAGAATCCTCAGGGGTTTTCTGGGCAAAACATGCGGCGTTACAGAAGGAACAGGCTGGGGTGCAGAATTCTTATTTCAAATTAACTCAAACAGAGAAATAATGAACAGCAAGTTTATATTCTCAGTAAATTAAGAGAGAAGCTTAGGTAAAATGTGGCTTTATATGCATGGAAATAAATTATTATTTACTCGCTTTCGTGCTCATGCCCTCAAAGATGAAGACATTTGTATAGAATTATTAATATTTATAGCATATTACAATGAATACCCATATGAGCTTTCCCTGAATACATGCTATTTTACCGAAGTAAAATCTGTTGAAGGTCAAAGGCATCTTTTACTTGTGTGTAGAGGCCAGGATCAGACTCTGTACTTTGAAATCTGTATCAACTGTGATAATTTAAAACTTTAATTAAAGACTCACTGAAAGATTATCTACAAACATGTCTTCCTGCTGCCCAGTATTTCATCACGAACGTCTCCAGAAGCCCACGCTAACGTGAGTAAGCACGCTTGCCGGGAAGTATTTCATTGTGGACATGTTAGCTTTTATCTGTCTTGTTGGGTAACAAATTCTTTTGTTGAGGATTGGTGGCAACAAAAATTAAATTAAAAGCAAAACCAGTCCCCAAAACAGAAATTTATAATGCTTATTCTGTTCATCCCTCAAGAAAATGGAAGTGCCACAGCAAAGTCTATTTTAGGAATTGCGTTAATGTATGTGTAAATGGGTGAAGGCGCCTTTGAAATGCTCTGAAAAGAATTTCACACTTTAGAGAGGAGAAGAAGTTAACAATTCTATTGTGGCATTTATTAGAATTTTAAAATTAATTTCCCCAACACAGCTGCGCCATAAAATTCCCCATGATGATGGATTTTTGCTAATGTCGAGATTATTTTTGGATAGAATTCTGAAGGAGCACTTTGTGAAATCAGGAGAACACGGGTTGCTGGGAGCCCTGTGCTGCCCTTTTCTTGCCTCCACTCACCTCCAGCCTTTCCCCAAGCAGCTGCGAGGCTGCTAATTTGAAATTGCATCTGTTTTTCCTTCCACAGAGCATCAAATGGGGGACAGATGCACAAGTGTGTAAAGCTGAGCCCCCTCAGAGCAGTGAGCAAAGGTCAGCGTGCCACTACCTCAGCACGGCACGGGAGGAAGGACCTCCAAGGCCACCTGGGGACACCCTGCTGGAGCACATCCACTCACACCCCCAGGAAGGGCATGTTGGGAGCACGTGGTTTCAGCTCTGAACAAACAGCACTGGCGAAGGTGAAACACAATTAATTTATCCCTTTGTGCACAGCAGCAGGTGACAGTTGTTTGGAGCTGGCAAAGAGGAACCCATTTAATCTGGATCACAGATTAAACCAGATGAAGAGATGAGAGTGATGATACAGCAGGGATCCTCCCATCCTTGCGAGACCACATCCAAAGGGTTGAAGGAAATGCAAAGAGCAATCTCACAGAGATACATAAGGAAGGGCTTTAAAAAAACATCCCACCAATAGTGAGGTTCAGCCCCCAGCAATGGATGGACCTATGGGGAGGGACAAACGGAGATTTGGAAATGAAGAGTTCAGGGTCAGGTGAGAAGACCCAGGGAAGTCTGAACACCACCACACAGGCATGTCTACAGCCCTGGACACAGGAGGATGGGACCTGTGGGGGATTTTTGCTTGGAAAGGCTTTGGCGTAAGCAGAGTGGATAGATGTTCTTCCTGAACTGCAGGAGAATCTGGGGGCAGGAGGGATAGCACAGATGGTGGCAGCCACAATTGATTTTAACAGTGCTAGGCAAGTTAGATCCTGCAGAGGAGAGAGTTAACAATAGCTGACACACTTTTGTCTGGAGAAGTCACAATGACTAGAAATAACAACTTGGGGCCATAATTCTGTGGTCTGTCAGACTACCAGGGATGTGAAATCCAGTGACCTTTCATCTCCACGACAGAAATACTGTGCAGCACCTGGAGCCATTGTCCTTAAAACACACTCTGACAAGCTGGGTGATGGGATACAAAGGAGGAAATGTCCTCTCCTTCCCTCAGCTCCAAATTTTAACCTCCCAGTGAACTCCACCTGCTCTGTGTGTAGTGCGGTATCCCTTGCTGAGCACAGCCGGCTTTGCACGAGCTACAGCATCTAGCAAAGCACAAGATAACAATTCTATTTCTTTTGACAATAAGGAATAAATCTCCAAAGCCACTTGTTCAGACTGCTCTTAAATGATGGTAGAGGGAGAGAAATTGATATTGGCTTTTTATGAATCTTCAGGTCAGGTATGTTAGAATCAACAGATTTTTGCATTAACCTCACTGCTTCACAGCACTTTTGCCCTTGGCATGATATAATTAAGAAAGGCATGAAAATCTATCTGAATGTATCGAGAGGAAATTATTCTCCCATTAGTGGCAGCAACAGCTAAACAAGCAGGCAAGCCACGCTGCTAGCAAAGTGTAGCAAATGATGCAGGGCTGTGTTTTAACCTAAACCAAGGATTTTCCTTACCAAAATTTTAAGGAGTAGCTTTTGAAATGAAGACTTGCACTACGTGTTGTTCTGGGGATTCTGTTGTTCCCCCCACCCCCAACAGCTGTATCCTTGAGCTTTTCTGTTTGCCAGTCTAAAATGTTGACCACAGGGACTGAGACTAAGCTAAAATCCTTTCACCACACTGGCACGGTAACTGCCTTCACCATTTTGGTAGAAAGCAAAAGCTACTGGTTGGAAAGAAAAAACCCAAATAAATAAATAAATAAATAAATACAAAAAAAGGTGGGTAGGGGGGTGGGTTCAGTCATTTAAGTGGTTCTGTCAGTTTTTGCTATCTTCATGCATTTGTGGAACTGAGCTTTAATTGACTGGCTGCACCAGAGAGCTGAAAGATAAATTCTTTGTCTCAGGATGAACAGACAGCGTAAAGCATTGCAATTCTCATTCATTAGGATGTGTCAGAGGGATTCAGAAGGGGAAGAGACACAACAATGTCTGTTACTCTTGCACATGAAGCTCCCAAAAATGTAAGAGGGAGACGAAGGGTGTGAACCACACCAGGAGCCACATCCAAGAGCAGTAACAAAATTTGCTCATCAGATTCCCTGTGAGAACAGAGACTACCTTGACACCTACTTATTTCCATCACTGTGGGAATTATTTGATTTCATTTGAAGGATAAAGCCTTGGCCAGTCAGCTCCAGCTGCAGCAGGCGGAGCAGAAAGCCCGGCCAGCCGAGGGGTCTCACATCTCATCCCTACAGTCAGGCTGGGATGCAAGAAGGGGTTCAGCTCCCCTCCACAGCACCGACCATGTAGGTATGCTCCTTGATCCCAAGGAACAGCTATGCCACCGCACCGCCTCTCCCCTTCACCCACCAGTGCCTCAGAGCTGTGCTGCAAGCCCCGGTCTCCCCGGCCCCATAGACCAGGATCCCCAAGGCACGTAGGATGGTGAGAAATACTTCCCTGCCTAGAACGGGTTTCTGAGAACTTTTTATCTGTATTCCCTACAGATGAGTGAAGAAAGAAGTGGAGAAATTTGGCAAAACCATGGAGAAAGCTTCCTGGCTTCTAGCTGAGGGTTGCAATCACTACACCGTGCCTTGAAGCCCCTTCAGCAGGTGGCTCATTTTCCTTCTGTCCCCCTGTCCTCCTACCCATCAGTAGCAGCTGCTTCCTTCCCCTTCCTCCTGGTTATCTGAGCACTCTGTTTCTGAAAGTCACTCCCGGTCACCAGGGATGTTGCGGACTGCAACACAGAAAATCACTGACATCCAGAGTGGGGGAGCCTGGTTACAGGGGGAAATGGTCATGGTGGTAAAGGGCTGGCAGGGAAATCCAGCAGCTCCTGGACCTATGTGAAGTCACCTTTGGGTCTGCACCGCTGGGAAGCCAGAGGGATGCTCACAGTTTGGATTCATGTGACGCAAACCAGATGGGCAGGAATTGGTGAGTGCTGCCACCGTAAATGAGGTGGATTCAGCATGGTACCCTATACGTGATGGGAACACAGAGGCCAAACACACACGAGCGGCGTTTGCTCAGGTGTAAATGACTGAGCTATGGTAACAAGACACGGCGATGGCCAGTGTTACCCCTCTGAGTCATTAACCCAAGACATCAACCTTCTTGAGTGCGACGGGAAACCTCACACCCAAGCATGGTGGGCCATGTGCAAAGGTGGCGGATAGAGCTGGTTAACATACCTTTTCTCTGAAGTTCATCAACAACAATAACAAAACAATGAAATTTCCTATAAACATTTTCTGCTTTTCAACAGAAACACAAAACTCTAAATGAAAATCTTTCAAAATATTCTAAAGTAAAAATCATGGTTTAATACAAACCTCAGAATTCCAAGTAGTATTTTTTCCTTTTTTCCAGACTTCCAAGTCTTAATTTTGCCAATTCCTTTAATAAGAATATTTTGCATTTCCAATTCTTTGCCTTTTCTCTGTCTTAA
This sequence comes from Falco punctatus, assembly GCF_963210335.1. Lineage (NCBI taxonomy): Eukaryota > Metazoa > Chordata > Aves > Falconiformes > Falconidae > Falco > Falco punctatus. Next base: position 9,458,111 of record NC_137588.1, read on the forward strand.
AGAGCAGAAAATGTGTTGAAAATGTTATTTCTTTGTAAACATTTTCATTTAGATCCAAAAGCAACCATTAAACTTATCCAGCAGCAGTGATGTATGTAAGAGGAAATATATATGGATAGTGAATTCTAAACACGAGAAGATGAGTCTAAGTAGCCATTTCTTACATGTTAAGAAAGCCATGAAGAGGTTTATGTGAAGCTGGCTCACCTCTTAACCTGTCCTCATATTTATGTCAGGAGAAAGGTGCTCTTCCAGAGACATATGTGTGTACAGGCTGCAGCACAAGACCAGGGAGACCTTCTCTGGAAACAGATTTATTTTCCAAAGAGGTACTTTCGGTCATCCCAAAACCTGTCTTGAAAGTGTTGCTGAATCAGACTCCAATTCATGAAATTGTTTCAGCAGGACGATGAGGGCCAACACTCCACACACAGACGCCAGCACACAAACTAACGGTTTTACAGGCTTGGTGGGTGTCTTACTGGCCGCAGTGGAAGTTTTGCCATTAATTTCGGTGAGTCTTCCCCTGGTTTTAGCTAATAACCACTGCTTTCTTAATTTAGGGACAAAGACTCTCTCTTTTCTTCTATACTTGATTTCATGTTAGACTAATTATGAGAAAAAAAGCAAAGACATGAAACTACTATCACTGATATTGGGACTCAGTCCTGTAAAGCCTTACTGAAGTCAGCAATCCCACCAACTTCTATGAGAAGACACAGGCCAGGAAGGGCGGCCTTAATTTTCACAGTTGCCACCTCGTAACTGAAGCCCAGGCACAAAGAGAAGCATCGTCCCCAGTGCCAGCCTGTGCGAGGGAAGCAAATCGCCTGGCAATGCATCAGCAACAACATTTTAACGAAATGTTTCCTTTATATCTCTTAAAGCCAACACAGTACTTTCTTACCATTTTTGCAGACAGGACAACACTGTTCTGGTTCATAGACTGGGTTGACACACTCGGGAACTGCGCAGTCTGCTACAACACAGTGAACTTCATTGCTGGGCTCGCAGCGACACCATTCGCATGGCGAGGGCTAGGAACAAATCTAAAATTAGCCCATTTCCTCCTGTAGCTCAGAAGTTTGCAACATTTCTATCTTGCCATAAGATAAACACATCAGCGTTCAATACCTCTTGACTGCATTCATTCATCATGGGTAATATAAATTAACCTACAGAACAAAATAGCAACATCTGCAATAGGCAACCAGAACATCAGAAAAACCAGCGAGCATGATACTTGTTTTCTCAGAGAGTGTGGGGTTTCTGAGCTTTCATGAGACTTTAGGTCCCTTCATCAAAGAAATCCAGCTGAAGCCACTAGGTCGTACCTCTGCTCTACCCATCTGTTGTTATCTTACAAATCTGGCTGGAAGCAGAGCAGGATTTTGGAAGATCCCGAGTGGTGGTTCATCCCAGGAAGGGAGGACAGGGTGATTTTCCAGGTCATACTCATAGCTCATATAGACCACCACTGCCAGCAAACCCCAAGCTGTCATAAAGGTGCTCCTGGGGTGGCCTGCCCATCTGCCAGCCTCTCAAAAGGCTTTCATCCCCACTTTTCAGAGCAGAGAAGCAAAGTGTTGTTCTTGGAGGGGCAAAAACATTTTACTCTGATTTTATGCACCACCTGCATAAGGGGTCTGTAAGCACTCCCAATAACATAACCCATTAGGTCTGGTCCTGGTCCCACTCCTGCTTGTTGCAAAAACTGCCTCACACAAAATATGTAAATAATTAAAAGCCTGAATAATTCTGCTGAAGTCAGGGAGTTCTGGATTAAAGCACCCAGCTAAATGGTTTCGTTTCAGCTCCATCAATTCAGTCTCTATCCACTGCCAAACAGTAGAGAGCTGTCACTGTCTCACCCTTTGAAAAGCTGTGGAAATCTGTTGAAAAATAGAAAGGTCAGTGTTTTAAGGTTCCCAGTGTCCTTATGTGTGCGTAAGTGTGATGAAAGAAAGGATGACAACAGAGCTAAGAAAAGAGAGTAAGAGAAGAATCTGCAAGGAAAATATCTTCCTTTCAGTATCTGTAGGTTCAACATGTAACTCCTAATTCCTCAGGAACAGTAAGTCCAGCACTAACAATTGAATGAGTAAATGTGGGAAAAAAATCTGCTTTCTGTTGCATTGATGGGAACCTGCAGCAATGGGATTTCCTCCTTAATTAAAACAAAACAAAACAAAAACAAAAAAAAAGTGAGATGCAAAGCAGAGGAGGATTCATCCCCGTATGTTTCAGACCCTAGTGATAGGTCACTCATTTCTGCAAGACAGATACAACTAGTGAGCCCTGGTCCTGGTTCTGGCAGGTAAAAAGCTTTTCAGTTCACCTCTAAGAAGCTCTATATGTCTTGAGTCAAATAATTTATCCCCAGAAAATTCATTTCTACCTTAAAATGCACTAATTAAAACTTCCCTTGCTTTGTCTCAGCATCTGCAGTCTTAATTCCCATCACCTCTCATTTGCTCAGGGCTTTGGCAATTTAGATAAAATCAGCACTCCTTGAGCAAGGGAAGAAGTCTGTGGAGGTGGAATTCCTGTCTCTAATTATCTTTCCTCATTCAATCCTGCCTTGATTTCTGTCTGAAGCACCAGGAATCTAAATTATTTTGACTGACATTTCTTATTCAAGGCTATTTAATAAGAGGAAACAATACAGAAGAAAATAGACAGAACTATTTGCTGAGGGATCAATAAGAAAATTGCTGCTTTGTTTTTAATCATTTTAATCGCTAATTATATGGAGCACTAGAACCAGATCTTGTGATTTGTGGCAGCTTTCACTGACGTATCCTTCAGGACCTGTCCCCATCTTCACTACTACAGTGGCTGCAAAGCTAAGAAATATGTGATGCATTTTCAGGACTGCAGCCCAACCTATGGCTTAAACGATGATCATCACAAGTAGAAGATGCCCATGAACAACTCTGCAACTGAGTAAATGAGACATGACATACACAGGTTTTGCTTGTGCATTGTTGGTGTAACCTGAAAATAACACTGTAATAAACCATGATGTTGCTTGACACTGAAAGCAGCTTTTCAAGAGGGGAGAACTGCACAAAATTAAAGCACACCTTGGCAGTACGAGGAAGGAGTAGCCAGCAAAGGAAAAGGCTGCTTTGGCATGAACAAGACTCTTCTCAGCCACCTCCTCTTCCCCATCTTACCAAGGTCAAGCTACTTGGTCTTGCTTCCATGATCTTCCTCTATCTGACCATTTTGTTCCCTTGCCAGTGCCCCTCACCTCCATGGGTGACTCCAGCCTTCCTGTCCACTTAGCTGACGGATGTCTCGGCACTTTCTCTCGTGGGATGTGCTTTGGGATCCGATTTGCAAACCCCTGGTCTTTCAGAAAGGACTTTACACCAAGCACATTGATTAGGTGTATTTTACTGTTGTTGGCGGGCTCTGCATCCCAGCTAGTAATTTCCCTGGAGCTACCCTTTTTGTGGAACCACTATGGGACACTGGACAAAAAAGTCCTCTATTTATTTACATAGGCAATAGGCAGACCAAGCAGCAAAATGACAAACGGGATCAGTGAATAACAGGGAACCAGTGAAAGATGCCCCAAAGTTTTGTTTCCTGACTCCTGATTTAAAGGTTTATCACTCATGGAAGAGGGGTGGTTTACACTTTTGTAGCCACTGAAGTTCAAACACCAGCTAACACCAGTTCCTGAAAAGAAACTTTCATACCTACTGAAAAACAAGGTTGAAAAAATACAGAGAGTTTCTGAAGCATGAAGGAGAGAGGACACAAATCAGAGGCTATGCCATTCCCACATGGACAGTGGAAACTCTTTATTGGTGTCCCTTAAGCTGATATCCTGGAAAAAGTGTTAAGATTAAAGGATCATAAAAGGCTTGGCCTAGAAGATGATTTATTCACTCCACCTGTCCAAAGCAGAATAATCTCTTAGAAGACTCTCCAGGGAAGGATTTGTTAGGAAGGATTTCAAGAGGTGTTGGTGCAGAAACATTCTTCTCACCATTATCCAAAAGGAAAGGATGTTCACAGTGCCCTGCCAGAACACATCCACAAAATTGCACGGTCAAGGGACATGCTTTAATAAATGGACCCATCATTAAAACAACAGGAGTAAACTGGGTCCTTTTGTAGAAGGTAGTGCGAAACATCTGAAACTCCTTTTACCCAATTTTCACTTACAACAGGCATGAGAGCACTAACCCTCAGAACTAGTGAGGAAATACGTTCTTTGATGTTGTCAATGTAGGAAACAAGTCAAGCCAAGTTGATGGGAAGCAGACGTGGCCAACTTCTAACCAACCATTCAAGGGCTTTTGAGAGCAGGTGAAGTGGGACATAGAGCATAAGGGACCTTCTCAGTCTTAGCGTTGACCCTGATTCACCTCTCCTTTGGCCAGTCACTTCAAAGAGACCACAGAAGCACAAGGATGTGGACCCTGAACACTCCTGTTTATAACCACATCTAAGATGACAGCCTGACTTCTATTTCTCTTCTGTTCTGTTGATCTCAAAGAGGAATGTGACCCCAGGTTTGGCTGGAAGGGCAGGTTCCTTCCCTGCTTCTGCCAGGGGACGGCCCCATCCTGCACAGCTGGGCAGCCAGAGGAAGGAGCCAGCACTCATTCGGCTGTGTGGATGGAAAACCTTAGTCTCAGGTGCTGTCAAATGGGAAACATCTGCAATCAGCACAGTTTGTTAACAAAGAAAGAAGGAAGGAAAATTAAAACCACGAACAGAGAATACGCATGGCTAATAAAGATTTTATGTGCATGAGCACATAATGATAAACTTGATGGATGATATAAACAAACAAACGAAAAAGGCAGCAAAGGAAACAGAATGAAAAACAAGATACACCCTGAGCAGGGGCGATCAGGAAGCCAAACGAGACGTGGATACCGTATCTCCTCATCTTCATTCTCATACACACCAGCTCCCCACCAATTTCACTCTCTTTTTGGAAGAAAATGTCAGCACATGTAGGAATTATGATTGATAACATCATCCAACTACTCCTCACAGCGATAAGGGGCTCCCCCACTCTGACGGCACTGGGCACCACGTGGTCCTTCTTTAGTCAGCTACTAGGTTTCATAAAACCACAGAGATTTCATGCCTCTGAGAGGTCTACACTTGAGGGCTCCAGCAGGCCTTCAAGTCACCCAGAAGGACTGGTGATCAGGAGATTGCATGCTCAAGCAGTTCTTCAGGAAAAGAATCTAAAATAATAATTCTTCCCAAACTTAAGGGAGAGCTGGAGAAAAGAAAATTAATTCAAAACTCTGTGTCTAAATTTACTCTTTTATGCTTTTCTGTAGCTGAAGAGGTCTGAATCAACAACTTCCTTAGACCATGGCAGCTAACACAATCACACAAATAACCAATACACAAAACTTCAAGCTTTTAGGCAAGATATTGCAAGAAGCTTCTGCAAGACCTGAGCTTTACTGTATCTATTTCATTTAGCCATAGAAATTCTCTCGTCCCAACTACTTACCAAACCTCAGCCGTATTTCACCCTTAGCTCGTGCCCCGTCCACAACTGCAGCACCCTAAGCCACCTCTCTGCTGCCCCAAACACGTGAAAGACACTTCTACAACATGCAGATTGCCCTGCAAAAGCTTGTTACTGAGTAATAAGTATTCTCCTTGAGTGAACGGAGGGAGCATGCGTATATGAAACATTACACTGCAGCCCTCCTCTTTCTGCCTCCAATAAGGATTTCTCTGCCTACACGCCTGCTTGTCAATCACTCTCAGCTGCTTCCACATAAACTCTCTAGAGAGGTGGAAAGGGAGTGATTTACCTAAGACAAATGAAAAACTCTTGAGGATGACATCTGATTGATACTTTTTCTTTACCTGTTTGTTCTGTCAATCAGAAGCAATTTTTCTCGGGTTTTGGTCTGCTGTCACATTCACCAGGCTAACTGTGGTTTCCAAGTGCACTCATTTCAGCCCTACATCTGGGCTGTCACCCAGCTCATAAGAGGTATCTCAGACCAAGTTTTAAAGCTGCAGTCTCCTGTGATCAGCTGTGATTAATCAATCCAGCTGGTTTCACCCAGACTTGAGGTTTGAGGCTTATACTCCTCCAGGAGCTGGGAAAATGGTGCTCATTTTCCAAGCAGCCTTCTGAGAAAGAGCAGCGTTATCTAGCACCTATGTATTTCCAGAGCCAGAGGACCTTACGTCATTAAAACACTACACACAGACCTGTTACTCCTTGAGACTTCCCTCTTTATGAGTTTAGTTGCCAGCTCCTGATCTCCTCTAGGCGTGTTTAGCCCAGCCATTTCCTGAGACTTTGAACATCTCACTTTTTCAAGAAAAGACTTTGAACCGTGCAGTACTTTCTTCGTACCCGAGTTTTCAGCCTCGTGAAAGGTTTGCATCTTTGCTGGAGCTAGCATACAGGCTGCTCAAAGCTACTGCAAATTCTTGCAGCTGCCCTCTAGTCATACTCTCCGAGATGCAGTTACCAGGATTTATTGGGCTGCTCTCTTCCCCCTCCTTCCTGTATTCTCCAGCGAAGTTTGATGAGGGTACTTGTATAAGAATCCCATACTTGAAGATCAAAGACTTAATCTCATTTTCCTATACTTGGCACTGGTGAGGCTGCGCCTTGAATGCTGTGTTCAGTTGTGGGCCCCTCGCTTCAAGAGGGACACTGAGATGCCGGAGCGTGTCCAGAGACGGGCAACAGAGCTGGGGAAGGGTCTGGAGCACAAGTCTGATGAGCAGCCGCTGAGGGAACTGCGGGTGTTTAGCCTGGAGTGAAGGAGGCTCAGGGGGGACCTTATTGCTCTCTACAACTACCTGACAGGAGGCTGTAGGCAGGTGGGGGTCGGTCTCTTCTCCCAGGTAACAAGCGACAGAACAAGAGAAAACAGCCTCAAGTTGTGCCAGGGGAGGTTTAGATTGGGAATTAGGAAACATTTCTTCACAGAAAGGGTGTCAAGCACTGGACCAGGCTGCCCAGGGAGGTGGTAGAATCACCATCCCCGGAGGTGTTTAAAAAAAATGTAGCTGTGGTGCTTAGAGACATGGTTTAGTGATGGACTTGGCAGTGCTGGGTTAACGGTTGGACTTGATGATCTCAAAGGTTTTTTCCAACCTAAATGATTCTATGATTCTATAACTCTATGATTCTATGAAGTGATCACATAAGGACCATGTCCTCATGTTGTTTGACTATTGCACAATGGCCCTTCATCAATTACATACAGCTACTAGCAAACAACCACAGAGCAATACAAACGTTACAACTATTATATCATAAATACTTGACATTTCTTTTGAGGAGGGAAATAGAAAAGCTTCATGTAAGTGTTTACAACCACCTAATGTTACAGTAGACACGTACTGATCATCATGCAGAGGCTGTTCATGTTAGTAGAAGACAATGTAAGTATTACCACTGAATTGAACAGACCTGCTCTTGAGGCTTGTGATGCTTTTCACTGTCAAACAGGTGTATTTACAAAATTGGCAGAATGACTGGAGAAATGAACGTGGTTGTCTGGAATTTGAAGTGGTGTATCAACAGGAAATTAAGCCAGCGGGCTCGCTTTCTGAGCCCCATGGAAACCCAAGGATCCATCATACCAGAGCAAATGCTGAGCAGATGCCAGGACTTTTGATATCACTGCAAACTTTCATCAGGCATGTTAGCTTCCACCTCCTTCAAACACCAAAAAGGAAATGGTGCATAAATATATACCTTTTCCAGGTTGTATTCCGAAGGGGGAAAATGCTTTTCATGGTAGTTCTACTGAATATGGAGTTGCAATGCTTTCTCCCCCTTTGAGAACATGTTAGAAAGAGAAGTACAAAGCCCTTAAAAAGAAGAAGATGCCGCCATTTCCATTTCTACTGTTGTCAAGGTGGTTTTGAAAGCAATGGATCTAAGCTGGTACTTCCACACACATCTGTCAGCACCTTGCCTTAGACTGGGATCCACTAGCTGTACCCACATGCACCTCCTGCCTACATGTCCCCAGGAAGGACTGGATGTGTCACATCCCCCGCGAGTGCTGGACTGTAAGGGAAAGGAAGCTGAAAACCATCACTGCTGCCAATCTCTCCTTCTCTTAGTTTTCAAGAGACTGTGTGCCAGCGCTCATACAGATAATCACATTCAGCCTCCCCCCTCAGACGGGCTCGACTGATAGCATCCTGCTCTATGCAGATAAAACAGCAGGCAAAACAGAGCGATGTAAAGTGAAGTCTGTCAAATTGGGCACTTACATCTTAAGAGTAGCTGTAACTTTTAATGACACTAAGGACAATGGCAATTCTGATGGAAATGATTTTTGTAGCTACAGTTTCAGGTGGTGAATTTATTGGCAGGAAGCAAGAAAGGGAAGAAAGTTAAAAAGGACCTGATGAATAAAATCGGAGGCAAAAACAGTTTCCGCATTACGGCTGAGGTGGGAAGTCATAAACCAAGGGAGATGAATAAAAAAGAAACTGGGATAGCATTCATCAAAGATACTCCCAGAGTCGAAATTAGAATCATTTTCATTGTTATTGAAATTGCCTGTGATCTCAGGCAGATTAGCAGGAGATTGCAGGATAGTTCAAGAAAGCTTTCAACTGAGAAATTTTGCAGGTGCCAAACTGCAGAGAACAGGTAGCTAGCGAGTCCCACCTGAAGGCGAGACTGAAATCAGCCTATTTCTCTTCTGGGCTGCTCACTTTGCCTTTACTATTAGCAGCACATAAACAACCATCTAAATCGTTAGAAGTTTGGAAAATGGCTCTTTTTTGTGTGTGCGTGCATGTGAGCCAATACAGGAACTTGCATGGGGCAAAAATTTCACTCATTTTTGTCACTTATTTAAAAAAAAACCCCACACCTCCATCCAGCTGGTTGAGACACAATACCAATTATACTACAGAAACCATAACGACTTGGATTTTCCATAGGTGGAAAGTTGCTCAAATAAACAATCTGGTGAGTGATTATAGATGAGTACAATCACTGAAAACACCATCAGGTTGCAAATGATTTTGCAACAGGAAAAAACTACTAAGTCATTAGATAATTTATTTGCAGTGAAAAACTGGAGCTGTATCGCACTTATATGGAGCACTAGCAATACAAATGAACTGCGCCATCCAAAAATTGAAAAATGTTTGCACCATACTGCAGGTTGGCTAAAACAAGGAGCTGGCTTCCAAGAAGCAGCAGAAGCGGATGCTGAGATCCTGTACTTCTAAGGGAGCCCCCAACATGGATGCAAACATTACTAATGTAAGACTGAAATGAAATGACAGATTTCTCACTCAATGGAAAAGACAGGAGAGACACAAATACATTGCTGAAAACATTTTCTGTAAACGGTGACTCCATTCTATATCCAAAGCAACCCCATCACAAGGAGGCTGAAGATGACTTGCCTATTTTCTTAGCCTACAGATGCTGCAGTTCTCCAACCAAAGCTTGATTTCAGTTACCCCTAACTGCTGCTTGTCTATTCACAGCTACAAGAGTCTTTCCAGCAGGCTGGTGACCAGGCTTGAATTCTGGAGATGGAAAGGCATAAAGGTGCTGTAATCCCCCCAGGTCATGCATACTTCTCCCCTCTGCCCTAGATCATGCCTGTCCATACCTGGAAACATTATCCTTGCCATCCTTCTGTAAAAATTCCTGGGGAGCTACTACAGATCAGTAAAGCCAGATGAGGGAGAAAAGCACAGAAGATGTGCCTCACCTGGACACACATCTCACGATTCAGCATTGTGACGGCATTAGGAGCTTTGTACTCATATATTTGCTATGTGCCACACAACCTGATGGGTTTAAATGGCTCCTGGAACCACTTCTGGATCTGGAGAGTGACTCCTCCATTAGCTGATGAGAGAGAGACAACCTTGAGCTGAGCCCTGGCCCTTTTTCCACAGGAGCTGTGTATCTGCAGTCTCGTGGTTGCTTTTCTCTCCCGAGAGCAGCAGTGGAGCTTTCCGTAACAACATGACTTTGCACTTCTTTCATAAGAACGTTCTCTGTTTTGATATATGTCTCATTTTATTCCTTACAATAGTTGCACCTCACCTACCCTGGGGCTGAGGGGACCAGAGTTCTCCATTACTTTGGTGATAATTTTTATGACTCTATTACAATAGTTTTTCAGTTCAGACATGCCCAGGACACAGGGAACAGGACTCCTTTTAAAGGTTACAGATAAGACAGATGGGACTGTGACTCCACTGTGCGATGCACAGCCCCGTTCAGGCACAGACAAAATGTTTGTGTGCGCTTCACATTTGTTAAGCTCCTTTTAATATCAATAGGGAAAGCGAGCCCAGCTGGCACTTCCCTGCTCTCCATTCCCTCGCTGCCTGCTCTTGCAGTGAAGGAGCCTCATCTAGGAGAAAGCCGTCTGGGCAGGGAGAAAGGAACCAAGGACCTGGTCAGAAAGGTGATGGTGATCCCTTTCATATGTGTTTTCTCTGTACCTGAATCTGCTGTTTTCTTCTTCATGCTGCAAGGTGGTAGAGGGTGGTGAGATCAGCTCTGCGTACCATATACTTAAAATACTTAATCTGCATTAAGGAGGTAGGTAAAAAATAACCAGCCATAACTGGGAGGCAGATTTGGATCTCGGTGCTATTCCCTCTCCTTCGGTTTTCGGTCTGGGTCATGAGCTGCACTTTCCACAGCCACGGTACAGACCAGGTAGATTTACACCCATGATGGATTTGGCCCTGTGACACTTTTACTCACAAGATGACGGCTGTTTAGTTGACCTGAACGCAATCTCTGGCATCAGTCTGCTTTGTCTGAAGACAAGCTGTGTCCCCACGCAGCTCAGGCAGCTGGAAATAACCACCCTGGCAGGTGACTCGGACTGGGTTGCAGCAGTCAAGGGCAGGTGTGAACTCCTCTTGCTGTAGGCCCCACACTGCAGGTTTCAGTGCTGTACCACCCTCAGCCTTCAGCGTTTCACACAATTTTGAACCTCCTGTACCTTAAGGGAAACTGCTCCCATCCTCCCCTGTACTGCAGCAGGAGCTCCTGTGTCCCAAAGGCACACCAATATCCTCCCTCCCTCCCCCCCAAGGAGCAGCTCCTTCCTGAATGCTTTGCTCTTGCTCACTTCTGATGAGCTCAGGATTCCCTCTGGCATCGGAGCTGGAGACAAAAGCTCGTTACTGATCCCCACGAACACGCTCTGTTGCTATACTGCCTTTTCCGCCCCCCAAGGAAAGACATGTTGGCTGAACCTAAGCCTGTGTCCAAGGAGCGGTTAGGAACTGACATCCTTCTTTCCTTTACATTGCTAAGGGTACAGGAGCTGAAGGGTGCTGAGCACCCAAAACTACATCTACACGTACATCCCCTTCTCCTTTGCTGTCTCCAGGCCCTGCTTTAAAGCCCGGTCCTGCCAAGCGGCCAGCTGTGGTTGTACCAGTGGGTTACCATCACGTGTCTGCCTGGGTTTGCTGCAGTTTTAGCTTCCTTTGCTCCTGCGCTTTGACACCCGTCCTGTTCTTATTGCACGCTGAGAGGTCGGAGAGGGGCCGCCACATCATAGCAAATACCAACTTGTTCCTGGTTGCTTTTTCTCTCTCATTCTTCACTATATGCACATATTTGATAGCCTAGCCTAACTTTTTACTTTCTTGCAGCTGGCAAGGTGGATTAGGCTTCATGGGAGCTCCTTTGGGCAACCTTATCTCAGGTCAGCATCATGCAAACTCCACAGAGGAGTAGCTAATTGGTATTGAACTTTACACCAGTGTAACATGTCAATGGGCCACCTGTGAACCACGGGGCTGCAGCAGTTCATAGCAGTGGAGAAACTGTCCCACCTGCCCCACAGAGTAAAGCAGCTCTTTACTAGCTGGCACTATGGAGAAGGCATTTTCCACATTCTCCTGTCCTGTCTGCCCCTTGTATCCAGTTGCCACTTCTTAAACCCTCAGGAGAGAAGCCAGCAAGGTCTGGGAGGTTTCTGTCCCTTGGGGCGTTACACATTTGGTTCTGAGCACAACTGGGAAGGATGTGAAATGAAAACATGTTTGATGAGGTTATCTTGATGAGAGAATACACTGGGGTCTGCTAACACAGGGAGCACATTGGGTTAACCCTCAGTCAGAAAGCCTAGGATGACCGCAGTTAACAGACTGAGAGATTCCCTGCTTTGAGAAGCTGCTTCAACCCCTAATGCTCCTCCAAGCATACTGATTTCATTATAATTCCCAAAGAATTACCTCTGAACTGTGCCACGGAATAAAGAGTAAGGAAGCCTAATGCTACATGTATTTTTATTTTGCAGCTAGACCGAGTGTTGTCACTACATGACTTATCCAATTATAGTCCTTAAAACAATAACTAGGATAATTAGCTAATTGAGCATTATTTTTAATGAATGCAATTCTCCATAAAGCACATTCCAGTAGCAACAAACACACACCTGCAGTTCTTCTCGCTCTGGTGGGGAACAGTTTTCTAAAAAACTTCTCGCCAATGATCTGTCAGCATTTCTATGGATGCCATCCTTCTTCACAAGCCGATGACCTAAGGATCTCATGCTCACCAGCCCTACAGAAAACTCTTGGGTGACAGAGATGGATACAGCTTGGGAGACCCAAGGGATGAGCACTTTCTCCTTGGCCCGACTGAGCACTGTCTGGCACGGTAATAAAGCCTCAGACTTTTTTTTTTTTTACCACTCTAGGAAGGAGCTGGTTACATTTGCACGTACTACACATCCCATTTTCTTAACAGCATGGCTCCAGTGGCAAGGGAGGGGGGAGGAAGTACCAGGGCCTCCTCCCCGGCTGCGCAGAGGTATCTCCTCTCTTTCAGTGGCTCTCTGGACAGCCCTCAGGTCTGGAAGCAAGTAGAGCCGATGGGCTATTTCCTAGAAAGAATAACTGAAAGCCCAGCAGCAGCTTTGGTGGTACAAATGTTGGGCACATGTTAATTCCTGTGTCATATTTACTGGAAAAATACCAACCCCTTGGGCTTGCACGTACAGGCCAAATTCTGCACTGTGCTACTGCACCGCTGCACTGTGAATAAAACATGGGGGCTTGTGCTTAATTCCTGGTGATTTTGAATCATGCTGATGCTCAAGTTTTGGGTCTCAGCTATTGCAATGGGGAGCTTTGAGAGAATATGTGTGCAGTGCAGGCGGCACCGCTGAGCTCTGAGCTTTTGGGGCCTCCGTGTATTACTGTGATCTGGGGAAAACAATAGCATGGGGTTTTGTAGCCAAATTTTAATACAGCCCATCTTCTTTCACCTACTGTAATAATATACTTGTGCATAATGTAATCTATATGCTATAGAATTGGTAGCTAAGTACATAATACAACTTTAAAAACAGGTATCACTATAGATCAGTATGTGACATGCCTATCTATTTTAGTGTGTTTTCTTGATACAAATTATGACAGAAATACAGTAAGTTAGTAATTTCAGATTCCTTTGCATAGACATTGTCACTGTAATTTTGCCAGGAGGGAGATAATAAATCATACTTTTCCATCTGACTGATGTTCTGTTTCCCCTGTCTGATTTCATTGGCGGTATGCTATCTTCAGAGCTGGCATTGTTCATGGCTCCTTTTATTAAAGCACAGGCACGTTATTGAAATTTCTTTTGTATTATGATTTTCTAGCCGTACGTGAAATTGCAGAACACACAAGAAGATAAAAAAAAAAAAAAAAAGTCCCATTTGTTTGACTCATAGTAGAAAAAAACCCTGCTGTACACATCTTGGAGAGAAAAATGCCAATTTTAAAATCAGGGCCCCATGCTGGCTTGGGTTAGTGATCAGTTTCGTGGAATTCATGAGCACAGATCCAAAAACTGCTAGTGATTTGGATCACTGGTTTAGTATAATACCAAAAAAATATGTTAATAATGTTAGTTTTTGCAATGATTAGCTTGCCACAATTTAAGTACTTTTCGAGGTTCACCAGGAAACTGAACGCTTATATAGTAGTGGAGAAAATTCAGTGAAGAACCTTCCTTTCCTCCTCGCTTGTTTTTCTAGTGGCCTAACAAAGCTCCACAGATTTAAGGTGTAGTATCTCCCACACTGATACAGACCACAGCATCCACATCCACACCTGCAGCCGGACAGTCCAACACACGTTGGCAGGGCTGAGGGACTCTCAGAGCAGCCCACTGCACCACCCCAGGCACCGGACAGTTGCACACCCCTCCCCCTCCCCTTCTCTTTCAGCCCAGGGCTGCAACAAACTCCTGTTTTCCACCTAAAACAGCATCACCCCATCAGTAATGCTCTGGGAACATCCCAAGTGTTTCATTCATATTTGATAAGGTTGCACTCCCAGGCTGGGTAACCAGTGGTCAGAGCAAGGCTGTCTGTAGTTTGCACCATTTAATTTCTATTTCTGGCACGGTTCTGGGGGTGGGGAATCACTTTTTTGGTTTCATTGCCTGCTTTCCTCCAGTGGCAGAATGGACACACTGCATTTCAGGGACTGAGCGATGCTGTGATAGCAGCTGAATACACTCTTGCATGTGCTAACGTCTTTTGATGAGAGGCCTTATTTTGTTAAGTTATATTGAGATAATTGCATTAATAAAACATTTTTAAAGAGCATTAACAAAGGAGAAGGAGGTGCCACTATTCTGAAGTAAAGGTTTCCATAACGAGCTGAGCATTAGTGTATGATAATGCTATGCTTATACAGTCCTTCATTTATTTTGGATTCTGATTGTATCCCGAAGATCCCTGTTAGAGCTGTGATCCCTACTGTGCAAAGTGCCGCTCAAGAAGACATAAAGTCAGTGAGATACAGAAGCCCTAGCTGAAGGATTACAGAAGATTTGCGGACTAAACAGAGCAATGAACTTAAGATACAGTGGCAGGAAACACAGGAAAGAAAAATAAAGCAGAACTCCAGCAGTGAAATCCTGGCTCTTTTTCAAGTCAGTGGAAATTTTGCCCTATAATGAAGCTAAAATTTTCCCTTTCCTGTTGTTTTGGTTTGATTTTTTTTTTTTTTTTTTTTTTTTAGAGTGTGGGGGCCTGCCCAGGGGCAATACTTGTTCTCCCATCCGTCAACACTTGTGCTTGATGCAAGGGACAAACACTTAAGCATCTTCTGGGGACTTTTTGAGTGAGGATAGGTTTGGGAGCAGTGAAGGTGGAAGGGGAGAGGACAAGGATGGAGAGAAGTCATCGGGAAGGGCAGCCAGATGAAAGGCAGCAGCAGAGGTTAAACACTGGCAGAGCCAACAGCTGGAGGAAACTGCAGCTCCATGCTTGGCAGAAAGCAGGGCAGCCACTGAAGAGCGCCCAACAAATGTCCTTTATGTTCAGAGCTGTTTCCAATGCAAGTTGAAGCTGCTCTTCTGACCCGAATATTACCAGGAAGGCCAAGCTGTGATGAGAAGGCCAAGAAGGATGGCACTGTGCTACCAAAACCCACGTCACCACGACTCACTCTTGTACAGGCGCAGAGAGCAGTTCCTGCCCATAGGGTCTAGAATGAAGAGAATGTTTCAAGATGTCAGCTTGACAATCTCTTGTGAACTGAACATTGGTTTCCCAGTATTTTGCTACATATTCATATAGGTCCATAGAAGATTATTCTGGATGTGCCCATATTGGGTGGTGAGAGATCTAGGAAGTTCAGAAGCGATTACAGGCTTTTTAAACTGACAACGTAACCATCTTCAAATGACTCCTAACTGTGGCTACAAATAGGCCTTAACCACACCGTAAACTGCATTTCTCAAATGTGGGCAGATGTGTACTTTTCTGTCAGTAAGTTATGCAGGAGAGTAAAAACTAATCAGCACTTAGGAGAACTGTTGTCTCACTGACATTTGCACAATTTCTGCATAAGCTGCCAATGAACATCCATCACACTGGCAGAACACTGTCTCCTTAAGTTTACATAAGCTGCTGTCTGTGAACATTCATTTAAAACACAACCGTGCGTACTTACAACAACTGAGACCACTCTCTGAGTTGTTATTTGCTTGCTTTCTCTCTCTGGGAAGAAAGGGGAGGGTTAACAAACTCACTGAAAGATCTCTGCTAGCACAGGTGAGTGCGGAGTGCTTGGGAGTCAGACCTTAACCTCCAGGACTGAAATCAAAACACGGCTGGTGTGTGGGAGAAAAAGCAAGCTGCTAAGTGACCCTCAGTGTCCCTGTCAGATCTCTGGAGAAAACAGAGATGCTGCCTGAGACTTGCAGCATCCTTCACACCTCCTCTGCAGCCACCGCAGCTGCCCGTCACCCAGCGTTCGTCTCTGAGAGGGACCGGAGGAGACCTGAGAAACCAGATTTGAGGCTGACAATGAGAGAAGTGGAAAATGAGATGGGAAAGAGATAGGTGGATCCCAGTAAAAACCACCAGACCTCCCCTTTCTCCTGCATACTGCTCCATGGGAATCAAAATTCTGAATGCTGGGCAGCAATCTATGTATTAGACATATTTGAGTCAGATCTTGATTCATGTTTGAGAGACCACGCTAACCTTTTCTGCGGGGGTTTCCAGGTGGAACCACAGCCTCAGTCAAAGCTGGGGCTAAGTTCCAGTCAAATCAAGGGGATGAGGCAGGCTCCGTATGGGCAGCTGGGGCCCAACACCCACAAAGATCTCCCAGGACCTGTAACAGAGCTATGAAGATGCTATACCAGGTCACTAAACCATCTGTCAGGGACACAATGTTTTACAAAAGAATACAAGAAAAACTACTAATGGTTTTAGATCTACAATTGAACTTCAGTTCAGCATTTCATTTGTACGTGTTAACGACTTAGGGGCACATGCATAAACATTTGGACAGCTGTCTAAGCTAGATGACTTGTTGTCATGTTTATATTTTGCCCTTACGATTGTTATGAGTCAAAAAAAAAAAAATCAGAGGTACAAGATCAGTTCACCAGGAGAAAGCTAAATATTCAAGAAATGGGCCTTTAGAACTACTCCTTTACCCTGAGAAAGTCACAATTACTATCAGTAGTAAGGAAAAAAAAAAAAAAAAAAAGATTGAATCACATTTGGATTTCTCTCCCCAAACCTAAACAGAAATCTAGAAACAAGACAGGAAAATCCCCCTCCCCCCAAATGGAAACCTCTCAATAATTTTGATATCCTAGAGAAAATAAATCTAGAGGAAAAAAAAAATATCCTAATTTGTGAAAGATCAGACAGTTGGAATTTCTACAAGATGAGTCAGTCCTGGCACGCATACACACGGACACACACTTGCACAAGATTTTTAAACGGAGGCTAATTTCAGCTGTAACCAAGCAGTGACAAGCACTACTATGGATGATGATTTGGAACCTACATATTAGCAAAAGTAAATCAAGTGGGTGAAAGGGTTATGAGCCCACATAAAACAGTGCCTCCAATTCCACTGAAAGCAGTCTGGGTTTGAGTCAGAATGACTGGAAAAAGCCTCTCCTCTTTGACTTCAGCGTGTGTGGAATGGACTTGAGATCAAGTTTGCAGACCTTATAAACTCAACAGGACGAGGGAGGAGCAGAGCACAGAGCCTGTAAAACCTACGAACTGCTCAGCATGTCATCTGTGGAGACAGCAGGTAAAATCCTTGTTCTGTTGGAAGTAAACAGCAGAACGCTTGGATGTTTTGACGAAGTCAAGATTTCGCTTCAGAGCACCAGTTTCCTAATTCTTGAAGTGCTGCCTTTCCTATGGCATTCATAAAGTCATAGTTCACAGGGGCTCCTTTTTTCCCCTTAAAACACCCCTGGAAGCACACTGTAATCCTCCATGGTCTGAATCTATTCCACTACTTAGAGGAACAAAAGAATTTCACTATTTATTCTAGGTAAACACACAGATTTCCAAAAAATTGGTTTCTGCCCTACTCCACAAGGTATCGAGCTCTCAGCAAAACACACATCCAAGTCAAAAGCTCAGCTGTTAACTAAATCAAATCTGAAGGATATCCCATTAGTCCTGGATTGAAGATTACCATCTGCGAGAACGGTGTGCCACCATCTACTTTGTGTTCCTCGGAGGATGCTGGAACTTTGCTTTCCACACAACACCCTACAGGTTTTGAACACAGCAAACAACGAACCAGATTGCTTTAACTTTCTCTGACAGCCTTTCTCCCCTAAATTCTGTTTCTCTACCCTTTAATCGGTTATCAGGGTGCAAATATTTTGTTTGGGAAAAATGATTAGTATTTTTTGTACTTCATTCACATGCAAAAGATGCTTTAATGAGATGCATCTCACTATTCTTCCACTGAAATCTCTCCAAAAAGAGTCCTTGTAACTCTCCCATAGGAAACCTGACCATGTGTCAGAACTACAACCAGGTGGGACACTTCATCACGTGACAACACAGTAGTCAAAATGGGACCACTGAAGCATGATTGTGGGATGAAGCTGGAGTAGGCCTTCCTAGAAGAAACTGTTCTTTAAGCAGTTCACAAGATCAGCATCTTCACATTCCTCAGCAAAGCAGAGGACAGGTTGATCAGGATGGCCTTCAAGGTGATGTTCCTCGTATATTTGTTTTGACTCATGTTTATGTCATTAAACTGTCTTGCCCATAGTGAGTGACTGCAGTTATAGATGGGCAGAAAAAGATGAACATAAACATACATGACAGAAAAAAAACCCTAAAACCTACCTTGTTGGAAAATGACAGTATCTGGGAGAAAGGAAATTATGGTCTATGTTACTGAGAACTTGTGAAGTACACAGACCTATATGGAAGTATTTGCATTGTCAGAAAAGAAAAAAAATTGGCAAGTTTATAATGAGATCAGGCATACAGCCATGAAGAGTTATAGGCTGTCGTTAATTACATACGTAAGAATCTTAAAGCCATGTGACCTGGGAGAATAAATCCACATATACCTATTGCCTTTACAGACCCTGTTCTTCATTGTGAAATGCTATTTTCCTTAGTAGCATTGAAAACATCAAACTCATTAGAATGAGAGATGCAGGCTGTGTAAAGGGTAATGGTTTTTGAAAATCTGGTCTTATTTTAAGATCTATCCCAGAAGGATTTCTTTACAACATTCCTAATAGAAACTCAAACATTACAATTAAACCCCATACTTCTCATTACTCGAGATGATCATCTGCCTAGGAATTCATCTGCTGCCACTCTAGACAGCCTCATCACAGTTGAAATGAAAATATTAAATATAGCTTGCAATCTACTTACTTGCATTCTCACACAGTTATGAGTAACAATTCTCAGTCCCATACCATAATTTTTGCTATCCAGATTGGAAAAGAGGTTCTTAAAAAGCACTCAGTATTGGTTTACCACCATTTTTACAGACACCATTGGTATCCAACCTGATGCATGTGATGAGCAAAGGAGGAGGCTGTCTGGAGTAGCAGATTCAGAGGGCTGGCATTTCACACAGGGGCTTTTGAATGATCACTGGCCCTCAGCAAGTGCACATAAGGGGTGAGGTGGCAGCTTTTACATCAGCCAGACCTGCATCACAGCTGGAAAAGGACTTCAGCTTCAGCATCAATTAATAGCAGTAAGCAAATACAGAGTGCCTTTGAGAGTCCCCAACAGAAATACAATTCCTACAGGATACTAATATTAAATACTGAAGAAAGGGTTTCATACCTTAAACTCCTCCAAGATTTTGTAATTTTTCCCATGATATTCACAAAAGTTTTTTACTTCTTTGCATTCTGGACAGCATCCATTGTGTTCCACTTTTGTACACTTTGGGTGAATTTTAGGGCATTCTGGTTGATCACAAACAGGTCCATCCTCAGTACAGACACAGGGACAGTTGGAATGTCCCGGGAAAAAACGTTCTCCCAGTTTGTACACAAAGCCACTGTCATCCACACAGCCCTTCCCTCGGTAGTCATCAAAGATCAGATTGTCATTACTGGAGGTCTGGTCCCCTTCATCGGCGGGGTAGTCTTCATGATTGATGGCAGCTGGAGTTACCAAAGCAGGGATTACAAACAGAAGTATCCAGACTTCATGGATATGTAGAGCCATCCCCTTCCTCAGCTTCTCCATGGGATCTCACTGCCAGATAGAAACAGCTGCTTCCATAGGGAGACCAGTGTTGTGGTCTGAAAACAAATATTTTTAAGTGAGAACAAACTCAAAATTCTAAGGAATATTGACTTATAAAGGCCACAGTTTCAACCATACCCAAGAATAAATCAGTGCTTTCACACTGCACAGATAACTATCGCTGTTTCATTTGAATTAAGCCTCTTCTCAATTATTGCTAAAGAGAATAAAGCATGTGAAATACATAAATTAGACACACATGCCTGTAGGCATACGCTCACAAAATATCTTTATAGAAATAGTGGCTCACAGAATAATCTAATTTTTACTTTCCTTATTCCTGCAGTTGAGTTTTCTGATGCACCAGAAATTAAACCAGCTGCCTAAAATCACATGGTGATGAGCAGCTCAGAGGGATTTGAGCCCAAGTGTAAGCATCACCTTAACCACCTGCTGGGACCACTGTCTGTCCGTGCTACGTTTGGTGCACAGCCCACTTCATTGAACTGGGGCAGGAAACCTGAGTTGAAAAACGAGATAAGCATAATCTGTAGGTAGATCTGCATCCAATGTGAAAGATGGTGCTGGGCTATACTTGGTCTGCAAGAGGTGGAATAAAAGAATTTTATATACAGCCTTTCTGAAGAGGAAGAGGGACTACCTGGACTACCAACACAGCCCAGCTTGCAGCAGGTACATAAAATCCCAACAGAAGCAAAGATGCAATTCACCTTCTCCATTATTCAGCATTTCAGTAATTCCCAGAAAGAAATGCAGAGAGCAGGATGTTAAACGCCTCTGTAATGCATGGAGCCGCTGTTACGTGTTTCTCTGATTAAGCCGGAGCCTTTCTAAAACTTTGGGAGCGATGCAGCACGGCCCGACCTTCGGAGAGCTGTGCTCAAGTGGTCGAGCCAAGGACTGACCCAGCGAGGGAGAGGAGCTTTGCACGGCCGCCCCTGCGAGAGCCAGCTCCAGGCGAAGGCTCCGTGCGTGTGCCTTGGGTGCGCTATTGGCTGCCCGTGGTGCCGTCACCGGCACCGACACACCGTCCTGCCAGCACAGCCGACAGCCGGTGCAACCCCAGCAGCAAAATGGTTTCTGACCTCTCCTAAGAGGACTGGGCAAAGTATTACAGGAAACTTTTAAATGAGCTGAAATATGAGCATTATGGGGATTGAGGAACGATGGAGGTAGTGGCTGCCACGAACCAAAACCGGACTGTTTGGCTGTCTGTGTCATTCCTTCTCTTCCTCTGTTCCCACAGTGTGCACGCACAGATACACACAGTATATACAAACATGCGTTAACCTACACACACAGGCAAACACGTACCCCCCCCTCCACCCCTCCGGGAGGTATTTTTTATGTATCAAGATTTTTGGTGGACTGCAGATGTTCAGCAATTAATTCTCCCTTAACTGAAGCAAAAAAAGCAACCGCAGGAGGAGAGAAAGCTTTAATCCTACAGAAGCAGCTAAGGGATCCTGTTGACAAAGCAGTTTTTCCAAAGCCACAACAGAGGGAGACACTGGATATTACACAAGCTTTATCAAATTCAAAAGATACCTTCTTAATTGAAGCACTAGCTACCTTTCCATCACCAGGACTATGCACCCTGTCACTACTATCAGCGGTATCTATTGTAACATGTTTGGAAATCAAGTGACTCACGCAGATACGGCTGCTTTATGTGTCTACAGAGCAGAGAATCTTGCCCACCTAAACGCTACAGGTAGGTTGCAACATTGCAGGTTGGTGGGCATGGGGGGGAGGGGGGGGCGGGGAGCAGAAGCAAATGAAGTAATTAATGTCTGAGGAAATGTGAAATTACAGAGAGAATTTGTTGACGTTTGATGAGGCAGCTCTCCAAACGATTAAAAAAAAAGTTCTCCAAAGATCATAAATAAGACCACTATATTTTGCTAGAGCATCCGAGACGTCCCACAGCAACTCACAAGCGCTCAGCTCAGCGGCAATCCTGGAAATCAGACAGACTGCAGACGTCTTGCACGGACAGATTTCAACAAGTAAACAAATGCTGTTCAGCTCAGAATTAGTTTACAGCTGAACTTTCTCATCATTTCTCATCACGAGAAAGGCCAGGAGCGTAGGTAAGTCTCTGTGCAAAACATACCCATCCACCTTCCCTCACCCCAAGTGAATAATTTACACTTACCTAATCAGGCTCGATCTGAAAGCTGAAAGGGGTCACAGGCCAACATGGACTAAAAGGTTAGAAACAGATTAGTGAAAGCAGTTCCTCCTAATCACATTTTCAGTGTTGACTCACGGACAATCCCTTTTCCTCCACCTCCCATCGCAAAACACGGGAAAGCGGCAGCAGCCCAGCAACCACAACATGAGAATTAAGCTTTAACCCGGCGGTGCGGATTCAGGGCGAGCAGCGGCGCGGTCCAGAGGCAGGGATGCCGCGGAGACACCCCGATGCCAGCAGCACAGTCATCGCGGCGAACTTGGGCTGGATTTCCTCAGGTCTTGAGCGGGGGGGGGGGAGGGCGGGGGGGAGGGGGGCGAGAAAAAACCCATCTATATCCCCTCCCTATGCCCAGCGGATCGCTTGCGATTCCAGATTTGCCACGGCGGGGAGGGGGGAGAGGGGACTGGTTCGGCTGGAGGCAGGCGGGAGGGGGAGGGCGGCGGAGCCCCGCGGCCGGCGGGCGGGCAGCCCCAGCGGCGGGCGCCGCTGCCCTGCGGGGACTCCCCGGCCCGGGGGCCGGGCATGCCCGCGCCGCGCCGCTCCGCGCTCCCTGTGATTTTTTTTTTTTTTTTTTTTTTTGGATGGGGGTGGTGAAGGGGGGTGGGGGAAAGACTGGAGCGGCGGCGCGCTCAGGCCCGCGGGCCGCAGCGCGGGCGCGCCATGGCGCGGAGCGGCGCGCCCTGCCCGGGGGGTTGCGCGGAGGTTGCGCGGGGGTTGCGCGGGGCGGCCCCTCTCCGCCGCCGTGGCGCGTCCCGGCCCGCAGGTCCCCGCGGCTGCGCTCAGCGCCGCGCTGCCCGGCTGCGGCTCTGCTGCTGCCCTGGCGGCGGCGGAGCGTGGGCGGCGGGGACAGACCCCCCGCTCCTGCGTTATTACAACTTCACATCTTCCCCCGGGCGGGCACTGGCGAAGGGGCGCCCAGCTCGCCTGTCTCGGGCTGCGTTACATTCAAAATCAATCTCCTTGCAATTCGTCTGCTCTGTCATTAGGCGTCATTGTAAAGCTATTTCTCCAGAACCCACCAAAAGAGAGATTCTTGATGTTCGCAAACCCCGCGTCAACAGAAAGAGAGAGAAATTGGGGATTTTATTTGGATGAAACACTGACGTATCCTTTGGGGCGATTATTCCCACAGCAAACATTAACTGTGAAAACATTTCACTAAAGCCCTAGCTGCTACGCTCTCAAACCGTTCTTTCCCGTAACGCCTCGAGATTAAGGTTACGTTAAGCGGTGTGGTGGTCCTCAGCTCCAGAGGCACACCGTTCCATCGGCACCCCCCGAAAGCAGCTGCTCTGCCCTGTGATGGAAGGTGATGCTGCGCACCTCGCCGCCGTGGCCCCGCAGGCTGGAGAGCTGCCCACGCTCAAGTTGCAGAACCTTGACAGATCCGTCACTGCTTGCCAGAGCCACGACACGACCTGAAATTCAGAGGAGAGTTATCAAGGTTTGCAAAGGCAAAGCGAGAGAGCGGCGCTGGAAGTTTGGAGATTGTCGCTTTAAAGACATACATGCGTACTCCTGGGTTTTGAGATACGTTAACAGAAAGTTGGACAGATCAATAATAATGAGATTGGATTTTGAAGTGATTAAGCAAATCTGGAAACCCCGGCATGCTACTCATTAGGAGCACTGCTGTTTTACTTCTATTTGGATACAATTATTCAGGGCTGGATTCTGACATGCAGACTGAGCAGTGGAGAATTAGATGCTCTTCTGATACCAGGAGGTATCAGCGTCAGACCATGCTTTTAATGCTGCTTTTCTTGTACAGCTCTGTAAGAAATGAAGAGACAGGTTTTCAACTGAGTTTCAAGGAGGTCAGACATCTCACTGAACTGAGTGCCTTGCTCCCTTATATCCTTATGGAAAAAAACAATGATAATGAAATTGTTAGCATAGAATTGGGTCTAACAGTCAAAAAAATAAAACCTAAAAAAGGTTCCAAGGAGTTCCCAGTTTCCATGTGTTTATTTACAAACCGAATGGACTCAGTTTTCATCATTTTCAAGGAAGCAGAATGTGTTTATAAGTTTATTATCTTCCTGCTTAAATACAAGCAGATAACAGCTCGTAAGTGGTATGTTTGAAGCACCTTTTACTTGTGCAGCCACAACATAAAGATTCTTTCCTTTTAGAAATTAACTATGATAATTGAGTTTCACATATTAAAAACCAAGAAAGATCAATACATTCATTTCAAAGCCGATGTGGTCCTCCCAACAACAGGGTTCATTGTACTGCCCATCATGATCTTGGTCAAACATGTTTTCCTATTAGGAGCAAGTCCAATATACCCTCCAAATGATTACAGCTCTTTTGACGTATCAGGATTTTCTCTCTGAAAGCAAAGACACAACCATAAGACAACAACTAATACTGCCACTGGCAAAGTCAACCTGGCACTGAGGTCATGATTTTTGGGAAGATTACAAAAAACAGGAGGTATTTTACTGGTTTTAGTCATGCAGATTATTCACCAAGCAGCCAATGGGAACATACTGCCCAGCAGAAGTTAGTATGGAGGAATCTGTCCCAATTTTAATAATGTGCAAGCCATAGGGCCTGGGGTGTGCCTGTGTGATGTATCATTTATCCAGTGAATATATCATCCCTCCATTCAAACTAATTCATAACAATGATGGTCTCTGCTCTGCTCATCGAGATCTGATGGCCTCATTTGACAGCCCGGGAAGTAAACAACTGCCATTTTCTCCATTTATCAAAGGAAGCACATAGTCTAAAACATCTTATAAATGCATTGAGAATATTTAATCACAAGATACACTTAGTGTGGTCATGGTTATTTGTGCAAGAAAGGGAACTAGAAAGTAGAGTTAACCATGATAAATATGCCCTATTTGCAAACCTTTATAACTACCCGGCTTCTTCATCTAGAACAAAGCCTGACACAGCAAAGATCTGTAGAATGGATTAGAGTGTCCAAAGCAGCAGATGTGAATATTTATTATAAACTCTCTTCCAGCAAGCCTTTGCTGACAGAAGCATTGCATATGGATTTCACTTGCAGCCAGACTCTCCAGGCAATCGCTGGGATGACTTCTCTAGGAGCCAAACAAATGCCAATTTGCCTGAAGCCCTGACACCGCAACAGCTGGGCAGGGGGTTAATGTCACTTTGAGCTTCTCAAAACCAGTAATGAACCCACTTGTTACAAACAGAGGGGGCCAGGAAGGAGGAAAGATTTGGACAACTGCAGTTCACTTCTAGAAAGTAAGGGACTGATAACTAAGATGACAGCTTCAGTGTCTAATTCACTCCCCTGGGTTGCCAGTGGGGCAGGTACAGACCCCAGTGCTACCTTTTTCTAAAATCTTTGCTAGGTAAGTCCTATACTTGAAGCAAAACAAGAGCACTCTCATCTGGGCAGTCCATGCTGATATTCCGACAGTACTGGGAAATGACAAAACCAATAGGAAAATAGAGAGGGGCCATAAAAAACAACTAGCTAGGAGGTGCAGTAGTAAACTGCACGTGCCTTCACCGCTAGTACTCGCTGGGGAAAGGCTTTAGGTGTATAAGACAGCCCCGGTGAAGAATGATTCATTTCATATGAATTTTTCTTAGCTGAGTTATGATGTGTTACTATCGTTGGGCTATGACTGCAGTCACTTCCTTGCTTGGTAGCAGCAGGATGCACAGGCAAATGTGTGCAAAGGGGAATGAAAGGGGAGGGGAACGCACAAAATGAGAACATCTCATTTCCGTCACCCTTTATGTCAACACTGATCTACACGCTCATAACAATTTGCTCATTATAATGTAAATTTACTCCCTCCTTCCTTCCAAAAAGAGATGTTTTGTTTTGGAAAGAGGGAACAAATTGTGTTTTATTGCTCTTTCAAAATGTTCTCCAATTAGGAAAGCAAAGGAAAACTACTACATAATTGTCATACAAAGCTCTTTTTTAACGAAGGATACTTACTTGCGCACTAACAAAGGCATTTTGATACAACACTCAGAGGAAGATAAAAGCCTGGAGATAAATTATTCTTCATACCTTTGACCAAACTGTCAGGTGAGGCTGGTCTATGCAAATTTACTGAACTCAGCAGTTATGCTGATTTGCATTGAAATGAACAGTTTCAGCTTAGAAGATGCAAAGCCTCGAAGACTCCGACCTCTAGATTTCACAGCCTCTAGATCTCCAGCTCACAAGGCTTCCAAAGAACCAACTCTGGATCTGCTGGTGCACTTCTCAGACAGGTGAGAAGGGGAACTAAATAAAACGTAGCTTTGCTGTGGTTGGCCCCATGCCAGTCCTGAGCTCATCCTTCTTCCTCCAACTGGCAGACAGGAGTGATGACAAAGCACATTGCCACAACCAAGAGACCCTACAGTTGCAACCTTTGTACTAATTACAGCTGATTTGCTGTTGCCCATTGCTAGAACACAGAAACTATTCTTTTCTAATGTACCTCTATTATGTCCTTAGAATAACATAAGCTCTGACCATCTGGTCACTTGCTTCAAAAAGGATGCAGTGAGTTAGAAAAGGTAGAGAGAGAAAGGCAGCAAAGTTAATGAAAGGTATAAACAACTTCTGTGCAAGGAATCGTTAAGAGGAATGACAGCTTACTCCAGAAAAAAATTATTTGCACACCAAAATGTACTTGGCTGATCATCTTTCTCCATATGCATCCCTCCAGCTTCAGCCAGCCCATGATATTGCTGCTGTTTCCCTCCCTGGGGACCCACAGTGAAATCCAGAGCTGAGCCAGATCCCAAACTACTACACAGGTGGTGTGGGTGGAAGGTGTTGTTTCCAGCAAAATGCTAGCCTGAATCCCAGCTAATCAGGGAGCCTGTGAGACAGCCGGAGAAGCTGTCAGAAGCAGCACAGCATGGGACATGGTATTTCTGAACAGACACCTTTCTTCTTGGATGAAACTGGATTTCCTCTAAACAATCAGTGCACTTCAGCTCCCTTTTTTCCCCAGCATCTGAGTAAGCTACCACTGTAGGTTTCCAGTCCCTGTGTCCTACAGAAAAAAACCTCTGTGTGTGATCTCTTGCATGCTGCCTCCCAGGGCTGCCATCTCCAGACTGGCAGTGCTCGTGCTTTCAGGTATCGATTAAAGTGCAGTGCTGTTTGGGCTGGAAATAAGTTTGTACTTAACAAAACAATAAAAGTCACTCATGCCCTTCTAGAAAAAAATATTCCTGATACTAAACCGGTATCCCTACGTTGTTCTAAGACCAGAACTGAACCCTAAAATCAATTAATACCTCAAAAGATGTGATTACTTTTAAGACAGATACCCCACTTTGGAGAATGGGGTAATTAAAATTAATTATCTTATATGGAAATCTGGTCCTGCAAATTTTCCAATGTACATAAAGTTATGGGTCTAAGAAAGGCCATAGCCATGAAGCATCAAAAGCAAGAATCTGGCAAAATAAAGAAGTAATTTTACTGGAGTCTCACACTGACCTAAACATGTGAGCTTAAAATCAAAGTCACTGCATTCAGTGAAGCTCAGTTATGTTACATATAAGCAAGCAACATACTTTTGCTCATCTGCAAGGAACTTTGCATACCTATGCTGCTATGTAAATACTAACAAAACCAAAGCTACTCATGTGAATATGATATGAAATCCATCTCCTAATTGTAACTGGTGGATGAATTTAAAATAATGCTGGTATGTTGAAGCAATCTAATTTGTTACCGCATTTCTTCAGAAGACAAATCCAGACAAGATTAATTTGCTGGGTTGATGGAACCAAATTACATGGGGTAGAGAGAAAAAAAACCCTGCACTTGTCAAAAGGCACACGGACTATTTGCATTCCATAAGAGCCTAACAGAAATCACAGTCATGATTACCGTCGTCTTTGTAAAATAAATTTTGAGTGAAACCTTGCCAAGCCCACATTAAGTACTGCTTTACTGGTTTATGCATTCAAACAGCTGGGAACAGGGACATCTTTGAACTGGGAAAGCCTAAAAAACAGACCAGTTGACAGGTGTTAGGCTTTGACAGCCAATAAGTGATGTTGGCCAAAGCCTTTAGATTTCATCTTAGAACAAGTCACAACCATAAAGGCTGTCAAACAGCTGATTTCTCAAGCAGCTGGGAGCGGAGCCCTCTTGGGAGCGAATGCTCCAGCAGACCTACCCTGCCCGCTCTGTCCCAGCGCATCCCGCTCACCTTGCAGGCTGCTACACGTGCACATGGCTGCGTCTGAACAAAGCAACAACAACCCTCACCAGCAAGGCCTTTGGAGACACATCGGAGCATTAAACTTTTCTTCAGGCAAATTAATTTACAAATTACGTAACATTCAATTATCGAATACTCTGAAAATTCCTGTTTTAGCAGACAAGTACTTAATGTTCCTAGAGCAGTCTAGCAGCTTAAATGTTAATAAAATGGCATTGTAACCAAAGTCACAGACTCCACAACTTACTGTAGCATGTTAGGCTGAGACATTCATACTGGTAACTGGCACTGTTTGCTATCTCAGAATACTTTTGTTCCATAGATTCAGAAGTTAACATCAACTCAGATACAGAGCAGAACAAGGACAGTGAAAGACCAAAACCTCTCCTCTCTGTTCCAGCAGCTCCTACTCCCAGAGTGAACAGACGAGTTGAGGTGCTGGATTTGGACAATTGCTTCTAATAAAAGCATGGCAGGTACTTCAGACGTTCTTGTAAATAATTCAGATGTAGTAACTTTCCCAATTTAAAAGTATTTGCATTGCCTAACTGTAAGCAAAGCGTTCATCTTCAAAGACACAAACTCAGTTATTTTTTGTTCCATTAAAATTATATTCTTGCATGGATTTAAGAAATTCTGTTTATCATAACTGCATAGAGAAGCTTGAAACCATTACCAGTGGCAGAGATGAAATAACATATCAAAGAAAGAAAGAAAGAAAAACTTTGATCAATAGGGAAATGATTTTTATACACATCAGAACCAATTTAAAGAATTCTCTAGGATCAATTTAGATAGACAGAAATGCTTCTCAGCATTTATTACCTGTGGAGGGAATATTGATCCCATCCATTGATTTCTCCTATGCACATAGAGCAGCATCTGGTTTTGTTGTGTGGGTTTTTTAAAAAAAGATGCCCCAAAGTAGAAAGTATCAAGAAACTGCTTATATTTTGAGGACTCACATTAATGGTTCAACCAACGTCATTACTCAGAACTTTTAAACTCTGTTCCAGAATAGGTGAAATGTAATTTAGCTTAATTTTGGCACATGATAGTTAGTCAATAGAATATATTTCAAGAGAAGGATTTTTTTTGAAACCTTACTTATCAATGGCTACTAATTCCTTACATACCACATTGTACCAAACATATTTTCTTTCCTGTTCCCTTTTTAAAAGGAATCTCTTTTCACAATACTATTATAAATCACACAGCCCTAATGGATTACATTCCTCTGAATTAAGATCTTTTTTCATTATTGGAGCTGCAACCATTTGCATCATCATGTCAATCACTCAGTCTAGAGTCTCTTAGGAACAGGGCACCTCTCAGGTTATGCGTAAAAGGCAAAAATACACAGTCCCTGCTTTGAATCAGCTGCAGTCCAAGTATAGTTAGAAAATGTCAAGGCGACAGATAATTATAAACTTAATTTGCCATGAGCACACTGCCTTCCCATAGTTAAATGTTGGTGGGCATCCTGGCAGCAGGAGAGGACTTGGGTCTGAAGTCTTATCTACGCACTGCACCACATCAAGGTCCCAGGTACCACCTCTACAAAGCTAGTTCAGGTGTACAGAGCACACCTAGAGCAGTGTCCCCGTTTTGGTGCATCCCCACAACCAATATGACTTGCTTCTCAGCCTGGACACAGTATAGCATGACAGTGGCTATGTGACCTCCAGCTTCTGAGATGGCATCATCTGTGCTGCAGAGAAACATGAACTGGATGGGCTCGGATCCTTACTTGGGAAATGAGAGGAAAGCACTGAGTTGCTTTACACCAGCTCATGATCTGACCCACAGTTTTTACTTGGTAAGAAATTAGGCAAAACTTTAATTTTGAGGAGTCCTTCTGAGGGGGGTAGAACAGCAGGTGGAAAGGTTGCCAAACACTACGAAGATTCTTCATGTGCACATTAGCGTGCTTGCCTAAGTAAGAGTAAATAAAATGCTTACAGATGCTGCACACTGTGATTGCAGTGGCTGTAGATAAAATTCTTCATTACTGTCACACCAAGCAGAATGTTATTTACCAGCCAACTGATCTCACCATACGATAGATGTTGTGCTTTTTTTTTTTTTCCCTATAAACAGCTTTCAACAAATACAGCAATTATTTCTCGTCTTCCAAATGTACACTACATTTTGCTTAGGAATGCACTTTTTTGACATTGTTATAAGTCCTCCAATCTCAAATGTGAATAAAGCCTCCTAAATATTCTTCACTTACAAACAATAGCAACCCCCTCCTCCCTTTGCCTTCCCACTGTGTTTCTTTAGATCTTTCAGGGAAGAAGGCATAGAAGAATAATCTTGAGCAGGTTGTAATTCACTTGCAGCAATTTACTAAATATTCTCAGTAATGGAGACCAAAAGGCAATGTGGGAAAGAGAGGAGTCCAACAATTTGCTGATACAGGTTTTTAATATATCGGTACCAAAATAAAATCCTTTTGTCATCCTCTAATGGAATGACTTTTTTTTTTCTTTTTCTCCCCCCCCCCTCCCCCCTTCTCAGAAATATTTAAATAGACAGAGATTTGGCAAAGTGTATTAGGGAAAATTAGCTCATCTCTGTGTGCACTTAATCTCGTGACTCACCTTATGCATGTGAAGTCATTCAATTCAGTGCAATCATGTGCTTGAATGATGGCAGGATCAGGGCATCACAAACAGATTCATTATTGCAACAATGAGTTACAGCACAAGGTCTTATAATGAACAAATTCACTTTTATTTGGCTTTTAGCAGTGCACTAACAGTTAAGACCTTTTGAAGAGAAAGGCAGTTTTATAGACTAAGTAGGGGCATACAATGCAAGTTTCCTAGACCCACCTATTAGTAGAAGAAGATAAGAGAAAAGTAAGTGCAGAGAAGTTTCTTAGAAAAATTACTCAATAGACATTCACAAGGGTGGAAAGTGACTCCCCTGGAACACAGGAAAACTCAAATTACCCAGGCAGTGTGTTAACAGAAATGCAGCTGTTATCGTTTAAAAATCTGCGTATAGAGATTTGTCCTGGGTGAGAAGTGAGTGTGCAGCAGGATATGGCCTAATGTATTTCCTTCAAAAGAGTAAGGGTGTCGAGCAATGTTAGACCAAAGGGAAAAGAGGACCTCTCTTAACTTCTTACGGTGTGGAAAATGTGACCTAGATGAAGGGGCATTATTTCCAGAGCTTAAACAGATCTTCAGAACTTGACAAATCCTTTTTCAATCAAAGAATCAATCAAAGAATTACTTAGAGCAAAGAGAGCATTTATCTGATAGAAGAAAATCCTTTATATAAAAGAACTTAAAGCCTTTTTATAAGGATTTCTAGACCCAGACCATTAGTGTAAAGCTACTTTCAGGTGGACTTGAGGTTGTTTATATTAGATTTTAGTTGGCCTTTGGGTAGTATTCTGGATTTTTGAAATAGTTTCAAAACAAACCAGAAAGTATTAAAGCAGAAACTTTTGGAGAGGAGTCTTCAAGATGTCAAAACCTCGCTGGATGTGTTAATGAGGCATGGTTGAATATATTCAGAACTTATTCAGAAATAATATATTGAGAATAAAAGGACAACAATCTCCATCTTCTGTCCAGCTCTGGAGTTTTTTTCATGAAAATTTCTACCAAAGTATTTTTGCTCATGTAATAGGAACATATTTGTCTAGAATATTTATATGCGGGCACACACATAGGTCTATGTTTCCAAGGGAATCTGTCTTGAGGAAAAAAAAAATAGATCAGGAACAAGGCAGATGGCATTCTGGCAAAAATCCTTGGTCTGCTACTGAGTGTGGGACCGCAGTCCCACCAAGCTCTTCTGAAACCAGAAATCCCCAAAGGCAGTGACTGGTTTTTATATTGCCATTAAAGGGGAAGGTGTTCAGTGACACTGCATCAACTGGACCTCTGCAGAGCAATAACCTCCTCAACACACCGCTCGGCTGAGAAACTTCAGAGAAGGCTACATCAGTAATGTTGTGGTGGTTGTGCTCGTGCTGCCCAGAGCAAGAACATGACAGATATGTCAAATTTTAAAATGCTGCATGAGAATAAAGCAATGAAGGAAAAGAGTAAAGATCAGCATCATCTGTTGATCTTCAAAATGAATAAATCACCATAAAATTATCTGCAGAAGTTGCCACACTCTGCTTACAAAGATGCTTTCTGAAGGACTTTTTATGTGATGGCAAATGCTCCAGAGCATGGTTAAGGCTGACACTAAAATCTTATTCTGAAGAACAAGGTTTTCTCTTCTATTGAACTTATATATTGGAAGCAGCATATCTAGTACTGTACTGCATGTAATATTATCTCCATAATACATTAGCTGGTTTCTTGGTGTTTCAAGAGTCTGAGGGGAAAAAAAAGTCGCATTTATGTAAAATAAAAGTTTTCATTACGAAAAATAGAACTTACTGATGGGTTAACTTAACAAAAAAATTAAGTCACAGCAAAATTGCTGTCACCACAAATTGAAATTTATTCTAGTTTCTGCTACAAATGACGTCCCTGAATATAGATTTGGGTGCAAAAATATGCTTTCCTCTGAGCTTCCTACTTGACTGCAGCTGTATGTATTTTAGGCATCAGTATGTGTCATTTTCAGGAGTTTAGTGAAGCTGAGCAATGTATAAAGACAAGAAAAAATCCAGGTATGCAGGAACATAGCTCTGACTAATGGAAACACCATTTTAAAAGCATTCAGAGAATAGAAGATAACCTTTTTATTAGTATTCTATTCTTTCTCTTTTCCCCACTCTCCACTTTCAGATGCCTGCAGTTATTCAGTTAAAGCCTCTTTGATCCTCCTTCCTTTCTCAAATGATAAGATGGATATGCTTCTGTTACAGAAGATGAGACCAGGATGTGAACAATGATTTATTTTTCCCTTGGACAGCATATGCATCATCCTTTCCATTAACTCTAGAGGAATGACCAGATGTGTAATAGTTTTTTGACACAGAGTGGGATTCATCTCATCTAACCTTGCCATCCCATAGCAGAAACCAAGACGAGCAGTCAGTTCATCTGGGCTCCTTCTGCAGCTACCAATGAGAAAACCTTCCTCTTCAAAGGAGCTCACCATGCCTCTTCTAGACAGCTCTTGCAGGTGATCACCTCTGTGCACTGGCTGCACGTTTTCAGACAGCTGTTGCAGGGTGAGATTAAATCCCACTCAAAACCTGCAAACAGGCACCTCAAAGAAATTTTGAAAAGAAATTCCTTAATTTGCACTGCTGGCAAACCAGAGCTTCTGAAAATGTAACTAGGCACCCCTGTGCATCTCCAGGTGATTAAACATCATTGAAAGTCAGACTTACATAGGCAACAATCTCTATTAAACTCAAGTCTTCATCATTTGGTGCAACTTGCATGCTGTGGCAACAATCCATAATTTAAGTAGCATTTGGTAAGAAAGTAGACTGTGTGCATTGTCAACATCTTGTAACCCTATTAACTCTGAGATAATGGACTTGTCTCCACTGTATTTCTAAGCTTATTGAAATGGACTGTAATTAGCACTCCCTTTTTTATACAAATCTCTTGACCTCAAGAGCCAGCTCTTACACCACAGCTAATACCCACTGCAGGTGATCAAAGCCTGAGATGAAGGTGGACTCAGACAAAAGGGTTTGCCCATGCAGACCTGGAAGCCAAATTTGAGTTTATTCCTAGAGTTCAAGCAGGAGTCATGAAAACTACTACTTCGGAAAAAAAGCACGTTTGATGAAAAATAACATTTATCTTGCTTTACCTCATAATGTTCTGCCTACATGTTTTATCTCTGAACACGCTCCTTGAAGAGAAATTCTGTGTCCTTATGAGCCCAGATCAGAGCAACGCTTTGGGTAAACACTGTTTATTCCTAATGCTTTTTTGCACTCATCAGTCTTTTCTGGCAAATAAGACCAGGAAACACTTCTGTTTTGTCCTTAAAGCTAGTTTGTTGTTATCATTATTATTTCAAGCTTAGAGGATGATCTAATGTATGTGGATTCTGGTTTTTGTCAAGCAAAATCCTTCCCTACACAATGGTCCCTGGAGAGGAAGGCTGATGCAGAGCTGGTTAGAGCACTGCTGAGGCAGCCGGGAAAGCTAAGCCTGGCTTGTGCTGTGTGTGCCTCCAGCTTAGCCAGAGGTTACCCTCCAGACTTTTCTGTGCCAGTGCTATCATAGCTGTCTGGGCATTTTCTACGGTGACTGGAAAGAGGTAAGTGGAACAAAATGTGCTCTACAGGTCCCCACTCTCCATTCACTCCAAAAGTAGCCCCATGACTGGTTTGAACAAATTACCTCACTTTTAGGTAGCCAAATAGATGGGTTCAATGCCATCCTTCTCAAACTTCAGCTCTTCCAACTCTTATATGGGTTTCGTTTGTCTGTTTACAAACTTTTCAGGGTAAAAAAATGGTGATTTTTAATCGTAATCAATGCAGCCTTCAGATGTTGCCTACACTATCCTGATAATTTAAGAGAAACAGTGTTACAGAATGAATTTTATCTTTCTTCCACATTACAACTAAATGGTATTTTACCATGGCAGTAAAAACATACAGACACACAGGAAGGCTGAAAACAAAACAAAATAACAGAAGTAGAAAAACGGGCTTAATAAAATCTCCAAGAAAAGGCTCAAAGAATCTACTTTTAATATAAGCATGGTATTGTCAACAGCAGCATCTCTATTAGGCTTGTTCCCTTACCTAAACATTCCTATTACTGTCATTTCTCACGTTGTCATATTCACTGCCTTGACAGCACAAACACTATGCTGTAAAATCTGTCAAAGAGGCCAGATGATTTCCTACATCTTCTGACACTTGCAGGTCTTTAATATCAGGCTGTCAGAACACCTAAGAGAAAGGCGGGTGCTCCCCTGTTCAGTGCTGTTACTGTGACTACCATCACACATACTTTAATCATTGGCCTTATACTACTATGAAATCCTGACTTTTATGCCCTTGGAGTCCCATGCTAGAAAATGCTGCTGGCATAAATCTATCATGGAGGTTAGCTGGCTCACTTACCCATGGAGTTATATTTGTAAAATGAAGTCTTTATGTTTTACGAAGCTTTTACTGTTTTTTCTAAAACTTTCTTCTGTGACTTTTTTTTTTTTTTGTAGAGGGGAGCTGTAGTAGGTGTAACAATTATTCAGTGACAGGTGTAGGTGAAACTCAGCTGCTTAAAATAAACCTTTCTATGCCTGGACCATTTTGTCTTTAGGTATACTAATGTAGCAGTTGAGCTCGACGGGCAGTAAGTTTTCCTTAATGCAAAACTCTTTTGATTTAATATTGAAGTGAAACCAAGAGGAGAAGAACAAGATTAAATCAGACCAAAACAGTCAACCACCTTGAAGTGTTTATGGCAGTCACCTCACAGGGAGGAGGGTACTGGTGTTTCTGCTCCTGCTCTGCTGTTGTCACCCAGTGACACTGAATGAACTACTTCCTGAGCTAGTAATTATCCTGGGATAGGTCTTTGGAATCTCTCCTGTTTTAGCATTCCACTTTGTATCAAAAAAAAAAATAATATTAAAACTTGGTAAAAAGTTTTTGGTAAAAAGTTTTTGTAGCCCCCAGATCAGGGCGCTGCCCTGAGATGTAGCAGTCTCCGCTATTAATAACAGTCAAATTAATCACACAGTGTGGCATGGCTCCACAGAAGCCACATGGCTGATGGATTTAGGAAACCCCACCGCAAGAACTAAGAGTGTGATAAGGAAAGCACATACCTCCAGGTGGCATGAGTCAGGTAAGCCGCCAGAAACCACAAGTGGATTTTAATGTTGGTTTTAAGTGACTGTATTGACGCTCCAAGAGTTTCCATTCACAGAGAAGGGAACAAAAATTTAGGTCTTTAGTACTTTAATTGCCAAAGAACGTTTGCTGCAGGAGCCTAGTAACTTTTATATGCATGACTCCATGAACGCCTTGCAAGAGCATTAGTGGAGAATCAACAGACTGGCAGCTGAGGCAGAGGTAGGACAAGTTTGGAGATCAGTTCCAGTAACTGCCTTACTCCCTGACAATACATGTCATTTAATTTCCCTGTGCCTCATCTCCCCACCTGCAACAGAAGGCAGTTAACACTACCTTAGACCGACTGGGCAGGAACTCTTACAGCTTGCCCAATGGAGACCCTAGGCATTATTTTAAAAATCATAAATAATAACAGAAGTGTTTACTGCTGTATGTCAACAGTAGATCTCCCAGCTACATGTGCACACAAGGCATCAATTGAACCATGGGCGATAACACAGTGTCACTTCCTTGGGCCACTCTGCTTCTACTGGCTGCCCAATTACTCTCACCTCTCATCTAGTAATGGCTAAATACTGCAAGGAAATGCAGTCTGGCTGCTGTTGCTTACAGTAACGAATGCTGCTGTCGAGTATAACAAATGTCATATGTCATAACAGCATTTATGACACCAATACTGAATCACTGGATAGCATCCAATAAAAATCTATGGTGAGGTAATGGGATGTAGCTAGAAAGTGTTGAAAAGGAATCCTGAGTTAGTATAGTTCTTATAGTTTCAGGTACACATAAAGTATCTTGTAATACTACAGCTAAGTGATAGTTAAAAACCAAAAAAGCTAATTGTAGGATACTTTAGACATTTTGCAGATTTATGGTACTTTGAATGCAGCTCCTTGCGGTGCTCCCTGCCAAGGTTTTAAGCAGGGTTAACATTTTTGACTGTTTTGTGGCATTCCCTATGCTTTAAGTGTCTGAAAGATACGAGTTGTTTTTCACTCGTTGTCCTGGACTGACTGGTACATTACTGCTTTTGATTCACAGCCAAAAAATATTTTTAATTCCTTATGGATTATTCATCCCTTGCCTGAGAAGCCAGCATAGGTCAAGTCTGAATGAGTTTGTCTCAGACCCTGCAAACTGACAGCTCTTTCAAGCCTAAGTCCATGACGTGTAACAGTGCCTAGAATGAAAATGTCCTACTAGACCCAAGCAGTCTCTTGTATATCAGGTTAAGATATTAAACGTGCTTTAAACTGTGTTCAGTTTCCTTGAACTTGCCGTTCGCCATGCTACTGACTGTTAGTTGCTCCTTCTGTGCTCACAGAGCCAGCTGCACACTAAAATCCTGGAGGCAGGGCTTTGTAAATCCAGTCTGTCCCTTTCCTAGGACTGCATAAGCATGGGAAGTTTAAATTATACTAATTTAAATCCAGGTTTCCAAAGCAATCCTGTCAAACAGAGGCATCCGCATTTCATTTGCTGGATGGCTAATCTTTAGGCTGTCATGGTCTCCAAACAAAGGAGATTGCAGTATTCTCCACCATTGTATTATCTTTTCTCCATGCTTTGTCTACTTTTATATTCTGGCAAAGCCACAGTGATAGGTAATTCTAGCTTGTAAGAACTTAGAAGAACTGAATGCAAGTCCGCATGTGAATCTTTCATATCTGAGTATGTAATTTTCTGCAGCTTTCCTGTCTCCTTCCAGTTTACCCCAAACAGCTCCTTGTGAATACCTCACTGCCCTCCCTTTCCTTGAAAATGTACGCTGTACTCTTAATATCTCTCCTCCTTCCCCATCAATAATTTTGCTTCTTCTTGTGCTGAAACTCTACATCTATCTGCAGGTGCTGTTCTCAGTGTATCTTGGCTCTTCTATGTCCTCTTCATCTTCTACATCAGTCCAGTTCTTTTCTCTCCTTATTCTTCAACTTCTCACCTAGGCTTAAACCGATCCCATTGGAAGTCATGGCTTCCAGTTACCCACCCATCATTCCATTCATCAGGCTAACACATGCCCTTTCCCCTCTTCCAGCACCCCGGTCGATCCCCATGCCCTCCCCTAACCTGCTCTTTTCCTGATGCATTTCCCACTTGAACCATTTATTTGCATTTTTTTTTGCAAGTTACATCTTCTTTTGATGATTTCTGAAAAAATCTTGTTCATTTAGCTTTCTAACCAGCATACTAATGCAACTAGGCTCCTGTAACCTCATGGATTACTAAATCACCTAAATGACTATTCCAGTAAGACAAAAAATGATCATACTGGAAAATCACTTATAAATTCCATTGCTGCATGCAAATTTTAAATGCCTTCCATATTATTCTTAATTAGGAAGTTGCTTATTAATATTGCATTGACATAGTCCTATGAGGAATCAAGCTACTACAACGCACGGTTTTATTGTCAAAACTCACTTCTTATTCTTGCAGTGCTGTGTGTTTTGGGACAGCACACAGACAGACCCAGGTACCTGTCCAAGGAAAGCTTAGGCTATATGGTGGGACAGAGTTATGAGCCATGACTAGACAAAGAAACCTCCAGCCGTTGTCTTTTTTCCCCATTTATACACAAAGCCTCTAAACATTCTTCTCTGGTAAATAAGAAAGAATGATCTTAGGGCAGAACCCCAGGAACTTATTTTCTGTACAAGGAAGCTGTTGGGTTGTGTTCCTCTATATTGGGAGAAGTTTCATTTTAAATATGCTGTTTTACTCCTGTGATTCCATTCCCAGGGATGCAGGTCTCTTTCTTCTGGATTCTCCAGGTGAATGGGTGATTCCATAATACAGTTAATGTTTGTTATTACATTTTAATAACCTCTACAATTAAATTCATCTGACATTTCCATTAGATGATAGTTTTATTGTGTCTATTCTTTCACCCCACTGCGAGTCTTCAGATCTGCTGACTTTAAATTAAAGCTGCAAATTCATGTAGCTTCATTAAATTACATTAGTTTTTAAATGGGGTTCACATCTGATTCTAGATGTTCTCAAAAGCTTGAGATGCTCAGAATTGAGGATTTGATTGCAGCAGCTACTGAAGGGAAAAAAGAGGCTCCATTTTCATATCCAAACTATCCCTGAGTCCCATATATATATATATATATTTCTCTCCAAAGGTTTGATTCAGATTCAGCTCCTGTTTGTCTTATGGTGCACTAATACATTTGCCAGGGAGTGAGTTTGGTTTCACGAGAGTTTTAGCAACATACCAAAGCAACCATGCCGGGCCACATAAATGGAATTTCAACAAGTACTTTTGAACAGAACCTCTTCCTAAAATTGTTTTTCTGTAATTGAAAAAATGTCTTTCAAATGGAACCACTTAGCATAGCTGTGAACTGTATCCAGAATGGTCATAAAATATTGCTCACAGGCTAAGGGCCAAGATTTTAACTTCAGATCTAAATGCATTAGCAGATGCCAATGCTGCTAACACTGAAATCTGGCCTGATAAGCTTGATTTTAAAGGGTTTGTTTCTTTGTTCTCATTTCTGCTTGTAAAATTAAGGAGCGTGTTTAAAACAGAGCTCAGATGAAGTATTCTTTGGGAAAACTCACCATAAAAACTCTGTCCAACCCAGGCTTCTGGTCTGCCTCCGTCTTATAACCCAAATAGCCTGTAATGGAGCCTTCTCCAGACTCCCATATTCTTATGGGCAATAAACAGGCCAAAAGCCTCAGCATTA
Organism: Falco punctatus; assembly: GCF_963210335.1. NCBI lineage: Eukaryota > Metazoa > Chordata > Aves > Falconiformes > Falconidae > Falco > Falco punctatus. The sequence goes on from NC_137588.1 coordinate 9,497,986, forward strand.
CCTTTCATTCCTTCCATCCAAACATCCCAGCTACGTACGATTTCCTCGCTTCTGCCCTGACATCTCCAGTGAGTCACCTTTAGCTCCTTCTCACAATGTCCTCCCTGATACCTATCTACCGCCCTGTTACTCTGCCTTCCCCATAGCAATGGGAGATACTGAGATCATTAACTATTCTCACTGTACCACTCTCAATGGCCTCCACTCCTCAACCACAACAATTCAAACTTCTTTCTCCAGACATCTCATTCATTTAGGACTTTTTTCCAACTCCCTCCATTCCACCTGTTTAGCTTTCAATGTCTCATTTGCCTGATTCACCCGGCAGTCTATGCTGAGAAGTTCCGTAACTCAAATAACTTATTGATGCTTTCTTCAAAAACACGGAGGATTTGAATAAGATCAATTGAAGCCAATGATATCAAATTTCCTCAGTCAGAAAGCTGCGCAGCAGAGTTACTTCTGCTTCAGCAAGGGCACCTGTTCTTTAACATCCTTCATGCTTTTGGTAATGGCTGTTGAAAGCCTTCCACAGGACTTGCTGCAAATTCAGAAGTCCAAATGGAGGCAGACACTGTAGATAGCTTAACAGGTAGAAATGTATCAGCCATAAATCGGGAAGGCAGGCAAAAGGGGGGAAATGCCTCTTATATTGTATGGACCTTTTTATTCTTGTTTTATGCCAACATCAAGGCCATACCTCTACAGGCAGTAACCATGCCAACCTCTTCTGCCTTCACTCCACACAATTATCAGGGTACAACTTAGGTTTTCAGAATGACTTAGCGCACCAAAGTCTCAGCTTCTGCTGAAAGTTATTTTGATTTGGCATCCAACCTTCAAATATATTTCTGGTTAATACTCCTGGTACACTAAGAAAGAACTTCCCCAATTCCATTGCACAAGTGACGCTTTCTCTGAAAGATGTACCACTGGCCTGGCCACACACAACAAAGAAAGTAAGGACTTCAGTGCTTTGCAGCTAGTAATCATTTAGCAAAGAAACAGAAATTTCAAAAAAGGATCCAGCCTACAGAAAAACCTAATTTCTGTATTTACTGCAGCTGTTCCTGAGCTAATATATCTGAGATAACAAGGGTAAGAATTCCCGCAGACAGATGATAATGACTAGAAATAATTTGATATTATCTGTTTCTCTGTCCCTCCTGGTGGAGTATTTTGTTCCTTACAAGTTTGGTTTTGCAACACAATAAACCAGGGATAAATTACTGATTAAATCCGAGGTCCTAAAGACATCAAGTAATTGTAATAACTAGTATTAGAAAATCATTTAACTCTTAGAATCTACTGGTTAACATATAATTCATGTGATTCTTTTTGTTGTTATAAATACAGTTTAATTTTAAAATAATCTTCTAATCCACTGTATTAAAAAAGCAATTATGGCAAGAGTGAATTAACTAGGAATCAGTTGCACATCCCAGAGACCTAACAGATCCAGGACTTTATTAGAACACATTCACGTGGAGGTGACTGAGCAACTGGGGAGGGCATCAGTTAATCCACTTAGTTATTTAATACAATAGGATTTAATTGGCTAATGAAATTCACAAAGTTGCTGGATACTGAAAACATGCTGGCTTATGAACACCAACCACAGTGCTCACTATTACGCATACACTCCTTCCTTCATTTGCAAGCATGGCATTGGGGCGGTGAATTGGTTATGTGCAGCAGCAATACTGGGAAAGGCTTCCCAGAAGCCGTTTTAGTGGAACTGAGAAACCAAGATGCAGGAAAAAGAAACAGCATCTGTAATCAAGCCATCCTGTGCACAATGCCAACAAATCTTCTGCAGGTGTCTTCTGGCCTGTATGAGATACAGTGATACTTTTAAGGAAATTTGGAATCATTAAGCCTAAAGTTTTAGACAGAAGTGTAGAATCCTCTCTAAATTAATCAGGAAAAAAAGAGAAACCCACATAGACAGGAGGCCATTGCTTTGAATGCTAAAGAGAGATTCTGCTTAAAAATTTAAATCACATTTTCCCTTCCTACCTGCATATCTATAATTCAAATACTTAAGGCAGCAAAAACTATTGAGTCATCAATGGCAAATTCAAGATTAGAACTTGAATCTGTTTCTCAGAACATTAAATCATGTCAGAAAACCTCCTTTGGAAATTTTCTTGGTGCTACACGGATCAGTTCTCATCACATTGGCTGCCTCAACAGGGTGCATGGAGTAAGACTAATTCCTATGAAAGGCACCGGCACATTACAAATGGCTAGCATCCTCCATTGCCTGCACATGCAATTCACATACCTGTTTGTCTTCTGCACAACTATATTTCAATCTTAGCTTCATTAGTAAGTTCTACTGTATTTGGATTATTATTAGATGAAAAGGAGTATCATTATATATGGCAAAGACGAAAAGCTTGCAAATGGAGAAGTGTAATTACCTCATTGAGAGTATTCTACTCACTGCCTCTCAGAGCGTATTATAAATCCAGACATGCTCAAGCACTAAGGTTCTTCACCTCTGTCTCAAGTAAAGCAATGTCCCCTTTTTAGTATCTTCAAGTTGCAAGCTTCAGGTTGTCTGAGAACAGAATGTGGCCCCAGTAGCTTCGTATTATTCATTGACATTAGCTGTAAGTCACTAATTTGCCCTATGGAAAGAAAGAAGTTTCCTTGTTTCAAAGTCAGATTTATCTGGAGAGCTGACTTGTCCTTGTTTAAAATCCTGGCCTAAGTTTGAAGTATGACAATAATTAAAAGAGATGAAGCCCAAGGAGAGATTTGTTGATGTATACCCGTGATTGTTTCTTAACTTTCAGCTCACTGTGACTTTACAGTAAAGGCAAGCATAGAAACCTGAAACCACTTCAAATTAACCTGGTTTTATCTGGGCTGGTACATCATTTTTAAGTATGCAGTATCAATTAAGAGGAATAAGCTGCCCAAACTGTTTCAAGAGGAAAGTTCTGTTCAGAGGCCACGGGCCTAAAAGATAAAGAAGTATATCAAATTAAGCAAGAGGTCACTCATGAAAGAACAAAATACAGGCAATGTTAAAGAAACAAACGGTGGCTAAGTGAGTTGAGGCTACATAGCAGTTAGGCTCTAAACAGCAACAACAGTGGCAGGGATGTGACAGGAGAAATCCCACACTGGAAGAAACCACGAGATATTTTTTTCTTGGTGAATGCCCCACAATATTGTGACCATGAACAGTGTTGTCACCAAAGGATGTAAAAAAAAAATAATAATTAAGCAAATAAGCAATGAAAGAGTAGTTCAGAACTAGCATTTTTATGTGGGTTAAAATGAGATGGGATGGAAATTAGAGGTAGCTGTGAGGCAGAGAGGAATGCAGAGGGGTTGGCAGCTAACAGGGGTTACCTTCTGATCACCGCTGCTCGCTGGATGTAAGAGAAAGACAACATGAGGAAAAAGTATCCAAGAAGACGTCTCTGTGCAAGTGTGTTCTACGACTGCTGTTTCTGCCAGAATTCAGAGCCATTAATTTGTTAATATAGAGGTTTCAGAGAGCATATAATTTGTTCAGGGAGCAAAGATGAACTCGCTAAATATGTCACAGAGAAAGAAAGAAGGATCCACGATGACAGTCAGCTGAGATCACCCATGGGAGACAGTGGGGTGGGCTGGGCTTCCTCAGGGACAATAGATAATCCCCACTGCATTAGATTTCTAGAGTGGAATAAGAAACTGCATTTTTGCTGATTGATACTAGTCGTTAGAAAAGTAGCTAAGCAGAATCAGGGAAGAGTTAGGAAAAATGTCTTCCCAAGTAAGCACAATGATATCCTGAGATGAACCATGAATTGGTTTGCCCATATGTTCTTGCCATCACTTCACAAGTCAGCATTCCCATTTCCCTCCCGTCTATTCTGCAATTTCAGGACAAAACAAAACTAAGACAATGTTGTGAATACATCCAATTTGCTTAAAGAACAAAGATTTTCTCATCATGTTTGTATGTGGCTGAACTTTATGAGCTGCATTTATATTGCCTAGTTTGCACAGTCTGGGGCCAGTCTGGATGTTTTTAAGTAAGAGTTATTCATTTAGCAGGAACAGGTAATTCACCCAGTATCTGAATTGTTTAGGCAAATTCCCTGAACTATCAAAGCTTTTTCTTCTTATAGGCTTATGCAACTTATCTGTTACTCTTTGAAATGCACACCTAGAATCTTTTGCTGCATTCTCACAGCCAGAAACCTATGGCTGGACTCAAAAATTATGACATCAGAGGCAAAACACCAGCATCACTGAGTCCTGAAAGTCATCCCTCTCTGTTCCCACTACTGTTAAGCTCCAGATTTCTGATCTTAGGGACCTGATAGAGAATAAATACATATTTTGTATTTGATTTCTTTCTATGTTATTAAATCTTGTTTGTGCTTCACCCAGGTACAAGTAACAATGTGAACTTATTTCACGCCACAATGGATCATGTCATCAAAAGTCATTATTCCCATTGGAAATAATGCAGGTGCTTGCAGGCTTGGGAGTATATGATATTCCTGACTCGAGATCCCGTGATGGGAAAGAAATTCATAGTAAGTTGGTAATTACATCTAGACCTATACTGTGAAGATACAGGCACTCAGAGACAAGCATGTCAATACTTTGTGTTTATATTTTTGCAAGATAGGAGAAATTCAATTTTATTCAGCTATCTCCCAGTGACTTTCTGCAACTATTTATCAGCAGAACTTTTTTCACTTCTTATTTTAGAGATAAATTGCTTGGTGCACTATCAAGGATACTAAGAATTTAAGAATAGAACCTATTAGCCTGTCACTCTTCCAGAGACATAGACCTTGAAGAGTCTGAAGAAGTAGTCTTTACGTGACAGCATAATAAGGATGTCAGGCCCCCTCCCTCCTCCCCAAATCCTCTTGAACGACATTTTCCCCAGCAGGGAAAATTAATACACTTCAAAAGTTATAACGTGCCAGAAAACATACATCAGCCATCAGCATGATTTTCCAAAATGAAGCAGTGTGGAAACCACATTCTTAATCAACTTTCCTAAACTAGCTAAAAAAGTGCTTCATAATGCTTTTACCGTGTAGCATTACATTTGCTAGAGAAGTGTGGAATATTTTTCTTCTTATGTTATTAAATTTCAAAGACATACTCCTTAGGGCTTGTCTTAAGTCTGTCATCTGTGCTGCTAGTAAAGACTCTTAACACTTCGACAGCTCCACCCCTCCCCTTGGATCCCACCAGCAAATCAATCAAAATGGCACCACCTCTCTTCGATGCAGGCTTTCAGCAGCGTGCCAGAAAGTGTTTATATTTCATCACCGCTTAGCTGGCTTTTGTCATCACTTGAGAGTTGTCTGTATCACTTAGCAAGAAAGGGATGTGCACAAAGGGGTTATCTCCTTAGTGTCAGAGGCAGCGCGATTATATTATTTGATCACAGTGAAGAGAGTGGCTGGTATCTCACAAAGAACGCAAAACAGAAAAAGTTAGGGAATTTAACTAAGGCAAAATAATAAGAGGAGGAAAGAAAAAAGAACAAATAAAAGTGGAGATGAATATAAATAAGAGGAAAATGAAAAAGGATTAAGGAATATGAATCAAGAAAATATTATGTCAACAGCAAAAGCAAACATGCTAGGAAAAATAAATTGCAATATAAGGAAACAATATTAAACAAACCCAGCTGATTAAACTTTAAAATAAGAAGCAAGGTGTCATTATTGACATTCTCCTCCCTGCCAGTAACTTTTATATTTTTTTCTGGGTGTGTGCAGAGAGCTACATATAAATTATCATCCATCAGTAGAAAACAAAATACAGATATCAGTTCAGGGTGAAAAGTGTACCACTGACTCGCTGAAGATGGGAAGCTTCACTTTCTGGTATTTCTAAGGATGTCAGTAGAAGTTCAAGGTACAGAGCAAGCTGAAAACATATGTCCTTGACAATGATTCATGTAAAAAAAAAGGGAAAATATTCAAAGCACTGAGATGTTTGTGTCACTGATGTGCCTGTGTTCAGGGAAATATTAAGGCTCTGCATAACAAACCAGTTCGCCCATTAGCATCAGGCACGTGATGGAGAATCAGAAACTAGTTAAGAAATCCATGAGCAATCCAAGAGTCCAGAATTCTATCAGGGACTTGCCGTGAAAGAGGCGAACCCAAGTTAGGAGTCTTGCAAGTGAAATGGGAAGGTTGAGAATAGTATTAAAATGAATAGCTCAAATCTGAGCTTACAACATCACAGACCCAATGCAGCAGAACACAACAACTGCAGCATCAAGTAAGGACTTTTAAAAGCCTCAGAACACAGCTGAATTAGATTGAGTAGATCCAAAAGCATCTTTGGGGGGAAAAACACAAGGATATCGAATGGTGGATCCCACTGACTGAATGCAGAGACGTAGCTTATATGTATTTCAGAAGAACTGACCAGTCACAGGAAAAACAAATGCTGGCTTTGCATCGTGTTTGAAGTTGAGAAGGCGAATGGTAGTTGGTAGTAGTTTAAAGCACTGCCAGTTTCCTAATTAGCTCCCTTAGAAATAAAGCAAACAGAGATGACAGATGATGATGTCCCTATCACTGAGCAATAGGTTTTGCTACTCAAATCATGTTATTTTCTGTTTAGAGAAGGCAGCATGGTTATATCATTAAAAGAATTGCTGACAGCTTCTGTTATTAATGGTCCCAAATGTGCCTCTTGCCATCTGTGATGGGCAAAAGATAGTAGCAGACTATGATCTTCATTGAAGTTAGCTTTCCTGACTACTACTTAATGAAAAGGCAGATTTTTTTTTTAGAAGATATCTGTTTCTTAGTGGTCCTTAATGCTCTTGATATGACTCATCTGCTTTGTAAAATACAGTAAGTTCACAAGGAAGAGCCGCTATTCTAAGGAGTAAAAATACAGTTTCCACTTATGAATATATTTTCATTATAAGCAAATTTGGTGGGAATGGACTTTGATATCAGTACAGAAAACCAGAACTAGGGGGGGTTGGCAACCTTCAGAGGAACAACCCAACTTTGAGGTAATGCTGTGTCAGTTTGCGATGGGGTACAATCTCAGTTCATCTCAATTTTAAGTGTTTGTCCATGACACCAGGCGTCCACACAGCCCCCGAGAGATGTGCTGGGAGATTGTAGGGCTGCTCTACTCCTCAGCCTTCACTCAGAGAGCTTGCTGAAATACAGCTTTTGCTATAACTGTTTGGGCAGTGCTGGGGTTAAACGTTTTAATTAATTTTCTTTTAATTTGTGATTTCAGTATGTTTTTGGGGTTTTTTGGGGGGGGTTTGTTTTTTTTTTGCATTTTAGAAGGATACATTAGTCAACCAAGTTGGGGCTAAGATGGCACTCCCAGATTTCTTGCATCAGCTGTCCAAAAATTTCAAAGACTCGACTTGAAAAATGATCCAAAAACCAGAGCCAGCTGCAAAATGGCTTGGCTGTTTTTACAAATCAACAGAACCCAGCTGAATCAGTGCTTAATGATTGCTCTGAGCATTTCTGCAAGCACAATAGGAGAGAAAAGCATGTGCAGGACCGAATTTCACTGACAGGGCAAGTGCCAGCAAAGGTGGCTTTGCTAGCAGGCTAGTTAGATCTTCAATTTGTCCAACATAATGAACACATAGTCTCTTTTCATTCTAAACTGAAATTATAATCTATCTGTGAATAGAAAAGTTTCTCAATCCTCTAATTTACAGTCCACTAAATACATAAAATGTATTAAGCTTTATAATGTTTGTAATGAGGTTCTAATCATGCTAAAAATTGTGTCTTTATAGAAATCTTCAGGTGCAACATTGCAAGCTGACAACTGGACTTGCATTGCTTTGGCTGTTGTCAGAACTAGCATTAAAGAGTCTTGCTTTGGAATAGAAATAGAAAATAGATGAATGCCAAACTTTTCTTAAATAAAAGAAAGGTAGTCTTTGAAAATGAGGATGAAGAAGGTTGGCTTCCCCCCCCCCCCCCAAGTAAACAATGCAAATAAAAACATTTTCCATTGTTTATGATGGAAAGATAAAAACATCACTTTAGGGTCAAGTACAGTACACAAAACTGAATTACTGACACTGCTGGAAGTCCTGCCATTAGTTGCACCAGCCTGCACTCAAAAGATGGACCTTTTATTGAATTACATTATGCTATTCATTTGGAAAGAAAAAACAGGGTGGTAACACTTACTATGAAAAACAGCCCTCTTAGCTGTAAACAGTTTCTGTACTGAGATACACTTGACCATGGAAAGAGCACAAAGTGAAAAAGGTGGGTGTTGGAGAGGAAAGGCAGCATAGCTATAAATGTTGCCTTAAGCTCAATCCACAGCCCTACCACAGTATTTGCATATGATGTTATTTTAATCATGAGTAATTACTGAGAAACAAAAGCAACTCATGGCAGGATAAGAACTGTAATAAATAAATAATTCATTAAAAACACCAGGGGATTTCTATTCAGACCAGATTTAAGAGGGTCATTCTTTTAATTTTAATATTGCCAGCATAAAATATAATTTGAGGCAACAGAACTCATCCTTTACTTAGGCATTCATCCTAATGGGTTAATAAAAAGGGTAAAAAAAAACCAACGAAAAGGTCAATATTTGTATTTAACCTATTGTAGTGCCAAATTAATTTAACAGTGCTCAGGCTGAGTCTACCTTGGTGGGCGTGGATCTTTGGTTTCAGGATCTAGTCCCATGGCAGCATGACAAGATGTCTCATATTGCACCAGAAGGATCCCTGAGCTTAGAATCTCATCTCAGGGTTTCAGTGATGAAAAAATGTCAACCCATTGCACGTCCATACTCAGATACATGCAGTTCTTATATCGATATACTTTTGCTGATTTCCAGCAGTATCAAACCAGCACAGCACCAATGTAATAAGGATAATTAAGCCCCGATCCCTCTCTTTTATACGTATCTCAGCCGTCACCTGGAACCTCAGGCATGCAACAGAAAGCCAAGGGTTTCCTCCCAAGAGAAAACCAGGTGAACTACTGCCGCATAGCTTGCGCTTTGCCATTAGATACTCCTTACCACCACCAGCAGAGGAGGAGATAAGAAAAGGAAAAGATCAAACTAGTGCATATTCTCATTCATTTACATTAGGTAACTTTGTATTTGAGCATAAAGCTGGCTGCAGAAGACTTGGGGAAAAAAACACTGGAAGGCAGATTTATTCACAGTTCTCCTCTCATGGTCCTTTTGCATGGAAAATTCCTATTAACTTTTGCATTTGAAACAGACAGGATTCTACATAAATTTGCCCAGGCATCCTCAATATATATTCATTTAGATACCAGAGTAAAACCCAGGCAGGCACAGCATACTTCTCTGTAAGGACACTTCAAAAATACAATCCAAATTCTCTTTTAAAGATGACATTTGAAATTTCATGTCCACACTGGAGAAAGGGAAGTTTTCCAGGCAATTTAGAACTACTATTACTTCCAGGTAGATAGGAATCAACCCATCCAGCTGGCCATTCAAATATTAAACGAAAGAATGGCCATTGTCCAAAGTTGGGTTTCTGATAGCTGCAGATTGGAGAGGCCATGGAAGAGCTGTCATTACTAACAGTTCTGTAGTATCCTGGCAGCAGATGCCGCTCTTCCTGACAGGATCTACAGCACTGGGGATGGATGAGAGTGCCTTTCTGCTGTGGCACTGGAGAGACTTGTCAAGTGCTCAAAAGCATCTGCAGGAAGCTGCAAGACAGAAGATTGTTTCTTATTCACATGGGCATGAACTCCCCACATAGCAACAGAGAGAAAAACATGGGCTGGGAAGAGGTATACAGGATAAATAATTAAGAAAGTACAATGTTGGGAAAACGAAGCTTTGGAGAAAACGACGGAAGTCCGTGTGCTCACTGAAATGAGAAATGTGACATTTAAATGACCCAGTAAGTTTCTACAAGCAGTCATGGTAGGTGTGTTGCTATAGTGTTTAAGGGATTTCAGCCCTCATACTTCAGGATGTAAGGCAATTGCTACCTGCTTGAGGTTGGCCAGAACAACACCCCACACACACACCTCTGCCGGCATGCTACTGCTGAATTATCCATTATAGGGGTTTTAAAACATTTTCTGAAGTATCTAGTCTTGGCTCCTGTCAAAGGCAAGACAACTTAGCAACTCCAGATGAACCCTTGCTCTGATGTGTTATGACAATTTCTGTGTTCCTACAAATGTCTAGATTAAACTCAATTTTGCTTTCAGCTAAATGGTCCACTTTACAAAAATAGCTTGTAGAAATACTGAGCAAAAAAAAGAGGGGACAGTAACCTGCCCTGAATATTTTGTGACTATGGTAATTAAAATACAGTATCAGGGGCCTTGCTTAGAGTTTTTTTTAAAAAGAATCATACTATACCATATAATGTAATGCCAGGCAATAGGAATTCCCAGTCAATCGACAACCCATCACATTGAATTGAGGAGATTAGTTTGATGCCTGTTTCGTTGCTCTGATGTTGCATTGTGCCAAACCCTCTAAAAAGTTAACCTGCATTGCAACAGTCCTTGATAGTAAAGTAAACATTAACTGGAAAGCCTGGATGAATTCTAACTTAGCGAGGCTGACAGTGCCAAAAGAGTGCCTATCAAGAACAATGAAAAATTATCCCTGGGGTTTAAGCTAAAAAAAGGGCACTGAATGATTTCCGAAAAAGTGAAAACTCTTTTGATTTTAAATCCTTGTAAAGCAAAGTCAAGTTGAAGCTGTCACCATAATCTGAATGGAAGTTTCATTTTAAATCCCTCACAGCCTATAACGTTCTGATTTCAAAGGTTAAACAAGCAGCAGAAAAACAAATTCATTAACCCTTGTCCTCCCCTCTCCCAAACCAACTAAACCTAAACCAGCTAAACTAGTTGGAGGCCAAACTTAATGTGGTAGCTGACAGCTGGTGAAAACATTGATGGAAGAGGAGGAAGATCAAGAAAACAGGAACTCTACCAAACTTGAAAATGATGTCTTGGAAGATTTCACTCATCTTAAACTTCTGGCAGCAGCCGCTTCAAAAAGGAAAGAGGGGGTGGAGGGGAAGAGTTCTTGTTGGAGAACACACAAGGAAAATGTCTTCTTCCTCTTTGCTGGTCTGGTCTGTCAGGATGAACAATTCCCAATCCCAGTTCCCAATCCCTACTACTTTATCAAAATACTTGTTTTACAACATGCTGGATGAGATCTCCTAAGTCCTTTTTTTCCCCCTGCAAAACCTGGGAGTTATGACTCTCTTCCCTCCAGAAGGGGAAACACTTACACTAATTCAATTTACTTCTGTCTGGGAAGGGGAATGTTCTTCTGTATTGGTGTTTTTATTACAACATTACAAGCTCCCCCTCTTCTTCACAAAGCAAGAAACACAAATTACCTTTTCTATGTATGTGTGAATTGCCAGACAGCAGGGAGGGATAAAGATGCACAGGTTTGGAAAGACACACATGACATATATAGAGGGAGGAGGAAATATTTTGCTATAATATAATTAAAGGTATATAAATTTTCAGTATCTGTATTTTCATCAGCTTCCAGTGAAGGAATGGCTTCCAAGGAGGTATCCATCTGTGAAAAGTTAAGCATGTGCTTCACTGTACTGAGATAGATCAGAAGGACAGATTACTTATTATTGCTCTGGTTCTCTTACTAATTACATCCCCAACAGGCTGTCACTCCTCCCGTCTCTCTCTTTTTATCAATGCAGCCACTCACTGGCATGCAACCTATCTCTTGATTTTTGTCATCTCTAAATTTGCATCACATGAAGCTGAATGACAAGGTGACAAGGTTCTGGGATCAGATGACTTCATATCTATCATCAACTTAACCCGTTTTCCTCTTCTGCAGGTGAAAGGCCATACAGTAAGAGGAACAACACAAAATTACTGTCTTTCAACCCTGAGAAAGGAATGAAGCTTTTCTCAGAGAGCTTAGGTTCAACATGGCATCAGTCCAAGGCAGATCTCCATCTCAAGGAAATTCATGGTTTTGCCATCAATAAAGGAAGACAAATTGACTTGCTCTTGTCTGATTCCTCCCCGCCTCCCCCCCCCCCCCCCCCCCCAGGTGCTCTCCCTAACGAATTCATCAGGAATGACAACTCTACCGCATAAAAATGAATGACCTCTGCAATATACCTCTAAATTTGAGTAAGAATGTGTTGAGTGGTTATGCATGACCCAGTTTGATGAAGTTGCTTATGTAAGGGTCTAGGCACCTTCAGCATCAAAGTCTAACAACAGAATAAATAACCAGAAAACACAGCCACAACAGAAGAGTCAACAGCATAGGAATGCTTCTCAGAAGACTTCAAACCCCTCTATTCCAGGTGAGAACTGTAAGAAACATTTTTTTTCAAGCTGTCTAACATTGGAAAATAAATCCTAAGGGATGGAAGTGTCAGTACATGTCTCAGTAAGGTTTTGGGTTCAGAACTAAACTGAGTAGATTTGCATGGGGATGGGAAACACCATGATATCTATAGGATAGTTAAGCACTCCACCCTTGTTGCAGAAACCCGGCAAAAGACATAATTATCAACACCATCTGGTAACTCAGGAAAAAATATCTAAGGGAATCCCAGTCTTTTAAGCTCCACTATGAATATGGTGGGAATCTCATTACATCAAACCTTTAAGATCCTGTAGTATGTCCATAACTAAGTCCCATGCTTGTCATTGGGGAAACACAACTACAGCACTAAAGGTTTCTGTGTCTGTAACAATTTGTAATTAGGGAGTTTTTATATAGAAGAGGCAGAGATTTGCTGTAACCAAGCTGACTAGTGCAGCAATGTCGGTAACAGAAGGGAGTACTGTTTCCACAAACTGACAAGGAAGAAAACTGATGTCAACAGTCATAACCTGAACAAAAGGAGACATGATATGGCTGTCGAGGCAAGAAGGAAGATTCTGCACACATCAGGAAGCCTAGCCAACCTCCCTGTGAGCATGTGCCTTTGCATTTATCCAACACAGTCCTCTCACATGAATCTCCTTTCAAAACTGTCCTTCTGCCCAAGTAACTTACCCGTCACTGAGGACACCCCTTCACTTTTATTGCTGAAAAAACATTTCCATTAGAAATGCAAAACTAACAGGCAAATGTTAAAAAAGGCTTATTTATATCACAAGAAGCAATTTCATGTAATTTTAAATTTTCTGTCTGCATTGTGTCTTATGTCCTGGTATTAAAGCCATTAAATTAGGTTAGAATCCTGCCCATTGACTGTAGAACTACTCATAATTTAATCTTCCTAATAACATTAAGAGTGCAGTAGGATCCTTCTAAACTAAAGGTTGGATGATATATTAGCATTTCAAGTGTTTTTTCACGCAGGGTTACTGATAACAATAAAAAGAAATTTCTATAAAGTATGAGTAGTTTCAATATATTATTTACAGAAACCCGAAAATAGAATCATTGCTTCATCAAAGGTATAGTACAGGCTTTTTAGGAGGCTTCTGCACAATTTATTACAGATGAAATTAAAAGTGTTCTGTAAAAGCATGATGAGGTTCTGTAGAAATGATTCAGAAATCCTGCTGTGGTGAGCAGAGAATGCTTTTTACTCTGTGCAATTGTAAAAACAGTGAAATGAATAGATAATTAAGGGGCAAATACTTGGCATTGGCTCAGTGAAAGTAGGATTAGTCTACCTGCTGTGGATCAGGAGCTGCAGTTTTTGTGCATGCATTTACAAACTCCACAGAAAAATGAACGCATGTTTACTTTCCTTGCATTCATTCGGGGGTGATCCATTAAATGAAAACTGAATGAAGTATACAGAGAAGTGCTTACAGTCCAACAAAGACTACATCTTGAAAACATCCAACTATCTCCTACTCAATTTTCAATTACTTTCCCCTTCACCTATTTACCCCCACTACAGGCAAAGTCTTTTAAAATCATTAGATAAGCAAATATAAGCTCTCGTGAACACACTTTTCTGCAATAGAATGATACAACCCTTCCAAACTAAATGAAGTGCCTTTTTTTTGGTACTCTGCTTGTAATTCTATCACATAAGTAATAAAAACAGACCAAAATTTTGTGCCTTTGAAGAGGTTTCTATGCTGGACTAAGTCCAAGGGTGAAGCCACGTGCATTTAAAAGGCTACTGTATGTTGGTTGGAATTATTATGTACAAGCAAATATTAAAAAATGGTAAAAATGAGCCAGGATTTAGGATGACATATAGGTAGACATTTCTAAATTAGTTGGTTCCAATAATTATGACACCTCAAGAAAATATATACAGAAAAGCACCATATAGTTAGATTTGGGATAAGGACTAAAGTACAGGTTTTACTTTTAATGTATGACACATATTTAAAGTACACGAAAAACTGTGAGTTACCATTTCTACTGGTCATGTCCATTTCTCATCACTTGCAACAGAAAACAAAATAACAAAAGCCACTGCTCCACTACAACATAGAAATTACATATGTGTAAATGTATTTTTCTATAAATGACTCCTAGCATGTTTGAAATAATAAATCATCTCCCTATTTCATCTATTTCTGTCTCCTTGTAATGTATTATTTAGTTATCTTAGCAATATATATACTTTTTTTTTTTTTAACCCAGGCTAAGAAAAAGTCCAGGATTCATGAATTTAAAAAGTGGTTTTGGCTTCGCTGACAGCCCTGAGGGACCCCACAGTGGATAGCAGGAGATGAGCACGCAGTCAGGAATGATATCCCTTCTCTTAACACTTCCAGTTTTCTTGACAGACAAAACACCGCACAGAGTTGTAAGATAAAGGTCTGGGATGATTTTTGAGGCCACAAAGATTCTGAAAGTCATTTTTATATTCTTTTTAATGGTATAAAAAAGGAACAGCAGCAATACCAGTGCTATAAATGACTTTGTGAAGAATCTCTTCTGATCTTCACACCCTAGACTCTCTGTCACAGGCACAAGTCTAATGTTTTCATTCATCACTTCAGCGTAGATAAAAATGATCCATTTTTTGAGGGGCTTATTGTCTTTGGATTACTTCCTCTAAACACAGAACCTTATCTATTCAAGGTGGATGCCGGGCTCAACCGTGACCTTGTCAATCTCATTAAGTCTTGAATGAATTTTCTCAAATTTTCTTATCAATCAAGATAATTGCTTCTTGCAGGAAATCCAATCTTCTGTTAACCGCATCATTACCTGGTGATCAAAGTCCTCAAACTCTGTGTAAGCTGGAATCATTCAAATCACCCAAGAGAATAGAAAAGCCTAAATTTCTAAACAAATATCCACAGGTCATTTCCATTTCAGCAGCTATTCCCCAGTTTGTCAAATACCGCAAGCTATTTTTAAGATTATTTTTTTTTTACATTATAGTTTTACATTAGGCTTTACAGTCATAAAGACGATGTTATCCTTGCAAAGGCTGTGTAAGATGAGAAGAACATGAAAAGAAGGAAGAAAAAATCTCTGGAAGATGTGTTTTTTAAGCAGGGATCTGAATAGTATAGTAGATACAAACCTAAGAATGTAAGAAAATTTATACAAGATGGGGTGAAAGGTCTATTTAATCTAAATCCTCCCTGCCTGAGAAAGCGTATAAGAACAGGGCAGGAATGTAGTGATACCTTCTCAGAGTAGATTCCTGGCTGCCAGCAACCTGCAGCTTTCCTGAGCCTGGGCAGTCTGGTTATATTTAACATCCCACACTGGATTTTTCTTTTGTTATTCTGCCCATCTGATTTGAACCTACACAAGCTTTTAGCACGTACAGTATCTCCATCTCTATTTTACCCATGAGTAGCTTGGATGTCATGCTAATTCAGGCCAGAGATAAAATGCTTAACGTTGAAATATGGGAATGTAATTAAGATGATTGTGAACAAAGGTTTGGGAAGGGCTGGGAACAAGTAAGGAAACTTGCTGCTCTGTTGATACAGATCACACAAAGATTTACAAAGAGATGCCCTACTTTCAGAGAGCCCTTCTACCAATACAACAGCTCTCATGCTGTGGACACTGGTGTTGTATGCTAATAATTCTGAGCTTTTATGAATCAAAAGTAGTTATTCTATGGGCAAAAATAAATCAGTATTTCCACTACCGATTAATATTTTTACCAACATATAGCTCTGATCTTTATTTTCAACATTTGAGAAGAATACATATTAATACAGAAACCTATCTCATCCTCTCTCCTTAGGATTTAGGCAGATGTCCTTGTCCTACTAAGTTGGTGGGAATGCCATCACTGACTTCAGTGCAGCCAAGATTTTTGCTGTTGGCTTGTAGCGAAGCTGGTGGGAAATCTAACCAGGTCTCTGAACAAAAACATCAAATTCCTCCTCACATACAAGTCTGAGGTGACTATGCACACAAGTGGATGCATTAAGTAAATCCCATAACTATTTAGCTTTGTGTATATATGGACTTTCTACAATCTTTAATGTAAGAAAATATATAATTCTTCCAGCCACATAACTATATGCCTTCCAATTCACCCCAATTAAGTTACACAAATGCCGGGTCCATTGATGTTCTCTGTGAAGGAGGGATGCTGGATGACTATATCAAATAAACTCAAGTCAAACTGCTCTCTCAGGAAAACTCTGTTTAAACTTTCTCTCATCTCATGTCCTGTTCCACACAATGCAGGTAATTCATCATGTCGCAAACCTTATTCTGCACTGCAGTAAGTATTTCTCAGTCTGTTAAGCTGCAGATTAATTTTCCTCCCATCCCAATTCCGTTACCTTAATTGGAATGGTTACTTTCCTTCTGTTTCCAAACTTATTAGCTTAATAGAATAACTTGAATGTATGGGATGGAAAGGGGCTTCTGAGTGGTTAGAGTGTCTTTGGCTAGTATTTGATTAACACTAGCACTTCTGATCACCACTAACTCATACTTACTCATACAGAGAAACTTGCAGAGGGCATGTGTGAACCCACTGCCTTGAACCATGAACCATCTCTGATGCCGCACAGGGAGCCAAAAGGACCAGGCATTTACATGCTGAGCAGAGATACCCACAGCTCGAAGATAACACGGCTTTTTGCTCACTTGGAGGAATTACAACTTCAAGTCTTGTGGAAAAGACTCAGAAGAGACATAAGACAGACCTAGGACCTAAACCAAACTGTGCTCAGTGCGAAGTGGGAAGGTGTTTCATGTGTTGCAAGAACTGACTGTCTGACACTACACTTTTCAATGACCATGACCACTCCACATCACGAGTAGGACTGCTACACATCCACATACAGACCCCACCTCCACTCTGGAAACTGTCACATATTGTAAACCTAATGATTTATAATTAAAGTCAGATTTCTGTTACTTTGTTCCCCGTCACCCCACAAGAAACCTAACACTAGGAGTGAAACAGAATAATCGCTTTCATGGAGGCTTTTGTAAAAAGATCACTAAGAAAGAAAATATCTTATCACCAGAGAATTGTGGCTATCTGCTGGAGGACTGAAGAACAAGAAAATGATTGTGATTGTACTTTACAGTTCACCTCTTAGACAAGCACAAGGAACACAAAGAACCCAAGGACAAGGGCAACACAGAAAAAGAGACACACATGAGCTACACAAAGTCACCAGCCGCTTTATTTTCCCTTTTACGTGACCTAAATCTTTCCCTTTTATCTCTTGTGCTGGTCTCATAAGGAAAATAAATGCTGGATTTCTGGATAGCCTGCACTCGCACAATGACTATATTTAAGCCTGAAAAAGATTTTTGGCTGACTGCAAAATTTCAAGACATGTTTTGCATTAAAAATAAGACAAAGACAACCACAAGGTTTTAATCTTATCAGAAGTGGGATTCTCCACAGTCAGTGCCCATCCAAGGCAGGAAATAACAGCTTTCCACTTGTACACTCCTAGGTAGCTCTGAAGAACCTGGGGAGTCCTTACAGGATGTATTTCAATACTATTAACTATGAGAAGTCAGTCATTAGTAATAAACTTAGCCTGAGATAAAGAGCAGATGGAAAAATCGGAATCAAGTAAAAATCTCAAAATGCTATAAAGCAGCAGCTTTGCTTAAGTAGAAGGAAAAGATGTTGTGGATGCATGGAGTGCCATGGAGAAGCCTACAGAAAATTAGTATGTTCAGACTTGAAACTACCTATTCAGAAAAGGATTCACAAATTACTATTACTTACATAGAAGATATTTACAAAATGAGCTTCAGTCTCCTCTCTCACTTCTCTCTTTAGCTGAAGGTGAGAGATGGGGCCTTTCCAGAGAACTAACCTCAGGGTTTTGAATGGCCTCCAGCAAAACTGACCTCTCTCCACCAGCCTAAAAAGGGATTGAAGAGAGTTTGGTCTTCCAAACCTGAGCTTAGCTTCTATAACCTCATGTAGTGGAAGCCTAAAAAAGCTCCTTCTGGGGAGGCTTAAACCATTCTGATAGACGTCTTATATGCCTACAATAATGACAGATCTCGAGAAATTACATTATTATACAGAGAGAGCTTTTTTTTTATAATTTTTATTAGCCTAGTCTATGTGATGCTATCCCTCCAGTGGCTTTAATCAATGATCAGGGCTCTATTTAGCACCAAAATGTATTCTTTTATAGTGAGAGTAGGATCCCAATAAACTGTCACACCATTACTATATGCTAAGAACATACTGCTGACATTTAAGATTGGTGAGTTAATGTCTTATTTTTTTTAATTACTATAGCAGTGTGTTTACAGATGCAGAATTAAGCCTTTGCTCTATTATTCATGAACACTGTTGCTACTTATGTGAACATCTCATAACCTAATTGAGTTTAAAGGTTATAGTGCAACCTTCCAGATGTAGTGGCCCTTTTAACCAGCAAAACAAATAATGCAGTCTATTCATTAACAAGATTTTAAAAATCTTTTTGGAAGATAGACAGAAGCCAAGCATTAAAAATATTCACTTGAAATTTCTGCTTTCTAATGCTTAATGTTCCTTGCCTACAGGTATGGAATTATCTGTAAAGCTAATTCCAAGGTAAAAATAAATATAAAATTATTGCTAAATGAATGATTGCTTCTTTGTTGCTCATGCATCATATAATTAATACCATGATGTGATCTAACATGTTAAGGAAATAAGAATTTGCCATCAGCAGGCTGAAAGAAATTTGTTTATTAGTTTACTGTGATTCAATTTATGAGAATGTGCTTCATTGATCTTTGCAAAAGAACTTTAATTGGAAATGAATATCACAATCTATTTACCACACCACTAAACCCAGTCTGCTACAGTTCATTTAAACTACACCTGCTACTTAATTTTCCAATAAGAGAAAAACTTTGAATTAATACAATAAGAAGCAGTTAGAAACTAGGCTCAGTAGACCACTGTTTTAATCAAGGCGTTCTTTGCATGCCCTTATGAATTTCTGCTAGGAGCTGATTGGGATTTTGTATAGCATTTACATCAGAGCTTGAATTCAGACACTGTGAATTGTCATTACTACTTTCAACATGCACAATCCTTCCTCCTTTGCCTGAAAGATCTAAAATCTATATCCAGCATGCAGATTTAGAAGAAGTATTTCCACACTTCAGGCTATTGATGGTCGTGCCCTAAAGCAAGGGTAAAAAGACCAAAATGAGCCTTTTCCCTCTCTTGTATGATGCCTGGACATTAAAACTGGAGGGCAGTGTCATGTGTACCTAGAGAAGTGAACAGAGGAAGAAGACAACAGACTATAATACCTTCATGTCCTAATTCCTGTATTTAAGCAAGAGTCAGAGCAATTATAAAAGTCTTGGACTCTCTGGAAACTAGATTACTTGTGGGCTTTTTCCAAAGACATACACCACATCTGCCACCTTTAATACTAGGCAGGGCAAGGGGTCTCTTTTAGCTGGCTGGCTAGGGATGAAGTCATGTTTTATGATAACACTGCCACAGAATTCAGAATAGAGGACCCTTCTGCCAAAAGATGGGGGGGAAAGAAGCATTGCCAGGTCCATCCAACTTAATGCAGGTCTTCACACACCACTCCTCTGAGCCACAGCACTGAGTCCTCATGGCTCAGTTCAGATTTACAAGCGCCTACAGTTTGTGAGAAAGGCTAAATTCCTTGCAACACTGCATGGTGGCCCATGACTAAGTGCAAAGTCAGGGCTGTTGTCCTTAGCATTTAGTACAACAGAACCGCAGGAAGCATGCAGGATGAGCTGGGAGAAAGGCTGAGCCCCAGCGACTATGAACTTGCTGTGAGCAGCTACCACTATGACCGGCTGCAGTGAGCACCCCACCTCCCTGAAGAATCAGCAGGAGCCACTGGCACAGCTGGCCAGCCTAAGGCAAAGCATCCTGTCCCGCAGCAGCAGCACCCAGGTACTCAGGTGAACAGCTGTCCATGTGCAGTTACACACGCTCAACACACTTTACATTAGAGATGAACGAAAAAATCATGAGGAATAACAAAGGATTGATTGGAATATCTCTGACAGTATTTCATGACTGCTTCACTGGAGTCTCTTCTATTCAACATACCTGTGAAAATAGCAACAACCCCCTAAGCAGGCTAGGACAGGGAGATTTTTCCGCAGAATACTCATCATACTCACAAGTAGCCCCCTGCCACCTTCTTTCCCCTAGTCAGTCATTCCTGGGCTTAACTGTGGGGCCAAGTTTTAGTCTTGATTTAGTAAAGTTCCTCAAGTGTGAGCTTACTAAAAATACATAGCTCTTCCTGATGCAATATGTTTATCCTTATTTAAAAATAAGACCACAGTGAAGCACTGTAGTCTCCTTCATAAAGCCCTTTTCATTCTAACACAGTGTCTAATTAATAGGATTCCTTTAACATGATTACCCTTTGTGTAATACTTTAAGAGATTCTGAAAAATTAATCCTTTTACAGGTTATACTCAGATCGTTATAATTTTTCATTAAAGATGTTTTGCAGGGTCAACTTCTGACCCTGCATTTTGCAAAAGTGGAAGGCACTAACTACTGCAGAGTTGTCATAGATTTATCACGTCAGGAAAACATGGTATTGTAAAGCCTCATTGGGAACTTCGCCCTCTGGCTAGTCAGACCATCTCTGACAGAATTATTTTTTTTTCTCTAGAAATACTCATTTGTCAAAATTGAAACTGCTGCCTTGAATTAAAAGGTTTCAGATGATTCTCCAGATCTGGAAAAATGTTGGAAAAAATTTAGGAATGACCAGAATGTTCATTCTGACGTCTTTGGGATGAGAAATCTCAAAGGGAGTTTTGCTTTAAAACAACTTTTAATGTTGAAATTAAATTTCACATTTATTTCCAAAAAGGTGAAATATAAAATGAAAAAGAATGAAGATACCAAAACCAAATATTTTGAAAATATCAGAAATAAATATTTTGAAAATATCAAGAGTACATATTTTCACTGGCCACATGATTTTCTTTCCCCCTGTATGCTAATGTATGAAGATTGTCAGATCACCTTTATCTCAACTGGGAATATCCTTACAGGAAAGGACGAATGGTTTCTGTTCAGGTCTGTTCTCCATCCCTTGAAGAGAGGGCTTTTCAGTGAGTACCTATGCATCACACACAGGAGTGCTGACAACATGGCCAGATGCTTCGGAAGGCCAGATCTGCTGAGGATGGCGGCAGTTCAGTGGTCTGTGCGACGAGTCGCACTAATGCTTCACCGCATCAGAGATGAAGGAAAGCCCTGTAGCAGGGCCCATTTTTTCTGACTTTCTGCATGGGCCTATGAGTTGGACCGTTACATTAATTTTCCTGCACTTAAATTGTTCTCTACTGGCTTGTGAAAGTATGATTAATATTCTTCAGGAATCTGTTATTAATTCTTCATTACAGTGTAGTCGCACAAAAGGCAAGGGGAATATTATGTCTGGCTTGTTGCACCTCACCAACCATTTCAATAAATATCTTAAAGAACAGAGGGTGTGCAGAGAATGAAGAGTACCGGGGACTGCTTACATTCCATGCACTGCAAAATAAATCACCAATCTGTCTGATTTAATAAAAAAAATAGTAGAGAGCAGAGTTAAATCATAGAGTTGGATGCCGAAAAGTACAGTATTGTGAATGTGCCTTAATATATTCAGCACTGAGATGGATATGTATTATATATGTTATTTATTTTAGCTGCACAAAGGCAAAAAGGTGGCTTTTATATGCTATACTGTTCTAATAAATATCGTGGTTCCAAAACAAAATTATGAATGGTATTAAAAATGAAGTACACCCAAAACACACAACCTGTAAATAAAAAATAACCTATGGGGGGAAAAAAAGAGCTAAAAGAATTCACCAGTGAATAAACACAACATGGCATAATTACAGGCTCTTGTGTTTTTCAGCCAGGGTACAATCATGCAGTTTACTCAAAAGTCTTCTAATAGCCTCTGGGTACGTACTGCATTTACAAGAAAGCTTTCTGTTGTGAGCTCTCTCACTTCCCTGCCTGGCCCTCCACACTCTTTAAATGTACTTTTGGGAAAAAGCCTGCGCTTGAAAGGGGATGGAGCAGATTTCTGGAGAAATACTAATTGCTTTTTGAAGATCTAATTTTGACCATTTTCCCTTCCTCAGATCCTCCAAAGTCCAAATTCCACTGATGTTCATAGCTGTTTTTCACTTGGCTCTGATTGGCCTTGGACCACATCTTTTTTTGCTAGGTCCCAAATTTATTTATTTATTATCCTTTTCTGGTTCTTAGAGGAAAAATATTAATAATTCATTTATGCTCAGTTATCACCTTACTACTTTTAGTTCAGTCAATTTAGCAAATCCATCATTTTAAAGATACTGCACTACCACGGTAATCCAAGTATGTGTGATCACACATATTTAGTGCCGCCTGTGCCCACCTCCCCTCATTACGTATCTGGCAACAGAAAAAGAGTAAGGAGAGAAAGAGCCAATTTTCCAACGTCCTAATTGTTAAGCCTGACTTTAAGGGAGCAATAATTTTGAAGTAACGTGGCATTACGAGTGGACTGCAGCACTATATGTTAATGCCAACTAATTAAGGCTTCAGCTATTCCACCATCAAGTCAGATGAGATCTGGCACTGTTAAACTTTTCCTTGTAGATCACAGATATTCAATAAAAACACTGTGAGTTTCAGAGGACATGTAAGTATTTACATGTGGTACTTTGACTCTTTATTTTGAGACTTCTACAAGACAGGGAAAACTCATATTGGAAATCCAGTTAAAACCGAAGTCAGGGAGATCTTTTTTAGAGATTATTTACTTTAAAAGGACCCAAATATAGTATCTTAAATCCATTTGTCATTGGTACAAATGGATTTGCCTCTTTCTTGCTTTGATCAATGGGAATTTGGTAGTTTGTGAGGGATTTAAGCTTTCCAAAGCTTTCCAAAGGCAAAAATAGGCTGCTACAGGTTGTGTTTGTGGAAGCACCAACTAGTGACAATGATAAAATTTGACTGATTTGCTAAACCATGAAATCAAAGCCTGCTTTGTTCAAAGCATTAGCACATTTTCTTTAGACTGCGTATTTATTATAGAAGGTGCACTTAAAAAAAAATAAAAATAAAAATATATACAATAAAGCTATTGGGATTGAGATCATGGGGATATTGAATCAAAACAAGTTCACTCAGTTAACCACTAACAGAAGTTTGTATTAAGATATATTTTAAAGCAGTCTTGGGATCCAAAAATAAACTGTCTAGATATGAATCTGAATCAGCTGAAGAAAACTTATTATTACAGAGAAAGCGGAAGCTTTATGAATGAAGGTAGACCGGCTAATTCAAGGTACAGGACTGGATACAGCACCAGTGTAAGAGTGAAAAGGATAAAACCAGCTTGCTCCCCTGATACAAATTACACGTGCTGAAGTGGATTACAGAAGACACACACTCTAATGAAAAGCACTGCAGAGTGAACACCCCTGAGATGACAATGAGATGAGAACTTGTTCTCCAAATCCCACTCTCCAAACCTCTCTTCCTCCCAGCACCTCAGCACCCTTAAGAGCTTTCAATCACTCCTTTCTGTTAAGTACTTACTGCCTCATTCCCCTCCTGCTCATCATTTACCTGATTCAGCTCCTCTTTGTTCCCTTAACAGCAGATTAAACTTTATTTCCCTCCCTCTCAATAACTAACCTCATCTTCAAACACGACCTCCAGCCTTTGCCATCCTTGCAGCGAGATCCTTGCAAGTACAAGTACGATGTTAAGAGGAGGAGTTTCACTGAAGCTTTTATTGATGCACATTTCCCAAAGAACACAATGCAGTGCCCAGGGAAGCAGCAAGGCCAGGTTGGACCGGGACAACGTGAAAGGTCCTTGAAGAAGCAACAAAACACCTTGCCTTTTTGGTCTCTTGCAATCACACTAATTAGCTGTGGAGGCTAAAAATTTGGGATTAAACTGTGTAAACATGAATGTACTGAAAGTTGGACATGGATCACTTCAGAACATGCAAGAAAGAAAATGTGGTCTTGATCTTTATTATGTGTAATTTTGAACAAAAATTTAATCTGCATAAACACCTATGAAAACTCCTACAGTATCACATATCAAAGGTGAGGTACATCTCACCCCACCTGAGTTATCTGCCAGTTATATGTCTAGATTATACTTGTGATTTATTTAAACTATTTTTGGACGAGATGAATCATCAGTCAGAAAATAGCTCTTTATCTCTCCAGAGACCACAGAAGGAGCAACTTCTAGATGATTAGAGTCAGTTAGAATGGAGTCTTTCACAGATAGATGAACAAATTGTACAAACTGCACAAATTAGGAAGATGTGATGGAATATTTTGCCTGATTCTCAACTGAAACATGTTAATTGGCTATTATCTGCAAACTACTGACTTTGTTTAAACATATTTAAACAACAGAATGTAGTTAGAAAAGCAACTTCAATTGTTACTTTGAAGCACTGGTGTTAATTTGGTAATTTTGAAGAAGCAGTCAGATATAAGTTGGGATTGTCTCTGAACATAAAATCATACCTTTAATAAAATTCACAGTTCACAGGAAAAATTTCCTTTTGTAATCAGTAACCAGTTCAGTCTTAAACAACTGATCTTCTTCATACTGCAAACTAATCTGTTCACATTCAGTGTAACAGCCAAACCTTGCAGAGAAAAAACTTGTGGAAATGCAGTTATGGCTGACATGAAAATATAAAAGAGATCCAACAATATAAAATAAGCAATAGAGCTTTAATAAAAGAGTATGGTGAACACAATTCAGAAATACTCATTCATCAGACAGGTCTGTAGAAGTCTGCACTGACATTCTGAATTTGGATAAACTGCACAGGTTTTGATCTGTTTCTGGAAAAAATGAGGAATTGCTACTTCATCCAGGATATATACTAGAGAAGGCTTTTCATATAATTCAAGTAAGCACATAGTATAGCAAAAGAAGAAGAAAATTCTGGTTCAAAATCAAATCCAAATAGATACAGGGACTGTGAAAATTGGGATTCATCTTGCATAGTCTGGGTCTGAAAAGATGTAACTTACAGATTCAAAGCAGCTCCAGTTACAGGTAATCAAAATGAATATGTTGAATTTGTAAGGTCCAGATTCTAGTTACTTTAGTCGTATTGAATTAACAGCCTTCCTTTACAAAAAGTCCCTCTTAAATCAATGAGTCTACGCTTGAAGTAACAACATCACATCCAGTGTTCCTTATGAGTTGATATAAACACATCACAGATGTCTGGTAAAGATAGTCCCTGATACCTGCAGCTGCACAGTATTGAGTAGTTATCATCCTAGTATTGATTATTGGTTAGATTACGGATGCAGATTATGTATGTGTGTGAATGAGAGATTCCCACAACATGTCAAAGTGGAATTGGCTTTCTCGTGAAATCAAAATAATCTAAACTCTCCACTTTTTGTTTGGGTTAAACATGAAGATGCCTTCACAGCCTTTAACACAAATATTTACTGCATATTTAGTCCAATCAAACTCCTAACACAAACAGAGATGAGTTCTAAATGAGTTACAATCTCTTAAGAAAAGATCTAGGAGCCAATGTAGACAACTTAATGACTCACAAAGCAACATTCACATCAGCAAACCAGACCACAGGCTCCATGATACAGGAGTTCTTGTACGAAATATATAGGAAATGTTGGCATTGCATAGTCTTAAAAGACACACTGAGGTGTGGCCACTCTTGCTTTGAAAAGGTCATACTAGAAGCAAAGATGCTTCAAGGAAAGGTGAAGCAATGGGCACAGACATGAAAGAGGGTGTTCCCAAGGAAAATTTACGTTTGGGCAAGGTGAATGTGATGTGAGCACTCTCGGCTCCACTCCCAGGCGAAGGACTGCAGCGTGGTCCTGTTTCACTCACAGGGCATTCAGCCCACGGAGACCACGGCATGCTGGCAGAGGTGCAGACTGCTACAGCTGGAGAAACAACTGCTCCAAGCTGTCCAGGCTGCCTTTTGGCCAGAAACAGCCACTCCTCCACCACGCTAGCACACGAGTGCAAACCCCAAAGGCCTAGCTTATATTGTCCATGGGAGAAGAAAGGGCAAGCAGCACAAGGTGGTAGCATTTCAACTTGTCACAGACGTCTGGGTAGTAAATGAGAGGTAAAGGCCTTCCAGGGAGCAGAGACTGGCCACTGCCAAGAGCCAGAGCCGAGAAGAATGGCTGTCCTTAGGGAAATCAGAGGTAGGCTGGCATGGAGAAAAGTGGGATATAGAAAAATAGCATGGGGTAAGAGGTTTCCTTTCCCCTCTTTAGCTCATTAAAAAAATGAGACTACGGCACAAATACTGCAGTTATCTTGCAGGGCCCAATGACACTTCACCTTTATGAGCATCAGAACCTTATATAGCAACTTCAGAGCACCTCCCAGGACTCTGAACTCATTTGTTTCGCGCTGACCATTACAATTGCCTACTAAGGGATATGTTTGAAAGGAACTGCAATTCTCCTTATTTTTGGGGACACAAATAACCTAAAGCACAGAAGAAATTATCTGTAGAAACTGGGGAAGGTCTATGGCTCATCAATGATTTCACAGCAACCCAATCCACTGACCACAGATGGAGTTCACTGATCATGCCTGCTACCTCTCCTGCTTCCAGCGTGTCAGGCCCAAGAAAGATGCATTTGATCATAGGATAAATAGGGATATACAATGCAAGGGGAGAGTATTAATACCCTTTTCCAAGTCTCTTATGCAATTTCATCTGGAATACTATGTAAATTCTAGTTTAAGAGCTTAGACTAAAGTGGAGCAGCTGGCAAGCCCAAGGAGAAGATCAATAAAACAAGGAGCCTAAAAGATGCAATGTAGCAGATCAAAAATGAGGTCTGAGTAAGGATAAGTCTAGTATGCTCATATAAGCTACAAGAGTATGCATGACATTTTATGTGAAAGAAAAACATACAGCAAGATAATTCAGTACGAATTGACCAATTATAAATAAATGTAACCTAGAAATGAAAACCATTAGAAATGTGAGGTCTTCAAATAGCATTATAGTTGAATTAGTGCTAGCAAAAAAAAAAATCCACTGAAATGATTTTTAAAAAGAGCTTGAAACTTTATTTATGAGGGAGAAAACCATCTGTCATTACTACACTAAGAATGACACTACAACATCTGTGGTTTAGGCCATAAATTGATCTTCAACAGGAGTCAAGGTGAAACCAGCACACTATACATACCTTGGAAGAGTAGAGAGTAATGGACTACAGGAAAAGCCATTTTCAATAAGGTAGTAAGTATACTAGCCTCTTTCACAAGCTAGCTGAAACCAGTGTTTTTCCAGCACTTTCAGTGAAATGTGAAACATATATGTGCATCCTCAATATTTCATTAAGTTTTTCACTTACACATATGTTTTGTTAGTTTTCAGTGACCAAAAATTACTAGGCATACCAAGACTCACTTGCCATCCAACCTTTCTAAAGGTCACTAAGTTAATGGCTCTAACATTTAAAGACGTATTTTACCCTTTGTACATTCCTATTAACTTCCATAGAGTAGCAATGGGAAAGGTTGCTACAAAGTTCCCTCATGTGGTTACTTAATCTGTAGAAAGACTTAGAAAAACATGCAATATAAAAAAACTTTCAGCTTGAGAGGGAGAGGGAATGGACATAGCCGTTATATGCAGAGAAGATGGAAAGGCAAACAGGAAGGGAAAGACTTGAAATAGTAATAGCTTGGCAATAAATGCTAGCCTACCTGAATCTGAAGGTAATGAAAAGAAAAAGAGATTTAAAAAAAGGTGCAAATAACAATATTTTGAATTGCTAAAGATACTGTTTTCTCTTTGGAATAACTGTTTTATCATACACATTAAAATGTACGATTTGCTTCACTAATCACATGCATTTCCCTTCCAGAGGTATGGATGTGATCACAACTTATTTCACAGGACCCATATAAAAAGGTTGAGCTTTTATTTTCTTTCATTTGAGCATTCAGTCTGATCGCTGTGAAAAACATTTCCACCTCAAAAAAATTAAATGGTTAGTATCTGAATGTACAAGCTGCAATAGCCAGCAGCATCTTTTGCCTGCCTGTAGTTTCAAACCAGATTCCCTTTCCTGACTCAGAAAAGACAGATCAGTGATCTATTTCTAAACAGGTTACCAAAAGTAAAAGATCTGGTGCTAGATTTTTGGACTTGGAGAGAGCAAAACCAGCCGCAGCATGTGTTAAAAGGGGAAGAAAATGAGAAAAAAACATATGCAGGTACACAGGTATGCTTTTGGAGTTATGTGGTACTCAGTTAAAACAACACCTACTAACAGAGGGATTAATGAGGACTGAAAAGGAAACATGCTGGAGAAACTGTATGGAGCCAAATATTAAAGGTTAGAAATACATGGGGAAATTACTGAATCATCAAAAGAAAGGAATGACAGGTCATTCTAACAAAGAAACTGAGAAAGGCAAAGTTCAGCAATATCACCATTTAAATGCTTCCCCCTAAGATGCATTAAGTGAAATTCATTTAATATGAAGAAAGCTTCTCCTGAATTTATGGGCAGAATTTGTCTTTGTGCAGCTATCAAGGAGAAAAGGCAAGCGAGATCGCATTGAATAACAATCAAGAGAAGAAGGGGAAAATTTTCAAAGACAAAATACGTTGCTGGAGGACTGCCTGGAAAAGGGGGTTATTCTCTCCACAGAAAAAGAACGCTGGACCAACAACAGGCATACCTTTAAAATATTTTTTCAGTCAATATGTTGGTCAATGTGACCAGAACTGCTTTTACAAAGGCAAAGTAGTCTATTGGTATTTATAATTGAAAGTATTGCTTTGGTTTGAAATTACAGAGGATTCATTAAAACTATGCTCTTGGGCAGGTGCTTTTCCTGGAAACTAAAATAAGAGAAATCTTTAATAAAAAAAGAAAAAAATATATGAAAGTAACAAGTAGAAGTCAGATTGACAGCTGGTATAAACTGGAAGGAATTCTTTGTCTTCCAATTGAGGACACATTTGTTTGAAGAGGCTGCCCAATGAAAGCAGTGCCCTTCATATTTTTTAGCTATTCATCCAGTCCTTGTTTCATTTCATTCCACTACCAAAAAAAAAAAAAAAAAAAAAAGTAGTAGAGAAAGGGAGTAAAAAGTCCTTGTCTCTTTCAGGTTTTCTCATTTTCTCATTGTTCCCATCATCCACAAAGTCAACATGACTAGACTTTCTTTGGATTTTATTTTTTCCACAAATTATATCCCAGTAGCAAAATCACCACCTTTCCACATGTAAAATGTTAAAAGCACATGCCAGAGCTGCAGCTGGGACATAACTCCCTTCTCAGCACAAGTACTGTCATGTCCTGTGTCTGCACATTAGTACCTATATGTTGAATAAAGGTTTGTTTCTTTATATGCTGAAAAAATCATAAAGCAGATCTTCATCCATTATACACCAGTAGACATGCTTCAGAGTTACACAAATGCCAACTCTTCAGCAAGAAAAATGGCACAGAAAAACAGGGTCCAACTTTTCAGTGTAAGAAATTTAAAAATTAACATTCAAAGTCAAGTGACCTCAGCCTGAGATTCTGGTTTATTGGTTTAAATGTCTTTTTCACCTTGAAAGATCAAGTCTGTATGTACCTGATTTCTTCAGTATTAGCTACAGCATCCCTTGAGTTGTATGTCTTCAATTCTGCAAAGCAGAGGTGACAGCACGTTTGCGACTTGTTTCTAGAATTTAGATGAGCTCCTTGGTTACCTGGTGAACTCTAGAGCTCCTAAATCAAGAGGAAGTATTTGTATTATCAACTGGTTTTAATGAATCTGCATCTTAGTAAACTCCAGCTAAGCTTAATACTAATTTTATTTTACTGAATTTCTTTTCTTCTGTCTGATTATTTGTGTGTATGTCTACTTCACTAAAAGCTCTAGATATTACATATTTATTTATATGTTAATTTAAATTGGTGCTTAAACAAAAAGGACAGGATTGGAATGATCACAAACATGAACAGAGCCTACTCAAATACCTTCATCCTCTGTGCCACAATGGTATGTATGCACTTAAAGCACTCTCCTCATTAAACACAAAGTGTCAGAGCAATATAAAATGTTGCAAACATTCTTCTAATGCATCAATGGCTTGGAATAAAGTTTTTTATTCCATTTGAGCTCAAGTGGCTAGGTTGTATGTGAATAATTAAAAAAGTACCAACAAAACAAATTTACCTACGTTTTACAGGGAAAAAAAATCCTGCATTCAGTGGGCAACGGGTAAAGAGAAACATCACCATCCAAACTCAAGGAAACTCCAATGTAGTAAATGGATCTCCACAATATAAAATCATATCTGATAACATATTAACCTGCTTGGGATTGCTCCCATCTGCATCTACGAACATGTAGTGTCATTGACTGCCAGTACCGTCACCCAGCATGCCGAGGCTGCTGCAGGTTCACCTCACCACCTTTTATAAATTTTCATCCATTTTGCAAACACGTGAGCCCATCAGCCTGACGTAAAGCTTGCTCCTGCCATGACAGTGTTTCTCTGTCTAATTGGTGTTACACAATATATCAAGATGAAAGGCAGAAAACCAGCCTCAGTCCTTCATATCTATCTCTCTCTCGAAAGCTGGTGTGTCCTCCCTATCTGTCTCTGGAACCACACTGGAGTTCTTAAAATAGCTAAGCAACGTCTCCTGTGTAACAGGGGAAAACCCATATCAAGTAATCCAGACATATAGCAAATAACCTATGACTTTTAATGTAAGAATCTGAAGAGCTTTTCAAAATTCATTTTGGTGAAAAAAATGTTGTTTGTCATCTAGGAATGGCCACATTATGTGAGTTCTTATGGTCAGCATATAGGAAAAGTGCAATGTCCACAGAAACCAGAAGTTCAGGAATACTTCTGCCAGAGATACCTGTTTGTGTTGATCCATCAGGTACACAAGTGTGGGTGTCCCTGAGCCCTGAGCACCATGGCCAGTCACACTCCATTCAAACCCACACCTTTCAGCGGTTTCTCTTTACCGAGAGACATGTTGGGCTTAAAGAGCGGTTCTCTGATAGGAAAGAAATGAAGATACAAACTCAGAATGACAGTATGGAAAAATAATCAATATTCTCTGTACCAGGCAGTCACAGCAAATGCAGATGATATGCACTATATGATCCCATTTACTGACTGTGAACAGCTTGAAGGCACGGTGGATTCACTCCTCTGAATGGTCAGACATGGATTATTGTTATTGCCGCTTATTTTACGGCACACAAATAGTGAGCTAAGCACTTCAGAGAAGTGGAAAGATATAGTCCCCTTATCCCAGTAGCCGTGTTAATTCATGGACTGAAACCTGGGGCTTAGGAACTCTCCTTATTCTCCCGCACATTGTCTGGGTCCAGCTTTCACAATTTCTAAGGCACTCGGAATCTAGAGAACTGAAGGGGAATATGAAAGAATAATTCAGGTTGTTACAGCCTGAAGGCCTAAGGCAATTAATGCTTCAGTCGACAAAAGTACTGCATGCATTTCCCTAACAACCTGAGATATGCTAATTTAGGAAAGAAAAAAACCTCCACAAACACAATGACTTCTAAAATTTGAACCTGCGAAGTTCAGGCACAAAAAAAATAAAACTTTTGAAATGCACATTTATATGCAGGCATAGCAAGATGTTTGTCTCCTTCATTTGCACATATGTCTACTAGAGATAGACACAGCTACCCGCTTTGATCTGGTTCTGAGACACACGTCACCTTTCCTAAATCTTGATTTCTCCACGCAGAAGCAGAGGCACACAATAATCTCCTGTTGAACTTCAGAGGCCAAATCACAGCTCCAACAAGACAGTAGCTCCTTGATTCTGGCAAGAGTTGCATGTAGCTATAGGTGAAACATTTTACCCTTCCACAGAGGATTTAAATTTGCGTTCAGCAGACCTTCCTAGAGAATAGCAGGAAGCTGTCTGGGATAACTTACTTTCACCTGCCACTTCTACTAGTTTTAACTACCTACCTAAATATCTCTTAGGTCAGCCAGTTCATCTGAGTAAACGTATTTCCCCCCTGCCCCCTGAAGTAAGTCTAGTTATTTGTGTACCTGATTCTGGAAGGACTTCCCACATCTGCAACTGGTTGACAGTCAAACAATAGCTATACATTTAACATTTCCTCTAGGAAAGAATATACTGGTAGACTACCAAGCTAACTAAAGTTAACATCTGTAGTTATCTGTGAACACTCGATACCAGCATCTGCTCCCACTAGCTCCAAAGTTGCACAGGCAAATAATTTGCACAGTTTGCTCAAAGCACAGGTTGTTAGTGCTGGTAAAGCTACATCACAACAAGCAGTCCAGATACTCCTATCTCCAGTGTTATTGTGCATCACTATGTACCTGCAAGGCTGCTACGTGGGAACAGCATTCAGAGTCACAATGCTGAGAGTATTACCTTTAAAGAGAGCCTTTTTCCAATTTGTTCTGCAGACATACCCCTCATAACACCAGGGGGGAACTTATGAGGGACTCTACAATGCAAATCCAATAAATAATGTGTGATCAAAATCCAGCAACCTTGTTCCTCAGTGTCAGTGATGGGGCAACTGCCCAACTAAACAGAAAAAAGTGAAACATGATATACATGTTCGATGCATGTCAGTGAAATGAAGAAAATATGACAATTCTGACAGGGTTTTAATACTGCAGACAGCTCGTAATATGCCACGATTTAGCGGTGACAGAGCAGATAGTGTTGGCTTGACTAGTCTGATTTTGCATGTGTCCTCTGTAACAACACAGGAGCTTATCAGCTCCTCAGACAAACATCTTTGTTCCTCCTTCCTTGCAGTCCGTATGTGTGGCGCTGCCTTCTTCAATTACTTTGTTAACCACCACATTGCCTTTTTCATACCTCTTCTAGACCTACCTATTTCAAAATTACTGTAAGAAAACAATTAATAATAACATATACAGTATCAGGACACCCCCACCCAACCACACCTGATATATTTGCATTATCTTTTTTCCATACAGGCAGACGTTAAACAGCTGCTTTTCTGAAGAAGTAGCAACAACACAATAGGATTTAATTTACTTGCAGTCTAGAACTACCTGCAAAACCCACAAAATAAAGACCTGCCAACAGAGAAATCATTTATGGCATCTCAAAGAAGCATAAAACATAACACACTAACAACAATATCCTGAACATATGGTTTTCTTGCGTTTCAATCCTGTGAACAGGTTATAGATGACTTTTCAAAATTAAAAGCAATAACAGAACTTCTCAATAAATCACAATACAGAAGTCACTGGTAAACACGTTACGGCAAAGATCTATCTTGATACCAACAAAATAACTTCTTTAGTAATTCTTGCACTGAGTCTCTCTCTTATGGATATATATATATTACCTCTTACTGTACTGCATCCCAGTGGTATGTATTAAATTGTACTTCTTCCACTCCCATACTTCATATGTCACTTGTATATGTTTATATACAATCTCGGGGCTTAAGTTTTGTTTTGTTTTTTTTTCTTGGGAGAAAAACCCACATCTATATGGATGAAGATAACCCCACACAATACCACCAATTCTGAGTACAGCCTGGAAGCATTGCTGTATAATATAACCCCCAAATGACCAGCTGTGTGGGTGTACCTGGAGGAGAGACGCAGCAATTCACAGCTGCTTTGCTGCCCTTCAGAAGACATTTTCAGCTCACTCTGTCCACTGTTCTGCTTTAACCTCTGCTGGATCTGAATCTGTACACAGCCAGGCTGGAAATCAAACCCTCAGCTCTCTCTTGTTGGAGCTCCTCTGAGTCAACATGAGGTCATTCTTCCTGAAAAACTGACTGACAGTGGCTCTAAGAATAAAAATTGTATTTTCTACCATGCAGCACCACATTTCTCTTTATATTAATCACTTCTTGGTCTTAATAATACAAAAGTTAGAACATCCATAGAAAAGCACAGAGAATAGTATTGTAGTGTCAGAATGCCCGACACCTTCCACAGCACTGGTATGGATGTTACCCAGATGATGAAAGGCAATGCTCTGCATTTCCACAAATTCTGCAGACTTTGTGAAAAGCCTGCTGTCCACAGCACAACCAGAACTCCTGTTAAATCTCACAGGTTCTTCTGCTTCCTCCCTTTTAGGAACTGCAAATTTCAGTTACCACATGTGTTTCAATGTTTAGCGGAGAATAAACTAGCCTGAATGATTCTTTTGCTGTTTTAATTAAGCTCAAGTTTCCACCTACTTACTTTTTCTTTAAAAATGCATAGAACTATGAATTAAATATATTCATCATTACTCATCAAATTGTTTATCTCTGTACTAATTTTATATATATACACACATTAAATATTCATGTGCTCCTTCTCCCTTTCAGAGCATCATAACTCCTAGTTCCTTCTCCCACATTGGTGTTTCCAGTTGCATTGCATAAGCTGATGATCACTTAGGTAGAACTATACTTAGGGACTTCTGACTAAAAATTCCAAATTAAGAGGCTTTTTTTTTCTTCCTATATTAGTAATGGAGAGCTGTCCATATGCTTATGCTAAGCCTGACAGATCTTTGATTACCCCTTAGCTTGTAGTTATGCAGCTATAATACAGTTCAGATACATTCTATAGTTGTTAATGGCTCAACACACCGAGACCTTGAAGAATAACAACCAAGGTTATTTAGTAATGTAATGCAATAAAATAAAACAGGCTTCACCATGTATGCAAAAGTAGTAAATGCTTTGCTGATTTTAAGACATATGTTTCTTTAAAGTTCTCAGATCATAAATGATTTAACTGCCACACACACGCACAAACAGAAAATCACAAGCCAAATTTACTGCAAACTTTGCAAGCTGCAATAAATAGGTAAAGACATAAATTGCTGGCAATTAGGAATTTACTGAAGAGGGTAGTTAGGGGAATTGCGCTGATTCAGAGAGATGAAATGCAAATATATCGTGCTTACTTGTATGGGGCCACCGCACCTGTGCCCTAGCTAAAGCACTAAATCAGCAAGCCCAATCCAACATGCAGACCCTGAGGATGCAGATTGCAATGAAGCAGCGAAATCCTATAGATATGCTATTTCCACTGATGCTACCGGAGCTGTGTTTGTTTGGCATCTCTGAAGACCACACCAATGCTGTATTTATAAAACAAAAACAGGCAAACAAGCACTGACTACTATCAACATTGCTTCCAGTTACAGACTTGAGGCATTGTGAAACTGGTAACGGCAACAAGACGCTGCAAGTCTCTCAAAGAGTATCTCACTGCCTCCACATGTCCTGCTTTTGTGTCACACTGAAGGGTGATGGTTGTTACCAGAAGAAATCACTAGCACTGTAAAAAGTGCCTGACTATACCCAAATTATCATTAGCAGAAGGACTATTTCAGTTCCTGGAGATTACACGGCAGAGTGAGGCCATTCATGGATGGGCATGGATCAAAATGCCACCAGTGCCTGTGGGTTAGCAAAGCTCCACATACTGAGTTACTTCTCTACCAATGCATTCAGCTTTCAACAAATCATTGTGGAGTGCTCTAAGCCACGGAAAAGGGGTTGGAGGTTAGGTGAGATAGCTCTCCTGGGAACGCTCAGCATAGCAATGCCACCTCTGCAGGGGCTCTGGCAGCAGGCTGAAACAGAAAGTTGATGACTTATAAGCCGAAGGAAATACAGATGGGAAGGAGCATACCTGAACATCTGCAGCGCACAACACACAGGAACCACACACAGACCCAGCAAAGCCAACACCCAAATGGAACAGAGCCTCGGTAGGCAGCAATGCCAACCCCTTTCCCTGCCAGCCCCTTTAGCAGTCCTGGCCCCAAGACAGGCATAACACAAATCTGCAAACTGCTACGCAGGTGGCAGATGAACTTCCTTGCAGAAGTTGATCTTAAGTAAAATCTATGCCATGAAAAGTAATTTTCTTTCTGTTCCAAGGATGTGGCTCGACAACCCAGGATTGCACTTAGCATCCAGTTCTTGGTGTTCATGATTACTTGGGTCTCTGCGCTGGTGCATGCAAGGTCCTCTGCCCTCAGATCAAGTTGGGTATGGCATCCAGTGCAGGCAGCTGTTGGCAGGAATAATAACTATTGTTTGGGTTCAGTCTATAGCTAAAATAAGCTGTAACACAAGTCAGGCACGAGGGAAATCCATTCAATGAGCAGCTTGAACAAATCCATGTTCAATTAATGTAGCTTTTCAAACACTGTGACAGTGTTTGCGCTCTAAGGAGGTGGTTAAGACATTGCTGCCACCAATCATTACGGCAGTTCTCCTTCCTCTCGGGAAGCAGTGTCAGTCCAGGAAGGGAGCACAATTAGCAGTAACAAGAGAGTATGTGGGGGAGTGCAGGATGAAAGGCAAGGCTGAAATTACTATTGAGGCATTCCTTAGGAGAAAAGGAACTTAAGAAGAGAGGATGAGGACACAGAGGTGAAAGATAGAAAAAGAAGGAAAGAGGAAAACTTCAGAGACAAGAACATTGGAGAGGGGAAAAGAAAGGGAAGAAAATCTGGAGGAAACTCCAAGAGAACAAGGAGCTTAAAGAAGAAAAAACATTATCCTGTGATTCATGGTATTAATGTTGTCTAATTAGGGGTAGATTTGTATCTTCTGTTGCCTTGCCCTGCCCTCCTTGTCACAATTGCCCAGTTCATCAGATATATTCCATTTGGTCAGTGCAGACAAGAAATAGCACCGAGCTACAGAATGGGTATTACTGGACAGCCATTTTCTGCCAGATATAAGGGCTGAACTCTGCTACGTGTTCCTCCATTCACTACTCACACTCTCTGTCCACTCCCCAGTCACTCGCCTTCACGAAACCTTAGGGAGTTTGCCATCTCATACTGTGCTGCCCCTCCTGATTTAGCTGCAATTAGCAAACAGGTTCCAAGTTATTGAAGAAGCACTGACAAACACATGGAGGGCCTGACAGATGGACCAATTATATAAACCTTATTTCCTTAGGCATCCAGGCTGAAAAGAGGACAAACCATTAGGAACATGAATCACACCAAGAGTAAAGAGAAAGTGCGTGGGTAGGTGGCTGAAGGGGTGGGAGAGCAAGAGACTCCAAGAGGAAAGAAACTGTTGTAAGGGAGTTGAAAGGGAAGGGAACGAGCAACAGAAGGTGGTGATGCTGCTGGAAGGGGTCTGGAGTTACGTGTCAGAAAAGGCAGCTGGTTTGGAAAAAAAAAAAAAAAAAGTGCGTTACCTGCAGCTGTAAAGATGCTCTGTAATGACAAGAGTTCCCTAGAAGAAAGAGTTGGCTGGGAATGGGATCCAGGAAGTATTAAAGGGAACACAAGAAGTTAGAGGATGAGGTAAAGGACAGAAAAGCTGTGAATAACTGTTTAAGTCTTCAAGGGATGAAGGAAAAATGAAGACTGGAATAGATTTCTCATTTGTGCAAAGTGAGATTTACTGGATTTGATGTTGCTATGGTGATTTACACCACCTGAGGACCCAGGTTCAACTGTTTTAAGGCAATGAATATAATTATTCTTTTTATTTTCCCAAATAAGTACTTGCAGCCTCTTGCTTACATATAATGTGTTTCACAATTCAGGATTCTGCTGTGGTGTGAAAGATGATTGATGTACTCGCATTACCAAAGCTAGTAGCAGTCTTAACTGGAAAGGTGCAATTAAGAAGTATGTTACAAAACAAATGCCCTTTACAATTTAACTAGTATCCGAAGAAATGCGGTTTATTTAACAGATATGTACAAAAGAGAAAAGAAGCAAAATTCAGTCTTTAGAAGATTGGTGTCATTCAAAAAATAAGGGGAGGACAATAACAAAGGAGAGCGCTTCAAGGGTGATAGAGAGAAAGCTGTGCTGTCATGAGTAGAGAGCAGGGATCCAAGAATCCAGTTCAGCATTACTACAAACTTCTCTGACAACTTTTGGCAAGTTATTTAAGCCCCTATGCTTCTGTTTTTCAACTTGAATAATTGCTTGAACTAAACTTACCCTAAGGATGTATTTTGAGACTTCAGTAATAATTCCTAAGTGCTTTGAAAAATGCTACATCATGTAAGTGAAGAATGTCATTATTAAAATTGTGCTTCAGAAATCATCACTAACAAGGATTTGTTCTATAGCTAAAACTGCGCCAAAAACATTATTAGCTTGCAAATCACAAAGCTCCCATCGACACATAGGAGAGAGGCACAGATGAGAGGTGTGCCTGTACTGCAAGGGTAGGATACATACACCCAGCACCACTGCATGTTGTAATGATCCGCTGCTGCTACCAGTTAACCTACAGCAGTGCAAAGCTCACTGCAGATCCACATGCACAGCCCCTTTTCATCTGCAGATATCTGACCAGCAGTACCTCAACCAAATATTAAAAATGTTAAGGTTATGTCTGCTGACAGATGCTGCAGGCTCAGCTGCAGCACAGGGGCAGTGTACCAAGCACAAGTGGTTGCTGGGGTTAGCTGGAAGAGGAGTACATCACTGGAAATGTTGAGATGTCACAGGCTTGATTCCTGTTCTGGGGTCTGAAAGTCACAGTTATTCTGTTCCTTGGTAGTGTTTTTTGAAGATGAATTTATATCTGTTTAGGGTTCTAGGACACCCTTCTTTGCATGGATACTGGTTCGGTACAGCCACCGGCTTCATACTGAAAAATCATATTTCAAGATGCATTTTAGAAAGAAGCCTGACTGACTGAACACAATATAGAAAGGGAGCTTTATTTAGCAGCAATGAGGAGTGCATGTGAACTTTAACAGAAACATTAATTATGTGAAAAGCAGGCCTGTCTCCATCTCACTTTGCACAAAAAGTTATTAAGCTAAGGCTATTAGAAAAGGTGCTAACCATTTTCTTAGAGAACACACTTTTCCCCTGTAAACGCTTTAACACCCTGAAATTTTAGGAAAGCTTCTTGTGATTTGGAACTGCTCTACAGAAGTTGTTCTCTCTCTCTAACATGCTTGTCTCACATGCAGAACAAATGCTCACATAACCTGATATCATTTTTATGTAAACACTGGGATGACTGATTGTGTAATACAAGGTTACTTGATGCTATGACTGCCTGCTAATGTGAAAAGCTTGTTAGCTGTCTAGTTGTCTGGCAATGCTTAACCAGCATTGTCTACAAACTCAGACAGAAAAATTACCAACTTTCTAAAAAAATTTTCAGAAGAAGTAATGTCTTCTGCAACAGATATGTAATTATCCTCCTTCAAGACTTCATTCAAAACCCAGCATTTTGAATCATCCAAGGTATGTTATACAAAGGTAAGCCTTTGAATTTATTTCAACCTTTTTTCAAACTTTTTTATTTATTTATTTATTTCAACTTCTTATATACCCAGGTAGGGAAAAAAGAGCATTTTTGAAAATAAGAATAAAAAGACGATTTACAATGCTACCTCTGGTCTGCAAGTTTCATGCAAGAAGAGCTGATGCAAATAAGACGATGTTATATTTGTAGTGCACAGATTATGTATGCATGAACTGAAAAGCTTACCAAGACACATGACAAAGCTGAGCCAACTGAAGGGTAAAACCTAATTTTGAATCCAGACATACTTGAAAAAATCTAAGGTTTTCCACCTTTTATGAAGTAGTGAGGAAAAAGGCGTTATGAACGTTCTTCAAATTGAATGCTGAAATTGTTCATTCAGCACTTTTTCTGCAATACAGTATGTGCCTAACCTTTATAGCTGGGATGCCTCCCGAGGGAGATGCATCTCTCCAGCTGAGAACCAATGGCTTAAACCACATATTCCTGCAGACAGAAAATGGTTATATCCTTGATTTACCTGTTCCAGGACAGCACCTTACACAGCTTTTTGGAGCAAATGACAAATACTTGCCCTGTGTTCATAAATTTTATCTAAGTTTACTCCAATTGGCCACAATGGAAGTACATAAACTGCTTCATTTAACCGTAATACATCGAACACAAAGCCAGAATTCAAAGCCAGTTTTGTGCTGATTTGCAAACTACTTATTTATCTGTGGTATATATAAAGATGGGACACTGTACTGAAACTCATCGCTATGTTGGGGTACTCTACTGCCCTTCAAGAACAAACCGACTGACTGAGGTGAAGCATAAACTAAAGAGGAGGTGCAGAAGGGACTGTAAACAAACTGATGGAATTAGATTGCAGTTTTACTTTGAATGCTTCCTGCCTTAAATAAAACAGCAGCCATTCCTCATCACTGCTTGTTTTTTGGCAGTAATGTCCCCTACAAAGTCACCAACAAGATAAACCACTTCGGCACCAACAGAAAAAATCAGAATCCTCTATTTGCTCGTGCAGAGACAAGGCTTAATCTGAAGAAGCAAAAGCAATGCTTCCCACTGTTTTTTTCAGGGTGCATTTTACATAAGATATGTCAATATTCAACAACTCAGAACAGCTCCTCTTGCCTCAGCCCAGGCCACAAGACTCATTGATGAGACTCTGCCCCAGTCTCAATGCTGGCTGGGCTCTGCACCTACTGTGCTGCTCTGAGCAGTCACCCTGTACCTCCCTTTGCACTTCAACTGTGTCTCATCTCCACTTACACTGCCTTCCTCGGCTGCTCCTCATTAGTCTCTTCATGCCCTGCATAGCGTATTGGGACACCAGCACTGATTGGGCCTCTTCATTGCTGCCCTAATATTTAATACCAGAATATTACTAATGAAGGTGCATAAATACTTGGCAGGTTTGCACAAATGCCCTCCCACAGTCCCCCTTCATTGCATCTTTCAGGATTTGATAGCACACCTTTAAAGCTGGAAAGTTAAGTTAAAAAAAAAAAGCATCTGTTGTGTTCTGGAAAAATAAGGCATACGAAAGTCACTGCAATCAATCTGAATTTCTTCCTGTTAAAATCTAACCCTGTCTTACAGCTTTGTTTTGTTATTTTTGTCAGATCCCCAGATTCATCTTGCAATAATGTGCTCTCTCCCCAGAGACCTAGCCGGTGCCTTTCATCAGCAACAGCCTTCCAGAAGTTCCACTTAGCTCACAAAGCAAACACAGTGTTTGGCATAATATTTCAAAAAGGTCATACTGTGCTTCCTAACTTAATGGCCATTTATATTGCTTTACAACATTTAAATTCACACACTGCTATCAAGTGGAGCCATGACATCTAAAAATAAATGCTTAAAAGCTAAATAAAAGAAATGCCCTAGATACCTGGGTTTGGAAATATTTTCTGCTTATCTGAAGACAAATTCTGATGCCCTTCTTCACAAGTTCTTTAACTCAAGGGTAGGTCCACTGAAAATAGCAGGATTGATGCTGAGGCCAATACTCCCAGGTATTAGACAGTGCCACAAGTTCCAAAATACCCATAATTTACCTTATATGACCACCAGCAGAGCATCCAAG
Source organism: Falco punctatus (assembly GCF_963210335.1). NCBI lineage: Eukaryota > Metazoa > Chordata > Aves > Falconiformes > Falconidae > Falco > Falco punctatus. Next base: position 9,539,793 of record NC_137588.1, read on the forward strand.
TACCTTGAATTTAGTATTTATTTTCAAAAGTCACCTTTGAAAGAAGGAAAGGGTATTAATGCCGTAGGACAATGATGCACAGAGAAATTCAAAGCATGTGTATGCTGTGTGCAACAGTCACAGACCTGCTCTACACATGAACTAGAGTCAATCCACAAGTCTGGAAACCACGCCAGCCTGATGCTGAAGCAAACCTGGAGTCCAGCTCATAGGCACAGCCTATGAATTTTAGCTCAGCACTCCATCTCCCCCTTACCTGGCCCCTGGCTCACATCGGATTTCCGATTAGCGAAAAGGAATTTCACTACAGCTGACAGTGCCATTTCAGAATGTGGTTGCTGAAAAGCCAGAAAAGAAACATTTGCCCATAGGTAACTACTTAGAGTACAAAGCTGATAGCAACTCTTCTTGTGCTGAAGTGGAAAAGTTTAAAACTAAAGTATTGTTTCTTTGAGGCAGTACAATCTCATTAACCAGCACAACCAAGCTTCACAAGAATTTTAAGCAAGCACAGGTTGCAAATACAGCCACTGCGATTAAAGCAAGTCATCCTTTACCACTCTTACACACACCCATAGATAAAGATGTATTATACCAATTCATTTATTTAGATAGGAAATCAGCTGAAGGGCACAGGGCATTTCTTTGACTTGAATTATTACTTATTTCTACTTGAACCACTTCATCCCTACTCTTTTTACCTGCACAAGTGAAGTAGCTCCACACGTACAAGCCCTAAAGCCACAAAATTGAAACAGCTGGTGACCCACTGTTACAGGTACATGGGGCACAAAGAGTCGACACGTTGACATTTCCCACATCACACTGTCTACCTTATCTGTAGTATTTGCAGTGATTCCCTATGCTTTAAGGGGGGACCACTGCAAATGCCACTGACCCAATTTTTGCTTCCTAATTTGCATTTGCTCGTACATATTTTATTTATTGCCTTTCAAGCTACATCAAATCTTTGAAAACTGCAGTGTGCCAAAATTTTAGGCAATCCACACTGACAATTTCACAGATCTGGGAATCCTCCATCATTCATTTGTTCCCACTAACCACAGGTTTTCACTCACTTGCATGAGATAATAAAGCAATCCAAGTATTTCAAATACGCACATTCAAAATTATGTTTCCCAGAGAGTGTAAAAAAACCCTATTCTTTGAAGAAGTACTATATCAAGCTATGAATTGGCACATCAATATCATAGTAGATCAGAAAAACATACCCCAAAATAAAAGATTCATTCTGCTCTTTTTACATTACTTTTCAAATAGCTATGCTCTGTTATCTTAAAAATCTCTATTTCCTACGAAAAGACAATATTGGCTAGATTAATCAAAAAAAGTTATTGTGAATCCATATTGCAATTAGCAATGTCCAAATTTACTATTCTATGCAGTTACTTCTGTATTACTTACCTCCTGTGAAGCCTGAATTCTGTTTATGCTGGTATTATGATGGATTATGTACATCGGGTCTTAAATTTAACATGTTTTACACTAATTTCAAGTCTCTACAACTTTTTCTTTACTATAATTATGGAATGGTGAATAAACCATGCACACAAAAAGGCCATGATAACATTTATCCTAAATCCTGAAGCAACGAAAGCCATGTGTAATTTTTCAAATGGAGATGCACTCATGAACATTAGACAGAACTCAGGCAGCTCCATTCAGCATTTCCCCCTTAGCATCGCTATTCAGACTTCCGTAATTTCTGACTCTTTGATCTCTCCTCAAAATACAGTCTGAATTTAATGATAGCCAAATATGCTGGGGGGGTGGGGGGGTGGGGGGGTGCTTTTTGTTAACTTCCAAGGACTTTAGGTGAAAAAATCAGTATATACTTCCGTAGCTCTCACAGGCAGTGTCTCTTTCCTCACACTACATCAAGAGCCATTCCATTAACTTGATCTGCATAGCACGGGGGGTGGAAGATAAAACTGGAACTATTACTTTTCCTTCCCCTAAACAACAGCAGAAAAAATCCCAACAAATTTCTCCAATAGTTGCTACATGTATATAGAAAAGTGACAGTAGTCGGCTACATCGCATCCTGCAGATCTAATACTCCACAGAGCTGATCTCCTGTACTGAGCAAAGGGAAGGTGGTCAAGGATAAAAGGAACATTTTCCTTCCCATTTGTAAAGATTCTGGAAATGATATAGCTAGTGTCCCATCTGCCCTAAAACCAGGAGAAGCCACACAATCATGAGACGAATGAATGGAGTAACAAGCAGAAAGTCTGACAGAGAGGATCTCTGCGCCTTGGGTTCGCAGAGATCACACCAAACTGCAGAGAACATCTGACTGACAGGACCCTCCAAGAACAGCCTTGGCCCCATGCAGCATCTGCCACAGCTTAACATGGGAAGCAGTTTGCTATCAAGAATCTAACCAGGGCTTTTAATGCTAAAGATGCTATTTTCTATCAGCTGTTTATATCCCCCTACAGCCTCACTACTGGCTCTGCAGTGACCTGGTGGTATTTCACAAGTGTATGAAACGTGAGCTGCCTACTATGAGACAGCACAAACACACATTTTCAAATAAAAAAAAACTTTTTCCCTGCTACAAAATGAGACAAATACTGCAATTTTCCTAAGTTAGTTGCACAAGTCAGGAAAGCAACAGTTGTGATAAGTTATTTCATCTTATAAACTTTGGGCACAAACTACTTTCAGTATTTATGATTTAAAATACTAAATTATATTCTTCCATGAACAGAGAGAATAAACTAGAAATCAGATGCATGGTCATCCCCCATCACATTTTTGTGGATCTATAATGAAACATTTGAGAAACTGTATCTGCTGCCTCTGATCATGATTGTTCTCTTCATTAGTAACACTTTTGCAAGTAAACTTTCAGCCACAGTGCCAATTAAATCTACTTACTTGTGTTTGGAAGTTAATTAATAGTAAAATGAAGTTCTGAATTTCATGCATATTTTTCATCCATACATTAAATTTATCTCATGGCTGTCATTTCAGAAGATTTTTTTTTGTCAAATTATTTTCATCTAACAAAGGAAACTACTAAAATGGCCTTTGTGCTTCATTTCACAGTATCATTGAAAGGCATCCTTCAATGCCGAATATTTTCAAGGAGCCCTTTCTCCTCATATTTGTAGTAGCTGCCTATATTGCACTAACATTAATAGAACTTCCGTAAAAAATGGGAAAAATAAATCCTTCAAGCTCCTAATTGATTTCACCTTTGTGTACTCACACTCATGGGACAGTGTTACTCCTTTTCAGCTAGCAGGCTACAAGATGTGTTAAAATGAAGCCAAATGAAATCATCTACTCATCAGATAAGCAAGTAGATCTAAGACAGATTTTTTTTTTTTTGTCATAATAAAATATTTATATGGTAAAAATGACTTAGAACTGACAAGCAAGGGTAGAAAAAAAGTTGAAGAACAGCTCAGGAAAAAAGACAAAACTATTTGTCAGGCTTTCATGCTAACTAACTGATAGACCATTTGTTCCTTAAGCTTACTATCACCTTATTTTTCACAGCGGATTAGCTAGTTCTTTCATCAGTTTGCTTCTGTATATGCTTTAGGCTATGTAATATTTCCAGGTCCAGACTGGGATCAAGGTTCCGTCCCAGACATGGGTCACTGACACATCTCACCAAGGGGCACGTGGTGAATCCCCCTTGCAAGAGGCGATGCCGCAGCAGGCCCAAGCTAAATGTGCTGTTTCCTGAGGCAGCTCTTTCCTTAGCCCAAGAAAAGCAAGGCTCATGCAGGAACAGTTTGCTGGAAACAGGGAGAATCCAAAGTTGGGGCTTAGTGAAACTATAGTGACTACAAAAGGTACACTGACTTCATGTGTTATTGCACACCACAGCAGCAACTGGGCTACAGACCCAAATCCTAACGATAGCAAAACAGCCTAATTAGGTTGCTTATCCCTGGGACCTCCTCAAGGTCAGGGCCAAATTCTACAGTGTTAATTGTTCTGTGTCAGGGACACACAGAAAAGGAGGACTGCAATCCTCCCGATTAAATGAGTACAGCCATAGTGACTCTATTTGCACTGGCTTTCTTGTGTACCTTGACCAGATCAAGAGTCACCAGCGCAGATCTAGCTCCCTGAATGTCTGGGGCCACTGCCTACAGCGAGTTGAGAGAGACGTGAAACCTCCAATGACCTCATGAATAACTTCATGAGTAAGAACACGGGTCAGTTTTTCATTAAAATTAAAAGGCCCTGATTCTCTCTTGTCAGATTATCAAGTGCTGCTGCAAAGGGAAACAAAATGCTGTCAAAGTAGAGTGATGATATCTTACATCCAGTTTGCCCTGGTGTAGGGAACACGTCATGTTATGGGACACTATAGGCAGAACCATTACACTCTTTCTCAAGGACAGCGAAAAAATTCCAATTTATTCATGGGGAAGAAATTTCTTGGTGGTTGAAGCTTGCTTCCATGAACACACAGGGTCAATGTACCACTTAATTCCTATCAAAATCTTCTGAAGATGGACAAATTTCAAGTAGCACAATGTTGCAACGTTTCTGCCAATCTGAGGGAAAGACAGCATTACTGATAATTCTTTCCTCTGATCCAAGGGTTTTGAAAGTCAGAGAAATGTGAGCAGGCTGTCAAGTTATGGAGACTGCTGGTGAAAGACAGATTTTAGGGTATTTTTTTAAACGCAGCAATGAAGCCTCCTGGCATTATTGTTCATTTTACACAGACAGAAACTACCAACAGTACAAGATGCAGTTGAGAATCCTTAAAGAAACACTTGAAGATAAACTAAAAGCAAGTTCAAAAGCAGCTTCAATACTTACAGGACATTACTTTGCAACTTCAAATTATACCTTTTAATGATGGGGACGCTGCTGCCAAGCGAAAACCTGACAGACGTCACATAGAAACTGTGAAACTGCTTACAAATGAAGTATTAAGTGCACCAAGGAACTTGCACAGAGGACTGAAATGCATTTCTCTAAATTATCATCATGGCCATTGCAAGAATCATAAAGGAGAAAAGCTCAGCTAGAAACATGATTTTTTTCCATTAGAAGAGCCTCCTCTCTGGTTTGCACATGACCTCAGCCTAGCCTTAGCCAGTGGGAGGCACTGGATGAAACTACGTCATGCCAAAAGGTTGCATTAATGCTCAAAGGCTAAAAGTTGTTTTTAGGCACAGAAAGATTCCTCTCTTGCTGTTCTTGTCAAAGACAGGAGGCACCTTGGCATCTTCATCCAAACTGCCACTTCTCCAAACCAGGCAATTCCCAAATGGAAAGGGAACATATCTCACAGCTGACATTTTCCATCTAAGACAGTTTTCTGACAAGAAAGGAAGGGCAGAATCTGCAGAGAAATGGCAGCCTCTTGTCCTAAAAGGAGAGTGTCATGTACAAAACGCCTACTCAAACTCTGCAAGACAAGGAGGGAACCACAGGTGAGCCTCTGCAGCTCAGCTCTGCAATCTGTTGTGCCAGTATATACTTTGCAAATTTGGTGGTTATTTACTGATTTATAACAGTGTCCTTTGCAGAGATTTACATGACTGTATAAAGCAGAACAAAGAAATGCTCCATGTATCTCATCTCAAGTGAGTTGATAGAGGGAATTTTTAATGTTTGACCTTAAATATATTGAAAATATAATATAGTTTCATCTGCTTTCTCAAATGAGAGAAACACCTATACCAAGAAACTGCAGAGGACATAAACAGTACATGAAGTGAAATACCTGACCTGAAAAATAAGGCTTTGGGCAAAGATGGGAAAATTAATCAGCATAAAGATAAGGGAGAGCCAAGGAATGAGGATTTTTCAATAGAAATAACTAAGATTTACCTTTTAATCATGATTTTGTGCTTAAAGTAAGCTAAGAAAGCTGCCTGAATAAAGATGTAAGAAAGATGGATGGCAGAAATATATATTATATATGTTACTGAACTCTGAATAAATCAAAATAGGTAATGAACAAGACAAAAAAGTAATACAGAAATACTATAAAAATTAAAAAATGGCACATATAAGATCATACAGAATAATATCACACGTAACACACACTATTACAAAAATCATCATTAGATATGTGAAGGCAAGAATGTGAATCAATTTCTTAATGGTTTCTCATGGAGCTTTGAACAATAAATTACCTTATAATGATTTTATCATGTTCTTCCTGAAAATACCAGTTGATTCAGGCTAACACTAGGCTGAAGAGTGAAACAAAACGTTCAAAATGGTGCTGTCGATCACATCCAAGCTTAAGTACCCAAATATGACTCACAAATGTCTATTCGACTTGCTAATGCATGAGATACAGAGGCACTAGCTGCCCATTCCATACCCAGATGGTCTCTGCATACCCAGATTGACTAAGGTCATACAGCATCACTTTTTCCCCACAGTGTGGGAAAGAATTTGGACAAAACCAACTCCCACAAGGAAAGGAAATGCTAGGTGTTACTGGTGGGAACCACTGAGCTTTAGAGAGGCTGTTGAGAAGGGGAGATGTGTTCAGACTGATTTATTGACGATGGCTATAGGTGTCCCTGGAGATCCCAGTTTAAGGTATTTCCCTAAGCCAGCACAGGGGATGCATACTAACCAGTAAGAAGTACACAGCTTGGCATTTCCAGGAGCTCAGCATACAAAGACAAATGAACAAGTAGCTGCCTTTTTTATCTTTTAAAGAAAAAGGGAACAAGCTAGCTCATTGAGGACAGAAGTCTGCCCTCTGAGGGTACAAATATCAGCTAGTTCTGTGGATTTCATTGACCTAAAATACAAGTTCTCAGAGTCACAATGTGTATCCTTTGAACCTACATGCTCAATCTTACTACAAAGATACGGTTTTTAATAGAGGATTTTATAGTGAGCAGCAAAGCAGAGTCATGATTAATACCCTGATTGCCAGCAAGTGCTCTGAACAGCTCTTACTCTGCAGACGCTGACATTCTCTTGCCAAAGAAAACCACAGTGGCATTTCACATTAAAAAAACAATGTTCATTGAAATAGAAAAAGCACTACCTGATACTAAGAGTAATAAATGAGAAGGTCAGCTGAAAAGACACAAACAGTATAGAACATATATGCAACATATTCTATGAACAGTTATTAAATTTACCCTATGCAGTATTCGATTCAGCAGTATTAATAAAGCTTACATTAGTCTAACAAGAAGAAAAAGGCGTTGCATTAAATTTTCTGATTAAATGCTATTACAACTCTTAATCATCACCTTTTAGCAGGGTTACTAATGGAAATGCATTCATTAATGCTGGACACCTATCATTTTATTCTGGTTTTAACACCCACTGTTATTTGCAGTTCTGTTATCCAGAAGAACACCCGTACTGCTCAGAAAACCCAAACAAACCTTCACAAAAGAGCTTTAGACTATGATTCAGTAAAGGCTCATAGGGTCATATGCTTAAAAGTTCCGTCAAAATAAAATCTCAAGGAAGTATTCATCAAGTATTTTCACAGGGATGGAACAGAAGAAGAATACTTCTACTCTTTCTTTACCTGACACATGTCACTATCTGAAATCAAGGAGAGCCAGTGCTCCCTCTGGGCCTATGGTAAGCATTCCAAGGGCGCTTACAGTACTCCAAAAAGGTAAGTCAAGCTCAAAGAGCTCAAAGAAGCTCTAGAGCTTTGCTTAACTTGCATATATTCCTCTGTGCCAGGAAGCTCATAGATAAGGCAACAACAACCTGGCCCTAAAGGCCAAAACCCAGATCAAAATGTATAATCAACATCTGGAGCAAAAAAGACTGGAGGAGCAAAACCTACACGTACACAAAATTAGTGTACTTAGAGGGGCATGTATGCAGGAGTTTTAAGTAACCAAAAGAAGAATGAAGAAATGAAAGATTTCCTTCAGACTGGGGTACTGACCCCTAGATACAATTTTTTTCTGATGATAAACAGATGGAAATACAAGTTATATTAGTATCACAATGGTAGCTGCTTAAACAATGCCTTAGACCATGTAAAGTCAGGCTGTATTCTCTTGTAAAGAGAATATGTAAATCATAAGAAATATGGCAGCTCTATCAAACTTCTGTCCCCTCGCCCCAAGCTAACTGTGTGTAGATACAAAACAGTATCATAAAGCTTGGTAAAGAAAATGGGAAATGTTTTGGATTCCTGTGAAATAAATTCTCAGTGGTTTGGAAAAAGGAAAAGTGATACAAAGGGAGAGCAGAAGAGAGAACAATGATGTATATATGTAGCAGGAATCAAACAAAGGTATTTGTAGGATCTAAAGATTTTAAAATGAATCTCAAGAGAGAAACTAAGAATGGTTAAACACAACGCTGACTAGGAAACAGACCTTAATTCAAATAGTATTGTTTGATTCATTGACTTTGAAAAGCTGTCGGAAAAAGACATCTGACCATCACCAAATCTTAGAAAGATGGGAAAAGTAAATACAATTTGCACATTTAATTATTTCCTCTCACTGAAATAAGATTAGATAACTGTAATATTTAAACAGATCCCATACTAACTCATCTTGCATAATATGCAAGTTTACCGGTTGGAGTCTTATGCGCATGGTAGGATTGACAGTGAGCAGCACGGGGACACTGAAGGGGTTCCTCTGATTCATCTCTCAGGCTCACAGACCGGGGTGCTGGGCTTCATGCACATTGCAGAGACGGTATGAAACAATCACCATGAGGTTTTTACAGGCATAAAACACTCAACTGGAAAACAGGTAGAATAAATAGAAGAGGCCACTTTGTGACAGTAAAAGCTTTTTGACCCTCTCCAAAGACTTTAGATACAGCCACCCACCTATACAACACCTATCACATCAGGGAACTATGCTATAATACAGTGGACATTGCCACTTCTTTTTCCTAGAGGTTTTTAAAGGGTCTTATGGACTGCATGGATTTTGAGAGGCTTGTGCCCTTGTAGAACTAAGTGAACAAATCCTGTCTGCTCTAAGCAATGGTAATTTATAGCCTGTTTCCAACAGGAATGGGCATTAGCATAGAGTACGGAAACTGGATTTCCTAACTGTGCCCTGAGGATGCCAGTAGCCTCTGAGTCCTTGGCACACCAGCACATCTCCCAGTAAAAACAGAGTGGGAGTACGGCAGGTTGTAGTGTACACGTATGTTTTATTAACCTAGGCAGCACAGGTAGCAACAGCAGTAAAAAAAAAAAATAGCTCAGGCCTCAGTTCATCCACAGGTGAAGATCGTGTCTTCTGGACTGTGTGTGTCCAGAGCGCTAACCCTTGTCACTGATTCTTCACCAATAATTTTTACTGTAATCACATCCTCGTTCTCCTGTGCAGATGTATTCTCAGAAATAATTCCTGGTGGCTTATATGTAAAAGGATATATTCACAAGTAAAGATTTATCATAAAGACATTGATGCGCCCTAAGGAAAATTGAATTTTTCTGTATTAACAGGTGTCATGAGCTGGTGAACACTTTCAAAAGTGTATTTGGAACAGAAACAGTTTGTCATAAGGTCAATGCTATCACGTAATGAGAAGTGCTGCCATACTGTTGTAGGTGAACAAAATATTTTAAATCAGAGATTTGAGTGTTGCCTTTTTATAAAAAAAACAACACACACACCCTCGATCTTAGAAATAACATTTTCACTGACATACCTGACATTATCTACAATCAAAAAGGAAGATCGGTGAATCAGCCTCTCATCATGCATTATATCAGTTCTAAAAAGCCCTGGAAAATGCAGGGTACGTGGAAAATTGAACACTGTATGGAGTTGGTTTACCAATACAGCAATAAGAGATTCAATCCTTTTATGAAAAAACAATTTTTGTTTGGGTTTTTTTGTTTGTTTGTTTGTTACCTAAAGAAAAGCAAACAAACTCTATTCCTGTAAAGTGTCAAAGTAACTGCTATAAAGGGAAAATAAGCTCAAAACTATAGAAATTAGCACCAAAACATGCTTCAAAACAAAACTAGCTCAAGGGGATAAAATAACGTGATACAAGAGAAACTATCAAATGGGGAGAAGCTTATTGATATAATACTTCCAGAACTGGTCCTGAGATGCGTTTTATTTAGCATTTTCATTCGTTATCTTGGTATAAAATAGAAGAATCAAAGTAATTAACCATTAATGGCAAAAGTTAGATGGCAGTAACCATACCGATGAGGATCACAATCACATACAAGAAAGGCTGGATGATATTAAGGACTGGAGTAACAAAAATGAAATAAATTACGATAGTAAGAAGTGCAAGGTCTTGCCCTGGATTCTGCTATAAACTGGAGGCACGGGAGGTGTATGTTGGTCATAGGAAGATGATGCTCCTTGAGGGCAATACAGCCATAGACATCAGCGTGATGCAACCCAAGCAGATATCACACTGAAGTGGAAGATGGGGTATGTTAGTGTGAGTGTCATCAGGAAACTGGATAGATGATCTTATGAAAGAGATCTAGTTATCTATACCCACAAAACAAAGGCTGACAGAGTGTACGACTACTCAGTGAAATTCTGCTGAAGATTAAATACCAACGAGGAGAGAAGGGCCAACATACACAGGAGAACAAAAAGTATGCTTATTTTGGGGCTGGAACTCAGAATAAAGTTTTTAACTCTTTGGAGAGTAAGGTTCTGAAACAGTCTTCTAAAAGCTAATAATTTTTAAGGCCGATTTTATAAAAAAGGATTATCTGACATGTTTGCCTGCAATTACAAAGAAGTAAACATGCTCACCCAGGACAGCCACCTTTTACTTCTACAATCTGTGTTCCTAACAGCCAAAACCAACTCAGTAGGACAGATGGAGCTTCATTTCTTCTGCCAAGCCTTGATCTGAACTTACAGATCTCAGAGACCAAGATAGTCAGAGACAAAAAAGAAATGTAGTCCATATCCCATCCTACTGTGCTCTACGAAGTCAAATAGCACTGTGGATATAACTCTCTTTGGAGACCTCTGCAAACACTCAGCAAACTGGCTAAAATAAGGCAACTGTTTAATTCTGAGTATTTTCGCAGTTGTTTTCCTGTGATTTTCCACACGATTTGAGTGAAGGTTTTTTGAAACCCTCATAAAATCCAAGCATGCATTACAAGAAATGACTACATTTACGACCTGACATTATGTCATATAATTACATATTAATGTAATTTTTAAAATGACTATTTTTCTTCTGATTGCAGCAGAAATGCTGCACATTCTGCCACACATAAATCCAGCAATACCGTGTCTTCCTTTGGAATATATTAGTGTACAAGAATGTATTTTTAATCTGACTTTGAAAAGTGAGCACTTGCTCGGTATATGCTGTTCTCACAGAGGCTGCTCTACATTCTGGGCAGTGGAGAAGGTTATCCCATGTCACCATAAAATGTTACACGACAGTCTCTTAGACATTTCCAACTCCACAGGTTCACCGACGGTTTAGTGACTGGAATCCAACAGTAGTTTTACTCTATGACTTGGAAACAAATCTACTCAAGTGTGGAGCTTTTCAACAAAGATTTCAGATGCAGTGTGTTTGAAATACATATTTTGGTGATGTAACCATGAATTTTAAGTGGTTTAGGTTTTAGCCTCTCTGTATTAGAAACCCTTAAGGAAAGCTTAGCTTTCATCTTTCAGTCTTGTCAATTGCTGGTGTTCATCATCAAAATGAAAGACATGAAATAGTATTTAATAATAACAAAATATTATAATTTTAGCTTTTCACCTCTCCCAGTTTATTACCAAGAATTTTTGCTTTATTTGCCATCGGGCACAGAGCAATCACTGATTTGTTATGGAAAGAGAACTAATAAAATTGTCCTGACCTATATTATTTCCCTACCTATGAGAGGATATTTCCTAAAATGACACTAAAATACTCCAAACTCTGCCTTCATAAATCAGAAGCCTTAGAGAGCAAGGCAGCATTAAGACAAGGCAAATCTTGAAAATGCTGAGTAATGCCTTTACTCCATCGATCTTTTACTCTGCCAAAATATTAGCTTTTTACTATACCACATTTTCCATGCCACATACAGCAATTACGACGTGACTGAAAAGAAAGGAAGCCTGACAGGTTATGCTCTTGTACAGTCTCCAGATTCTAATGGGGCTGACAAGTCTCAAGGACTCTTCCTACTGCAGCGGAGGTCCTGTCCTGCACAGCATTTCCCACAGCTGTGTCACAATGCAATAATCAAGTTCACATACTGCTTGAAAAAAATAAAGCAACAGTGGCAAGGAGAAAAGGTAGAAAGCTGTATACAGAGCGAACCATGGTGTAAATCTCACTGGATATTTGCCAGTAAGTATTCACGTACTTGAAATGGCATGTGCAGAATCGTATAAGTCCTTCCTTATCTACATCAGGAAACAAAATCAAAACTCTCTTGCCTTCGCAGAAGAAAGGAGGAGACTGCAATTATACTGGGCTCAGCATTACTGAATTCAAGCACAATTTCAGCCCTGACCTCCGCCTGATCGGCAATGGGCCTCATGCACCGCTGGGCTGTCTCTGTTCACTTGTTGCTGGAGCTCATGTGCTAATTCTGTTACCATTCCAAGGAAAATTGACTGCAAAAGGCATGGACAAAAGGCACTGTTGGAACTGCTCGCTGATATGAACACAGCAGGCAAGCCTCTGCTTTTGTCAGCTACTTTTTTGAATTTTTCTGTTCCAGTTCCTCCCCACAAGCAGTGCTGCAACTGCAGAACCCACAGAAACCTGTGTGTATCCAGCATAAGACACAATTGTTTTTGGCAGCACCGTCCTGAAAGCAGCAGTTCTAGGAGCTCTGAAGCCATCTGCAGTACCTCCTTTAATTCTCAGCTCTCAAGAAGTGCTGGCCTGGGAGTGCTGGCCTAATGGGCTGGCCACCCCCACCCTCTCCTGAGAAAATAGCATCACCTTGCAATGCAGTCATGCATCCACACCAAGCAAGTGCATTTTGCTTTTTCTGTAATTTTGGGGAAGAGGACATGAACGGGAGCTCTTCATTCCAGTGGCCTCATTTGACATTTCTTCAACACCAAGAGAACTAACACAGCATACTCCATCTGTTGTAATGAATTTTGAGCTTCCATTAGATGCAAATGTAGTTTGGGGCCAATCAACATTAACACAATGCAGCAGCCCTCTAGCCAGAGGTCTGGGAGCTGCTGTGGCTTAGCTGCTCAAGATGTCTTTTCTACAGCTCCCAGAAATCTAGAGGGCATTTCAAACCTCAGGTTTTCAGGTTTTTCAGAATTTCAGAGCTGGAGGGATGCATAAGAGGTCATTACTCCTTCTGCCATCTCAAGGCAAGATCAACTTTACTACAACTCTTTGTGACAGATCATTGTTCTTAAAGCTGTAAAATGCTAGAGCTCCTGCAGCTCTTCTCAGTACTGTTTTTCAGCAATAGTTAAGCAACTTTCCTTAAAAATTCACATACATGAAGAAGTTTGCACCTCAAAGACTTAAGAAAACAACAGGTATTTCATTCAGGGCAACACAATTACTGCAGTCAATGCTGATGAGGGGAACTTGAGCTGGAGACATCTGAGGGCCATTACTATCCTGATCCTTACAGCCGTAATTCCCAGTCTTTCCGACAGTAAAAAGCCTCAAGTGAGTCTTTCATTCATGGCCTTCCTGCTTCTTAAAGTCTAAGAAAGTGAGAAAATCTTTCTCTGATAAAGTCAAGTCAGTATCTAACATGAGAATTGCTGGAAACATTTTTCTGTATTGCAGAGGGTTACAATGCAGACTGGAGTAACTGACATTACAACTACCTATCCTGTTGTTGTAGGAAAGATCTGCAGAAAGCATAATGCAGGGAAACATTTTCCTCCACTTGCTGCGTTTGAACAACCTATAAAGAGTTACTCTGTGAAGACTGGGAACAGCTGATGCAACGTGTGCAGGCACTATGCATTACTTCTAAAAATAGGGCACTGTAGCATAGGGTGGAAAAAAAGGAGAAAGTCAGCAACAAAAATTCAACCCCAAATTTTCCATTTTTCTGTTTTACCTGAGAAGGTATCCTGCACAAAAGGGAGGATGTGATCTCTTACCGTCAGACCCCTGACAGCAGGGGGAGTGACGCCTAACTTGTTTGTTAGCTCTGTTAAAGGTTTTGCTGTATTAACGTTGGACAAGCCACCTATACCTGTTTCTCTGCCCATCTTCCTTTGTATTGTCTAATTAGATTATGCAGCTTAGTTTCCTAAAGGTACTTAGGCACCTAAAGCCTCTGTGGACACATCCCTAAGTCCTCCAGGTCGGGTATCATCCCTTACATTGCATATATATACACCAGCTTTGATCTTATCTGCCATATTTCATCACTACCGATACAAATATTGCCCCAGCTCAGCTCTGAGCTCTTCTGTTCTACTACATGAACAAATACCACAAGGCCCTGTGGGACTTAACAAGTGAATTGACTTCTTTTATATATTCACAAAAGTCTGGATAAGAGTTCAAACAGAAGGAAATTTATATTGAGAATCTATGTCACAAAACCACCATATAAAATCATATCCACGACAATTTTTAAGCTTGATTTTAACTGTAAAATTCATACAGAAGAAAAGTATGGAAACGACAGTTATTTTAAGAACAGAAACCTCCCCCTGTATTTGCTTCTCAGCAGGTGGTGGGCTTAGGATGACTTGGCTTTGCTAAGCTTTAGCAGCCTCATGTGGCCAGGACCAGAGCAAGGGCACCAAAGGTAAGTTAGGACAGTTAAAAGTATGCTCCAACTTGGACCAGGAGCTGGGCAGATGGAAACACTCAGATTCACAAAATAATTCTTGCTTATGAAAAAATGAGGGCTGAAAGGTGACCTTACTGCATGCGTAAGCTCACACGCAGCAGCCTAAGGGACCTATTGCAGGGAACTTGTCAGTCTTACTAGGTAAAGGCATAATCAAATCAGTCCTCTGGAAGCTAGAAAAACTCAGACCTAAAAAAGATGTGGTGTGTACTTAAATGCTAGGATGGTTACTGAAAGTCATGGTGCACCACCTGGATTTTTTAGATGCTTTGCAGAAAAACTACTGGGAAAAAGTCTAGTGTCTGTGTATACTAATCTGGTCAGATGTTCGTAGCCTGGGTACAGGATTATCTATCTCCTCATACCTCAGTATCTCTTTCAAAATGTTAATATTTCTTACTATTTCTGTATGTCTATAGTGGCTCCTTCTAGCCTCAGAAGATGTAATTTGCCCTTGCTGAGCACTACTGCGGTGTCCTTACCCACTCCCTGAATAGAGGCCAATGAATAACACGCCCTATTTGGCAAGTGGTATCTCAAGTGTAAACAAGTGCATTTTTAAAATGTACCCCCTCCCATTTCTTACAAAAATAAACCAAATTCACCATATTAACTGATAAACTGTGTACTAAAGTACTGACAAAACCCAGCAATAAATAATAAAAGCACTATTCTGCATTATAAAACAAGCCTTAGAACAGGAAGAGAGGTTATCACTTTAGCTCTCAGTAAGAACAAGGATAGAAGTGCAGTAAAATTGTGTACTATGTTTTAAAAAAGTGGTGAGATCAGGAGGAAAGGCACTGTAAGTTTTCAAATTATTTACAGTATAGTGTAAGTTCTATAGGGATTGAAATGTTCATGTCTTTAAATATTTAGATGCTTCAGGTAATGTTTCTATTACATGCAATAAAATAAAAAGTACCCAGAAGTATGTTTACATTGCTCCTCTGGTTCCTTAAGGAATTTGAGGAAAAAATCAAAGCCTGTATCCTGTTTTTTTATACATACTGTATAAATAGAGGCAAAAAACCCCCCAAACCATAGCAAGCAATAAATGTAGGAATTAAAAGCAGATATTTAAACAAGCAAACAAACAAACAAACAAAAAAGAATGCCTAACTAGTAGAATTTAATGTGCCTTTTGGTCCATAATGTTTTAATGTTTTCTATATTTTGACTGTTTAGTATGTGGTTTTTTGCTTTTTGGTACATAGTTTGATACTGTTGAAACCTGTTTTCTTTTTAAAAATAAGGCACATGCAGAGCCTTCTTTTCAACAGTAAACATCAAACATTGTGTAGGTGAAGGAAAGGTTACCAGGTTACTGCTCGCTGTGATTTTTTTGAAAAATCTAACAGACCTACAGACTCAGAATGATACAAGTTGGAAAGGAACTCAGGAAGTTATCAGTCCAAGCTTCTGCTTGAAATACTCTCTGAATACTTCGGGCACCCCTTAGAAAATTAAAATCCTTCCTAGGAATCGAAGTCCAGAACCGAGATAGACACCCAAATTCTTCCTATTGGCAGCAAGTAATTTTTACATCCTCCAGGGCTGTACTAATAGCAGCACAGCCTGTAGATCCATCTTTAACCAAGCACTCATTAGACTATATCTAGATACTGCATCCAGTTTGGGTCCTCAAATATGAGAAAGATACTGATAAACTGGAGTGAGTTCAGTGGAGGGTCACCAAGATGGTCAAGGGCTGGAGCACTGGCTCTGTGAGACGGATGGTGGGAGACCATAAGGCAATGGGCATAAATTGAAACAAAAGATGTTCAGATTGAATAAAAGGAAACTTTTCAACAATGAGGACAGTTGGGCAGTGAAAGTGGCTGCCCAGAGAGGTTGTACACTCTCCATCATTGGAGGTTTTTTAGAGCAGGAAGGATAGAGCCCTCAAGCAGCCTGGTCTGATGGCATATCTGACCCTGCTTTGGGCAGGAGGTTGCACTAGAGGCCTCCCGCTGTTCCTTCCAAACTGATTTACCTTATGATCCTACTTTCTGCACAACATTCTGAGAAAAATAGGAAATCAACCAGCTAGCTATATGAGCTAGCAGAGAAGCAGAGAGAGTGATGAGAAATATTTCTCTGTCATTCTTCAAGGTGACTCTAACACATTTTCATATGTAAAATTCTGGACATTTTCTGCTGTAAAAGCAGAACAATATCAGCGTAAGGGATGGCTTTCCCAAAGCAAACACCTCATATGCTTATCAACAGATGCTGTCTTTGAAAGGGACGTAGGAAGAAGCGAACATGAAACTTTAGATCTCTAAGCATCAGGTAAAAGAGCAGACACTCTCCAGCATTGGCCTTCTAGTGTTATCTCTGAGAAGAGCTAAACAGAAAACAAAATGCTCCAAAACATCAGGCACTGTATCCCAAGAGCTGTTCCAGTGAGACTCTAATCCTGAGCAGGATGAAATGAAAAAAGAAAGCTTCAAGGATTTTAAAGTGGGCTTATAGTCAACGCCTACACAGACAGATGTGTACCATTCTGATGGTGAAGGTATTGTCCCAATACTTTATTTGAAAGAAGAACCTATACTGTCCCCAAGGAGCTCAATTTTAGAGGGAAGTAACCTATGTTTAAATGAGAGAATTAAACAGCACAGAGAAACTTGTCTAATACATAAGTTTTTCATCCTCTGTAACTCTGACAGATTCTCTGACCAAAATACAATTTACGATTCTCTTATGCTTGTCTTTGAGAGCAGGGAAAACATTAAATTGAAATGAGGCTTCAGAGTCAAGGAAAAAAAAAATACCACTTGGAGAAATCGCCTCAAATTGAGGCATCCTCAGGATTCAGGCAGACTCCCACCTGCACAAAACCACATCAATAAGACAAAACATTAGAGACCCTGATATCAAACAGGCACCGTGACAGAATCAGTTGATTGAACTAGTCCAGCAACCATTGACATGATGCTGTGGCTGGATTCTCCAATTAATGCCAGCTGATCATTGCACATCAAAACTTCCTTTTCCCCTCACTTCTGAAGCTTCTCAAATCCCCAGTTTACGCTTTGCCCTACATATAACAAGGGCCTTCACCAGTAGGAAATTTCAGGTTCGGGCTCCAAGATTTCAAAATTTTGAAAAAGCTGAAGAGTTCACTGTGTGCACCCCACCAGGCCCGAGGCAGAGAGACACGGCATTTGCAGAAACAGCTTTTTGTGGGGTACATCAAGCCATGAAAAGGGTACTCAACTCTGGGAAGATACAGAGTGAAGGACTGTTGGTTAAGTCAGATTTTAGGGAGAACAAACAAATTTAAAATAGCAGAAAGACAGAATCTGCAGTGTCACAGTATGAACCTCTGCTAGTTGTGGGGTGTTTCCATCCCTGATGAGTCCCATTATCTGTCTGAACAATGTCTCTAAGTCGTCTAACATGTAGAAGTGCCAGCAAAGAAGAAAAAATTCTTAACATATTAAAAAAACTCCAGTCCTCTGCATTTGGTGCAGAGATCTTTAATACTAGTTGAGTGTGGAAAGGGGAAGCCAGCTAGCAGAACAAAATCCATCTGCATTAATAAATACCTGAATGGAAATCTGCCTTCAGGACTGTTATACAGACTTGAGGATGCAAAGTCTTATTCACAGTTCTTGAGATGATTTTCCACTTTTCTTCCTATTAAGGTACACATTTTCAGCGTATAAGAGTACAGTTATGAAAGTATATTGTGGGAATTCAAAATACATCCCAGTATAAATACAGAAAAATGGATAACAGAGCGTTTAAGAACAAAGCTTTTATTACATTCCACAGATTAAGATTCACTGATCTCTCTAGACAAATTACATGAAGAGCCAGCACTTCTGTCAGAAATAAGAAGTCACAGAAATTATTTGCCTTTGGAGACTGATTCTGGTGTTTTTCTTATACTAAAGTCAAGTTCCTATTAAGTCTTTGGATTTACTGTGACTGTGTCCTAAATCTTAGGAAATGCCAATATTTTCCTCACTTACTTTCCCATTTATTGCAGCATACTTCTTCTTCTTCTTTCTGTCAGCCTCCATAATTGGTGGAAAGTAAGAGAAAAGCTTAGCATGGTGCTGAATCAATCTAATAGTGCGTTACAATGATTGCTGGTGGATCTGAACTCCTGGAGGGAACGGGCTGTATTTTCACAAAAGGTAGTAATCTTTTTATTTTGCTATCAGGGGCTTGGGAGGAACAAGTAGGCCACGCAAACGGTGCATCACTTAGCACAGCTCAGCCCAGAACACAAGGGTGTTCAATGTCAGATCCACGGTCTACCGTGACACACAAGGGAAGAGGGTTTTTTTCAGGGATTCCCAGCCCCACCCTTTTATATACTGGACCTTTTAATCCCTTGCTTTTAGCCAGCTATCTTCCATCTTAACTTTCCTGAATAACGAACTACAGCGAGGTAACCTGCTCAGAATAAGCTTCTGCTATCTACTATTAATAGAGCACAGGAATAACTTTGAGCTGTAAAGAGTTCCCGGAGTTCAGAGCCCGCGTTCACTCTGACGCTAGGCCAGCTTAGAGAATATTTAACCTTTGCTGGGTGCAGACATACATTAAACACCAAGGCTAGGATAAAAGAAACCATCTGAAAGGTTTCTCTTTGCAGTTACTATTCAGCTACCAATAAGCGTGTGTTCCTTTCTTTTTTTTCCTGTTGGTGCTCTTTTTCGTGGGTTTTTTTTACCAGTGTTTCCCTGTTTAGCTACCTGTTTTTATCCGTTTGTATTGCAGAGGAGGAAAACTAAGCAAATTATAGAGCGAGCCAAAAGAAAAGGATAACAGCTTGAGTTTTTTAGCAAGAAAAGACGTCATTTCATCCAGTAAGATGCACTAAAAATTTACAAGCAAATCAAACACAATTTATAGCCATATAGATATACATCAGCTAAATAAAACACAACAGTTCAGATATTCTTGTTGAATTTCAATTACCATAAGACCCCACACATTTTAGAAATAACATTAAACAATGCTTATTAAGCCATCTGATACTCTGAAATATATCTTCAGATGTGTGTATTTAAACTTTGAAAGCAATTTATATAAAATTCAGATTTTGGCTCCCTTAGGGAAACACATTAATGATTTTTATGCTCATTTAAGACAGATACTTTCTTCCTGATAGATTCAAGTGCTAAACAGAAAATTGTTTTAGACGATTTCAAGCATTATTGCTCTCTGATATTAATGCAGAAGCATATGAATAAATAAAATGAAGGAAATTCTTCCTTTGGAACTCACTTAAACAGCAACACTCTAAAGTCATCCTGAATCCTACTTAAAAAAAGGGGTGGGTTTTCTGTTTTTTTTTAGAAGCAAAGCAAAAGTTACCTATCAAAATGCTGCAAATCAGTCAGGAGACTCTGCCTGAGCCTGTATTTACTTTCATGAGATGTTGTATTAGTATATAATAGAAAAGTTTTTCCTTGTGCTCGCCAGCTGTTGTTCGGATTACATGCCTTCTCCTTGTTTTTCAAAGCAAAGAGAGCCTGGACTCCTACTCCATCAGCAACTTCATGGAACTCACTGCCACAGGAGGTAGAGAAGCCAGTAGCTCCCTACGCATCCTATTCACTGAGACTGCAATGATCCAACTTGACCTCTCTTGCCTGAATAAAACTAGGCTTTCCTTATTTCTAAGCATAATCATGCATTTTGTTCCAGTCATTTCTACTCCCCACACTTGGACAACCTAAGAAAAGTATACTGTATTTGATGACCATTTGTCAGTTCATCTACAACTCTCCCTTCCAGCAGAGTTCTGTGAATACAAACAGCCATTTGATGCAAAAGTCTCCCATTCAACCAAACACACAAACACATAAAAGCTTATTATTTTCAGCATAAAATAAATCTATTCCCTCCACCTGGACTTGGAGAGCATCCCACTCATGCTTTAAGAACAGAATATGACAGAGAAGGAAAAAAGGAGCTGATGTATTATTCTTTGCTCAGTCCAAATTGGAAACCTACATGCCCTAATGGCATTTTGGTTTCCAAATGAGTTCTGTGAATAATATTCCCTTCTCCTCTTTCCATTAGAATCTCTAGAAATTAATAATTTAGTCTAGTCATACTGTAGGCCACATGAGTGGTAACTTCTGAATAAAACAATAACCATTCATACCCACATTTAAATTGCTGGAAGGCTTTTGAGGTTCAATGCCAAATAACTAACCCATCTCAAGCGTTTGTACTAACTGGGACGTATGCAAAGCAGCTGCAGCTCAGTCAGCATTAGCTTCAGTCTAGGAATTTGGTTTTAATTTATGTTGACTTGCATGGGACTTTGTATCCACAGGGAAAGGGACGCAGAGAGAGTTTCATTTGCAATAACATGGCCATGCCTTCTACAGCTAAATACAGCTCCCAGGGTTGCCATTCATCCTTGTGACTTTTTGTATTGCTAGGTTACAGAAACAGTTTCTAGATTCCCACCCTTTTGTCGGCCTTTTATGAAGACCTAAGACCGTGATACTAATGTCAGGCAACGTAGTAAGCATGTACACAAATTGAAACAATCTCAGTATCACTACATTTGGAAATTCTGCATTTCAGGAGATCCATCTGTGACAGGATTCAACATTTATGGATTACAGGGTTCACTACTATATGTTTTAAGTGCAACCAGGTTATGCAGTAGGTGAAAGAATTAATAAAATGAAAGGGAAAGAAAGAAAAAAATATTTTTGTACACCACATCACTGTAGAAAACTTGATCCATGTATTGCCAGGTATTTTCCCTAAGAGCTGAGGCTGAAAGGTTGAAAACCACTGTATTTTATTATGAGGGAACACAATGACTATTACAGAGGTTCGACCTGCAGAACCCTGGACGGTTTAAACCTCAGTGGTGAAGGAGCTGTGTCCTGCAAGCCAGGGAAATCTGCTTAGCACTGATTGCACTCACCTTTGCCTCCAAACTTTCATCTCCTGCTGCCTCCATCTCTCAATGTTTATATTAATTAAATTCTCCACTTTAGAACACTAGCCTGAAATACAGGCAGGGCTTAGTGAATATAATTCCAGACTCCAACTGTGATATTAACACTGAAACATGCACAGAGCATGTTCAGAATTAAAAAGTCTGCTTCCCCTTCTTTTAAATGATGAGACAGAAAGGTTTCAGATGCCTCAGACACAAGCGTTTCATAAGCAGGGGCTTATGTTAGTGAGAATGAGTCTGTTACATGCCTGTTAAATGCTTCCAAATTCTCAAAAGCATTACTTTAATTTTGCCACTTATTTCCATTATTCTCTTCCTGCTTATTCCCAAAGCCAATTAAAATGCAAACACGAGATTTTAAAGGCTTCAGTTTGATAACAGGCAGCAAGACAAGCGAGGCATGGGACAGCACTGAAATACAGCTCTTTAATGCAAGCATATTAATAGAAATAATTGGATTTCTAAAGTCTCACAATTGCAAGCGTTACCTCTTATCATCCATTAAATCAATTGACATCCTGCATTTGTTATTTTAAAAGCATTATTCTTATTTCATGAGAGTACTAAACATATTTGGTTTGCTCTAATGAAAGTTGTGGAGTTTTCTTCTGAAGTACATACCAGCCTCATAGCATGTAATATATGAAATGGATTCATTAAAGCAGTATGGTAAATGCTGGCCTCAGAGAAGTTAAACTCTCAATTTTGTTTTTAGCAGGGCCAGAGTTTCATCCAAAACACATAATGTTTTATTAAGCTTTTAGTAATTATAATAAAAGAGTTAAAGAATTTAATCTCAACTTTTCAAAAGAGCCTATGGGAAGTAGATGCTGGAACTCGTCTGAATTTCAATGGGAGGCTTAGCATCTAACATCCTCAGGAAATCCCTGCCTTATCCTGCTGTTGATTTCTGAATTTAACATCATCCTCATCTTCCATTTTATATGTTCAATTCAAATTGCTCCCCCTGGATATGGCTGCTGTCAGGTGATATGGATAATGCAATCTTTAACCCCATCCAACAAGCCAGTGCCCAGTTCACCTCTCACCCCTTTGTTCCTCCCCTTCTCTTACACCACATTCACACTAAAGAGCCAAAAGAAAGGAATGCAAACACCCCCACACATACCATTTTGTTTGTAGGTTTAGCTTTCTGTAGGTTTAACTCCCTGAACTGGCTCATTGAGATGTCAGATAAGACCAGAGGCAGCTCAAGGAAGCAGAGGGAGAACATGGCAAGGGACAAGGGGAGAAGAGGAAACAGGAAGGCAGAACTGCCTCTTACAGTTAACAATCAGCCATTGAACTGGTTTCACTTCCTTGTCAGACGACATGCTGCCTATGGCTGCATAGGATTAAGATTTTCTTCCGCCTCTGATGGTATAATTTCAAATTTATTTATCCCAGCAGCAAGCACGTGGCTGACACAAGTGATGGTTCTGCTCTCCAGCTCACTTCCAGAGAACACTTCTCTGCTCCTCTGCTTTTTGCCAGTGCAAACATCCTTGTGACTGTGCCGTGAGCTGAAGTGGGAAACAAATACAGCTGAAAAGTAACTTCCATTTACAGAGTGGATTTTATCTGAAGTGGTTCCCTGGTCTGGCTCACAAAGCAGCTACACACCACCAATGCCAAGAAAAAGCAAGGGGAGAGAAGAAGTGTCCGTCCCTTTGAGCAGCACTGTGAACCTATGCCAGAACTGTTCGTGGAGCTACAGCTGTGATCCAAGAGCTGCAAGCCAACCCTTCAAAACTGGAAAATGAAAGCCAACCTTCTAACTTTGTTTACAGCACATACCACAATATGTATATAGGCTCTTAAATAGCTTAGGAATGAAATTCCACTGACGATGAATTAGAATTATGCCCGTTAGGTATGACCATATACCCAACTCCAAATTTTAAGCACCCATTTAAAACATAAATTAATATTAAAAAGATACATCTTTTTTAATATACTTATCCTTTTTATATTACTTATTCCAACCTGAATATTTCCCTATTTATAGCATGAAAATTATCTTCTATTTTTAAGTCTTCCTACAAGCAAGATTTCAGTTTTCAGCTTCTTCAGGTATTACCTCGTACAGAAATGTTCAAGTGCCATGTTTTTATTACCGCTAATGCAGAATAAGTCATTTTGCCACTTGAAATTATGACAACTATGTCACAAAGAGAGAAGTAAGAGCAAAAATGTGTCTATGTTTCTTTTTATAATGGTTAAAAAAAAAATAATTACCACTTTTGTTGTATTTCCTGGAAGAACTGTCAGTGGAAGTTGAAGAGCACTTAACATACACCTCGTGGCTTTGGACACTACTAACTTCAACATACGCCTGAATGGGAAATCGTTTTTCACTTCAAGGCAAAACCATTAAAATCTATGTAAAAGAGTAAGGATTTCCCCAACAGAAGACTAAGTTTTTCAATTGAAAAGTTGGATTATTTTTTTTTAAGCAAATGAAGGGAGAAAATAGTCACACCATTCAGTTCTAACAGTTCTGCCCTCGGTTCTGGATTTCTTTATTCATATACTTAAACATACTGCGCTGAGTATTTTACAATTCAACACAGATAAAATAATGAAATACAAAAGGTTAAGACATAGAAAGAGCACCAAGAATGGTTGGCTGTCAAATCACAAGCAAAGTAATCCAGTAAGAAAAACGCAGAGACTAAGTTCACCAACATCATTCTTCTGCTTTATGCCACTCCTGTGAAGTTATAAACGCAGACTGAATGTCTTGCTTCCTTCACTGATGTGGCATCATGCAGAGAAAAAGCATCTTTAAAAATTAAACTAATTTGGGGCCACAAACAGGAAAATGCCTTAATCATAATTTTATAGCAGAATTTTATGTCAGTACATAGTTTTTTAGATGCTTTAAACCGCTAATTTCCATAAATTAACATGCCTGGGTCTCTTTTAATAGTAAACATAACTTTGCATTTCCTGCTTGTAATGCTTGGGTTTAACATAATTACAGTATGTTCCTTGTTTTCAGTCCCATACAGATCTCCCTCACTGCTCTCTCCCCAGTCAAGCTCTGCTCAACCTAGTTTTGTATTAGCAGAGACACAAAATGAACCTGCAAAATTTACTCGGAGATTTATTGCATACATAACCCTTGCACATGTATATGCAAACTCAATTTGCATATTCAAAATGTCTGTCTACTGTTGCCAGTGAATACGTATTTTTGCATGCTATGGCTGTATATGCAAATTCCCTTCTTCCAGCGTCAATTATCTACTCCCCCACAATCAATATGCTCCCTTTCCTAAAACAATCCTTTTCAGACCCTATATTACTTTGCTGTCCCAGAAGTCAGTAAGTACTGCCATGTCCTCCTACACAAATGTCTTTGCCCAGTTCTTTTTACGGCTTCTGTCAATTATGTGCTTGTCTCTGTTTTCTTTCCCAAAGCTTCAGCTTCCTCCCTCTTCTTTTGCCCACTCCATGCAGGAGAAAGAACAGCAGCTCTACCTCTTCTGCTGCCCTGTTTCTCTTTCTCACCTGTCTGACACAGAGGCACCTTCCGCTCCCTTTGCTAAAGAAACAGCATCCCCAAAAGGCAGTGTTCAGTAGAATCCATGTAAAGGACTGTGACCAGAAGCAGCTGCCAAGGACAGGAATGAAAAAAAATACTGCACAGGAAAAGGAAAAAACGCACTGCATGGATAGATGTCCTTAATGCTTACAACAAAATGCCATTTTTTTAATTTCATTTTTTTATGGGAAGCTCCAGTCTTGGTAGCTAAATATTGCAGTCTCCATAGCCACATGACAAGGGCCAGGACAAAGCTGCTAAATGCTCTGCCCAAGAGTACTGTTTAATGAGATTCTGTGCTGGGGTCCTTTTGCAGCAGGGCCGACTGCATCATCCAGTTCGTCACCAAAACAGACATAACCCCCTGAATAAGTTAGAGGCTAGCAGGTCGCACCCCAGCTCATTTGAATGCTTCTATCTGGCAACATTTCAAGGAGTAGCAATTTTTCACAAACACATGACCCACTTGCTACCTCCCTCCTGCAAAAGTACATCAAACTCTATCTTAAGCTTCACCGTGCTGCCATAACTACCCATGCATACGGACACACAAACAAAATCTCTACATGAAACGACAGTGCTACAGTGAACTGCTTCCTAAAGGTTCATTTTACCAACCCTTAACCTGCAGTTGTGCCAGCCTGTAAACTGGAGTCAAGACTGTGGGGAAAAGAAGTCATCTGGGATCTTCCTAATGAAGAAGGCCCTCTCAGCTTTACCCCCACAGGGCTGGCTCAGAGTCCTCAGCTTTGTCTGCTTAGAGTGCACTTCACACCTGAATGCGGAAAAGTTCTGTTCTCTGAAAGAATCAAGTTCACGCTAGTTACGAGAAATGAGCTAGCTGAACTACAAAAATTTAACTATTGATCATGACCTTAAAACACTTTAAAATATGAAAATCAATTCCAATTGGACTTGGTAGGCTAAATTCACTTTCAATTCTTTCCCATGTATAAGGCTTATTTGCCTAATTTAATGTTTTACAGCTATCTTTAATGTGCAAATACTTTCTACGGTGAATATGCAATGTGAAAAAAAAATAATCAGAAGCTCTCATTCTGAAGTTATGCTGTTTATTTCCTTCCTGAAAACTCAGATGAGTGAAGTCAGGTTAATTGCCTCTAAGTTGCTATGAATAATGTTGCAAAGCCTCGCACTGACAGTTACACCATTCTTCTGCTAGTCGTGTATCCCAGAGCTATTTCAATGTATAACTATAATTCATTTTGGCTGCTAGATCTGCATTTAAAGACAAAAGCCAATAACAAACTTCCTTAGTCTGCCTCCGGTTTTCATCAACTTTCTATCCAGTGGGTGTAATTTTGGAGATGTTACTTGATCTAACATGCTCCAAAATAATGGAAGTCTTTGGTCCCTTTAATATATTCTCTGCACATTGTCATCATTCATGGTGGTAGCAGCAGTATGTTGGCTCATTATGTTGTACTAATCTTGCTACCTGATACTCTTTTCACCAATCAATCTGTTGATTACAGCCAGTTTAAATCTTGGTGATAAACAGGATTCTGAGATTCTTCAAAGGACAACGGAATCTGAATTAATTAGCATCCATCAGAGGAAAAACAAAATTCTCGTACAAATAGAACTGAGAAACTTAATAACCCACAAGGACAACTTTTATGGAGCAGTGGATGGGCTTTTACACACTTGCAGTGCAGGAGAGCATAGCATCCTCAGCTCTAGCTTAGCAATCAGGCTATGGAGAAGCTAATTCTCACACAGAAATTCATTAATTACACCTTGAAACTACCAAGGTAGCCTGTTATTGAAGCTGGATCTCAAACAGTTCTGAAGTATAACTTATCTTTAAAACTTTCAAGCATGAAGATTTGAAGCATCTGTCAAAGTATTTCCAGGTTACACTTACTATTCTATCAACCACACACCTCACCGAGCCAAAAAAACCCCACCCAGTCTAACATTTACATGGGTAACGAGGGGAAATTCATATAAAAAGGCGGGGGGGGGGGGGGGGGGAATTGTATCTGTTTTCTTCAAACTATCTTTATAGTATGTTTCATATTTGGCAACTTCATATTGTTGGTAACATTAACAAATTCTAACAATTTAAGTTCTTTTCAAAGAACACCAAAATACTTGAAAACAGGGCTTTTGAAAAAGAGGTAAAAAAAAACCAAAAAGAGAGAGAGAGGAGAGACATTATTTACATAGCTGGCATTTAAGGAAATAACAAAAATCATTCTTGCTTTTGTGGACAACAGTAACATTTGCAGTCCAAAAAATCATAAATGCCCTGTAACAGATGATGATAGTCTTACCGACATGATGAATAAGAGGCATTTAGTCTTTAATGGCTTTTGTAATATTTTTTTTTCCTCACGAGAGCAGTACACTGTGTAAAATGTATTTTAGTCTTCAGTACTTGGAAGGAACTTCACACATTATTATTCCACATTAGCTCCATTTGTCGATATGATGACTAAAGACCTATTGGCCAGATGCAAATGCTGCTTTCTAATCTTGATCTATAACGCAGAACAGCCATGGGCATGTCATTCCCCATGAAGGAGAATCATTCTGTAAGGTACGGTGTAAGGATAATGCATTAATTATCTGAAGGAAGTTCTTGCTTACCTGTGAGAACATTTAATTACATAAAAAAATGAAAATAAGCCCAGCTGTAAAGATAAGCCCTGTCAAAAATGTAGTTTTTCACAGCCAAAAGATGCTAGCACTGGCCTTGACTCCATGTGTTGCTGAGCTCTTTGCCCTTGTTTAGCCACAGGTGAATAGTCTAGAGAAGTCAACGGGAATTTTGATACTTTACTGGATCAAGACCATGAAATCTAATATACTTTATTTCTCATTTCCATCATACATACGTAAGATGACATCCTTTAATTTAGACATACATAAAATAATCATCTTTTGTCTTCAAGGAAGCATCAGGTGAAAATAGTGAGATGTGTTAAGGGTTTGCTAATTGATGATATATTATCTTAAATTAATTTTACACTATTAATGTTACTTAATGGAATTTCATCTTTCCTATTTGAAAAATGAAGGTCAAAGGAAGCAATGATAAGAGACAATTACAATTACCACTTAGGAGCATTAATATGTAAATATATGGCTAAGTTAAGATTGCTAATTTAAGTTGCATAACTGCTGGATATTTTTGAAGTTAGAGCCTAATAGGTTCTGCCATTATTTGTATCTATTTTATATATAAAATGTCAATGATATTTATTCTTAAAATACCATGAATAATAGCATCACATTTATTTTATTAATAGATATGGGCATTAATGTCACATTATGCCATGCAATCACTTCATTTCTTTCTAAAAATACAACAGGTTAAAAAACTGTATCACTTGCACACCTTCATGCATCAGCTCATGAGTCAATCACAAGTAGCTGAGTTTGAGAAGCAGGTGATGTACTGGGTAGATTTCTCCACAATCGCCCAGTGGTTGGTTTTTTTTCAACTTTCCTTTGCAACATCTGATATTACAAACTTTAAAGCACTGATATTTTTAAAAGGTCAAGATAGAGAACGAATTTGATCCAAGGATCCCCAGCTTAGCAAGCCAAAAGTCAAGAGAACTCTATCAAATGTCAAGAGAAACTGGAGAAAACTTCAACAAATTTCTGAAATGTGTGCACAAGAGAAGTATTTTAACCTGTTCTAATTCAGTGATATTTTACAAATTTCATATTTCAAACATGTAAAGTACGAACAATGAGAATTTCCCCAGTTATGATATTTTAATGAATTTTTCACTGTTGCCTAAAACTTTGAAATTGAAACTGTCCTTCAAATAAAATAATGCTAAACTATGGCCTGTATCACATGGACCATGAAAATAAAATCAGAAATAGAACACTGCAACCCATTTATAATCCCAGTATATTCTTCGTTTTAATTCAGAATAGAGCATGTGTTCTCAGAAGAATTCTGTGTAGACTGCCATGCATTCTCCTTACAAAAGTCTGAAAACATGATGATGACTGTAGGAAATTTTTAATACGTGATTTTTGAAATATGGGATTCTTTCCTTGAGATATATCTAGTGCAAATATTCAGTCTCACAATAAAAGAGAGAGGCTTTCAGTTTCTTTAGTTTAAGAAATTTTCAGTTCTAAGCAAATTTGATAAGATATAACCAAACTAAAAATCATTAAGATCTTTCTTCTCTTTGCCTTGCATGATTTAAATTCATGCCTGACAGTTTTAGGGAGGCATCAAATCAAATCAAATATTATCATCAGGTGAAACTTTCTTTAGTATGCATAAAAGACATTTATATAAACTACCTTCCAGCACATCCTAAGTATAAACAAATGTGTTGTTAACCTATTGCAACAACCTAAAAAGAATCTCATTTTATTTCTGCATTTTCCATTCTGCTGAAAATGGAAGAAATGTTTTGGGCCCACGAAAGCAACTTGCCCTTTATTCTGTAATAAGTATGATGTGGCCTTTCTGTAGACCATTCACTCATGTCACTACAGAAGATATAAAGAATAAATCAAGCCCAGTATCTGAGCCATCTGTAATAAAGTTTTAACTACTGATTCAAGAGATATTTTTCCCATAAATTGACTCAGCGTACAATTGGGATTCCTCCAAGCCTTTGAGTCTTTATCTGCTAACTGTTTGGAAATAGTAGATGATAACTCCACCATAGCTGATAGAGCCAAGTAGTTAAAAAGTGTTTTAGACGATATCTTCAAAAGCCTTGAGAGACAATCCCATAAGACTTTGAAATTCTTTAGCTGTAATCTATTCTTAAATATAAACCTCTCCTTTAATCCTTGCTTTGGAATGCTGGAATCACCGCATGGGTTGGGGAAAGTTATTTTGTTACAGCCAAACAGTTGAAGAATACCATATCCAGATTCCTAAAAAGATATAGACAGATCTATTTAAAATCCATCTAGAAAAGACACTGTTACAATAAACAAAGAAAAAAGAGGTGAATGCTGTTTATGAGAAACACCTACTAGAGGAAAGCAGTAAGAAAATATTAGTCAAAGAACAGCTCATACAGCAGCTCCTAACACTATGATAATTCCAATAGAGTCAGACGTAAATTCAGTTCTTGTGGGTTACTGAGGAAAAAAGCCCAGGGTAGTCTGTGCACTGTTCAGTTTCCTAAATTCACTTCTTTCCATGATTCAGCTGTCATCTGCACACTCTCAGGTACCACTTTTATATGAAGCAGCAACACATAGCCCACTTCATAATATAACCAAGAAGATCTCCATGAAAAGATGCACTGGTGCAGTCAGGGGAATCAAGGTCAGACACCTCGAGCACCAGCAAAACCCCTTCAGTGTGCTGCTGTTAGCATGAAGAAATCAAGCGTTATTCTGCATTGGCTAAAGTTTGCTGTATTCACTGCAGGGAAGAGCCCCTAAGTACAGAGGTAAATGTCTATAACCTCACTGGTCTTAAATATCTCATCTACTGCCTGATTTTTATTTTTTTTTCTGTTCCTGGAAAAAAATAAATATTAACACCCCCAATCCCAAGAAGGTTTTCAATAGAGAATCAATCAGTTCAGCAGCCCACCTTCCACACAAATATCAAACCCCACAAAAATGTCAGATGACAGGTTCTTTGCACACTACATCCTACCACAGCACTTACAGATATGGCACCACGAACGTATCCTTGTAACCTGCCTTTAGCCATTCCCTGTCAAAAAGGCACTGCCTTTCCCATTTCCTCCTCCCTAAGACATCCAAGGCCACAAACAGGTTATTATGCAATAATTTACTTACCTAACCACTGTATACAACAGGGAGAACAAATATTAGGTAGAAAACTATTCCTCACAAGTGATGCAGAAACCTTAGTCTCACCTTGGCAATGAAGGATAAGTTCATGGAAAATCTCTGCTAGGAAAGGCTGGGGAGTATAAATGTGTGTGTGCTGGGAAAGGATGCTGGGGCCCCCTTTCTCCACATGGGATACATATCATGCACCCAGACCTACAAACGAGTAGCAGCAGCCTCTCAGCAAGCAGAAAGCATGGGACACAAGAAGGCATTTCAAGTGAAAGCTAATGTAAAGAGAACACTAATAAAACTGAATAGTGATGACGGATACTTTAGCGCTACAATTTACTACTAATATGACCTTCATTTATGTGCTTCATTCACTTCCCACCAAAGCAAAAGGAATTTCTCTAGGGACTGCATTGGGTTCTAGACAATTTCAATTGTGCAAAAGCATTAATTAATCAGTGTGATACATTGCTCTATCTGACCTAGTTATCCCAACCGTGTTGGTGCCGGCAGGCTGCTGGACTCCTGCGGAGGCATGCTTGAAGTGGTCGGGTCATGATTCAAAGCACTGCAGCTGGCAGCAAAAAACAATTAGGTCTTCCGAAAATACACCTCTCTGAATTAAACATGGGCAGAGCACAGTGTTGTGCTTCCTGCCTTTAGTGGACGGGAAGCCCAAAATATAAGGAATATTTTGGTGGTCAGAATGGAATTACCCATCCGGGAAGAGAGCAGCACGTTTGAGTTAACAGCCTTCCAAGCACCTGAACCACTAACACTGGTCAGGAACTTACTGCTAGAAGTGAGATAAATTAACATATTTAAGTTCCACAGAAGCTGGCAAGAACACCCCCACCCCCCCTTATTTTAAATCTGTAATTCAAAACTCAAAATCAAGTAAGATTTCTTTGAAGGGGCTAATTGAATTTCCTCCTTTTTTTGACTTGACGTCATTTTATTTTGTGTTTTCTGTGTCACTGAAGTTTATGTAAAGAATTTACACTTTGATAATTAAATCAGAAGTTAGAACGCTGAGATCTTTTTAATTTTTTATTCCAGGAATCCTAAAACAATTTACAGAAGTTCAATAGAGTAGGAAGAAGATTAGGCCACCAAATGAAAGAAATTAAAATGATCTTCAAAAGCTGGCCTCCCCCATCTTTGAGAGTGGATAAAGCCACTTTGATACTAGGATTAAATAAAAAGATCAAAAAAGTCCACATGCTTATATCTGATATCATTCAGGTAATTTTGTTGTTGAAGTAGTTCTGAGGATGGAACAGAAGCCAGGGAATGTACATCTGCTGCTTCTCAGCAGTAAATCATTAGCTCTACATTTGCAGAATTCCTAGGACTGGGGGATACAGGGAAACACAAAATTTGGAGCATGTGAACACCTTTTTATTTCAAAAGAAGTTTTATAATCTGTCACTGACCAGATACCTTGTAAACAGCAAACAGGCTTTCCACATGATCAATTAAATATAAAATAACTTATATCTTAGGTTTAACAAGAGGTGGTCTAAAGGATTCAAGATGAGAATAAAAAAGTGGGATAGGAGACATAAATAGAAGACAAGACTATAAGCCACTGTGAGTCAAAGGTATATGTAAATGGTTTGCAACCATTTTTATTCATTATGGAACCAGAAGAGAACAAACTCATTTAATTTTATATGCTAAGCCCAGTATTTGTCTTGCAAATGTTCTAAGAGACGGCACTGAAAACATTAATTTTTTTTTTAGTTTCTTATAAAGGAAAGAGAGAGAACAAACAGGAAGAACATTCTTGAATGATAAAATGTCTGAGGGATCTGGTGGGAATTCTTCACATAAGATGTATTCTTCTTTAGGGAACAGGCATAGATGTAAACAGATGGGCTTATATAAGTAAAATTGGCAGCTCCACAGATAGCTGCTTTCTTTTATATACGATTTTTCACATTCACCAGGGCATTCAGAACCACTCCGCTTAATTATTCTTAACATTTTGCCCATTGCATATGCTCACAATATAATGGCCAAATATAAAAATAATTTAAGCAAACTGTAGTTTCAGTCTCAGTGTAAACAATACATTTTATTCAAACAAACCACTTAAAAAGGGAACTGTCTCTTTTATGAATGTTAGTCCATCTGTTCACAATAGCTCCTCTGGAAGTATTTGTTTTGCTTAGAAATACCAAAACCAATTATGAATGTGGTGGTAGATGGGCTGAGGTGTGTTTGCTGCTTTTAAATCACTGAGCATATAAAGGTGTTTTTACTTTTGTTGGTCTGGTACAACTGATGAAAGGAAATGTTCAAATCCATTTGCACCGGGCTACACTGCACAGATGTTCTGTACAGCACCGATTGCAGGTGTTCTCTTCTGGAGGAGACATACCAACAAGCGTTGTGTTTCCATGATGATGGCCAGGTTGTACTGGGGTACAGTTCCTACCTCTCCTCCACAAATTGTTAGAAAAAAATGATTCAGGTTAACAGTAGAGAGAAGCCCAGTGCGGCACCCTTCAAGTACATGGTACAACAGTGATTACAGTGCAGCTGACGGAGCCTTGCTAGTAATTTGACTGGGAGCATGGTACCTACCATTTTACAATGGCAGGACCCTAATGGTCACTTTGACACATCTTTTCACAAAAAACAGTTTCCCATACCTAAGAGGGTAATTGGCAATAAAACCTCCTTGTCCAGCCCTTGGTACCTCATTCTAAAAAGCCCAAAGAGATTGTGAATATGTATGTTAAAAGAAAAACTGTACGGAGCCAAAGGACTGTAATCTGCACAAACTTGTACAAAAGGTGAACGTCAGCTCTGCGTTAATGGCTGTGATTGTGCTCTCATCTATTGAGCAACCCAGTCTGTCTCATTTTGGATCCATTCCACTCAATTATTCAGACATTCACCTCAGTACTACTAAAACTTACAATCGCAGAGAACGTCGGGACAAATCACAGAAATGAACATCAAATATAAGAAGAGAAGAGCTTTTACAGCAGTAAAAGGAAAATAATAACACAAAACAAATGAGCAATGAATGAAAAGGAATTATTATAAAATATGTAACAGAGGTCCTGGTTAGTGTAAGAGTTTGAAGCCCTCAGGCCTGCAGCATGCATGTACAGAGGAAATTTCAACAAGGACTCACAGAGAAGCTGTGTTTGAAAAACATCACAGAGCTGAGATGTCTGACCTGATGAACCACTGACAGACAGAGCAGCCTGCTGCAGCATTCAGATGGCATATTCTCGGTTGGGTCCCCTACAATGACTCGGAAAATGTCCCAAACAGACCGTATGGTGCCTGCTAGACAGAAGCTGGCTGAAGCTGGTTAGGCTCAGACTTCTCTTCCCTTGAAAGGACCAACACTGAGACTCAAGATGCCCTCCACCTTGGTCTACCAAGTCCTAGCTTGCCACAGAGAACCTGCTACACAATGTACACGATGCCATGGGGATGCTCAGCACTTCCCAGCAAACAATGCCAGTCTTCTCTCCAAACTTCAAATCTATCTACCAGCTAAGACTTCAGAGATATTTCAGGAAAGCATCTTTTTTTTTTTCTTTTGCTGGGGGGGTTCTGAGTGAGGGAATGTTTAATAATTTCTCTGGAGTTGGCTCTCTTTATTGATTTCCTTTCCTGTTTCCTTTTCTTACATTTTGCTCTGATGCCAGGGAAGAAGTATTCATTGTACTCATCAACCTTGTTTTTCTTCATTTTGTGTTACCATTCCTGCGATGTCCTATCAAGCATCAAAGTTGTCTACTAATTCACACAAATATGTTAATAAAAATATATAATAAACCTGTTAATTCATAATTAAAAATCACAAGAATATATCAATCACAATACCTGCATCATAAGGCTCAGCAGTCCCAGATTCAAATGCTTCACATCAGATGTAGAAGCTATAACGGAAAGGTCGTGCGTTTCTAAAGCCAGGGAGTTCACTCAGTCCTGGCATTTGGAGCTGCTCAGGGAAGAGAGTGGAGGAGCCCTCTCGGCCACAGCACTGAGCAAGGCCAGCACTGGCACCGATCTGCCCTCCCTATGGTGTGACTCAGAGGGTTCATCTGCTTAAATGAAGTCCATTATTTTGCTGGTCCATCAGCCAGTGACTCTAGACAACTCTTTATTTTGCCCGTGACTAAACTTAGCTTGCAAGCACAGCTAAAATATTAATCATTAATTACAGTCACTGCTATAAATGCCCATTATACTAACAAAGACATTCCCAAAGTCATTCTGGCCAAC
The DNA here is from genome assembly GCF_963210335.1 of Falco punctatus. NCBI lineage: Eukaryota > Metazoa > Chordata > Aves > Falconiformes > Falconidae > Falco > Falco punctatus. The sequence goes on from NC_137588.1 coordinate 9,575,076, forward strand.
TGGCTACTGTATGAAATGAAGAGAAAAAGAATACACAATAAAAATAAAAAACCCTAAATACTGGACATGAAATGGTGAGGGCTACTTTCACTGATGTAAGGAAAGACCTGTTTAGCCAAATACACATAATTGTATATTAGAATTTTAAGTAGACAGCTGTGAATGCAGTCTGGAATACAAAAAAAGGGATGATCCCGAATACAAGGCTGTTATCAACTACTACTACAGTTCTGGCAAGGATGCCAGAGAAGGCAATGAATTTAACAGACTATGTTTTAAGTTCTGCTTTTTTTATGGAATGCACCATGAAATTCTCAAATTCAATGAATCTTGCGCTCCAAGGACAGTGTTAACATATTAACTCCTGATCTTAATGTCCAACTTTAACGTTACCATCCAAGTTCAGATGCACATCCAGCTGAGAAGCCCAAACACCTTATATTATATAAATAGATGTCTTTGGTTGAAGGAATTGCTGACACAGTCTGGGAATAGCCATCATCATCATTAAAGATGAGTTCATGCAAAGAAAGCTAGGTGCCCCACGTACCAATAGTCTAAATCTCTCTCTTCTGTGATGGATTTCAAAGCCACCTATGCATTATTTCAACCATATCCCACCAGCCTTGATCACACCAGCAAGCAGAACTATGCAGAGAGCTTTTGTAGCTCCTGAGACATGCCCTGGTAAGACTGTTTTGGTTTTTTTTAGCAGAGATCAGAAATTCAAAATCTTAAAATAAAGTAATTAAATATTTTCCACAATCAGAGAGTAGGGATTTTATAAAACCCTAAATATTAAATTAACTGAAATTGTTACCAAAGTATGAGACTATTGCTTAGCAAGCTCCAAGGAGCAGAGGAACGGAAAGTGGCAAACATTACAGCAACTTCTAAAAAGACCTTGAAAAACCATCAGCTAGTACATCTGATTTATTTACAGGTCTAATAAACTCAATTGTACAATAAGGAATGGATTTAGTTGATGCATGGAGAAATGTAATACCATAGTGAAGAGTTACTGTAGCTTTTATAGCAGGAAACCACAAATCAGAAATTTGCTCCAGTTTTTTGATGGTGCTGAGAAGCATAGGAGAAAGGGTGACCAGACTGACATAATGTACTTGAATTCCCCAAAGTTTTTGGCAGTGAAAGTTGGGAGAGGAAAAAGAAAAAAAAAAAAAAAAAAAAACCCACAACAAAAAACCGCCCAACAAACTTCCAATAGGGCATATTGAGGAAAATACAGGAGCAGATTACCAAGAATAATGTGACATCTATTCTGGGACATGTGGTAGTCAGCACATTAATATATAATTTTTTAAAGGGTGGGAAGGTGAATATTGAAGTGACATTCACTGATAGTATAAAATTATTCATGTTTTTCAAGGTGACAGCACATTTCATAGACTCATTGAAGAATCTCAAGACGCTACCGGATTAAGTAATAAAGTAGCAGATGAAATTGAATTCTGAGAAACACAAAACGATTCAAATGAACGAAAATATCCTTAATTTTACAAGTCTAACAACAGACTGCAAATTATTCTTTGTCAGTCAGGAGAGAGATCTCACAGCTGCCATGTATACTTCTTTGAAAACATCAGCTTGACACAATGTCAAGATATATTGGGGGGGGGGAGGGGAAGCAAGAGAAAAAAAACCAGGAAACCTCATTAGGCCTCTATTTAAAACCATGATTTAGGCACATCTTAAACAGATTATACAGGCCTTATCTCTCTCCTCTGTTTATAAAAGAATGTACCCAAGATAAAATTTACAGAAGGGCAACAAATGAAGAAAAATGAGGAATGGCTTATGTATCCGGGAGATCAAATAGACACAGATTCTTCAGCTCTGCAAAGAGAGCAGGTGAAGATGAGTCAGCATGAAAAGGCTGAACAAGGAACAATTAGTCAGTAATTCTCACAGTATGAGAATCAGAACGTATCAATAAGAGATTTAAAGCAAAGGCAAGGAAGTACTTCATCGTTGCTACAGGTTCTGTTGGAAGCTGAAATATAAAGAAGTTCCAAAACAAAAGATCAGACAAGTTTAACAGAGAAGAGATCCATGAACACCAGGCAAAGCACATCAGGTCCCCAGCTCTGTGGGAGGTCCTAATCTACAGGGCACTGGAGAAGAGCAGCAGAGAAACCTCAGTGTTTAGTCACTCTGGTTTTATCTATTTTCCCTAAGCATCACCTCCTGCCCACTGCAAGAGGTGGGATACTGGCAAACAACCCTGGTTTGCTACAACCCAGAAACACACCATTATTGCTCTTGTGTGTTTCCAGGAAGGATCACTAAGCTACTCCACAAATATTCATTTACAATATAAAAAGTGAAGAGGGAAATGAAGTTTGACATGAACCCAACATTAAAGAATTCTCTGTTATCACCACCACTCCCTCTTCTACTTTGTTCTAGAAGGAAAGAAAGAAAGAAAAAAAAAAAGGATTCATTTAAGATATTTCCTTTTTTCACTCAATTCAGAGAGAAAAGAGTAAAGGTAGTATATTTTACCCTACTGCACAGAACACGTGATAATCAGAAAGGTAATAGCTCTACATACAAGATATTTTCACAAGTTGAAAGACAGGCAAAGAAATAAAGTAAGTTCATTCCAGAGGAAAAAACCAAAACAAACAAACGTTTCAAATATCCAGGTCAGGCTTTGAAGGCTGTTTATAGAATTTATTTTTTTCTCTTATTTTCCAATTCACCATTTTGTATAGTATTTTGCAACAGAAAAAGAAATGGAATTAAAATACATTATTTTGTTTCCCAAAAGTTTCAGTACAAAAAATGTCTTTCTGCCCAGGAAACGACCATGTGCTTGCTGGTGTGAGCTTTTACAAAAGGACAGGCAATATTTATGAACAAGTTGAAGGCTTCCTAGTGAATATCCATCTGGAAAAAGTGGATATGCAAGTTTTGCACTCTCCTAGGTCAGTTATCTAATCCTAAAATTGCATCCAATTTTCTCTGGGGAACAGTTCTGCATAAGCATCAGTTAAAGGCCTCAAAGGCATCTCGACTGTGATTTGCTTAGTAGTGGAATAGCATTAAACCCAAAGAGATTAAAACTACACTTTCATGACAAAGGGGATTTTGTCTCGGGCCTCAAATTCATTTCAAGCCAATGGGTTTGTTCTGTTGGCATGCAAGCTTTACAAAAAGAGGCTGGCAGATACTGTGGTTGAAACAAATTTCTAGCGTTTTTCCTTTTGAGCGAACATGATGTCTTTCTGTGTGCATTAGACCACCATTTCAGCCAGTTCTGACTGCTAGCAGGAACGGAATAACTGCAGAGATGCCATGAACTTTGTCTCACTCATTTTCCACCTGGCCGATGAAATGCAAGTAAGACTCCCAGATTGGTCCATAAAAAATAAGAAGCACTCCTAGGACATCTGTATGGAGATTATATTGTTAATAAATTTATTTTGCATAGCCCCACAGATCACTTGCTATTGATGATTACGCTTTTTAGCTCCTGTGACAATTTGTCAATAAAATAAAAATTAAAAAAGGGATAAGGACAGCATACTTTTAATTTAAAGATGATCTTTTTCTTGAAAAGAGATACTGCTTTCCAAGCTCTGAAAAGAACTAGCTCATTGATATATTTTTTTTACCGAGTGGAAGAGCTGTTTGAGGAATCAAAACTTTCTTGGTAATCACAATACAGGTATCCAGAAGTGAATAATCTTCTGTTAGAGTTCAGTTACTTTTAAAAATGCATATTGGAAAAATAGCAGGTTTGATGAAAGTGTAGGTTTCGAGTTACTGAGAGCGTGTTATTGGAATTCAACATAGACTGGCATAGCTTTTATCCCCCCAAAAGTGGAAAGCTAAATACTGTTTACATATTGAACTGTCAGATGCTTTTGTGTACAAAAATCTTTAAAACAAAGTTTTCATTCAAAATATGAAATTTGTTTCTTGAAGGGAAAAGAATGGTGGGTAAATAGACCAAATTACCTAAATTATCCTTAGGTTTGAAACAACATACTGGAGTTACCTAGGTTGTCACAGAAATTATTTTTTTCTCCAACGCATCCAGTCCCAATGGAGTCTGTCTCTAAGTAATCGCTTCCCTTAAAGAAAAGAGCCCGATTTCTTCTTTTCATAAGCATATGTCCTACACTCCCAACACAATTCTGGACTGGCCTACAAAGCTACCAGCTAACTAATGACCCTTGGTTATTGATAAAAATATATTTAATTTCAACAGTGATGAAGATGCAAATCACTGTCCCCTTATGGATTCCCTGATCTATCCAGTTCTTGGCAGAGAATGCCAAGGCTGTTCTATCTTGCATATTTAACACATAGAAAGTACACACAAATACTAGATCAATATAATATCTTATTTCAAAAATCCCTTTCCTTCATTAAAGGATATGAATGATGAATGTAATATTGATTAATTTCTTTACATACAATACAGATGCTTTACTCAAAACACAAGACTTAGCTAGCAGTCGATATTTAAGAGGAGTTTTCACAGAAGAAACTCTGTGATGACCTTCAGAGTCCTTACTCTGACTGTCTGCAGGAGTAAGTTAATCAGGAGATGAAGCTCTTGTATCTAAGCCAGGCTTGAGATGGAGCTGTGCAGTCAGAGTGAAAGAAAGTTTTCATTCAATCACTGTAAATACATTAAAAGTGGGAATTTGCTAATTGCAGCACTCTGTAAGCTGGAATTAATATAAACAATACATATAAAATAGAATGCATGGACCTAGTAAAGTTACAAAAGCAGTACATGCTAGAGATGAGATGTTGAATACATCATTATTTTAAGACTTGTGCCTAGTTTAAATGGGATTAGAAAAAAAATGAACTTGTTGCAAACCATTTTAATTTAGTTTGTGGATAGCTCCTGGAGAATCAAAATTTGATCAGTTATGCCCCACTTGGGATGCGTAAAGCTCTAATTTTCAGCTTCTGTTAGTTTAATATAAGGATGGCAAAAGTCACGTGGACATTCCCTTCATTTAGCTCTGGAACTAACAATTTGCTCATCACCATGTTTTGGCTGACTGCCTGAACAGCTGAAACTGTTGCTTCTCCTTGAAGAATAATATTTAACCAGTCAGATAATAATCCATTCAACCTGAGGTCCTCAAAAAAACCCTAACAGGTCAATATATTGCTCTAATGAGGAGCAACCCTGGCTTCCAGGGTGTTGTTTTTATGCTGGGTATATGCAGCCAAGTGAGATGGGAATACTTAGTACTAGAGTATCTACTTGAAAAAAGTCTGGCTCTGTTAAATAGCTGTCCATCTTCTTGCACTCCAGGGAAGGAAGCATTCCTCTCTAACAAAGATGAAGGGAATATCAATGGGGCTAATCTCTTCAAAGCCTCTGTGCTCAAAGCAATTGCCTGCAGTAGTACTCAGTCCCCACCCTCATTAGCTCAGCAAAGAAAACACAGCCAGAGACAAAATACTACCCTGCAACTAGGGCAAAAAAACATAAAATAAGGGGTTTCCAAGCCACCCCCATCCTTCCCTTCCAAAGGGCAAATATTTCATACAGTTTAAATTATGTGTATACTGAAAATAATGTCATATATTTTAAGAATCCCTTTTCTTTTCTTTCTTACGTATTTACATATTGTGGAGTTTGCTCATATTGAAAAATGATCATGACACAACAGAAATACTGCATGGCACAACTCTTCTCCTGATCAACAAAGGGGGGAAATTCACTGCCAGCTTTTTCCCTTTTGAAAAACTACAAGTCAGAACTAAGTTTCATACCCCCATGAAACAAGGAGACAAAATGATCTGTCAATCAGCTCATATTTGTGTAAGTTCCAGTCTACCCACTGCCTCCAAATTAAATAATTTTATGGTCAGGAAAACAAATATTGAGAACGAGAGAAATGGAATACAAAACCACTGAGGGGAGACGTGAGAATTACGAGACAAGGAATTACTGTTGAATAATGTAGTCTTCCAGCACTTCCTTTTACTCCCATGCTGACCATAAGAGTAATTAAGGATGGTCAACAGATGTTGTAAGCAATCCTTAGAGAAAGAGGGCTGACACGGATATGTTGCTGATCTGACTTCCAAGACTAAGCAGCATGATCAGGACTAGAAAATAGGTCATGGTTTGGGTAAACCAACTCAGACCACACGGGAATCTCTGCAGGGAGTCCACTAATGGATTCATCAGTTCAAACACACAGGCTGGACAGGCTGCCTAGGGACGAAACATCAATATTGGTGCACTGTCTAAGAGTACACAGTTGGGGCAACAGCATTTGCTTATTGCAAAGTTCTGCCAAAGCAGGGATTTCAGCTTGAAGGACAAAACACAAAACCTTTCTACTAGTGTGGGTGAGGTGAACCAGCCCACCACCATTCCCTCTATGCAGGTTATAATTTCTGAAGACCTTTTGCTTGTATAAAAGCAGCTTGGTCAACAAATGGTGGACCTCCAAGTTTATTTCCCACAGATCAGTTTAAAGCAGGGATGCACATTCAGACATGGACCAAACACATATCACAGACTTTTAAAGTGTCTTTTGCACTCCCTGTAATCCTTGCTTGACTGTTGATTGATGGCTTCTTTGTTATGAAAAGTTTTATAAAGGGATCCTCAAGTCTGGAGTAACAAGACAAAGAGATGGACAAGACAAAGGAGAAATGGGGACCCACTGCTACGTGCAGGTTGCCAGTGTGAAGTAAAAGGCCTGATTTTGGCATTTAGCCCCACCTCTTGGGAGGAAGGAAGCAAGAAGAGTTTTTTGTGACTGATTGCTACTTGGCCCTGTTTCTGTAGAAGTGTCCCCTGCGCTGCCCTGGCAGAGGAGGCAAGCACAAGAACAGCACTCAGATGCAGAGCACTGATACAGCACTTGGAGATGAGTTGAAGCCAAAATAGTGAAGACAAACTAAAAACACTGATCCCCAAATAAAGAACACAGAACTAAAAGATGCAGGTGGGTGCATTTGTGCTCATTAAGCAAAAAAGAATGTGGATCAATTATATTTAAAAGAAACAGAACATGTGAGTGCTTAGTTTGTATAAGAAAGGGTGTATAAGGATGCAGTGAAAACACACAGATTTTGCAGTGCTGAATCCATAGTGAAGAAAAGGGTTCTGATGGGACAGACATTAAGCAATTCATGATGAGAGAAAGGAAAGGAATGAGTGATGTACAAGATTGTAGCTTGTGCTTTACGAATAGACTTGAGAAAAGCCTGAATGAGAAGAAAAGCAGGCAGCAAGATAAGGAAGAACAAGCAAATGTTTCAAAGGAATTGGGAAGATGTGGTCTAAGAACATGGCTCCATCACCTTGCCACCTTGTTAGGTGGAGCTACAGCACTGTAGCATGTCAAACTGATTAATAACCAGACTCGGAGTTGTGTGAGCTCTGTGGAAAAAGGCAAGTGCCAGGACAAATCCAAAGAATTACGCCTATATCTATGTCAATCTCTCTACATATCAAAGTCTATTTGCATATTGGGCATTAATTTGCAGAATTCACTACATTTATGCATGAGTGCCCAATTAATGCATGCACAAGCACCCAATTAATTCCCGCATGAGCGCCAAATTAACTTATGCATGAATGCCCCATCAGTTCATGCATGTGTAACCAATCAGTTTATGCATTAACACCCAATTAATTTATACGACTGCCCCATCAATCCATGAATGGATATACACCCACACCGGGGCAGGGACACCTGTGGCCCATGGGTGACCTGCAGTGAAGCAGTGACAGCCTGGAGCAGTGGAGGAAGAGCAATAAGGAGCTCAACTCCTGCATCACCCATTGCCACACCAAAGAAACTGGGATGATGAAGCGCAGCCTACAGTGAAAACAAGGCAAGCAGAGATGAGGAAGTGGGCAGGAAAGATTTTTGGCTTAAGCTACGACTGGGAAAGGGGAAGGAAAAGCATTTACTTAAGCACTTGTTTAATTCTTCATGTTTTCTTCTTTCTCAATATCCCGAATCAGTGATCAGAAGTTTGCATTAATTGGCAATAACTTAAGTAAAAATTTCCCAAGTCAAGACTGTATTGCTTGTGACAGCATATACATAGTCAAAATTGAGGTAGGGACTCAAGCATTGAACCACAAGGGGAAAAGCACCCTAAGGAATCAATTGATGCTATCAAGTAATCTGCTTTGGAGATTAAAGAACACAGAGCAATAAAGTGTAATGAAAAAAGCTTTTTAGTCAGAAATGGGGGTCACAGGGAAAAACACACATTATGTCAGCACATAATTGCACTATATGGACAAAATCAGATGCTGCTAAAAAGATTACTGGAGTAAATTCTGCGCTAGAGGATTTTTCTCCCATCAAGTGTAACTTTAACTGTAAACAAGTCAGAGACAAATACAAAAAGAAAGCTCCAGAAACTGCAAAAAAATTGAGATAAAGAGTCAAGATCTTGTCCTGCTCCAGTTCTCTTGACAGTTGGGACACAGTCCCCTCCTGAGGTCCAAAAGGTGCAGCTGCATCATCCCCTGCTCTCGCCACCTCCAGCTGCCAATTTGCAAAATCCAGCGTACAGCTTCCCAGCAAAATGGATCTTCTTCCATCCTAGAAAAATCCCCATGCAGACAAGATGAAGCTTTACCTACTCAGTGCCACTTAAGCAGTGTCAATTAACAAAAGATATGAAGGAAACAAGAGAAAAGAGAGACACCTGGCACCTCAATACCAGCTTGTCTTTGCAGCCAATATACCAAGTGAAATTGAGAAAGTCAAAGAGAAAATTGAGTGGACACCTAGCTGCAAGATCAAACCTCTAAATAAATGAGACATATAATACCTCAATATTATTTATGTTTTCTTTAAGAAATATAATATATACTCCACTAGGAACATGAATTTAAAACTACAATTCATATTTCTCAACTTTTCCCCTCAATTTACAAGAAGTATTTCTGCCAGTTCTGTTCTGAGCACAGAAAATGTTACAGGTAAGGAATCCAAAAACTGTAATTCAGGAACTTTACCTGAAGACTCTATATCAGTAGAAATTCCAACAATCTGAGGTTTAATCTCTGTACCTCCATCCCTCGTGAAGCTTGTGTAGATTGCCTGTGGCTTTAATATTATCAATAATAGCCCAAATAATGTCAAGTGCAAATACTGAACACACTTTAGCAACGGCATCCCAGAAAATTCCATCAATAATTCTGTATTCAGTAAAGGGTGGATAATATAGAGAAACAAACTCTTTAGACCACTATTTAACACCAAAACCAACTCCAGACCAAACAGCAAACAATTGTCACCCTTTGGACTAACAGCTGCCTCCTGTGTAATGTTATGTGATGTGTAATTAAGCAATTAAATCTTGCTGTTGGATAGTAACACTGAGCAGCTACCTTGGCCCCACCACAGCTGACAGTGCAGACCATTTGTTCAACAATCACTTTTTAAAACAATGTGTCTCCTGCACCCTCAGAATTCCTATCTTATAAAATACACCGCTTCTATCACAAGGTAATCTTGATCCTGGCATTTCTCAAGTTTCACATTAATTTACAACCTTTAAATTCTTTCAGTATACTCTCCCGCTGAATAAAATGGGTACGTATTGCCCTTTGAGATGTTCAGAGGCACTGTAAGGCTACTTATTAATGCACTGGCAGAAAAATCACATACCCTTCACATTTCTTCAATGCTGAGAGCAACACTGTCCAGCTTGGATGTAAAGTAGTTAAATGATAACACCTTATTGTATCTCCAGAACTGAATCTATAGTGGTATATTTTCCAAATATTTTTTGTTTTCCATTGGCCTTATTGAAACTGCTATTGATTTTGGACTGTTGCTGTTGTAGTGGGGTTTGCTTGTTTTGTTTGTTCTAATATGTTATGATAATAACTAAATATGTAAAAAAAAAAAAAAGCATACAAACTAGAATCCTCTCTAGCTTTTGTAACTCACATATGCGATGCTACGTTGTGATTAATCGTATTAAGTACATTTTCTAAACAGTAACCAGAAATACAAAAGGTGATGACAAGAGGGTGTTTAAGATATTCATGAATGCTACACAAGAATACAAGTACATGGAGATGTTGGTTAACTTGCATATGAAAAAATAAAAGTAAATTTAGTTAAAAAATTGGTTACATTGTGATCCATCCTGCACACTAACCACAGATGGTTCCCTCTCTGAGACTGTTCACAGCATACAGAATTCAAAGGACATATTCCTTTGTATTTCTGATATCAAGTATAATATTGAAGATCATTGCCCTCAGCGGGCTGAGTCCCAGCCAGCTCCATCACCACCTCTTATTGCAACATCATAGGCTAGTTTCAGAAAGAGTGGGGGAAAGAAGAAAATCCACATAAAATGCAATCATAATTAGTCATGTAATTAATTTCTCCTCATTCACAAGTATGCCATATGGAAAAGTCCACCCCTAAGCTGAGCTAAAGAAAAGCTAAGGCAGAGTGTAGCTGAAGCAGGAAGATTTATACACAATTTTTTTCATTAAGTTATTTCAGATCTGAGTGTGGTCAAGCATTTATGCCATGAAGATCACTAAAGTTAGCAAGGACCATCCCCAATAATGCCATCAGAAGTCCAGTAACTTATAAACTCGTTCTTGGTAGTAGCTCTTCTTAAGCACCTCCCATCCAGTGCATGTCATACTGACAACAGATAGTACCACTTAAAAACAAAAGGTAAGATCTGTTTGTCTACGTTACATTTGCAATGCTAATTACTTGAAAAAAATAAAAGGAAAACCAAACAAAAATCTTCCATGAGTTGGGAACTTACTATCTCTGACTTTAGTCTTGTTTGCTGATACTGCTAAACTTTTCATAAACCCCTTCTATCATTATTAGCTATAATTTAAATAATTACTGGGCAGAAGAAAAAAAAATGCCCAACTATGGCTCTATAATCTAGTAATTAAATCCACCTTTAAGATGCTAAACAACCTGTTTCCAGCGTCTACGACTAATAACGCAGTCAAGTATTTTACATAAGGTGGAATAACACCACCAGGAGAGACTGAATGATACATCTGGAAATTAAACCACATTTTGATAAGGTCAGAAAAATCCACCCAAGCTTTTCCACAGACAGAAGTCCCAAATAAGTCCCATGCCCAACAGGCTATGAGTAAAACACAGGATATATTCTCCAATCACCATTGATTTCTGGAGTAATCTGGCTGTTTGACTTATTTCGTCGTGGTTATTATTTTTAGTTCACTCAAATGACTGACTGAATAGTTTGGACTAACCAATTCATTACTGTCTAGAAAAATGATGCAGGAACCTGGTGGATCATTTTATCCATTGCTGTTGCAGACAAGCACATCATTCAGCCTCACTCACTGATGTATCATGCGCCGTTTTAGGATTACTCAGGCGCTCTGGTTTAGCTTGCTTGGCAATTCTGGTATTAGCTAGAAAATGCTACGTCAGCATGAATCAAACACCCACAAAGCCAGGGTCCCGAAGATATTTACCTCAGACCGGGTCCCACACTGCACGGCTAGCAGTAACCGAATGAGCTACACCCCAGCAAGGCCAGGTTTGGTGAATGATACTGCACCGTTCCCCTCCGATGCAGTGCAGAAAATGCATTCCTTCCCACTACTCATCAAGTAAATGAAATACTGCTCCATAACAAATAGAAATTAATATGCTTGCATTTCTACAAGGTACCTATTCAGAACAGGCTTTGCCTTTTCAGCCTGTGCATGCGGATAGTGCCTGCTATGCCTCGCCCCCTGTCCCTAGGTAGGCGGCACAGGCACTCACTCCTCAAACAACAGGAATTGCAGTAGTCTCTTTTAGCTAGATATTTTCCCATCTTTAGCTAGGTGCGACTGCATCCTGTTGCGTTATGCCTCCTTGTGATCATCCATTCCAATTTGGTATCTCTGCTGCGTGCTAACTCCTGCAGAGAAAATTTTGGATTTTATCCAAATTATGGAAAAATTTGCCCATTTAGATTACCTGAAGCTGATAACCTTTCTACTGGAAAGTTCCCATCTGGCTAGAAATATTGCTACTGCATTTTTCAGGGATGAGATTCCTTTGCAAATAACCCAACATTATACACCAGAAACAAAAATGCAGAACTTCTTCAAATCTTCCTGAACAAAAAATGAGCTCTTATTCCAAATTACACACATAAATAGAATAGTGGTTAAATTTGTCTTTGGGAAGCTGCCAAAAATGGACAGTGTCAATGCATTCTTTTTCCTCTTGGAAATGAAAATACCTTATTTAATGGTACAAAAGAGAGATCTGTGAAATCACTATACAAATGGTATAGAATTCAATGGCAAAGTTTTCTGCCATTTGACTCAACATATTGATATTATGCATTCCACAGTATGTGGGTCATTATGACAAAATATCATACTATTATTTTTGTTTAATGATTCCTTAATTATCTAACATATTCTATTGAAGCATTATATTTCATGCACATAACATAAAAAATGTATACATAATTTGCAATATACCTATATATATTACATTATATGTTGTTGTATTATATAGTATCATATTGTACTACCTTTGAGTAAGAATGATTTCCCAAGCTAGGATCTAGGGCTATGCTGCCCCATGAATGCTTGTCTGTGCTTTGGAATTGAAGATTAATATTGGCTTTAAAACAAACGAAAAAATCTTTTACAACAGTGCCTCTTCAAATGAAAATGCATGTTCACTCATAATATTGCTGATGTGGTAATACATGGTCGATGATGAAAAATAACTGGTTAATTCAATGCTTTGTGCATAGTAAGCAGTCCTGTCAACACAATGAAGTTCTGAGGCAATTATAAGAAGACTTAATAAGACTGGTTATGAAACGCAACTACAGAATTAGAAAATAAAAGAACAAACATTAATGGAGAATAAACATCACTTGAACATACATTAAATTGCTAAGTCTTTTACCCTCAATGATCAGTTCTGTATTTTATGTAATATTTTTTCCATTAATCGTGAGTTTTGTTATTGGACATTTTTGATTCTATATAAATGGACCCTTAGGCTGAACTGCCAATCTAGTCCATGGAAAACGAGTGTATTGATCATTGGCACCACCAGGCATCTCTTATTTAAAATTAACACCTATGCTGTTTCACACATGCCATCTGACTTCAGAAGCAAAGGTTAGAGCTATTTCAGCATAAACGATATTTTAGGTAGAAAAAGTTGTTTTAGAATCCTACCAGAGTGATCAAAGATGACCTGTTTGGCAGGATGTGGGCCTGCATCTATGGATAAAATAGGGGCCGACTTCCGAATGTCCCAGAGCTTCATCATGCCAGAGGAGTCACAGGAAGCAATTGTATCACCCTGTAAACATTGGAAACAAAATAAAGGCATCACTTTTGTACTTCTACAAAGAAGAAAGCATATGACACAGGGCTGGATACCTGTTGATGCCACACATAGTAACTGTACGCATTTAAATAAATGTAAGTTATTAGAAGTGAGGTTATTACAGCCTCTTAACAACCATCTTGACTTGAATCACAACAATACAATACAACATTTTCAGGAGAAACTGTAAATAAAAAAAAAAAAGAGGGTACTTTGAATTCTGATACCAATGTCTGCTAAGAACATGGCTTGTGATTACAACTTTTCTTCTCACAGAGACACAGGAGTGGCCCTTTAGCTCTGATTTTTGTCTACTCATGTTTTCAATGGAAAGTATGAGATTAGAGCAGAACAGACACTCTTTCATTGCTATATATTCACTAATAGCCATGCTAAGGACAATCTCATTACAGTGAGTCAGAAGCACACAGGAACTATCTATGCAAGGAAAGATAGCAGGACCATGTCTGCCATGCCTCTCTTCAATATTAACTAAAAAAACCAAAAAACCCAACCCAACCCAACCAACAAAAAAATTAACCTAAAAAGGTGACAGAAGTACTTTGAATATGTAGCATATGAACAAATGTAAACATCAAAGAAGGCAGGGTAAAAGTATGTCCATACATAACTTTGCTTAGCTAGTTTCTGCCACCATTACAGGAAGAACCCCCCAGCTACCCATGTAGAAACATTTACCTTTCATTCTAACCTCCTAAATAAAGATTCAAAATCCCAAAACCAGCTCAGCTGGTGTGCATTCAAAGTTATCAAAGTCAATGTCTTTTCCAATTTATGCAAGAGTGTAAAATTAGATTAAGGGATACTGTTTTGAAGGAGAATCACAATGGTATGGAACTACAATGCAGATAAACATGGGCCAGATGCTGCATCCATTACTTTTTTTATATCAAATTAATCTTTACGTCTTTCACACAGACAATACCTACAAGAAAACGTATGGGGTTATTTAGCAAGTAGAATACTTAAGACCTCAAAATATCCATTGACTTCTCAAGTAAAAAGTAATGGCCTGCAAAACACTATCATGGTATATGTATAATGAAATCTTTAGGTTCATTTGGAGGAGATCTAGAATGTCAAAACTCCATTCTGACTTGTTACAGGGACTAATACAGAGTAACCCGAAGAAACAAAGCAATCATTGCTTGGAGAATCCAGCCAGCAATGTGTAAGCTCTCAGCACTCAGTGTTTTGCAAAAAGGCTCAGTAACTGTAACTACATCCCACCTCAACACAGTGGTGCTGAGCATTATGGAAAAGCTGTTTGTTTAGGTATCTTGCCAGCTGTACCCACCTAATTGTCTTGCATTTCATGCAGCATCTTTCATGAAGTTCAGCCTACACAAATAACAAGGTCAAGCAGGCCTTTCCGGAAACAAACACAACAAAACCACCAAACACAACAGCTACACTCTGAATAGTGTATGGCTTGAACTGGATCTCAATAAAGCAAATTTTTAGGGGGAAAAAAAAAAAAGCATCATCATGCATATGAGACTGGAAGAGCCACCAGATCCTGTCCCTTACTCTTACATGTGATGCTTTCATATACTTGCCATGATGAATGTACTGAATTCCAGAACATCAGCAGTTCCCACATTCATCCCGCTGCCGCTGATCTAGAACCTGCCTGCTCTTGTGTTTATAAAACTTTCAGCCCCTAAGTATAAAATGAGAGTTTAAAACTATTTGTTCACAACTGATCTATATCCTTAATGTTAAATATAAGGGTTTGTTTGTGGTTTTTTTTTTCCTCAGAAATACTTCTCCTCTTCTGCCCTGTGTCTGACGCATTTCACTTACAGGATCATTCAAATTCCCCCTTGGACACAATTTTTCATGCTAAATAGCTAAAAGCTCTTCTTTCTCTCCTCCCCACCCTTTTCAGATAGCATGGAGTCAGGATTAACTATGAATGTACCCATCACTGATTTTTATAAAGCAACTTTTGCTTTTTTGCTATTGGGCAACCAATTTTGGAAGCTCACTCTGAGATCCCTGTAACCTTTCAGAGGGACCTCTCTTTAAGTCAATAAATTCTCCCTAATTACAGCAAGTAATTAAGTAACTCAGCAGTTTTGAACTAGATCAATGGGCAGCCCATTTGCTTAAGACTGCACATAAACTGCTCAGTGTAGTTGCAGAAGACACTCTGTGACTCCTCCTTATGTCGTCAACAGTTGTGTCCATGGATTTTCAATACGATATTTCTCTCTTAAGTAACAGCATGGTCCAGCTAATAAATCATATTAGCATCAAGAATGCTTCACTGAAATAGATATTAAGCAAACATTGATCAGAGACAATCCCCGCCACAAAGTGACTGCAACTGTAGAACTGACTTTGACATTCCCACTCGCCCCGATTAAGAGGTGGTTACTAGTTGAGTAATTATGAGGAGAAAGATCTAATCTAATTTTATTACACATTCTTCCTTCTATGAATTAATTTTGCTACAGTAGTTGGCACACCACAAGAGAAGATCCACACCTCACCCTCTTTTAATCCTCCATCCAATTTTCTGTCATACCTATTTCTTCCCATTTCTACTACAGATCCCCAAGAAAAACAAGGGTAAACAACCCTCCCCTCCCACGGGAATCTACACAATTTAATCGTTACTATGTATCAGATACATTGAACCACCGAACTTACTATTTAAGCTCCCTTAGAATTACAAGGTGATTCGTGACTACACCAGAAAGGATGAGCCTCCCCCCCACCCCGATCCTTGCAGGTACTATTTGATCAGCAGCAGTGCTCTAGAAACCCGGTCCGGGAGCATCACCCTGCTGTGCTAGCTGCTGTATAAACAAGCCAGAGAAGATGGTCCTGCTCCAAAGGGTTTACAATCTTAGCAGCAAGATCAACCACTTCTTGCTGTCAAAATTCTGCAGACTTTTTAACAATTTCCTCTCAGATGCCTGGTATAAACATATTGTGCATAAAACGTAACGCCCAGTAGTGTATTTCACCTGATTTCCATGAAAAGGCAATAGACCTCATCTGCAAACAGAAGTAAGAAAACAGGGTCCTGATGGTAACATGTCAACATAAGCAAACAGTTATTTTATCAGCCTCAGCATACTCTGTCTACATACTTATTATTAAATGCACTAATTATTATTGATACCTAGGCAGCTGTTACACTAAACCCAGGATTTTGTTAATGAGCCAGCTACTACATTTCATCACATCTTTGCTTGGTGTCATCTCTATTACATACCTTTTCTAAATCAAGTGAGCTGGAGATGTGGGATAAAAAAATTTCAGTAGCAAGAAATAAACCAGGAATGTAATCAAGCTTAAGGATAAACTGAAGCTACATGCCATTCAAAGTAAAAGAAAGGGATAAGTCATATGTTAAACAAAGTCATTTGCAACTGGCCAAGGGCCATTCTCAAAAGCTTTAAAGCTTAATCGCTTTGAATTCTCCCATGAGCTTTTGGATTTTTCCTTCCTTTCACAGTAACTATTTCAGTTGTTCATGGAAAAGCCCTCCTAATTTTCCTAATTCCCCTAATTTTGCTGAGCTCACTGCCCGTGATGAGCTTCCTATCAGCCAGCCCATCCCGTGGAGGTGCTTCCTTGGTGAAGTTCCTTTTCTGAACAAAAGGGTTTTCTGGTGCTTAAGGAAACCCTTACTAGGACATACAAAGTGCTGGTAACTTGAATTAACCCTTAAAACTTCATTTGCTGATGCATTCTCGAAGTCAAACCACCAACACCACATTCAATTCCATCAACCACCCAGTATCAAAAGGAGGAGACAGTAAGATAAAGGAGAAAATGTGCCAAAGCAGGCTCCTATTGTACTGGTTTTCATTTACACTACATTTTATGCTGCAGCAGCCACAGCTCAGTTCTGTTACTTCCTCTAATCAAAGACCATGTAGAATGATTCATAAAACCGGAAAGACTTGCTTCCTATTCTATATAATCAAGTTGATGCTTTTTTGTGTGTGCACGCTGAAGTAATTAAAGAATTTATACAAGGATTCAATTAGTCTGGATTCAACAAATGGTTCCATTCCAGGCTCCGCTTAAAGGACTTTGCAAGTCCTTTAATTGCCTTTAAAGTTCCACCCTCCACTCTTTGCCTTCCCTGCTGTCTTAACGAACATCTTTATATTACAGAAGATCTCCCATTAGTATGGGTATGCGCAGCTCCATATGCATCACAATCCCAATCTGAATTGGCACTTTCAAATCATTGTAACGCAATTAATAACATCAGGATTTAACAGATTTATAACATTTCCAGGAAGTTTTAAAAATCAGTTTCCTTCTTTCCTTTTTTAAAAATATTTTTTTTCTTGTGAAAATTAATAATGATTAACAATGGGACTGATCACTAGGTATACTTTAGGCAAATATTTCCGGAAAATCATTGTTTCACACCACGCATAGGAATAAAAATCTGAATAATTTTGTCTCTTGCTTATGAACTTACCTCTGGATTTATTGCTGAAAGATCAATAATATATGAGCTGCAACAAGCAGCTTTATCTAATTTAGACTGTGATAAACTACTTCCAGGAGTATCCTCTTCAAAGTTTAATTCTGAAGGCAGGTCAGAAGTTCTTTCATTACTTTTTGCAAATATTTTTAAAAAGACAAAATAGCGAGTGAATGGGCAACTCATTTGCACTGTGACAAGTTCATATCAAGTCAGTCAAGTTTACCGATTTGCAAGTCAGTTTTTAAAGAAGCTGTAGCTATATGAAGTGTATTTTAAGGGACACTTACAATGACTAGACTAAGATTTTCATCAACCTCAGTGGAAACAGATTGAAGCTCTAGGCATCTTGAAAGAAGCTTGATAATTATTTTCCATTTCCATTACTATCGGGAATCTGGTTGACCTCTGGCATAAAAAAGGGCTGATGAGGTTGTTACTGGTCTTGCCAGACTTGTTACTGTTATGAGTCTCTGAACTAAGTAAAAAGAGTTCTGTGTAAATAAAGCATGGTGGAAACTCCTTGCCATTAAGTGCCAGTAGACAAAGTGGCCGCATGAGGAACAGCTTCAGCTACTTCCAACTGAGACAGACTCAAATAATCTGCATCTCTAAGAAGCTCCCTGTGGGACACATCCTAAGCCACTTAACTCTACCACCATTTTATACGTGTTAAAGGGAATATTTTTAAGAAGAGGAATCATTACCTCCCACATTTACAGCATGAAGCACATCAGAAACCTGATGAGAGTTATTACCTCCGGCCTTGTTGTAATGCAAAAACTAACTACACTCAGAAAAAATAACAGGGCACGAACAGACAGCAGACAGAGTCCCATCCCTGTGTCACCCCATCCCGCAGGGTAGAATTGGGTTTTCTGAGCAGCAGCGAGCAAGGGCAGAGGGATCTCATGAGAATCCAAGCAGGGGCGGATGAATCTGCTGCAGTTGTTGCAGGGAAAAAGATTTTAATGCCCAATTAAGCCAAATGAATTATGTAAAATATGTTAAAGATGGAGGAAAAATGCAGATGTATTCCATTATTAGACTGATGACTAATCAATCACAACCCATTTTCGAAATATCAGACTTAAGTCATCCCAGTTTCAAATTAAACTAGCAACTTCATAGAAAGACATGGAATTACTTAGCCCAGCAAAAATACACAGCGACATTGATTACCACTTTGAAAATGTAGTGGTCTATTTTTAATAATTATTTTCATCAAGAGTCAGGGAAAAGGGGTGATTAAGGGTTATTTGCAGGCAGCGCCAGTGTTTTCCCATCTGCATTTTTACTAGTTTTTCCCTTTTACAGTTTCAACTTCTGCATTGTAATCAAAGTGACAAAGGATCATTTACATTTCAAAGCAACTGAACACCCAGAGCTCAAGCAACTGGTGTGTGGTCCTTACTCCCTGTGAGATTTTATACAGATTTGAATAGACATGAACTTGTGAGAAGTCAGCTCTTCTGCAGGTGAAGCGAATCCAAGATATTGACACAGCAAGAATCATCTCTCAGAGCTTCACTGTTGGTTCTTACAGAAGAACTTTATTAGCAGCTGTCAATGAACCACTCCTAATTTTGCACAGTGTAGAACTGGTACACTTTGCTCTAAGAATTTTTCTGTTGTTGCTGTACCTATTGTGATTACTGGTCTATTGTAACCCTTTGATATTATGGTTCAATGTGCAGGTTTTGAGGTCGTACTGACCATGCGTGCTCTGGAGCAAAATCATCCTCCTACCCTAATCCAGCTCTACATGCACTGTGGACATCTGAACAAACAGGCAATACAATATCTATTATTAAAAAACATTATGGATTCAAAACTACAAAAATCCGTTACAGGCTCTTAAGAATATCAGCACTTACCCTGCTAGCTCAAAGGAGATGCCTCAGGATAACTCATGTTTTATGCCTGTGGGAAGCAGGGATCATTCCTGTCCCAGCTCCAAATCTTTTGCCTGCTCTTTTTCCTTCAGGCACCCCAACAGCTGAGGTTCATAATGAATATGGTAATTCAAAACATACTTTAGAAACCTAATAGGGGAATTCTGTGTCAGCACTTTCTCACACATGATGCTGCAGTCCAGAGCACCGACATACTGAACACTTATTGTAACGAAGGTGAAAGAACGTTAACTCACCAGAAGTGCTGTAAAAAAGTAGGGTTCTTCAAATTAGCCACTCTAAATTATGGTCCAGAATTAAATGCTTTGCAATTACTGCTGGGACCAGACCAGCTTTAGCTAAGACATCAGGACTGTCTGCAGGCACTCAGAAGCATGCAGTTAGAGATGGCAAGTTCTAGTGAGATACGGAAAGGAGAGCGATACACGCAAAGAAGCACTGACTGAGGGATGAGTGCTGTTAATGCAAACAACCAAACAGAGCAAAGGGAAAAACCAGACAGTCCTCAGGAGAAGTTTTGAGAAGGGAAATTTATTACAGAAGCACAGAGGCACATAGATGCCTCTTTAATGTGATTAGTGACCAAAAGTCTATTACTATTAGAAAGTGCAGGAGAAACAAGTATATCGGGAGGTGGAAAAAACCTGTGGATGAGACATCTGCGCTGATAAATGAACAGGTATGCGGGCCATCGCATGTCAAGAAACTTAAAGATATCAAGACAGGATTTTTTTACTACTTCTTTTTCTCAGTGATGATTTTGATCAAGATGAAGAGTATCCTAAAACGATATTATTTCTAGGTTATTCATTTTATCCTTTCAGAGCATATGGAGGCTCATAAAGAACACCTCTTTGTGTCCTCCAAAGGAGGAGCTCCATTAAAAGTAACCAGTGCAGATGGCAGAACTTTGTTGCAGCAGAATTTCCAGTTCTACCGACTTTCAGAAATAAGGATGGTTCATGGGTCTCTTGTTTGTTTACATGCACTCTGCAGGCTTTCCTCTTGCTGTGTGAAACAGAGGGAATCTCTCTTCCCTTTGCCACATCAAGTAGCAGGAAGTGCCTTGTGGTGCTTGAGGAGAACAACACATGCTAGGCTTGCAGAAGTGCTTTGCATAAATTTACATATGAAACCCAAGATCACTGCACTCCCTGCAGAGTTACTGCTAGCCATAGTTGACATTACACTTGAAACAGTACTGCAAAGAGAGCAATATCTTTTGCAGAGAGGTTTAAAATAATCAATTTTGTTTTTCCTTTCTAACCATCAAAGAAATGCCTTTGAATTCTGGGAGCTGTGCAGTGAGAGGAGGCCATGAATGATAATTGCCATTACCGGCTTTTTTCTGTATTTTGAGAGACACCACAACTAAAGTGAAGTCAGGTGCCATCATTACCTGATTAGACACTCCTGAGAGCAATAAGCATAACAAATTCCTAGGGTACGCCATGTTCATGTACCGGGATTTTATTGTCATTTGGTTCCTTAAAGTCTAAATAAATACATTTTTAAAAACTGGATGGCATCCACTGCAATAATGTTAAAATATAAATGTAATACATACTTTCATAAATTCATAAATTAGTGTTAGTAGCAACAGATCTATTGCCAAAAAGCAAAATTGTCCATTTTAAAATGCAGAACATCCAAGTCCATGAAAGAAAATTATGTCAGTAAATTCCATGTGCTTTTTCTTAAACAGGCACTACCAAAGGAACATGTGAAAAAAAAAAAAGTCCAACTTAATATTTGGCTTTTTATCTTGTCTTTAGGCATTTTTTAAGGAAAACTAAATGCATAAAGAAGAAATATCAACAATATATAAAATGTATTCACAAAAGCTTGCCCAGTTATGAACTATGGTAAGTGTTTCAATGTTTCTCACAGTTTCAAGGTATTTCAGGTGAAAGAATGGTCAGTTCAACAAATCTCATCCCATTATTTTGAGAACCAGCTCAAAAAACCCAGCTAAATATTTGTGGTGGGTTGACTCTGGCTGGAGGCCAGGTGCCCACCAAAGCTGCTCTGTCATTCCCAGTCCTCAGCTGGGCAGGGGAGAGAAAATACAATAAAAGGCTCATGGATTAACATAAGGATAGGGAGAGCACTCAGCAATTACCATCACAGGCAAAACAGACTCGAGTTGGGGAAAAAAAATAATGTAATATATTGCCAATCAAATCAGAGTAGGGTAATGAGAAAATAAAAACAAGTCTTAAAACTCCTTCTCCCCAACCTCACCTTCTTCCCAGGATTAACTTCACTCCCAAATTTTCTCCCTCCTCCCAGTCAGCAGCCCAGCAGTGCAGGGGGACAGGTTATGGGGTTGTGGTCAGTTCACCACGTGCTGTTTCTGCCCCTACTTCCTCCTCAGGGAAAGGGTCCTGACACTCTGCCCTGCCCCAGTGTGGGGTCCCTCCCACAGGAGACTGCTCTCTATGAACTTCTCCAATGTGAGTCTTTCCCACAGGCTGCAATTCTTCACAAACTACTCCAGTGTGGGTCCCTTCCACAGGGCGCAGTCCTTCAGGAGCAGCTTGCTCCAGCCTGGGCTCCTCTCTCTGTAGAGCCACAGGTCCTGCCAGGAGCCTGCTCCAGTGTGGGCTTCCCACGGGGTCACAGCCTCCTCTGGGCACTCACCTGCTCCTGTGGGGGGTCCTCCAGGTGGATATCTGCTTCACTGTGGGCCTGCATGGGCTGCTGGGGGACAACCTGCCTCACCACCAGCTCCACCACAGGCTGCTGGGGAATCTCTGCTCCAGTGCCTGGAGCACCTTCTGCCTCCACCACTGACCTGGGGGTCTTCTGCAGAGCTGTTGCTCTCACATAGTCTCAACTCCTCTCTCCAGATGCAGATTTTTTTCCTGTTCTTGAATACGTTATCCCAGAGGCACTGCCACTGTCATTGATGGGGTCAGCCTTGGCCAGCGGTGGGTCTGTCTTGGAGCTGGCTGGCATTGGTTCCATCAGATATAGGGGAAGCTTCTAGCAGCTTCACACAGAAGCCACCCTTGTAGCCCCTCCACTACCAAAACCTTGACACGCAAACCCAATACAATATCAAAATGGAGTTTTAATCTGCATTCCTATACTTGATGGACTTCAGCTGTGTATTCTTGGTTATTTTCAGATTAAATCCATCTGATATTTGAGTACCTTCTAACAGTGATATTTACGCAACTACAGAAGAATTCCATTTTCATAACAGAGAGGCCTTTCCAAACTTGGCCCTACTTTCACTCTTGCATAAATTCATTTAAAATCCAACTTTGTATTGCATAAAGCCATATGCTACGCAACCACATATATACACTGCTTCCCTTTGGCTGTGACTTGGTAAGTGGTAAATGAGAGTTCTTTTACCAAACACAAATCATCAGTCTAAACTAAACGCAATTCTCTAACCCAAATTTAGTTTAAGCCCTTTTGAAGAGTCAACTTTGCACAAAAATGCTTTTCGTTGAAAGAGCTGTTACCTGTGTGCTTGTAAGCTATGCAAAACCATTCCGATAGCATCTATCAGGTTATCTGGCTAATATAATGTGAGCTCCCATCCACACCTGACCACAGCAAACTGGGAGTACTGGGTGAGCTGGAGGTAGGCAGATTCAGCGTGAGCAGCCATGTCTGGAGCCCTGGACTCACAACTCAGCACACAGTGTATGCAATGATTCCCATTCAAGTCAGTGATAACAATACCAGGGCAGATAAAAATTTCACAATTTACCAAGAAAATTACTGTCACATGAGAGAGTTACAGGATAGAGGGCAGGGATGGTATGATGCTTTCTCATGTATTTTAAAACATAATTTCCTGTGAAATATCACATAGAGAGGCAAGTTTGGCTGTATTGCAGGTGGGAAATTGAATTTAAAAGAATCTAGATGGATCTTTGCATTGTGATTTTGTTTGTTTTGCAAAATAACAGGTTTAAAGAACAGCTGTTAAAATAAAAAATTAATTATGCTGGGGTCTGGACCCACAGTGTGCATCTGCCACAGGAAAATCTGGCATGCTGGGCTAGGAGATGCAATTTAAAAAAATCCTTATTCCTTAGGATACACAAATTAATTCTTCTCCTCCAAGAAAGAAGGGCAAAGTTTCCACACCGCTAGCTGTTTTGCATGCTAAACAGCGCTTGCTTCATGTATTGTATACAAAGAGGGTCACATTCACTGCAGAACACAGAATTAAGCAAACAAAATCACATTAAAGGAGATAATCTCTTTTTCTTTCAGTTATGAGCAAATGGATGTTACAGTATGCTTATATTTGTAAATATAAAGTCTGAAAACAAAAGAAAATACTGTATGGTCATTTAATTATCATTTTCTGCTGAGTATCTCTGAAAACATAAAAGAAAATACTATATGGTCAGTTAATTACCGGTTTCTGTTGAGAATCTTTCCAAGGGTCAATCTGACCAAAAACATAACAGATTTTTAAAAATTACTGAAAAGTGAATTCTGTCAAAGCCAAAATGCTGCCACATTTTCTCTGCTTGTGCTTTACAGAGTTTTCTAAAATCCAAATGTCAATGCATTACCCCAAACTTTTATCACGAAGAGCTGAGACAAAGCTTCATCATATGCTAATACGTAAACAAGAGCAAAATATGACTAAATGCTTCAATTAGAAAAGTTGCAATATTTCATTTACTGCTGGTTCAAAACAAATGAATGAGACAGTATGATGGCAGACACCTGCTGTACTTCTTACCCCATATTCCTCATCTACACCATCTCTGTGTGGTCCACTTCTAGAGCACAGAAGTCTCAGTGATCATGACTAGAGACTTCTAGCCATCATGGTATAACCTGCCTGCTCCCAGGGTAGAGTAGCTGTCCCTCAGTTATTTCCCCTTTACAGAGCCCAGGTGCTAGCAGACACCGCATTAACCTGAGCTGTGTTTGCAGTCACTGCGAACCATGACCACGTAGAACTACTGGGATCCAGCAAAGATTACATACCGCAAAGAGGGGACTGAAAGGACTGACCAGGTAGGCATGCAATGCCTCTTAAAGAACCTGAGGCCTTAACGTAATTCCTGCAGACAGGCAGATATCATCCATCTTGTAATTCCTGGTGACAGAAAAGGCCAAAAGTGATGTCTCTACAAATATAACTATTCAGGAAAACTACATTCCCTTTTTTCCGTGGCAAAGCAAGAAAAGATAACATGAAGCAGGGTTTTTTTCAGCAATGATCAATGTTACAGTTAATATTCTTTGCTTTCCATTTCTTGATGGTTTCAAAATACTTTCCTAGAACCTACCATCAGGAAGAAGGACTAAATAAGGTCTTCTCAAATCTAAGCTTCTTCATCTTTGTTTGGGTGAATGTTACAAGATACTCTGTGATGTACTGAGAGTACCTGCTTGGTGACAACAAAGAGCACCAGGAGGGATTCCTGTATTTAAAAAAAAACAATAAAAAAAATATATATTTTAAATATCGATACTGTGTCAAGCAAAAGAAAGATATAAAATCTGAGGCTGGAGGAGAGAGGTCCTGTGGCAGAATGAGCTAACCTCACCTCTCATCATACAAAGTGTCGAACACTTGAGTTGATTTTTCTTGATCTGTGATTATTTTCAGAGGTAATATTGACAGGACTGGGTTTAAGATCTCAAACAAATAAATTACACTGGGGAGAAGAGAAATGCTAGTTAACTCCAAGTTTCTGAAGGCAACTTGAGCCTTGATTAAACAATCTTCAGGACTAACAGAGCATTTTTTTTCTTTTTTCTCAGAAGAAATTGGGAAATTGATCCAAAAATAATCCAGGAAACGAAATTCCTTTGAAATTGAGAAAGTGAAGGAACTGGATTTTGCCTGGTATAGAAGTGTAGAGGTAAACTCTAGCAGCACATGGTGCATTTGAGCACTGACACTGAAGGTTTCTCAGTCACCACATTCTGCTATGTGTGAAAGAGAAAAGGATTTTTCTCTGTCATTGACTTATCAAGGTGTATGACACCCATTACTAAGTTTTTCTTTGCAAATTATCTCTGACAAGAAACTAGAAATGGTGATGGGAACTGAATGACACAAACAAGGTATGACATTTAAAAATCAGGCTTGGATTTTCTTCAGTCCCATTGAAGCGCCTTTGCTAAGAGACCATCTTTTTTCTCAAGACACAGGAATACAACACCTTGTGAAAGCCATCCCCATACAAACCAATGCATCATGAATTTCCTTGGGCTTCTGAACATGGTCAGTTAAGGTCATACATAATGGATCTTCCTCACAGAAAGAGCTGGAGGAATGTTTTTACTTCTAGGATATCTGCTAGACACATTCTTGTCTATCCACCCTTCTGTATTAAAACTCTGATATCAGAATTGGATAGCAAGAATATTTAAACCGATCAAAATAAAGATGATCTACCTGATTTTTCTAGAGTGGTTTCAGAACATCTTATCTGCTCCACACATAATGCCTAAAACAGGCACATAGGTGCTAACTGTAGAAGTCTGTGAATAACAATAACATCAGAGATGATGGGAAGTGATTAAACAGTAGGCCTGGTCAAGGGAAGAGAGCATTCTAGGAGAATTACCTCCAAAAATTGGGAATAACATGAATATTTCAGAGAATGGATATGGAAGTAGATTCCAGCAGTTTTCTGAGAGTTTCGCTATTATCAGAAAGAGCTTTTTGCCAGAAAGTGAAATGAGGGCATTTTGATGCAGATTGTGAGTTTTGCCATGACACAGAGACAGAATAGATTTATTTTTTTACTTTTAACAACATTAGATGGGCTGAAAATGGTTAAGTAATGATACTAAAATCTGTATTTAAAATGTAATTCAGTTCTGTAATTATATTTCTTATGCATGGAGGCAGGAATAAACTAAAGGAAGAACCTATTAGCCCTTTTGCATGTATAATTGAACATGTTTGATATTACCAGGTAACCTTTGTAAGTAACTGGCTTTGAGTTTATGCAAAGAAGTGAACACTTTGAATACATAAATAACAATAAGAGCAGATAGGTTTTTGATTTTGTATTCTGTTCTTTTCTTGTTTGTGTCTGTTAGATGCAGTCAGACATCCCTGGCTTTATTTGGCCATCCATAGAAACATCTGAAAGATCTGACTTTTGCATCATTTGGGTGCAGTAATGAATAAGAACTGACATCAAATATCAATATTATTGGCCCAGCTAAATGGTAGCTGACATCCAACTGGACTGCTGAAGAGGTAAACAAAATTGAAATTTTGTTTTTGTTTAAAAACTGTCTGACATTATTCGTCCTTCAGTAAATCAATGGAAGAATGACCTAAATGCTGTTTGTATTTTGGCATGAAGAGGTAAAATTGGGCAGTTGCTATCAAGCACATTTTTTATAGCCTTTTAGGTTTTTCTAATACAAACTGTAATACCAAAAAAACTTTTTTAAGGAAACTTGGTAACCTCTTTAATTATTTCTTAACCTGCAAACATCATATAAACACAGCATGGCAGATACAAACACAGGTGAATGATAACCATACCCTTATTTGAACACACATAGATACACACACATAAGGGAGCAAATTTTATTCTACTTTAAATTCATAATGATTCATCCAAGCATCTATAGTCTTTAAACTTCATTAGTGTAGGTGATACGCCAAACTGGGAAAATGCTGTGCGAAGTATGTGCAAAACTTACTTCAAATGCTGTTTAGGCCATAGTTAGACTTTATATTACCTGCCAACATTCAAGAACCAATCACTAGCTCTGGTATGAACTCTACTGTATGAAATGACATTGTTTTCCCCTAGTTGTTGATCAAAAAGATGTACTAATGTGAAAATGTTAGGAGTTTAATTTTTTCATCTTTGCATGAATTATGCAGATGCATAGTATCCTCTCCATAATTACCCACAACACAGAAAGAGAGGGCCTGGGCTGACTTGGACATTCCTGCCTTGATGTCCAGAGGTAGGCACTTTGGTAGCAACGGGGCTCCCTCCACCACCTTTTGCCCACCATGAGCCTACGTTTGTGTAGTCATATGGAATCCAACAACTAAATGGGGTCATGTCAGATCCCAATAATATTGAAAAACTAGGGAAATTACTTTGCCTCTTAGGTGCAGTCTCACCTGGGTTTCCCTAGGGAGGGTATATTTGCTTTCCCAGGTAAGGTATGTTCACATGTATCTTTTACTGCATTCAGAGCTTTTGAAGAGAACTGGAGCACACACAGTAGCCTCTAAAAAAGCATCCTTACAAGCACATGCATATATTTCAACTCAGAGTCTTAGCCCTCAGTGGAAAAGAAACATCTAAAACATTTTTCTCTACAAAGTTAGATGTGTTATGGGGACATGGGAGTAACGCTAACTTCTAGGAGGAAAGACGCATTTTTCTATGTCCTCAATCCAAAACCAGCTATATGGCTTTTGCTTAAATTTTTTGCAAACTTTCCACAGGCAGAGAACCAACTTGGAAAACCACAGACTTTATACACTGCTGAAACTGTTATCTTTCAAGTCTTGACATAACCATGACTACAGAAGTTTCTGTCAGGGTAATATGACTACCTGCCAGATTCTCCAGAGAGCTCATGTCCCAGCAAGGCAGCCTCCAACAAATGGCCATGTTTCAGGCGCCAGACTGGCAGTTATGTTCCATAGAGAAATGGCTAATTATGGAATCTGAGCACTATTAATAGCTCTGGCTGTGAATGTTGCCCACTTAACAAAAAACTATTAACTACAGTTTCAGAAGCGTGGTATAGTAAATAACCCAGATTTCATCAGTTTCACAGAGTTTAATGAGGATTTTTTCAATTTGTATAAATGCATTATTCTTTTTTTCCCCTTCTGCCTCATGCAGTTCTCTTCCCCTAAAATAACCCTTAATTTTTGGACACCCTGCCTGGATAGCTCTCTGATCTAACTGGAAATTTTCTTCTTTGTTCTTGTATTTTCTTGACAGGACATTGTGTAATTAGAATTTCATGTCCTTTCAAAATGCCTTTGGGCACTAAGCAGCCTGAGACACAACAATCACCAGCCCACTGAAGTGACTTAGGAGCCTACTTAAACTGACCCATATCCTAAGTAAAAAAAAAAGTGACTCTCCTGGGACGTTTCATATTACAGCACTGAATCCATAGAGTCCGACCCTATAGACAAGGCTTCTGACAAGGCATGGAATCTGCAGACCCATGACATTAGGATATATATATAAAAAAAATAATAAATCCAGATCAGATTCTGTCAGCAGTCAGCCTTCAGTTTTGCCATTTCAGAGTTAAGAAACCAGACTTTTCCAACAAATCTTTGCCTGGCTGCAGAGCTTCTTTGGCCAGGTCTAACCATGAGGCTTTCTGTTGGCCACTCTGGAGGCGATGTTGCACCTTTGCCCAAATAGTCCCTGATCAATCTCCAAAATCTTCCCTGTGAAATTATTGCTGAAAATACTGTTTCTATAAAAAACTTTTTTCCTCATAAAACATGCATCTTTCAACAACAAAACTGTCACTCAGAACAATTTATTCAGCTTGCTTAGGGTGGAATATTTTAATTTCTTAGTGGGCAACCACTAGAGGGTAAAAAAATAGTTCTCTGGTGCTATATTTGGTTGGAATATAGCCCTTGCTTTGCTAGCCAGCCAATGTGACAACTGTAATTTGTACAACTCCTGACCAACTACTTAGTCTTTTCAGTAGTTTTCCAGTACATACAGAGTTAATTTATATAACTGCAATTACAGCTTCTGAAATTATATTCCTCAGTCAGTTTAATCAATGCTGCACTAGATGTTTCCATTTTTACTAATTCAATCACTGAGAATGTCAACCAATGATTTTAGTCTAGAGTTTAATGCCAACTATAATATTCTTTATCAAAATAACATGCTTATCTGGAAGATTATCAGCACACAGTCTTTCAGCTTCCTGTTAATCATTATAGGTCACATCAGAGCATGAGGTTCTTTGTAAATACTCCTGTTAAAAGCAGTGCAAAGTATTACTATGGTATTATCCTCATAATCCGTGCTACTGTTAAACACTCTTTGTTCTACACCACAGTGTTTCAAAATACTGAGGGGCAGATCGTGCCTTTCAAATATACAGATACATGCATGCAGCCAAGGAAGAATTAAGATGCCCTGGGAATTCCTATTTCCCTCCTTTACGTAAGCTTATCCCACACTTTCTGTTATGTCAGCCCCTAGGGTCTGTCCTATAAACACATAGGGTTGACATAAGCAGTCGGTAAAGCAGTAGCTGATACTGAACAAGAGGAGAATATTCACCATCTCCTACAGTAAAAAATAATACCTTGCTCTACTTGTAATGAAAGTGGCAGTGAGAGCACAGGGAGCAGGTATACCGCTGAGGTATTTTTTAGGAAAGATGGTCCCTGAGAGAAAAGAGTGCAAGTGGTAGCAGAAATCAGCACATGCCTCTCCACTTGCACACCAGTTTTAAAGAGCAATATGGCCAGGAGAACTACAAGAATCACAAATGTTCTGATCATTTCAGAATATTTCATATCACCTCAAAGAAACGTTTTGGAAAAATTACTTCCCTTCCAAAGTTAACATTCAGATCACAGTCTGTCACTGTGCTGCGTCTGGCTGAGCCCCATAGCAGCCCTCGCAGTGCTGTGCTTGTATCAGTAGCTACAAAGGTGGTGATAACCCACCAGTGTCTCGACTTCTGCTGAGCAGTGCTCATCAAGGCTGTCACTCCAACCATCTCCCCCTCTCACCAGTAGGCTGGGGGTGGGCAAGATCTAGGGAGGGGACATAGACAGGACAGCTGACCCAAAGTGACCAATGGGACATTCCTCACCATATGACGTCTGCTCAGATATAAAAGCTAAGAAAAAGGAGAAGGAAGGGGGGGGACGTCCTTATTTACAATGTTTGTCTTCCAGAGCAGCCACTACTTGTACTGAAGTCCTGCTTCCCACCAAACGTCGCCTGCTGATGGGAAGTAGAGGATAACATCTTTTCTTTTCCTTTGCCTCTGTACACGTAGCTTTTGCTATTGTTTCATTAAACTGACTTTATCTTGACCCACAATTCCCCCCCCCCCCATCTTATTTTCTCCCCCCCCCTTCTGCTGAAGAGGAGAGTGACAGAGAGGCTTGGTGGGCACCTGGCATCCAACCAAAGTCAACCCACCACAGTCACCAATCCCAAGCAGAATGATTCTTTTTAGACAACAACTAAAAAATTAACCATCCAGGAAAAAAAACCCAGCAAATTTAATTTAAGTAACTAAATGATCATTACAAAGGAGAATGGCTTAGATATGCAGTAATGAAAGGAGAAAGGAGGTAGGTGCAAGGAGGGGGCAGCTTTATTGTAACAGTATCTGGGACTCTGCTCTGGCTGGCAGGTGAATGTCACACTAAACTGCTCTAGAAGTCATTACTAATACTGAATTCAGCTACAGAGGTATCTATTTCACCAAGAAGCATGACAGTATTTACCAGAGCAAGGATCATGATGATTAGAAAAAAAAAAAAAAAAAAGCAAATTTGTATGCAGTTTACCTTCATGTTGAATGTAGCATGATTACAGGAATGCAGGTGACCATAGAATGTGTAAACACGGAGCCCCTAGGAATTAAACATAAAAAGAAAGCAATTAAATAGGTTATAGTGATATAAATTATTCTACACCCTTGTAAATAGACCTTGATTTTACGGCTATGTGCAAACCAAGGCACTCTGTGTGCTAAAAAACAGCTCCTGGTTGCTTGAAGAGGAACAGTTTTCTCGCAATTACTAAGGATATATCTATCTCCTTACTTCACATAATAGCTAGCAGGAAAGGTGCATTCAAACATCACAAAAGAAAGCCATCTCCCTTGCCAGAGGGTTTGAATTAAAAGGTGTAATCACTATGTCCATAACACTGAGCTCTTGCTCTTGGGCAGTGATTCAGTACCTGTCTCTTGATATTCCACACACACCGTTAAAGTCTTCCTTAAGGAATCACAAGCATGAAATCAAGATTAATTATCTTTTGTCATCTTCCACATTAGCCCGTAAGTGACCTACATAATGCAGTAACATATGTCAGATGTCATCACTGATATCTGACTTACTCTCCCAGTACAGGAGGCATCCAACCACAGTACCTCCTGCTAAAAAACCCAGTCTTCAAGATGGGACACTTTCAAGACCTCTAAAAATAGGTGTGCTTCTCTGTTTTCATAAAAAACACTGTCTTCATGTGTAACAGTAATAAAAATACTTTCTATTAAAAGTGAACACCAGCTTTGAACAGTGTAATCATATCCTGAAGAACAAGTTTTCACTCTAAGTTGACATTTTATTGAAAGACAATTTGTTGCACTTTCTGGAGAGATGAAAGAACCCAAACCCAAGATGTGAAATTCCTCTACGCATCCTCGTACTCTGTCTTTGTACTTATTCTAGCTTGAATCAATCTCTCAGGAGCAGGGGTAGCATAGGTTAATCCTACCTCTGTCATGCTTTTAGTGTTTATACCATCAGCTTAACTCCATTTTAATTCTCCCAAACCACCACCAGAAAAAAACAAAAAAAAATCATTCCTACTCTGACACAAGATATTTCAATTCTCTTTCTCACTGACAAAACCTCCTATATTTTTACCATCACCATGCTTTATCAGTATATTCTCACTGTTTGCAACGAGTCCTTTCAGGAAAGTAGTTAATGAGGTTTGACCACAAAGTAATTCTGAAGGGACAGTACTCAATAATATTGTGTAGTTCATATTACATCTCTGAACCATTTAGGAGAACTCAGTCCAACAAAACAGCCGTTAAAGGGGATTAGATAGCTGTTATAAATACCTCAGGGGTTAAGAGCAAAGAGGGAAAAGAGCTATTGAAGCTGAAGAGCAGTGTTGACACAGGAACATATAGGTATTCATTATCTACAGATAAATTTCAGCTGGAAATTAGAAAACAGTTGTCAAACAGTGAGGTATGAAAACTCCCCTCCACTCCAAGCAGTGGGGATAAAAAAAATCTCATTAATTGTAAGAAGCTGCTTGAAAAGTATGGAAAATGATTTTCTGCCTGTGATCTTTTGTCTGAACTTGGAGACTAAGGAGACTCTTTCCAGTCTTGTTCATGTGGCATTAGAATACAAAACACTGATAAAGCCCAGCATTTAATGCTTCACAGAATTCCTTTTATTTAAAAAAAAGTCACCAAAAAACAGGCAGCAGGCCAGTTTGGCAAGTGCTACTTTGTACCTTACTGTATTTTTCATTTACCTCTCTGTCTTGAAGTAGTCTCTCCTTCAAGGCCACATATGCTATTGAGATTAAACTAGGAAATTTGTATTATTCCCATGGAAGGATTGCAAGACAAACATAACAAGAAAAATAGGCTCTGGACTGTTAAAAGGAATCCACTATCTTTAAAGAGCAAGCACATCATCTGCTTTAAGCATGAAAAGGTTGCCAGACTGCAGTTCTTGAGTTCTCCATAGTTTGCAACAGATTTGCAAGGGGAAAAAGTGCTACAAAAAAAACACCCAAAAGCTTGCATATTTACATTATTTCTAAATTATATAATACAAACCAATAAATCCTGATAAAAATAAAATTTAAATTATTATTAGCCAATTATAAATTCACTGTTGGAATAGAACTGTCATTACACAAAATTCCCCAAGATTGACACAGAAATCAAATTTGATAAAGGTAACATAGTAGGCAACCAAGATAACCAAACATACATGAGCAGTCCAGCAAGAAAAAATTCCAGGGACATAAAATCTACTTTATGACCTAGCAGCAGTATCAGTTGTGCCCAGGCCATGATAACAAACCAAATAGTGCATGTTTTGCATGGTAAATGTAGCCCTTGTAAGAATTTTGCTTAGTGGGGCAGAGAATTTACCCCCAGACACTTTCAATTACCAATACATACACAGTAACTTTGCTAGCACAAAGAAGAAAAAGAAAAAAAAAAGAAAACCACATGGATGCCATGACACAAAATTAATATGAACTTTCCGATTTTCTTTCCATAAGTCACTTCAGTACAAAGCAACTGAAAAGGATTTTAATAATAGTAATAAAAATAATAATAAAAGCTAGACAAAGGCAATGGCTCTGTAAAGTGTTGCCCAATACTATCACTGAAAATTTCCAAAGTGCCACTTTATTTTTATTCAATGCATAGCTAGTGTTTTCTTTACCCACACCAGGAAATCTGAGTTCTGCAGACATAAATGCCATAAAAACAAAACTGGAAATCTTACTATTTAGCTGTAACACCCCAGCAAAATCAAACAGTCATATTCTCTGGATCAGAGCTCATGTTAAGACAGCACTGAGCTTTCAGCATCAAGAGCTCAGCAGTAAGTTAATGACACCCCTTTTGCACACGCATTCTGCTTTTCAGTCATTAATTATAAAATAATCTAGTGTAACACCACCAGGACCCCTGCTTCATTTGGTGTGGGACTGAACAGGGTGTCTATATACCAGGCATAATCTCCCTTGGAGTGAAGTTTGGAGCATCTCTTCTTCAGTGCAATTCCACTGGAGCATCTTGCAAATTGGTCCCTGGCTTACTAACAGCTTCTTGTCATCCAGGAACCAGCTGTATGCATCTGCCTTTTAAGTGAATTTTTTTAAGATTCAAGACTAGCCAGTGCAAACACCTGGGACTTGTATCACAAGGAAAAGAGCAGAGGAAAAAGGAGGATCTTGTCTTAATGCTAGGGGAGTTGTCAGTTTGGAAAATTATGCTTCTTTGCTGCTACCTTCAAGGTCTCACTGACAGAGACAACATTATCACAAGTCTAGAGTAGAAGAAACAACAAAACATCAGAATAGAACTCTGCAGCTGTAAAAAGGCCAATTCTTTCCATATTTAACCCATAGGGTTTATCCAGCCTCCTTGCATATGACTCTTGAGCAGTATAAAGGGCAGTAAATTACTGAGAATACATTATTATTGTTATCCGAGTCATCAGGTCTTGATTGAAATATTAATGGAAGAAGTCTCAGTTCTATTCACTCCTTGAGCTGCTGCCCAATTACATTAATAACCATACATTCGTCCTTTGCAGAAAATACACAGATAACAGCAACATTCAAAGAAAACAAAATATAGTGTTCTGCATTGTTGTTGGGTTTGGGTTTTTTTTAATGATTATGCACACATGCACACACACATATAATTTTCCAGTTTGAAACCCAGAAATTAACATTAGAATCAGCTGTTAGAAACACCATGACATTATCTTATGGAGCCTATCAACGTCTCAGCTTCCACCGAACACAGACATTAATTGCCTGCCTTGGACTGGAGCTATATAAAAAACTTCAGATAGTGAAAACATTTTTTTTCTTTTTTAAATGCAATTCAGTATCGTAGATACCCTGACCTTTGGAACTATGGATCTGTGAACAGTAATCCTGCTGCAAAAGTGTAGTTAAACAAGGAACCTAAATTTAAATGATTTTTTGTTCTTACTTTCACAGGATAAAAGCCCAAGATTTTGGAATCAATAGTGAAATTCTGCTGTAAATCCTTCCTATTGTGTCCACATAGATACACAAATACCAGGGCAACAGAAGACAGGCTGAAGGCAATCATAGTTAATACACTACAGCTTGTTTGCATCTGTAGAATTAAGTTAATCTATTAACTATGTAACACAGCAGCTGAATCCTCCTATACTTACTTTGATTACCAGTTTAGCAGCAACAACAACAAACTCCCAAACCTAACAAGCCATAATTCAAGCACCTTTGGAGAAAGCATGCAGCCAAAACCTGTTGAGCATCATTTAAAAACTGCTCATGTTTTTTAAACTCTGCTGTTTTTTTGATTATTTTTTGGATTTTGAATACCCTGCTATACGTGAAAGGCTGACATGAACAAACTTACTTTGCCAAATTCAAAAATCCATTAGAACAAGCTGAGTGTAATACGCTAGGTGCAATATGTAATTATCTATATTAATTTGATATGATATGAGCTTTTAGATAACAGCATCTGAATATGAGGTTTAGCTAAATAGCCTTCAGATAAGAGATTTATTTGTAATTTCTTGGTTCATTTAGAAATTAACTCAAAAAAATATGTTCATTTAGAAGGACTAAACTAAGAAAACTGTTCAAACCACAAAGCACTCAGCAGTGGAACTGTTCATCTCATTCTCTTTATCAAAACCACACAAAACCTCCTGACAGTTTCTCATGAAAGGTTTAATTTTGAGGGGAAAAAACTAGTACCTTGAAGGAAAATTCTGATTTTACATAGGTGAAATTTGTCCAGAAAGTCAAATAATCTAATACTTTGGAAGCTCACTTCACCAAACTTGAACTTTTCCTAAAGCAAGTGTCATGTTAAGTGTACCATGATTACCAACTTCTGACTCATTGGGGAAGGTCTAACCTTTCTCCGTCTCCCTTGCTGAATATGGCCAAAGGCTTTTCTTTTTACAGCAAAGTGCAAAATTAAAAGCATGACTCCTACTCAAATCCCTGCCTTATTCATGACATAGTCTGTGTGCTTGGTGTACCTATGCTTTGCATCAGCAAGGCACTAGCAAGCTCTGAAGGAATTGTGTGACATATCCAGCAGAACTGTGGGCTCTGAAGTCACTCCACACTGGGGGGGAACTGCCTGCATTGTTGCCTTGAGGTAGGTGCACTGGAAACATCAAAAGGGGTGTGGATCTCTTTATTAGAACACAAGCCATAACAAGGTAATTTTTTAAAGGGAGAAAACTCACTTTCGTGAGATATGACAAGTGAACACAAAAACTGGCGGAAAAATTCTAAAAACACCTACCCTCTCTACCTTTGCAAGATAGCTCCTTTCTTTCAGCCTCCTCTCAGCCCAGCCTGTAATAACTCACTTCAGCAATTTCCTGCATCACACGAAGTCTGTGCGTGTTCCCCGCAAGGCCAGCCCAGCTGCTCACAGCAAGAGCTGCTCTCTTCTCCATCTGCCCCATCCCATCTCATCCAGAGGGCACCACTCAAAGCAAGGCAAAAATGCATCCATCCCCCAGCTATCCTCTCAGGGGCTCTTACAAGCACATGACGTACGGTATCTGTATAGTAAGCAGTGAAAAAAATTGTAAAACAATTTTGCCATCTGTCACCACAGGTTTTACTTGATAACCTTAAGCACAAAACCCTCAGCACAGAGTTTGCTTCTGTTCTCCTTGCTTGGAATAGAGCCTGGGGGGAAAGTCATGCGGAGAAGACTCTTTCCTGATGTTAGACCAAGGGCAACATCAGGCCAGGGAATTCCTCAGATGTTTTGTAATCCTGTACTTGGGGAATAAATTTGCAAGTCATTTGTGTGCCTTATTACAGAAGGATTCACAGACGCAGGTACATACACCAAAGCTGAAGCACATCAGCTGTTGGGTTGTCTGCTATTATGGTGCTCTCCCTTTCTCACAGACAGCTTTTTTTGAAATCATTATTATTATTTTACATTTTATTCACTACATCTTCCTAAAGAAGCAAAAGAATTTTGAATGTCTTTAAAATGCATGAACTTACATAACAGCTTCTATACTGTGAAACATTAACAACTTGAGAAAGCGTTTTTCTAAAGCTGGTAGGTAATAGGAACTAGAAATAGAGCTCTGCCTGCCAGCTAAGCCTAACACCATGCTTTTCATCACAGACTAGCCTTCCTTTCACTTCAGTTACCTGCTACTAAAAATATGGAAAAAAACTGAAGTAACCTTGCTGTGGGACACTCCTGAATTATCTCATTTTTCTGCATCTGAACTTTCACACGGACATAGCAGTATGTCTTTTGCACTCAACATGCAGTCATATTCATTTTTCTTAATTAAGAGGAAAAGTGTGTTTCTAGGCCAAGACCTTGTATGCTAAATCTGTTCAAAGTGAACCTCTAAGGCTCTCAAAAAACCCACTAAAAATCGGAGTTATAATAGTAGAAATGCTGACAGATTATCTTCTTGCCAGCATAATATAACCTGACTCTAAGATGAATGTTTCATGAATTAAAAAAAGTTGAAAAAAGCTCCTCTGTTCAGCTTTGTTCTCAAGATGAAAGTAAATTATCTTTTGGTCTTCCACTGACACTTGGATTTTTGTACTGCCGTCTGTGGAAACCTGTAACCACAGGCAGTATTTAAACAGACATGACCGTGTGGGATTCTCTCCTCACTAAACTCCTGTAAGAGCCATCAAACTTCTACCTATACAAGGAGGGAAAAAGGTTTTATAGCAAGCAGATACCTTCCTGTACCTGCTTCTGTGAAGAGAGACAGAGAAGTCATCTCTTCTTGGAGAGATCACACACAAGTGCAGTTCACCTGCACGGCCATGACAGACCATTCAGGGATGGGGAAGGAGAAATTTCTTTGCTAGACCCATCATTCCTTTAAAAGAAAATAAACAGGAAAAAAAATCCCTCAAAAGTATTTAAATTCTTTCACTAAAAGCAGACTTGTATATTATTCCCCTGGTTATATTGGCAGATGGCTTCAGCAGCAGAAGCTACTGCATCTTAATAAGGATTTGTAAGGCAGGTGAACATACATCACCCTGTCAGCACCAAAAAAGCCAAATTCAGTAATTGCATTCCTCCTATCCAATGTAATTCTTGGCGTTTAAATGTTCTAGCGAGGGAAGGATCAGCGGTGCAAGAACAGGGATGGCCAGGGAAATCCAGTATGCTGAAGCCCATTAGCTGCAGAATTCTCAGTGTGGGATATGGCCTTTTCCCCACAGAATTAGGCAGGCCATTTTTAACATAACTAGAGTTGACTTTAAATAAACTTGGTATTCCAAAACTTTGCAAAACATACCAACCATTTTCAGGAGAGTAATGCATGAATGACAGAAACCTAGCAGGACTGTCTCATATTAAATGTTATGAGCTCTATTGCTTTAATGTAAAAAAGATCAAAAAGACGAATTACAAATGAGCGGAAGTTGCTGGTGGAATGTAACTGGCAAAGTTACGAGTGGAGTGAAAGCACAGAAAAGAAATACAACAGAACTTCTGTTGGCTTTGAAAATGAAGTTACATGAAAGCAAAATAAAACAATGAATGCATCATTTAGTTTTATATGAGAAAAGGTGAGAGGGCTACATGCAAACCCCTTTCTTCCTTCCCACCTTTAAAGGTAGGAGGTGTGAAATCTAAGTTGCATTCTTGGAAAGTTTTTACTTTTCCTCTGTTCAGCCGTGAACAGCACATGGCCTGCAAGAAAACTGCAAAAGACATGAGACGCTGTTCAGCTGTATATAGTTCAGCTTCTTCACACATACGGTTCC
Source organism: Falco punctatus (assembly GCF_963210335.1). NCBI lineage: Eukaryota > Metazoa > Chordata > Aves > Falconiformes > Falconidae > Falco > Falco punctatus. Next base: position 9,614,107 of record NC_137588.1, read on the forward strand.
CACATCTGAATCTAACACTCCTGTGCACTGTCTTTAGCATCTGCACTCAAGATTTGTTTCTTTACCTGCTAATCCCACTCTGGTCCTGTAACAAAAGTCTTAAATCTGCAACTGAGCAAAGCAACATCATGCACTATCTTCTGATCTTATCTGAAGATGAGAAGTTGAGTATCAGTCTGAAGGATTTTAGTGCTCTTAAAAACTGAAGCTCAATTTTGGTTCAATTGCCAAACTGTTGAGTTACGTGAATTCATACCAGAACACCAGTTATTTTTCCTAACAAGAGCAAGGAAAAAATAAGTGTTTTTAACTGAAAAAGACTATAAGGCAAAAGCAAGTACATACACAACTGTGATTACTAAATAAACAAATGAGGTAGCCCAAATGTTTAGAAAAAAAGAAAAAAGTAAAAGCTAAAGAATTTCTTCCCTTCAAAGAGTCAGCATAAATCCGGAGTAAGCCAATAAGATCAAAGTTATTACTTGTCTAACAGCCATTTGGAGAGTGTGTAGTTCTATCGGTATAAACAAATCTATAAGCCTCCTGCATTCACACTGCAAATTTTGTTTTGGCAGTCATTACGCATCAAATGCATCTCATCCAAATTTTAAGTGGCAGATGCACAGAATGAAAATACCAAAGAGAGCGGAGAAAAAAAAAAGAGGGCAAACTTAACAGACCGTGTCTGCAGTTCGCTTTTGTTAACCTGCAACTGCTGAATAGCACTCTTGAAGTCACGTTCTTCTTCAATCTCTATTTTCCCCATTACCCAACAGGAAGGGATTGACTAGTTCCCAATAGGAGTCCTGGCAAAGAAACTGGTATCTGAATGGAAATGGAAGGCACACCACTTGCTCACCATGATGCAATTTTCCCAACTTCTGCTGCTTTGGGAATAACAGTATTGCTGACCTGAGGGACCAAGATCAGAGAAGAGAACCCAGATTATTTGGCTAGAAACACTGAAGAAGTTATCCATTGGAAAAAGAAGTCACTGAAATAAATAAATAAAAAGAAAAATTAACAGTTTATTTTTAAAAGTCTTTAGATTTCAAAATTTTTGGGGAAAAAAAAATCACCAATGGAAGAGGAGAAAACGTTGAAATTGGCTCTTACAAACACACTGTCCATAGATCCTATACAACAGATCCTGCTTGCACTATCTACAGACTCTGATTGAAAGGAACAAAAAAGGATTGTGAATGCCTATTGAAAATATTCCTAATCTTCTGCAATTTCAAATTCAGAACTTTGCAAGTATTCAAAATGAAATTCATGTCAATATTTTCAAAAGTGAGATTTTCTAGAAAAAAAGAGAAAGTAAAGCAGAAAGATCTGGGTAGCAATGGAAATAGTTATATTTTTTAGCAAGTGTGCTGAACTTCTAAGTTTTCATTAGCATTCAAAACACAAATACTTAATTACTATCTCAGTATCTCAGTAATATGATGGTTAAATTCCATTACATTTAGGAATGGGCAAACTTTGTCTCATAAGCTTGCATACTTTATATGCTATGGGCCTTACACGTCGTTGGTTTCTCTTAGATAAAATACAGGTATTGCATGAAGCGACATCACCTTTTTCTCACTGCCTTATGCTACCACAAGGACATACCACAAAATGAAACAGATGTGGGTCCTACTGAAGCTGATGACAACATTATTCCCAGTTTCACTCAGAGAATGAGGGTACTTTGTAATGCCTTTGCTAGAAAATAACACCTGCCACCTGACGTCAGGTTTCATTGCATATGAAATTACCTATGCCAATAAATATGCTTATGCTCAGACCAATAGATGTCAAAACACATCCTTTTGACTTTTGACATACAAAGCAATCCTACTAGGAGTACCTTGCTGAACCTCAGCCTAAGGAATACCAATATTACTCTTTTACCATAGTGCTGCTCCCAGTAGAAACCTGCACTCAGTCTTGGTGGGAAAGGAATTAGGCAAAACACCAATTTTGAAAGTCCCACCTGTTTTATAGAGTTTATAGATTACTTCAAAGAAAAAATACTTTAATCATTAAAAATAAAACCTAGTGGTTTAGCTGTGTTAAGCTTATTAATATTTCCCAATAAACTTAATGACTTAAATGAAAAAGGAATAAATATTTTTTTAATCCATCAATAGTGGCATTGTATCTGGTGACTGGACACACAGGACTACAGAGTATGCCACTATTTATGTAATTTTCAAAGAAGTGCATGTAGAGGGCTGTAACCAGAAAATCTTTGCTGGGAATATCCCACAACAAAACAAATGTCATAATAAGTTATGAATACATACATACAAAAATATATAGTCCTTCATGTGCAATAAGAAAAATCGAATAATGAAAGTACTGAAAAAAATTATTTCAAAGCAATATGAACACTTTCCCCAAAACATTTTTGTCTGGTGCTAACAAGGTTATTGGAGGCAGGGGTGATAAGAACATTTAGCATTTGAGAAGCAAGAGCTCTTCATCTGTTTTAGCACTGTTTTCCCAAGATGCTCACATCATGGCACAAGGCTGTAGAGAAACTAAAGAGAAGTAAAACTCCTGGAAGCCTTTTCAGAGACCTCTTGTAAAATTACAGCACGATTAAATTACCTCTTGAATTAAAAAAAAAAAAAAAAAGTTTCGTACAAAGTTCAGCCTGTCAGAGTTGCCAGGATTAGATCAGGGACCAAATGTATTATGCCTAAGCTCAGTGCTGTATAAATATTAGATCCATTATTCAAACAGCTCACAGGACACCACACACTTGATTTTACAATGACAAAAACTCCCCATGAAATATCTTTCCTGGGATTTTTCCTTAGTAAGGGTGGCGGTATCTGAGCAGAAAGAAAAGGTAAACAGCAGGTTCCCATTAAAGGAGTTATATCATGTATGTAGCCTCAGACGAAAGGATTCCAGCATTTGGGTTTTGTGAGTTATTAACAGCAGCCTGCTCTGTAATTGTCAGTGAAATAATCTCATTGACACATACAAGTTAGGAAATAGAGGTCTCATTAACAAAGCCTCTAGCCTTTATTAGATCATATAAATAACCAAGAGAGCCTGCAAAAGATCGATTACAGCTTTTAAACGTTTATGGAATCAGTGTTTAATTAAGACAATTTTAATATGCAAATCAAGCCTAATTATCATCATTTGTTAATGTTAGTCTGCCTGGGCTCTAAACAGCTTCAGCTGCAAATATGGTAACAGTATCATATTTTTGCTGTGTTTTTTCCTAGGAAGAATTGCAGAGGAAACAACCAAGTTGCACTACCAGTATGCACGAAGGCTTCCAAAACCACATTTCCATTTACCATTTGGAGATGAAGGTCAAAAAAGTGCTCAACATAGCGTAAAATCTAGCTGAAATGTTATGCATTTCTTCACCCACTATTTTGTAGAGTGCTTTAATTAATGTCTTTCCTTCAAAGTAACCAACCCCTCCGGGAGCTTCTTTTGATGAAAATCTGCCCGTGTTCAATGCAGTGATTGAATAGAAGGGTTTCTTACACAGACTGCTGTTACTCAGAAGCTGATGTTGGGACTTTTTTTCTTCCTACCTCCTCTGCCCCAGGAATGGTAACCCTCCTATGCTGAGAAGCCGCAGCATTACGGCAAAGCCCCTGGAAATTAAACGGTGAAGCAAACAAGAAAAACACAACCTTCAGCAACATGATGGGAGGAGCAGCTGGGGAAGAATACAAAACAGCAAGGGAGAAAACCAATGTTTCTGCTCTGATTCTTGAAGATGTAAAATTAAAGACTCAAAGTCCCCGTGAATTTGTTTGGGGAAAGAGGGTGGGGCAGCTGCAACACAATCCTGGTAAAAATCATTCCCTTTTCCCGACACTGCTGCTCTCCTGCACCACAAAAAGCTGCACTGACTAAAATGAAGAAAGAGAACCACTCATCATTGGGCAGTATTGATTTGCTGTTGAGTGCTTACACATTGACAGCAGGGGAAATACAAAATGTTTCTGTTCGCAACATTTTACAATACAGAAAGTCACTTCTGTATTTTTCTTTGCCATTATGCTTTCTTTCCTCATATTCCCAATGCTTTGTACCCCACAGATGCTAAGCTGTCAGTTGGTTGAAGGTAAAAGGAAAGCTTTCTACTTTTACTTATTCTGTAATATATTTGGTATTTCTAAGTAAATTAAGTCGTCTTTGGGGGGAAAAAAAAAAAAAAAGGATATGCAGTTACAATAGGCAATGAGTCTTTCAAGACAGAATGAATAAAAATGTAATAACCAGAGTAGAAATAAAATACAAGAGAGAACTTGAAAAGCCTCCACTTCAAATGGGAGCACACCGGCTTTCACCCTGTGTCTTGACTGACTAGATGATGAAAGGACTTCATACAGAAACCACACTTGGGTACAGCGCAGAGCCATGGTTGGGTAGAGATCTGTCAGGCAATCACTTCCCAGCTCCATTTTGAAATGTTCTCCCTAGAGACGGTATTGGAGAATGGGTCGTTCATTACAACCTGTGCATGCTCTTGCCAACACAGTAAGTCCACACAGAAGTTGAGCTAGGCTGGGGAACAAACCCTTATATCGCAGAGTCACCTAAACAGTTGTGAACCTGCAGGCAATGAAGAATCAAGACACAGAATACAAAGGTGTTGAAGGGGCTGCCGAGACAGCTGGCAGGTGCTGATGCTGGATTTATAGCATGTTTCCCCTGAGAGCTGTGTGCAAAGGCATGGGGTTTCTGCACGGACTAACAATGATTGTAGGAGCTGCCATCATTTTTGGGTAACTGAACCTGAGGACATTCCGAGAATTTGAACTAACCATAGATGGAAGGGAACACCTGCATAGTTTAGTTTTCTAAAGCTCTTCATTACCTGTAATGAAAAATATTGACACTTATCTTACTTACCCTTTATTAGATAAAATGGCCAGGATTTTCACAGAGCCTATGGAAATTTGAATTTCAGTGGAACTTTGTATAATGAGTGAAACAAGTACATTTTCAGGAAGTACATGTAAACCCGCCAAGAGCAGGGAAGAATGGAAAATAAATGCAAACTAGGACATGTCCAGTTGGCTTAGTGGAGAAGTTTTGTGTTCAGACACAGTATACATACACCTACACCACGGAGCTCTGAGCTACACCATCAGGACTAGGGCAGTGAAAGAAAGAACGGAGGAGTACTTCAGAAGCTCAGTTCATTCAGTCACTTACTATGGCACTGCAATGCTGTATTGGCCCGCTTTGCCCAGTGGATGCTTTCCTAAAAGGGGAAGTCAACAGTGCTGATACACTTCATACAGACAGTAAACTGACAGCAAAGGAATGTGAAATGCCCAAGACAATATTTGAGTCACTAATTTGCAGCTGAGAGATGACAATAATTTTCCAGGTCACCTCCATGCTACTTACTAACATTGGATAAGAGACAGGTCTGCCTAACCCTGCTGAAACTTCCCAGACCATGGGAAGCGTTGCACCCCAGTGAACCTGCTCGTTTTCCAACCTGGTTGCACACAAAACCAGCTACTTCTGAGGATAGTATCTGGTGGAACAGATAGCTATGCTGTCCAAAAATAATATTTCACATTCTCAAGTCTACATTTGCTATTTGTATTAAAAATATATGAAATACATTTTATGTTTGATATACTGTATGGTCCACTCGCTTTTGTACCCTGCTAAAGTCTTGGTTTCAGCATCTCAAACCTGCCTGCAGCTCCAGTGATGGAAAGTTAAAAACATTCCCAAACTCCCTTCTGAGTGTTGTCATGTGCATTCGGTAAGATGAAAAAGTACCCGAGTCAGACATAGATCTGATAACTTCCTAAGATATATAGACATATCTCAAAGTAGATATTACTGTCAAACAGCAAAGTTTTACAAATGAATTCAGAAAAAAATTATTTGCATTAGACATGCACATCAACAATCCTGCTCCACAACAATGTTCAAGCATCTACTAAATTAAACACTAGTTCTTATGTAATGATCTTCTCAGTGTTCAATCATTTGAACATCCGAGTTTCAAGAACATTGTTACAAGAACTGTTGTAAATAAAAAGTACTATTTACACAGCATTTTAAACCCTGGAACACATTGAGCCTCTGCTGAAGTCTTACTCTCCAATGGGAGAGTCCAATGAAATTAGGGCCCATTTTACAAGGTGGAGAAAAGGAAATACGCTGGCATACGTGGCTGAAAGCTGTGGGAGGAATCCTGACACTACATTTAAGCAGAGCAGTGAAAAACAAAATTTCATTTCACTTCTCAGATACAATATGCACTTAGCATGAGTCTTGGCCTACTGTAAGTGTTTTGCAGGTCAAAATTTTCAGCCACAAAATTTTGATTAGTAAAGAGTAAAATACAACCTGAAGTTTGTCCTTTCAGAAGACAATGTTATATACTTTTTAAAATTAGAAATGCCATTTTAGTATTTTTTTTTAAATGCTTTCAGTGTGATTTGATTATAAAGCCCTAACAAATATAAACCACTATTTTCTTTTTTTGCTCATTCTCCTTTCCTGTATCCCTCATCACAAAGGACAGCACACAGTTATTCCTAGACCCAAGAAGTACAGCTCTTTCGTTAATTTTATTTGTTTTGTAATTTCTCAATTTAAGTCAGATCTTTCCTGATTATTGGAAGACAGACAAGTACGGACACTTTTTTTTTACGGTAGAAAAATATGAATTTAAGAAAAAAGCTCAAAAGGAAAACACATAAACACTTCAAATGCAAATGAACTCTAACTTACATTCCATTTCTGAAAATTTTCAAATAAAATTCTAAAAACTCAACCAAAGCACTTTGGTTTTGCTTGCAGCCAGCTCTGCTTGTGTCCCTCCTGCCACGACCCCCTGCAGGGAATTAGCAGGAAGCAGGATGCCCTGGGACCCCCCTCGGGCTAGAGGATGCTCCACAGCAGCACAGGCTGGCCTGGGTTTGCGATCCCTGTTGTGGCAGGGCTCTGCCCTTTGTGCGAGCTGTGCTGCTGTACAGCGGAGTCACTGCAATGACATGGCAGAGCTAGTGTCCGAGCTCAAAAGTAAATTCATGCCCGTGCACGTCTTCAAGCCACACATGGAGCACCTCTTATCCATGGTAAGGATATATGGCCAGAATAACCTCCCATGTCTCATCAGGGTGTATATCTACCCACTGTACAAGACAAGATGGCACAAGAAGCACTGCACCTTGAGATATCACATTACGTTCATTTTCTCTTCAGTGAACTGAACTGCAAATAAATGACTCAGAAACCAGCATGAAACGACATATCACCAACGGGTTTTATAAACATTATGTGTTAGAAGACGTAACTCTTAACAATATATGACCCATGACTAATTTCAGGGGGTCAAGGTGATCTTTGCCCTCTACTGTGTAGGGTATTATTCTTCTCTAGAGAAGTTCAAAGGTTAATGAATAAAGTGTCAGCAAAGAAGAAACGAGACTAAGCAAGAAAATGCTTGTTCTTGGGCTCTGCTATAAATAATGCTCTCATTAAAATTCTGCCTTGGAAGAAAGGCAAGTCCATTAGTCTAGGAGCTAATTTTTACTGGCTCCTTAGATGTATGCATATTAAAAATTCAGCTTTTATAATTGCCAGCCATCAACCACCTAGTCAGTGCTGTTCTTGGAGTTTTTAATTATTTACTTCATTTGCATAGACACTCCAATTTATGATCAACCGTTTAGTTATCAAGGGACAGTTTTAGTAATTCCTCTTTTACATTTTTATTTATTCCTTTTGTATCCCTAAGCAGAGGCGCTGAGAGGGCCTCGCCTGAGCGGCACGGCGGCGGGACGGGCCCACCCCTGCAGCGGCAGCACGTGTGGCCATGCTTCCCCGCGCCCCTTCTGCCTGTGCCAGGGCAACTCATACAGTACAGCTACGTGGCATCTGCTAAACGCCCGCATCTCACCTCCGAGTGTCACAGCAGCCTGCAAGGACAGCCCTACTCGATACCTTAACCTGCTCCTGAGCTGCTGCTGAAGGCCCTTGCCCAGCACCTTGGCCTCAAAGGAGGAGGGAAGAGCTCACACCCGGGAAGGGAACACGCTACTGCTTTGCTACAAGTGCTCTGGCACTTTGCCCCAAAGCTGTTCTCCTCTGGGTTTTCAGTCTGGGGCTGTTTTCTTCTCCTCCCACAACCTTGCTCAGTTGCCTGAGTATACGACTGCTGCGAAACCTCCTCCAGCACCACCCTTCCTCATTATGAACGTGTCCCAGCCTTTTCTGCTCATACTTCTAAAGCAAATGGTACACCTTTCTCCTCAAACTGTTGTCTGCCCAGCTCCTTGGACACACAAGGAGGAGAGAACACACAGGAAGACACTGGCTTTGAAAATAATCAGTTCTGCAGTCACAGAGGAGCACGCCTGTCCCACCACTCACCCCAAGCACACACCATGGGCAGCCAGGCTGCGCTTCTCAGCTCGACATCATCCCCCCCAGGCACCACCTGCCCAGAGACAGCAGTGAATCTTGAAATGCCACCCAATTTTTTATTCATCCTTAAAAACAACTGAATTATTGAACGAAAGACATGTTGTCTGTCTTCAGTGTTCAACAGCAGGCTTCAGCAACAACAGGAATGATTGATTTGTAATCCCCGGTATCATTGTGCTCCTCCCCGGGTACCATCTCTGACGGCTTTTTGCAGACAGGATACCAGACAGCAAATGCAAAGGGAGCAAAGCAGCCTTGCCTGGCAGGAAGGGAATTGATTACCAATCCCTCTTTCTGCCAGGCAGAATTTCTTTGCTGCAATTCATACTTTTCAATGGGCTGTCTACAGACAGCCTCCAGATGGCTTTGGGGGGGAAGTGAGGGCAATGACACTAGAGATTACAAATCAATCACTATTATAGAGCCTTTTATTTGGTAGAAGCTTCCGAGCAGAAAACAGATACCAAAAATATATAATACATCCTGATTTTTTGTTTGCCGTTTCCTTTCCTTAAAGCTCTTTTATGTCCTCTCTTCCTCCTGACACCACTGCTTTCTATTCTTTCACTGCTTTTACTTCCATCTTTCTTACTACGTATTTCTCATTTATACTTGATTTTATCCTTCTGTCATCTTTCTCACTGCTAACCTACACCATCCATAGTTACCTGATACGGAAGTAAACCATGATCTTTCTACTCTATGCCATTGCCTTCCCTTTTCTTCACACGCAGATCCCTCTTCTCAAAAAATGGGACGGTAACACTGACAGAGAATGGAGCTAGGTCTACCTAATTTTTATTGTCTTGAAGCCATCACATGTATCATTCTGACTGCTTTTGCTCACAGCATTGCATCGGGTTTAGCACAATAGGTTCCATGCAATAAGGAGAGAAGGTAACAGAGTAGCAAAAGATGACGGTGGCCCCTCAGCCACAATATGTAACATCCAGAGAAAGCTCCCCATATGCCAAGGATACACCCACACTACTGGGCACTGAACATGACACATGCCACGTGTGTGCAACTTCTCATCAGTACGTTAATTTTATAAGGGAGTTCATGGGTGCAGCCTCAGCCAGCCAGAAGAAATCTGAACACACTGTTATTCCAGACCTTTCATGCGAGAACTGTCATGAACATCGAGCACACAGGTCTGATTTTACCCACATTTATGCTTGCTTTCATGTTTCAATTCCTGTTCTGTTATTAATAAAAGCATTGTCAACTAGAACAAATGAGGTAGGTATGACAATGTGTTTGCTGGGGGGAAAGAGACTTTTTTTAACAGTAAACCTGATCAAGAAATTTGTCAGTTCAAATAAATAAACTAACATGCATTTGGTAAAATAAATATCAGCAGTGTTGAAAACCACCTTTTAAAAAGTTTTGGCTTACTGAATCAAAACAACTCGCTGTTGTAAAATATTAACAAGTTTCAATTTAAGTATATTTTTAGAAAGTGAGAAATAGATCAAAATTGTCAAAGAACACTGTAAATTCTGGAGACACTACAGTTTGGTTTTGCAGAACAGATTTTTCCGTGTATTGATACACATAAAGTTTTCAAACTATTGACTTTTCATCCTAAGTAGGAAGGTGGTGTTTTTCTTCACACACACCCCCCCGCCCCAAATGTCAGAAATGCATTTGATCATTAAGAAAACACTTCTTCCCAGGAAGGATGTCACTTTATTGATGTTCAGAGATCCAAAATTAGGGTAGAAAACATGGATATACCTGTCTCAGAACCAGTATTTCCCCTGTGTGAAACATCCACTACAAATTTTCAAGTACACCAGCTATCACAAGCGACACTTCTGAGTTACGACACCACTACTGTAAGGTACACTACACAACGCAGTTCAAGTCAGTCATGTTCTGCAATGAGATGAATTACCACAGCCAGAGAGTAGTGCTCTCATAATAACACAAGATCACAAAGCAGCGGGCTGAAGACTGCAGAGGAAACACTTTGCAGCAGGGTATGAGTGTGCCATGAAAACAGCATGGCTTATACAGCAAAGCCTGAAGCTGAGATCTGATGTATCTTGCTAAAAAAAAATAAAAATAAATCAATACCGTGTCCCTTCACACCTCATTCAAACACTTGAGAAACACAGTGAGATGCTGGAGATTGTACTTTTCACTTAAGTTTGTTCCATTTTGGTATATTTCCACTTGCATGGTATTCTGCTGAAAGCAAGAAGCGGAAAGAAAAAAAAAATTAAAAAGCCTGCATGACTCATTTTACACATCTGATAGAAGATACGGGGAACTAATTTTCTATTTATGATAAATGTTTTGACAGTATCAATTCCAGTCAGACATACTTGGGCTCCCCAGGTCTTCAGCAGCAGAGCAGCAATTTTGCACAGCCCATGCCAGGTACTGTGGACTCCAAGTCTATGCTCTGCTCACCTCAGAAGCCCTTTTCAGGGGGCTGACAATGAAACCCCCTGCTCCCCCCTCAAGGGATGAAGAAAATTTTCACTATGACATCGCCTAGCATACAGGAGAAGTTTGTAAAAATAAAGATGTTTCCACAGAAATATTTGGGTCAATCAGCATTTTATGATGAATTTCTCTTTCATCAGATAATTTTCAAACAATGTTACAAGAGATTTTGCATTTAGGTTTGTAACACATCCTTAACCTCTATAATTACTTAGAAAAATATATACAACAATAATTGTGTTTACTCCATTGATTCCACTATTGGAAACCTCGAGATTTTGAAAAAATATTTTTTTTATAATGCCATTTCTGACAGCTGAATATTGCTGAAAATAAATAGCAGGCAATTATTTTAATACACTCTTACTGCACATTACTTTAGAAGATTGTTCTAAATTGCTAAAGACAGAACCAATTTATCTAAACAAGATTATTTAATACCTGTATGGATTAGCATTATATAGTCAGGTAGGCAGAAACTAAGGATAGAAACTGCAACTCTTCTTCCATTTCTTGTCTTAAATTATAAAAAATAAGAGGGCTGCCAGAACAAGTCAAAACATTGACTTTTGTATTAGAAATAACACGTCCTTCTTCAAAATCTCTGCTAATACAGTGATGCTTACAGAGCAATTTGGTGATACTCTGAAATCTTATATTATTACATACCATTTGCAGTCCATGTTACCTGTACTTGAAGGCTTGATCATTTCCTCCAAGCTCATATACACAAGGGAAGAAGTTTTATAGAAAAGGAAAACTATTTTTTTGGTGGCTTTTTTGTCTGTGAATGCTGGCAGTGAGCCACTGTTTTTCTGAATCTGAAATTTCATGTCTCTATGATAGGCAGATGTTTATCTAAATCATTTAAATCTCTGTCTTTTCTGTTTTAGAGACATTTAGTATTAAGGGATGCTCCCCGAGTAACAGCATACATTAAAAGTTAATTAAGGGGAAGTTAAAGAAGAAAGAATTGCTTTTTTTCATATCCCAAACAGATATTTATTGCATTTTGGCAGGTTAAAAATGAGAAAATTTGGAATAAGGTGTGAAAATCGGTAATGCATATTTTAGGGAAAAGCTTTACTATCCATTTCCTTACATGATAATTAGGAAATGCAATCCACTTGCTAATGTTGAGTGAGCCTAGTAACAAAGTTGCTTCATCAATTTGTTTAATAAGCAAACTTTTCAAAAGTGGTATGTCTAAGTCAGATAGCAGGCAGCCAGCTATAGGCTGTCATCACTACACCAACCCATTTTTGAACATTGCGTTAGTAGAATATTTTCTGCTTTTCTAGTTATTATGCAGTGTCACATAACCACCTCTTTATCATTTTAGGTTTAATACAACTATTTACTCTTCACTACTAATTAATGTTTCTGAGAGCAAAATATATCTAGAAAAATGTGTGCACACATACTTCCACACGCTTGTAGACACACTCTTTTTAACTTGCAGGTACGTGTTCAACAATTGTTTAACTCTCATTTACAGCAAGTCACACTCCACTGGAAACATTTGGATCTAAATTAAAAATCAAATCATGATATCAATATGTTCATTTTTCCTCTGGAGAAAGACTACTTTCTGGATTAACAAAAAAAGTAATAACAAGAGAGTGTCACGAAAGAAAAAAAAAAACACACCAAAACATCAGTCTTAGCCACAGCAAAGCTGCTCTATTTAAGGTAGGACAATTATTCTTCTGAAATAAAGCCCTCTAGCTCCAAAGATGCTATGTGCCCTGATGTCAGGTCTCAGAAAATTTGTACTGGAGAGGAGTGCATGCGTGCCCCTGAGGTTCATTGGCTGTAGGGTGTCCTCAGCCAGCCCCAGAAAGACAGTCTCTCATGGGGGAATGTCGGGCCTCTCCCTCCCCGTACTCAATTGAATCCAGCTGAACTTCATCACCATGGGTCATATCTGCTGCTGTCAGCGGCAGGGGGAATTTGAGACATGAGGCTCTGCATTATTCAGAGGGGAGCTGACAAAAGACTACTTTTTAATAACATGATTAAGAGAGAATCAAAAATGGGAATACTCTGCAAATCCACAGTAGATCTTGTAAAATCCATTTTCCAGATTTGGAAAAGGAAGATTTTACAGGGAACCAAATTAAAAAAAAACCCCTTCCCCTAAACCAAAATTATTCAAACGTTATGCAGTTTTTCTCAGAATAAAACTGCTTTATTTTTTATCTTCAAAGCATCTTGCATTTCCTATCCTATTTCCTATGAACTTGATTTTTTTTTTTACACTCAGATTATACTCATTACAAATATGACTGGCAATTATTGGTACTTTAACTGTGTAAAATAAAATACTCAGACTCCAATTTTCTTATGTCTAAAGGTCTGATTTTAACTTATCCTATATTCTGTCTCTGTGATGGTGGCACTGCAGGAAAATCACAGATAATTTGGGAGAAAATGACTGACAAAGCATGTTCATGAGCTCTCCCACATGCAGGTCTCTCCATTTCTTACTTAACCAAGGCAGAGAGTACGACGGCCAGGACCAACACAAACTGTGAATGCATTCAAATTTTCACTGAATGTAGAAGACAATAAACGAAAAATTACAAAAGTCTGTAATAATCACAATTATAAAAGCTAAACTTCAAAAGATATGGCAAGTAGAGTTAACACAAGAGCATTTATCAAGATGTTACCTGTTTCCCAAGGCACAGCCTCTGTGACAAGCAGACATGCTATCTGCATTTCCAAAAAGCATCAAGTCCCAGACTCAACATTCTAGGGTTCCACCTCAACTAGTAAAACCAGTTGCATGCAATTACTGGATGGGGCTGGAAAGGGGGACGGGTTTGGCAGCAGGATCAGGGTAGATCCTGGAGTGCAATACGCAGAGGGTCCCACCTGGCCTTACTATAGTCCTGACCACTCCTGTTCTTCAGTAACTTTTTGCTAAAGAAACTTTGTTGCTTTTGCACAAAACTAGTATAAACCAGAAGAGATTTAAATAAAGAGTAGGACTGTGGCACAGTCATATCAGCATACATCACTACCTCCTTTCCTGTGAGCTTGTTCACAGTGGAGAATTGGACCTTTGATATTTATTCTCGTCACCAACATGGGAAAAGTATGTACAAAGGCTTTATCACATTGCTAAAATTTGCTTCTTGCCTATCAGTTTTGTCCTAGTGTTTTCAATCTGCATGTGATAAATGTCTTCTTTTTGAAAGATTACTGCTTCTCTATAAAACATTTTTGAGGAGAGAGGGGAAAGAAACAATCAGCTGAGTAAGGGACTGGCATGTAAAATACTATCATTTGCAAAACACTGGCCTAAAAGCCGCTTGGAAACAGAGAAGCTGGGATTGGGCCACAAAAGAAGAAAACCAGGAATGCAATAATCACATATTTATTGTTAGAGAAAATGAAAATCTAAATAAACTGTAAAACCAGTGTTTACCGGTAAATCCTTTCTGTCCTGAAAACCACGCTGAGTGATGCAGGAACAGTCAGTTCTCAGGAGATCAACTGGTGGTACCTTTTTGGCAGCATCTCGTTCCTCCTCTGTTGTTGCCAGGACACTTTAGGTCCTGAAACAATTAATTTTAGTAGTGCTGCAGCAAACAATTGCCAGAAATCTGAACTTGAGAGACAATGATGCCACTGTTGAAGCTTGTTTTTTATCATAGCTCTGAAATCACCTACCTCACAATCAAGAGGGGCTCTGAGATGGCCCTCCTGAAATGAAACTGGTGGACCTTATCCTGCCAGGAAAGCAGGACACAAAGCATCCAATGTAGCATTTGTGAAGGGATTAGTGCACTCACAGCTGGCTTTGGCATGGGATAGTGTGTGTGACTAGGATTTATGGTAGAGATGAGGAATTGCAGGCTGACCAGTTTGGTAAATGTACATCCTTGAGGTATGCCTAATTGTTCTAAGAAAATAAAGGAGATACCATTAAACACAGGAGGAGAAAACAGACAGAGGAAATTCTGAAGTGAGCCCACAGCACTCTGAGGAGAAGCTTGCATCCAGATGAAGAGCCTGGGCAAATGTTGCGATGCAAGAAAACCTGGTTGTTAACTACAGTGACACAGCAATTCACACCACTGACTGGAACACCATCCTGTTGTTAGGGAAGTCCAGACTGGCACAGTGACAGAGACAGATCTCTTCATTGCTTCGCATAAATTACAGCATGTAATTAGCATTGTATTCATTGCTGCTGAGTGGGAACACTTGGGGTTCTCAGGATACCAGTTCAGATCACAGTTCTCCACAAAGTGAGTCACCACTAGTTCTGACAATTTCACAATTACAGTGCCATCACACTACCTTGTCTTCAAGACAACAAAAGCATGTGCACCTCTGTTTCTATAGGCAATATGAAATCCCATTGGGGTAGTCTACTGGAGCAATTTTAAACAGAGCTGTACAACACAAATGAGGTGTTGCCTCATTGCTTCTCTCCAACAGTCCATGCTAATGTCTCCCAGTATCCATATCAATGCTGTACAACACCTGAAGCTCCATCTCAGAACAACTTTGTATTCCATCTCCACCATTTTAGCAACCAGGCCTATCTCTCATTTGCATCAATTTAATCCTTTCTACAAAATAACCCAGAAGACATGAGTGGAGAAAAAGATTCCAGAAAGAGAGATTTAAATGTATTCAAATTTTAGGACCTCAGCTGAACCCTCTTTAGTTTATTAGGACAGCACACTGTAAGATGGCAACACTCTTATTTTTTAATGTGTTTTTTCATGTCCTATGCCACAGTTTATATCACCAAGATAAAATTTACATCACCAAGGTGAAATGGGAGATGGAAAAGAGGTGAAGTGATATGCCTGTTACTCATAAGTAAATTCCTGGCTGTGTGAGGAAGAGAAGAAGCATCTCCTGAATTTTGTATCAGTTTCATATTAGACTAACCATGCTGCCTCTTAATATAAAATATCCTCAACTATTTATCATGCTTATAAATGTGGAAGCTGAATTCAATTATAATCAAAGAGTTGCATTTTGGCCTTGGACCATAAAATGTGAACAACACCTATCTGTGCTGTTGCCTTGGGGGTATCAGAGCATAAAACTGTTTTAAACCTGGCAGTTCTTTGTACATTAAATATGTACTACAAAAATTCTGTCATATCAGAAATGTTTGAAGTATGAATTACCATGGCAAGCTTTCACTATCCACTGACGCTGCATGGGGCATCCTACTCAAAACCAATTTGTCAGCCTACAGCTCTTCCTTCAAAACTAGGACCCTCAACTATTTTACAGATGACACTTAAATTTGACTAATTAAGCTGTCTTGAAGCAGCAAGAAAATATTTTTTAAGCAAATGTCATGCAAGCTCTGAAATTCCAGTCTTTTGAACACACAGCTGAAGTCATCCCAAAGGTCTGCCTGCTTCTCAGTTCAAGCCACTTCCCAGACAGTATTCTCCTTTGCTATTATGGAAAGGACATGTGAGCTTTGGGGAGCCAGAATGGGAATAAATCTACATACAAGCAGTAGCAGTTAGAAGGGAGTAATCTATACAATGAGACAGATTGATTGACCATAACATTTTGATTCAGTATTTATCAAACTGGAAAGTTACTTATTGAAAATATATTACTTAACCTCACAACATTAGTAGAAAGGAAATTGATCTGTTAGTTTGGGATTTGTTTGGTTTTTAATAGATCTTTTTAAGAATGACTAGCCACAGTCACCATGTCATCAGACTTCTGAAACTTAAGTTTTTATAGCTATGTCTGGGAAGGGGCAGTGGAATACATGATTTGATATATAACAGCTCATGCTTAGACTAGAGAGTCTAGTGTAATCTTTGAATTGGAAAAGTAAGAACCCATCATAGCATATTCTGTGTAAACAAATGTGTCCAGACACCTCACTTCAACCTGACAGAACAGCAGCTCTGTACTTATTAGCACTTAAAAACAGCTCGCCGGGGAAACCAGATCAAAGGGAAGATAACAAACCATCTACTCCTTTTCTTCAACACAACATGTTAGAGCATTGTAGGTGTGCAGGTAGATAGGCAGACATGCTGATTCACTAAGAGGGCCTTTCATAAAGAGTTCATGTCTATAATCTGCTTTCCTCAATTGATAAGAACAGAAAGAAGATTCCCCAATTAATTGCGGAATGGAAAAAAAAAAAAATTAAGATGCAATGCCTTTACCTTAATAGACTAGCAGATTTATCTATTTCTCATGCAACCTAAATGGCATAGGAATTTCCACACAGCCCCCCACTGACTCATCAAGAATGGGATTTGACTCTGAGCAACCATGTTGAAGCTGAATCTAACTGTAGCAAGCACAACAATTACTACCTAGTGAAAGCACTGACATTTGTTGTGCACAGTAACTGTTCATGGGATCTCAGTTCCCCAGATATCTACAAAGTTCACAATATTAGGCAGCTCCTGACACATATTTCTTTGATGTACATGCTTATCTGAATTCTGTCTCCCATGGTTTAATGAATTTCCCTGCACACAGGAATGCACATGTTCTACAGGCACAGGAGGTGCCAACTACAGCAGGTGTTTGTTTAGCAAATTTCCACATCCATGCTTCAGAGTTTGGCTTAGTTTCTGATTAGCTTGCATGTGCAAGCAGTACAGTGATACTGAACTACATTTATAACCGGCATCAGAACAGGCTGTCTTCATACCTGTAAACTATTGCACCAAATAGCTACTTTTGCAGCGATATGTAAGCTATTCATTTTATACTAAAAGATCTGTGGCAGAGAGTAAAGTATTTGTAATAGAGCTTTCACCTCAAATGTATTTCCTTCTCTGACTTGTCAAGACATGGTAGCTAAATTTCAGAGATGATGCAAAAGCTGTGACTGATTTTACTTCATACGACAGTACGAGCACCTTGTGAAAAGCCCGCAGTACAGAATGCAACCAGCACAGAACTCCGCAGCTCTCCATGCCCAGGATGGCAACCAGTGCCTGGTTGTGTAACTTGCTTACAAGTGACTAGTTTGCGCTTGCAGGTTCCAAACTTTCTATCAGTTCTTAAATCGTCCAGTGTCACCTCTCACTTCTGCTCGGTCAAAGGCAACAGTGTTAAGTGGTCTTTTAAAAATTGTCTGGCAAACACCTTTGTGCTTTCCTCTCTGCTACCTTTCACACCTATAAACACCCATGGACCAATTAAACTGAGCCTTAAAAATTTCCCCTTACTTCTCACACCTATAAAAAAGTTGCTAATAAGTGGTCTGTGTAGTACAAAGCACTACTTACGATATTAAACACTAACATAATAGTTTCACTGAAATTTTGTTGTCTCCTTGGCTGAAGCTTCTGGCTTTTGCCTTGGTTATCAGCTGTCCAGAGTAGAAGCATGCTATGGCTATGTACCTTCTATTGCACACAACGGAGGCCTGGTCTGGGAAGAAAGGTGTTAATATAATATCAACTAAGTAAATTCAGCTATTATTTTTAATTAATTTAGGCATTGTGTGGCCAGTGGTAATCTGGCAGGAACATTATTACACACATACACACACAAAATTGCTTTTTTACTAATGACTCATTTGTTTTATTCTTGCCTCTTTCAAAAAAGCGATTAAGTTGAAAATGACCTTTTGAAGATTGTACTTGTGGACTGATCTTTTCATTTTTAATTACTTACTTTGCTTTAATTGTTACATTAGGAACTATTAAGAAAGCAGCCAGCTTCATAATCAATAATTTAATTAGAGTTTTAGGACCAAGAAGTCAATGCAAATGTTATTTTGCAGTCAGGCCTTTCCCAAAGACTTTGAAGGAACTTTACTCTCATTTTGTTTCAAAGTGACATTGGCGACATAAAAATTAAATTCATACTTACTGCAATATATCATGGACACACATTATAGATATACACAGGCAGCTGGTAAGAAGTTCACATTCAGGTCAATCTATTTGCTGCCCAGACAGGAATACAGCCTGCTTCTCTCACTTTGTTTCTAAATAATCAGTGACACAGTCAAATGCCATTACACTGCATATTCCAACAGAACCCACTCCCTGCACAGCGTGCCAGGAGCCACACTATCTGTTTACTGAAATCTATAGCCAGACTATTCCCCTGGCTAGAGCTTCAAATATTTCAAATTTATCTATTTATAGCTCTCTAATTACTACTAATATTCTAAGATAACCAGCAGCAAATGAAAACTGATCCACTTTAATTTTACACCTGATGAAATCCGATTCAATCTGTAGTGAATTAATACTCTCCTCCATTCCACTGTTGCCTCTCTGCCTGCCCTTGCAAGTTTACAACACATCTGCGTCAGTGATACATCACAGGGAGCTGTCAGCAGAGCTGTGAATTGCATGGCCTGCTGCCTGGAATATGGATGCCCCTCATTTGTAATTATAGGCATGTGTTTCACACGACTACATCACTCCAAAATGCCTTGCCCAGAAGCAACCTCCTAGCTGGTAAGGCAAGAGTAATAGAAACTTGGGCGCTGAGACTCACGGGGCCAAAACACCTCCCCATCAACCATCATTAGATTGGGGGGACCATCTGGGGAGCATGGGGGAAACACAGCACGTGGATGAAAGACAGCCTTAAACCAGAAGAGGAGCCTTGGTGTAAGGCATAAAACCTTGCAGAAGGGTGGCTGCAGTGACCCGTTAGGAGGGAGAGAGGCAGGCGATGAGGTGTGCTGGGAGGTTTGTGAGCTTAGCAGCAAGCAGGAGTTCAAAAGCAGGTCCGCCTATAGCTTGTTAGGTAAGGACTGTAGACTGCTCTGGCCATGGAAAAGGGAAGAATACGAGAAAGGAGCCAAGACTTCCTCTCAGACACACAGTAAGTTAAAACCAAGCAGCACTGCACTGCAAGAAGCCTTGCCTGAAGCGCGCAAACTTCCAGCTACGGGAGGAAACCCAGGCAGTATCCTTGGGGAAGCCACAACTGTACAGGAACAAATGCATCGGGCTGCACAGGACCCTGTTGCTATCTTTTCTAGTAGCAGCTTAAATGACTGTGAACATCATGATGAAAAGGTGGTATTTTAACTAACTACATCACTGCCAAGATAAAGCTATTTAATATATTTCACATGAATTAGGAGTCAAGCTGGATATTAAGCTTTAATAGACAGAATTGCCTTGTCTTCTCAAAGACTTCTCCTTGACATGAAGACTACAGCTTTTCTATGTCGCGGAGACAAGGCAGAGGAAGACGTGTTAAAAGGGACTGCCTTTTCACTGGCAAAAGGACTCTGACATCCAGTGGACAGGCCCAGGCATGTCAATGTACAGGAACAGCTTAATGAAACAATAATTAAGTGCCACTAATTCACCCAGAGCTTTAGAATAGTACAATCATAGGATCATTTAGGTTGGAGAAGATCTTTAAGACCAAGTCCAACCACTGAGCTTTGCAAAACAAGGCAACTTGTCTTATCTAAAACGCTTATAGAGTCTAATTTAAACCTAGTCTAACAGGGAAAAAAATCCCTTGAGATCAACTGATTGCACAGTTTGTTAAACCTTTTAAAATGGTTTAACTATTTATGGTTTTAATGGTTTGACTTAGGAGCAAAGTCAGGAAGGCAAGAAAAAGGAGGGACAAGTCAGTAAAGGCAGGCCAAATGAAAGACAGAGACATAGTTCCAGTCTGAGGGTCATTCTGGGGACATCAGCCAAATACAGTTGGAAGGGTAACTTTTCCTGCCTCTCAAGGAGAAAAAACCCAACCAGACAATAGCAAAATAAGAACACAGGATACTTTCTTGCTTGCATCTCGGTCAACTGTTCCAAATAGCAGTTATATGCACGTTATTTGAAATATTTTGTTTTAACCTGCTTTTTTTTTTCCCACAGAAGTTGTTTTGGAGGGAAGTCAGAATATAGCATTTTTAAAAATGACAGTGACTATATCAAGATTTTCTTACGATTATTTTTCAAGATTAGAAAGAAATCAAGACTTTTTACTCAGTCATATTTTCGGCTTTAAAAAAATTGATTCCAAGTCTCTAGGAAAGCATCCCAAACAGATTTAACATAAACCTCTTCAAGTTTTACTTTTGTCTTTCATGATATTACTTCTTGGAGAAAACATAATCTGTATTCATAGCTATTTGGTTTTGATTTCATATTTTACTGTGACTCAAATTCCTTTTCATATTAAGACAGAGAGTTTTAAAATATGAACCCATTATTTACAAGCACAGAACAGAATCAGGATCACAAAATTTGTTACACTTCATGCCAGGAACTGGACTTATCCTTGCATGTCCCTTATTTACAGCAACATAATTCAATTACACTAAGAGATTTGAAGTTTGCATGGAAGAGCTCTTTGTCTTCAATACTGACAACTTCAATCTTTGACCTACTTTTGAAGAGGATTGACTTGAACCATAAACTGCCTGTCAAAGAGTTTTTAAATGACCCATCCTGTCTATCCACTCAGCTCTTGAATTCATTCCTCGGGAGTTCAAAAGGGTTCAAATAAAACTGACATATCCAATACCCTGAGGATATTCTGACTAATAATTTTGTGTCTAAGGTGTTTACCTGGGGATAAATCAACCGGTCTAGGCCACAAAACGCAAAGATGACCAGATTGGTTTTCAAAATAACTCCCTTTGGCTGCTCTATGCCTGTCTCATATGCCTGATCTTTAAATATTCTGACATTTTTCCTGAATTTGCATGGTGAATTCCCCCTCCAAATAAACACAGGCGTAAAAGCACCCATCATAGATAGGCAGCACCCCAACAAAGATCTGGGTGTTCCCACAGTACAGCTACTGACAAAAAAGTTCTGAGAAAATCCACTTTATAAAACAAGTAGTTAAAAAGATAATTTATATTTCACTGGAAGAAAAAAAAATAGAACAGGTTATTTTAGGGAATTACTGATTTTAAAACTACTTAACTCGGACAAAATCAACAATGAAAATAAGGAGTCTAAAAGATAATTTCACTAGAAGAAAGAAAAAGGTTATCTAAGGAAATTCCTAGCTGGGAACAATTCCACTGAATTTAATCAAGTAAGAGTTAACTTTTAGGCACAATCCAGTTGCAACAGGAACCACAGCAGGGCTGTCCCATGCCATAGACATCACACAGTGGGGGAAGATGAGGTAGATTGTGGAGGAAAAAATGGCAAGACTGCAGCTCAGGTCAGCATCATTGTAATTATTCTGCATTCATATGAAACACGCAAACAGCTAAGCCCTCATCATTAAAATGCCACATCAAAGCTGGCAACCTTAGCAGACAGCTCAAAACCTGGTGTATGTAAGCATTTATTCTGTGTTAGGACACAGTGTGAAAAGCCCTGTTAAATAGTGTATGCCTTAAATTGGATGCCTTTTAAGAGACCGCAAAAATGCGAATTACAACACCCCAAATTCTTGAGGATTTACTCCGCTGTTTCTTTGAAATCACAGACAGATCATTTCAGGATCTAAAAGTATGT
Source organism: Falco punctatus (assembly GCF_963210335.1). Classification (NCBI taxonomy): domain Eukaryota; kingdom Metazoa; phylum Chordata; class Aves; order Falconiformes; family Falconidae; genus Falco; species Falco punctatus. Next base: position 9,636,447 of record NC_137588.1, read on the forward strand.
GGGGTAGATTGTGAAAAGCCAAGAAACAAAAGGCCAAGGCAGCATCTCACCGCCACCACGGGTAACACTGTAGAACAAGGGTGGTGGGATTGCTGTGTACCACAGGAGAGGTGGTGCCTGACAGCAGGGCTGAGCACCCATTGCCACTTCTCCCAGCTGGGGCACTCATTTGGGTTTGCCCAGAGACCTAACTGCATGGAAACTTAAACTCTGTCAAACCTTAGCTAACATTCAAAAATCATTAGCAGAAAATGATAAGCAGACATCATGAGTACGGAAGTCTCAATTTATTAGGAAATAATGCTTTAAAAAGGGCTGTACATAAGGGCCTTTTTTATCCAATATCACATTTAAAGAAAAAAAACCTGCCCTAAAGGGACGCCCAGCTGCATCTCTCTCTTCACTGACAACTTCCTAATGCCTTTCTCTGAGTGTAATGTCAGCCCAAAAGTCCAGCCTGCCCCACTATATAAAGTGTAGCTGTACCACATTCATGAACCATTTCCAGGGGCTAAGAGAACCAATTTCCTCACTCCTGCTTGGGCCAGAAAGGAGGCTCTGCCTGGATTCCCACTCCCCTCCCTCACTTTGGTGACAGCAGTCTGTGAGGAGTACGGTGGCCACAGCCAGGTTCTGGCTCAATAAGAATGTGTGATTACTACTGGGAGCTATTTGCTACTTTTAAAGCAGGATTTTAGGCAGTCTCATTCTGTTCTTTCCCTTTTCCTCTGAGACTGGTGCCTGTGTTATTCATCAAAGACCACACTACCTCAGAGCTGCTAACTTTTGATTGTGCTGTTCAGCCCAGAAGATACTGTCAAGGGTAAAATTTGATGCACAGAGCCAGAAGTCTCATCTGGTGACTGTTCCACTGCTCTGTCTTACCCCCAATTAAGTAATCTTTGACCGAAATAGTAAAAAGCTGACTTGCCTGATGCCTTCCTGTCTGGTTGTCAGGGATATGGGTTTGAAAGTGGGGTGGGAATGGGATCATTTCATTTGTGTTATGTGCCAGCAGTCTTCTGGCAAAAGGAATGCAGAAAAATAAGGCTTGTCTTAAATCACTGGGCTACACTATATAAAGTCAGAAATATATCCTGGATAATTAAAAAATTAAACTACAAGCACTTGAATATCAGTGACAAGTAGAGACCAAAATGGACAATAATTATCAATCAATATTTCAGATGCTTAGTTTTTTCACAAAATCAAATAGAAAAACAGAGTACTGTATGAATCTAACTTTTTACAGAGCTGTGGATGTGCTGAACTTTATTCACAAGAATAGTATCATTGATTTGAATGAGACTGTCCAGTGAAGTACACACGCAAGTCTTTCCAAACCCTTGTTGGGCAGATTCCTTAGGACATTGCTACTGAATGCTGACTTCTAAATGACAACAGTCACTGCATAACTTCTTCAAATATGAAATAGCCAGTTATAGAACCTGACATTTCAGAAATCAGAAAGCAGATGAGAGAGTTACTAAATCAATAAGCTTCAAACATGCAGAATGAAAAGTGTGCGTACTCCCCCTCCCCTTTAATTATTTAAGTGTATAAATATTTGGCATTTTATCTGTCTGAGAAAGAGCAAAGATTCAGCTTGGCTCAAATGTTATCCAGACAAATCTGACTAGCCCCAAGAAATTACTCATCAGAATGTGGGGGATGCAGATGAGTGGCAGACTGCTTATCATGAGAAGAATTAACCCAAGCAAATGAACTTGCACTCTTGGGGTCTCATGTTCTTTTGCACCTCTCACATTTATCATTGGACACACTTTGCAATTCATGAGTAGAGATGCACACTCTGATGTATCAGTGAGAAAATAGTCTGGTGAAAAGCCAGAATATGCTTGTCTTTCTATGAAACTGGCATAAAGAGAAATAAATTCCGCAGCTTATCTTGGCACGAGAACCATCAGCTTTACTGGCAACAAATTCCTACCAATGAATTGCAGCCTCAGTCTCATACATCTAATCTACTAGGAGTCTGGAACAGCATGAGGATGGTTCCTATCCAAATCCAACATGAACACTCTGTATTTGCTCCCAAAATGTTTGGAAAGAGCCATATCTGTCTAAATACTATTCATTCTTCTGTGTTCTCATTTCCCTACAGGGAATTTACATCACAGGTTTAAAATTACAGTCAATGTGCTGTAGATTTTTCTGAACCACTAGATCTTACCCTGTGTTATCCAGAAAAAAAAAAAGTAAAAAAAAAAGTCATACCGTGTGTTTCCGAAGTTTGAAGGCTGCATTATAGCTTCAGCTTAGTAATTACAAAGATTTATGTTCCATTCTGCCCCAAATCCAGAGCTCATTGTCCATTCAACTTACACTGCTCTGACTTACAGTTCTCTGCATCCATTATCTTTAATAATAAAGAGCTGACTAAAGTTAATGATTGAAGAGCAAGATGTGATTAGTAATATGAATCTAATTTATGAGAAAACAAACTGGAATATGATTTTCATGTTTCATTAAAATTATCTTAAATGTACTCCTTAATGCTAATTGATCTCACAGAGGTGAGAAAATATTCTGTTCCAAATTAATGGGAGAAAATCATTCATCTTTCTGGAGGGAACGTTTAATATTATTCAGTATCTAGAGGGAGACAGCATCTCCACAGTGATTTCACCACTTAAAGTGATGCTTCAGTGTGGTCATGTATCTGAAATCTGCAAGATTTCCCACTGAAGAGGGAAACAATTCAACAGAATAAATACACAACAAAATGCCATATACAATGTTTTCTTTTCACAAAAGTTCTTTCCTATCTTAGTAAAACTACCCAAAGCTGAAAAACCATGCTGGTGAATGAAAATTGAGCAGGCTTTTTCCATAAGCTTATCAAAGAAAAAAAATCTTTTATAATTCTGTTAATTTGCTATGAACAGGAGATTACTGAGACATTTGCAAGATACAGCTCCTTGCAGGATTTATTGAAAATAGAACAAAGCAGAAATCTATTTTTCCACTGAGTTTTACACTTTTGTTTGTATTTCAATATTGTTTTCTCTTTCTGAATTATTCATATTTGGGTATCAAATATTCTTACAAACCAACATATTTAAGATAAATGAGTCTTGACTGGCTTCATTTTAACTTGTTGTGCTTTATGCCCAGGATTATTAGTAAATGACCTTCTATTCAGTCTGTTTCTATGATCCATAAATAGAAATTGCCTAATGAGCATCTCAAGTATTCTACTGTCATTTTAATGTCAGTTTTTCTTATCCTATGTTTGCACAGCTCTGATGACAATACCTATTAATACACAGCAGTAGCTCTTTGCCTCCTTCCTCTCAAATCCCTTCCATGAATACAACCTTCTCTGTTCTGGGCTGGAATCCTTTATCTTTACACTGCTTGAGAAATATAAAGTGACCATAACACCAACTGAAGTAGCAACTTGAGACTTTCAAGAGTTGCTCTATGAGAAATACCACAACAGCAGCAATAATTATTGAACTTTCTGATGAAAGAAAAAACAATTCCTCTTGCCTTGTTCTTATATTCTACTTGAACAGTATTTACATATTTGGTCTGCAAAGCGACAGGGACAAATACACTCTCCAATGTACTAAATCCATTTATACAGATACCAGAGAATGAAGGTAGAGAAGAATAAAGAAAGAGATGTAGAGTTTCTGACACTACCTATGGTGGTATATTATGGAGAAAATAATATATATTCCATGAGAAATCAGCACTGAGTTCCAGGGGCAAGGTAGGAGGGGAATCCCTTCTAGAGAAAGAATAAATATATTAGACTTGTATGCAGCCTGTGTTTCTTCTGTGGCATTTCCCCCCATTTCCTTTGTACTAACTTAAAGCACTTGTCAGCACTTACAAAAGAAGCCCAACAAAACTGACCTTCAGCTGCTCTGACTATAGAACTGATGCAGCACAGTGTGCAGCAACGCAGTCTTCCAGACCCAGACCATCAGTTGCTAAAAACACCATCACCTAATTAAGTCTACCTGTTTATTCAGTGATCTTGGCACGTGTCCATTCATTGCACTGTGAGGACTCACTCATTTCAAATGTCATGGAAATGTTATATTGTGATATTTTTGGTCAGAAGATAATAGCTGTCTTGGTGAATATTCTATTGCCACATCACACTTACTTTCCATTTTGATTTTTACACTGGCTTGCATTTTTTCTTACAGCCCACATGCCATCACTTCGCTTGAATTCAAGAAAGATCAAGAAAACACTGATTACCGTTCTGGCATCCCAGAGAGATAAAGTCTTGTCAGCAGAGCTAGTGAGAACGGTGTTGGAGAACTGAAGAAACTCAATGCTATTGACTGAATCTTTATGGCCATACATTGTGTATCTGCATCTTTCACTGCAAAATAAAATAACAGAAATACAACATTTGCCATTCAGGATAATATGAACAAGAGACAAGTTTAGGTAAATTGGTAACACATTTAATGTATCTTTCCTAGATACTCTTTAGAAAAAATGAACAGACAGCTATTCATCACCCAAGCACTATACTACAGAGAAAATAAACCAGTTAGTGTTTGCTTCCCAGTAACAAAGGGTATAGCAGGGAAGTAAAAAGAAATGGAGCAGCCGGTTTTAGAAGACTGAATTGTAAGGAGCAACAATGAGAGCACCGCTTTATGTTTCCTGGGTGCACCCTCAAAAACCTTGTTGATACAGAATTTAAAAGGAATGTGGATGAAAGGGTAGGATAGAGACAGCACTATTTCCTTTTTAAAGGTATCTTATTCCTTAACAAAGGTTCTAAGAAATCTATAGCACAATGCCAACATGTACCTTGAAGAAAGCCAGAGTGCTAGAAGCCTGACTTTCTTCTCAGGGTCTGCAAAAAGCTTTATAGAAACTAAGTGCTGCCTGTAAGTTCTTCACTGAAGGCAAAGTCTTGTCACTGTGGACACCCAAGAGGCCTTTTCACTGAAAAATGGGCCTCTTACTATGGATAAGCCCCGACAGTAGCCATTATAAGCTGTAAGTTCTTAAAGCAGATGTGAGGAAATGTTACAGCACACACAAATTAGCAAGCTCCACAAGACTTTCGCAGTCAGTCAGATTCTATTGTTCATGCCATTTTTCCATCCTACAGAGGCCAGACCACACTGCTCCCTATCTCCACTACACCCAAGCTCTTCCTTCTCCACCCAACCCCCTCTCCCACCATCCTCAGGGCTATTTAATCACTTAGCAGGAACAAGCCACAGCTGCACATCATTCATGTCAATCAACTCACTGCCGCTGAGGCAAGGCCACAGCTGCACATTATCAATGTCAATCAACCCACTGCCTTCAGTCCTCTACAAGGAAACAGAGGGGAATCCTAACCATCGAGGTTTTTACCACGAACTGACCACAGCTCAGATGGAATTACTCTGTGACACGGTTCTGGAAGTTCTTTCAAGGCTGAAGACTTCCAGCTATCCCACCTTCTCATAGCTAACCAGCTATGAAGCAATACCCTAAGGGTTTCTGTTTTGCTTTCTTATCTTTTCATTTTGTTTTCTTATCTTTTAATGAGTTATTTTCTGAGACAACACTATTGATGCTTCTCAGTTCAGGGTATGAACCTGATAAGACGGAACACAAGTCAGGAAGCTGTTCCAACTGTAAGAAACAGAGACACAACCACTGCTGTAGAGAATCAGTTGTCTCACAAAACAGCCTGAAGTTGCCTATGTAGCTATGATCTCGTAAAAGCTTTTTTGCTTCTGTTTTGTTTTCTATGTGCAACTACAGTAGAATATTCCTTAAACTGGAGTCCAGGAGAAGAGAAGGAAGAGCCCAGGGATGCCTCACCAGGACAACACACAAGATAATAATGTTTGGTTTTGGGATTATTCAAACTGAGCAGAATGGCAAAGGCTTAACTCCTACACAAGCACATCAAGAGGGGAGACAGCTTGAAATGAACCAGCATTCACCACCCATTATGGCTGTTTACAAGTCACCCATGCTGATATAGGTTTCACTCTATGATTTCTCTAGATATACATGAAACTTCATGAATTTGCAGTGTTTATATTGTTACATACAGGTAGGTGAGCATACTATGGAAAAACCTAATCAGTGTAAAGTCACTAACTGTTCTATCCTCTTTGTTCAGCTGAGTCAAAAATAGCATGAAAAAATAAAAGCCAACAACTCATCATAAATTATTACAGCTTTCAGTGAGAGCTCAGAATTTTATTCTCTGCTCATGTGATTCTGACAGTAGAAACACACCTCCCCTGAGCTGGTTGCTGAATATATCATTGGGGCTTGCAAATTAGATTACTGGGTGGTTCTTAACAGAGAAATTTCTTACAATATTTATTAAGGAAACTGTCAGCAGACGGAATTAAAGATGTGATTTTTTTTTTCTTTTCTTCCTGCATGTATGACACCAGAAGACTCTCAAAGCTCTTGCAGGTTTTGTATCAACAGCACAGATCAGTATCTGCAGATCAGATACAGACCAGTAGATCTAAAAGGTTTTGATGGACACTGCCCATGATCACTGATCTAACAAAGTGACTTGCCCAACCTATTTTAATGCCTTTCTGTTTCTCAGACTGAAATGCATATACAGCACCGAGTTGAACGCCAAGCCTGTCCCCACAGAAGGAGTAGTAGAAAGGAGATAAGATGTTTCTGAGTAGAAATACTATTCAGGAAATATAATTCGAAGGAATATTTCATTCCACTGGTTTCATTTTACAGAATCTATGTTTTTCTACTATAGATATTACATTATGCTCTTCAGTATTATCTGCTACATAGACTACATGTGTTATTTTATCACAAGGGCTCATTTTAAACTAGTCATACAGTATTGTGGCTGTTAGAGCTTGGTGCACAAGATATCTGATATTCACGATCACTTGATATATGACAATAAAATAACTTCAATAACATAATGTGTTTTTTGTTTCACAGTCTCATGGTAATGTTTTACACCACAGAATACGCCCTTTTCATCTCAGATCATATACTTTTATTTGTGTATAGGCATGCCATTTTTCAAAAGTGACCAACAAATTCCTGCTTGCCTGTTTACACTGTAAGGACTTGGAGTTTCTTGACAAGCAGAATCCTGCTGTGTATTTTTGTGGGCACTTACTAGTTTTGAAAACATAGACAACTTTACACACTACAGTGTGACAGTGTTCCACTAAAAGAACAGGGGATATTTTCCTGTAATAACAGCATGTATGTCCCTTTCAAAGGCAGGGGGAGAACAACCTCTTCAACTGCTTGAGGGGCTTGGGATGAAAGAGCACAGGAAAAGAAAGGAAAGTAAAGGAAAAAAGAATATTTTTATTTTGTGAGTCACTGACATAATATATGGACCATCCCCAGGCAGACAGGCTGGAAGAACAGGCTTGTGAGAGATTAATTAGGTGCCAAAGCAGGAAGGCCCATTCAGAATCCCTTAGCAAGGTGAAAATGGACTAAAGTGATGGACCATGACAACAGCAGAAGGGAAAGAAATGATTTGCACTTTTCCATCAAGAACATAAACACCCAGACCTGATGCAGTTGTCTGTTTCTCTCCTTGCCACTTCCATATCATTGTGTATTGATGAGCGGACTCTGGCTCTCAAGATTTAATTTACCACTCTGGTAACTGACTGACTGACTGATATTTCTAAGAACTTCGAACTGCTACATAAAATAAACTCATCTTCCCTCCCAGTTGAGATATAATTTCAGCAAGACTGTCTTGTATACAAGCTATCTTTTGGTTGGAAAGGGGAACATTTTATTTAGATGTCCTTTTTCCACAAAACAGAAGTTGATATGAAGGGTAGAGCATCTCCCTGGGTTTTTTTTTTATGGGAGCTCATATTTCTATCCAATGGTTCAAGTTCATCTACACGAAAATAAATCTGTAGCAGTGTTCATCATCTAATTTTTTTTTCTCATTATAAACACATAGCCTCATGGATATAAGCTTTACCATCTCTGAACATTTTAGTTCAGAAGACAGAGGGAGTCACCCATGAATAGCAGGTTAGGCATTTGCAGTACTCTTGTTACTTACATCCAGAGGCAGAAAAAGAGGTCCTAACTAAACGGTAGAAATACTGCTCAGTAGTTCAGTATTTTGCAGATTGCATTCTCAACCTCATCTCAGACACTGACTCCAACCTTCATCTCTCACCTGTGTTATTACTACTTTTTCAACATAAAATATCAGTTAATGAATTTTCTTGACTCATGACTAGTTATCCTCAGTGTTCTTTTTTTCTCTACAAAGTCAGTTTTCCTTCCCTTAAATTCAGGTAAGGTAATGATGTCCATCAGTAAATCAGCCTTTATTCTACCTCACCAGGTTTTGATTTTTCTTAACAGGTTCAAAGAAACATAGATAGATTGTTACGGCTATAAAGAAGCACACCTATAGCATGAATGCTGGCATTTAAATTAATCATACCATTACTGATATCACTAGCTCAACTGCAGTGGGAAAATTTTACTTGCTGCACTTCGAGAGACTTCTCTTGAGAATCACATTCCAGAATGGTTCATTCAAATTCAAAAGTGCTTTCAGTAAAACTGCATTGAAAACAGAAGATATGAAACATTTCCACTCACATAAGACTTTGCTGAATATTAACAGGCTGCCATCAATATACTAATGTACAATAGCAGTCAAATAATGCACTAGTTAAATATTTCATCAACTGTAGAATAACTGAAAAGAAAATACAGATAGTGGCTATGTTTCTCTTACCCTGTACACTTTCCTATCTGCACAGAGTTAAAACTCAGTAAGGACAACAAGCCAGCACACCCTGATGGGAGCATTTTACAACTGCCTGGTACATATTTATTGCTAAAGGCTATACAGGGCACAAAGCACTGGACAACCTGCAGTGCTCCAACCAGCTTAGTACTCATTTTCAAAGACACACAGCAAACCAGAGCGGCAAGTGAGATTGCATGTTGCCAATTCTTTTGCTATTTAAAAGTATTTTTAAAAAGACATCAAACGTGTACTACCAACCCCATGAAAACAGGGCAAGCTCTGCCTCCTTTCTTGGCTTGTGTTTTTTTTTTTTGTTTTTTTTTTTTTTTTTTTTAAGCTTGTGGTTTCTATGTGCAGCTCCTGTTGGGAAAACTGGTGGATGTGGGGTGTGACACCATTTGAATGATTAGGTAGATAGTCATAGTTACTTATTTTATTGCTGTGCCATATTAAAACTCATTTCAAGCACATTAATTAAAAGCACCTATAGAGCCAATTGAAATAAATGAGATTTTAAGCATGTACTTTTGAGTCAGTGCCTCTACCAACCATTTTTATATGCTTTCCCCAAAAATACATTAAATGCACAAAAACACTCAAACTGTGCTATCTTTCCCAGCAACTCCTCTCTCAAGTCATTCCATGGAACAAACACTAAACTAAACCCTTTCTCATGTCTATTAAATAACATTCTTCTGTGTGACCTGCAATCACTAGCTGGTAAAATGTCAGGGTAAATAACACCAGAAAGTCACCTGTTATGAAAGTGGACACGTTTCTGAGGAAGCTTTGTAAGGTCATGCAACAACCAGCCTTCAATTTTGTTACAGTGATGTAACTGTAACAGTTAAAAGGAGAATCCTTTTAACAAAACCAAATCCTATCACTTTCCCATTATATGGCTTTATCTCCAAAATGTGTTTAAATTAGGCATAGAACTTTTCCAGCCAAGATCAATGGGCAAGTATAGCAAATGGGCTGGCTTAAGACATTAAAATGCCACTTTGGTTTATGCTGTTATAAATGCATCCTATCATGTCTTTACATTTTATGACCTCTATTTTATTTCTAGGTAGCTTCACATATGACACATCCAATTATTCATGTCAAGAATGTAAAACTACCAGTATTTCAGTAAAGAGTGCCTACCATCATTTATGACAATGATTCCCCCGCCCCCCCCCCCCCCCCCCCCCCCCCCATTATTTCACTAAATGCAACACATTTTATACGACATTGACATGTGAGGACACTTCCTCTATAAAGTGCATTTGTCTCTGAAAAGATAGATGCCAGTATGATGCTGTCAATATGAGCCACTTTGTTCAATTATTACTTATCTTCAACAAAATGAAGCTCTCTTCAAATTGTGAACATTAATTTGTGCCCTCTTTCAAACTAGTATTTGACACTGAAAATACAATGCCAAAGTATATGCTACTACTATTTTTGTGAAACTGTAAACATTTATTCTCCAGTATTTATAAACATTTAGAAAGAAAATACAAGTTAAATCTTTCTGTGTGTAATGTATTTTCATACTCAGCACTCACAGGACATTTTAATCTTTACAATCTGGGTGCTCTGCAAAACGAAGAGCAATCTCCCAATTTAAAAGCAGCTCTAAGTCAGGGTTTCTCTAGCAAGGGTCAGTTTGCAGAGTTATTCCTGAGTTATTAAATCACGTGAAATCACTTTATATTGTTGGTTTCAGATAATTTTAATTGTTACATCTTTTAAATTCACAGTGAGCAGAAGCAGGATTAGACCTTCCTGTCATGACTCGCATCAGAAGCTGCTTTGAGCTTGGCCAGGTAAGGCTGGCTGAATCACACAAGCATGGTGTGTAAGTCCTGCTCCCACTGAAAGCAACAAAAGGTTTGCCACTGATGTCAGCAGGAGCAGGATTAGATCCAGGTTTATCACCACAGGAGCTTGACAGCTCACATTTTTGGTCTAGTGCACAGTAAACTGAGTGTGTAAAAGGGAACTGATATCTGAAGTGGTATGGACTTAACTGGTAAGTTCAAGGGTGCAATTCTTCCCCTTCCTCTGTCCTTTTTCCTCCTCCTTCTGCCAAAAGCGAAGCAAAGGCTTAGCAACTAGGAAGGCTTAGCCAAAGAAGAAAGAACCCCAAACATGATATAAATATTTTATTAATATTTTATAGGTATATAAACAAACATAACTCACTCAGCAAGTTTACAAGTCTGCAATAAAATACTGTTACATCCTTTTCTTAGACCTCCTTGAGAAACACGAGAACTTAAGCGTCATACTTCAAAACGGAGGTTCTGAAATGGATCAAATTGCTTCTTTTAATTAAAAGGACATCAGTCAACTTTAATAGTTACATTTTTGTCTTGCTTGGTAAGTTTTGAAAGGCTTCAGCAGTTTATTTTTCAGACCACAGACTTCGCTGAAATTTAGCAAGGTTCTTCTCCCCTTACTTTTCAGAAGCTGAACTAAGCATGGCAGCTTTCCTTTAACACCGATTTATAAAGACTCAACAAAACTACGACCAGCGCTGCTTCAGTTCCTGCTGAAATCAGTAATAAAAACTGAGTGATTTATTAGGTGAGCAAATACCACCCTGCTGCAAGTGGGAACTGTAGTCAAAATCCTCTTCTGGCCCTGCTTGTGTAAAGAATACCTTGCACACATAGGACAGGCTTTTGTGCTCACACAGGATGCAACTGCATCTTCAGGTCAGACCCCAGTCTGGACCAAATTTGTCTAACACATACTGCAAGCCCTCCCTTTTAGCAAAACTCTAAGAGAAAACTGAAAGGCAATGTCTGAGCATGACCGGCCCTTAACTTTGGATCCCACTTTATGAGGTCTGAGCGCAGAGTGCTCCCCAGCCCAGTCTAGTCCCACATATTTTGGGGTGCAATCTTGCAAGCACCACGTAAGAGTTAAAATCTACCTACAGCAGGAATGTGGCCAAAAGCAGGTCCATCATAGTATGCCCATAAACTTGCCCATAAATCTTTTCTCCAACTCAAAAATACTCCGTGGCACCACCTTCACCAGTGCTACTCAGTCTTACTACGATTTACGCATTTGTGTGCTGCTAACAAGCTACTCAGCCAACAACAACACCCAAACAGGACAGGAAAGCTATTTTGTTGTGTTGTGTTGGAAATTTATTTCATCTCCAGGGACCTTGCCTCCTTACATATTTTGCTGTTCTAAAAATCACTTTGTCCTATTTCTATAACTTGAAAGAGCCTCTCTGGCAAACAATACCCAGAAAGGGAAAACAGAACATACCTGAGACACAAAAAATACAGAAAAGCACATGCAGAACAGAAAAAGAGGTCAGTGCATTACATTAAACGAAGTCTAATAGCTTGAAGTTCAAATTCATCAAGGTCTAATAGTGAGGGACATTTGGACAAAACTCCCCTAATAAATTTATAATTAACCAGCAGAAAGCATTGCTCCAGTCAGATTTCTATTTTACAGTGAAATTAGGTAGCAGCCAAATAATCAAAGTCCTTGAAATAGTGTTCTATAAATGCAAGAGAAAGAGGCTGCAAAACTTCATGCCTTACCTTTGGGAATAAAATGCTTATTTGTCTCAATTCCCAGTAATTTATGTAACGGAATATGTATTACTGGCAAAGCAGCCAATTATAACACCGTATTTATTTTTCTGGAAGAACTCTACTATACGTATTTTAGCAGAAGCTGTGTATTTATTGCGTGTGTGGAAACTTCCACTACTAGCAAGATACCAATCCGCTTACTAAGACATATCACTGAGGAAAAAATGCTCTCAGACAAAAAAGCACAAAGGCAAAGTTTTAAAACACACTGGTTGCTATGGTGTTGAACACAGACTTGACTGCCTGATGCTAGCCTCAGAAATAATAAGAACCCTTATTTTCTACCATTGATTATTGAGCATGTTTCTGCACAGAGCACATACAGATATTCCTTGGATTTTGCAGAACAAAAGACTTTCACATGTACCATGTTTGGTTAAACTAGCAAAAGTACACACAGATGAAATAGAAGCAATTACACTATATTCTTTGAGTGATTTGAATACGACTCAAACACAGGATCTATTTTGATAAACATTGAGAATAATGCCTTATATGATTTTTTTATGAATGAAAAGCGCAAATTACTGAATTAATAATATTCTACTTTGACCTTCACTAGAAGGTGTGAAAAACCAACAGTATATGCCAATAATATCACTTTTTATTGCTGGAAACATGAATAATGAATCTGCTTGTTATTATACTGAAGATTTAGCCTCTTAAATTCTCACACTTCTTTGAACAAGTGAAGTGTTGTGTAAGATGTATTATTTTTTTGTATTATTTTCTGCTTCAAGATAAAGGGGTTTTGGTGTAAAGCTTTTTTTTTTTAAAGGAAAGATAAAACAATAAGGCATAAGCTCTCTACTTAAGAAAGGGTTACAGTCTTTTTGTTCTAACTTTCCCCACTAATGCTACGATTTTATATCAATATAATTAAATCTATATAATCACAGTGCACACCCAAAGTAAGTTTATCATTGTATCAGAAGAACAATACGCACAGTTACAAGGTCAGACTGATTTCTAAAGCAATATAGTGATGCTGTAGAATCCTTTACAGATGTGATCTGGAACGAAGCACATCTTTAAATGTAAGTATTTTCTTAAACATTCAGTTGAACCAGAACCAAAAGCCAAATCACTTTGCCAAACGTAGCCTAAAAATAGCCACAGAAGTTAGTACTTCTGTAGCTATCTCTGAGACACCAACAAGCAATCATCATGAATTGAAACAACCATTTTTTCATGTGTAGCTGTTCTGGACTGAGTCACGGTAGCAAGGGAAGCCAGAGAAGCCTGAACACCTCAGTGGCACACCACATCCACCCTAACAGTAGAAAAAGGGTTGCAGTTGCCAGGTCTGTCTTCAGGAGGGTGAGGAATACTTTTATAACATTTCAGTTGGTTCCAAGAAGACAACTGCCAAGATTAAAAGTTTTGCTATATAGCGGATACATTTTCATGCCAGATTATAATATATTCTTCATTACCTTTTACTATGTAGGCTCAGTTGAACTCTGTGCCTTGTCAAGGTATCTTTAAAATCTCACTAGTCAACACCCAATCGTTGGCAGCAGCGGGCACTTTTCAGTTCATGGCAACAGCCGTTGCAAAAGCTCATTTTCCATTGAAATTGGGCTCCAAATCAATTTTGACAATTTACTTCAGCTACTTCAGTTTGAATAGAAACATGTTACTTACAATCCAAAATTTTCAGAAGTGACATGCATTTCTATATGCTTCAACTTTGGATTATTTTTCGTTTGAAAAGGGCCATATTTTCCCAAGGTTAGAATCATGTCAATAAAAATGACTTTGAAAGTGAGGAGACTGGAAGAAGGTTTAGGCATTTATGTCTAAAATCTGATCTTAAACATTCTTTTCAAGAACCATCTTGGTCATATACAGCACCTTGGTCTTGCTTATAAATATCAGTAACAGACTGATGTCTGGGAATGGTCCAAAGTATTCTCATCCTGACAGCCTGAGCAATTTGTAATCTATCTCACCCCTGAACTCAGTCAGAAACGATGAATTGTTAACACAACTCTAAGGAACTCAACTTAGGCATTCCAAGAACATCTGCAACATATACCTATGGGATTTGGATCCCTGTAAAATTCATTGGTACCCACTTCTAACATGATACAGGAGCATGCATCCTAGATTCCTCAATCAAATTTCCAAATCTAAGTTTAGTTCTTCCCTCTCCCTCAGGAAAGCCAACACCCATATATTAAACCATCTGTTCATGGCTATAACTTTCTAACTTCTCCATCGAGTCTGACTATGTGCAGAAAATAAATTCAGTCAGCTGAAGAAAAAAAATTCTGCAGACCAATGGTCACAGCACTCAGAGTGACAAGATCTGAAGTGGTCCCCCTCCAAGGTCAGCTCTTGTATTTCATAGTTATTGAATAAAATGCCATTTCAGTCCTTAGGACAGGAACTAGGACACAATCTTCTCTTCCTCTGAGATGCCTGGATCTCCCTTGCAATATACAGAAAGCATAACCATCTATCCCAGGATTATTGACATCAATCGAGAAGCAAGGTGCACTCAGGTTCAGAAAGGTACATGGTGATGCTTATATTATTTTTGGACTCTAATCCTTGCTCAGCACTTTCTGCAAATCAAGCTTCCTTAAGGGATTTTTTTTGTTGGACGGTTAAAAACAGGAGCACCAGAAATCACTTATTGAAAACCATAGCCTTATTTTATTAAACAATTATCTCTTACTCCCTCAAGGCATATGGGTACTAGATAATCAGATAAGCACAATCTCAGTAATAATAAAATAGATCTAAACCATTTAAGCTGACAATAAACACTGCAGAACTAGTATGAGCATGTTTTCTGCTCAGCAGTTCTGCAGCCGAATAAGCAAAGTCTTGCTCCCTGGTGACAGTGGGTTATCCTCAATTATCATATCAGCTGACATCAGCACTGAACTGGTGTCCTGTTTTCTTAGTCAATATGGAAGCTGCCATGTTTTTATTATTGTTGGCTTGCTTTTTTGCTTTTTTTTTTTTTTTTTTTTTTTTTTTTTTATAATCACAAAAAAATGTACAGGTAAAACTTCTGCCTTTTCTGGCTAACCCTGAACAATTAAATCCAGATGTCTCTTAATTAATCCAAGAACTTACTGCTCTTGATTTTGAAAGATAACAGTATACATGGATTTTGATGGATAACTGACAAGTGATTTAATTTTGTGTGTCTGTATATTAACACTTATGTTAGAACTGTTCTATCCAAACAGGTTATTGTACAGTTTTAGGTTTCTGCTGATCAAATTAAATATTGAGGAAAAGGTGAGCCATCTAAACTCAATATTCAGAACTCCTTTACGGTACATTTCAAGCACCCTGAAGAATTCCTTTGCCATTACTTTAATTCTCTTCCTTTTCATCATTTATTTCACTCTTCTACTTGATTAGGTTAATAGATAAAGAATATGGCATTATATGCACAGCTGCTGACTGGTCACACATAACACAGAAAATGAGAAACGTGACAATGAAAAATAAATTTTGAAATATATTTACACTGGAAGACCAGATAAACTTACTATGTTATATCACAATGCACATTTTCTGTTGATTCCTGATATCTTACTGTGAGGGTGATCTGATCTATTTCTTCAAAAAAGTCACCAACAAATGTAAAAGATAACAGCTTTTAACAGGATTTTAAGTCTGTAATGCTGTATAACAGCAGATTTAAAAAAAAATGCTACTGTAACACTAAAGCCTAAAATACCTTGCCAAAGCCTACGCTGAGCTCATCCTATAGAGATCTATCATACCATATTCTCTGTAACTTTGTACATTTAGAATGAGATTTCCAAGCTTCCCTGACAATGTAGAGTCTCAGATTTCTATAGATTTTGGGTGCCTAAATAATCAATTAGCTCCTTAGTGGGATTTTCAAAAGAAACAATGTGCCCGCTTCAACAGATTTTTTATCAACTTTTCAAGCACTTTTAAAGATCCAGCTCTTCGTACTTATGAAATGAAGGGAGCCCACCCTCTAACATCTGTTTAGGTGTGAACTCGATTACATGGCTTTACTTTGGCAGAAGCTGACAAGGAGAAGACCTGTTTCACTGAAGAACAAGAAGTGACTCTCTCGGGGCTTCTGTTTGTCAAGAGTTGACATTAGACTGCACGTAGGATGACCTAACTTTTCACTGTTTCTAAAACAAAATTCTTGCCTTCCTTCCAAAAAACCCAAACTGTTGTAAATCTACTGACAAAAGGGAAAAAACTGAAACAAGAACTATATAGGAGATCAGCAAAATAAATCTAGAGGACTCAACTATACCCACACGTTTTTTATAAAACTGACTTAATTTAGCTATCAGCCCTCTAAAAAAAATCACCAAACACTCCCCCCTCAAAAAAAAACCCCAAACCACCAACTCAAACACCCAAACAAACAAAACCTCCACCATTAATTATACCTCAGAATCCATTTGCTGCTGCAGTTTATAGTGATGAAATGCCATATAGGGTGGAGAAAGCAGTACCAGCACTTTATAATTTAATTTCACAGCTTCTTAATTTTTTTTAATAAGATTAAACTGACATCTTCATACCTTAATGCCAACCCATATTCAGGAAGACTCATGTAAGCAACATGAATAATTTACACTATCAATGCACACATCAAGGGCCTTCTGCAAGTTATGTTCCCTAAACATCACATACAAATGCATGAGGCACCAGAACTATATGCACACCATGAACAATTCTATCAGAATCTGTCTTAATGATTTCTTATATATGAAAGAAAAGGCCTTTACCAAAAAAGTCAGATAAAGAAAAACCTACAGTCTCAAATTCAAAAATGCAATGACAAGTGACTGTTAGAGGCCCCTCTTTATTTATTACTGCATTAAAAAACCAGGAACTTTAGTTGTTGTCATTTTTCAAATGAAAAACTATTAAAAAACCCACAACCAACAACAACAAAAACCCAAGAACAGTCAAGCTGCAACAGTGCAAAGAACCATGAGAGCCTCGGCCAGTACTGTGGCATTGTAAACTAGTATGTAGTTACATGGAATATTAATGGATAGGTTTAACCTACAGTGTGCATATTCACTGCATAAAAAGCAGCAGTACTCTTGTCTTATGTTAGTTTATTTTCTCCCATATCTTAAATTTACTGAAATTGTTTTAGACCTATTAAATGAACAAATCCTTTTTGAAAACAGTACAACATGGCTGAAATGCAATAAATATAAGCACTTTAATATTTAAGTGAGGAAAATGAATTTCAGTGTGTTTCCAAATTGGTTTTCTTCAGTGCAGAGTTTCTTTATTTGTCCAAATAAAATGGATTTGAGTGGGTGGCAGCTTTAAGGAGATATGCAGCACTGTTCAATGGCTTTGTGAACTTGGAAAGATATTATGAATAATGGATTTGCTGTGCTCTTAGACACAGAGGCACAACAAAAACAATATCATTCTAGGTTCTCTAATAAGCAGCTGCTGGAGTAAGGAATAAAAAGCCTAGCCTACTGATTTAAGCTACAGGTGCTAGCATTTTTGTTCAGATGATTGTAGCAAACTATGGGACTGGTTCTGTTTTTTCAGCAGGAAAACTACTCAAACAGAGTGTGAGGGGCAAAATTCCCAAGGATACCTCCTACCACTCTGATTTGCTGCTTTCTACTTACAAGCCCATTTTTGTATTATACACCACACCCTCTCTCCCCAAAGAGAGCTGAAAAAGGGCTGTATTTCCCTCTGTCAACAGCTGGAGGAAAAGGATAACTTCAAACATATGCACAAAATATAAAAGTACTGCTTTAGTTTCCTCCTCTTACAGATCTGAAAATATATCTCCCTTCTCAAGGGGTGAAAGTCCTTTGCTTCATTTAGTAATTAATTTTAAATACTTAAATTTCATCAGCAAATCATTCACTCTCAAGCATGAATGGAAACAACATCCAATATAAATAGATTTGACTAAAATAAATTTGAGAAGTGTACCTCTCAGTTCTTTTGAAAAGAATCGGGGGTCTGAGAGAAAATAAGCACATTTTGGGAAGTATAATCCGTTCCTAACAGTGTGCAAGTTATCAATGCTCAGCACCACAGACACGTCTGAGTAGGAGGAGGTAGGCTATTTACCTATTGAGGTGAGATAACCTTATCCTCATTCTCTTCCCTAACTTGCAAATACAAAACCTGTTCACTTTACACACACAGGCACATAAAGTAGTTCCTGATATTAGTATGTCTAAAAGCGTATTGAAGAGAAGTTCAGTCATCAGGATCTAAGATTCTGGTCCCAAAACTCCAGCTGCCATATTTGATTCAGTACTTGCAAGGTTTTAATATTGGTACTGTAACTCTAGAAGTTGTGACACCTTCTTATCCTGTTGGTAAACATATCTCCAGCAAGTGACTATTAAAACCTCCAGTTGCACATAGTAAAGCTTAGTTTATACAACTGTTGTAGGTGCTGAATACATAACCAAATTATTGTGAAGCCATGTGTGATAACCTGATAAGGATTACTTAAAAGGTTGACACACTTATTATTAGGTTTTCATCAACCGGCAGTGCTAGCTGCTAACTTCATACTTCATGTTGCATACTGCATCCTCAAGCCCTTATTTTCATCTTTACCCTCCAAACACAGCTCAGATCTGTATTACTATGAAGCAAACTCTGATATGAAAAAAAAAAAATAATCTATGAAAAGGGCTTTTAAATCTTTAGAATGTAACTGCAGAAGATCATGTATAGCATTTTTACTTTTTTTTTTAGAACTTCAGAGGAGAGATACAAGTATAACTTCAGCTATGTTCACATTGTGCAGCTAACTGGCATGCCCTTTATGCAACAGAAATGGTCCATGACTATCTGCTCTGTGTCAAATAATTCACAAATTTTGTTGACATTTTACTGTAGTCTTAATATTAAGACTTCATTATCTAGAATTTTTGTTTTGGTGACAGAAATAGGTCTGAAAGAGATACTAAAATACAAAGAAATTCATTGGCTTTGGATCAGCTGAATAATTCCAATACATATTTAACAGGTTTCCCACAGATACACATGCCTTTGCAGGCTGTGAGTTCAATAAATAGATGCACAAAAATCGTCTTTCAGAAGGTGAACTGATTCCCAGCTGGGAATCATATTGGCCAGTCTAGAATGAGATTTTTGCATGAAGTTGTGTCTCAGTTGACATCAGAAAACCTACTTTGAATATTGGAAGTGCAGAAGGGAAATTGCCAAAATCTTTGTTTTCTTCACCCTGATCTTCATGTTCATCAAGGCACCCGCACTCCACCCCCACATTTTTTTCATGAGAAGCGTCAGACTAGCTATGTAAACAGTTCAAAGACTTGGCCACCTGTATCATGTGGATATAAAGTTTATAGCTCTTTCAAAGTGTGCTCTGAAGATTCTGAGATCTGGCTCAAAGAAAAAATCCACACAGGGTACCAAAGACATTGTATTGTATGTATGGGGTCCTACCATTTAGGGAAATTTAAGATTTAGGAGAGAAATGAGCTCCAAGTTTTTGAAAACTGTCACTGAGAAAAGAAACCACTGTTGGGCTGAAAATGGTATTAATTCACATTTTAAGAAGATACAAATAAAATTCAATGTCTTCCAACTTCAATAAAAGACCCAGGATACCCTTTTTGTACATAAGAAGTCATTGCTTAAGGATTAAGATTAACTTGTATTCATATTCCAGCTAAAGCTAATCAAATATGAACATAGTTTGCTTTAAGAGGATACATACGGTTAAACAACTAGTGTTTCAGCATTTGGGAGAGAAAATGATCTGGTAACACAAGATTTTGTGTAAAGTCTGAACCCTTAGAAAAAATGAAGGAAGAAAAAACAAAAAGAAAACAAATCCCAAAAGCATCACACACGCACATCTCTGAAGACTGCCTGGAGCCAGAGGACAAGAATTCAAACAGGAATTCATATATGTAAGGGCACAGAATCATAGAATGGTTTGGGTTGGAAGAGACCTTGAAGATGACCAAGTTCCTATTGTCCTGCCACGGGCAGGGCCACCTTCCACCAGCCCAGGTTGCTCACAGCCCCATCCAGCCTGGCCCTGAGCACTCCCAGGGATGGGGCAGCCACAGCTGCTCTGGGCAGCCAGTTTCAGTGCCTCACAGCTCTCGTAGTGGCATCCATTAGAGCAGACTTTCATTTTGAAATAAAATGACCAACTCATCTAATTTAAAACTAGAAGACAGCAGCTAAAAAACAGTTCAACATTCAGGTGGATATGCCTATCAAAGTACTGCTGCTTATAAACAGTAAGATGTATTCCTGTTCTTGTTAATTCACTGGCAATACAAGCAGGGAAACAATCTGCAATTACTTGTCTTACAGCACACTGATTTTGGGTAGAAGTACCCCACTTTAACATGTATCACAGACTACACATGTAATATTTGCACTAACTGGTACTAACAGGATATGGTTGTGATGATTGAAATACATCATTTTAATGAACTGTTGTCTTCACTGAATTCTGTAATAGTATCTGACAGCTTTCACTGTTGCATGAGTTACCCTCTGTTGGTACAATTAATTTCTGTTTTGGTTGAGATACTGTAAGACAATATTTCTAGGAAAACAGGTGAGGTAAAGAAAAGGTTGCCAGCAACAAGTGAATGTAACATGAAGAAGAAAGAAAACAGGATAATGAGCCTGGATACGTAGTGAAAAACTATACTATAACTTAAAATGTGCTCAGTGTCTGCAGTGCTGATTCCTTGCATTTGAATACTGAAAGTAGGACAGCAGAAACACCCTGTCAAGATCTGAACAATATTTTGCAGAAGCCATGGTTACAACACTTACACACTTGCAAGTAAAACAAAGAAATCAACTTGCACATTGTCAAAGGGAGGAAAAAAAACCACCCTGAGCCTACTATACTACACACAAAGTAGACTGTTTTCTGGACCTGCCAGCTGATTTGGTTAGGATTTGATGGAAGAAACCCAAGTATTACCTTCGTATTTCATCCTGCTCTTGAACCAGATGTCAGAGAATCTAGGAGACATTTTGACAAGTAAGGTAAACCAAGTAGAAAGGTGTCCAGCTTAGAGAAGATCACATTACCTTAGCAGTTCAAACAAATAAAGCATTCTGCTGTCCAACAGGAATCTCTCAGCCAGCTATACATGATTTAGGAAATTTGTGCATTCCTGGGCTGACAGAGGGCAACTGGAACTTAAAAAAACAACTGCATCTATTATGTTTTTCCAAGATATATTGGATGCTGAAATAATGGAAGAAAGAAAACTGTTAATATAAGAAAAGGATACATGCTTTTATGGAAATCAAGTGCAACTTTCCCTGCTATCTTTCCATAAAAGATGATGGAAATCTTATGTAGGTAACTGACTGCAGAGTTCAGATAAGCCTACCGGAAATACGTAAAGAGATGAGAACTCAGACATCTTAGGAAGCAGCTTCATTCAGCACGCCTAGTTTTAAAAAAAATAAAGTAGTAACTTGATTTTTTACCCCTTCTCTTAACCATAAAGTGCTGTACTTTTCAAGACCAGTAGCAGAAACCAGAAAGCAAAGCTCTAAATTTCTCTTTTCAAACTTTTGAAAAAAAAAAAAGTAAAAATATTTTTGATATTTAAAAAAATATTGTCATTTTAACTACCAAGAAATTAAAATATGCTTCTTATGTACAAGATAAACTACCACGGACAGTTCCAGTAAAACCCACAGAGAACATCATCTAGACCTGTAGCCAACAACCACCAACACAAACATTTCAGCAGAAGCTGAATGGACACAGTTCCTGTCACATTTAATGTGGTAATTCCGTGGTGACAAGCTTCTACTGTGTCACAAAAGGTAGTTAGTTTGTCACAAAGTGTAAAGGCTGACAGTCTTTGTAATATCACTAACAACATATGCTTTAATTTTAAGTATAAGTGTGCTTTGAACATTGCTATGCAACTGCAAACAAGTCCAGCATTGCTTTATCACTGCAACATTTAAGTGATAGAGAAATAATAATCATATAAACATTTCTCATGAATCTATATTACTCCTGAAAATCCAATTCTGATTTTGCTTCTTCTCAGCCAGTAAGAAAGTTTGAAAATTCAACATTTTTTTAATGTTACCAAGGAATGGGAAGTTACGTTTTTAATGGTGCCAGCTACTTCAGTAGTAACTCACTATATGGCCTTGACTAAAGCACTTCACCTCTTTGCTTAGTTTCACCAAATGTAAATAATTGTATCGCTTGCCCAGTTTAGGCATTCCCTGGGCATTAGGTAAGGCTCCTCAAGGTTTTTTTGACTTGCAAATATGTGGCTATATTAAACATTTTTCATTATTAATGCCTGTTGTCTTGTACTAACTCTGTAATGAGGTAAATGAGTATACAATATGGAGTTCAAGCTACACTTCTTGATTAAGTTTTGTGCTTCAAGATTCATCTTTTTCAGTGTTATAAAGATTAAGCCATATTTTCCCCTTAACTGAACAGCTATGCTTTGGATATAATTTTTTCCCTGATAATTCACATCTTCAAATTGATTTTTACAATTGGCTCTCTGGGAATTCTAACAACTAGGTTTTAGACTTCCTTGGTCCTGAAAAATGTGTTATGGAACTCCAGCATAATTACAAATTCAGAGACTTGGGCATAGGCCTCATTTTGATTTGAGGGATTAATAGCAGGTTGTCTCTACAGTACTCCTCAGAGGATTCCAAAGGAAATTCTCCTCTATCAAAATGGCAAGCATTTCCTGATGTGCTGTCAAGACAGACATTACAAACTACCCAAAGATGGTCCTTCCACATTTCCTCTGAGTTCTTCTACCTGCCTTCTCATTTCCTGGAGGACATTTGTCTTTTCTGAAAATAGATCAGCTTCACTTTTACTGGAATCAATTAAACGTGGTATCTGGCCAGAAGAGCTTGTGGCTTCTATCCCACTGAAAAGTGAGTCAGATAAGTGTCATCTGAAAAGGGGTTATTTTTGACAAGGACTGGTTACACGCCCTCATTCTGATTCCAAATGTGCAAGTGGGGCTCCATTTTGAAGCTAGACAATCTTTATGAGTTTCTTTAAAGGAGATTTTATTGAGTCCTGATACAGATACATCTGGTGTGGTGAAAAATGACTACAAATCTGATAGTAAATATTTCTTTTAAAAGCTGCCCATTGCCTAAAGGAAAAGGAAGAAAAAGAAACAGTAGGAATGTAAAAGATGCTAGAACTTACACTAAACTCTATGCCTTTTCACATTGCTCTGATGGTACAGAGGAACTAGCTTGACTAACCAATTTGGCAATTCAAGTAACATAAAGTAACTTCTTTATTGAGACTAAAGCAAAAAAATCACAAACAAAACTATAATAACAGTTTTAAATCAAGTTAATCATATCTTGCACTGCACCTTGTCAAGATGGTTAATACTAAAAATGTGCAGCAGCAGCATTGCATGGTATCATTCCATAGAAGGCTATAGTTGATTAGAGGCTTCGCATTAAACAAAATCATCCTTGCTTAATTTCTTTGAAAGGTATACTAACTCTAAATTTCCCAAAATTAAAATGCATCTTATCAAGTGGAGAGAAGTTGTAACAAAAACTAAGCATCTTAATGTAGGCTTAAGAACAAAAGAATGAGTTCTTTAAATAAACTAGGAATTAATTTGTCATACACATCTGTCACTAAAGAAATTAAATTCCCCAGTCTCGCTGTAGAAAAGCAAAAGATGTCAATGATTATTTTTGTGTAGATTTGGAAATAAGATACATTAATACCTTACAAACAAGATACTGTATTGGTGGTTGTACAGGATAATGAACAATGATCATGATAGATAGTTACTTTTAAAATTTGCACTTGAACAAATGTACCAAAGGGTACTAGTAATCACTGAGGATTGATATAAACAATTATATTTTTTAGAATTTTAAATAAAATTTTGATTATGGGACAAATTTCAGGGAACTAGACAAAAGTTACTGTGTTAAATGAAAACAAATAAGTGGTGGGTTAAAAATTAGCAAACAGAAAGCAGCAATGGCTCCGATTTACAAACATTTATTCACCCTGAGGTCTGATGCAGGACAGTACAGAATTGCACTTCCCTGTGCCATAATTCCACCATATTTTGCACTAATGAAAGAAACCAGAGAAAAATGGCAAACTGGTCCAATGACTATATAATGGATAAAGTGGATAAAAAAATAATTCTGAATGTTCTGACTTTGGTGCAAATAAATTCTCAAGCTTAAAGTATAAAGAAAAATGTCTGCATTTAACATACAGTCGACAGCATATGTCTGCAAAACTAAATAACCGCCTGTGTTTACATGAGATATATGATGTTCAGTTTGATTTGCATATCAGAGATCAGGCTGTAAATCTCTGATGATATTTATTTACAGTTGGATAATTGAAATTAATCCTGCCAAAATGACTTTGACAGTCCCGAATTTATGGTCTGAGAAAACAATCCTGGAACTGTTTGCTGAGCTATTAACATGGCTGGCTATATATTTTCAATCTGAGCTACATTGCTGAATAAAAACCTGTTCACAAATTATAACTGTCTTCCATTCTTCCCCTATTTCGTATTCAATTTGCTTGCTATAATCATTAAGAAGTTTCACGTTTTCAAGTAACCTTGAAGATAGCACATATGTCTATGCTTGCTGGTTTTGGGGCTTTTGTTTTTCTAACCATGGCAGGTACGTTAGTTAACTTTCTCTCCCCGCACTCCTGATGTTAGGCCAATTTCTTTTTAATTTCCTGTAAAAACTGTCAATTCTCCCAGCACAAAGCATCAAGAAGTTCCAGCACTGGAACTCAGACTCTCCCAGATCCTTCAGTAACTTGGATCATGGGTGCATCTCAGCATGTGTCTGTCTTCAGGGAAGAAGCGTGGGTTCTTGGATTTTTGTTTATTTGCTTGTTTTCTGATTTGTGTTTTAAACTCAGATTGTATCTTTCAATAGAAAGTTGTCAAGGAGAACATTGTTAGCTACAATGCTACCTCATATTATCCTCCTGGTAGGAATGCCATTTGTGGCTAGATATATGACAGAAATTTCCAACATACACAAAAGAAAAATGCTTGTGAATAATATCTATATAAAAAAGTAAGATTCAGCAGGTAGTTTCATCTTCTAATAAAACAAAATTCAAACAATTAGCAGACTGAATTTTCTTATCATTGGCAAATAATTACATAATCTATTAAAACTGTTTGCAACCATTTCCTATTCAAGAGATGTTGCACCTTGTATTCTTCAGATTCCAATAATGCATTTGATGATTGTGAAAGTTGCACCCTGGCTTTTAGCGCTAAAAGATAGCAAACAGCTTCCCCACTTTCTTGATACCAAGTTTTCAGCCACAGAGAATTCTGTTGTAGGTATTTCAGAAGCTATGTTTATAGATAAAAATTAAGTTTCTAGTATATAAAAGCAGCTTATCGAAGTCTGGAAATAAAAAATGACTGCCAACCATTACAGAAATGTATGTATTTACATCCATAGCACTTATTTACAATAGATCTCTTTTAAAAAGGTGGCAACGATAGTCTTGCTATTCATCTTGCTTTCTTTCTCCAGCCTCCCTACAATATACTGCTTTCCAGGACCATTCAATCTGAAAGCAGGCATCCATCCAAATATGTAATATTAAGGAAGACAGACAGCTATCATTTATAAAATGTTAATTCCTTATTAGTGGAAAGAATAAATCACTAGATTAAGCAGAATTACTGTGATCACTGATTATTACCCTACCACAAGTATGTTATCTTGTGCTCTGTCCCCTGTTCAGAGCTTGTGTCAATTGGCAGACAAGCAGTCAACTGGAGAGAGAAAACTCTAAAGATGACCACTAGATAAGCACATATTATTGGAGGATGGGAAGGAAAAAAAATTCTAAGCATCAAAAACCCTTGTGGAAAGCCTGCTCCACCTTCTCATTTTGCTGCACACACCCAGACTGTGAAGGAGTTTGCATATTTATACGGTGCCCAGCACAGCTGGCTTCATTTGTATCAGAGAACTCCAGGCACATAACAAATTTACAGGTGACACTCTGGGAAACATCTAGGATTAGTGTTGCCAAACTCAGCCAATTAGTTTGGCAATTAGTACCACCAAACGAAAATACGCTGCAGGTTCTTTTGTATAGCATTTCTGTATATATGCATCAGCAAATTAACAACCCAGACTGGAAACTACCAGCCTGATTAACCTGCCAATAGCTTTCCCTTATTTCCACATACTCTGCACGGGTTGATTTTTCACTTGAATTAGTCAGCCTGGGCATAAGGATCAATTGCAGCTGAGTGTCCTGCAGAATTAGGTCTTCAGGCATTATGGCTCAAACCTGAAAAGCATGTCTTGTGATCATCAAATCCCTTTTTACAGAAGCTCTTCAAAAGCATCTTTTTTTTCCCCATTGTACTCATTTTATACTGAACTAAGTGCATACATCACATATCTTACAAATTGATCTAAACAGCACTCTATTGTCTTTTGGACTTAGGTAATGTAACGTAAACAAACACACGGGCATTTATTGTGAACAGACTGAAAGCCTACCAGTGAGGACTCCAAGTGAGGCTTTTTTATTTCATACTCTGAAAACTCCTCTATTTTAAGTTTACTACACCACATTTTTATGCCACCTCCTGCTCCCTTTAGCCACTGAGATTTTTGCATGGCATAAGGTTTCAATAACTATATGCCAAAAACTAGCCTTTCACACCATGGCTGTGCTCCTTACTCTCTTACTTTCAAATGCAAAATGCACATCTGATACACTGAAGGTAGAAATGAGAGTTGATAATGAGTGTGAGTGGGAGGCATGGGTTGGTGATGAAGATTTGCTTTGATTCCTCTGACTACAAAAGCTTCCTCGGTAGAGAAGATATTTTAAAGTGTCTCAACAAAAGCTTTGTCAATGCAAATTCAAAACCATTCTGACATAAAATTAAAGCTATTCTTAGTATTATTTCTTAAAGGCCATGAATATGTCATAAAAGATGATCAAAGTATTAAATCCTACAACAGGTTAAGAAAAGAGGCCATGATTTCCAGTGTTTTCATTTCTAAGCCAAACACTGACCATTAATTCTTATTACTGATAGTAATGCTGAAAGCATCATCTGTTATCAGAACTGGCTGACAATTGCTGTTATAAAACCCACTTCTCAGTTGTCTCAAACTTTGCCAGACTTTAACTGCTTTGTCCATGATTTTATAAAAAATGAATATTTGTTTCAAGCTTTTGTTTTAAGTAGCTGCTCTCAGCTTAGCCAAAATAATTGAAAAAATTCAGGAAAGGATATGTTGCTTATCCCATTTTGAAAACAATGTTTTTATTATTATTTAATGCTTCCTCAATGCATGATTTGAAAGCAAGACTGAAAATCTGATACTGCCAGAGTTTCAGTTAGCTCTCAAAAAAATCTGTCTGAATGACAACATTTTGAAAAGTCTCAACTCATACATGTTTATCAGAGAAGTACTTCACTTTTTACAACAAACCCCTCAATACTCCCGCTTCACCAAGCATACTCCTGAAATAGTTCTCTGTGTCTCAGTTGCAGGGCTCACTGCAATTGCAGCAGACTGGGAGGGATCTAGGCAAAAGGAATGAAATAAGAAACTCTCCCTTGCTTTTTCAGTGAAGCTTCTTCCCCTGCAGTGGCCAATAAGCTTGAAGGAGTATTTCACCTCATTCAAATGCAAGGGAAGAAGGTGAGAGGAAATGGAAAAATCAATTAGAATTGGATAATAAAGAATCAGGGAAAACACCCATGAGACTGCAGACTCGTCTGTGGACTGATGATATTCAGTTAAAAATCAGACCTAGTACAATAAGTACAGTGGTGTCAGTAACACTACTCCTAAGCCACTCAGGGGTCTAGAAGGTGTCCTGGTTTTGGCTGGGATAAAGTTAATTTTCTTCTTAGTAGCTGGTGCAATACTGTGTCTTGGACAGGAACATGACAAAGAAACAGTTTGGTGGGGAAAGAAAAAAAATCCATTCCTTTCCTTTAAGTTGTAAATTAAGCAAAATACATCACCTCAAATATAACCAAAGAAAGTTGAAGAACTAATAATTAATTGGTCAGCAGGAATATACTTATATTATACAAACACCTTCATTAAATTCATTTGCCTGGATAATAAAGAAAATTAAGAGGTATATGTTGATTTATTAATCAGGAGCCACCTTGACAAAACATATATAATGAATAAAATAAATCTCAACTTGTCCAACCTTAAAGTGTGTTGTATACTCATGAGCTAGAAATAGTACACAGAAAACTTACTTAAATTTTTGTTCAGTTACTTATTTAAATTAAATATTGAAATTCCACAAAGCTCTGACCTTAAAAAAACTACCACCACAGAGTAACAGATGTCAAATGAAAGCAAATACTTTTTTTGGCACTATCTTAAATTAAGTCCCTTCAGGCTCCCTTTTTAGTAATGCCTTTATCTAGCAAATCACATCAAAGCCTTTTTTTTGCACTACTCCCTTTAATTTATCTATGTTCTTAAAGTGAAGTCCACAACTTGATGCTAGACATCTCTCTCTCACTGGGCTAAAACATAAACCAGTGCTTATTAAGTAAAGCTATCAATCAGCTAATAAAGAATCTCCAGTAACTCCATACCTGTTAACATCCCATATTTTACTTGTCTTGTCCATGGAGGCAGAAGCCACAAAATCACCACATGAATGCCATGAGCAGTCCCATACAGCGTGGGCATGTCCTTCTAAAGTCAGAATGCATCCATGTTTCGAAAAGTCCCATATCCGCACTGTAGTATCCCTACTTGAAGTGACCAGCTGGGTACCACTGTTACGAGGAATGAAAAAGAGTAGCTTTTAGCAGGGCCATATATGATTTTTTTTCAAAGTACACAGAAAAATAATTTAACTATGTTTATAAAGTCAGGTTAAGTAGCAACTGCTGATTTTTCATTAAAATACACATGAACAAAAAATCATGTTTGAAAGCATTCATATTTTTACAGTTTTCTGACACACCATATATGAAGCAGTCATGTATTAAATACACTATCAAAAGAAAAGAAAAGGGGATATGAAGTAGCTGTCTTCCATGGAAAAATAAATATGGGTTCTAAAAATTACATTCTTACTTTTTGTAGTCTGTTTATGAGTTTATCGGTAAAATAACTTCAACCCAGAGAACTGCTTTCAAAATAGAATAAAATAGCTTCAGGGAAGAATATTTTCTTATTCCCAAATCCATACCATTTTCTACATATAAATTATTATTTAAGCATCATAATTTTGTCTCTTCTGCTTCAGTATAAACACTAACACATTCACTACCTCTTGGGGTCATTGATATGTTATATTAATGAAAAATACAGAGTTCAACTCAGATTTTTTGGCCATATCTTCAGATATAAACTAGTATGGTTTTATTTCATTTAAAGCATAGACTTAGGGCTTCAGACTAAAAGTCATCTGGCTCAGTAATGTTATACAACAACTAGTAGGGAATCCTTAATAAAAAGAAAATAATAAGAAAAAGTACATAGAGTGATTCTCTTATTAAACACTGCAAGACCTAGCCTGTGGCTCAGGATTTCTTTCAGTCAGAAGTTTTGTGCTTAACAAGCATCCATGGAGGTTTTTTCCATCATTAACTTTTTTGAACATATACAAACCTTTGGCACCCACAACCTCGTGTCAATGAATTCCAAAATTTAATTATACATTGTGTGAAAAACTATTTTGGGGTCTTAAATACCTTACTTCATTTCATTTGATGCTTCTAATGCTAATATGGTGAGTAAAAGTAAACACTGACTATGTATTTGCCATCTCTAAACCAGCTGGAATTTTATAGGGCCCTAGCATATTTTACCCACAAAGCTGAAGACTCCTACTCTATTGACTCATTCCTCATACAGACATCATTCTATCTCTGATCACATTACCATTTTTCTCATCATCTTTTGAGCTGAAACTGAAGAAACAGGTAACCAAAGAGGTTTACAATGGCACAGGAGTGTTTTTTGGTTTATTCTGTATTTTTTAAATGTGATTAGTATTTTTGGCACTACTACACAGAAATTTTCAGAAAACTGACCACAGCGGCTCCAAGATTTCTTTCCCAAGTACTAAAAATTAATTTAGATCCATTCGCAATTTAGGTAAGTAGAGGTAAGTAAGTAAAAAAGGTAGAGTTAGGACAACTTTGCAGTTGACTTTCATCTGCCACTTCACTGTCAGCTGTTGCGACTGGAATTCTTTTCTTGTAATTCTTCACATGCAAACTTAATTTTTTCTGCCCTGACTAAGCAAGCAAACTCATCCGCCTTATTCTCTTCCCCAGTTTCCAAGATCATCTTATTAAGTTAGGTCTCAGCACAGATCCCTTTAGGACTCAGTAATTTCTCCATTCTGAAAGTGACATTTTATTCCTATCTCTTTACCACTTTTTAAAAGAACAAGATAAATTTCCTTTTTATTTGGGACAGTTTTGCTTCTTTGAGAGTTTTTGTCAAATGACCTTAAGAAGAATTTACTGAAAATCCAAGTATACCACATTTACAAACCTCCCTTGATCAAATTCTCAGCAAGCCCTTCACAGAACACTAACAGATTTATGAGACTTCATTTCCAGAGCCATGCTGACACCTCTCACTATAAAAATGTATCCATGTATCCTGTAATTTTTTCTTAATATAATTTCTTCCATTTTCCCAGTATAAGTTAGATGAACTGTTCTACAGATCCTCTGTCCCAAACTCCTTTAGAATATTGAAAAAAGTTAATGCGGCCTTCTCAGATTATACCAGGAACAATGGAGGTTTTCTATTATGTTTACTAAAAAAGCTCAGGAAAAATGTTTCGGGATAATACACACAAAAACAGGCCAAAAATACTTTACCTTTGAGTTTTCAGATCAATTTCTATTGTTATCTTACTAACATCCATTAGAAGATCTTGCCTTTAAGATCCAATAAACTCTGCTTTTATCTGAATAATGGAAAATGTGCTATCACAGGTAGCAGAAATCCTTCTTCCGAATCTCTGGATATAAAAAAGTGGGAACTGAAAACAGCCTAAGGGATGATCCTAAGCACTACTGTAAAACTTCATATTAAGAATATACTCAGAGATATTTAGTTCATGGCTGCAATGTAAAAAAAATAAAAATAAAAAAAATTAAACAGTCTGGGAGGTGTGGTGTCCAACTTTTTTTTTGTATATTCTTCCTTTTCTCCTTTTCCAATAGATGTCTACCAAATTGTTGCGTAAAAGCATCTACTAAGACAGCTTGAAATATGTGCATCATTTACCTGATAGATCTTAAGGGGGAACTTGCCATTATGAAATATCACCTGCCTAAACTTTTGGCTATTTTTAACACTTATGGCTTAGATTGCTATTTTTTGTGAAAATACATTATAATCCTCATTAAGGCAGTTACACCCCCATGCCTAAGACAAAGCCTTGAGAGATTAATCTCTCAAAAATTTTGATATAGCACAAGAATAATTCTGATGCTTTTTTCACACATATCACAGCATAAAGGCTTGAAGCTTGAGTAAGGGTTCTGAGGAGACCCTAATTTTATCAAGTTTCTAGGAATAAATTTGCTTTTATTAATCAAATGCTTGTACTTTTAATAACTCAAGCTAGATCTCACTTCTGAAGACAGATAAAATTAGCAAAATGACAAATTATCATACCCGTTGTACATTTATGAAATAAGAGCTTAAAACAAATTCAGAAGCAGGTATAAAGTGGGACTGATGAAATCTATAATTGATTCAGAGGGTAGCATGCACTGCCACTGTTGCGAAGCACCAGAAGAGATTTACTGCTTATGCATTTTTTAATATATAATCCCCAAAATGCTACATGAAGAACTGATTCCTTGGGCTGAATTTTAAGAATACACCATCCAGGCAGTGATGAAAATCTTTCAGAAAACAGATATGAGCAGGAAGGTAGTTCAAATAGATTCAATTTGGCAATCTGTGGCAGGGGAAAGAGTTACAAATGAGGTTTAGCACTCCTTACAGATCAAAGGAGAAAAAAGCGGAGACTGAAAACAAAAGCATAGCTTGTGAAGGAGAAAGTTTAGAGGGACAGACTGACAGTGGAAGTAAGGGCAAAAATACTCAGGAGCAGAGGGACCCAATGCCCCAGTCCCCTGCAACACAAGCTTCCTAATATTCCCTGGGCATAAAAAAAGCCACACTTCATTAAAGAAAGGGGAGTTGCATCAGCTGAGGATCTGCAATTATGCATGTATGAACTTAATGTCAGCATTTCTGGGAAGCACAAACTGCTGCTTATAAGAATGATGGCTGTCAGAGCTGTTTTAGCACCGGGCCTGCAGTCACAAAACCTTCACCACACACTAGTATTCAAACCAGACACACACATAATGCAAAAGAAAGTGCAGTGTCAAGCCTTCTTGTCACTTGTCAAGCAAAGTCAGGCATCCAAATCAAAATGATGCTTTTAGAAAAAAACTTATATCTTAACAGCTGATCAATAATGATATCCTTTTACTGATTTGCAACATTTTTTGGTCCTGGGAGATAAAAGAAACACTCCAGATTCTGAGGTAATGTTTTGTTACCCAGAGCTGCAACGTTTTTTTACTGCCCCACTCCTCTATATGTATGATATAAGATTACCTGAGGGAAAAAATGTATCAGGAAAAGTAGATGTTTTTAATGATGTAGGCTGTCAGTTTAACAGTCTATGATACCCACATATCTCTACCACATGACTGATTTAAAAAAAAAAAAAATACTGATTTTTGTATTAAAAACATACAGAAATATAACATTAGATGATCAACCTTAATTATCAGCAGCTATATACATAATCTCCATTTGAATTTAAGACTGATCGCTAACAGAGAAAGTGCCAAGTAATCCTGTGCAGGGTGTGTATCTTTCATTCAGAAGATAATAAAACACTTTAACTCTTTTTTACCAAACAAATCAAAGAATCAGACAACGTATTAGGAGACAAGAACAATGTGAATCCTATCTTTTTCTGTCACCTGAAACACAGTCACATATATGCAAACAACTTTGCCAACTTTTAGGAATGTGTTGCTAGTACTTTTTTTTTTTTTTTTTAAAGAAAGTAGCAGTACATTTGTGTATGGCGGTCTACAGCCTTGCTTGGTCTGGTTAGGGGGTTTCTGTTTTGACTTTCTAGCAGACCAAAGCACTACAAGGGATGAAGTATGCCTGTATAGTTTAGAACAAAGTATTTGCCTATAAAAAACTTTCAGAAGTTCCAGGCACTGGACAGTCTATGATACTTGTAACCTGCATCATCTCTATGGATAGATCTTTTTTGTTAACACTAAATATACATGCAGTTCTACCTTCTAACTGATTTCAGATATTCCTAATTGATGCTATAAACCTGCCCTTCTGGAAACAATTACAGTGGAAAAAAGCTGTGGAAATGTTAATTCCACATTTCACAAAAGCAGATGAAGCATAAACTTCCCCACAAATCTTTCCTCCCTCATATCCTAAACACTCAGTTTTCATTATACATTCCTCCTTCTTCTAGTTTCACTGTTCTCACTACAGGATGACTCTCCATTAATACTTACTGACTTGTAGACATATCAATAATTTAGAGTCATTTTCAGCAACAACATGAGTTTTTGGCACAGAGTTATTCTACAAGATTTCAGGTGACTGAATAACTTTCTGGAACACCAGTCGAATTAAGGCAATAGCTACACTGAGAGCGTTGTCCTGTAAATGTATCAAACATAATATCAACAAAGCAGCTTCAAATACAGCACCTCATTCAAATACTTTGGCACAATGGACTTAGATCTGAACCTCGAGCTACTCCAGAGGGATTAGTCAGGTTACCTCTGAAGATGCTGTGGAATGTAGAGCTAGCAAGCTATTCTGCTTCTCAACATTAGCTGCCAAGCAGATGGCCATCAGGATAGGACCACAGATGCCATCCTTCAAAATCTACAAGGATTGTCATTTTATATCAGCCAAAATAAATGATAAAGCCATTTGAATCATTAGCTCTAGCTGCATAGGACATCCTTCTTTTAACCCCTCATATCACTGACAGGAGAAATACCTCTTCATAATCACTGAGCATTCTTGGTCAGATTTATTCTGAATACTGGTGGAGAGAGAACATTTTGCTCTACTGTTAATTTGGTAAATAACAGTAAACTAGACTTCTCTGTCTAACATACCACATCCTAAGATTTAATCACAGGAATATTATTTTTAGCATTTGCCAGAGCCAGTACTGTGAATCAGACAACAATTTTGTTACTGTATTCTACATGGCATTAAGTGAACATAACAACATCTGTGCTAATAGCATTTATATGTGTTATTTATGTAGTGCTGCGGACATGCCTGGTGTTCTGAAGACAACCTAAGACATGGCTCCTTTCTTCAGACAATTACAGTCTAAAGCAAAGATTTTTACACACACACACATTACTGTCAAAAAATGGTTCTTAAAGCAACACACGGAAACAAACACACCTGTGTTCAAATTTTGTGTCCTAAAAGAGCTGCAGCAACAGGTAGCATCTGACTGGAACTTACCCTTACAACATAAGCATCAACAACTCAACAATGAATTTTAAACATACAATCTAAACCACTACAGGATTAACAGTCTTTTACCATGGCATTTGAAAAACACTTAACAATCAATATTCCAATTGCTTAATTGGAAAAATTATGTCTCTTTCATGCAATTATCCTAAAGCAAAATTATAAAAGCTACTATACTATTTGCAGTACCAGCGCAGGTAGACCCTAAGCAGTGCAAAGACCAAGGGCAAAACTGCAAATACTGTTAAGATTACTTTAATTTTGCTGACATTTTACGCTAGGCCAAAGAGGAAAGATAAACAAAGGAAATGTCTGGAAAAGCCCAGTTATTCCATGAAAAACAGAACTAATGAAGCCTGAATGCCTGTGGAAGTATACTTTGCCTCCTCACCCGATCATCTTAGATGTTGATTAAATAAATATATCAGGAATTGATCAACTCTTTAGACTTCTGCCTTCCATGTTTTGTCAGAATTAGTCTGCAGGTTAAATGTTACTGGAGAGCATGGGAAAGGGTTTAAGGAATGTGCACAGAAGCAGCATGGAGGGGGGGGGGGGATACCTTCCTGAAAGCTTCATTTTCCTTGGAAACAAGGTTAAAGACAGTGATCCAGACAGTTACACTTAGGAAAGTATGCACCCACCAGTGGGGTCCCACCCTTGGTTATGAGAGCTGTATTTAAACACTGCCTTTCCATTTGATGCTGAAAACAATTTAAGGGACGAAAATGCTGTGCAGTCATTGTAACTCCTCTTTATCATCCTACTTCTCTGTGTGTCTTACCCCATCATTTTCTTTCACCGGGGAAAGTGAAAATTGGGCTGAGTTTGAAAAAGGTTGAGGTCAACATATTATTTACAAGTTCCCATGAAAAGTACTGAAAAGAAAACAGGTAATTTTTTCCACACCAGGCAGGAGACTTGCACAGTTCCTTGATAAAAGATCCAATTCTTTGTGGGTACAAAGGAAGATGGGACAAAGTTCTGGAAGAGGAATGCATCGAGGATTACATGGAAACTGCATGTGACTCAAGAAGCTTTGAAAGAAGTAGAGTCCAGGAGGGTGCTAAGACAGGACCTCACAAAAGCCTTTCCCATTCTTACCCATTCCTAGGCATCCCCTGGTATCCACTGCTGGGAAAAGAATGGTGGTCCAGAAGAATTTGGTATGTGCAGCCATCCTTATGTCCTCCGTCTGTATTTGAACAAAACACTCAGTAGCAAAGATTTTGTTTTTAATAGATTTTGTAACCTTGAAACAGACTTGAGATATAGTTCACTTTTTTGGGTACTGGAACTGTGAGATGCATTAATTATTTACAGTGACATTTCTTATTAAAACCCCTAGGTTTTTTGATATCTATGGTTCATTTTGGGTGTTGCTTTCATTATCCTCATGGACTATGTGTCTAAGATACATCTTATGTAGTAACTGTAATATGTCTCACCCTTCAGAATAATCTTAAGCCCAATTTTACTCCTGTTTTATTAATAGACATAAAATGTCATTTATACAGAAGGTGAATGCCAAAATACTCAGCAACAGAAATGCAAAAATGTCCTTTCTTTTCCTCAGTTCTCATCAAAGCTGAGAAGAAAAAGAAATAAATTTCAAAAACACAAAATCAATCAAAAAGTGGCATTCTATAAACAATTGAAGAAGTTTCAAAGCCAGGAAACACGGCAGTAACCAGCAGATGGTAGACGGTATACAGGTACATGACTTTTTGTCTGAAAATAAAAATGCAACAATCTAGCAAAAACCTGTGACACAAGGCTGGAAATCCTCAGAAAACTGTCAATGCATAGTATGCCAAGTGCAAAACTCAAGGTAATTCTTCATTCTACATTACCTAATTGCTAGATCTTTTTATCATAATTCATGCTTATATATTGACCCAAGACAGGGTAACTGTTTCCCTCTGCCATTCTACCTGGCTGACAGCTGGGAGTGACATCAAGGGGGAAAAAAAAAAAATAAAGCAGTGTTTCGGCATCATACCACTTGTTGCTGCTTCTAGTTATCTAGGCACCGTAAAAGTAGTAAACTTTTGTTTTAATGAAATTCACCTTCTTTATTAAAAGAACTTCCTTAAGGCTACATTACACTTCAAAAGTGACAGTTTCACATCCATGATAACTTAAATGTAACATGCTCCCACTACTAGTAAGAGTCCCAGAATGGTATATACGAATTTTCAGACAACAAATTAGAAGTTATTTATAACCAAGTTTCAATCTAACAATTCATCTAGATTTTAAAACATTTTATCTTTTTGAACTGAGTACTCATGACAGAAGCTGGCATATCCAACTATACACACAAAGAGAAATCCTGTTTTACCTGGTACCTTTCCCACTGCTCTTACCAGCTTGTCTCTGTCCCCCTGCACAATTACTCATTTATTTCACAGCTTATAGTTCTGCATTCTGGATCATTATGATGATTTTTTGTTATGTCCACATGGTAGCAGATTACTCCAATTCAGGTTACAATCTACACAAACCACAGTTAGGCCCACTACATTCAAATCCATTAACTTGCTAAGATAAGCTTGGTACCCCCAGAAAAATATTGAGTGCATTATCATTCCCTGCAGGGTAGGCTTTTTAATGTTTAAAAAATGAGCTAGCTTCTTTCTGTGTCGTGTAATTAAAAGTGGTTAAATGAGATTTTAAAATAATTTAGGCACCTGGTAGAAGGCAGTTTTTAGTACATGTAAAATTGCCTTTTAAGAGGCTTTGGAAGCACACCAGGTAAGGAATAAAAATGAAAAGACAAAAGATAAAGCTAGTTACAATACTTGGAGATTAGATGCAGCAAAATGCACGTCAGCAGGACAGCGGGCACTAGACAATGTTGGGCTCTATGCAAGATTGAAAGACCAAGGAGTAATTGATTCCTTTTTAACAACAACAAAAAAATTTTAATAAAAAAGTATGTCTTTTCTAAAAGCTTTCTGCCAGTGCATGTCCAACATCCCACAACAAAAATCTACACCAGTTTATCAAGAAGTAGGAGTATACGGGCATCCTATTTGAAGCTGGGAGCTTGTAGGAGCCTAGCCAGTGAGACCTTCAACTATTATAAAGGCTGCTTATGCTGAAAGAAAACAGTGTTTCTGTGCCATTTTGCTTTAGGATATTGCCAAGTTATTTTCCTCCAATAACCTCATAAGAAGTAATTGTTTTACTTGAAATTAAATATAATGAGTAAATATTGCAAAACTACCATATTTTCCAGAAATGGTATCTGTACTGTGCCATTCCAATGCTTTCCCTCAAACAATGCCAATATAAGTTAGTCTTCCTTCTATTGCATTTTAAAACTAAATTAATATATTTAGCCCACATAAAATCATGCATCATACCAATCAATATCCACAACATAAATTAAACAGGGTGCTATTTCTGTGTGATACTTAATCTCGACACCCATCCCATCCATCACGGGTCGTTTCTCCTCCATTGGAATGATTCCAAAACCTCAAATTTTAATGAAGGGCTGTTGAAGTAGGGAAAAACGTAGTTTGGAACAAAATCAGATATATGAATTCCATGTACAGAACAGATTTAAGACCTATATTAACAATGATAATCCTGTGTCACAGTTCCTCTGAAATGCAAAGTTGTGGATCAGTCATTTCAAATCCATTATCATCCCCAAATGGTTGTCCAGTGATATCTAATCTCAATTAATAGCCAGTAATGAACCACAGCCATTAATTCCATTTGCATGTTTGCACAAAGCATCATTTTTAAGCTGCATATTTATATGCATAGAGGGTTCAGTGAGTGCATAGAGATTTCCTAGACTGTAGAAAGTTCTGCACTGGGATTTGAACATTTCCCTGTCACCGGGAAAATATTTAACTCGGACTGTGTAATGATCTCAACAGTGAAGGCCAAGAAAACACACAGGACAGTGCACTAGCCAAATGTTTGTATTTGGGGCAACTGATGATCTTACTGAGCCATGCCCTGGGGATACAAACATAACCAAAGGCAGGAAATTAGTTAATGGAGACAGTGATCAATAACAATTTGAAGTCTGAGAATGGAGGAGGAATGGAAATACTGAACATGAACAGAATTCTGGAATGGTACAGAAGAAAGCAACACATCAAAATCAATATGATCTTCTACCCTTTCACAGAAAGGCTTTGTATGAAAACAGAACTTCTATTCATGAGACCATGCAGTCTCATGCCTGACAGCTCAAGAAAGGGGGAAAACCATTTAAAACAAACAACTCTCAAAAGTGTGGGCATATATACTGTGGCCTTCTTTCTTTCTGTTCCTCATTCATTTCATATATACATTACTCAAATGCAAAGAGTACAATTACAACCAGCTAAGACCATGGTTCTACATCCACATCCTCAGTGGTCAAACAAGTCCTGACCTTTCATTCACAGTTTGTCAGCTCCCCCTGCTACTTGTGCTACTGCAACCATTTCATACCAAAAGTTATCAAATTACTTCAACAATACAGCTTGAGGTAAAATACATAAGCACAACAAATAAATGACAATACAATTAGTATTTCATCTATTTTTCATCCTGGATAGATCATTGTGACTAGGGTGCGGTTTCACATTGTGTTCCTCAGCCACACATTCCCCTTGTTAGCATTATATTAGCAGAAAATTAATCCTGCAGAAAAAATAGAAATGAAGTTTCCTGGCAGTCACGTTCCCCAAACGGGCTCACTGCACACCAAAGCTGTCCATGTCCACGAACTGGAAGCAAGTGGCTGGAAACAGACCGAGGAAGAAAGGCTCAGAATCCTCCCCGTCCACAGCAGCTAGCCATGGCACTGGCACAGGCATAGCAAAAACCTGCAGCACCAGGCAACACAAGGATTGGAACCTCTGCCCAAGTATGTACCCAAATAAATCAGTCATACTGATAAAAAAGTCCCCTCATCTTCTAAAATATTTTTTTAAAGTATCAAAGCAATATTCACATGAAATCTAAGCCTTGTACCTTGAAAAGACACATATCAGTGCAATTCAATTTTTGTAAAACACTCCAAATATTTTGGGTTTATTTCCAATTCAAATATCTTACACATTGCCTCAATTGAATTGCCATTCTCCAGTCAACTCTAACACTAATGTTTGTTATTTTAACAGCCACACTTTAAGAAATGCACATTTTAACAATATAACAAACATGGATATCCCCTTAGCTTCTTCACTAGAACCCTTGCAGCAGACTTGAGGGAAAAAACAATTGCCTTTATTGCACTGAAGAAAACACTAATGAACCAAGAATGTTGAAGGCGTCTAGATTATAATTGCACATAAAGAAACATAACGCAAGAAATTCTATTAAGAGAGATGTTTTGACGTGTATAACAACTCTGAATAAAATGAGAGTAACATGTTCAGCAAAAGGGCATGATCAGACCAGAGAACCTGAGACCAACCCAAGCGAGGAGGCAGCTAGCTGTCTATAATTCCAACTCCCCATCCTCAAATAGGGATGCTGATGAACCTAGAAGAAAACCTAAACACCTCAAAAATTGAAGCCACCACAGCAAACAAAGTGTTTCTCTCACAACCTATAGAAATGAAGATCAGCAAAACTGAATTGCTTCTGGTGACTCCCAGCCAGCAGCTGTACCAGGACCAGCAGGAACTGAAAATCATGGTGACATGTATGAAAAGAGAAACCCAAGAACTCCTTGAAGAGCGGGCAAATTTCTGCGAAACTTTTGCATATTTGTGGCTTCACTGAAGCTGAACTAATAGGTTTAGAAGTATACCATTTTGTTAGTACTCTGCATATTCCTCCTCCCTTTCTCTATCAAAGTGGTTATCATATAGAAATTATTTTCTTTCTTTCAAGTAAACACCAGATCTAATCACCCACGTAGCTGATCAGAAAGTTTCCTCTTAATTTCTAAGTCAAAGCAATCACATCAAAATATTACTGAATTTGAATAACTGAA
The DNA here is from genome assembly GCF_963210335.1 of Falco punctatus. NCBI lineage: Eukaryota > Metazoa > Chordata > Aves > Falconiformes > Falconidae > Falco > Falco punctatus. The sequence goes on from NC_137588.1 coordinate 9,677,383, forward strand.
TAATCTTTTGTCGTAAAGAGAAAGATTAAACTTGACACCTGTTTTTGTGAAACCGATAAAGATAATCACAATGCCTTTTCAACCAATGTGATTAAATCGGTTTAATGCTTGCAATATTAAATATGGCTGGTTTCAGGTCTAAAATTCAGATAACGATAGAATGTAGCACACAAGACAATCATTTAAGAATAATGATATAATTTCTGTGTAAGCAAAGCATTCAGTACATTTAAAAACTATTTACTTTATAGACAAGCATAAAATTTAAATGACAATTATGAAGGTAAGATAGCTAAGTCATGATTTAAATAACACAATACAAAGACTAGCTATCTCTTTATTCCCATTGGGACTTCAAATATATCCAAGGTCACACTGTGGGTATGAAGATTGAGGTCTTTTTGAAAGAGGCTTTAAAGAATTTCATATCTGTGATGGAGGGTCAAAAAATTAAGTAGTAAACATGGCAGTTCAGCTGAAAAATAATAATAGAAAAAAAAAAGAAAACACAAAAAAGAGAAAATGGCCAAGGTAAAGATTAGACAAAAGAAACCACAGAAGCCTGTAAGAACTCCCTAAGAAATTCTGCATTTGAATTAAATTGTTTGATTTGACCAAAATGGAATCTGCTATTAAAACTGTTTCAGAATAAAAACTAGAGCACAGACATACCAATACTTTGGCATCCCTTCTCGCTTTCTCAGGGAAGTTTCTTTGAAAAATTGTGGCTAAGGATTCAATTTAATTTGATAGAATGTGTGTGTGCGTGTGTGTAACACTGGCTGGATCCTCAACATCTAAGAAGAAAAAAAACCCCTTGGTAATTATACACATGCTAAATAGAAAAGTACAGAAATATCATCCCATATATTACATAATTAAAAATAACAAGTAAAATCGAGGGGTATTGCTTTGTGAGGAAAATACTAGCCTTCCTCAAACATATAGCTGTAATATTTAACAACGTATTTAAGTAGAAAGTTACACAAACGAGGGTTTTGTGTTATCACCACTTCCATTTTTCAAGCTACTGACATTTTTGGCCAGTGACCCATGGTTGAGTCCTTCCCTCTGGCCCCTTGTCTCCTCCTCAGGAGCAAACCAGCCATGGGGGTTCACTGACTGCTGGAGCAGCAACAGCTCCAAGTGGAGCGAGCCAGAGGAGAGCGCTGCTTCTGGTGTTACACGTGGCGACGAGGCTGGTGGGGACGGAGCATCCTCCAGCAAGTGCAGAGAGCTGGTCAGGGGTTGATGTCACTGATGTTTCTCTGGGTATTTCTCTAGGTGTTTCTTAAGTCTGAGTAACATCCCTTTGAAGCAGATTGCCTCCGACTCTTCTTTGCCCTTTTATATCCACTTTAACTGTCCTTCCCAGCACAGTCTGCTTTCACTGAAAGCAAACTGCCAGATAGTCTTAAGTCTGAGGAACTCAGAAAAAAACATGTTATTTGGTAGCTTGCTTGGAAGCTGGCATATGTGCATATAAATGCCCTGTGAAATGCAATTTACGCTTCAGAAGCCACATTCCTTTCCCCCTCCACCAAGACAAAGAGAAATGAAGTTTCTCACTATGTACCTACAGAAAAAGAAAACTAACGTACAGGAGACAGGAAACATGCAAATAAATGAAGAAACCAACCACACTTTCCACCATGTTTACAACTGCAACTCCTTACAACACACAAGAAAAAAAAAAAAAAGAAAAAAAAAGAAAAAAATAGAAAAAAACCCAATTGGTGTAAGCATCCTGTCATAAATTTCTAAAATGCTAGACACTTCATTTCAGTTACAGCAATGCCTTGAAGGCTACAGCAAAGCACTTAACATACCACAACAGACTCCAGGCACCTTTTGAACAGCTCCCACTGTACAAGAGCTTTTTAAAAATCTGAGCCATGCTTGCTAACCAATAGAAAATATCTAATAAGGCAATCAACAAAACGGCTGTGATGTAAAATCTTTGGTCTTCAAAATAATGTGTCATGGTTTACCTTAAATACTGGAAAGGTTTCCTACTATGTATTAGTTTTACACAAAAGCCTCAATAGGTTTTCAATCACTGGTTTTGAAATTCAATGTGTGTAAAGCCACCTATGAAACTAACTACAGAGCAGTTTCATCAAAGGGCAGCATTTTATTACAATACATTTTCTTCCTGTAATTAGTTTAAATACACATCTGAATTGCTCAATAGGAGGACTGCTTCTTCTGTCAGCCAGTTTCCTCCCTTTCCACTCTCCAACTGTCATCAGCATTTCTCCCTCCTGCTGTTTGCCGAGTTATTGTAATGGAGATATTATTAGTGAATCACTCTAACTTTGAGTGGTCAATATTTCCACCAACCAAGAAATAGAAGCCAAAGGTATTTTTCCATTAAAGCATGGTCATTCTGGATGAAAAGTGAAGCCTATTCAGTAACCACTATGGAACCGCACACCGTTTGCTTTTTAAAATCAATATAATGAAAGACTCTTAAGGTTTCCGATATAAAAGAAAGAAGTTGCATTTTGTCCTGCAAAGTATTTCTACTTTAGAGCAGATTTTCAGGACAGTTCTGGTAACTGAAAGATTTATTTTAAAATAGGAAAAGTGATGCAAAGTCCAAATTTCTACACTTACAGCAGCTGTGGCATCAACTTCAAAATGCATGCAATAGTTTCTGGGTTTTTTCTTCCTATTGACATGGAAAAGTACTTCTTTAAAGCAGAGGTAACATCCCTGCAGAACACTAATGGTCTAATCATTAATATTTCTATAGTCAAGCATTCCAGATGGCCTGTGGTCTGCCAATACAACTGTTTCAAAGACAGAAGATCAGAAGGATTGGGGTAAAGGAGATACCTGATGATTTGCAACAAAGAAAATCTCCAGAAGTTTGGACATCTGCTGTGTACCCTGGCCTGTGTAAGAAAATGCTCCTCAGCATGACAGGAGTCACAGAAAAAAGACAACTTCTGAACAACAAAACAGGATCTAAACATGTAGCAAAGTTATTTTCCAAAAGCACACTGCAGAACTATGCCTTTAAAGAAAAATAAAATGAGGTACAAACATTCCTTTTTCTTAAAACAGATACTCACTAAGGGTTAACCCAGACCTCTGAAATTATATAAAATGTATTATATATCTATACATCCCAAAAGCCCACAAAGAATAACCAACAGTTACACGTGCCAGAAGAGATTAGTACGGGTAGAAACATTTGGCTTGTGGGAGTGGGTGGAAGGGGAAAAATTTTAATCAAATCCATTACCTGGTTATTGATTTCTTTTTGCCAGGCTGATCCTGTAGAATACTTATAAAGCCTTTGACATTGAGATGTTTGGCCAAAGATATTGGATTAGACTAAGCAAAAGCTGAGTTTCTCATGTAATCTCTCATATTTCATTTATATGTGATTTATTCCTTTGTCCAGCAGAGGCTTTTTATTGATAAAAATAATGAGATTGAGAATCCCAAAGGAAATCTAATGCCCACCCACTCAAACTTGCTTGTGAAGTAAGAATAGTAGGCTTTGGAGGCCTGAGAGAGAATGATGTTATGTGAAGACTGTTTCCTTGTATAAAAAGTATGAAGCTTGCCAAAGATTTTGAAATAAACTAAGCTACTTTTGAAATTAAAATTTTGCTATACTTGAAAATACCAAGTACACGGTTAATACTGTACACTGGGGAACTGACTGAAAGACTTCTGAAATAGTTTTTTCTTTGTAGAATAAATGAATGCAACCTTTTTTCTTTCAACTTCCTGTATTAGCTCAGTTTGATAAAACATCTTAACAAATGTCTAATCTGCTAAATATGATGTGTTACATAAAGCCAGCTAGATGAGTGAAAATTAATCATGCCACCCAAAAGAAGTTTCTAACCATTGTCAAATTTAATAGGTAATCCGGTAACTAAAGGCTTTGTTGAACTATATAAGAATTCAAGATTCTTTAAGAAATTAAATCATTATGCCTTTTCAATACAAATGCTGTTCAAAAGTCCTAAGTCAAATGTAGCAGACTATCTTGCATTTATTTAATAGCTATCAAAATTTATAAAAGGATAAATAAAAACCATCTGTTTCTGCAGTGAACCCTGAATTAGGTTTTAAAGTCTCTATTTCAAGGCACAAGTCAGAATATTTTTTTTCCACTGATAGCCAACAAAGTCCTTTGTGATTAACATGAGTCTTACAACTCTTTCTTATGTTAATGCTTAAAGTGGAGTTTGTGGCTTTTAAGTCTCAGTCTTCTTTAAGGTACAATGCGGAACTCAGCATTTATGACTCAAAAACTAGCAGAAAAAGTCTTCTGAAGCTGACTATTTACGGACCTTTTATTAACAGTAATCTCAAAGATCCTTTCACTGAGAGGACCACAAGTCTTGTTGGCTCAGTGGCCAGACAGAAGGTGTGAATGCTGATATTTTTCTTCCTCCTGCTCACTGGCTCTCAGATGTACACAGCATTGCCTGACCAGTCACATCCTTTATTTGAACACAGCATTTCTCTTATCGATGACCCCTGTGAAACCTCCTGGGGCAGTGAGGTTCCTTCCCTCCCCCTCCATGTGTATCTACAAGCCATGGGCCATAAGTATTGTTACTTACAAAAGCTCGTTTTGTCTTGCTTCAGCTTCTTACTCTCAGGCTGGAAGATGCAATTAATGATACTCCATAATTTAAAGAGTGATTGATCACAAAACCTTTTCAGCTTTTTTCCAAGGTTTCTCTGTACAGAAACCTCTGCTGTCCACAGTAAGCCCAGGAGTTCCCTGAATGGGCAGAACGCATCTCTGGGATGTGTTGCACTTGCTGCACGTCTGCAGACCACCTGGGCAGCAGATGCTCAGTACTCCTGACTTGCCTAAAAGCAGGGGACAAACTGGAAGTGTACTGCAGAGCAATACAATGCCTACACAGTGAGTTACCTGTGAGACCCAGGGCCTGTGTAGACAAGTTTGAGATTGGGCAGTAATCCTGTGAAAACACAGGCAGCTCCACCACCACCAGAAAAAACAATCTGAAGCACAAAAAACGGGAGGGTGTCTGAAGACACCACAGCTGAAACTTTTTCATAGTGGAATTTGAAAGAGTCCCTGATGGAGTCAAGTTGTTGGCCTGTTTCTTGCTCAACATCTCAAAGAGCTTCCTTTGGTCCTCAGTGGGTTCCCATGTATGATGTTAGCTTAGCGTGACTGGTGACCCAACCTGGGCAGATGCTCTAAGGGATGGGTGGTAACAAACCCCAATGCTTTAAAATAACTGACTCCAAACCTTTATTCCTGTTGGCAGGCTTTTGAAGAGCCCTCAATGTGTGTGTGAAGGTCTCCAATTAGAAAGAGCCTCCAGAAGCATAGTGAAACCACACAACGTAATGTTAAATTACAACTTGCATACAGACAAATGCTGCTGTATTCAACTGAAACTAACAAACGTTACCTTGTAGCAACTTTGTGCAGATCCTGGAATCATAACTAATGCGGTAACTGTTTGATCTGGATGTCTCCCTAAATTCAGCAGATAACTATAGCATCAAAACTTGAAAGTCAGTACATTAAACAAAACGTTGTAATTGATAATTCCTGTTTCTTCTCATAGAAATAAAAACTAATCTAAGAATAGCATTAGGAATTACTAAAGCATGAGGAGGAATATACTTGATGTCAGCAGAATTTTTGTAAATTATCCTTTTATCGTGACTACAGAACCTGGTCACTCAATACGTCATCAAATGCTTTACAGTTGCTGAGGCTTCATGTGCCACGTACAGCTTTATTTATTTAAAAAATATTATTTGCAATATGTAACCAAAAAGAAAGCAGCCATTTATTTTTAGCATCAGATTGTATGACTCTCTTCATACCCTTTAGATGTTTCTCACCACACATTGATGTACGAGGGTATTATAATTGGCAAGAAAGTTGGTGTGGATCGATACACCAGCATCCAGCAGTAATGCGACCCTCCTCAGCAGTTCAGTCTGTAGGAGGCCAAGAGCTGTAAAGGCAGGGGATGAAAAAGGGAGCATGCTCATTACTTGTAATTCACCTTGATGGTCAAAGAGCTACAGGGCTCTCAAACTACAGAAGTATGTCCACTGTGAAATTCTGAAATCGTACACGTAGCTGCCAAGCTGTCAAGTCTGATTTCTGCTCCTCAGCATTTCCCGCCTTCTCCAAGCTCAAGTCCTCTGAGATGCAGTGTGCAATGAACAGTGTCAGATTCCGTCTGTTACCTCTGATCATGATACCATCTTGAAATCCAGCCTACCTCTCCCTTTCTGTGAATGCCCTCCCTCCTGAATTTTACCCCTCTCTCCCATCACTCCTCAGAGGTTTCTCCACACCTTCCTCACATTCCTCAATTACTGTTCTGCTGGGCTTTGCAGTCTACCCTTTTTTCACATTGAAATCCATCTCTGGATAGTTTTTCACAAGCTCAAATGATGACACGATAAAAAAATTAAAATCATGTAAAAAAAAACAACAAATCAAGGACTTATCAGAGCAAGAATTCATTTCAGTTTCTCAGTTTATTCTGACTTCAATTCTGCTCAGGAATTTACTTTTTTAAACCTTAAAAGTTTTTGTACGATGGGGAAATCAATTTCACTCTGACAGAGTCTTACTTCCACAATTTCATGTTTATCAGTCACTGCTCTTTAAAACTTTGAGAAAATATCACTGTCCTGGCCCCTTTGTCTCACTCAGGACTGTCAGCAACGTTTTGGACTTAGACTCAAGAGGCCACCACAGTGCTCAGTCACCCACAGCACTGCAAATTTTAAGCCTGGAAGAGGTTCTGAGCATCCAATTTGATTTTCCAAATTCTATCCCATGCTCCCCATCATGAGCTTTAAGTTTTCACTAGAGACAGGGCACAGCTAAAGTCAAGAGCAGACTTCATAGCTTTTGGCTGTGTTGGTCAATGTAAGTTCAGCAGTGACTTTGTTCTGCTCAGCTTTATGCAGCTGGAAGAGACCTAGGTTTTATAGACAGGTGCTTAGAGCTTTCTGCAGACCAAATATTTATAAATGTTTCATTGTTGACCACCCATAACCCCCAGTTATTCAGGGAGCATTAAAATCACTGCCCCTCTATAGCCTTCTCAGAAGTCTTAGAGACAGAATTTCCCTAGAAGCTTCTTGTGTGAATTCAAGCCCATCTGGAGTTGCTATTCCCGCCCCAACCCATTCAACCCTTTCCTGAGTCCTCACAATGATCCTCAATATATTTTGCTAATTCCTTCCACATTCTGTTTCTACAAGGTTGTCTTTCTCATCTACCCATGCACAGATTTTCCTCAGGGTAACATCACCTTCAGCTTCCCGAGATACAATCTAGAGCTTTCAGAACATGGATTGTTCTTTTAGCCCAACACCTCATCTTTCTCTTGCATCCCCTCACTGGCAGTTTTTTCTAGGATATCAGACATTAACTACCTCTATTTTCAAGATGTTTGATGCATGAATGTATTTATCCTATCTATTTTTTTCCCCTAATTACTAAGGAGACAGTACCCACACCTCTAGTTTTCCAATAACAGAACTTAAAGAAATTCCACACAGTTCCAGATAACTGCTGTGGTAATTTTTGGTGTAATAAACAAATTTATAACATTTTTTATTTCTTTTCTCAGTAACTATGAGAGTTGAAATAGCAACAGAAACAACACAAGCAATTCTGCTTCTGTCTCAAGCAAACAGGATATTACAAAGGAGCTGACAGGCAATTTTCAGTGCAAGTTTTAAATAGCTTTAAGAACCTACAGTTTGTACTTCTTTTCAATTTAGAAATTCGTTATATTCCACAGACTCAACGTTCACATGAAAAGGGCTACAGACATTTTACAAGAGTTGACTTGATTAATATTTATGAATATATTAAGGATATTACATATTAAACCAGTACACATGCGGGACAATAATACAATACTTTACTGTTCACCAGGATTTTATTGGACATTAGCAAACACCTCTGCTATGCTGCAGAGCTTGATTCTTTAGCCACCCAAGAAGATTAGTAAAGAGAAATAAATCTACTGCATGCCATGAAATATCTTAGTGTAATTAGAGTATGGTTCTTAAAGGTGCAGCATTAACATCCTCAACTTATTCTGGAAACTAGCAGAAAACGTAGATTTTTGTCTGCTATTCCAAACATTCAGGCCACCTGTTATCCACAGGTACACTACACAGCTCTTTTCCAGCTGTCCAAATTTTTAACATGAAGCCTGTGTGGGTGACTGTGGCAGGATTCATTCTGACTCTCACACTCCTTTGAGCATATAAAAGGTAAGTTGGAAAATATTCATAAAATTTTCAACAGTGACAGGAATTTGTAACAGCTAATTAATCTGCAAAGTACTATGCAATCAGACCAGAGTAAAAATAGTGTTTGTTTTTGAAGTTTGACCAGTTGCCATCTGAGCTTCAAAAAGGAAGTACTGTTCTCCTCCTTCCTTCTAGCTGCTGCACTCTGTAGATGATGGGACCTGTTTGAAGTTTTACTTTTATTTAAAAAGCTTAAGGCAAAATTCTACTCTCAGATCTGCAGAGAGCATCACAACAGAGATGTTCTGCTTTCCTCACAGGCACAGAGCTAGTGTGCTCCCCTTCATCTATTCTCCTGGGAGCCACTGCCATGCAGGGACAACACGTGGGGGCTAAGACCCTTTGTAGAGACCAAAGAGCACTGGGTGCATTGCAGAAAACGATACACCACTGGGCTCTGGAGCTTCAGCAAACCACACACTCTCATCTCACTCTACTTTGCTCAAGCATGAAGGAGATGTGTTTTTAAGCAAAAATAATTGTGGAATGAAGCACATAGTGAGATTCCTCCATTCCCTCCATCCAACAACTCTTCAAGAACTCAGCTGCCTTTGCCCCCAAGACTCAATGGCATTATGATACTTAAGAATATTGTTGTACCTCAGTACTGGGAAAGATGCAAACGACAATCCTCATCACGATTATGTGTTAATCAGCAGGTAAGGTCCAGAGACTAAAATATACCTTTACCCTTTTATTGTATACAGGCAAGCTCCTACTACCAACCCACATTCCCTCATTGCTTTTGGACAAGCTGGGGATACATAAACCCAACGGCACCTTTAACTTGAAAATTACAGATCTTCACAGCTACCAACAAGACTTGCAACTTTACCACTATTTACACAGTGGTAGCACAAGGACAACCATGAGAAAGACTCTTGTTCACGCAATAGCACACTGTGAGCATGTAAAAATGGATTTCTAGGATTTTAAGTCATTCGTATGTACAGAAGCATCAGTTAAATTCACATCTAGCTCTAGATTTGTTTCTCCTTAAATTATTAGTACACTCAGTGTCAGTGTGTGTATTATTCTGCTGCTGTCCAAAGATGATTTGAAAGTGTACTTGTGTCTGTGATTGTGCATGCACACACATCCTGTGACTACACATAGAATATTTCTCAGACTAGCGCTGGAAACTGTTTTAAACACGATTTTACAGATGGAGAGAAGAAATACAGAGGAGAAATGATCCAATAGAGGACAAAAAGGAAAGAATGTAGAAGTGTGGGAGGTCTACCCAGGTTTCTGGATCACAATTTAATATCCCAGTGTCACCAAAATATTTTTCTTTTAAAATTTTGGTTGAATATCAGTCTAAAATTTCAAAACAGGAATAAAACTAGACGCCACCTATGTTTGATTCCAGAAAAAAAATCTAGGAGAACTTTCCAGTTTTATTTAACTGTTTTTACTTCCATAACGCCTGATATATACAAGTCTGCTACTTAAAGGGAAAAAAAAAAAAAAAGGAAGAAAGAAAAAAAAAAGTATGATTAATTGTATTCTGTCACATTATATATATTTTATCCAGTAACGTAAGACAATATTTTAACAGCACTGCTTTTGAATCACTCCAGAGCATTCAGCAGGAGTCAATTTATACTGCAAGAGAATAATGATGTACCTCAACGCATTTTAATTTCAATAATTGAATGAGGAATAGGAAAGCCTATTGAAAGGACTGTATTCTGGTCAAAGACTAATGAGAAAATAGTTTTGAGTCTCTGAGTCAGCGGGTGTCATGGTAACAATGCATTATCGAAATCTGATTAGCATGCCCAGCAGCTTTATAAATGATAACATGCCCTTCTAATTGTATTTCCTTTTCTTTCCCTGTGATGAGTTTTATATTCATAACAAATAAGGGGTTTCAGCATTCTGTTTATCTGCAAGTTAGACTTAGGATGTCCAGCACGCTCACAAACTGTGCAACCTGTCATTCAGTGATAGAAAATTTTCCCACCATCTTAAAATAAGAAACTGAGTCTTCCACTTCTCTCCTCCTGTATTATATCTAATTATTTAAGTCAAATAATTTTATCTTCTTTCAAATATATAAGATTATTTCTAAGGGTATACACACAAAAAAGAGAATATTGTGAAACACAAACATCTTAAGAAAAAGCCTATGTTTCATAGGAGAAAGAGATGCCAGAAAAGAGCAAGTGAATGTTTGATACATCCCAGAAAGCATGAATTCATGTTCTTGAGGTTTCAAAAGGAGGGAGGGGATTTTCTTGTGTTTAGAGGATTATGTGTGCTTTTGCTAACTCATTACAATATCAGAAATCAGGAGGAACGATGAAATTAAATAGGATACTTTACCTTCTCTTGAAGGAAAGAGCTAATATTATTTCATAAAATAACCACAATGAAAATACAAGGTTGGAGGTTTAATAATGCTTTTTTTTTATAAGTGAACCTCAGGTGAGTAGCCTGGCAGACCTTTATTATATTAACAGTAGAGAACTCTATTACGACTGCAGCCCCACAAATCTGAAGCAAAATCTTTTTAACACATAGAGGCTCAGTCTTAACAAATGATGGGGGTTTTGTTGTTTGTTTGTTGGGGTTTTTTTGAGAGTAAAATAGCATTCTAGTTTTTAACAGAATGACCAACAAGTCTACTTCATCTTTGACCTATTTCCATGAGCCTTGTAACACAAATATTTATTTCTTATTTCCAGTCTTCACTTTCATTTATTAATTCAGTTTCAATTCTGTATAAAGAGAAAGAAGGAAAGCTCATATTCTTGTTCCCTAGGTAAACTGAAATACTCTTAGTCATATGACAAATAATACCTAATACAAGAAATAAATTTTCTGTATTATTAATAATAGAACTGTGTTTGTTATAGCGCACAAACATGGAGAAAATAAATACAGTGGGACCTAAAAAAAGCTTATCACTCCTTGTTACGTGCACTGGCACGTGGACAAAGTTTAAGATGTACAAAATACTAAAAGCAATCAATCTTAAGTCAACACAATGAAAGCCAGAGGAACATTTATCTACATGTTTGGAAATTCAGCAGAGAGTGCAGGGTTACACTGAGAATAGAAAGTCATCAAAGCAGGCCAGCGAACAAAGAAAGAGCAAACAAGTACTGCCCAGAAGGGATTAGTGCTAGTTCAGGGGACTGTTTGCACTAACCTTGGATGGAAGCAGCAGCCTGAAAGCCAATCAGTGTGACCTTCACCTGTCATGATGATGTTCCCATCAGGTAAAGCCCACATTTTCCAGAGGTGGTCATCACTGCCAGTGACTACAATGTCTTTTCGGGGATGTGAAACCAAGCTACAACAGAAAAGAAAGGCAGATTATATTTTGTATCAATTCCATTTTATGTGAAACACACAGCAGTGAGAATCATTTAACTCAGGGCAAGAGCTACAGAGGACTCTGATTCTGGATGGACTGAATAAGTAGTGATGCTTTCTATGCTCATAAGAATTTAAAATACATGCTATGTAGATGAGTTTCTGCTGCTACTGAAGAAAACAACAAAACACGACTGACTTCTGTGAAGTCAGAATTGTTTTCACGCTCTCTTGAAGTTCCAGTTGATTAAAACACTCAAGTATATTTTTGAATACTTTGTTAGATTATGTTCTTACAAATACGCAGGAGGGTAACATATGAGCCAGCCATACCAATGTGAATCACTTCTTCTCACACCCAAAATAACTTCAAAGGCATTGGCTTGTCAGCCTGCTGCCAATGGTCAAAGGGGAAAAGGACGAAAGGACACTGCCTGTTTTTTGGTTCAGGGTTGTTTGTTTGTTTGTTTGGGTTTTTTTCATTGTGCCCACAGGTCTAACCTCTTACCAGTGAGAAATAACTCAAATGATTATTACAGTCCAGGAGCTACAGTCTTTGCCATCACTTTAGCACGTATTCACTATGACTAGGTCATAAAATCCATTTCGATTCTATACTCAAAATGTGTTACATGTTTTCATTTTTTATTATGTAGCACACTGGGATGTAATGGAAATCATACACTTATCACACCCCTATACTGAAAACTTGGTTTATTTTTGATTCGGCAACTGCAGTGCAGCTTAAAATGGATCCAGGGAAGAAAATAAATCTGTTGGAAAGATAACGAGTAGTCTATTTCATATGGATTTGGTTATTTGATTTAAATTATTACAATGCTTTATTATTTGTTGAACATCAAAAGGTATCTAGGCATTGACTTAAATCCCAGGAATAGATTATTTAAATAGATTACATCCGGAGTTCAGAATAAAAATGCAACAATGGGGAGAGGAATCATGAACTGTGTGTGCACCTATTTCAGTTGTGCATCAGAGCTGACAGTTTGCAGACAAAAATGCTTACTAAAATAGCATGAGAGTAGAAAGAGACAATGCTAAGCAGCCAAATGGGAAGAAAAGAGAGGTCTTAAAAAGCACACTATTATTAAAATCTCTTTTTTAATAGTACCTTTCTCCTGCACTCAAATTATTTCATAAAATTCCAGAACCACAGCTTCTACTATATTGTGAAAAATAATACCCTCTATCAAATTAATGCTAAAAACATATTTATGTCAACTACTTTTTCATCAGAAACTATATCTATTCTTGCAGTTTAAGGTACAGTCTAGGAAGATTCCTACAGATTCATCTGCTCAACCAAGGAGCCTGAGTTTTACTCATTCTCTAGTTTCTTAAAGAGAAAAAAACCCCACATTTTCTATCTTTCCCTAAAGAGAAACTTCCATTGCTTTTATAGGGAGAAAAGAGAAGGTGGGAATGATGCTATTTAAATTCTCCAGAGATGCACAGAGAGCAATTGTATCACTTAGATTGGCCACAACAGATATCTAGAAGAACATGAGGGAACAGAGATAAAAAGAGAGAATTAAAGGCTGAAAGAAGGCACACCAGTGGCCTGCAAATTACAGGATGAGAACGGCTGTCCCAGAATCCCTCTACTATCAGAGGCCTCTGACACACCAAAAATCCCATTGCTGCTGTCTGCAGCACACAGCATCTTTATTCTGGGGACTGCTAAAAAGGAGACCAGACTCACAGATGGGTGAGTGGGCTAGTCACTATAAAGATAAATCCATCACAGGTGCTACACACATGCTTCTCTCAGCCTCTAAAACAGAAGAACATCCTCACTGGCACACACCTAGCTGTGCACTGCACAGAAGCGAGACCAGTGCAGGGGTATCTTTTACTTGCTAGTAACAAGGTCCTCAAGGTCCTAAGCACCTCTGGATGTAGCAAGGGAATGACAAGGGAAAGAGAAAGAGCCATGGATTCAGGAAGACTAGAGCTGGAGAAGAGGATGCCTGCTGCACAACCGCTAACAGCACATGCCACTGGAGGAAGCTTAACCACTGATTCAGGCCTGTCTGTGATGCAGTTAAAAGACTGGATTTTTCTGTTTTGGGAACAACTTGATTGTTGTGTTATTTGGACAAAACAAACAAGCAGTGTCATATGGATACAGCTTATATTTTTCTCTTAATCTATTTTCAGGTACTTCAGATATAACCACCAGTTTTTCCCTCCAGATGTTTATGCTATTAGTTGAGTGCATGCCTGTTGTGAAGACTTTACATCCGTTCTCTCTCTTACATGCCTCCCAAATATCTGCCTTCTCAGTTCGCAAGATGTCTTACACAGTCTAACTTAAATTGCCTTCAGTCCACCTTTCACTCAAAGTTAATCTACTGGCTTCCTCCAGATCCTGACTCTCTCTCAAACAGTCCTTACCCAGCTGGCTGGGCTGCAGCTGCCTGTGGATGTGAGCTGTGCTGTCACTCACCCTTGCCTCAGCTCTCAGGAACTTTTTTCCTGTCCTTAACCCTTCCAACACACTTTCAAGTCCAGCTTTTGAAATGCCCAAACTTCTTCAGTGACCAGACATTCCTAAAAAGCTTTGAGACAATCCATACAGTGAATTTCATATTGAACCAAGTATCTTGCTGCCAGTATGAAGGCTGAAAGTCTATTTTTCACAGGCTTTTCTCTTAATTGCAGAGCTCTTGTAAAATGCTGCTGCTGTCCGGTGTTTTTTTTTTATCTTCATGCCATTTTTACAGGCATACCATGAACACTATTTAATTAACAGCAAATTTGTGACATAACCACTGTTAGCTGCTTCTGAGAAAGGGAAGCCCATTCATCCAAAAGGCGGTCTATATGCATCATTAATTAGGCACCCTTGTCTTCATTTCTGGCAATCCAGCATTGTATGGATTTTTGCTTCATCTCTGTTCACAGGGTCTAATTATTTCCAGCACAGAAGACTTTGGGTAGATTGAAATGGAAATCAATAATGGTACATGTGTGATAGGAACATTAGTTTTCTCCTCCTCTTCCTTTGGGATAGAAGTGGGATCAGAGGAGACTTGGCTGAGAAAAAAAAAAAACCAACAAAACAACAACAACAAACCAAAAAACTCTCACAGATTTGCTCCTGTCAAGTATATAAATATCCATTTTTACGCAATCCATTCTGGCATAATAAGACATTCTCATCTCTTCAGCACTTGCCATGGCCCCCCGTAATTTTCTTTCAAAAGAATCATCAATTATTTTAATCTATTTTGACTGAACCACAAATAAAAATATGGTATCTTCAGATGCAAAATACTTTCAGTCTCAGCATGTACTACATTTGATCATTTCACACATATAAAAACAACCTTCAAGTTAAAAACTGTTAAATCATAAGCTGTCTGCATAGCCTTAACTGTGTGTTTGTTTTAATACAAACACTAACTACATTGCACTGAGGCAAGGGAGATTTCAGTTCGATGCGAAGGAAAACTTTCAGGCAATAACGTTTCTGAAACACTGGAACCAATAGACATCTGCATCATTAGCCTGTTCTTAAAGCTCTCAGCATACCTACCACACATTGTCGTGGTAGATTACTTCCATCACAGTAAGGAGAAAAGACTAGTTGGTGTCTTGAGGTTCCTTCAGGTCCTAAGGTAGCAATGTTCCTACTGAACCCTGGTTCATTCAATGCACAAAATAGACAGTGCTTATATGTGCAGAGCAATTATAAAACAATAAAAGCATCACCTCAAACCGCTGCTAAGGTGTAACAGCAGTTAAACCCAATCACACAGACAAAGGACAGTAAGGCATACAAAACCTCCAGTAATTTTTAAACAATTTTGGTGGCTAAAATATCTCACAAAATCACCACATATTCAGCCTTTTTTACTAGCTTCCTACAGATCTCAGGAGATTGCACGTATAGGAGGAGTCCAGAAATAAAAACCTTAATAGTCTCAAAATTAGGCACTCTGAGAATGAAGTATGAAGTATTAATGAACAACTAAAGTGACTTACCCAGCCTCACCCAATTGCTCTGTAGCAGAAATGAGAACAAAACCTGGTTTTCTATGGTTTCACATATAGGAGTTATACAGAAAAGTATGTTCTCAATACAGACAGCATTTAGCTGCCAAATTCTAATACAGCATTGTACTGAATATCACTTGTGATACGTAATTTTTAGAACGTCATGATCTGATCAAACTTATTCGCACTCCCAGATAATGGCAAAAGATATATTTAATGCCAGTAGTTGCTTTCAGACCAGAAAGCTCTTCTGCTACCTTTCTTGCTCCAAAATATAAGCAGCAGAGTTCCTCCAAGATCAGAAAACAAAAAAAAAACAAAAAAAAATTCTTGGTCACAGAAACATTTTAGCGAACATTTTCCAAGACAAAAATTCAGCCTTACTCACAATACCTAGCAGAGGGAGTTTTGGCCTGAGCAGTTACGTTCAGGTGACGTTATATCAGGAAAACACGCAGTTAACCCCTTTGTTTGCAGTCTCTTTTGGCATATCTCTTATTTTACTCCTTACCTATGTAATGGCAGTCTGGTGGGGATGAGAATGAGGAAAACCTGCAGCAAACAGAAGCGTTTTGTGCCGGCTGTGCACAGGGAAGTGCCGCAGCTGGGGCAGCCGCAGCGTCGGCTCCTGCGAGGTGAGGGGGGCTGTCCCGCGCCGGCACGGCTGGATCCGGCCGGATCCAGCTGCTTCCCACCTGCTCCGCGACAGGTCCACCATGGGATCTGGCGGAGCCCATCAGTGACGCTGGTGGCACCTCTAGGAAAACATATTACAGAAAGGGCAGAAAATGCTGGACAGAGAAAGGAGGGGGTAACAAAAAGAGTGAGAAACACTGAGGTCAGAGGAAACCTGCTCCAGCACCACGGAACCCCCGGCATCGCCTGCGGCTTGCCCAGGCTGCAGCAGAATTTCCTGACAGGAACTGTGGCTCACGGAGAGCCTACGGTGGCGCAGACTTTTCCTGAAGGACTGCAGCTGTGGGGAGAGCCCACACCAGGGCTGAGGAAAAGCGTGAGGAGGCAGGAGCAGCAGAGAGAAACGGCTGCATGCCGGCCATGCCCCGCTGCCCCTGTGGAAGGGCCGGGGGGTCTGCAGCAAAGGAGTGAAGCGGAGCGAGGGGCAGGGGGGACGGAAGGAAAGGTGCTGCTTTCATGTTTATCTTTGTTTCTCACTACCCAAATCTATTTTAACCAGCAATAACTGAAATTAATTTTCCCCAAGTCGAGTCTGTCTTGCCCACACGACAGTACTGGGCCTTTACCTTGAGCCACACACTTTCTTAGCTCATTTTCCCTCCTGCCCTGCTGAGGAGGGGGCGTGAGCGAGCAGCTGGGTGGGTGTTTGGCCCTCAGCCAAGATTAACCCGCCAATAAGTAAAAACCAAACATATCACAAAAGCCTAATCAATCATTTTGTCTGCCACAACTTATCCTGGCATGACTTCCTTGAACAACATCTCTCTAATATAGCTATTTCTACCACCTTTCCATCTTGGCTTGAGGTACCCAGTCTCACCTGCCAGCATACTTCAGCAATAATTATAACCCTGACATTTAATTCAAGGTTTTATTATGCAACAGTAGCACAACTGAAAAGCTTTGCATTCTTTTTTGAGGTCTTTAAAATTTATCTTTTCATGACAAAATGGAAGAAGGACAAACACTTTCAAAAGAGAAAATCAGAGCTAAAACAAACAAAAAAGGATAAAGCAAAAAAACCCCAAAACCACAAAAAGAACATAAGTAGGGGAAACTACTCAGAACACAAAGCTCATATCTTTTGTTTCATTTATGTAAATGCCCGCCTGGAAGTCAGTGATAGATCTCACTCAAAGCAATGTTTAAATATCTCTATCCTGTCTAGGGAAATTCCTGGCTGCTTCCCAAGCTCCTATGACTCAGGATTCAGGAGGGAGAAAATTTGCTAGGTTTTCAACATACCTAAAGTAAACCTTCTAGACTGTCCGGCAGATATTTGTACAGCTTAGAAAACAATTAGAAAATAGTCTTCCAGAAACTTCCATATCTGTAAAAGGTCAAAAGACTTCATAATTTACAGCGCTAGCTTATGCATTTATTCTATTCACCATGCACGCAAAATCCTCGATCTTAGAAGTATGGCAGTAGTAAACATATTTATTCTTGTGAAGAAGGGGAATCAATTCACACGCTTTCTACCTTGCCAAAACCAGATCTCAACAAAAAGCAACTTCAGAAAGTGAACACTCCACACAGCATAGAATGCCTCAACAAATAATTGTACTAAACACATCCTTATAACTCACAGATATACAGTTGTAGAGATGAAGTCCATTTTGTGATGCTCTGTCTTTGATCACTTTCTGTTTATCCACTCTGTGCGCAATTATCAAAACACATTAATTTGCATTAGCTGAGTGTTGTAACCTACCTACAATTTACTGTGTTAGATCTGATTATGTACATGCTGTGCCAATCTAAAATACTTTTCTTCCTTACAACAAAGTTTGGCCCTGCATCAAATCTTAGAAAAATTCAAAACTATCCTGTTAATCTGCCTGTGTTTTATTTAGGTCTCAGCTCTTTGAAGATGTATGCACATTCCTGAATTACACACTGTCAGGAGTCCTGATGATTTCACAGCATATTAACTCAAAAACATATATAATCCTTTTCAAGACAGAGTCTTTAATCAGATCAGAGAACAAGGATTTTCTAGAACCTATATAATAACATATAAATTGTTTATGTCATTATAGTCTCGTGTACTGCGAACCTCTGCAACCTAATATTAAGCCTTTTATATAGAATGCTTGTAAATAAGAACCGGCATGAATCTAAATTACTTCTTAGAGAATATTTACTTATTCCTTCCTTTTGCTTATAAGGTTCTTGAGAATTACTGCAAGCAAAAAAAAATAATTAAAAAAGATCAATTTGTCTACAATGTCAGCTGTTACGCATTACAGAAACAGCGCGTTTATAAGCTGCCTTAAACCAAAGCAGCAGGCAACTAATAGGTCTCCACCTTACTCCACAGAGAAAGCCACTGTTTATTTGCAGAATCTGTGGGGGTTTTGGTTGATTTTTTAATTTTTTTTTTTTTGGTTTTTATTTAAATGGTCATACAGTTTAGATGATGACAAAGCTGTGAATAGAACAATAGACAGATCAATAGTTGGAAGTATTTTTTTGGTAAGAATGAGGGTGCTTTTAAAAACCCCACAAACAACTAGGGAGTCACTGCCTGTGATTCCAGTAGCTCACAAGCTCTCATTTAATATGTATCTGAATCAAATTTTCAAGCTTAGTCAGCTTACTAGGTACCCAGCATACTTTAAGGAGAAGTAATTAAGCCCAAAAGAGAGAGAGTAAGAGTTGCCACAAACAAGTGGATGCCATTAGAATGTAAAAACATTGACATCCCTCCCTAACATTTTTCCCCTGGAGTGAAAGCTGTAGTTCTGGGTCTGAAATTATTTATACCATGATTCATACTGCGCACCATCATGTAACTAATCTTTTACTATCACTTCCTTTATGAAATATGCTACATCACTTTCTTTTAGGAAAAGGCAGTCCCATATGACTATTAAATTACAGCAATCAAAACAGTTTTAAAACAGAATTAGCTTAGATGTGCAGCACCTTGAAACCAGTTCTGAACAAGATCACAGCTCACAGGACAACTCTCTAGAGCAGCAGGGAAGAGGCTATAGATAACCAGAGCTAGACAATTTGCAAACCTTGGCAAAGGAACAGCCCATATATTTTCAAACTGCACCTGTGGTTGTGAACCACTTCACAGGCAGAGAAGCAAAGGGAAAGGCAATGTAGGCAAACTTGCATAATTTTTTTTTCTATTCAATACATCATCGTTGCCCATTTTTTGACCTGTGCATTAGGTACTTGTTGGGTACCGAGATAATAGCTTGTCCTCCTTTGTGAGAAAAGACAAAGTACTTTTCTAAAAGGCAATTTTAGCTTGACCAACTTGAAAAGATGCAGATTGCTTTCACAAAAGCTTCTACCTGTGGCCTGGTTTGAATTAGTTTTCATCATTACTGTTAGCAATTCCCAGTCTTCTGTTGCATGGCAGCTTTTTCACAGATGATTAGGAGCAGTGTTGCGGTATATAAGAGTTTGGAACAAAAACTACTTGAAACTCACCAGCTGGTAAATTCTGTTAAATTATCAAGGTTGATAAAAGAAAATATTTAAAAATATAATTTGCAATTAGAGCATCAAACTGTCAACTCACATTTCTAAATTAATAAGAAACCAAAGCATTAACATTTCAAGGTCAGTTTCCCTCCTGTGTTTCTTTCTCACACTTGAAGACAGGGAAGGGTATTACGCTCTGTGCTCTATTTCAGTACCCTAATGCTGAAGAATGCTTCCATCAACAGAATTAATGGAAACTCTTGTGGGAAAAAAGTTACATAAATTATAAATAGTTTCTTCACAGTTAGGACTAAGAGGCAAAGTTGATACCTATGAATCGTGTTCTTCCTCTGACGATCTTTGTAACCAGACATACGAGTGTCATGGTTTAACTCCAGCGAGCAACTAAGCCCCATGCTGCCACTTGCTCACTGGCCACCCAGGTGGGATGCGGAAGGGAATCAGAAGAGTAGAAGTGAAAAAACTTGTGGGTTGAAATAAAGTCAATTTAATAGGTAAAGCAAAAGCCACGCACAGAGGCAAAGCCAAAGGCGGCACTCACTCACCGCTTCCCATGGGCAGGCAGGTGCTCAGCCATCCCCAGGGCAGCTGGGCTCCATCACGTGTAACAGGTACTTGGGAAGACAAATGACATCACTCCAAATGCACACACACACCCTCCTTCTTCCCCCAGCTTTATATGCTGAGCATGACACCACATGGTACGGGATAGCCTTTTGGTCAGTCGGGGTCAGCTGCCCCTGCTCGCCGGTGGGCTGGGGTGAGGGGCAGAAAAGGCCTGGGCTCTGGGTAAGCACTGCTCAGCAGCAACAAAAACATCTCTGCGTTAACAACACTGTTACCAGCACAAATACAAAACATAGCCCACACTAGCTACCTATGAAGAAAGTGAACCCAGCTAAAACCAGCACAATGAAAGAAAAATGGATTTTAAGTTCAGAAAGGATCACAGTAATTCTCTCATCCTTGGAGTTGTAGGCTGCAGATCCCAGGGAGCCTGCAAAGCTCTGCTGAGTAGCTTGTCTGCCCCAAAGGCTGTGCAATTTTCGCCACTGAAGGTAATTCAACTTTTCCATGACATTTCAAGAGAAAAGTTTGTCAAGCTATTTGCTCTGCTCTCATCTCCTGCACAGAATTACAGAAACATATGCTGAAAGGCATCATCTAAGGAAGGATTGTGTAGACCCACCCAACATAGATTTGTATACCTTTTCCTTGAAAAGGAGGTTCCAGAACACCTCCAGCTGGCTTTTTCTGGGGTTCATACTTAAAAAAGCATTTTCTAAAATACAACCCTCATCACTCTGAATGCAAATTACAGAGATTTCCCTTAATTCTTCTCTCAGGAATATGAAGAACAATTTTTCTCTACCTTTTGTCTTAAAAGCTTTATAGATCAGATGGTTGTTACTAACATTGTCATAAATTAGGTAAACTCAATTCTCTAACTGATGCAGTTTCCTAAACTTTTCAAAAAGTCATGACGAGACATGGAAATATGTCAACTCAGATCTCACTAACCCTCATTTGGAATAATTACCCAACATTATAGACACTGCATCCCTCTTCACACATTCCAAAATTACATTTCCTTAGTTTACAGCACCAATATATTGTAGAATTTGTTACCTATTTTTCCTCTTGACAGGTATTCCCTATCTTGTATTTGTATATCTGAATTCGTCTTCCTAAATACATCATATGACACATTATTGAATTTCAGCTTGCTGTTTTCAGACCATCTCTCCAATTTGGCAAGTTTATTTTGAATTCTGATCTGATACAGAAAGGTATTTACAACTTCTCACAGCTTGGTGTCATCTGCATATTTTATAAGCTATTCTGTATTCCATCACTCTCACTGCTAATGAAAATGCTGAATAGAACTGATTTCCCAAGCAAATTCTGAAACTGAAACGCAGTCTGTGGAGTTGAACCAAGAGGTTCCTGTGCCCAAGCCATTACACTGGTTTGCACTAAAAGTTATCCTTTAGAAAGGCACACAATACATATTTTAAAACCTTAAATGCAAGAAAAGCCAACATTTGCTCTGCTAAATTGTTGCAATATTTAATTATCCTCTTTTTCTTTTTGCAGAACTTTACTTTAAAATCAGGACAGCTTCAGTTTCCAGATGCATATTATACTCTGTTTACCATATCAGAGAAAGAAAGATTGACTTACAGAATTAAAGACTTACTAACTGATAGATTCTACCATACCATTCCTTAAAGCTTCTATGGATTAATCTTCACAGACAGTATTTACTGAGGTTAAGAATTCCTGGAATGTTTTGTGAGACATGAACAAAGTAATGCTGGTTTAGGAGAATCAAGTAATATTTTTTTGTTTGCAGTTCCTGGGTCTGCTATGGAATTACATACAATTACTTGCAGAAAAAATATTATCCCACCAGGCAAAGCTAAGCCCTTCATGTAATTTCTACAATATTTGCTATGCAGTATTTGGCATATTTGGCAAATTCTCTTCCCCAATCATTTGCTCTCCATATGCATTATGGGGAAGAAAGCAGAAAGCAAAGCTCTTCAATACTGGAAAACAACCTTAGAGAAACCCAGATCCACATTTCTTTACAAAAACTAGAAATAGGTCTCAGGATTCCCTTCAACTTCCAGCACGTGCAGCAAAAAAGAACATGGGATAGAAAAAAATAAAGACACACATTCATTCTGGGAAACACATACACACACCCTAAAAAAAAAAAAAAGCTGAAGACACACATTCCAAGCATTGTTAGAGATTTAGAGATTAAAAAAAAACCCAAACCCCAAACAACAAAACAAATGAATACAGAAAAAAAACCCAACAAACCAGCAAAGAACAAAACAAAATCTTTACCTGTTTTACAAGAGTTGTGACATTTATGCAGCCCTATAAAGCGCAGACAATGGGCCAAATTAGCTGGTTGCTTAAACACCTATAGTTCTTCAGTGTAATACATACCTGCAAAAATGGAACGGAATACACACATTCCATTTAAGTGGTTAGGATTCAGGTAACATTTTAGTGACCAGAATGCAATACACGAAAGGCAACCATGATCAAGTCTGTTGTGATGCCTGGACATGTCCTGCAGCCCTCCCTGACACATGAAGGTGTATGGCTACTTTCCTACCTTTCTCTCAGACAAATTCCATCTATACCATTATCATCCTGATACTATAGTAATGAATTCAACAGTTACATTTTGTCAAAACCCTTAAAATATTCCTTGTGATGAACATTCACCACACACAGAATAATAATCTTCATGGTCAAATCTCCCGATTGCCACATATTTCTCTGCATCCTCCTAGACCCAAAAACTATAACATAGCAGACCCTGTAAATTCTTAAGTAAGGTAGTTCTAGCCTTTATAAAGTATAAAGCTGCATTAAAGATGATTGACAGAATAGTTTGAAATAATACGAATACATATGTATTAAAATTACTGCTGGTAAGCATGAGCTTCTCTGATACATATGGAAGCCTTATAGTCAAGTGGCAGGAGTGATCTGAAAGGTGTCTTCACGCTGTTAAAAATGTGATGCTTTTCAAGACTTACTGACATCTACAAAACAAATCTCTGAAGACTCAGAGTCATGCAAGATAGAAATTTTCAATTCAAAGCATATCTGGAATAAAAAGCCTTTCCCCAAATCACATCCAAATGAAAATAATGGTATTTTAAAATTTTTTATTTCATTTCATGATTTTTATTTCAGTTTTTCACTTTTGTTAGCATTCTTACTATCTGCTACCATTTACAGACCCCAGCTGTATGTTCAGAAGTAGTTCTAAATCTGGTGATCCCAACAACTAAGTCTTGTGCTGTGCCATGGAGTTAGCCTATTAACTAGCTGGCTACCATTAACCTCCTTGAACGCCGTATCACACAGTAGGAAGACGACTTTCTAACCCTCTGTGTAACCATTTTGTTAGCTGTTGTCTGTGGTAAACATCCAAACCTAAACTTTGGTTTGCAGACAAATACTAGCCTGCAGAGAGCTAAGAAAATCTAAGAATCTGACCAAATACTACCACAACACCCAACAGTAATTCTTCTGGTTTTTTTCCACACATGTCAATGTTAGCATATCATTACAGTGACAAAGGATGTGATTGAGGAGAGAATTTTCTGCTTAATTCTGACATGAGACAGACTAGATATGTAGGAATTGTTATTATTATACTATCTATTCTGTAAAAAAGCCCTAATTATGGCTTTAAGATAAGGATGAACTAGGGCACCACATCTTTCACAAGCCATTCAGAAAATCTCGCGTATACAGTTGCAAGATTTGCTTCTCATGAAGCAAAGGTACGAAGTACAACCTCAAAGAATAGTTTCTTTTCAAGGGTAAGCATAATTGCATTGCTGAATATTTTTATCAAGACATTTGCTATTTAGTGAACAGAATCTGGCACACTACTTATGAAAGGTTGCCAATAGCTGCTTTAGAGAATATTTCTGGATGAAATACTAGGATACTCATTGATTGCCCGTTCAGTCATTGATGAGTCTGTATATTTTTCAGCAGTACCTATATGTGGTACCTATAATATCTACAGAAAGATCATGCAAGTTCATTTTTGTTTTTCTGTTGGGTTTTTTGGGGTTTTTTTTTGGGTTCTTTTTTAAGTACAAACCCTGGTTCTCTCAAATTCAAAATACCAGAATATTTTGTACCACTTAAAATAATCCCTTTGTACTAACTAAAAACCAGCAACCTTAAAGCCAATTCTTGATCAGCTTTACAAAAATAGCTGATAAGTATAGTAAGTAGCGTTCTCATACATTCTAATTTTAACATCTGTATAATACCATTTACATTTGATCAATGTATACTGCCAACTGTATCCACCATCACACCTACTGAAAGCTCAGTATTACTGTAAATTTAAGAACTGCTAGGAAGTAGCACAACAGAACTCTATAGTCTATTTGTCATAGAAAAAAATCATCAATATGGTAATTGTAGAAGTGCAAAATGCAGTTTAAAGACCCGTACTGGCAGTTATTTTATTCCATGTAGTAGGAAAACTAGTGAGGCACATCTAAGATTAGTTTAGTGTAATCCTAAAAGCACTAAATAATACTTCCTATACAAATATTTAATGTAGATTGCTTAAAGTAAAACCAACATAAAATATACCACTCTAATGCTACAGATGTAGAAACAGAAGAGTTTAAATCATCGTTAAATCAGAAATTACATGGAATATTTTTATTACTATTAATTACTCCAATTTGGCAGAACACTTCACAGCATATTAGCTTCAATTTTAATATGAATAGTTTCATTTTCTAATTAAAAAAAATAACTTCTTTTAAAAAAACACCACAAACACATAATAATGTCCACTAGACAGAAATATCAGAAAATCAAAGTAAACAATAGATTTCAAAGAAGCCACTCTGTATAAAGCCATACTCATCTAAAAGAAGCCTCATCAGTTCCCCTACCACATGGAGGAAAATAGGAAGCAATCTGAGCATGAATAGCTTACGCTCTCTATCTTAAAATGGCAACTGTACAGACAAAAATATCTTACAATAGCTACAGAGAGCTGGAATTAAAGAGCCTCAGTCAGTAAATGAGCTACAGTGGTACTCAAGTTCAGCTTATCAAGTAAAGGTGACAGGTACACTGTGCTCTCCCACGTGGCCATTCAGTATTGTATTATGCAGAGCAGAGCAGTTTGTTATATGTAGTGGAAGTTCATAATGCCAGCCAAGAAGATGTTGAGCTCCTTTTTTCCCCAGTTCACACCAAAAACACCCAAATGAATGTTGATAACAAGTCCAGGGCCTGGTTTTTGCAAAATTCTTTTATGTGGCTTGAAAAAAAGAAGCAATTATAGTAGTGCTGTGTACCACAAAGCCACACCTTTAATATGTAGCATCTGCCCTGAAATGGGGTCTTTTCCAGGTCTGTTCCAACAAATTCATTTTTCTCCGTCAGTGTCATTACAGCCTGTAAGTGGTCTGCAAGAGGTACGCTTTCAAAGTGGTTGTTTGGGGTTATAGCCACAGGAATCTCTAACATCAAGAGATTTCTTTACATACCAAAATATTATTTTCCTTTGCATTTAACAGGGATAGAGTTTTGCAGTGTTCACGCTTGAATCCCTGCAGCCAGATGCTAAAGCTAACGTAATCAATAGAAATCCTCTGTTCATTTAATGGGACTTGTACAGAGAATTGCTTAGAATAAAAAAAAAAAATACCATTAAAGTTCATGGGAATTTGGACTGACTTAGTATTTCAGCATATAGCACTGTGCAAACAGTTGTTTAATGTGCTTGATTCTCCCTCTGTAAATGCCACTGATCAGCTGTGTGTACCTTGCAGCAGTGCAAAAGGAAACAATACCTTATGTCCTATGCCATGAAATAACTGCACTTACAGTAATAAAATAGGGATTTATAGAAACATCTGCTTTAAACTGGTTTTAAAACTTCTGAAATATATCTGGTCTAGTTTATTCTACCCCTGCAAACCTGTACAAATAAATGTACTCTGGCCATTAAGGCTTCACAAGTAAGAAAATGCAGAAGGTAGCTGTAGCAAAATATGTCAGTCTAATGTTAAACCACACCTAAAATTTCTCTTAAAAATTATAAATAAATCAGGTGTTATGCAAATACATAAGCACGTAACAGCAGAGCTTTATAACGCTCTATTTAAAACCTACTCCTGCACATATAACGTGCTGAATAGGGGAATTCCGGCTCTTTGTACAAATTCAAGTGTTCTAAATCAGAGAAAATTTAGAAGAACAAGGCTAATTGTGGCGTATACAGAAATGGAGTGTCACCGTATTTTAAAATATGATCCTGTATTGTGCTTTAAGTTCCGACTGTAATGAAGTCAAATACTTAAGTTACATGCATAACTTTATGCACACAATTAGCCCCACAAAAGCAGAGCTGACAACAAACTACAGAGATTTATTTTGGTGTCAGCAGGATTAATTACATCCTTAAACTTAACTACTGCCCTGTGTACTTATATCAGTTGCGCAGAAGAGCAGTTGATATCAACACAGCACTATGCACTTACGAGCCCCTATTCCCAGCTCCCTCATATCCAGTGAGGAGATACTCCAGTTCTTGTCTGAGTTGTATGCAGTCAAAAAACCCCCAACGTTTTATGAACCTGAAAAATAATATATCCTGTCCTTGTTATTGTGTGGGTATATATTACCAGAGCCTGCTATTGCAGCTGGCCTTCATATTTGTATATAATAAAGTAGAATATTAAGAACAAGCATCCGTGTAATTAGCACATCAATCATGTTATTCTTTAATATAAATGAAGTATTAATTCATTTCTCCATAAATTCCTTCACCATAACTAATGCAAATTATTAATTAGCTAACCACCAGCAAAAGAAATGCAGAAAACTGCTGGAAATACACAAATTTCAGCAGCCGTGGCTCAGGCAGCATCCATGGAAGTGACCCACTGGCCCACCAGCCACAGTGGTGTGCAGGCACGAGCACCATGCACACAGAAGTTTGCCAGCTTCAGCATCAAGCTGGGCATCTTCGTCACCTGCTCGTGCACAGGCTGCTGTGAGCCATGGTCCTCTCTGCTTAACCACTGCTAGAGCTCCCATCTTTCTTGCTACTGTGCCTTGTTACTAAAGAGCCAAATACTCCTTTCTCAAGGGAATTGAGAAAGGTTTAAGACATGTCTTTAACATTTCTTACGAGGGTCCTGTGGTAGTTTTCTGCAGGCATACCGCACAACCATCTTCCTAAAAGGCTTTCTGAAACTCTTCCGAAGCTGCTGCTTCAGACTGCTGGCCTTCTCCCCAGAGAACACCATGGCTGCACCAACACAAGGCACAAAGTCTGGTAGAAGGTTAAGGGCAAAACTACACCAGGAAAAGCAAGACTGGCACAGACACACAGCCCCAGTGTCACGTGCTACGATGCTGCACCAATCCTGTGCTTATAGGATAAATAACATTTCCTGTATAAATACAGACAGCTCGCCTCGCTGAATGACTTGTAAAGTTCTTATTTGCATAGCTGCAGGTACTACCTGCTTCCTTCCTTTCTTCTCATTCAAACTCAAAAAATTATTCTAAGAACTAAGCTAAGGCCCTCCCTGTAAATGCACACTCACCCATGAAGCAAGCCTGTCCAAAATCAGAAAGGAATAAAATGCAAAGTTGTTACAGAGTTAGCATCTGTCACTGTATCACTCCCAGACATCAGACAGCCTCCTTTGCTCTGCTTATACAGGTATCAGTGTATATTTCTAAAAACATCAACTTCCTGAACCCCATTTCTCCATTTCTTCTGGTGCATGTTTCCGCAGACATATAATGGTCTTTCACACTGCCTATGAGAGGGAATTTGCCTAGCGTTTTTCAGTGCCACACTACCTGGGAATTCATACCTCTTTCTTCACTGTGTACACATACTTCATACGTGTATTTTTCACTAAGACTTATAGCTAGAGACAGCGATAGAACACCGTCCTTCCATTTTTTCCCCAAACTATGTAGTGACCTTGTTTAGAGGCCATGAGATCCCCAAGAGAATTATTACGCTACTGAAAAGCAGATACCATGCTGAGACATATCCCTCTAAACAATACAGCACAGATAGCTTTTCCCTTAGGGACATTACAATTTTAAATGTCATTTTCTCACTTCTGTTTGCAAAAAAGATCCATTTTTCTCTTTCTGTATCTGTTAGCAACAAATCAAAAATTTAATTTCAAGAGACGTTTTGAAAAGCTAGCTCATGAGAAACTGCAACTTCCCGCACTGGATCAGAGTACGATCAACTCATCGAACTGCACTGGCATGTGGTGGTGTGGCTGCATAGCATGTCCGACAGGTTTCAAACATGTAGGTGAGTGTCACCCACCCACCCACATTTTTGAAAGAGCTTTCTTTTACATTAAACTTCTAACTCGTAAGTACTTTTTTTTTTTTTTTTTTCTATTTTCCTAAGTTTTCTAGTTCTTAGAAGATTTTATGCCTACATCCGACTCAAAAGACACACTGGATATGTCTGCCTTTTTCTTTTATACCTGCATCCTTAGCAGCTACCATCCACTGAAGATCAGCAGTGCAGTGGTCATTAAGGAACCATATTTTTACTTATTTATTTTTAAATCAAAAGGGATTTGAGGAAGCACACTGTCTGTTAATCACTCCTGCAGATTATAGCAAACAGGGTTAAAGAGTTCTTTTCGAAAACCGGTGTTTATCCCAAGAAATAAATGTTGATCATCCAGCACCTGCAGATAACTGTTACTAAAGTCGCTGGACACTGATAACCACTGAAGAACTCCAGTGCCATCTGGTCAGCTGTACAGGGTCACCTTTCACAGAAAAAAATGGAAAAACTCAATTTACTAGGAAATGTACTAGGAAAGGCAATGGCATAAACACCCCATTGAGGGAAGGTAGGTGAAATTGGTTCTATTGATCTGGCCACCTGTCCTTTCAACATGATTTAGCCAAATATTCTTCCAAAGCTTATTTATACTAGGAAGATGACAAGTTGTAAAACTCTTGCCCTCAAGAAACATTTATCTAAAATAGCTACCAAAACCTCTGTGGCTTTGAGCATACGGGTAGAAGATTGTTTGAGCACCTTGCCTGAAGTCCCTTCCTCCACCTTCTATCTGCTGTAGCAGAGCCCTGGAGCTGGCTGTGGCCCATGACACGTGCAGGTAAATATGGGACTCAAGGCCTTTTCTAAACACAGACACCTGATATGGTACACCCCACATGGGAAAGACATGATCATTTTAGCTATTTTGTTCCACTATCCTTGAAGCTTAATTAAACAATCATTTCTCTGACTGATAGATGAAAAAGTTGTCCTGAGGTGAGACGGATGCTACTTCGACTTGCCTAAGCTTCCTTCCCCTTGCATCTTTCCCCAAACCCAAACAAAACAAATGAGTGCAGCTGAGTACACTGAGCACATCCAGGGGCCCTAGAGAAATCAGCCAGCACCGTGCTATCACTCTGTGCTTAAGTCTGACTTTTACAGCTTCTACATGGCATGCAGATATCTACTGCGGAGAAGACAGGATTACACAAGAAGGGCAAGGAATACTGTTGCAGAAGCAGTGGTAAAAGGCTGGTTGGCTTAAAAGATCCTTACTCACCATTCTAAAGGAAAAAATAGTATCAACGTTCCTGCTGTGCATTCATCAGGAGTCCTACCCTGTATCGAATACTCCTGCCAATTAGAAGCAAGGTATAGATTGATGTTCCCATGCAAGTCCAGCCCAACCAAGCTGGCTGAGGGGAAGGGGAGATGACAGCAGCAGTGCAGCAGGAGGGATGCTAGGAGTATGAAGGCACCAGGAGTGACATTTGGGTGGGCCAGGAGAAAGGAATAATGTATGTGTGTAGAAAGAAAGAGGAACTGGGGAGGGAAAGGAAAAGGCGAAGGTAGCAAGTTTTAGCTTAAAAAGGCTACAAGGCGGTGAGCCACGGGGCTGCAGTATACAAACATCATAAATATAATGCTGGGAGCAAAGAATCCGTTGTAATGGACTGGCAAGGCTTGTCCTGAAGGCACCTCGTTGTCTTTGCAGTGTTGAGACCACATTAAAAGCACAAGGTGGCTCCACTGACAAAGTCAAATCATTAAGTACAGTGTAACATACAAAGAAGGTCCTACCACTGGGAAAAAAAGAAGGACAAGTAAAGAGACAATAGGAAATTCCCTTTCCAAGGGCCAAATTCCACCAACACAGTAACGCCACACATACCTCAACAATCACCAGACCGCAGAATTTGCTTACTAAACTGAGAACTATTCCCACAACTTTCAAAAGCAATGGATAAGCACACAAGTTGTTCACCTACCACAGCTACTAGCCAGGACAGAAAATAGGCAAGAAAGGGACAACTTAGAGATGCAGCAGTGCTACGTAGATCTAAATGCACTCTGCACGATGAATTCCTGTTAGTACACCTCTAGTTCAGTAACATTTTTCTATTGATGTTAATCTTTTTTCATCCCTGAAGGACTCTAGATCATGCTTCCATGGGAAGAGCGAAGCAGAAATATCAAACACAAACCAGCTTCCAGACTATTATTTTTTTTTATCTTCTCTGATGTGCAAACAAATCACTAGTGAAACACTTTACATTTTTACCTCAGATTGGTTGCAAGAGATAATGAAAAAATTCCTAATCCAGTTTTGCAAGTCAGGTCTCTTCTGCTATCTGCCTTCAAATGATAAATGATCAAATGATGGGGGGCTTGGCTGGTTGGTTTATAATTTCCTTTGAAGTGAAAAGGCTCAGCATAAAGAATCCTATGACTAAACAAATGCTGCCATTTTCATCTGCCATTTTGCTTTATGGATCACAAGGTTTTCACATTTCCCCATGTGCTAACGGTTGAGCATAGAAGAAATGCTGGATACACATTTAGAGATTTTTTTGTACCATAACCCAAAGGGTGAGAATAAGAGTCACAAAACAACATTTTTCTGATGACTCTCTGATGCAGAAGTAGCAGCTACAACATACAGGGGTAGAGGGAGAAGACAAAGTACATTTGATATACAAAATGAAATCTGTGTGCAATCAATGCATAAAGAACACACTGACAGATACTTCAGCAGAAAGTGTCTGTAAGATAAGGAATGTTAAAAGGGCATTTTTTTCAAATAAAACTGTGACAACTTTTTTTACAAGAGAGAATTGAGGAAAAGGTAGGCCTAATAGAATAATATTGGAAAGGTGGAATTGTGTTTCACAGTAATTGACACTGAATAAATGATCATAGGAGGAAAAAAACCTCATAGTGAGAGATATGAGGGGGTCCTCTCTCCCATACTCTGACAAAGCCCTAACAGCTAATTGCTCTGACAAAACATTATGTTATTTATATACATATACACACAAAACAATCTATTTTCTAGCAGCTTGCATGAATCCAAGCAAACCACTACCAAAGCACAGCAACACAGTTCAGTTTAATCCACCAATACCAGACTAAGAAACCACCAAAGACCAGTCCTTCTTTCATGTTAGCTCTATACTTCATTTTACCTGTTTCCCTACAGGGAAAAAGAAATACTAGTTTTGTATATACTCTATAGGGCAGCTTGTTAATAGTTGCAGCATTCTAAACAAATGAATAGTCTTAAAATTGAAGTGTGTGCCAGAGAGAAAGAGAAATGCAAAGTTTTGGATTCTGCAAGGAATGTTTTTTTCATGAAGGTCCATATATACACATACAGGTTGTTTCAGCCCTTAAAAGGTCAGTTTGGCATTTTTTCCCCTATCATTTATTGATATCTGATACATGATTACTGACATACTTAGGCCAGTCCTTGAAAAAGGTGCCACAGAGAGAACCCAACACACAAATCCACATTACGTGGAGGAAACAGTTCAACTGCACGTGACATGCTGGGAGAGTATTCCTTGCAGGCTGATGACAAGGAAGATGATGGCCTAACTCTTGTGGGATGCAGAAGGCTTTGTAACCACTCAGTACAGTGGCAGCAGAACTCTGCAGGGCAAGAAAACTGATATGTCACACTAAATCTGACACACTAGAGAGGTATGAATAGAGAGCATCCTCATATTTCACACAAATTAGAATCGGTTTCTTCTGGCCAGTGCTTAGGGGTTTCTAGTGTCAGGCTGCATGCAATTGTCTGTAGCAGGAGAGAACACATAGACAGTATTATCAATTTCTTCTTAATCTGTAAACTTTAAAAAAAAATCAATTGGATGTTGGACAGGAGACATTTAACATACAGGAATTTGTGTTTTCCAACTATTTGCACAGTGCCTAGAGCTGTGGGCTGGTGTCCTAGATCTTCAATAAATATATAAAAAACCTCAAATGCTTCATTTCCAGAAAACTTATTTCTGAGCTTAATACAGTAAATTTTCTTTAATTCCTTCCCCTAGGTTAATAGCAAACAAATTACATTTCAGAAAATGTTAATGGAATTTTCCCACAGTTTCTCTCTCATGCACCTGTAAATGTTTAAATATTATAAAAATAGGTAACTAGAGTGAGACAACAGACAATTTATAAGCACAGTACTGCACAGCATGAACTGAAAACATGAAAACAAGTCACATCTCTTAAACTATCTGAAAGATCTAGCCAGCTTGTTGCCAGTTTGTTCTGTCCTTGAAAGAATCATTAAGAGTAATGAAAGTCTTAGATGATGTCTTGCAGCATTAGAGCAGAAATGGGTAGGGACACAGGGTTCATTAGAGAAGAACAAATGGTAACAGGTACAGATGTAAGATCAGGACAGCAAGAGAAATAAGGGTTGGGGTGGATCATCTATAGAAGAATAAGCAGAAAATATCACTGGCAGCAAATCAAGAAGCCCAGATGGTACTCAGTACTGTAAAGGCATAACACTACATGATTTCACGTTACATTTAAACAGGATACGGTTCTGTTCTTCCAAACCTTAGGATAAACTCACCACTGAGTCAATACATCACCTCTCAAAATGAATTATAGCTGTCTTAATACTGTTATGTATTTTTTACCTTTTCTGTTTTGATGTATCCACCCACACTGAGAATAATTTTGAATAGATAGCTAAAATTAAATAGTAAAGCAAGTATTTGCAAATGTACTTTGTGTTCTTTTTTGAAACTCTCTCTCAAATTTTAAAGCTCATTTCCATTTCTTGTGCACAAATGACAGCCAGAAGCTGAGCTATTTCAACTGATTCACCCAATTCAGTTTTCAAGTGCAAAACTGCAGATGAAATTTGGCACTCTACACACCAGTGTTAGGCTTACAAAAGGATGTTTCCCTGCAACAGATCAATGGCAAAGGTTCCAGTAGCACTTCACTTGGCTAGTATGAGGAATCTCCTGCTAACAGGTCAAGTCCTCAGTGGACATACGGAATTTTGTTTTAAACACCACCTCTTTACAGCAGCCCCTACTTCTTCCCTGGTACTCCAAGAGGTAGAATTTCCTGTAAAGATCCCTAAGGGGCAGCACAGCTCCACAAAAGTGCAACCCTGATTCCAGCGACAACCAGAACCCTTGTACAAGGAACACATACCTTTCATTCTGAATCATCAAGTACCAGGCAATTCCTGGAAACATGCCATCATGGTTCGCACAGACCCAGCACAGAACCCCCCCTGCACACGCAAACACACCCGGCCGTTCCCAGCCCACACTCTACACAATAACTTATTACAATCCACTTTTCAGGCAGCTTTGTGCCTATTGCCATGGCTCACAGGGGTAGAAACTTCCCTTTACACAAAGCAAGGTTTGAAGGTCTAAAGATGGAGGAGTTACTTTACAAATTCAGCACCAACCCCATCTTCTACAGTAAGGGAAAATCAATTAGTCTGTCTGAGCCTTTAGAGGTTGGGGCAAACTCCGCTAAAGAAGGTTAGAAAATGACACGGTCCACCAAGTTCAAGGCGAATGATCAGCAGTATAAAGTCCAGCAGGCATCGAGTGAGAAGTGGCATTCCCCCAGGGTTAGTGATGGGGCTGAGATCATTTACCACCTTTATTCAAGACGAGGATGACGGACCTGAACACATCCTTACCAAGTTTCCAGCCACACTGGGGGGAGCAGTCAATATGCTGGTGTGTAGGGCTGCTGTTCAGTGAGAGCTTAGCAGACTGGAAATATGCGCTGATAGAAAGCTCATGAAATTTAATCAAAGTGTGTGCAAATTCTTGCATTTAGGATGCAGATTCTCTATAAACACTGCAGGATAGGCGTTGGACTGACTAGCAAGCAGCTTTGCAGAAAACGACTGGGAGGAAGACAGGGGGAGGGGGAGGTTGTGATGGACACAAGTTGATCATGACACAAAAACTTGTCCGTGTAGTACAGAAGCCAAACACATCCTGGTGCTGTTTCAGCAGCAAGGTTGTAGGCAACAGGTTGAGGCAGTGATAATTCCCCTCTGCCCAGCCCTTGTGAGAACACAGCTGGGGCACTGTGTCCAGATTGACAGATGTCCCCAGGAGGACACTGAAAAACCAGAGTGAATCCAGTGGAGGGCTGCCAATATGACTGGAGGCCTGATGGAACACACGACATACTGGAGAGGCTGTGGTGTACTCAGACCCATAGCAGTCCTAATACTCACCTTTTGTCAGTAATTCCACTTTCTTTGCATGCTCTCTAAAAATAGTAATCAACTTACAATCATTTAGGAAAGATAATCAATTATGGTGAATATTTTATCTTGAAAAATAGTACTAACAAGTAAAATAGAACATTTTTGTAAGTTTTCTGCTAGTTCAAGTGAGAATTCTGAGAATCCAATTCTCATTTATTTGCAAACCAAAAGAATCTTCACTGAATTTAGAAATATTCTCATGCCAGATTAGCACTCATAAGAAAAGCTCCATCAATTCAAGAATTAGTACCTTCCAGAAACACAAAGTTTTTAATAACTTTCTCGGGTTACATACAATAATGATGATTCAAGTGTTTTTTTGATAGCCAAACAGTAGTCTCCCTTATCAGACAATTCAGAGCATTTCCTCATACTGACTCAGAGCAACATACAGGAGATAACACGTGCGTTACAGCTGTGCATTTTCATGTGATGTGCTGCATGCCTGCATGGTAGTCAGCGTATTGTTAATGTCTTGGGCAAAGGAACTACAGCTTATTCCCTGTGTTAAAACGGCATTTCTATCTCACTTACAAACCACCCTGTTACTCTAAAACATGGAATTCATCATGGCTCATGGTTGCTTGACAGATAGTTTGTCTTAAAGCAGAAGAAAGTAAAAGAATTATGCCCCTCCTGCTCCCATTTTAGTTAGAGCAGCCCTTCCTTAGTCCCCCAGCCTTGACAGAGGGAGGGTCTCACAGCATCAAGTGATGCACAAGTTGCAAAACTACTCAAAGGTGTGTGCGTAGCCATTCATTGATGTTTGCACACATGGACACACACACACTTTATTTTGTTCAAATACATGATCAGTCCTGTACACATGCAACAAAACAAAACAAAAGTAAGAAAGCAGAATTCTCCCTGGTGATTTATTTTCAGGGAATCTCAGTTCTGATATTCTGGTTTCTCCTGCAAGCACCTACATTTCAATAGTGAATTTAATGAACACAGAATGCATTATACAGTACAAAAAAAAATGGGTCTGAAACCTTGTTTCAATTTCAAAGAAAAAAAAGTCACAATTAAATTGGTTGTAACAGAAAATCATTTTTACTGATGTAGAAAAAAAACCCTACTTTAATTTGTATTTCCTTTCAGTATGGTCCATAAAGAGAATCCATGGAAAAGAAAGGTATTTTAAGACAGAATGAATTAATATAGTTTACAAAAGCCAATGAAACTATTGAAAGAACAGTCAGCATGATACATTTTAGAGAAACTGTGTCAATTCAGTAAGAAAAAACTACTGGCTTATTTATAGTTAAATTCACTTCCATTTATGCTACAGTATTTTCTGTCTTTCACAATACTGACACATAAATGACATGCTATTTTTTTTTTCAGATCTAAAACAATAAGGTACTGGATGTGCAACTAATGTAAGAAACTGCACTTTTGTAAAGCTGAAAAGCAAAGCACATATATAGAAGTTTCATGTCTACAAATGTTAACATATCTTACACCAACTTATTGAAATAAAATTATGCATTTCAAATGCTAAACTCTCTTTTATTAATACTGAAGTTCAGCTAAATTCTTCAAGCTTTTTGAGTTATCTCAATATTGCAAATAAAAATTATTCAAAAGTCATCATACCCCATCATAACGGAGACAACTTGCAAGTTATAAAGTACAAATTCCAGGAAAAGAAGAAGGGATTCAGTATGGAAACATACCTTTCATGTATAATGCAAAACAGTTCTTGGCAAACAAGGAACTAAGAGGCTTCTATTAAAAATTGCACACCAGTGCTTAGGTTTAAAAGGATATTCCATTGCTTTCAACCACCTCCTCATAATAGTGTAGCTAAGCTATGGCTAAATCTAAATAAAAATCAGTGGACAGAAATCTATGGGTCTTCTCAAATCACTACAAAGAAATGGAGGGTGTGAAATTCTGTCCCAGATGACAACCACAGCAACACCTCCCACACTGACTGCACTGAATCAGAATTTCACTCCAATTGCATCTGGTTAGGGACTGGATAGTTCTGATTTTTTAAAACTTTGAATTAAAAACTAATCCTTTAAGAACCTGATGCATACAGGTGATGATTTTGTTCTTCCAAATATTTATTAGCACAAATCTTCCTGCTCACACTGATAATCCCATCAGGTTCAAACCCAGAAAGAAATATTATGCTGCACTAAGGTTTTTACAGAGAAAAAGAAAGGTGGTCACAGATACTGATGGATGCAATGAAAACAGAGCAGAGCTTGGAGAAAACAAAAGAGCAGAAGGCTAAAGTGCTGAAGGAAAGAGATGAAAGCCTGAAATCACTGAAGAATGGGTGACATAGCCTCAAGATTGTGAGAAAAGGGCACCTCTGTCAGCACTGTTTTCTTTAGACAACAAATTGGGAGGGTATGAATGAGATGAAGGGAAGCCAGAAGGGGGGTGCCAGGAGGGGGGTGTTTTTAATCTGCACAAGTCCAATACTGAAGACCCTGTAAACACTGAAAAACATCAGCAAATGTTCATCAATAAAGAGGAGAGAGGATACTTTTAATGGAAAAGAATACAGAATACAAGATACCAAGAATACACGTGGAAGAGTAATGCAAGCTTTTTTAAAGAAAAAACAAATACAAGCTGATATTTGGCGGGGGGGGGGGGGGGGGCGGGGGGGAGGGGGGCGGGGAGGTCATTCATTTTTTGATAGCTACAGGCTTTTTATCTGGATCTGTGAAAACTAAAACAATGCACTTCAAGGTTTCTCCTTGCAATATTGGCATTTTGAACTGGTATGAGCAAAGGCACAGACTGTAATTTTCTACCTCTATTTTCTAATACAGTTATTAAAATCCTGAAATACCAGTTAGGTTCTGGCAATGTGTATGACAAAGCACAAATGAAAAATATACATGAATCTTGTTACAAGGTCCTGCATTTCCTCTAGGCAGGTATCAAAAAGACATACACGGAAGAATATAGATGGTTTCAGTTAATTATGTCCTATGGATAATATTTCAGAGGAAATCTTATTAACAAGAAATAACAAAATAAATAAAAAGGGCTGGGCTCACTAAGATTCAGAATATTTGATTACTAAAAGAAATGCTAGATTATGTGTTACAGTTCAGTACACTTCAAGGAAATGGTGAAAATTACCAAAAGGCAACTAAATGCTACAGTAGAGACTCTATATTTAAATCCTAGTCTAATATAAAGACAGAAAGGAAAGTAAGAATTCTCAGTGAATGTTTAAGTGTTGCAGTCAATCAGGTTAAAATTGAAGTCTTGTTTTTCTCCCGTGACTCCTAAGCATCTTGTTAGATGCAATATCAGCTAGTTAACAGCAGCCGTTCAAGTGGACAACAGAATATGGGGTTTCACTAAACATTCTCGAATACAATGAAAAATGGGAGCTTTCTCTTCAAACTTTGTACAAGCACCATCATACACAAGTATGACAGGAAGGAAGAAAAGCTGCAGTAAGATCCTGAGCCCTCTGGATGATCAGGACAATCAGATCCTGATCCACCTCAGGATGTGTGGATCAGTTCTACATCTATCCCAGCATGATACACCTGGAATAAATCAGTGCCTGCAAGTATACACGAATTAGCAGTCACTGAACCCGCTATTCTATAATGAAACAAGCTGATGGTTCTGTTGTGTGTTCAGTCATACAAAAGTGAGTCCTGCCCTGTTCTGCACAGTTCCTGGTCTTCTCAGTCGAGCATCTTGCAACGAGCGCCGCATGCACATTTACGAATTATATAAACTCACTTTTATTTTGATGGGCATGCCAGGAATTAAAAGGGACAAGCCTGTCTTCTAGGAGTGCCAAGGCAAAGGGAGATCCAGCTAAACTATAGCTGTTGTGGAACGTGCCTGGCTGCGGTGGGCACTGCTGTCCTCATGGCTGTTGTGGTGAGAAGTACACAACTGGCAGGGCAGGTGTCCACACTCCTGCAGCAACAGCCTCGGAAAACCACTTCATGGGTGAGAAGCCAGTAAGTCTCTGCATCACAAAAAATCTTCCTAAAGTCATCTGGGACTCAATGATCTTAAAGGTCTTTTCCAAACTAAATGATTTTATGACTCTATATTGGCCACTCCTTTCTACGGCGCAATGCATTCTGCCTTTCATTGCAGTACAGCTGGCACCCACGGAGCTCCTAAGTGGCAAAGGATGAGAATGAGGAGCAACAGGACGGGGAGGAGAGATGAGAACTGGTTGCTGAAAAAGCATAAAATAGGTCTCACAGTAGCAGCTGCCCATGTTCCCTGTGATACCCGAGGTTATTCAAGAAAGGGTCACAGAGTTAGTACTGGGGCATGCAGCTTCTGTGGTGTCACCGCTAATCAGATCCCATGAGCTCCAGTTTCTCCACCTGGAAAATGGAAAACTTAACTGTCTCTCATTATTTAAAGCTCCTTGAGCTCAGTGCTGGGGGCTAAGAAAGTTCTGTGAGATCTAGGTCTCAACGACGTTGTCCTGAAAAAGTAAAAATAAAATAAAATAAAAGTATAAAATCCTACAGTGTTAGTATCTCCTTTTTTAGAGTGTAAACTTATCGTTGAAATCTTGTTACTCCAAATTGACTCTGCAAGTACACAATTTAACAGACAATTCTTCCTTGTATATCCACAGGGCACAAGAGATAATCTCACAGCAAAACCTTCGAAGGAGGTTTATTAAGATTTTACATATTCCGACTACTAATAAGCTAATGAGAAAAAAGATTATTTAACTACATTTTTTTCCATAGTAGAAATTAGCGACAAAAATGCCCAAAGAAATCAACATTACATTCATCATGATGCAACAACAGCGATGCACTGGGATGAATATGGCTTGGAGGCTCAAGCATTTATAAGGATGCGTGTTATTTCAGGAAGGACTTCTGAATGCAATCTCCTTCCCATAATATAGGCAGAGTTATAGTTTTGCTTAGAGCCAAACTGTCATAAAATAGTTCATCCTAACACATAACCATTTGGCAACAGAATTATGGTATGTTACATAGCACAGAATAACAAAAGAGTATAATCTCACTGGGAGACTGCTGAATCAATTTTAAATTTTACACCTGAACTGTCTGGATTTAATTAGAGTGTCGCAGTATCTGAGTGTTGCTACTAATAAGAATATCACCAGTAAACAGATATCGATATTAGAGGAAAAACTCTACTATTTACTGCTTCTAACTAATCGCAATGCAGAGATATACACACGCCATTTAATCAGCATGTAGGAGGTGACAATTTTCACTAACTTAGAGGCAGCAGTTACTGCTCACTCATACACAGAGTATCGCAGGCCGGAGTTTGTTCCCAACTTTCTACTGTTCTTCTGAAAAAGCTGAAATAAATCCACGCTTTTCAAAAAATCATCATCAACTCCTTATAAAATAACTACCATCTTAATTATCTCACTGGTGCTTTCAGCAATGTTTACTTCCCGAAATGCACACTTTAAAAGGTGACTGGTGTTGAGGGGTGACATTTCTGAAGCTGCCATCCTGAAATACCTTCAACAGTTTGATTTGCAAAATCACAACTTTGAAATCCTCTCCCAGCTGTCACTATACCTCAAACCTAATATTAATCATCAGCTTTAAGAAGAAAACATTACATTCATCTAAACAAAGTAGTATTTTGTAAATAATTAGTAAGGAAATTAATAGTAGAGGGCAAACAGTAGTGGCAGCAAAGAGCTTCCTTATTTATTTTCCTTAAAACCCATCCACTTTTCAAGCAAAACCTACGTATGAATGTCATGCTATTAGCTTAATAATACTTAGGTTAATATTTGTACTAAGCCTCTGAATCTGCTACTGTAAACATGGCTTTTCCTAAATCTGCAACAATCTGATTATGCTTTGTCCTTACACAGTTCATAAATCTCCCCTTGATAAACCCGACTCCAGAGCTGTTCTTAGGTCCCTATAACACAGTGCAGAACATTTCTTTTATTCAGGATTTAGATGAATGGAGTCTCCAAGAAGCCAGTTGTCCCTACGTAATAAAATCCAGATCCCATCTCCCCTTTCTCCAAGCATTTTTTATGTCTAAATGATTAATGCAAAAGGAATCCTTTAAAATCAGCATAACTTATTGATATTTTTTAACATTGGCCTGATTAACTTTACCATAGATGACACTATTCATCTGTCAATAATATAATATTAACAACAGTGGAAGCCGTGTAATTAAAAAGAAAAGAAACACCTGCTGCAACATCAGAATATTGCTGGCTATGCATTGGAATTTCAACATACTCATCACACAAAGTCTATAAGGTCAATTTTATATAAGATGGGCTTCAAGTTCCTTAGCCAGTCGTGACAACTGCAATTAAATATTCACATAAAACAGTCCTGAAGTTTCCCTAGGTTTTTGACCAAAGCAGCACAAACATGACCCTGTTCTGTAGACAGGCCCTTAACCCTGAATAACCATTCATTCCTGAATACTAAACCCAGAGATTTTCATGTTTCGGGTTGTTTTTTTTTTATCCAGGTTGTCAAAAAATAGCCAAGGTCAGAAGTCGACATCACACACCTGGATGCCATTCTGCCTTTTTTTATATGAAAATTACTACTGTAAAGATCCCACTACTGCTGGCTTCAGGCTGAGACAGAGCAAGACCCTTTTTGTCTGGATATGCTGCTTCTTGTCTGGTTTCACACAGGGATGATACCAACAGAAAACAATGAAGAGAAACAGCACAAGGAAGACTCATGCCAAGTAGAAATGATGTTACAACAGAAAGGAAACATCTCCTGGCTTAAGCGAAAAACCAGAGGAGATAGTCGAGGAAAGTTCCTTGAGTTTTTATACAGATATAAAGAAAAATATTTTTTTCTGTAGAAACTGATTATGATCTACTCACCTTAAAACCTCATTCCTGCCAACATTTACACAGTAACAGACTGGAGCAAGCAAGCAAACACAAAAATCCAAATTAAAGCTAATGTAATCTGAGTAAATGGGTAAAGCCAAAGTTGCAAAATAATGTTATCCTTCTTTAGCATAAGAAAGTAGGATATATTCCCAAAGAATCAAATAATGCACTCCTGCAGAAAACAGATAACTAAACAGTGAGACAATATAGAAATATTTTGAATTATTATTCCACTCAGCTCTCGCTCTTACCTAGGCGAGTCAAGAGGCCTGGTTTCCAAAGGATGTCAAACAAAAAACCTGTCACAGGTAATAATCAGTGTTTCACTTGCATTTCAATACACAGGGAGAGAATCAGACTTTTGGTTGTTGAGAGAACATTCTAGAATTCTTAGTGATAACGGCCAACAAATATTAGTTAGAGAAACTGTAATAAACTTACAGAAAGAATTGCAATTTGCTATGCATTTGCAAAGCAACAAAAAATAAATCTACATTTTATTCATTTAGGCTTTTAATAATGATTACAATAATTTATTGCTGAATATAAAACCTTTGTACCTTCTGTACTGCAACATATACTGAAATTAATATGAAACCTACCTTCACCTTTCCCTTCACCTGCCCTTCACATTTTAAAAGCCACAATAGTGTTGGAAATCCATCCTAATAATGACATTTAATTATCGTATCAAGAATCCCATCTTTGGCCCTAGTATCATTGACTTTGTGCAGATCACAAGATAAATTAACACTCCCAGTTTGCAAGTTCTTATCTACCATCCTGTTCCTGTATGGATACAATTTTAATTCTCAAGACCAAATTATGCAGCACTACTTCTGCCTCAAAGAAATATAAACTGAGTGAGATGAAAAGGGCAATAATTTGACTGTTGCTTAGCTGCCACCAATTCACCAGCTTGCTAGCCCAGTTTACAAATGAGTGTAAAATGGCACATAAAAATTAGGGTAAACTTTTGGAGATGAAAGACACCTGCTTTCTCCTTTCTGATACAAATGAAGGACATAAAAAATATCTACATGACCTGCCAAAATCAGTCCTCAATCAAATCAACTAATAATTTGATAATATACTATAAGCAATAGTTAGAACTACTGCTAGTATAGGAGTAATATAGTAATAGTAATACTATTATAACATTTCTCCCAAATTGCTAGTTGTAGGTAGTAACAGAATTATTCTAGCTGGACCAACTCCGTTCTCGGAATAAGTCCTTGGCTTGTGTACAGACAGAAGCTGGATCTCCTTGATTGAATTATAAAAACACCAATACCACTCTACAGCTCTGAAAGGTATTTTTTCTGCTTTCATGCTGCTGAAGGAATGCTTCATCAGATGCTCTGAGGCATACAGATTGCTACACATTGCAGCAAATGGACCTTGTTCGAAACCTGTAAATGAATGAAACACTCTAGAACAGAATGGAAAAATTTAGCTTTGGTCAAAGCCTTTAACAGACATCACCTTTAATGTGGTCATTCAGGTGAGCAGAGATGTACGTGGTGCTCATCCCAATATTTATATATGCATATCCAGCATTTTTTTTTTCTTTAAGAAAACACATTCTGCTTCTCAATGATGTAGAGGAGTATTACTGCAGTTCTGTCTCTCCAGAAAGAGGTCATACGCATTACCTAGTGCGGACCTATCCCCAGTGAACAGGCTACCGTGGCACTAACCAGAGTCAGTAGAAGTAGCCCACCAGAAGCATTTGACCTCTTCCCACATTGGGAGGAACCAATTACATCTTCTATTTTGCCCCCTACTTTACTTGAAAGGAAAACATTCCTGCTTAAAATCCCAGTCCCTTCTTGCTTATGGTTCTTTTTCTGTCATAATGGTTCTCAGTATCTGCCAACTCCTTTAGGTCCCAGGATTCACACCAAGGAACACTTGTGGGTGTAGATACCTTTTACAAATAGAGTTTTTTTCTTCTTTTTGAACTATGTATAGCATTTTGGCTTTTTCAGTAAGTTTCAGAAAGTGCTACATTACTATTCTGACATTTTTAGGGGAATAATATGAATAAGCCACACATTCTTAACGATACAGAAAGTAAAGCCCTCAGTGAAACAAATGCTTCAGCCAAGACTAGAGGAAGCCTGTTATCTGCTGACCTTCAGTGATATTCTTTTAACATCTCCAAATGGTTGCAGCTGCCATGGTTTCTTTTACAGGTCAACAACCTTTTTTGATTAAGTGTTAAAAGAATCTTTCTCGTTACTTTTGGAAGGCTGAATTTCTCCAAGGTTTGTTAATTTAAATGAACATTTGAGTTTCCTTTTTTTTTAAAGGCTGTTATTTTCTACATCCATCTTCTGAACTTAGAACAGAAGATCCCTTTAACTCCTTTAATCTTCTTGTTAGCCATACACATCTGTCCTTGTAAGAATCTTGCAGAGTAGCAAGTAACACAGCTGACAATTTGAAACGAACATGCAATCTTTAGTTTCAAAGT
The DNA here is from genome assembly GCF_963210335.1 of Falco punctatus. NCBI lineage: Eukaryota > Metazoa > Chordata > Aves > Falconiformes > Falconidae > Falco > Falco punctatus. The sequence continues at coordinate 9,721,709 of NC_137588.1, forward strand.
CCCATTTTAGGATCCTCAGCTTTAAAGAACAGTTTTCTCCCTTGACTTTTGAAACATTTTAATTCTGACAACACTGGAAACTGTGATTATACTAATAGCATTAAAAATTTTGAAATTATACTACTGTTATGTATTAACAGAGATGCTAGCCCAAACAGAATCCTCAAATAGAAGCGAGCATCTGAAGGGAACACACACCCACAGAGAACACAAGGAAGGAGAACGTTGCAGAAGCAAACTCAAACAAAGCCAGCAGCACAGTTTTCCTGTTATTTGTCTTGTTGCAAACAGGAAAAGAGAAAGTGTCTTGGTACAACAGCCAGTACTTTACTGGTGCCAACAGTTTCAGATTCATTCCTACTGACCCACAAAAGCCGCTAATACAGACACAGGCACTGAAAACTGAGCTGGCAGTACGACTGGATCCACAGGTTTTGCTTGCTTGCAGGTAAGAGTATCCTCATCTGCACTACAGCTTACCTTTTTAAAATAAAAAATGACATGTCTCATCAGGTCACATAATTCACCAAGAGTAAGCAAGCTCCAGACTGGTAAAAAGAAAGTGGAAAGGACAGAGCAACACTGTAACTATTTGCATTTGAGACATTCACTGTTTAAAACTGCTTAAGCCACCAAGGGGCAGCCATTCATCGGGCAGCTGAGAAGTTCACAAATACAAAAGAATTTTTTTTTTTTTTTTCCCAAGAGGTCTGTGATTGAGGAGGCTGAACTGAATGAAGGACTCTGTGTATAATCCAGGCAATAAGAGAGAGTGACATAAAATGGAATTTACTAATTAAAAACCAGTTGATCCAGTCCAGCCCCCAGACAGAAGGCCTCTGGCAGCAGGAGAGCTCTATCCCGGATCAAATCACGGGCAACCTAGGAAGGGCAGTGGGGGCTGGCGGAGGGATGCAGCCCAGCAGTACTTCTCTACAGCATGAGGGGGACACTTGGTTCTGATTTCCTCTTAGAGGACAAATACAGGCAACTAAGTATATGAGAAAACAGAAATAAAACGCAAGCATGTACAGCACATACAGCACAAGTATACAGAGCTCGTGTGCTGTGCGTATAGTATGATTTTTTATTTATATTTATGAGTTTGTATTTATAGCATGTTTTGATATAAGAACCTGCACCCTCTGTTTTTTATACTAAAAAAAATGAACCAGTGATGTTTTGTCTTGATGTTTTCTTAACAAACTTATAATTAGGTGAAGGGCTCTACCAATTAGATTGTTCCAACACAGCAGCAACTTGCTTGTCAAGACAAATTACTAATAATGAGTGAAGCTTTGCCATCGCTTATTTCTCTACTGCCTCATAAGTTATCAAAGAAAGAACAAATCTTCTGAAGATGTACAAGTTGCAAGCAAGTCCCTCCATCAGTTGCATTTTGGCTTATGACAAGCCAGCACAAACTCTGGGATGGTTTACAAACAACACACAACTATATGAACACATGTGAAAAAACTAAAATGTATCACTGTGATGCTTATCTAGCAACTACTTACCTTTCAACCTTAGAATGAAAGTTACAGTAAAACTAAAATACCTTGAATGCTACTTTTCCTTCCCCAGGATTACTCAAAAAGTTGTTGAGTACTTTGCATGAGTTTAACAGAAAATAAGCACAAATAGCATATTCAGTTAATTTAACTAGGCATTAAAATAAAGCAACACATTAAGTAAAAAACAGGCATAGAAATACAGAATCAGAATAAAGCCCACACACAGCTCAAGAAATTAGACCCGTAAGTACCACCTGCTTGCTAGTGGGACTCGTGGCTTTGACTACTACATCACAAATCAGATGGTGCAGACACTGAGATATGTGAATAATGATGATGATGCTACTTCAAACACACCTATAGAGAAGTAATTCTGGAAGTAGAAATACTGATAGCACTTGTATTTGGAGAAACTTACTGGAAGCCCAAACAGCTGTCCCACTCTACAAAAGACCTTGCCTTCACTGAGATACACTGAAATATTCAGAATTGCACAAATTAAAGTAAAAAAAAAAATCATTGAAGTACAAATGCAAATCAAAGAGTTGTATGCTGATACAGTTATTAGCAATTTGCAAAGCCTCCTTTGTGAGCTATATACACAGAAGAAATATGTTCTTTGCCTTGTTTTCCTGCTGATGGTTACTAAGATTCATCTTCTATATATACTTTGTTAAACTTAATCAGTTGCTAAGTAATAAAATAGATTGATCGGGGGGGGGGGGGGGGGGGGGGGTGTCCCTTAGAATGACAGAAAGGTAGGAAATGACATCTCTAGTCCAGGCTCCTGCTTGAAGCAGGACTGTTGCCAACACTAGAACATATCAGCAGCCATGGCTTTCTCAAGCCAACTCTTGGAAACCCCAAAGAATGGATTTTCCGTCATCTCTCTGGGTACCAGCTTCTGGGCTGCACCATCATCCTTGTGATATAGTGTTTTCTGGTGTCCAGTCTGCACCTCCTAAGCTACATTTTGTGGCTGCAGTCCCGTTTTATCAGCTACCACTATCAGAAAGAGTTTGGCTCCATCACCTTTGTAAACCCCTTAAGAGTAGTTATAGCTCTGCTGCAGTCCCCCTTCAGTCTCCTTTTTGTGGGCAACTACATAAGACCAGCTTCCTCAATGTCCCTTCCTAGGTCGTGTGTCCTATGACCCTACTCATTTTGGTAGCCACCTGCTAGATCCTCTCTGGCTTCCCAAAACCCATTTGGACATGGGAGGCCCAAGACTGGAGATCGTTTGTCAGGTGTAGCCTCACCAGCACCAAGTGAAGGGAGGACAACCCACTTCCCTTGCACCTGCTGGCCATAGTTCTCCCAGTGTAGCCCAGTATGTTGGTTTCCTTCTTTGCGATGACTGCACGTGGCTGGCTCATATTCAACTAGCTTTGTCAGCAGGGCTGCAATTCAGCTGGTTTCCAGCCTGTACCGATACATGGGGTTATCTACCCCAGGACAGAATGACGATCTTCACAGATGTGTCTCCAGGTTTTGTTGTTGCTTTACCCCCTGCTCATACCAGGTTTTTCTCAAGCTCCCCATCCCATGCCTTTCCCTCATACTTTATTTTCAAAAGTTTCAACTACAAATACATAGCTGAGTAACTGCACATCCAGAAAGATGACGAAAATGCATCAAGCCAGGCCAGGAATTAGTTTATATTTTTATGCGTCTCTGAATATGGGGTTAATTGACTATATTAAAGTGAGAGTTAGCATATATTTATCATATAAGTTACCTGGAAACTGTCATTGATCACTTTGGTAACTTGTTCTACCTGCCTAAGCCAGTACTGAAACACTGACTGATGGGAGTCAGTGAGTACTTTTTATTGACTACTAATGTATATTCTTCCCATGACCTCTAGCTCTATAGTAACTACATGGAATATAAAAAATAACGTAAGAACAGTTTACTTTGGCACTATTTTAACTGATTAAAAGCATGCTTTCAGAAAACTCAGAAAAGATAGCTAGAAGGGTATTTAGCATAATGAAGCAGATATCTAAAGATGGGATATTAAAAAAACTAAACAACAGTCCTGGATTTCTTACTTCACCGGTTTTTGGACTTTCCATTTGAGGATCCAAAATGAATAATGCCATAAACACCGCAAAGCCTAAGAGACTGAAGCCATCATTCTGTGGTCTGAGAGTAGATTTTATTTTGTAATTTTATACACACTTTACAACTTGCTGCAGAGGTTCCACACTATTATCAGTTCGTGTTCTTAGCATAGAAGAAATAAATTCTGCCAGTTATATATATATATATGATGAATTTCCATCACAGTATCTGGATGAAGTAGTATTAAGAGTAAGCTCAAGAGAAAGGCAATGATTTTTTCTAAGACACTAGTTCAGTGACCATCTTCACTAAGCAAAGCAGATACGTCAGAAAACCGTTTTGAAATATGGAGGTGGGGGGGAGGTAGATCTTGCATTCGAGCTGCAATTCATCTTCGTTAGCATATGACTAATCACTCTGACAGAAGGAACTGGAGCCATTTGATGCTGTGTAGGTTCCAGTATACAAGTGCGATGTATTAAGGGCCTTTATAGTTGTATATCAAGAGGAACTGTCTGGAATAGCAGAGTTCAGGAGTAAGCAAACAGGCTGTAACCCACCTTTCTGCTTGCCAGCTTCTGTGTTCTCCAGGGGACCTGCATTAAGTTCTTCTGACATTCTAACAATCTTTAAGATTTTAAAAAGATATTGATGCCAGTATAAGCACCCACAGGAAGAGCATGATTTGTATGGAAAACAGCTGAAAGTAAGAAACATTTTGGCAATTCTCACAGCCCCAGTTTTTCTGACCTTCCCTTCAGCAGAAAGGTTTCCCTGTCCACTCTGATTACCAGGTTATGCAGACCCGCTGCAGGCAGTGGTGGTAGTTTGAACTGAGTTGAATTGCTCAGCAATGGCATCTTTACATTTGTACAGACTCTGGGAACCAGTCTGAGGTCAGTATGGCTCTGGCTCACACCAGTGTCATATATAGCATAGCACTATTGTACCATATGAAGACATATAGACAATGTTTGTGATTGCAGCACTGATTACAGAGTTCATTTAGCAGTCTCGGTGGAAAAGTTGAATAGGTTTTGGTATTTTCCACTGACACTGGAAAGCCAAGCGATCTTACTACCCATGTCAATATTGCCTGGCTCACTGAAAATTTCCTTGGCTAGAAGAGCTTTCTGCTCAGCTGCTCTGCCGTTGTGTCAGCATTCCTCTGCTATGGATGGATACAAGAGGCGTTGCTTGTTGTGCCCGGAGAGTCCTTCACTGACGACCCTTTGCTATGCAGGTAACAAAACTAATTATCCCCTGTTAGTACACGTTGGAGGTTCTGTGTGTTTGGTTTTCCCAGTTTCTTTGGCGCTTCTGCTTTCTGCAGCTTTAGAAATGTGTACACCCTTCTTTTTGTACCTCTCCCCAGAGGGTACAGACAGCACCTTCCCCCTCTAACAAACCACATCTTCAACACAGGCATTAACATCTGCAGCACTGAGAAAGCTGCTTCCAGTTATGATGTCCCCTCCCAAGACAAAAAGGGTCCTAAAGGAAAAGGACCAAAAGTTCCTATAATTCTTCGGTTTCCTTGGTTGTAAAGATTCACTGAGGTATATTATACATGCCATTTATAGCAAAGAGTAGAATTCTGGAGGCTCATCCATTTCCGACAAAGAAAAGGCTTACCATGCAGTTACTGCAACCATCTGTACTGCAGAATGGACTACTGGGCTAACAAATGAGGCCATCCTTTACGGCACTTGGGCACCATTCCAGCTTGCTTGCTCTGCTCACCCCATCAAGCCACCCATCACCTGGGGACAGATAACGCTGCTTTCCAAAAGCCAAGACTTCCCTTACATTTTCAGAAAACTTGATGATGAGGTCTGTAACATCCCCTTAAGAGGACTATTGCACACGTGTATAATGCTATAATCTAGTCATTGCAAAAAACAAAAGTAGCGAAATATCTGTTGCCTTTTACCAAGCCATACTAAGCAGCAGACTTCCATGCCAACAGATGTGGTACTAAAAACAGATTGCAGCAAGAAAACAAGATCAACACGTACCTGACACAACACAGAGATCAGGCAAACGAACTAAAATGCCAAGAGTCTATAAATACTGCTTAACTAAGATACTGCAATTTATTGCACAACTATTTTAAGCATCGCTGGGGGAAATTTGATAATATCTTACTGTAAACCAACAGAAAATCAGACATTTTGAACATTAAACTGCAACATTTATTCTCTGTTCTTGTTGTTATGATAAAGTAGAAAAATACTTAAGTTTTTGTTTAGTACTTGTCAGGGTGATAACATAAACACCGTAAGAGGAAGATCCAGTGAGAAATCAATTTCCATACGCAATTTGCTGCAGTGAGATCACCAAAGTACAACACTTCCATTAAAAGCTGAAAGCCATTCCTGTATTACCAATGACAAAACATTCATCATCAAAATCAGCTGGGATATCTGCAAAGTTTTGAAGCAGGGCTTCACACAATCAAGAGCCATAATTTGCATTTACAAGAAATAAAGGCATCCTTTCCTTACTTTGATGTACTAAGTGAGAAGTTAACAAGATAGTAACTTCAAAGATACCTTATTTCACTGAAGGACCTTCAATTATGCTATTGACTGGACAAGGAATCGTCTTCCCAGCAGTCTCCAGTTATTGGGTGGCACACTTTTAAGCCATCTGTGCTCATAAAAGCTACAGACCCCTTTGTGTAAAAAAAAAAAAAAAAAAAGGGAAGAAAAACTTGTTGTCCGTTAAAATTATCCTGTAAAACCGTTTTGTTCCTCCTCTATTTAATGCAGTCTTTTTGATCTCTATGTTTCTGTAGAGAATAAAACACTTTTTTTATCACCACTGTTGCAGTTGATTTCATATATGCACATTCGAGTTAAAGCTCACAAGATACAGTAATTTTAGCCTTACGGGCTAAAAGAACAACCTAAAAGTCATGTGCTGCTACACCTGTTAGACAAGTTATGTTTTCCTGCAGTCAGTGAAGCCAAGGGAACAAACCATCTAGTCCTAAGGAGCCTTTATATATAAAGTTACAAGAAAAAGCAATTCATACGTGCTATTCAGCAATCCAGAGAGACATAAATTCACAAGAAACACCATGTGGGTTGAAAGTTCTATGGAGTCTTTACGACAAAAGAGGATTAAAATTCATTGTTTTAAATTCTGTAATCTGCATTATCGTAATTCATTTTTGATGTTAAAAGCCTTAAAATTTTAAAAATATATTTCACAACATTTAAAAAATAAATGCTGTACTGTGAGATCAAAGACATTTCATGGATTAGTGCTGTTCACAATACTCTGTTCCTGCCCTTCTGGTTTCAAAGTACTAATTTCTCACAATCATTTCCCAATTCATTATTTCTCATACGTGAAAGCAGCCAGACTCAAGGTGCTGTGTCATCTGAATTACTACACTAGCAACTGCAAATCCTTCCATGCCACGGTAACCTGGTGCCTGGAGAGATCATCTTCGATTATAAAAATTAAAAATATCCTACAACCATTTGCACATCACATACTAGTGACATGTGTCTGCTTCCTCAGGGAGCAGGACCACCAGCCACACACCAAGACACAGTGTGGGTTTATACAGTTTATCCAACATGGCTTCATAAAGGGAAAATGTATTTTTCACTCCCTGGAAACTCAAGAACAGTACATTTATAACAATTTTAATGTGACCCAATTAAAACAGAAAAAAACACCAAACAAAGAAGAGAGGAAGAATGAGGTCAGCCCAAATCAAATGACCACCCAGTACACAAAAAACCCCAGAAGTTCTTGAAAACTACAGAAACACCAGAATATCCCCTATGACCATTCACCTCTGTTTTCGAGCCTACAGCTGTTTCTACAACCAGGACCCAATGAGTTTGGCTCTGTTAGAAGAGCCTCGAGAAGCCAGGAGCAACCCGGCCATTGCAATGAATAAGGCACGGCCACGGCGGCTCAGCTCGCGGCTGTGAGGTGTCTTACCACAAGACAGATTTGCAAAAGTAAAAGCAGAATTATACAACTTCACCCTAAGGGATAAACACAAAGAGTTGACATTAATCTCATTTTTTAATATGTAAAGAACACATAATTTTAAAAGCAGTCTCTGAAGGGTCTTTTTCTTTTTTAAAAAACCCAGGTGCCTAGTTGGGCATGGTGAGCTCTGTTTAACACTACATGCATAATTCAAATAACTCACTAGCAAAAATTTTGCGTATTCACCTCAAAAAACTATCGTTCACCCAAACACAGAAGCTGGGAAATTCTTCATTCAGACTGAAATGAGTGTTTTCACATGAAATTTTCCAGAGGAAACAGGACGAAAACAAGCATCTTTTCTTTAGTTCCAAATATTACTATATTTAAGATCCAGCCAAGACTCACATTTGCTCTCCATTTTTCCACCTGGAATAGCTGAGACTCATATACAATCCATCTTGATCACCAAAAGGGATACATGTTTTGCAGCTCACTTGCACGAAAAGTTTCATTAAATTGATGCTGATTTTTAAAAGACATACTAAGCAATTTAGCTTATAGCTCATTCAATAATTATTTGCAAAGTTAACAGAATAAAAAAGATTCAAATAAATCTTAAAATTACTTCATTTTCATGGAAAAGAAGCTTTATTATTAATTACTCTGCTAGCCTTTACTCACATAATTAAGTAATTGCAAGAACAGGAATATATATAACAAAAATGAATTTGTTCTCATTTTTCAGAGCTCTTGCACATTTCAGGCTTCCTTAAAAACAAAACAAAACCCAAGGAACTATGTCTGATCTGTACAGAAACACATTTTTTTCCAGAAAGTAATTTCTGTATTTTTAGATATTATAATGGGAAAAGTAAAAATGTTTCTTTATTTTAAAATCTCTCATTTTTATACACAGTATTTCTTTTTCGCCATAAAGTGAAGAAAATTTCCAACGAACTTTGTAAAAAAAAAAAAAAGTTGCAAAAACAAAACAGATTTCGCCTGCTCTGCAATGGGTTATTTTTTGTTTTCAATGCTTTATACTAATGTAGATCTACATGCTGTACCTTTACCGAGCAAGAAGTTTACATCAATGTGACAGTCTTATCCTCAGCAGAGAAGGAAAAGGAGGTACCTAATATGATGAATACAAGCTTTCAGCATCTCTCCCCTATCTTTTCAAACTTCACCTTAGTATTGGAAGGACCTTAGTACTTCTAAGCAAACCTAGCTAACTCCTTATAGCATGTTGTTCATGTCCATTCTAAAGCTATCTTGAAATTAGGCAAGTTCTTACCCAAAGTTTAACACTGCTCTATTTTAAAAAAGCTAACAGAATAAGGATAATAGGTTCTTCTCCTTCTGTAATCTTATTTTTCTCTGTTCTGTTAGTTACAAATCAAGTACAAACCTAATATAAGAAAATGGACACGGAAAATTTTGATCGCAAATACATTAGTTTCTTCATTTATATAAAAAAAGAACAGCTGCTTCATTGACTTTTGCAAGCAAACTCAGATTTAATACTACAGGTTGCTTTCTGCTAAGAGCTAAATAACTGATAAAAAGCATTTGTATTGTATTGTTAGGAAAAAGAACCTTGCCATGGGGTCACTGGTAAGTGCAAGCCTAAAAGTGAAAACCCGCATAAAAATTCACACTTTGGATTACTTACTGGGAATAAAAGGTTAGTTGATTTACCACCTTCAGCCAACAGTCTGAAAACAGTAACAATTTTCCCAGAATTGCTATATGGCAAGCACATTTTGATATGAAAGATTTTAAAAATCATAATTTTTAATATCCTCAGCAGGCTGTTTCTCTGCTCTTGTATCTCAATTCAATCAACCCAGCGAATGCCTTGAATATATTACACCTTTAAGGAACACTATGCCATAGACCAGTATACAGCAGACCAGTCAAGCCATATAGTTTATATTCCCAGACCCACCTATGGAATGATGAGGATCTCCATAGCAGTTCATCATCATACCCATTTTCATGTCCTCAATTAATTCAGGAGTCATTACATTTATTTTTATTTTATTTCCTAAAGAAACAAACTATTATTTATACATACAAGAGGAAAAGAACTAGGCCTAAAACATAACAATCCCAGAAATTAAGAAAAAGCACCATTTTCAGGCTAGTAACAATAGGTTCTATGAAACCATGTGCACAAAATTTAAGTAGAAATGCTATCCCACTGAAGAGGAGAAACAAAATACAACCTTAATTCCTTTAACTGAGTGATACAGTAAACCAAACTATAAACAGAAATACATAAGCTGCTGCGAACCGTCATAGCTCCGTTAATTTCCACTTTCCACCTGGAAATGTTCTTACCCTGATGCTTAGAAATGAATATCTGCTTTGTCTCTCTTCTTCTGAATGTGAAGTACCTGTGCTGCTAGTTCAGGCATTATAGTTAATGCAAATTTATTTACTCTCATTTGATCTATACTGCAATGCCAATCTGTTTTGGGTTGGTTTGTTTTTTACAAATGTAACTATAAAGCAACACTTTAAATTCCTGAGCTCTCCTTTCTTCTTACAAAGAGAAAAGGCACCGTCTGAATTAAACGCTCTGCTGGAAAACCTCAAGGTCCATTATAGCACATGAAACACTATCACTTTTCAGTGTTAGTCACTGGGTTATCACTCAGTCAGTGGGTTATGGAGATAATTAAGCAGAAGTGGTGAACCTTCACGACAAGTTCATCATTAAGAAGGACTCAGATCCATTAGTATGATAGGCAGATTAAGTCAGACAAAGAAAGTAAAATTATCAACATTTGTTTTATTAATAAGATCTTGTTATTCAAAAGAAATGTGAAGGAACCACACAGCCTGCAATGGATTGATGACACATATAGCAAGCTGACTGATCCTGCTTTAAAGAAAACCTGTTAGAGGTGAAAAATGATACCACCATTCTACTCTCCAGATGAAAACAAAATACATCTTCCACTTATTCACCACAGTACCTTCAAAGCACAAATGAAAGTGTGCCACCCACGCGCTCTCCGAAGAATAAAATGTTAACTTTTAAAAATTAAAATTTATTACTGATGATAACCAAGTGTATGCCTTAAATGCAGTCTTATTAAAATACCGTTGCTCATAATGCCTCAATGCACTGCAAAACAAGTACTAGTGCTCTGATCAAAGATTCACATACCCTATTTCTGATACTTGCCAAAAGTGGATGTCTAGGGAAGAAGGAACAGGGAACTGTTACCTCCCAGCTGTCAGCCACTCTCAGCTCAAAGGCTTCTTAAGCCACATACATGTTCTGAGACCTCCAGAAACGCTTGCTCCGTGAGCTCTGTCTAATCTCCTGTTGAGCCTCTGATGATAGCCATAATGGATGGATGCAAGAACCACCACTCTCTCGGGTTTCCTTTCAATGTGCCTCTCGTTGGTTTATTTCCCTATCTTCTAGCTCGTGTGTTAGAAGAGACGGCAAAAAAACCCACCCCAAACCAAACCAAAATCATCACCAAAAAACCCACCAATCCCTTGTCACTCTTCCCAAGCCATTCATGACTCTATAGCCACCTGTGTTCCCGGCTGAAGAACCTGCCTTACTCGGTTGTTCCTTATTAAGCAGCATTTGAACAACCCTGCTACTCTTCTCTGGACAGTTTATGAATCCACTATGTTGTTCTTAAGATGTGGAACTATACAAACTATTTTCAGTTGTTGGCAAACTATAGATTTGCCCAGCTGTGTCCCCTGCTTTATTCTCTATTCCTTTCTTAAGGATTTGTAATGCTTGGTTTTCTTTTTTAACCACTACAAAGTACGGAGCTGATGTTCTCATGCAGCCGCCCATCACAATCTCAAAAACATTACTCTGAGCAGTAATGGTCACTCAGAGCTCATATTTGCTACTTTAAATTGTCAAGTACTAGGGAAGTATTAAGGAAGACATGATGCGTCACAATTAGTAGTTAAGCTGTTTCGGCTCTGGTTCCAGAGTCAAAAGTATCTGATCTTGGTGACTCATTACTATTCCTTTCGTCCATTTATTCCATACCACATAAATCCATAATCTCCTAGGAGATTTTTTGATTTGAGACAGATGTTCTGCTAAATCTGCCACATGGAAGGATTCCCACATGAGAACCACAGAAACACAGGTAAAAATGACTATTTAGAGTCTTTGCTACAGCCTTAAGTTCCTTGTCTGCTTACCTATATATCATACCCAACACCAGCTATAGACATCTACTGGCTTTCTTCTTCTTCAGTGACTTTGCCGGTTTGCCAAAGAAGGGGCACTGCACGTGTACTAAAGGGGCACGTGCAGAGGTTTGCCACTGCTTCCCATTCACAGATCTCTGTGCAAATTAATTTCAGCAAGTGTATTTTGTATATAGTATATTATCACCTCCATCTTAACGATTACGCCTAAAACCCATTGAAGTGTATTTGAGGAGAAAAGAAATCCTGTGAAGTATTACTGATAATGGTTTAAATGTCTACAGCGGCTTAATAGTATAAAGCCTCACAATAAAAGAGGACAAAATAAAAACTAAGTTCTTGGCCTTATCTTATTAAAAAGATTAGACAAATGCTGCACAGATGGCAAACAAAAGAGATATTTATGCAAGGATATACCAAAAAGTCTCAAAGCCACAAGAATAAGAAATTACATTTGAAAGGAGAGAGAAGGGGTATTTGAGAAAGCATGAAAGCATAAAGAAAGAAATACTGAGAGCAGAACAGTTAGGAAAACATTCTAGAGATTTAGAGGAAATTAAAGCAGATTCCTAGCTACGTAAGAGATGCCTCAACAGCTTTATAGATGAAAAGAGCATGAAACTGGTCACTGATAACTTGGAACAAATGCCAAAGTTCTGCTCCAATGAACCGAACTGTGTCAGATAAAGGGGATCCCAGCAAGAGCAGCTAAAACGGACCAGACGAAAAACACCGATGGTAAAGGCAGGCAATTAAAATAATAAAAGTGTAACTTTGAAAATACAGGATGCCTTTTTGTCCACAGCTGAAGATAGTAAGAGCTAGGAATAATCTAAACAGAAGGTTGAAGAGGGAAAAAAATGACACTAGGGACACCCATTCTAGATGATGGAAGAGATAATGGTGACATTAAAGCTAGAGCAGAAGAATTCATAACTGAATGTGTCTAGATAACAAACATCAACTGACAGCGGATGGTAATATAATGAGGGTGGGATAAAAAGTGAGGGACATGAGAGCTTCCTACAGGGAAATACAGAGCTCTGCTTTACCTTTGTTATCAGCAAGCTGTCAAGCCAGAAATGCTGAAGATGCTAGATGAAATGCATGCCTGAACAGAGGGTGAAAAAAAGATTTGCAAATCAGCTGCATAAAAATAGTACCTGACCACGTATGAGAGGAGGAGGTCACCTGGTGATAAGATTCAAAGAGAGAAGACAGTCAAAAGCAACACAGCATTCCTCCAAACTAAAGGCAGGAACAAGGAAGATATCTACAAAAATGATGATGCAAGAAGCTGGAGCAGTAACCAAAGAAACAGAGAACTGCACAGTAATGGAAGGAGTAGAAATCATTATAAAAAGGTGAAAGAGGGTAGATTTAGATCAGATATAAAGAAGAAATTCTTCACTATGATGGTAGTGAGACGCTGGCCCAGGCTGCCCAGAGCAGCTGTGGCTGCCCCATCCCTGGGAGTGCTCAGGGCCAGGCTGGACGGGGCTGTGAGCAGCCTGGGCTGGTGGAAGGTGGCCCTGCCCGTGGCAGGGGGCTTGGAGCAGCTAGGCGATCTTTAAGGTCTCTTCCAGCCCAAACCATTCTATGATTCTATAATGAATGATGAGTGAACAGCTTTATCTGTGAGAAAGCATGAGGCAAAGGCTGTGATCTTTGATCAAGAAGTCATTATTTCAGGCTTGCTGAAACAGTTTCTGTTGCTAAAAAGAGATGGGAACTAGACTAGGGTGTACTTTGGAGTAACACAACACTTTCTAAAACATATTAATATGGGGGGGCAGGGGGTAGGACAAAAAGGATGAGAAATGTGGACTAAGAGTAAGTGATAGTGAGGAAAGAAAGTACCTGTATACGCTAAGGAGATGGATCTGAGCAGTGAGTGGCTAAACCCTAAAGAAAGGTAGCAGCAGTAGTTGTTCCTGAGAATAGACATGAGAAAGAAATCTCCAGTGAGTTGTAAAAGAAAATAGATGCAGTAGCAGAGGGAGATGCTAGCACTCAGCTGGGTTTGGCAGTCCAATAGAAATACATAAACTATGAATTAAGTACTTGACTGTGAAGGAAGAATAACAAAATTGAAACGAAGGGATTAGGTGGTCTGTATGTTAAGAACACAAACTTACCTATACAAGGAAAACATAGCGGCACTGGAACAGCAACACTGAAAGCAGCTATATGGTGTGAGTTAGGAGTCTAGTTAGGAGAAGGATTATGTAGCCGTAGGAGACTTAGAGAAACCAGAGTTAACAGTATTGACTACAAAATTATTAGCTGTACCAGGCAAGGTGAGGAAGAGATGCCCTGAAACAAACCAACCAACCAAACAAACAAACAGAAAAAGATACTCTATTCATTATAAATTAGGGAGAGGAATAATTATGAAAAAATTTGAATCATGAAGAGGAAAAAATGTCTATTAACACAAACAGGTGACAACAAGAGAGAATGCAGCGCATGTAAGAAATGCAATTTATTATGTCAAACAAGGAAGGCTGGAGCAAAGGGCTAAAACTGTCAAGCAAACGAAGATGAGGGATTAAGGACTCATCATAAAGCCAAAATCTGGGTGGCCCCTCAGAAGATATCCCAGATTCCCGCTGGAGATCTACATTAAGATTTGTGCCAGCAGTCCGTGGTGATGCTACTTGCTACGTCAGAAAAGGGAAGAACCCAGAACAGCCAAAAGTCAGCATGGCTCTTGCTTTATCAGATTACAAGAGGCAAGATAACACGACCAATGTAACCCATTAAAGAGCTTTCCTTGTCTTTATGAACATGCAAGAACTCACGTGTTAGTTGTGGTAGATCCGCTGCAATTAGGAAACCTATACAGTTTACATGAGGCAATATCCAGTTCTTTGTCCCTTATGTTGTCCTGTGATTCAGTCATTTCCTTCCCATGCTCAAATCATGTTTCGTCTCCCAGACTGCAAAACTGGACTTCTTCCTTCTTCAGTGTGAAATCTACCGTTTGTCACAAAAAACATCCTGCTAATAATGAGCCTAGAATTCACAGGTGTTTTCTAATCCCAGCAGTCAATGTATTTTCTCATTACCTAAACAAGATTTATTACAATAGCACTTCATTAACGAGTCTTAAAAAGGGAACGTAGCATTGCAAATGAGAAAGCCCTAAGCTCAAGATCCTTCAGGTTTTCTCTTGAACGTCTTTTGTGACTTATTAGTCAAAACTCCTAAAGCACATTGAGCCAGACTGCACCCTTACCAAGGTACCTAAAAACTTTCTTGAAGAATAGTCCCACAAATACCAATAATCCTGCTTATGAAGTAAGGCACTATTCTGAGTGAAAAGGAGCCAAATAGTATTGCAATACTTGTATTAGTGCACTACTGCAATTACCTCCCATCAATGGGATGTCCAACAAAGTTTAAGAACAAACAAGTTTTCAATTAACTGATTGCTTGTAACTACAGACTGAAACCCATAAAGTTAATGACAGCTGTTCTGGGGCAATTCAGCAAAAACTTTCCATTGCTGATTCTGAAAATCAATCAAAATTCATATTGGCATTGAAAGACATAACATTTCTATCTCACTTTGCCTACTTGGTAGTAGACAATTTCTCTTGCCATTACCTGTTAAAAAATATATTACACTAGCATCTTGGAATATTTGCTGTGAGCTGATACACAGGTTTTTACATGCTACAAGAACCAACATCTAAAAAACCCTCAGATTTTTCTCCCATTTAACTAAATACAGAGAGATCATCTCTATTATGAGTTACACAAACAACAACATTTAAAAGGAGTGATGAACAGCTTGATACATAAAACTTTAATCAAAACCCAGAAGCTGTAGATTTACACTGGTGTAAATGAACCTCATCAGTCATTCTCTGAACTGTTGTTTAAATCACTTAGCTATAGAGTAAGATCATACTAATCTGCATGAACAAGTAGGAGAATAATGAGGTCTTTGTCGCTGTTTACACAGTATTTACAGTGGTTTTGCATGACTAGAGCAGTAGAAAACAACTGGCACATGCCAGTTAATCTGGCTCATTTATTTGTTTGTTTATTTTGACCACTGTAATTTGTTTCACAACATTTGTGCTTGAACATAATTCTACAGTAAATGTAATATAGAAAACTCCATCAAGTCAATAAAATCAACTGGCATACAAGCCCTCGGTACAACACCCTGCTGTTAAACCTTTGTTAAACAGCAGGAAGAGAAAGGCTCATTTTCTATGCGGTAATTATAACGCGACAGGATTAGTGAGGTGTTGCTGTAACGTGCAGACTAAGCTCAGCAGCTCATGGGCGTTTGTTTCCAACCTGAAAAGGTTTCATTTACTTCAAGTCAAGCCTGTTTTCTCCCCAGCATCCTGTTTTTCTCCTCTGGCTGTGGAGTCCTCACTTAAAATAAAAAATGGCTGAGAATCTACAAGACATTCTGGTTTTCTTTCTTTTTTATTATCGCAGTAGTATTTTATATTTAAAATCAGTTAAGTGCTGCCTGCCTTCGGTTCACCAGCAGGATTTTCCTCTGAGACTACTATTAAACTCACTCGGCAAAGCTGTTAGCTCCAAGAACTTACGGGAATAGGGCATTTGAGCACTGCCTCTCTCCTCTTTCTTTAAAGTCCACTGGAGCAATCAGCAGTAGTTACTCACATTTAAAACCTCCAGAATACCTCCCCAGCCCAGTTACGTGGCGAGTGAAGATGTGTGAATAGCCGTAGAGTGGTGGTGTTCAGGGAGCCTGCACCACAGTACTCCAGTGAAAATGTAACTCAACATTATTTTGATGAAAAATCACGAATTGGGTGGACGAAAGCAAAAAATCATTTATGTGTATGCCTGTATCACTGGTTTTTTGATTAGTACAGGCTACAATGCAAAGACCATGGTAGTACCCAAGTAAAGAAGGACATGCACTGTGTTATATGTAAGTATGAAAATGTTTATTCCTTATTTGTATAAGAGCGGGAGTCATAAGACTTATCTGAATATTGTATTGTTACAGAGACAGTTTTTCTTTTTTTGTGGCAAATCCCCTTCACATTTAAACTATATGAAGGGAAAATAATAACGTACTGCTATGAAAAAGGGATAATGCCATAATACTTTGGGTATTAAGTGATCAAGCATGTTCAGATCAAATTACTTCCATCTCTTACTAAATATTGGATATATAATTGATCCTTTCCCTCCCCTGCTCAAACAAACACTATAGCTCTGCAAAGAAAGACAGTGAAATTGGAGGGAAGCTACAAAATTAGTAAATCAAATTACATACTACAATTATCCCAGTTGAAAGCTACCATGTGCTTTATAAAAAAACAAACAACCTTCTGGCTTTCTTAATTTCAATGATTTGGGAACTGTTTTGTTAAAATACCCATGCTCCATTTAACAATAAATTACTAGCATATCTGGGAAACAGCTAGACTGCTGACAATTTTTGTAAAGCAGATTTTATTATTGATTGATGGACATTACTGCTCAAAATTGATGTTATAACACAGTCCTGAGACTTGGCTACTGGCAAACTGATTTGTAAAGGCAAACATTGCACTAATGTGAAGTCCTAATGGCTTCAAAAGGTAGAAGTGCTCTCACAGATGTGATTAAAGAATTAGGGCCTACAGTTTTAGCAGTCATTTTCATCAAAATAGTCCATCATTTCTCATGGTTGCATGACATATAATTGCATATTTACTTTAATAAATTTGTATGTTAATTAATCTTTCATTGTACTCTTTTGTTTTTTTCTCCTTCTTTTTCCCCTTCGCTTCCCTTTTTTTTAAAATTCATGGGTTTATTCTTCATATATTCTAAGCAGCTTTGCAGTCAAAGTTTTATAATCATTACCAAACAGTTACTACAGATGTCTTCTGGTTTAAGTACAGCATAAAGCCAGGCAATTTCAGATGCTATCTTATGGTAAACAGTAGGGAAAAAAAAATATTTACTTTTAAATACACACTACTATATAAATGGAAATTCTGGGAAGTTAAAAGCACTGTGCACTTCTTGGCTTAGTGACCTGTATGAGCAGCACTCTTTGGGACCAGCAGTGTATCGGATATGGAAATCCTGTGCAGCAGCTGTGCTACATTTGGAGATTTTCAATAGCAACCCTATGGCACAACAAAAAATATTTAGAGGCATCTATGGACACACTTGGCAGATCGCCAATGGCAGCATCCATATGGTTCCCCATAGATCTGGCAGTATCAGCTTTTTCCACACTAATATCTTCTGTACTGAGTTCTCCTGCAGTTCTGCACTAAACAATGATTACAAAAACCCTCTATGGGGAACTTGACTTACAGTCATCCAGAAGTTTGTGGGATATTTTACATTTTCCTCTTCCACTGCCACGAAGCAGTATAAGCAGCAGAATGAGCCCAGGCTGGCTGCAACCCAGCTTGTTCCTGACCACTTCAAACACCAAGTGCAATTTGTTTAGATGCCTGCTGGAAAATAAGCAATTTCTCATTTTCTTTTGTTCCAAAGACCTTTGCAGCAGGCCAGTAATTTCTTCCAAGTTTAGCCTAATTGAAGCTGGAACTTGAAGTAATTGAGAGCCTAATCCAGAGGCTTTAATAGAACTGGTGTCTTTGAGGTTGTGCTGCTGCTAAAGCACTACCTACAAATTTAAAAGCCAGAGTCTCACATGAAGGCAATCAATCAGAATTTTGTGGACTAGACTATCATTTGACAGCAAACTATAATCATTTAGGTATAATACCAGAACATGTTGTCTGGTAACTAAACAAGAATTATGAGACGAGTCAAAAATGCAGTACAATTAAACAACTCGCCTCCCTAAAAGAAGAGACAGGTAGGTAGAAAAGAGAAACGCCCAATATTAACACTTGTTGTAAGTATATTGGAATAGCGAGCAGAAGTTGCTGAGCAATTTAAATCTTCAAATGGAAAAAAACAAATTAGAATAAAAATCATCATTACTGTCTAGTTATCATTTTGCCCACCCTCTTGCAAGTTGCTGAAGACCAGCAATAAACCACTGAAAAGGCATTTCAGCAAAGTTTAGATTTTAAACTGTAATACCCATGCTAAATATTAAAGTGGACATATTAACTAAAGAACCCTTTTGCTTCTCTTCACTTTTAGTCCATTGAGATCTCAAAGGTTCTGGCAGACGCTATAAATATAGCCCTTTAATTGTACAGATTGTGACATACTGGAATAATTTGGCTCTCCTCTCTCCTCCCCCCCAACTTCTCTTTTGCAGTTTCAGTGAGCTCTCCACTCTTGACAAGAAAGTGCCTATGAAAAATGCACCGGTCTTTTTTCTCTTTTCCAATTGCTTTAAAAAATTTGAAGTAGTTTAATTTTAAGAACACACACAATATAAATGACTATCTAGATGTCAAGGCGTAACTGCAGCTTTGTGGTTTGGAACACCGCAGAGACAGCAGGAAAGACTGGGACAGATGAGTCCATTCTCACTTGTATCTCCTGCTCTATTTAACCTGTTGCTTCTCAATGCATACCAGTGATCTTATTCCAAAGAAAGTGCACAGTAAACTGACACTTTGGAAATTTCTTATATATTTCCCCCAGTCTACAGTTGCTGACCACTGTGCCTGTGGAGAGCTTCAGTGATGATTCTGTTGGCGAGATCAATGTGGAGTCAGGAACAGGATTTTTATTGCCTCATACAAATGAAAAAGGAAAAAAAACTCAGCAAGTTATAATGCCTTTGACCTATGACAGTACTACATCCGCACTCCAATCACACAAGACTTAATCCAGTTGGGTCTTGAAAACTTTCAAGGATAGAGCCTGACAGCATCTCTGGACAACCTGTCCCAATGCTTGGCTGCCTTAATGGTGAAAAAAGTTTCTCATATCCAGTTAGACTTTGACCTCCAACAGAGATGTTCTTCATGACCTATGTTATGGAATCTTTTCATAAAAAAGGGTAAGGGCAACACATGATTATTTTTTTTTTAATTTTTCCCCAGAGTTCACAAGCCAAAACATATTTTCTTGGCTGGGACCTCAAGACCCAGGTTCCAGTTATTTGCATGCACATAGCCCTTCTGGGTTTCAGAGGGAAAAGTACTTCATGCTCAAGAGCAGAATATAACTGGAAATTACTAACTCTATTTGACATTAATATCACAATTACAGTTCATGCACTATAGCTAGTCAATTCTCTCAGCTAAATTACTTCATCTTATTTACTAATCATCTGGAGTAGGATTCAGGATTTTATGATGATGGCAAAATCGAGATACAAGGGTATCATTAACTTTGCCTCTATTTTCACATTATTTTGATGAAGCGTGCTCCAATATGGAGAAAAAAATTAACTTGGCAACACATTTGATTAAAGAAAATATCCTAGGCACTAAATTATTAAAAATTCTTTTTCTCTTAAGAAAGAAAAAAAGATTGATTTTAAATAAACAATTTTAAGGTCGATAATGTTTCCATATCCTGGATATATTATCCTATACTTCATGGAAAAGGCTGAACAACTGTTACATTAAACACACACAGTGCAGACAACAGTGCACCAGACAATATACACAGTGTTAAAAACTATATTTTCATATTAACCTAAGTATTTCTAAACACTGATGATGATAATAAAATATCATATATATTTTCTATACTTTCTGTTCAACCACCACTACTGGTGCTGAGGATCTCAAAGCACTTCATAAAGCACACAGGAAATCTCAAAATAAATGGGGCAGATGAGATGCTCAAATCAGTCTTCTGCAGCCTTAGAGCGAGCACACATCTACAGAGTTACACGCACCATGATCACAACGTAGCCAGGATGCACTGGGCAGCACGGAGAGTGGCTGTATTGAAGGCCATGTACCCCCCTACAGTAAACATTTCCATAGAAATGGCAATGATACCTTTTGCACACATGCAGGGCATGCAATACTCTGTGGCTTTCTGTCTTATCTGAGGAGCAGATAGGCTGTCTTAATAGCCAGCCGCTAAGAAACCTGAAAGAGGAAAGGATTGTACTGCCTGCCTGCTCGGCTACTGCATGCCAAAACCTGGGTATCGATGTGAAGCTCAAAGTCAATAATGATATCAAGGGGAAACGATTGCTCCCATACCAGCAATCATGCAGTGCTAAGACAATGATTACGTGAACCTGAAAGGGAAGAGTACACAAGAGCAAAGCACGTTCTATAGCACGACTCTCCAAATTTCATTTAAAGCCCTTGCAAAGGAGCTGAAAAAGTTAAGACTATACTGAAAACATGCCAGTAGAACACATTTATTTCTCTAAGACGGCCCCCTACCCAAAAGTCACATTGCTCCCTGTAAGCACCATCTATGCATCTTGCACACCTGGTTTCTCCCCACTGAGCACCATCTCTGCCCTTTTCATTCCTCTATGATACATCTCCACAATTTTGCCTTTATATTGCTCCCAATTCTAACTGTGTCAGGCTTTCATTCACTTTGAAAAATACCAAGAAAATGAGTTAAGAACGTCAATACAAATTTATGGAGGTGGCATTGCAATGTCAAATCAAGAATATGGTATCAAGATGAAATACAACAGTGTCAGTATAAATGTACCAAGCTGACAGCACAAAGTCAAAATGGAGCAATGTCACTGCAGATCTACAGAAACAACACTCATCTGTCAAAACAAAATCATGTCATTACACATTAAAGAATAGCTTAAATAAACTGGAACGCATAACCATTTGTTCAGATTAGCAAATCCCACCCACACCCTCCTGCCAGCGGGGAACACCACGAGCGTTTGGCAGACATAGGCAAGTAAATATTGCAACGCGACTTAATACTGCAAAACCAGTTAGAGCAGGAGAGTGTGCTAGTATATGGAAGCTTCCAAGTAAGGACCAACAACCGCTGGTCAAAGCACCAAAGTAATGATCAAAGTAATTGCCAGAGAATGACCCCAGAGCAAGTAGTGACTGTTCACGCAGCAGCAAGTTCACCCACCAACTCATTTTCAGCTCTTCACATGCAACTCTTCTTCATATAACTGAGGTGTGCTTCTTCACCCGTTACAGCTCAGCCCCAAACACGACTTTTCTTTCCTTGTTTTCCTGAACAGCATAAGCCCTCATCCTCACTCATTGTTAAGTGGACAGGGTGTAGCCCCAAGCAAAAGATCTCTAGAAAGCCCTTACAGCCACAGACCTGCTCTAATCCCATTTCGGGGACTAAGGTCCTCATTAAAACAACGTGCAGAACACTTGCTAAAAAATTGGAGATTGAACTCAGGACTGCTAATTTTAAAGTCCACACACCTAAACACACAATTGTTTCTGAGAATTACCAAATTTTTTTGATGCCACATGTGCAAATACAAAAGGAATAATTTTAGAAACGTTTGAAAGTTACCACATTAGAAGCAAGGTCAGGTACAACGGAGAGGTAAGCAGATGGAAGAATGCTCCTGCAAGTCACTGAGCAGGTATTGCTTTCAGCAGTCTACGGCAACCTTAAATAATGAGCTATGTGCTTAATCTCTACAATGTTGAGCCTTTCAGCCCAGTTCAGTACAGCCATCATTACACATGGAAGAAAAATACCACCTATAGCATCCCCATTTTCCAAATCAGGAATGGAAGCAATATTACTTTCTTATGGTTTTTGAATACAAAGTCACTTGAGGTTACAAGTCTCTCTCTTTTTGTATAAAATACAGTATTGTCTAAGAGAACTATCCCTTTATTGATGATCATAATCTTGATTTCAGTAAGTATGATCCTATAAGTTCTTGGTTACAACAGCTCTAAATTTGACTTGACACACAAAAAAGTAGTTTTCTCAATGCTAGTAGCTGTATCCATCAACACATCATTCACACACTCTTCAAAAGTGGAGATTAAATTATTGAAATTAGCAGCGTATGTTCAGAAATGCAATGCATTAATAGAATTATTTGAAAGGTATGATTTTATGTCTGTGTGTCTAGTGAATTAGAAAAGAAAATTAAAAAAAATGCAAATGTGGAAAATGCATTCTCTCTGTCCCACCATAGCTTTAGTACAGAAAGGAACTATGGATCAGTGGAACACTGTAAATAAAGTAATCATACTTAAGGAAAGGATTTCTTATTCCTAAGGGAAGAAAACCAGGTAAATGAAAGTTTGTGTCACTGAAGAATGTCTAACTAAGTGTTTAGTCTTCTTCAGGAAACCCAGTGAAAATACCCACACTTCTGATGTTTCTAGCCAGGAAGATCTTTTATTGCAATGTATTTTTTTTTATATATCACTTTCCTGAAATAAATTTCTGGCAAATTAGATATTTATCCTCTCTTTAAAAAAAGAGGAGGGGGAAAGACAACCGAATTAGAAACTGCATTTATACCTTTATAAGACACTTCATAGTAGTGAATGGTAATTTAACTTAAGAGTATATATGAAGAGACTGAGACACTGACCTGCAGCAGAGGCACTGAACTATGCCATGCTGTTTCTGAGGCAAGATAAACTAAAATTCTCCACGGGGATGGTTGCAGCACTCAAGATTAAGACTCGGCCTTGTTCCTTTCCCCAATGTTTCAGAGACTCAAAGTGGAACTACAGTTTAATTTGGATTCTCTCTTTGGAGGGGTTGTTTTCTCAAGTGACGTTGATAGGAAACAAGCTACATTCCTTCAATAATGCACTGTTACTCCTTCCTCACTCCATCCAAGAGGATTAAATGAAGCTAATAGGAAAACTATTAGGATGTTCTAACAGTGAATAGTTAAAAACTCATGGTCAGGTGAGAAAATGTATACAAATGAAATATTTTGCAAGCACAAGTCCATACAATTTATGTCAGTTGAATCATGACCACAGAAGCAAACAAGACTGTTACCCTGAGGCTGACCATTCCTTTCATTATTTTCTCGCCTTTGTGATGAAACATCACAAAAGCAGGAAGGCAATTGGCTTCGGAACAATTTATGTGAATTCTTTCAGACAGTACTCGACTACCTGCTACACCTAACCAAAGACAAGGTAACTTACTTTTTTACAACATGAAGAATTATAAAGAATTTTCTTATTCCTTTACAAGCCTTTCTTTTTATGTAATAATACTCAGCTTTTCACCCAACCTGCTATCTGATTTCAGGACCAACTGGAATCAGCAGGGAAGCTCGTTAAAGAGAGATGAGATTTTCACCACAAAAGCACTGAAAACATTGTTCTGGTATGTTATGGAAACAGGCACAATGCTCACACACACACACACACACACTGTTGGAAGTCTCAGAAATCATGTTTTCATACGGTCTTTCTAATAGAGCAGGTAGCAAAGCAAGAAGCTATGCTCCAAATACATTCCTTTACCTTGACTGAAATCAGAGTAATTATCTAGCCCATCCTTTCTACATATCCAAAAATTACCTCCCAGGGCATGCCATATCCTAAGTCTGTTTACTGTGCCTAATCCCCACATACCAGGGGAGTTGTCATTACAATCACCTTTTTGAGCAGGGAATGGATGTAGTTCAGTGACTCCTTAAGACACATTACCAGAAGCTCCCCACAGCTGGTACCAATTCTCAAACACCAAAACCTTCTGTGAAATGTAACTGCAGTTTTGCCCCGTGCGAGGCTCGCATCCCTTAGGACTATATTTTGGTATACAGCATGAGGGGCAGCTGTTACGAAACATGATAATAAGTTTTCAGAACCGTTGGCTCCCAAAGCTAAAACTACATACAAATTTCTTTGGATTTGCCAGCGCAAAGATACAGTATTTCAGACTAACTAAGCAGCTCAGACTCCTGCAGAACCTTCGCAGTTGGCCTTGATACCGCATTGTGAAATGGCTACTTAACGCTTCAAAGTTATACATTACTTAAACATTTCCCATGTGCAACAAGCACAAAAGGAAAGAGGTTACACCTCAGACTAAAGGTATTTATAATCAAGTTCTGCTTAAATATGAAGAAAAAACTAGTTCAAGCTGCGATGTCTGCTTTTTAGTTTCTGTATGGCAGGCTGTGGATGGCCCAACTGGTACCAGGCAGTCCAGTCCACAAGGTGCTGCGTAAACAAAGTGTCTGCCTTAAGAGCTCCCACCTTCAGATTATGAAAAGGCACAAAAGACAAAGCAAAGAGAAGGAAGAAGCAGCAGCAAGATGAACACCACGTGCATAACAAGCGACTCCCCCAGTGCTACCAGCATGGCTACTGAGAGGCATTAAGATGAGCTATTCTACACGCGCCAAGAGCACTGTAAGCACTGAATGAAAAGAGGCCTCTCCTTCAAAAATTAATTCTCACGTTTGCTGAGAAAATTGTATTTTTTAAATTTCCTTCCAGCTTCTCTAAATCTAAAAACTCTGTGGAAGGAGTATCAATTTAGCCAAGTTGTGATGAAAGCCAGGAAAACGCTTGACGGATTTTTAGTTTTCTTCCTACCTTGCCCATTAAGTTCCTTGGGGCCCTACCCACCCGATGAAACACTGGAGTCAGTCTGCAAGACATGCCCTTCCAGAGTAGCTCAAACTATTTTTCTTTCACAGTGAATTCCATAATCTTGGATTTCTCCTCAGAACAAGTTTATTCTAAAATCGTGAAATACTGACATCCTTCATGGATCATAACTTCATCTTATCTCTTAACTCCAAAATGCACATTAATGGTGTCACCAGACAAATCATTTCACGTAAGAAATAGGGAGAAGCATTGAATTAAAATTCCTGTATTGCAAATCATCCAAATGGTTTAACTCTAGAGAAGATCCAAACAGAGATGGTCTCCCTTTTCCAGGGCAAAGGCATAAAACATATGTTTATGAAATTTAAACAGACTTTTTCTAAGAAGTTTACAACCATTCTAAGATTTATAATGGCTTTTACAATAAATACTTGCTCTTATAAACATCTCCATTAACCCAAGTCAAACTGCCACTTTCCACAATCATTTATCAATGTGCCCAGCCCAAATTCATAACACTCAGCTGACTTTGAATGTAGATGACCCTAGTATGTAGAATGGTCTCCCTCTTGAGGCAGCTTTCTTCTTGAAACAAACCTGAACTTCTCGATTATCAGGTACTCCCCATGAAAGTGTATTGGCAAGGAAATGCCCCTGTGACGACAAGCCCTGTAGGGACACCCAAGCCATGCAGATGAGCAGTGGAATGGCACCAAAGGGAGAGGAAAAAGGCTTGCATGGTGTTGCCAATTCAAACTCAATTGCAAATTCAGTACTTTCAAATGAAACAGATCACTAACAAAGCTACTGTGAAATAAAATTGTATTCATCTTGCATAAGGAAAAAAATACTGCCACACTGCCAAGGTGTCACTGTGTTCCCTTTTCCTTACTGGACCTCTATATTTGGATTCCTGCAGACTCTTTGCTTACAAGACCACCAGTTTCGGGCTTTCAGAAATACCAGACGTCAGCCTGATTTCTGGGTTTGCTGGTTTCTAAGAGCACTCAGCTAGTGGAGTCTGGCCTGTTCCTGCTGAGTATGTGTGACAGCCAGTTTTCCATGCAAAGCCTCAACAGCACTGCCACTTCTGCTAAAGATACCCTCACATCACCAGTTATAAGGAATGAGATTAGTTGCACTCTTTCCTCAGATCCCGTTTCTTTACATGACATCCCACAGATTGCAGAGCTATGCCAGCCTACGCAGGAAACAGACCTCTCTTGATCATCAAGCATCATTTTTTTAAATCCTAAGCTGCAAGATATTTCTTCTGAACAATTAATACAGGTGTAATAGATGACTGGCATGCCACAAAGTCTCCTTTATAGTTCACAAATATGCCAAAAATACCTTTAGGGAGGTATATATCACAATAAACCATCTGCTAAATAGCCTATATAGCAGAATAGCTGACTTGTGCTGTTGATAACATGGTATTAAAAAGGTTTAAACTGCAGCAGTTCTTTTCCTCATACTTGGTATAAGAAAAACAATTTTGTTACTTTGGTCTTAATAAAGAACATCTGCACATTTTGTTGTCATGACTGATATCAGCCCTTCATTTAAAGTGTTACTGCTTCTCCTTGCATTAAGATCAAGTTCAGCCCCTGCAGAACTGCCAGCTCCATAAGATGCTTTAACACAAGGGAGGAAACAAAACACAAGAGGCCAACTGTTCACAGGATAATGTCTTCACACTGCAGTTTAGCTGTCTACAATAATTAGAAGATCTTTGATAGCTAACTCACATTTGGGTGACTGCTGCTTTCACTTCTGCAGTAGTGTGAACAACTACAATAGATATGAAAAGTGCAAGTCAGTTATGATAATTTAAAAATGTGTTAACTTCTGTAAAAAGATAGCCTGCGGTTTATTTCTCACATTAAGTGTTGGGGTGTTGATGTAAAAAAATTACAGCCTACAGATATCAGAACTCCAGTTGAAAACACTTTCTTGGCTGGGAGATTTATCCTGGGATAAGCAGTAGTGACTCCAGAGAAATACATAGAAACTGCAATGTAATACCTTGAATTGCCATCACTTCAAACATGTCATCCTGTACTTCAATGCCATCTTCTCCAAACAACAGAAAGTTTCCTGAGAAATGCTTCAGCTACCTGCAAATAAACTGTGGTTACATTCTGCTGGATATGCAAGAAGAAAAGAGTGGAAGTTGGCATCGTTACTATTCGTGTTACAAGCTCAGGCACTAGCTGCTAGATGTCAGATAGCCAGGGCCCTTGGTAGAAGGCTGTACACTCCTGGCACATTAGCTCCTATGTCCAGTTATGACAGCGCAACTCTGTCCGAAATTTGACACAGTAAGACAAAACAGACAATCTGACACCAATTATGTCCTAAAATTTGAATTGCATACAACATGGAAGAGCACATAAGGCTGTACATACTTGGAGTGGTTATCAGATGCTCAACAATTCAGCTGAGTTAAAAGTCAGAATTAAGACAATTTAAATATACACTGAAAGTATGTACATTTTTGAAAGAAATAAAGTGTCAAATACATTTTAAAGTCCACATTCTAATGTTAAAGGAGGTTTTCCTTATTGCTTGCTTTTAAGAAACAGGACTCAAGTAAGTATATCACAGTGGACCTGGGAGATGCTGCTCCAAGCAGCTTGGCACTTCAGTCACTGAAATCTCTGTGCCTACTAGAAACCCTGGGAAGCATTAAATTACGTTTACATATTCCACTAGAAGACCACTGTAAGGTAATGTCAATACGGAACTGAGACACCTTTCAGTGATCACGCAAACTCATTAATAACCTTTTAAAGTCTAAGCAAAGTCTGCACATTTTAAGTGATTAAAAAAATGAGTAAGAACTTGCTTTCGCCACACCTCTGAAATCAATTAGGTTGCAAGGAGATTATGTCAATGATGAATATTGTTAATGTATTTACTCAGCAAACAGATTATCTGTGTATGCTTCTATGTAAAAAGGACTATGAAATGGAACCCAAACACTGTGAGGAACGTACGTGCATGTACCATACATTATGCTGGAGACTGAAACCTACAAAGAAATGGACCTGAAGTAGTACGGTGGCAGAGGCACAGTTATGTCAAAGTAAATTATGACCATGGAGTCAAGGTACAGAGAGGTTACATGACTTGCCAAACAGTAAGCTGGCACCAGGCTCAGAAACAACAATCAGATGCATGAATCATTATTCTGGACATCAGCCTCTGGAGCATCATCATTTCACAATAACCCTGAAAAGAATGAGAACTTTTTCAATAACAACCTTACACTGAATTAGTAAAGGAATTAGAAGCAAAAATCTATGAGGACTTAAATTCAAAATGTTAAATTTTCGTTAGTTGTCCCCCATGTACACACCACCTGTTGGCACTGCCTAGTGTTCTTAGCTACACTTTACCATCCCTTTTTGGCTTAAGTAAAACAGGCAGAGACTGAAGAAACAAGTGCACAGGCACTAACGCTCTAAAAGCAGCCTGGAAAGCTTAAAAACAAAGAGGCAGAGCTAGAAATAAACAATGGCATAAAAACATAAACCCTTTACATTGAAAGTGCAACAATGCTCAGATAGAGCTTCTGCAAATGAGTATGTACCACTTTTCTCTCAGTTTGAAAGACTTAATTTATTAATACACTTATAAGTTAATTATATGTCTGCATCCAGATACAACCACACTGGCATAACGACCTCAACAAGCTCAGCTCATATGCAAGGTCCAGGCCAGCAAATTTTGTAAACTAATTTTGGGCTCTGACACTAAAGTTCTTCAAAGGGGAGATATTTTCCTGCTTGCAGAGTACCTGCTTTAATGGGGCAACAGTATCACTCAGGGTCTTATCAGGCTTCATAACACAAAGATTATTACATTGCTAAATAAGTGCTGTCATGGCATTGCCATCTTGATTAAACCACTAAAAAGTGTGCACATCCCATCATATCAGAGAAACACAACCCACCAACATACCAGTTACATACTGCATACAGGTTAAATGCTAACAGACACGGTTTCAGAAGCTGCGAAATCATAGGAAATAAAATGAAAATAAAAGAATAAAAGGATCTGCTGTCAATTTGATAAATGAAACGAACTATGGGATGTAGCGATACAGATGCTTACTGTTATTTCACATCCTTAAACCAACATGCGCCCCTGTAATTGCTTTTGCAAACTTATTACTGCTGCACCCTGGTGAACCTGCTACTACTCTCCAGCCCTGCTCCCTGCCCCAGCACAACCACTACGATCATCCTGTTCCTCAAGAGGCTTCTTTCTCCTCAGCTGGTCATTACGAACAAGCTGCAATTCCACCTTGTGCCAGTCTGCCCGCCCTAACTATTGCACAGCCGCTGGGTCTGTATTTCGTTAGAAATCAAGCATGTAAAACAAGGTAACCCGACCAGCCAAGAATCCCAGGCATGGCTGTAATCATCATGATTAACGGCTCCAACTGTGGAGCCCTAAATATTACACTCACAATTCAGGTTTCATATTACCTAGTTTGAAGCCTTGCATTAACACAGTGTGACTCCAGCGTGAGAACTGCCATGTTAATTTGCTCCTACTTATGCTGACAGCCCTCGGTGGCCCCATGCCAAATAACAGGCACAGATTAATGTATTTTATATCTGCCATGTTTTCCTGCCTAAGAAAGGCTACAAAAACCTTCCACAGGCTACGTCCTGAGGTCCTTAGTTTTCATACATACTCAGTTCGACTAGGCCTAATAGAATTTTGACTAAGAAATTATTTTTAAAGGGAGAGCTCCTGTGTTGTATGCATAGTTAATTTTCACAAGTGTCATGAGTACTGAAAGGTAAAATGATTTTAAAAGTGCCCATAATTGCTACAATCACACTGAGGAAACTCTGCATATGTGTATGTTACGTGTATTATGTACATACATACATAGTATGTACGTACATAGTATGTAGTCTGAGTTCCACAAAGCAACACAACAAGAGCTGGTGCAAATAAATGTGTATTTGAAAAAAAGGAATTCTCCTTGACATATTAAAATAGCTAAGAACAACCACAACAAACCTATCAGATTAATACAGATATAGAGCTGATGAATCCATGGGTTAGCTTGAGCGTAATTTGTGGCTCTTAGGATGCTCTCAGACACACCTTATGCCAGAATCAGACAACACTTTGAGAAAACACTGCAGCCCCGTTCTTTGCTTTCTCCCCTCATCTTCCTTGTGTATGAGACCTTGTTGGTGTAAGATCTGTACAACGAACCAGAGTCGGTGAACTCATCTGTGCAAAAAGTAACCACACCACATTTTACTGGGCTAATTCTAATCTGTACCAGCCTTCTGATCCAGTTCATGGCACAGCCACGTGAAACTGCTGCTACAAGCATGAGAGCAGTGAACAGGCTGAAAAAGAAACTGAGAAAGAAATAAGAGCAGGTTTGCTCCTTTTGGCAGCAACACCGACTTATGCCTCCCTAACGTGCCTGCAGATTTCCAGCACTGGTTTCGCCCAAGGCAGCCCCATGCTGCCATCTCAGCAACCATCCCAAGAGCAGCGCATCAACCTTGGCTCATTGAATTCCAAATTCAGACACCTACAAGTGAGAAAGCCTTTCTCCTAGGCATTCAGGAATGATTTTGATGTCCTGACTTAAAGACAAACTTATTCAAACACGCACTATGATCTCTGTGTTTTGCCCAGGGTTTTTGCTTGCTTGTATTTTATATTTTTAACTCAATCTGCCTATCTTAGATTTTTGAAAGATTACTATTGTATTTTTCCCAAAAGCTTTTACTTCTTTCATGTCATTCTTCCTTTAAACTATCAACTGAGGTATACAAGAAGAGCAAACAAGAGAGAATGCTCTTCAAAAAAGAAAATATTCATGGGCCGACATTGTAACATTGAGGTTGAGGCCATCTAACTCACCCTACCTGCTTGTTTTCAGATGCTTGGTTTTGCAGGTTTTTATATACGTAAATATATTTACGTATATATATATATATTTATATATATATATATTTATATATAAAGCACCTGACGCCATATTGATAAACATTCTTTGGAACCACTCTTGATGCCAGAGGTAAGAACAGGAGTCAGTCTGGCACAGTAGACTGTTCCCTCCTTCTCCATGGATGGTGTATTTTTCTTTTCAAGACTTCTGTGATTCACTTTAGCTAACATGTCAGTCTGCTCAGGACTTCTGTTTCCAACTAATTTAAATAAGAAAAAAAGCCACAAGACTTTGCAGGGAATATAATTTGGATGGAGAACCGGCTTTCAGAAGATTTCTTGTTATATTAATAATTCTAAAATTTGCTCAAATAGCAAATTTGATGTACATGTTCCACGAGACATAACAGAGATAGTCTTCAGACATTGTCTTCCAGAAACAAAACTGAATAAAAGCACTGAGAAAATAGCTTATCTCTGTGGGATGTGAGACTGAGGGGCAAAAAACGCCAGACAGTGAAGACTCAATCCAATACTGAACCACTTTATCTGATCTTGTCCCATCACAGCAACACAGAAGGGTAAATAGATTATTGCTGCACAATCTGTTCTCTGAAAATTGCTTCCCTCCAGAGCTTTTCTATTATCTTTTAGCAGTACAGTTTTTAGGGGTGCAGTGCCACAAGATAACTTGGTCTCTTAAGGTTTCTAATTTGTTTGCAGCAGGGAAATTCAGAAACAGGCCTGAAAGCTGGAAAGGGGCACATTGATCTGAAGATGTCCTGGCATTACCCACTGCCACAAAAAGGACCATCCTCTGGGACAGTAATCATTAATTTTCCCTAAGAGGTGGACATGAAGTCTTCCTACTACAAAGCAGATTCTGTACAATCATTACTACACTGCCAAATTATCAGAAGTAAACAAACTGTAAATAAATGGCTTCATGATCCTAGGCTTCCAGCTGAGAGTGTGTATTAAGCCATATTAAGGTTTTAAAACACAGGTTAAATTAATCATTACAGAGTAAGAAATAAAATACTATGTTTTCAAGCATGAACCTGCAGAAAGCAGCTGCTTGCAAAGTGACTTTCCAGGAAATCCACCTGTCAAAATTCAGAACTTAAAAAAAAAAATAAAAAAAATTAAGAATAGTTCTGCACCAAGACACCAATAATTCCCTTCCAATATAAAGATATTTTCTGTAATATTCCATGCATGGGAGATGTCCTTGAATCAAAAAGGAATGAGATCAACTATACTGTCTGAACCTCACTTCACATGTTAGCTAAAGTGAATCACAGAAGTCTTGAAAAGAAAAATACACCACCCATGAAGAAGGAGGGAACTGTGTACTGTGCCAGGAATTATGGAGCACAGTAAAGCTGCCCAATAAACTCTTAATGTAAGTGTGGTTTGGACTTGAATAGCTAAGGGCAGAGCCATTAGACAAAAAAGAAAACAAAAAAACCAAAACACACACACAAAACCCCCCACCCGACACAAAAATACCCCGACTCAGGAACTAGGCATCTATTCCCATCCTTGTAACATCACTAAGATGCTTTTAGCAAACACAGATTGAAGTCAGTAAAGTACACATACGTAGACTACAAAAATAACAGGTTCCCTAGAAACTCCTACACGGGCTTATAGCAAAGAATGACCTGACTTCTGCAGGGTCTCTTACACCCATCTTTGAGAGGTCTGGTGCCTTTAAGGTAGTCTCTTCCTGCCATATAGGTAAAGTCTTCGAATAAATGTTGCAGAAATACACCAAGATCTACAGGCATGATTTAGTTGGGCTGCAACTTCTCAATTCAGTACTAACTTGGGAGGATTTTTTCCTATATTGTTCCAGGATATTTTTTTCATTTTGAACTCACTACATCAGTAGGATGCCAGCACCTTCTTTCCACATAGTAAAGGCAAAGAGGATGAAGTGAACAAGCATCGTTCCATTGTAGCAGGCTTAGTTCTGATTTAGACACCTTCTCTCAAATGCACTTTTCCTTCACTGTAGTAGGATATTAAATCCTCTGGATTTAGCAGCAGTGCTAGGTAATCACTGTCTACCTAATACTTAACAAACCCATGCTTTTTCCCATTCTTCAACATAGAAGAATACCCACTTACAGCTCAAAGGCAATATGGTTACTGAAACAGCCACAGCGGATCACGGCGACGTCCACCCACTGGTGGCATTAATTAGGGTGTAAACCCCTGTGTGGGCACAAGAAGGTCCTGAGAGGCTGGATTATAAATCTTCCCATGCCCTTCTTACCCCAGCCTAACCAAACAAGTTGCCCACTGGATACTCCTCCTCAACCTCTGTTAGGAGATGCTTCCCTCCAGCCTAGCCCTGGCAGTAGCGGTGGTTTAATGAAACCTATTCCTACTGCCTAGATAAAGCCTCCCACAGACTCTCTGAAGCCAGCTTTTTTACTCCTCCTGAAACCCTATTTTATTTATCTAGAATATACCTCTTAGCAACCAACGCTATCACAAGAATTTTAGCTGTGCACTTTTTGGAGCTACCATTAATTTCTATTCGAGAAAGAACACTAAAATGAGCACGGCCCTTTCTTTCAGTTAAAAAATTGCCCTTGCACATCCTTCCTGTATGGCTACTTAATGGGTATAAAAGATAACGTGCCAGATACCAAAACCTGCGAATGTGTGATGTCTCATCGCATAGCTATAGCTCCTGATAAAAAACTCCTTTCTTCCTATGAGAGTTTAAGTAATACTACTTCACATCTTGAAAGCACTGTGCAAACATGTACCTAACTAATCTTCCCAATTTCTCTATGAAAAAAAAAAAGGCTACAAGGAACTAAGATTATTAATAATCATTATTCTATTTATTTGTTAAATCCTGGTGGCCTACTTGGCCCTGAGCACGAAGATAAATATATCTGCCTCAAGGCCTTCACCATCTAAATTGTGAAGAATTTGTTAAACAATTGCCAAAGGTGCACATTATGCTGACTGCAAAATTCAGCCCCAAAAAAGGTGCAGATCAAATCAAAAGCCAAAGTCAAATTTATGATGGAAAAATCAAATAATTTCAACACTAAACCAAAAATTTTAAACCCAAAAACTTCACCTGAAATTCTGTATTTGAAAAAAGCATAACAGAACCACTGGGTGCTTTATTTCACATGATATAGGAAAACCATTAAAGGACCAGAGTAAATGCATACATTTAAAAGAAAATTTTAAAAAAAGGTAAAATCTGACTAACAGGAAAAAAACCACGGGTAGCTTATTCATGGTCCTGAACAATCAGTCATAATAAAGTAATTAAAGTTTTCTGATAGTTTCATTTACATGTTTGGTGGCTTTTTTATTTATTTTGTATTTTTACAAAATCCTGATGCAACACATAGGGTATTTTCTTAGTACTAAAATATGACCTTCCCCTGGGTTTGGACAAGAAACGAATACTGAATCTTTCAGCAACATTTAATGCCGTGTTGATGCATGCACACTAAATTAGACACCATAGCTTCAGGAATCTTTAAAACTAGGATAAATAGTTCCTAACTTCCAGGCATCATGTAAGACGTCTACGTGTCATCGTTAAAATTCACACTGCACGTTTTGTTTGCTAAACCTCATAACCCCCCAGGTTTGTGTTGCTCACATAAGCACCCTGAACTGCCAAACCTCCTCCCTGTATGATGATTCTAACACAAAAGAAAAATGCATCTGGTATCTAGTCCTGTTCCTCACCTGAGTCTAAAGTGTTGGCTTTTCCAGGAAGGATGAGAGATATAATTTACACGTAGATGAGGCACTGCACTGCATATCAACTCTCTATTATTGCACTCCTATGAAGTCAATGATCTCTTCGAGCCACATCCCTGCGGCTGATCAGCTGAACGTTTCAGAACAAATATCCAGAGTTCAGAACCCAGCACAAACAAAATTAGAAGCTAACTACTAACAAAAAAATCAGCTTTATTACTATTTGTTATTTTCTCATTTGGGGTTATATTTGAATTGTACATGATTTCAATTGCTAACAAAACTGAAGACACCAAGTCATTTAAATGCCATAGAGCTGCATATCCCATACCTTTCCTGGGAGGATTCACCATCCAACAGCAAAGGGGGGGTTTAATTTATGAACTGCAGTTTGGACTGCTCTAATACCTATCCCTATCACTAGGAAAAATGTACTCCAATGCATCACGTTAGGCATCTAGTGTGAACATGGCCTTAGCAGAGTAAGAAAATGCAGAAAAGATTATGTGTAGTAAGGAGGTAAAACAAGACAACAGTAAAAACCAGAAGAGTATATTGAGTCACCATCCCTGGAGGTATTTAAAAGACATGTAGATATGGTACTTAAGGACATAGCTTAGTGGTGGACTTGGCAGTTTTAGGTTTATGGTTGGACTTGATCTTAAGGGTCTTTTCCAATGTAAATGATTCTACAACTCTATGATTCTGTATCTCTTAGTAAAAAAAAAAAAAAAAAAAGCAAGCCATCAGACAATTACAAAATATAATGAAAACTTCCCAATGATATAGTAGCCTCCTAGTGCACAGAGATGTAAGGCACACTGGCATCTTGTATCTGAAAACAGATTTCCTAGCAACTATCACAATTTACCACCTCTTGCAAAACATAATGGGGTTTTTTTTGCTATGTTAAGATGATGAGATATGTAACAGACAGAAAAACCTTAAATTGATAAGTAAAAATTGATTATTGAATATTTCTTACTGAAATTACTGAGATTTTAAAACTGCTCTGCTACTTTGTCTTCCAAAACACATACTGGAAACAAGACAGTACCATCTTAAACACCAATTTACCTTAAAGAAGCAATTGCTACTTTCCTTCATATCACAAATTCACTTATGTAAAAACCAACTGATAGGTTCTCAAGGCAAAATAGCACTTAAGAAAATGGCATGACAGCTTTTTTACACAGAAAGTAATTTGAGCTAAGCACGGGTAAGTATTGAGAAGAAAATGATAACTGTCTAATAAACATTCCTTTTAGATGAATGGTTTTCTATTTCTTTCCACTTTGTAGCTTGAATATGATGATTCACCACTAAAAAATTTAATTTAAACATTAGTAATGGATTAATTTAAAAGAATCAAACCTAGGATTACTTGTGAATAGAGTTAATATAAAAGTTCAAGGGATACCAATTCTTTTGTTGTGCATGATTCATCACATAAACCGAGCTAAACTGAAAATACTACTTCAAGTAGCTTGACTTTGCTTTCAGTTAAACCAGCTTTGGCCTCAGACATATAATTGAGTTGAGATAAAACTTCCTACTTGCAACATCAAGTTCAACGGCCTCTAGGAACCGGAGAGCAGACCCCATTACCTTCTTCTGTGATCTATTGACGGGATTTTGGTGGCACCATTTTAATTACTGGAACTTGGAAGCCACAGAGAATTTCCTGTTTCCATAGCCTAGGAAAGGGAATGTAGGAGACAAAGACCCTCTTTGCCACAGGAGAAATTTAGGAAGAAATTAAACCTACGATCAGTGAACTGGCATAGCTTCAGATGCATCAGTTGGTTTGATCAGCGACTTCCCAAAGGACACAACAGGTGGGGTGGGTTTGGCAGTACTCTTTCTTGTTAATGTGATCACATTTCCCACATCGCTTGGCTGTAGTTCCATAATGCTAGTGCAAAATCTTGCCAAACGTAAGGAACTTCAGTAGCTTACCAGCTTTCATCAGAAGACAGATAATCTTCCTCTTAACCCTCTGCAGTGGTTAAACTGGATACTAAGATGATGCCATGGGTTTAACTCCATTGAAAGTAACCCAAACAATTTTGTCTTAAGTGTATTAAAAACCATCCCTCTATTTTAGTCTGCAGGGAAAAGCCAGCGTTTTCCATACCTGTGAAGCGTATCAACCTTGTAATTCCAGTTGCATGGGGACCTGGATACTTCTCGGTAGCAAAAGGACTATATTCCACTACCACAGCAAGGCTGCAGCAGCCTACTAGCAGTGAGTTCACATCACCCTTAAACCACCAACCTCTTCCACTTACTATGTCTTATCAGAGCACTAAATATTTAGTGTCTGCAATTCTTTCTTGCCTCCTTAATTCAGGCCAACTCAACAGGTCTTGATTTAGGAGCACAAAGCTTCAAAAGTCTCAGAATACCCTGCATCACAGCTGAACTGGAAACCTCAGCCAGCACAGACTAACTTATCACCGAAAATGAATGTGTGACAGTAAAGCGGGCCACAGACCTCTCTCTTCTGCTTAGTAACTCCCCTCTCTACCCGCACATTGTAGAACAATTGATACTCCAAACTTACACGTTTTCTGCACTGTAGTGATTAACACCGCTAACATACCCGCCCTCTCAGCATGGTGGAGGGCAAATGGCAGGAGGATGGAGAGGTCTGGGTTTTGAGAAGGTAAACAATGGAGGCGGCATTACAAAGTCCTTGAGGTCTTTGTGACCCTTGTAAGGTCGTGTCCCCAGTGACACCCAGCTCCATAGGAAAACCAAACAAAAATCGTGCAGGCTGAATAACCACAGGTCTTCTAAAGGATCCTTCTCTCTAGAGACTCATTACATGACTCAGTCAGGTCCACACAGATGTGAAAACCAAATCCTCTGCTGGAATGGTTAACACTGGCTTCGACAAAAGTATGTTGATTTACATCAACTTGGAACCTGCACCCTCGGTTAAGGCCTGCTTTTCCTCTTTTTACACAAAAGGAAAGAGAGAGAGAGAGAGAGAAAATCAGATTCTGATTCTTAAAATTTATTATGCAATACATCTACTTTGACTTAGAGTCAGGCTTTTATTTCCCCAAACAACAATAGTTAAAAACATCCCAGCTACACCAAGAAGATACATAGGCACACA
This sequence comes from Falco punctatus, assembly GCF_963210335.1. NCBI lineage: Eukaryota > Metazoa > Chordata > Aves > Falconiformes > Falconidae > Falco > Falco punctatus. The sequence goes on from NC_137588.1 coordinate 9,759,700, forward strand.
CCATTCATAACTTATTTTAGGTTCTTCCCTGCTCTGTTCTGTTGATACTGTTTGTTTCTCCTAACTCATTATTTCCAATCTAAAGTAATGTTGGAAACTCTTCGGAATGCAGCAAGCATTCTTTGCTCCATCTGCAAAGCACAAGACATTTGAAATACTGTATTAATAACACACACTTTTTCTAAACATAAAAAAATACCCAGGTGCAGAAGAGGAGGCAGGTATTGATTGATCCAGGAGGCAGATGAGTAAGCAAATCATCTTGGTCTAAAAAGGCATTTAATTTGATTTCTTAAGTCCTACCATTTTTCTGTGTATAGTCTATGTAGACTATACAGAAACATTTAGACTTCAGGCCAGCGTAGACATATGATTATAGGAATTTAAACTGCAGGCTTGCACCACAGCTTCATCCCAGAAATGCAGCTCTGAGCAGAATACAGGAACTGTTTTTTCAAGGCAGTTCTGGGAAGAAAAGCAAAGGGTATTTCTGTGGCTGCTATATTTGGAACCACCGTCACATTCAAACGAATAACAAAGGACATGGCATTCCCATTTTCTGTGCAGCAGCCTACCTCTCCTAGACATTTTCCAAGTATTAAATACATGCCTATGGGACTGTGGATACAAGCACATAAAATATAACTCCTATGACATTAACAAATAAACAAAAAAATATTCCCAGCTTTTATTTAGCGCATAAGACACATTGCTTGAGTGTATATATGTGAGAGAGAGCTAAGAAAATAGCTCATTCATTATTTAAATTGGGGAATGGACTCAGAGAGGTTTTATTAATGTTCAAAGAAGCAAAAAGCCAGAATATCCTTAAGCAGACTATATCTGTCTAAATCCTGTTTACAACACAGACATTTGACAACACAATGAAGTTCTAAATTATTGCTGTAGCATAGTAGTATTTTGGGTAATTTTTTCTGCTTTTTTCCCCCTTATGTATTAAAAACAATCATGAAAAATTCCTTCCAAGGTCACTTTACCCAATTCCTCATATAAGATAAAATGACAAGTCCATGAATCATTGAAACAGTGAAATACTGTAGAGTATATCTGGAGTTCAGCACCACAACCTGCAGTGAATCATCTTCAATCAATTAACAGATTACCTTAATTCAGCAAAATCCAATACCCGCATTTTCCTGATTAATACTTTCTTTACATCTAGAATTCTGGTAATTATTGCTAGAAGTACCCACAGAAATTAAAGATGGATTATGCATTTGTGGATACTGATTTTTGTAAGACTGGCAGAAACCACCCTTACATAGATAACTGAGATAGCCAGAGCTGTGCATGTTATTTACACAATTAGGGTTCCCACACAGCTTGATTTCTTGTGGCCCAAATGCTGTCTGCCTAGATGGCTTGGTATCAAGATTTCTAAAATATACAAGCTGGGGTATATATATTGGCATGTACTCAGCCATGATGGTTTCTGCCTGGGATAGGGCATTCCAGTGCAAAAGTCCCTACATCTCTGCTAACCTGTCCAGAACTCTGATGGGATCGGTTTGGTGCACCCCGATGCAGGTACTTCTTGCGAACCCCCTCAAATTCAATCCATAGCACAGCTGCCTCCTCTGCCTCAAGATGCTTAGATGATAGGTGCTGCCAAACAAAGTGATACATCTTGGGATGTCGAAGAGCTAGGGGCCTCCAGCTGGACTAACCGCTGCTCCTCTGTAGCCATTTCTACGCCAAACCCTTCTAAGGGCTTCCACATGGAAAGTCCTAAGGATGGACCTGATTGCTGCCCAGTAAGCCCATGGCTGTAAATTCCCCAAGGAAATGCTGATTAGCCTAGGCTGAAGATGGCACGGCAGCAGCTGGAAGTACCGCAAGTGTTTAAAGCATATTAGGAGAGCCAGAAGTAAGACAGTAAGACAAAGTAAGACAGGTGGAAACTCAAGGCAGCGAGAGAAAGAGGGGAAATCGGCAGCCGGCAGGAAGGGAGCAGTCGGTACTGACAGTGCTGGAGGAGGGAGGCAGCGTGCACAGACGAGCCGGCCTTTGTTCTGCTGAGAGAGCACCTGCGCTCTTCTCAAACCCATGAGAAGATTTTCATAGTCTGTGGACTATGATTAAATCCCACTATACTGAAATTCAGGAAAACACCAAGAGCATCTAGATAATCATCCAGCAGACTCAAAACAATAGTTCTGGCTGATAAAGTAAGCCCAATTCCCGACCTTTTAATACTGGGTAGCCAGTCAGGAGGTGGGATCCTGTAAAAAGATTGCTACGATGGCAGTGCTACATGAAGATGCTGGGGCCAGTTTTAAACTTGATTGTACAACCAGTAAGTTTGCTTTGGCAGGTGAGAGATGAGTAAAGCTGCAGTGTAAGAAGATTCACGGTCCCAAGAAAATAGGTAACAATCACTTAGCCCAGATTAAACGTCATGCTGCTGACATTCAAGCTAGCTACTTTCACGCCCATTTTCTTAAGCGTACACCATATAGTAATCACTAGAGGTGGTGATTTTTAGTTATTTTTAGTTACTTGTGATTTATTATTTAGTTATTTTAGTTACCTGTGATTTCTAGCCATACATTTAATTGGTGAAAGTGAAGTTATTCTAAACGATACATCAAAACATATAAAAATTGCTACTGATTTCTACAGAGTGACCACACAGATGTCTGAACACAACTGGGAAAACTCCAGCCGGTGCTACACTGTTATTTTACTACAAAAACAGTTTAGTGTCATTAAGATTCAGAATACAGGTCAGCTTCAAGATAACATTAACACGTACATGAGCTCAAATTTACCATTAAAAAAAAAAAACAAAAAAACAAACAACCTAGAGATTCAGACAACAAACTTCAGTATACCACTGAAGTTAATGAGAAAGATGAAACCAAGGTTACACAGTGCACTACAGAAACTATTTTCTTCACTCTTGTGCATGCACGTGTTTTTCTTGGGCAAGTAACTGACTTTCAAGCGAACCCAAAATAAACAGAACTTCTCTAACTGATTCAGCTTTCAGATTCTGTACATTTTTCTACCCCAACAGAACTCACATTAACAAAGCAATATACTATCAAAATAGCTATATCAATATTAATTACATGAAAATAAAAAGGAAATTTAATAACCTCAAGTCTTAAAATTATCTAATCTGTAACTAAAATTGTATTACCCTGCTTTAATTAAGATATTACACACTCATTTCCCTTGGATGCTCACAATCATAATTACTGCATGCGTGGGTGAGCCCTCGAATTACTTTTAACAGAATTTAGCATGTGTATTGGTTCCCCATAGGCAATAGCATATTAATAAAAAAAGGCACCTCCCATCAGGGATAGTAGTGGAAAAAGAAGCTACTTCTACAAAAGAAAAGCACCTCTGAAGACAGAAGTGTAACAAAACTTAAATTTAAGTCTTTTTTCTAAGCCCCTTGGGAATATCACCATCACAGACCTTTTCTTATTTAGCTACCAAAATGTCTATACTCCATTCTTTGCAAATACTACTGATATAACAGGCCCAAGTCTTTCCAGCCATTCCTTATGCTTTGGAATATAACATTTTTCTAATTTTTCCATTTCTGAAGAGTTGTACATACATTCAAGCAGAGACAGCTGTATGCCAGTTGGCGCTGTTGGTAAAATATGACATCAGTTTCTTTAACACCTGCAAAACGAATATGACAGGATCTTACAGGAATACATTATGCTGTTAAGTCTTCTGTCGAAACAGCTGCCAAGAGGAGTAGGTGATTAAACAGCCATTATTCACATTATTACTAGTTTAAAAGAAAGCTAGCAAGAATTGCTGTACTAAACCTCTCAGTATTATATATAATAGACTGTTATTATATACATACGTATATACAGCAGAAAGTCAATTATACATAGTTGTATAATATATATTCATACACGTACAGAAAAACAAAGATGTAAGCAGTGTGAGTGCAAGTCTCCCTCTCAGCACCAGACTGTGAATTCTGCTGTCTTCAAAGGCACAGAAGCAGCACATACCACTGCCCTCGCACAGGAGCTGGCTGCGAGAGGGTGCAAGGAAAAAAACAAAGCCAGTGAAAGGTTGTCTTTCCTTCCTGCGTTTCCTCCAGTTTACAAACTAACACTCCACACAAATATGACAGTATCAGTCATCACAGAGATGATGGTTTTTAAAAGTCTGTTAGGAAGGCAGACTATAAGATATACAGAAAGGCTTACGTATCTAGCAGACTAAGCCATGAAAGATTACAGATGTGTTGATACTTGAATACAGTTCTTGCACCTCTTCTACTCGTGGTTATGTCAACTCCCTCAGTATGTACTGAGCTGTCTGCCCCAGGGCTGTCCCATGTGTCAGACTTTTCTTGGTTACTGCAGGTCTCTGGAAGCACACCTTGTTCCCTGGGTCTGCCTAACCATAGAGTTAAGGCTTATCCATCACACTTCCTCTGTCCTTAAGAAGTTCTCTAAAGAGATTGAGTATCTACCTTTCTGGATCCCAGTTTTAAAAGTCATGAACTACAGCTCACTCCCAGTTTAACTCCCACATTACAGACACACACCCCTTCCCTTTATTTAAAAATCTAGTTGCTAAACATAAATAGAGACTAAAAGAATATGAAAGAACATTGACTTTACGTAATACAGCTGTAAAACGTCTCACGTGAGACAGGAACTTTGTAAGACATTCAACATCTTCATCTGCAGGGCCACAAATATATCTTGGGCAGTTCAGCTGAAAACGAGTTAGGACCTTCAGCAAAAATTGTAATTGTGTGAATATAGCCAATTACATGGGAAGAATAATTTTTGGGCCATGATATTCAATGATAGTATTAAAATCCTGGACCATCTCCAACTAACATTCACTTTCATTTAGTTAAGTAGGTGGATCTGTTTTCAAACTTTAGAGAGCATCACATACTTCTACAAACATTGAAGATGATAACAGGCAACAAGCAAGAAGGATGTCTCAGAATCATTCAGGCAAGGGCATCTGAGGAAAGAAAAGTGTATTTTTCCAAGTGTACCTAATGTTTCTGCCTAGAAACTTCCCCTAAGACAAAGGAATAACCTTCTTAAGAGAACAGCATAAGGACTCTTGCCCTAAAACAAATACATGCTATTGTCTAAAGAAGCACAGTTATGAGCCCTTTTCACTGACTCTCCCTCCTCCAAATGCTTGTATCATTTTGTCTACCAGGTAAGGATCATCTCTACTTGTTTTTCCAGTGTTACTTCTTTTGTAGTTGAATAGTAGATAAAACTAAAATATTACAATTCCTAGACTGGAAATAGATCTGCAAATTCAACTTCTGATTTCTCCACATTTTTCATTGTAGGATCATTATTCAGTTGCTTTCTTTCCTCAAGTCTCCTTGCCTAAAAGAAGACGAAAAAAAAAAGGGGGGGCGGGGGGGGGGGAGGGAGGGAGTGCTCTACTTCTCTATTTCTTCTACTAATGTAGCAATTCTGTAAGATATTACGTTAATTTAGTACAACACAAAAGGAGCAGCCGTTTAGCTCTTTACCTGTCAATGCTCAATGGAGTATGTCACTGCTGGATTGATGATGGCTAGGTGTGCCTCAAAACATGCTGCACTAGTCGCACTGTCTACGCTTGATATTACCTTACCTCTGATTCATTAAGTTGACTTGCTTCAGAATCATTATTACCCATTTAACTAAGAGCTTTAATACTTTAAAAATAAATATCTATTTATTGAAGCTGACGAAACAAGACTAAGCTGATGAAACAAGAGAATTGCAAGATCAGCCAGAACCTTGACATGACTGCAGTGCCTGAACAGAAGCAGAGGATACTAGATTGGTAATCCAACGCCCATTGTATTCCACATTTCTACCACAAAGTAGGCTCACAGTCTTCAGTTTCTAGAGGGTTTTGATTCAAACCTCATCAGAGATGCCTAGCAATATTATCTGTATTGGGAACATATGCAGAAAAAAAAAAATAATTCTCCTCCCAGTGCTGGCAGTCACCTACCTAACAAAACCATCCTGTAGTGTTTCTGTAAACCACAGATAAACAAATGAAGCACACAAACCCAACAATTTACAAAGGTCCTTCAGGCAGAGAGATCAAAGGAGAATACACAATATCCCTAAAAGGGTATGGACTGCTAACTCTCACTAATTTCTCTTCAATTCTAATACCTGCATTTTCAAAATACACTTATATACCATCTTCGAATACCTACTTTTGGAAAACAGGTATCTGCTCATGAAAATAGTGAGCAGGATGTGTACGTGGTCACAGACCTACCCAGGGGAAGAAAAGTCAGTTTTCAAGCCCATCAACGGTCAGAAGATCTTTCCCCACCGGGGACATAAGACCAGCCAGCCCTTCCAGTGCTAGAAGGAATCACTAGCAGCTGAGGAAGATTGCAGAAGGTGTCTCCAAAGCTGGTGCTTCAGAGACAGGCTCCGTGCCAGAAGTACCGTCCCTCCTCAACACTTTGGTTACCTTTTAGATTTCATAAGTTTTATGCATCTTTATTTACCTGCTGAAAAGATTGATTATAGAGTAATTCTTGCAAGAGATGTCTCCAATTATCAAAGTAAGGCTGCTTTACTAAGTGATTTTTAATTTAATAAGGCCTTTCCATAGGTAGTAATCATCTCATTATGTGACAGCAATAGCAATACTGTACTTGACTCCTATACTAACATTAAAAGGAAGGAACTCGAATTTTCACCGTACTTAATTTCATACCTCTAAAACCTAGCTTGAAAGGGTATCATTTGTTTAGACAAAGAGGAAGAAAAGCATTTGCGTAACAACATTCCCCTGAAAAAATTTCATGTTCATCATGGCAAGAAAAGTGCTGACTTTCTGAAGTTTTTGTTGCCAAACTTGTATTTTCCCATTTGAAAGACAGCTAAATAACATTTCCATTCTTTCCACTAATGTGGAAAGTGAAAGGCTTTCTGATGTTTTACATTTCCTTATTTTAGAAAATACAAGTGAAGAAAAATTAAAGTGCTAAAGCAAGCTCTAAGAACACATCATTAATGAATTTCTCAGACTCTTTTCAGCACTTAAAAATGGGAAAAATTAGAACTACTGCAATTCTCAATATAGGAATCATCAGCATGGAGAATCCTCAACAGAAAAAGCAGTTTTATGAAAAAGTCTCTTGTAAGCCTCAGATTTAAAGCCTATTACATCCCAAAATCATAGTGCTTGGTGCTTCCATTATTTTCAGGTTGTTCAGAATGATCATCAGAAGCATTAAACTGTAGGAGAGAAGTTATGCTACAACGTGGTTTAATTTATATACCTACTTTAAATTGTTAAATCAGTAATAAGTTTTTATAGGAAATTAAACCCACATGCAACAAGAATTGATTGGTAGATCATATTTGAAAGATGCTTCATTAAAACTATAGATAACAAACTTTTCAAGGTATTACGGATGCATATAATTTTAGCAAGGATTTTGTTGTCTAGCCTTCCACTGTACTTTGAATCACAGTAGGAAATGGGCTGCAAAGACTGAAATCAGGCAGTGCCTCCCTTTCTCAATAAAGTGTCTTTTAGGAAAAAAAAAAAAAAAAAGGGCGGGGGGAGGAGAAGAAAAACTGAGGAGGTTGCAGGGGAGGAAGAAAACAGGAATAGAAAAATGTTTCTTATTTTCTGTTTTTTTTTCTTTCTTCAAGTTAACTCCAAGGCAAGTTCTTACCAATGCTGTTCCATCCTTTGAGGAGATGGCAATGGCTGATAATTTAGAATGAGCTTCCAGATAAAAGGTCGGCTATATTGCTCATTGAAATTGATGAAGGACACTATGGGGAAAAATCCAATAACTTCTCCATGGAAAGGAGACTCAGGCTTTGGGTTGCACAAAACTCATTAAGTCAGGAAAAGAGCTGTTGATTTGGAGGAGATGCCCTTCCTCCAGTACTGGTTCAGTTTGAAATACTCAATTTATGCTGAATCCTTATGCACATCTTAGGTTGGATTTCTTTCCCCATCAAGTAAGAAAAGTTGACTTTGACACACTCTATAGGAAATATTTAAATAAATACTTCAATGTTTGACATCAAAATACGTCTAAATATAATAATCAAAAAGTTCAAAAGCATCAAAACAAGATGAACTATGTAGTCTGGTTTCAAACCAACCATGTTTATTTACTTGAAGCCATTTTTCCCCAGTTTTCTTCTTTATCCGAAGAATATGACAGTATCATTTGTGGATAATCAAATCAAGTTTTTTCTGGACTTTATTTCAACTGTCAAACTGTAAAGAAAATCTGCAAAACTCTAAATAAGAGTACTATCAGCCAGTAATACCAACCAAGGATCTACAAGTACAAGTAAAGCTCTTTACAGGTGAAACTGGACACTAGCTAAACAGAAGAATTAGAATTAAACTAAACTCAGCTCAGGTTTTGTGTTGAAAACACTGCTAATCAGTACAGTCTGTTCACATGTGATTTTTCAAAAAAATCCAAGTACAATTCCAGTGTTTCTCTTACTTGTTAAAGATAAAAAAAAAGTTGTTTTTTTTTCCTAAACTGTGATCCGATTCAAGGAGAATGTTCTTTGCTTTATTGGAATAAAGGAAACGGGCTCAAAGCATTGCTTGTAGAAATGTAACAATCCCCTAATCTAGAGTAATATTATGTTCTTAGAGAAACAGATGTCCTCATAGTTATAACAGGTAGTTAATAAAATGAAAGTTAAATTAATAAAAGCCTTTAAGCCAAGCATAATTATTTATAGAACTGCAAATCTAGTTGAGAATTATAAAGAGCAGCAATAAATCTCTAGGTCTCCCTGTTCTTCACTCTTCCAGTATACTATACACCCCACATTTTTCACTATGCTTGTGAATTAGAATCCTTTAACACCAGCCCCTACTTAACTTCTACTGTACCACATTAAAAGAGCTTTGCAATCTTGGGTACTGTTTTTTTATATGTAGATTAGTTTATGTGTGGGTAATTTATCATTTAATTACTCAGTAATAATTGGAAAAAGATCAAATGATTTCTCCCTTTATAGATCAGATAATTAATGGTTATTTCTACGGTAATTTGTCAAGGCACAGCTGGAAGAATCAGACAACTATTCAGCTAAAGTGCACATAATCATTTAAGCATTAACATAATCTGAGCAATACAACTACTTCTGCAATTATACATAGCTCCAAGAGTCCTTACCCCATCCATTTACAAGGAACGAAGTGAGTATACCTGGTTTTTCAAGATATCCCAGGGGGACACCTGGAGGGAGGGGGGTGGGTTATCAGTTTAACAAAATAAATTCAAAATAATCCTTTGATCGCGATATATATTACATTTGAAAATTTAAACTGCAGTTCTGCAAGTGCCAGAAAGGGAAGGACAAACTGCAGAACTGGTGAAATATGCTGGCTTAAGGTGTACCTTAGACCCATCTGTGATCAGTAGATCCTGTTCTGTAGGAGGGTTTTTCTTCTACCACGTGTAAGCATTGATAAGAAAGCTTTCTGACTAGTCATGTTTGTAACAAATGTATTTGGCAGAAAGATAAACTACAAGTTCCTCCCTTGGTTCCTTTTATTTTCAGTGAGTTTTTTTCATTTTTTTTTTCAACTGCATTGCCTACTTAGCAGAATACATTTAATAAGAGAGGTGCATTAATTTTCTTTTCTATGCCAAAGATAAATGTATTCAGGTGCCAAATAGTTACCTTCAGGTTAAAATTCAACTTCAATGATCTGCATATTGCATTATTTTTTTCTAATTTGATACTCATATAAGTAACCCAAAAGTTCCTCTGATTCAAAAAAGGCTTTGAAAAAGAGAGGTTAAAAAAAAAAGAGAGTATCAAAATCATGAAACATGCTAACAAACTGAACACATGGTTCCAACCTTGTCATGTTGCCCCAGTAAACTGAGCCAAGTTCTGCCTGGGTCACAGCCACAGGAGTGAAAACCACACTCCCAAATCTACTGTCACACTCCCCTGTACACATACATTTAATATATGGCTTTTCTATAGAGAGGTTCAATTAATTTTGAAAATACTTTCCAGAAAGCTGAAGAATACTATTCATTTTTCTCATCTTAGAAGATTTACTGTATTCCATTATGAACAGAGGAAAAAGGCAGCATATTCAAATTAAGTTTTACAGTATTGAATTTACTGCACCGAGCCCGGGACTTCCATTTGCAGAGGTTCCAGTAAAGTCCTCCAAAAGATGAGCTTTTGGACTCTAACTTTGCCCTGAAACAACCGGGCAGGAATGAGAACCAGACTCATTTAAGCTCCACCTAAATGTACTCTTTATGACCTTTTACTACTGTAATCAGTGAGATGCAGGATTCACAAAGAATTTAATCTTCTTTGAATTGCATTTTAGTAATAAACTTCTCCTCTACCTTTCTTTGTTGTTTATTTTCAGCTCTAGTTACTAAAGAGCACACTACAAATATGATTAAGAGTTTGTGCGTGTGAGCTAGACAGCATACAAGAAAAATCTTGGTAAAACAATACATTGTGTTTTCACTTTTACAGAGACCCAGAGAAATGGTTGTAATTTGATCTTCAAAATGAGTATCCTATTTTTAAAAAGGAAGAGTTATAATAATGTAATTTTTTCCAGGTTGAAGGCACTTCATACTGGCACAATATTAACACAAATCTGGCATCAATATCTTAAATCCATATATGCTCTTGTACTTGTGTCTATTTATAATACTATTAATTTATAATACAACAGGCCACTTATACTTCTAGTGTGTAAAAAAAACCAAACCACCCAGCTGTCAAGCAAAAAATATCAAGCTAAAACACCAAACCACTCACATTATGCAATTCCTTAGGCTCTTAGCATTTGAAAACATTTTATCAAAATGACAATTATTACTGTATTGCTTTTTCATGCATATTTGTGGTGCAATCATGCAGTAAAGACCGCCCGAGTGCTGAATGCCAGCTGCTGTATTCACGGGAATCTGATGGACAGTTGGGCCACCAGTTCCATCAGGAACAGACACACGGGCAGCATCATCCCCATCCAGCTTTCATTTAAACAGGATCAGAGGCATTCTGCCCCATTCTGACAGACTCTTACCTAAGCACCATTAAATACACGCTTACAGCAAACACTTTATTAGACAACTGCAGGACATGCTTGAATGCCACGCTATATAAGAAATTTAGACCAGAGCCTGCTGGCCAGAGTATTGAAGAAACTGGTCGAGAGAAGACAGGCATCAGGTTGTACAAGTCATTCATCTTGTAAATGAAAAAGATCATCATAAGAATAAATTTTCCCTCCCTCCTTCAGACCCAGCTATATAAATTCTCATTCAGAGTGGTGCCTGGCCCATTAAAAGAAACAAGGCTGTGGAAAAAAACCTGTTTAACAGATTTGCGTTCACTCTAGAATAATAAAAGAGCTGGAAAAAGAAAAGGCAAATCCATTAACTAGGATTTTAAATAACACAAACCTTGGTCCTGTCTGACTGGAAACCAGCAACTCAGAACAGCAGTACAAATAATGCCTGCAGCTGTAGCTGAGGCAGAAAAAGCAGCTGGGCCATTTTAAAACTTGATGTGAACTTGAAAGCATGCAAAGCTTTAGAATAAGTTTGGCAGAAAACAATAATCAAAATACAGCGGTGTTTGAACAAACCCCACGGATTTTACTAAACATACTGTTCTGAAGTAATTCAGCAAGGCAGCCAGCGTTCTAGGCAAAGCCGGTCAAGGATCAGCTGCGACGACAAGTAGTATTTAGCATCTACGTAAACGACTCTCACACAAATACCAGCGTCCTAATGGAGGTCATAGCAAGAAGATGAAACTACACTGTTGGTACTTAAGCAAACCGGAGTAATAAAACTGAATGTCATTGTGGAGCAAAGCAAGAGACGTAGGATGTAGTTCAATACCACAAATCCAGTGATTCTGCAGTGCCTACAATAATTTCCTACTAAATTCCGGAGTCACTAACAGCTGGAAGTGAACAACCTATTTCAGATGAAGAAAACTGCTTAACGTGGCCGTGGAAAGGGCTGCCACTGTCTTTGGCCACCGTTTCATGAACAGCTGAATCCAAGTTACCCTGCTTCTACTTCCCATGATCTTCCCTCTCCAGCTCCCAGCCATACAGTCCTGCCTCTTCCCTCTCACAGGTGTATCAGGTCCACCTGTGACTCAATTCAAGACACTAGTGCAGTGGCTTTTTGTGGTGGCCTTTTTATTATTTTTTTCTTTTTTTTTAATACACCACTGAATCACAGATGGCTTGAGGTTGGACAGGAACTCCTGGAGGTTATCTGGTCTGACCCCCCTGCTCGAGCAGGGCCAGCTGCACAGGACTGTGTCCAGATGGCTTTTGAAAATCCCTAAGGATGGAGACTACACAATCTCTGTTGGCAATCTGTGCCAGGGCTGGGTCACACTCATGATGAAAAAGCATTTCCTTAAGCATTTGCGCATCATCCTGGGTTAACACATGAAACAGTCTCACGCAAACAGGATGAATGGAAGATAAGCAGAGGGAGAGAAGCAGGACCTTCCTCTTTTAGCAGCAGTGAGCTACTACATTGGCTTATCCCATCTGTGAAAATAAAGCCTGGAAATGTATCAGATGAGAAGGGCAAGTATCACTCACAGAGCACCAAAACCTCTTTTAAGATGTAAGCAAAATTCTGGTTACTTAAATTCAGGAAAGATGAACCCAAACTGGAAAGGGTACAAAGGAAAAAATGGTAAAATGCGTAACTAAATGGATAGCTGAAGTTACAAGAGAAGACTGACTGACTTAACTTGATAAACTGAACACTGAGGGAGACATGAATGCTTACAGTGTTATTTGGATGAAATTATAAAGGGAAGATGACAGCACCGTAAAATCAGTAAGGGGTATCTTTCGTGATTAAACCTGAAAGATTAGTGAATAATGGACATGAACAGCTTTAGAAATTAATTTGATTAAAAGATTAAAAAAGTGAAAACCTTGTTTTAAAAAATAAATTAATTGTTAAGATGCAAATTAAAAGTATCAAATTCTGTGGTTGCCTGCACCAGAACTGGAATGCACCATGAACACCACTTCTGTATTCCTGAACTGACAGCACACTGTGCTAACTAAAGAAGTGTAAGGCTGTACAAAGTGACGAACAGAATGCAAGCTACCTCACATTTCTCTGCAACATTTTCCAGGGACTGCTACAATCTTGCAGAATATATTCTAAAAGTTTCTGCTATGGAAGCATCTATTCCTTCTCTATACACAAAGGTCTAAACTCACGTTCTCAGTTTGGGGAGGTTTTCCCCTCCCATTTCTGTTTGGTTTTGCTCCTTTCTCTACCTCCACTGTTACTCACCACGTAAGAAAGCATTTTGAATGTGATTACCACCCTACAGTGAAAGCTGCTGTCCTGAATGCCTGTAAAAACTGTGAAACATTCAGTGACACTGCTCTTTCTCTCCTTGCTGAACAATGTGTTCCTGATGCACTCAGGGCAGATGAGATCAGATACCCTTTTCCACAAAACTCAGCATTCAATTACCAAGAAGAACAAGGAGCAGAGCTCAGGCTTCTTTCCAACATATTAATATCCTCTCCAGACAACAGCAGCTGCAGGAAAAGCAGCAAGGGAAAATCTGGGGCTCTGAAGCAGTTTCTTTTCACAAAGGCAGAGAGCTGGAATTTCCTTTAGGTGGTGAACTTCATGGCTCAGTTTCTCTTTTATAAATGGATGTATTGTGTAGTAGAATTGCAGACTCGATCTGCTGTAAAGCATGCTAAATTCTTAGGTGAACAGAGCCACACAAATACAAAACTCTTCCATTAGCATGGTGGGGTTGTATATTATTAGCACTTTTGGTTGAAGCCATCAGAAGATTAGGACACGGGAGCAGAAACCTAAGACTTTCCAGCTCAACCTGTTAGTTTTCTTACATTCCTTTGGTGTGCATGAGATAAATATGTGCAGCACATAATATCAGCCCTTACATTTCTTGGAACAGACTTCTGCTTGTGTGGAATACTGATCACTTGTCCACAGGCACTTAAAACTTCAGACTTGTTGGTCTAAGAAGATAACATGATCGTGGCAGTTAAGTAGCATCATCATAGTGGATTTCTGGAAGTATGTTTAGCTATTATGCTGGACGTGTGCAGGAATGTTTTTTTTCCTTCTCAAATACGTCTGTTATCAAATGTTATATACTACATTTATACAGCTTTCATACAGGATTATTCAGAAGGGGCTAACAGGAATGTACCTTCTAACATGGAGAAGACAACCATTTTGTTTGCTACTCACAGTAAGTAAAGGCTACAACCAAAGCAGTAGCAGCAAAACACAGTAAAAGTTACTCCTCTTAATCTATGTGGTAAGACAACTTCAGCTGTCCTCAATCCACATGGAGTGCAACAGGAAAGGAAGAATGCTCCTGGAACAATCCCAGCCATCAGCCACCTAAATCACAAACTCTGCACGAAATGCATTTTCCATCTGAAAGCTGGAGATATCCCAGATTTTTTTGTTTATGGTGCACAAGCTACTTAAAATGGGGTGTCTAACTGAAGTCACGAGCAGCAGACAGTCCAGCCAAGCGACTGGCTGGAGCAGGCTAGTTGTCTGACATAATGAAGACAGGATGGGGTTGGGGTGGTCGTGTGTATTTGGTGGTTTTAAATACATTTTCTGATTTTTGTTTTTTGTGGATCAGTAACTCTTCTGGACACATTTTGTTAGCTCTACCTGCATGTATAATGAACTGCAGACATCAAAGATTTGAAGTGGCACTGCTTCCTGATATTGCTTGAAGCAGTAGTCTTGACACAGATTTAAAAGAGAAAAAAAAAATCCAATCAGGTTTAAGAACATAAATATTTGTAAGAACATAGAAGTATTGAAGATTCACCACCATCATGTCCTAAAAAGGCTTAACTAGTGGACATGGGAGTAACTCCGCTAGCATTCCCTTCCCTAAAATTTTCAAAAGGAAAAGATTTAGACAACTGACACTGAATCCAAGTTCATTTTATCTACTATTACTGAATACAAATAAATGTATTCCCTCTGTAAGCCAGGCCTTCAGCAGCTGCTGAGAACTACTAGACAGCTTAATCTCACAAGTGTATACCTAAGTAATTCTTCAGAAGATATTTAGTCATTATATGATATACAGTTAATGAGATAAGTTTTCCAAGGAGAACTCCAATTTCACTTAGCTTGCAAATCACCTTTTCTTTTTTATAAAAGTAGAAACCCACAAATCAGGAAATTTAGCACTTGCAAACTTTCTTTTGTGGTTCATTTTATCATAAAAGCTCAGTGACATCCTAGTATTTAGATACCACCACCACATTAATTTTTGCGTTGGTTAGAGATCTATACCAAAAAAATTCTGCAAATCCTCGAGCCACTTTTATCAGCACATTAAAGACATTTAGAAGACCACTCTCATCGAGCACACTGGCTAGAAAATGTACTTCCAAAGGCCGGTCAAGCAGAACTAGTGCATCATGTAAGCGCTATTTAATCCTCATGCTATCAGAAGCTTAGACATTCAACAGCTGAAATTGTGACTGGCTGATGCGGCAGTTTTGCATGGCTAGCTTTCACCTTCTCGTCTCATTCTTACCACTGCACATGATATATGAAGTTCTGACGCACAAGAACCTCAAGAAAGCCTGACTTCATCCTTTTGGCAACATCGTGACAGAAGTCAGGTTTGACACACCAGCAGATATAAGTATGTGGATTTGCCTGCTGAAACAGAATTTGCATCCTTTTGGAAGGTAAAAGTCTATCTGTCACAGAATTTATGAATGATGTGATCATCTGATCAACACAACATTTTTATCTCAGCTATCTCCTTCTCCCAAGGCTACAAAAAAATAAAATAAAGATTACGCATTATTCAAGTGAAGTGTGTCTGAAGCTGTGGTAGCTTGACAGGAAGCAACCATTTCCCATTCTACAAGGGATGGTTTGATACCTCATTCCCAGTTACTGAAAACATACCTTCATGGAAACACTAAACAGTTCTCCAGATCCATTTAAATTCCTAATTGATTTTTCTTATATCATGTTTTGGTAATCTGTAAAAGCTTATCTCTTTGTCCATGACTGAACTTGCTGAAAATGTCATGGAATAGAATAGTTCTTGCTTTTACAGTAAGCCCTCCATATTCCATTATTCTTTTTCAAAACCTCTCTTAGTCAGCACCGACTAATTTTTTGGGACTCAACACTGAATTGCAGAATACCTCATTTCACTGATTCTGAAACAAAGCTATCACCTGGGAACACCATCTGTGTAGCCAGTTAGCTGACAAATTTCTTTTTCATTATAATAACCCATCATTAAAACAGAGATGGAATGTTTCATATAGTGCTTTGTATCCAAAAAGCATTTGCAGAGCTAAGCAGATGCCTCCTCATCCTGCCTAAGATAAAAACCCATTTTTCTCCTTACTAAATCATAGCAACAAACTAGTAGATTGTCATAGGTTCACCTTTTTTGTACTGACTGAAGGGAAAGAATCAGAGGCTTAATCCTAATAAAATATTTGTTCATTAATTTCCACTTGCAGGATAACGTCTATTTAACTTAAAATAAAGCTGTTACTGCGGATACCTTAATGACTTCATCTGCACAGTACTAGCAAAGCAAAAAAATAAAATTAATGTCCCTCATTTTCTGTTCTTCCAAAAGAGAATTGCAGTTTGGGTATTTTAGGGTGAATGCTTTCGCTTGAAGTATTACACGGATCCTGTTTCTAGACACTGAAAGATTTCTTCATTTTATTTATTTCATAACTATGAGAAATCAAGAAAATTACCAAGTTCGTTAAGCTTGCATACTTTCCCTGTATTAATTAGTTTTTCCGCTTGGTTTGAGGATTTAAAACATGAGCATGTTCCACAGTAAAAACATAGTGTCAAATTAGTATGTTTAAGCCTTGCAGTCAGTATCAATTATGGTATACGAGAATTAACAACATCTTTATTAATGTATTAACGTACTCCAATGCATTAATGCATTTTGATGGAAAACTATCAAAGGCCTGAACTGAACTCATGTAGTTTTCAAATACAACCTCAAGCTCACTTTCAAATTTAAATCAAGATCTTGCAGGAGCGTTTCTCCGCTGATGAGTAATAAATTTTTATTTTTATGGTCAAGTTCATGCAGATCTTCAGTTCACAGAATGACATAACTCAGGTTGGAAGGGGACTCTGGCAACTGTCCAGCCCAAGCCTCTGTTCAAAGAAGGGTCATCTAGACCAGGTTGCTCAGGACCATTTCCAGTAAGATTTTGAACATCCCCAGTGTCCATAGGGGCTCCGCAGCCTCTAGGGACAACCTGCTCCAGTGTTTCACCACCCTCAACATAAAAGCATTTGTTCCGCTGGTTAAATTGAATGTCTTGTATTTTGATTTGCAGCCAGGTTCCCAAGTCTGACTGTAATTCAATTCAGCTGTCTTTAAAAAAAAAAAAAATCTGCACAACTTGTTTCATAGCCTATACCTAATTTTCAATGCAGTAAGATAATGTGTGGTGAAAGTTTCTACATTACTTTTGAAATGAGAGTATTTTGGGATCATATTGATCATCTGATATTAAATCTTACGTAAGTACTCAGCTTAAGACTGACGGTATTTATCATTGGTGGTGGCCTAGAAACTTCTGTGTCTTAGAAACACCAGTTAATTAGCAAAAAGACTTCAAGTGGTAATCATGAGCACTGTCAGGACCCATATTTCAATGTAGCTAACAACCACACAGAAAGGTTTTAAAATGCCTACTGACCTTTTCAGCTCCCATTTTCCCCTCCCCCATCTCAGAAACCCAAAAGGTAGAGTTTGTTCTTCTGCGCCTTCACAGAGCAAATGAAGCAAACACATGAGCTTAGATATACAAAGTAAAACTACTACCCCACCCCTACCAATGCAATCTCTATCTAAACCCCAGCCAGTTAAAACAGCTGCTCAAAGTACTTAAAGATTTTCTGCCTCTCATCTAGCTCAGTTGGTTAGA
Organism: Falco punctatus; assembly: GCF_963210335.1. NCBI lineage: Eukaryota > Metazoa > Chordata > Aves > Falconiformes > Falconidae > Falco > Falco punctatus. Next base: position 9,777,718 of record NC_137588.1, read on the forward strand.
GACCAAGCCAAAAATTTCACAGAACTTACTTATGAATCGTCTTTAAAAAATAAATCATCTCAGGATTTTGCCATACCTATTATTACCATCAGGATTAAGCATAAGTCAACTTTCAGCTTCCGAACAGCAAAGTATTCAATGAAATCACTTGGTTCACTTTTAAATGTTCTTATAAGTTTCCCTTGGGGGCATCAAGTTTTGTAGTTCATATATAATATTTTGATAGTCACTATAAAGAATAAGGAATTGGACAAGTAGCTCTAATTTTCATGAAAATGTAGAAGATAAATTGGTGGGTACAACTTCCAATGCCATAACTAATAAAGCAGCTGAAAGCCTAATTCCTAATATGCTTTTACTGCATATTAAAAAAACCCAATCTGTCAAACAAAACACTTCTTATAAATCATACTTTCAAATATGCAGAATGTTTTATATCGCAGTGCAAACATCCCATGATAATGTTGTAATCCTGTACCAAGCTAAGTATTTCATCAATAAAAATCACAGAACTTATCTCAAATTTCATTACACTTAAACGTCTCAACATACTGAATTTGTCTACAGAAATATTCTTCCAGTCTCCGCTACCTGCAGACAACTAGAAGCACTGTCCTTCAAGTGCTGGCTTTCCTGCAATAAAAAGAAATTTTATTTCTCCTTTACTTTGTCTCCCTGCAGTACATCAGAATGTGAGACAATAGTTATGCTGCTATAATTCGATTTTCATTTGATTCACAGCATACTTAGGTCAGATGTTGAAAGCTCAAAAGTAAGGACACATTAGAAGGTTGACAATCCTATTTTTAAACCTCTCCTGCTAGCTATGTACTTCTCCCTGGACATATTGCAGTCAACATTAAAAATAGATGTATTTAGATTATAAAGGAAACAATCCCAGCTCTATCAAAAACTCCTCGGTATAAGTCTTTTTTTCTGACAGGTCAATGCCTTCAAACTTTCATAAGCAAATGAAGTGAGAGCCCTGCAAAGTCTCCCTTATTGTCCATTTATGCAGAGAGCAATTTAGCCTATACATTTTGTTTGCTCACGCGTTCTGTAAGGAGACCTACATTATAGCTTAATAATAAACAAAATTTGTAACTCTTTCTGGAGAGAACTGTTTTTATTACAGAGACACATGCTAATGGGAAGCAAAAGGTATTGTATTCCAGCTGCAATTAAGAATGCTTTGGGCAAATATCATCATGATAATACTCTTTCACTAAAAAAATAAAAGAAATCCCATTACCAAAAGACCCCAAACCAAAACATTCCAACCCCAAGACCAAACTACCACCAGTGACAGAGAAGAAATAAAAAGGTGACAATCCGCTAAAAGGCAGGATGGTTATTTTTATCTGCAAGCAAATAAACAGCTTAAAATCAAAACAATTGTTATGCAACTGTATTGTGAGGCTCCCATATGGCCACACACCAGCTACTCTGATTTAAAGAATATTCAATATCTGATACCTAAGTTTGGATATTAATAGATAGGTACTGTAATCACAGGACTACACAGGACTCGATCTCACCAGCCACAGGGAGAGATGCAGAGATTTACAAACCACGTTGGCTTCAAGAAAAAGATAAACTAATCTTTCTTACAACAGAAAAATTAGTCAGTTATGGTTCATTTTTTAAAAGGTCATAATCTGGTTTTAAATACAGACTTAAGCATAAACATTCATACTTTAAGAAAATTGCTACTACTTTTAGATTAAGTTGATTTTATTAAACAGTATGTCTCAATATGTCTCAATTAACAAAGCAGAAACATCAGACCTTTATGCAGAATTAAAAACACCTGTTACAGGGACATGTAAAAGCAGCTCACAAAAGGAAAAGGAGCCATGCTTCAGAGTTCCAGACAAATGCTTTGTAGCAAACACTTTGCATTAAAGCGAAGCAGTCAAATCATTTTCTTAACTCTCATCTCCTAACTCTCAACCAAATGTGCTGTTACAAAATTACAAAATGAAGGTAAAAATATTAAAGACATTAAGAAAGGGAAGAAGCTTCCTATTCTGCATTCTTTCCTACTGAGTAGATATTAGGCATTATAGGAAGGAGGAGAAGAAATGAAGCAACTAATGCAATAAAAAGGGCAAAGTCCTGTGGCAATTCTGGTTCTGCCATCTAAAAGTTATTTTGACTCCTTCAGCATTCTGTGTTAGATGTAAAGGAAATTTCAAATCACTAAGACCATTCCAATTTACAAACAACAACAAAAAAACCCCCAAAACAATAATAAAAAAAAAAAGAAATACAATTTGAGAGTGATCAAAGTAGCTACCCGAGACCTCGTACATGCAATGAATCCGATGACAATTTCTCCTTGCCTGGAGGCTTTCCAGCCTAATACCTCACTGATTTTGTAAGTTGTACTGGGAAAAAAGGCCCCTTTGTGACAATTACTCCCTGCAGAGCTACTGAAACAGAACAGTGTTTGAGAAGTTTAGTTATAAAGCAACAACAGCTATATTTATATTGCACATTGATAACTTCGCAAAACCGCTGAACTTCAACTGGGGAGAAGCACTACCACTGAAGCTATACAAAATGATACAACAAAGCCCAGAATATTATATATTCTTTATCCTTGCTGGACAGAAGGCCGAAGATATAAAATTAAATAAAATGTAAAATGCTGTAGAAGGTATCAGATTTTTAATCATTGACACATGACTAACATCAGACATACCTGAGCAACTGTATTCCCATTAGCAAAGATTCTCAGAAACAGAGGTGAGGAAATAATAGCCAATTATTTAAATAACTCCATACTTAAGGGGGCTAGGACTTAACCAGGTGACCTACACAGTACCGCTATAAACTGTCAATAAAGTTGAGTCTTACTGGTCAAAGGTACTTAAATGAAAACATCTATTAACCTGACTTCCCCTAACTGGATTTACATGAGAGGTGACAGCACCGCTTGTACTCTAACTGAAGAAGCAAAAAGGGAGAGGGATTTTCCTTATGCTATCATTTTAAAGACATCCTGCTCTTGCTGTAAGCACATTGGTGTTTTCTTTCTTATTTAACGAATGTAACTGACTGTAGGAAAAAAACCCACCCCAAACATCAGCAATTGCATAAAGCAGTAAAAACGTCCTGTGGAAAACACACGCTATTTGTAAATGTTCTACAGTTCACACAGCTGGCTAGAATACAGTTAATATTTTACATAAACAGTATCAAGAATAACCTAAACTGTATCTGGGTATACGTAGGTATGGTGCATACCCACGTTTCAGAGCTGCAATCCTACTGCCTTCTCAAAAAGCACCTGCCCAGCTAGGAGCCTTCTGTTCATTAGGGCGTGTGATTTCACATCAGAAAATAAACACCTCTTCATCAATGAAAACAATTACTTTCAATTTGCTTAAATTAGTAACTTCCTTTCCCCCCCCCTTCAAGTTACTAAATAGCAAGAAGCTAGAATGTTCAACATAAACTACACACCAATTTCTCAATTTTCTTTCATCAGGATAACCACTGCTTACTTAGAAGTCAATGCCCAGACTCCATCACTTCAGAACTTCCCAATTGAAAATAATGCAGGCTTATTGCTCTAAGTTTACATACAGTAAGCAGTTGTATGCACTTACAGTTCTAATATATAGTACATGCAGGTATTAATACCAAAACTTTCCATTAAGTTAACTTGATAACACCAATCATGCAGAGAATTACTAAAAGCCCTAGGAAATTCATAATCGTTTGTATTGTGCAGACATAAACAGCTTAACAAATGACATTTTATCTTGATCTACCTTAACAGATAGGACTCTCAGCAGAAAGTTCAATTCAGCCAAAAGTACTGACTAATAAGTAAATTCTAGAAGTACTAAGAAAAGTATTTTTGCATTTTAAATACCATTCCAGCAACGTAGTATGACTGGAATATTTGTTGCAGAACAGTTACAGCACTAAGGCTATTCCACTTTACACTATCTGTTCCAAAAATTACGGGAGCTTCAACATTGCTTCAAAATTGCATACTACTTTTTAAGCGCTCTATTTCAAATTTGCTCCAGTACGAGCATCCACAGCTAAAAAGTGATCAAGGAATTAACTACAGAGGGGTGAATTTTGAACAAGGCATTGACATAACTAATAGATGAACAAAATACATTTTTCAAATTAAAAAAGTAAAAAAAACCTAAAACAAATTAAGGTTGTTAAAAGTAAATGACTAAACACAGTTCCTGCATATATATTTTAAGTAGAAAGCATTGATTCCTGCTGATATTTAAATCTTATTAATGCATCCTTAATAAAGACTTTAAAAGCTTGAGAAAAGGAAAAGCTGTTTAGCAACACTTTGTAATCTAGGAAACAAAAAGTACTTTCCAGGCATGGAGGAGAATGTAAAATAAAAACACCTAAAGCCTTATTCCCAATTTACATGCAGACTTTAGAATGGAGCTTTTTCCACTTGGGATTTTTTTTTTTCCTGAAAGTCAGAAACTATCATTCTGAAGATCTATCAATGAAATCATGCTAAAGTAACCAGATGTCTGCAAAAATATACATATATATACATGCATACATTATGCTGAATTTCTCTATCTGTCTCCAATCTAAACAATCACTTTGCATCCTGAAAATAAGATGTTGGCACCTCACCTTGTTAAATGCAAAAATCTGTTGTATTCATTATACTTCTTGCAGCAAAGGCTGTCACATTTCATTAAACAATATAATACTGTGATGGGCTTAGTAATAAAAAAGCAATAAAATTTTGTATTTGAATTTCTTCTGGGGAAGACACTTGTGATTTATGTAGCCTTTCCTACAAAAAATGACATCTAATGGAGCACACGATTGATGCATATCAAGGCCAAATTGTTTGGTTTTAAGCGAGGAAGAATGGCTTATTTGTGTAAGGTTGTAGCTTAAAATCAACAGTTTACTTAAGACCAAGGGTCAGAAAAGGTTAAACAGCATCTTTTGTGCAAATAAACTATGTCGCATACCTTAAACATAAATCTTGACATTTTTTCAAAGATCTGCTGTCAAATTTTGTTGCTGGTTTAAGCTTCTGTTTTTTCAGTAATGCTCCACTTAACAACTTAATAGACAAGAAAAAGTTGAATACACAAATATGTTTTGACTCTTATTTACATATAGTGCAAAATACAAATGCACAAGATCCACAATAATCCCTACTGACAAGTAACACCTGAATTAATCGTGTCTTTCATACTTGTCTGCATAATTATGAGTATGTTACTATCATTTTTGAAGAGCATTCTTGCAGTACTGGATTCCTAAACTATAATCCCAAACGTAGAGCTAAGTCCACCTCAACACCTTGCTTGAGAAAACCCACTTGAAAAGGTCGAAGTGGACTTAAAACCTAACCAACTAAAATTAGAAAAAGCTGAGTAATTTTAGACAGCAAATATCCTACTGTTTTCTTTTCTTTTGTTATTACAAACATTTCTTCATTGAAAAAAAAGATATAGTAAAATGGGAAAACCTGTCACAAAGGAAAAAAGGTAAATTTATCCCTTTTGTCCTCATCCACTTACCATCTCTACTTTCCCATCAGGATTTTCCCTTTATGCCCTGTCCTGAATGGGAGACAGCAGGGCTGGTAAAAAGCAGGCTGTGTAAATTCTGAATGGCACAGCTTGTGTCCTCAGGAGCAAAACCCTTTGGTACATTGTTCTTCTAGTCAATCACTTATTATGAACGAAATCTCAGTCTGCTTTTTAAATTCAGCTGGAACGGAGTTGTGAATTCAGCAGTTATGGGAAGAGGAGGAGGACAGACAGCACTGACCAAATGCAACATCACCTGAGCACCGTCCCCAAAGGCTAAAGATCCATAATCTCAGCCAGGCTTTTCCTTAATAATCTGGAAAAGGAGACGATGGCTGGGAGTGCGAACCTGCACTGAAGGTCTTACTCTGCTTTCTGAAAAAGTGGGAAACAATAGATGATAGAGCCTTACTATGCAACTTTATAAAAGAAAGATCTGCTGCAATTCCATAAATAAAAGTCTAAATTAGCACATTGTGCTCTCTTCCCACATTTTTAAAAAAGCCTACATGCACACGCACACACAAACACACCAGCCCTTTTGCTTTCAACTGTGGTTGAAATTTTTTGAGGATTTCACAAAAATATCAAAGTATTAGATTAAAAGCATCTGGAAGTTTCAGTTAAATAATTTACATGTATTTTCATCATCATTGCTGTTATGGTCTTGCCATCCTAGCTTTCTGGATAGTTCTTTGAACTGAATACATTAAACACCTGTTTGTATGAGATACAGATGCCTTCTATTTAAAAGGCCTTTCAGGGAAGAACAGGAACAACCTCTAGAAATCTTTCTGAAAGAAATATTTTTTTTCCAGTTTCCCCCTCAGTCTGAGAAGAGCAAAATGTTAAAAAAAAAAGATGTTAGTGAAAGAACTGTACTGGTGTGATAAACTTGTTTTATTATCAACACATACGTGGTATTTCAGCCTATATTGATTTTACTGAAATCTCAGCCTTTACTTTAGGGTGTCAGAAACATTAAAATGTGAAACAGTGATGAGTTCAGACTATAGAGTATCAACAAAAGTGCAATAATCATCTCCTTAGAGCAGTTGTTAATGTGGCTAGGAAAATACTACTAGTAAAGTATTTTCACTTGCATGTTAAATAGGTTGTATCAAGATGTAGCAAAAAAGTACATAAGCAGAATACTGATAAAATACTTAATCAGAAGAGAAAAATAGCATAACCTCTTTCTCCTTTTGTTATAGAAATTCCTTTTGCCAGCCCCCCCTCAAAAAACCCGATCATTTTTAGTGGGCAGCGCTCAATTCAGATAGCTGATGCATCACCCAGAGTCACTGACACAAGGAAAAAATCAGCAAACAAAATACATCAATAAACGCCATGGATCAGTAGCTAGAATTACAGAAATTACTTTGAGCAGTTCAGTGCACCTCTGAACCACTCACTATACCCTTTAAATAATTGGGAGGTGTGCTGTGAGGGAACACTTAGAACTAAATCAGTTTGGGCACTCATGTCACGCATGGGTATTTTTGCTTAAAAGGACATTCTGGTATCACTACAAGTATACATTCACATGCACAACACTTGCCCAGCAGCAGCCTGGAATGCTGCTGTCTGCACACTATATTTCACAAGAGAATTTTAGAAGCATATACGTGAGGAGCAGTGTCAGAAAACTGAAGCATAGCTACAGCAATACAGGTGCTGTCATCAGGGTATTTTTATACAGTGCAGAGAATGGAATCTCAATAGGTAGTTTGTGTGGAGTCTAGTTATCACTAACAGTAGCAACACCTTCACATTAAACAACGTGTCTTGATAGTACACCAAAAAGTCATCGAGGTCTAAGAAAAAAAAAAAGACAAAATCAAAAGAACAATCCTTAGAAAAGAAACCTATTATCTACATATTAAAATATTTCATTTAGAAAACGGTTGAGAAAACATATCTGTGAAATAATACATAACTGTATTATGCCAGTTTTTAACTCCCATTTTCTAACACCTCATCATTGTGCTGTGAAATGTAGAAGTAGAATGAGAGTCATATTCCACACAAAGAAAAGCAAAACTTGAGCTCAAAACAATATTGATTTGAAATAACTAAAGTGGCAGCATTGTGCCCACAACCTTCTTTCAAGTTTTATGTATATAATGACAGTGTTCAGTAACATGACCACGTGGTTCTTCAGGGAGGACACTGCTCAATCATCAAGTGATTAATCAGTATTTAATCTGCAGTCTTATGCTGAAAGGCATGCAAGTTACTACTATTATTATTATTGGGTAATAATAATAATAATAAAAATATTTTGGGAGTTCTTGTGCAACGGAAAGTACTCCACTTGCCTCAAAACACATGCTCTATATAGGCTGATTCCCAGCTTTAAGCCTGTGGCATGCACAGAAGGTGAGCGCTCAAAGAAAAAACTTTGATGAGGCTGTTCTTAACCATAACAGCCTATTATTTTCGCTGTTTTTCTTAAAAGCCGTACTAGATAACAAGGATGAATGTCAAAACTGTTGACATATATAATAAATAATAAAATAAACTCCAGTGGCACCTTACAGTGAAGACAAAACTAATGTCTTCAGTTGTAGGTTTGTTTCGTCATTTTTTTTATCAACAGCATTTAAGTCCTAAACCAGTAACTAATCTTCTCAGCCCAACAATCTCGTAAGCAAAACTATTTACATTTTAACAGTCACAAAAAGATTAAAAAGTGTCTAAGTGAGGAACCATAGGACCCAGCTTGACAAAATGCTCCCCATCACAGAATATTCAAACACAGCTCCAACTGACAGCCGCTCCCACCGAGCGCTCACCTTCTGTGCATGCCACAGGCTTAAAGCTGGGAATCAGTCTATATAGAGCATGTGTTTTGAAGCAAGTGGAGTACTTTGCATTGCACAAGAACTGCCAAAACCAAATCCCTGCAGAAAGGCCACACATGGATAATCTTTGGTCCTAACTCTTTCCAATATTCCAAAAGAGAAGAATCACAAACGTTTTCATTTCTGTGCATTCTTATGAAATTACTCTAACCAAGTATCAAAGCAAAAACTTTGATGAGGCTGTTCTTAACCATAACAGCCTATTATTTTCACTGTTTTTCTTAAGAGCCGTACTAGATAACAGGGATGAATGTCAACACTGTAAGTTTTGACATTTGCTTGCCATACACCTATTGGGATGAAAATGAAGGATTTTCCAATGAGGTACTCTGGATAGGACACAACTATAAGAATTTAGTATATGCTCTTTAACTCTTAAGCAAAAAACAGAGTATAGGTTCTTTTTTTTTTTTTTACAAAGGTCATCATTATGGTGGGTTTTTTTCAAATCCAATTTCCATTTACTATAGGCAACATATTGTATGAAAAAAACCAAATCAATGCCAAGACTCTACCACTGTATGCTTCTGAAGCTGAGACATGCTTCCCCCTTGGTGCAATCCTAAAGCTAATGATTAAAATACCCCTAATATACAAATCCTTACCAAGACAGACATCAGCTTCATCAGTTCTTTCTGATTTTATGTCTACTGCACATCTCTACTGCATCAAATACTTTCATTTGTTTGGTATTCTTCCCAGTACTTATTAATACAAGACAGTCAGCATTTTATACTCCAGTGAAGTTAACAGCTCACAGACCCTTTTGTTTCCTAGTCAGTGCCATTTCACTTGACATGCTATTAATTAACATTCATTTTTTTACTACAGCATGTTTGAAAACTATTCAGTGAGCAAGAAAAAAAATGCTATCAGTTGCGACTGTGCCCTTTTGGAAAGTGATATTTGATAGTGATCATTCACATGTTTTGAACTGAGAATTATCCCTACTTAGAGATAATATAGTGACAGTTGTCACAGCTCCACAGAGGCAAGAATCTGAAGTGGGCTTTTAACGATCTTTACCAATTCCACATGCTGCAGACTCAAACCCAGGTAAATTACAGGACAAAGAAAAGCTACTGAAGGCCAAACTTACAAGCAGTGGAACCACAATGTCACTCATAAGAGAAGCTGCACCAATTTCAAGTTGATTTCTTGCCTAAGTATGAATGCCACAAACAAGGCAGTAATTCTGTCCAGACACTGTACAACCATCAAATGTTGAAAAGGAAACTCAGCCCCTTCCTTAAGTGCACAAAACGTCTGCCCAGCAGACAAACAAGCCTTCCTGATTCCTGGCTACCCTGCATACTGTACAACTCAAAAATGCCTTGAGATCATCCTCATTAATGCCAAGTTGTATACTACACGGCCCAGCTTTGCTTCATCTTTTCTCCATAAATATGTATCAGACTTGCAGTACTGTTAAAGCAGTATCAGTAATTTGCCATTAATGCTTTCTGCTGGAAGAGGAGAGTTTCGGAAGACTTGAGATGCCAAATGTCACCTCCAGCTTCTCACTTCTCCCACTAGAAACAGATACCTTGACAGAATTAACCACATAAGAATTCTCGGTATAATGCTTTTCCAAAAGAAAACTCTTATTTTTATTTTTTTTTAAACCAGTAATAAACCACTATTTTCCTCATAATGCAGGCATTTATCTAAATGCAGATGATTAAATAGGTTAGGATCACCTCCTTGGCCTCAAAGAGTTAAAATACACCATTCACAGGGATGTGCCAATCTGGATACTACCAAGGACCCCATCCAGAGCTACTTTGGTTAATGGTTCCCTTGATACACATTCCACTGCTTTACCTCAAAATAATTTGGGTCCATCAGTGTGCCTACCTCCAGATCTTCAGCACTGTTAAATTATTATGAATTTTCACCAAAGAGACTTATGATTATTAAGATCACTGGTATCTGCCTCTCCTTTGTGGCCACAACTGCCACTGAGAATCTGTGCCATATGAGCTTACATCTAATCGAATAAATTCTTTCAGAGAATGCACGCTTCTTTCCAGAGTCTTCTCTCCCCTTGAAGAGCTGAAATTGCTCACCACCACTACCCCTAGGCTGAAAAGACCACAGTATGTGTTACCTCCACCCCATATAAAAACATCACTTTCATAAAATATCAAACATGAGAAAACAGAGCCATGTTTTCATGTTTCCATCAGCATTGCTGTACTAGCCACCACACTGCAGCCATCAGTAAAGTAATCACTCCCTTGTTACTTTCCAGATTACAACTAAACACTGCTATTAGATGGCTATCATTTAACTTAATCAGTCTGCTATAAACTAAAAGAATGAAGAATTTATGAAAATAATTTCCAATCACTTATTAATCTGGCAGTGAATAGCAAACCAATGCATCTTGTGGAGATTGACACCTGATGATCATTTACTTCCAGCCAATTACTATTTAATGAAGCACAAAACCACAATGATGAAACACACAAGGGTGATTGCAGAGTATGTTTTCTGTATCATATTACTGAATAATTAATGTTAAGATAGCTTACAATACAATTTCAGCACAGGGAAATAAAGGTAACTAGGACTTTCAATAACAAAGTGCCTGTATTATTGAATAGCATAATACTGACGGATTGGTTTTGTTCCACAGATCAGTGCTTAACCAGCGCTCCTCGTCCACCAGCAACTCACAAACAATGCTTCACTGGGAAGTTTTGGTTGTCAAGGGATGCATTGATATGTATGCTGACATTAGTTAGCACTTCGTGATATGAAATTAAACCCACACTAATTAACAGTATGTAGTTCAAAGTCCTCTTGAAGAGACACATTTCACAGAATTGTTAAGTCAATAAAAAAATACGATGTTTGCTTAAACCTTTTGCCAAATATTAATGGTGATTTCAACTTTCCTTTCAACTTCTAGCTCTTTTGGATTGCCAAAGATATCTATCTTTACAGCAAGAAAAAAAACAGTAGCTCCTATTAAGTCACAACAACGGTCCTTCACAACTACCTCTTCATTCCATTAGCCAAACTTCTGACAGCATCCACATACAAAGTTCTTAAAGCGAACCCAAAAAGTGAATAAAATGTCAGGTTTGATGTATTTAACAAGCAAAGCTGCATTTCTTTTTAAGTCAATTGACAGTAAACAGACTCGCCTGTCTATCTGTCTTTGTCTAACTTTTTCCAGCTGGATAAACCCAATTGCTATTAAAGTTGACAAAAGACAATGATATTATTAATGAAAGCAGCTACACGATGTTAGGCTTTTCATTACAGGCTCCTAGTGAGCTTCAATTAATTGCATGGCTGCTATGCCTAAAAAGGCTGCAGATGAAAAGAATGGGGGGGGGGGGGGAAGGGGAAATAGGTATTTTTAACTTTTTGCTTTGAGCAAGGTGTTCAATCCATCATTTTCCTCCCCGATTGTAAATAAAATACTGCTTCAAAAAATGCCTCTTAAGATTAACCATACGTCTTCTTCTCCTAAGCACAACCTATATTAAATTACACGCCTGTATTTGCCAACTATTTAGACAGCTTCAGATACAAAGAAGCTTTATATCCTGTCTTCAATGATAGTGTTTTTTGGTTAACAGATTTAATTTCATACAAAGCATTTCTGAATAGAATACAGAAATAACAATGGCATCACAAGCTGCTGTGCGCTTCGGGAACCTTTCTCCTGCCCTGCTGTTTCCAGGACGTTCGCCCTGATCACCCCTAGGCACTCCCCTCCACACAAACCTTCAGCTCAGCTGTTCGCAGAACCAGGCTGCGCAGCTTCAGCCAAACACCCGCTAGTACTCTCAAGGAATAGACCCCCTCCTGGTGGTTTTCCGACCACTTTCTCTTCATCTGATACCGCAAGTACCTCGTTAGCAGTAGAGATGCAAATGACAGCTGTGCTTGACTGAGCTGTTCATAACTAATAATTCACATTTTAAATCCTCCTTCTCACCCAGGAAGGCAGCATGGATATCTCCCAGTGAACGCCTTCCACACATTAAGCTTCAAGCTTCCTATAAACACATCAGCAATTCATAAACACATATAAATTGAATTAATTGTTGCATTTCATTAGAGACTCTTCATTACTGACACATCCAAACTCAGCTACATTTTAAAATGGCTAGCCTTCTACCCCAGCTTTGAGACTTACCAGCAGACACCTTAGGGAAACCACTGATTTACCCGACACAAGTGTGAGATTACTTTATAAGCAGTTTCTGACATCAAGTACCTTGCTCTCTTTCAGCATAAATGTAGGTAAAGACTCAGGAAATTAAAGTTATTTCTTGGGTCATGGACTCCATCTTTTGTAACAAGTGCTTCAGTTACCTTATCCCATTCCTATAAACATTAAATCCAATTGTCTCTTAATTAAAGCAGTGAAGCTTCAGTAGCTTCTAAGAGCTCTATTCCTTCCTTCACTTAACCTCACTTGTAGGTTTTTCTAATTCAGAAAACTTAGTGGAATTTTGCTTTTTCTCCTAGTATGATCTCATCTCTTATGATCTTGCTATGACTTCAGACCATCTTCTATCTTGTATTATTAGATGATTTTTATATTGGTATTGCCTTTACCTGAGTGTTTCAGGGCCTGAACAATTTATTGATAGAAAAACAGCTTCTGTCCCAAACAACTTGTGTGAGCAAGTCATTAACTCTCACTTCCTTTCTCTATAACTTTTAATATTCATCCCAATTTGAGAAGCTCTTTTACCCTTTGTACTGATTTTCATTATGGTCTTGCTGAAAAAAGGGTACATTACAAGCATCTTCAAAGGTAACACCCTTTTCTCTTTTGGGTTTCCTACTTCACTCATTCACTGTTCTCTCCACTCCATCCCTCATTTTCATTGACCTACCTATTTTTCTGACCAGGTAAGCAGTAGTAGTTCAGAGTTCTGTAAAACAATCCTTTTGCCATCATACACATTTATGCAGTAGTATTAATTACTGTACCTTGGGTAGTACTTAGCTAAGTTCATTTAGTTCTAGTTAGTGTTGAAAAAAGCAACCATCAATTAAACGTTTCAGCAGCTAATACTCAAACTGTCAACTGTCTCCACTAGCAGTCAACAGTGGTTAATCCTGCGTTAAGGAAAAAAGATTTCAGTCTGAAGCCTTCAAGAGTTCTTGAGAAAATATTTTTAAAATGCCTTAAAATACTTACTGCGTTAAAATATTTAAATCTTGAATGGAGTCTAGAAAAAGAAAGGCTGCTCTGCACACTCAGGTCAACAGTTTTCAGATTTTGATTTCACACCCTACTTCTAGAGACCCCCAGGAACACGCACACATGAATTCAGGGAAGTAACCTAACAGTGTCTCAGCTCCACATCCCTGAAAGTAATGCTCTCCTCCTCACTTAATGCTTGGGAAATCCCCCCTGAAAAGATACTACTGAGTGTTTTCATAACCTCACAGAAATCAGCAGGATTGTTCATCTCTTATTTTGATGAAGGGATATAAAACTGGAGAGAACTGTTTTGTTGGTTTCAGTTTGTTGGCTCATGGTTTTTTTCCCCAACTGCAACACCTTTCTAATTGTCTTTTGAATACATCATTTACGCCAGAAATCCTGCGCTGATCAGACAGGAAGCACAAAACTCAGGGCTAAGAGGTACCAAACAGGGACAGCTATATTCTAGTACTGATCTCATTATTCACTGCAAACAGAGCTGGAAATAACAAATACATTGACAAGTTCCAGAAGAGTGTTTCTGCACATACTACCCACCCAGTTCCCAAAGTCAGGATTCCTGGAATTTGCACTTTTAATCAAACAAACTTTTCATAAAAAAACAACAGTAAACTCTGTGTACACATGGCAAGCAGATAATGTTTAGGAGAAATGCCAAGACAAAAAAATATTATTTTTCATGTTTTTAAAAATTATTTTGAACTTGTGGTTCCATGACAATTTCCTCATTTGATTTCGCTATCTCAGGACTCCCCACTGAGCGGCAGTTATAATTTTGGACAGTTCTAGCCAACATACTTCTTTCTGAGCATCTTAAATTTGAGAGCAATGGCCAGCCATAATAACTGTTCCACTCCTTTTCCATTCAGCAAATAAAGTTGTATTCTCTCCTTTTCATAGGCCACTTTTTTGCATCAATGTCATCTATGAGGAATAAAGAAAAAAACTGTGCACTTCATTACCATGATGCAAAAGTGAAAAGGATGTAAGGTCTGGAGGGAGTGAACTCCACAGCTGTACAGTTCCTGCCCTTCCAGTATCGTTAGCTTCAGCTCACAATGAACCCAGCTGTTTCAGAGGGCAAAGATGAGGGCACCCACACACCTGCCATATTCTTGTACGAGAAAAGAGAAAAGAACTGAAATTTAGTATTGGAGAAAGAAACCCATACTAGAAATGTAATAAGTAATTGTTTCAATGAGCTTTTAATATTTACTAATATTAAATACTACAATATTTACACTTCCTGATCACAAACCAATTTATATTGGATATACTACAGTACATCCAACAAGGTGCATAACTATCAGAATTTTATTTTTGTACTCAATAAGTGATGTAATATAAAACTTCAAATAATCTGTAGACAGTACAGTTTCCAGTCTCCTCACTGGAAGTGACTTTGATATGTCAGAGCTCATTTTTAAGTCCTTCTATATGCATTTTGTAAAGAAGGAGCCTCTGCAACCTGATCTAACTTTAAAATTAGATCTTCTAGTTCAGTTTGGACTGGAAAACCTCTTACTGTCCTTTGTAGCCTAAATTATTTTGTGATTCAATAACACCATCCTGGCCACAACAGAGAGCCTTCTGATAGCAATAATCATGTCTGCTACATAAACTGGATGAAATGGAAGATTATAAACATTGTTATTTTCTCACACAGGTAAGCATTACTAATTTTATTGCATGTACATCTGTTCTTTATTATTTCTCTGTGCTTTCTTTAAGCAGGCTATCTACTTAATGAACTAAAAACAACTTTAAAAAGCACCTTGAAATAAAATATTTCATTCCAGAAAGTGAGAAAAATAAAATCTTTCCAAGCCACAGCCTGCAGGTATTACAACTTAAAATTCAGACACAAATTCAATGATAAACTTTACTCTTTTTGCAACAAAGCTGTAATATATAGAATGCTTAAATAGGGTATCACATATGGTCCTCGAATTTTATTATAGGTTTCGGAAATATAAATTTTATATATTTGTATGAAGAAGTGCTAGACACTAAATAAGAGATGGATACTCTCTCCTTACAGATGCGCTGGAGTACTTCCAAAAAGCCTCCAAAAAAGAAATGTCCTGCAATGAATCTACACACACTACAAGGTAAATCTGGCCAGCGTTCCTATCCGTGTTACCTAGGCATCGATGAACACAGAGCTTAGACTTGTTTCTGCCCATCCACTCCTTCAGAGACCAGGATCTATGTCTCATGCAGGCTCCTCACACTTGCAAGAACCAGTTTCTTAAAGGGTAACAAGAACAGGGAGTGCAGGAACACAGAAGACACCTCTCACACTCACTACAATTAAGTCCTGCTCTATTTGTGAGGCCACTGCCTGTCCGTAAGCAAAACAAGGATAACACACACGCTACTGCTGCTGCTTCTTGCTGTGTTCAGCTCATTACCGGTCCCCCTGAATTTCAGTCATTTAAATTTACTGGGTTTTCCCACACAAATGGAAATCAGTGAGGCTCTCATACACACACTGTTCAGCCATATAACTTCTATTACTAATACTCCTTGAATAATAAAAGTACTTTTGATAATAAGCTTTGCGACAAGCAATTCTGTATGCTTAACTGTTCAAATGAAATACCGGAAAAAATAGAAAGCATTACCACAATGTCATCTTTTCGCACTTCTGAATTTTATTATATAAAGTCTTCATGAATGTTGGATGAGGACAGCACACCTCTGAAAAAATAACATTAAAAGCTTTCAAACTGTCCAAATAGTGCAGTTAATAAATGTTAGCATAGGTCTACATTTTGATAGGTTACATTCAATTTCCTGTTAAACAAGCATTATATTACTATGAGGAAGCCATCCTTTTGATAATAAGTAGCGGAAGACACATAAATGGTCTATTAAAGGATAAAAAGAGGAAATGAAATAACTGAAGGTCTTTTAAATCACTTGTGTGCCATTTTGATGCATTCAATGTGGTACTTATTTTAAACTCTTTATTTCATAAAGTACACGAAGTTCATGATTTAAAACAAATTTCCTAAGAGACTGATTTGCTCCTTTTCTTCTGACCCATTTAATGATCAAAAGCAGCAAAATCCATGGGATCATAAAAGGACTTGGTACCTGAAAGTTGCTACCTTTGCATAGCCTTTACATTAAATGACTTCATTAGTGAAATTTCTATTCACAATCACAAATACACTTTGCTTAACAGTTTAACAATTGCAGGATTGAATGAATGGATTTTTAAGTTGGCAGTTACTAAAAATACTAAGTGATCCCCAAGGTCTATAACATGACTGAATACTGATTTACTAAAAAAGTACTCATTAAGAAATATAATATATTCTATAGGCGATTTGCTAATCTGCTTACAATTGCACACATATGCAGGTATAAGTTTGCCAAAAATCAGTCTTTTAATCTTGCTTTGTGGAGTTTCATTTTCAGAAAAGACAGCAATAAGCACATCTTTCCTGCCAATACAGCACTTCAGCCAATGATTAGGGGAAATCAAACTTATGCAAGGATACTTAAAAAAATAATTTATTGAGTTGTAAAGAACATTTTACTTAGACTGTGATTTCATTATTTCAGATTTAATGAAATTATAATCAGAACACCATCCTTTTCAGAGGTGGCCACATTACTCTCTAACAATAAAACTTCTGCAATTAACCCTCCATAAAACTTTGAAATATACTTCTAAAGAAAATGAAGATACTCTATTATTTGATCCAGTTACTAAAACAGTTACTTAAGAGAGACTCTGAAAAGGTGCTGAGACTCATAGGAACCTATTCAGACGCAAATCTAAGGGGAACCTATAGAAGTAGCCTTTAAGTTTACTTCTCATGTTTCAGTCACACATTTGGAAACATGTTGGTCTTTTGAGTATAACATAGCTCCACCTTGGTGTCGCAGCATTAAGCTTTTGTACGCCATTCAGGAGAAAAACCCCACAAAAGTAACAAATAGAACATACATAAATGTCTGTCGGGAGAGAGAGATGCAAATACAGCTCCAGGAAGCACAGCGAGGAAACACCTCAGCCTTTGACCCAGCAAAGAATTATGATTATTGAATTCCTCAATAGCATGTTCTATTTTTTTAATACCCACAAACTCATATAAGCTGTGTGAGTTATTATTGCCATATATCACTAAAATTCCTCTATTTCCATCAGGTTTTCCTTAATTGTTTTTGGAGCCCAAAATATCACTTGTAAAAAGAACAACATCATTTCACAACGCATACCTTTACGCTCTCAGAATTTTCCATGGATCTTAGATTAATTCACCTTACTTTCCTATAGAAAATCTGGGGTTTTTTTAAGAAATATTGAAGCTAGAGGTTACAAAACAGGAGAAAATACTGAATCCTGAAATGTACATTAAACTGATTTTCCGACCAATAGATCAAAGACTAATGGTAAATCTGTGCCAATGGTGAAAACAGAATTCTGACTTGCACTTGCTTTCTTAAAGCTAAAACATTATGTATGAGAGTTCGCTGCCTTTTTATTGTTTGCCCTTCACTACTATAATATGATGGTTACAAAATATCCAGTGCTGACTTGTTAATAACTACAGACTACTAATAGCTATAAATTGGCTACATAAATGTAAATCTATCTCATTTTCATGATTTTTAAAAAATTTGAAACACTGAAAGTGTTCCTATAATTTAAATAAAATATCTTCTGCCACAGCAGGAAGATTTATAATAGATGTGACTAATACAAGCCAAATGCACAACCCTAGTATTTGTTTTAATGTTAGAATTATTTCAGGAGTGTGTCATTGTTTATACCTTTGTGTATATATATAACGTATATAATCTTGAGCCTCTGCATATACCGAAATCTTACTATTTAGCTGAAAATATGACAGACATGGATTTAAACAAAATTTAAACAAAAAAATACACATCAAAGCAAAGACCGATTATCTTCTTGGTATTGACCAAAGTGACATTTTTCAGCTCATTAAGCCACAGTCTGCCAAATTAAACCTGTAAGTCATGGTCACTATCAACACCTGTTATTCAACTACAGCACTTCTCAGCCTTTATAGCACTTTTTATTCTCAACCTGTGCAAGGGCTAATAGGAAATAATTTAATATTACAATTTAAAAGGAAGTAAAAAGAGCAAATATTTTAAAAGTTACTCTGCTCTAATGATGGGAAACTGTACAAGCACTGAAAACTACCAAGCTTCTAAACTGAAAGAATTGATTCTGACAACTGGGTAACAGTAACAGCATGTTAAAAACGTTTGCTTCTGGACGTGCCAGAAAAATCAAAAGCTCCCCTAAATTATGGCAAAAAAAGTGTTTCTTGTATGAACCTAATTATTTCTGCCTGCCTTGCATTATATCTCCTGCTACCCTTGGACTTGGACTCCAGATTTTGAAGGTGAAAAAATACTCTGGAAATGTGTTATGAACAAGAAAATTTTGCCAGCACTAATAGATATAATAAATAAAAAAAAAGGGGGGGGGGAGGGGAGGAATGCTGCTAGAAGTTAAATTATAGGATCAGTATATAAGCCTTTTTTTAAGCATTAAAGTATTATACATTCACCTGCTCCTCCATCAGCATTTAGAGCCGACCATTAAAGAATTCTGATTTTGCAAGCCAACCTGTAAGCAGGCACTGCATGTCCTGCACTTCTACGGGTGCAGACTTTGCTGTGCCATGTACATTGGTTATAGCAGTACACGAACTGTACTTTGAAATCAATTATCTCACCTGCTAGAATTTGCTTATCAGATGGAATGGCAATGAAAAGAAAGAAAGGAATTAGCCTGGTTGAATAGAAACAAGAAGAAAATAGAAAATGTGATAATACCATTTCAGAATTCAATTCGTATGTGGTCATTCCACCCAGAAAAGATGATCTACAGAAAAGAGGATATAGTAGATACTGATGGCATTTAAAGCAGGACAAAGATACAATTTTTAAATGATAACTGTTTGTAGGGTAGTCTATCACCAACGACAGCACAAAGTAACAGACCTAGAGATTTGAAATGAGCTTTGCCATATCAGAAACTTAGCTCCTTGGCCCCATTTTTAAGAATAAAACGCACTGGTGATGCAGAAACAAAAAAAAAAAATAAGATGCAGCTATACTACTGTAAAGAAAAAAAAGAAGTCTTTGACCCTAATTTCTAAGGAGAAACTCTCCTCTATATTCCCGTTTTTCTTCAGTGAGAAAGCAATGAAATCCCCACGGAGAATAATAACCAATGAAAATGATTTTTAACAGTAAAGTTTTAGAACACAATTTACATAAAACAGCTTTTGAAACTGCAGGAGTAGATCTGTGCAATGATAACAGAGCTACAAGCAGTGCTATTGTTACAGCAACTGTTAGTCTAACAAAAGAAGAAGCCATCTCAGCCCAGTCATGCTGTATTTTTACTCCTCAAGGACAGAAAGAGCAAGAGCAGACAGATACCTGCTGTCGTCTGTGTCTACATACATGCCCTTACTGCTCTCCCTGGCCAGAGGCAGCACCCGGGGGGCTGCACAGGTCCCCAGGCATCACGCGGGGCTGTCCCACCCTCAGTCCACTTGGTTTTGCACCAGGCAGGAGATGGAAATGGTGCTTTAAACTATTATCTATTACCCCAGAAATCCTCACATTTCTGGATTTTGGCTGCAGTTGCCATTCACAGATCAAACTCCTCCAAGATAGGTGCGTTGAGTTTGTCCAGCTATAACATTTACCATTGCCATGAAGGCATCATTGTACTACACGATCCAGTATGCCACCTGGTTTTGTTGCACACATCATCATTCAGAAGCTGCACAAAAATAATTAAAGATTCTAATTGATTTTGTGTCAATAGAGAACCGCCTAAATGTTTTGTACTGAGTTAAGGTCATTATCATTTTGTCAAGAATTACTCTGAAGAATGGTAATTTGCTCATAATCACCACACACACAGAGTTATGAAATTCAATTCAGTGTACTGGCATGCTCAACACAGAGTTGAATACTCATCACACAATTATTTTTTTCTTTTAAACAAGTGTTCTCTGATCATACAAG
Source organism: Falco punctatus (assembly GCF_963210335.1). Taxonomy (NCBI): domain Eukaryota; kingdom Metazoa; phylum Chordata; class Aves; order Falconiformes; family Falconidae; genus Falco; species Falco punctatus. The sequence goes on from NC_137588.1 coordinate 9,798,390, forward strand.
CCTTTACTTAAAATTAGTTGTATCAGGTCATACTATCAACCTCACCACAGCAGAAACAGCCAGTATATTTCAAACCGTGACCAGCAAGCCTATTTCAGTGAACTGACCAACAATATTGGTTGAAATCCTGCCAGATTATATCAACCTACCTTTCTTCCTACAAGAAGTTAGTGCCAACCTCAACCATGCTGCTGAAAATCTCAGTTCACACATTTAAATAAGAAGAGAGACTTACAGCAGTTATATTAACTAAAAATTCTGATGGATTGTTACTGATATAGCATTGTACTTTGCAAAAATACAGACCATGGATACCCTACAGAGGTAGTACAGAAGTTCCAACTACGAAACAACTGGTTTTTCTTCAGCATACAGTGGAGCATTGTCAGACTTCACTCATCACTGGACAAAACCTTTATCACAAATGTGTCCAGAGCTGACAAGGAGTCTTTCTGTATAGAAGTGCGCACACACACCCCCCTCATGCAAGAGACAAGACCTCATGCATCATTCACAAGAAATAACAGAGGAGGTGAAGTGGGTGAAGATGTGTTGGGCTAAATACATAAAGCTCATCTCTATAGACAGGACAGACAATTTTGCATTTAGCACTCTAGTCATCTCCTGTGTGGACTGTCAATGTAAAGACATTGAAATGACAAAGACTATGTCATTTCATTTATCCAGAAATAAAATACATACCTGTCCCCTGCAGCCATTAACAGCAGCATCATTATGAGCAAACTAATAGGCTTGGGTAGACTAGTCCCAGGGCTTTGTAGAAAAAATACAATGAAAGGAAGGAGGGCAGTTGTTATGCAGAATTTGTCACTAGCAGTCTGTGCTGCATTTTTGCCAGGAAGAAGCTGTCCACAAACTGCTGGAGCAATGCTACTAGACTGTAGTTTGCATACTCTCTAAATGCAGTACTAACAGCAACATTTGGTGGATCTAGAAGACGTAGTATTTTAGAGCTGATTTCCAGCTGAGCACGTCCCTAATTTTCTCATGACTATGCTGAAGTGATATAAACACGTTAAGAAACAGTTACTTATACTATCTCTTAAATATAAACTTCAGTAAAACTTCACTTCAGTAAAATTAGAGAACACACAAGATCTATCACCACCTGATTCATGCACTATGACAAAAATCCAATAACACAATGACTCAGGGCTTCTGCAAACCAGGTCTCAATCTAAAATACCAATAGCCCAAAGACAAAAATATCAAATTGCTGAATATTGCACCTAATTCTTGCAATATTTGAACCATCTTGACAACGACAACAAAAAGACCACTATAACAAAAGCGTACTCAGAGTAAACTACCCAATGCTACTTTAGGTCTCCGGGAGCAACCCTATGAGTCTACACGCAAAACTTCTGACAATGTTTTAACTTATACACATAAGCATGAAAGAAACAAAATACTAAGACTTAAAACTAAACATTGCAGCAACGTGGTCTACAGTGACTATTAAATTGTGACTCAATAGAAAAAAAATTACTCTTGACAGAAAGCTTCTAATACATTTGGCCTTCACACTGGGCAAGAAAGCTACATTCCTTAAGTATGTTCTTCACGCTTCCTGACGAAACCTACTGTTTCAAGATGACACTCCACTCCTTGGAGTAATTTTGCAGGTACTCAGGCTTTTCAACTATAAAGCTGGACAAGCGTAACATCAGCTCAGCAAAACTACCATTCACTTTCACAACAAAAATAAATTCCCTAGCTGGTGTCCAGAACGTGAGCTCATCATCACCAGTGAATCCCAAGTTAACTCAGCCTGCACTGGAGACACATACACATCTTGCCTCACTGGCTCTCATCTGTAAAGAAGCAACTGAAAAAAAAGTTCAGTTTGAAATAAAATTGTTGAAACCTTGTGAATCATGATGTCCAGTGGTTTGCTTAATCCTGAAGAGTGGAAGAATTGAAGTGATAATTGAAAAACTACTTTAAGTCAACCATTTAAGTAATATTAAAGTGCAAATACACATTTTAACATATTTAGTAAGGATCATTTTTCAAAAGCTCACCTTTAGTCTTGAAGGAGTATTTGTATACAATGCCAAGATTCCTAAGTGCCTTTGTGTCTGTAAATTTTATCAGCTGGTCTATATAATTCTAACACCTGCCTAACATTTAAAGCTAACTCAACTGAATCCTACAGATACAAAAACAGTGACACTGAAAATTTCAGTATCTGATAGATTAGTCTGAACAGCTTTATTATTTTAAATGAAAAAACAAAGAGGCTGCCTTAAAAATCCACAGAAAGCAACCATAAATGTAGATATATCAAAAAACCCACAAAACCCCCAAAAAACTTCATAGCCAGAATTCTGAACATCAGCAGTCATACAAAAAGTGAATGGTAAAAGGAAAGATGAAACCTTATTCCCCCATATCCTCAGAAAATCACATTTCAATCTGAGAACAAAATCAGCTTAAAGATGTTTTGTTAACCAGTCATCTCCCAGCTTCATATCCTACAGCATATACCTGATTTTGCCACCTTTATTCCCCTGAGGTCTTGAAATGCTTCAGATACCAGAACTGGGTCTGGAACAAGAACCGTGACTTTTATAGAGTTATTACCAACTAATATGCCCATTTCTAAAGAATGTTCATGTTCTCTTCCTTCTTTAATTGGTGTCTTTTTCGGTCACAACATTTAATCTCTGGCACTTCAGAGTCATTGTACATGGTTTTATCATCCGCTGTTAAGTAATTACATTCCATGCACTTTCCACAATTTGGATTGTTCAAACCCAGAAATTTCATCTTTTATGTGACCTTAGCAGATGTGGTTTGGTGATTATTCCCTTAAATCATTGAATATAAAGCACACAGGCTCATTTTCATCATTCATCTTTGCAGTAGCTGAAGTTGCAGTCCACTCTTTTAATCCCACAAAAGGCTTTTTAAATGGCTTTCATATACAAAGTCCATGGCACCAAACATATAACAGAAGATTCATGGAAGAAACTGGACTATAGTACTGCAATAGACTTTCCCTGTCACACATAAGGTCGTTAGCCTGCTCCTCTAGTTGTCAGTGTCATGGTGGGGAAGCCCTGCAGTGGTGACAGCTCTAGAAGGTGTTTCATGACACATGTCTCAGTTTTAGCATACAAACTTTTCTTCCCTACCTCATTGCTACCAGAAGACTGCTGCATGGCTAACAGCTTGAAGAATGGATTAGCTTTGGCTTGGTTTTCTTTTCTCTTTTTTCTTTTGTTCACAACAAAATCAAGTAGTTCAAATTCTCTAAAGGTAGATGAAAATAATTACACTTAGCAGCTGAAAAAGGACACCAAGATAATTCAATTCATAACACACAATATTAGTGGCATAGATACTACATTTATGTAATAGCACCATGACACGTACTAAAACCATCAAATATGTCTTTGTAAGTTTCAACATATAGTGTTGCTGCAGTTTTTACTTACTTAAATTTTACTTGCATAAAATTTAAAAGATGTTATGTGATGTGCAGGTATGGAAAGGAAACCACATCACTTTCATAAGTGATTGCACATAAATCCAAAACTATTTCAGCTCTTATGAGATACAAAATGCAAGCTTAAGAAAATTCTAGTTAGACTCCCTGAAGTAAATGGAAATTAGATTAGTTGAACATGCAACAAATAGTATGGCACTGAAACATGCAGAGTTTCTCATTCCTTGTTTGCATGTTTATAGCTGAAATGATGTCAGGTTTGAAGAAGGCATCCAAGATACATACTATAGATTTTTAGTCTGCAGCTTCAAATACTTCTTGATCCTAGACAAGAGACAATAAAGGGAACCATATAAAAAATTATTTTCAAAGTCTCAAAACTAAACTTCTGTGAGCTGTTATTGGACTTGACTGTTATAGCAACACAATTTTTATGTAGCACAGAAATATCTGATTTTTTAAAAACTACCCTGAGTGGGCCAACCTGGCATGTTCCCCCCAAAATCCAAAAAGCCAACATGACATGCTTTTCATCAAAATACACCAACGGAAACACACACAAGTACAGGGCTGAAACTGTTTAAGTTCTTCAAGGTAGGTCACCTTTTACTTGCTGAATTTTAGTAAATAATTTCCTTTATTTTAAAGTCTACAACCAAAAGAAAGCTCGTGAAAATTCCAGTATTTGAAAAATAAAGATAATATAATTGAAATATTTTAGTAAGAATACGGCACATAGGAAAACAAAAGCATTTTCCAGGAGCAAAAGAATTTACAAAGCCCCATTCCCTACAAACACCCATTTTATCACTGACTGAAAACTGGCTCTACTTCCTACCAAATGCTCTCTACATTAATAAAAATCTCTTAATCATACTGATTCTTTAGCATCAATAAATGCGGGATCATAGAGCAAGCTCTCCCTATTTATGCACTTTGATTTCTCTTTTTTCTCTAATCTCATTTTTATGTGGCCACTGGTTTCTGAAGCGAGTACAGTAACAGTCACACATACATACTCTCCCAATTTCTTTCCTCCTCTGCTTGCTTATTCTTACAAATTCTTGCTAAGAAGAGAAATTAAGCCCTAATTTAATTGTAAAAAAAATCTTCTAATGACAGCTCATTAATCCCAGAAACTTAACATCTGAACAAATATATTATGTTATGTGAGTACACTGCTATACTATTGAACAGTGACATTTGAGCAGATGCGAGAGATGATCCATCCAACAGTCTGTCCATGGTCCCAACCCTGGTGCAGCAGAAGACACCGCTGCAGAAACTCACAACGTTTGCTTCTGAGCAGCTGTAGACCGCCTTGCTTCTGCCCTTTTGTGGCTCTGAGTTGCTTGCCTTTGCAGAGAAGTACAGCTCAGAGTCGCACGGTACGGCACTCACCACACCTCGTTTCAAAGCAGCAGATGTCTCCAGAGGCTACTTCATGCTGTCCTGTGCTGGCCTAGAAAGCTGGTTTGGACCCAGTGCCTCACGGAAGTGAGGAATGATAACCCTGGTTACTGGGTATCCAGTACTGAAATATTCTTGTCCAAACCAAGATTTTGTCCTAGGTGCAGATTTGGCATTAAGGTATTAATTACTTCGCTGTCAGCATTACAGTTGCAGACAGTAACTAACTGAAAGTAAGGTCATGCTGCAGAGCAGTGGAAAATCTTCTAATCAAGCTCCATTCCCTGAGAATAAGAGAAACACAGGACCCCACACTTCAGCAATAAGAGTATTGTGAATAAATCCAGGACTGTGACTTGACTTTAATGCAATTACTTGTTAATTTAATATCCCTGAATCATTATTGCTCTGGGGCTTTTGCCTGTAACTCCATTAATTCTTCTCATTTTATTCAACTTGTAGCGTACTGAACTATACTGTGCTAATGGAGAAGTTGCAATTATTTATTTTGTGCATTTCCTGCTGACTGAGGTTATTGCACCATGCAAGAAATGTCAGTGTGTTAGAATAAAATACTGATAATGGCATGACATAAAGTAAGAAGAGACTGCAGTTCCATCATTTGTCATTGAGTTTTTGCCTTTTGGGTAAGCAGAAAGACATTAAGTTGTTAAGTAAAAGCATGGCATTACTGAAAGCCTGTCTTCAATTTTCAACAAGAATTAGATGATTTTTTCATTCGTGAAGTATTCCAAATTCCATTTAATTTACTTAACTATAAAATGCATACAGTCAAATCCTTACTGTTTAAGCCAGCAAATTGAAACAATTATAAACATGTTCAAAAACTTTCATGCGTGGAGATTTATAAGAGAAATTTAGTGAATTCTCTGTAAAAACCCAAATTATACTGTATTATTTTGTACTGCTAGGTTATTTAACCAGCAGTAATATAAAGAATAATTAATGAAGGAAAGGTCACACTGCCAAGTTCTACAGGACCTTTATCCAAGTCCTGTAAAATCAGGGCCTTTCAATGAAAACAGATTTAAAAACAAATACATTAAAAAAAAAAGTTAAAAGTGAAATAAATTTTCACATATCCACTTAACAGCATATGGCAATTTGTCACACTACGACATTTTATTCAAGCCAAATGAAGGTAACACTGCTACAATACAGTCATGGGACTGGGTTGCTTTGTGAGAAGTCACAGGGTTAACAGTGTACCACTGTTCTGGCAATTTACTTCAAACTGTAATTAAACTGACTTCTGTAGTGCTAAGGAAAACTACTGTGGTTTATATTCAATGGCCTTTATGAAATATATCAGTACAGTAACATAACCTTACAAAATTCAAAAGCCTCCAACCTATAAAACATAGGAAAACCCTAAAACAAACAAAAATCCCCCAAACATTACAGAGATTAAAACATGAATTCGTAAGAAAGTAAAAAATGTTTATCCTTTGGGGGCAGGGGGAGAAGACATACATAAAACTTTCAAAGGAATCAATAGCACACAAAAAAACACAAAAGCCAAAAGATGTGTCATCAAAACATGAAAGAATTTTTACTGGAAAACACAGGTTTGGATTTCATGGACAGTAGAGTCCCTAGCTAAAGTGAATTGCTGACAGAAATGCTGTCTGGTTCTACAATCATAAATTCAAAATTATAGTAACAGATTTAAAAAGCAAATAGGACAAAAAAAAACTTCCCTTGGTTTTGAATTGCTCTCCACAGCAGCTTCCTTTTATTGACTATTTTTTTTTTTTGAATTTATTTTTTTTTACTAGAGGAATGGATCCTTGTATTCAGTGACATATTCAGTCACACAAAATAAGACTGAAACCAACTAAAGGCAAAAAACAAGCCGATTCCATGAAATTTATTGTAAGAATCACAGACACTAAGTTTGCTTACTGCAAATAATCTCTAGTATGTAAAGAGTTTCAAGATTATAAGTAGAAGAACAATGGATTTAAGACTGCATATTCCCTACTCATGCTGATGAATGAAAGAACAAACTACTCTGCTTCTTAAAGCCACTGTCACCATTTCAAAAGCAACAGGCATCCTTCATCTGCAAAAGCAAGTCTCCAGATACAAGACTTTGGAGGGGTTTCATTTTGATGAATGAAATTAAGCAGAACTTTCATACTAAGGAGTATTTATCAAAGCCTTTATCAAACGTTCTTCCCCTCCAAACACCCCCATTACACAGGCAAGATACTCCTTGCAGAAAATTTGTATAACTCTTCAGAAAGCAAAAAACTAAAGTCTATATAGGCTAAACTATCTTGTTAACAGATATTTTATCATGTGAGTTTTGTAAGCTTTTCCATTTTCTCAGGATAAGAAGCTGAGCTTTCTCAACTCCTACACCTTTTGTGCCATTTAATTCACAGAGGTTCCTAAATGCCTTGAACATCCATTTTTTGTAATGAGAAAGCTTTTATCATCCAATCACTTTCCACTAACACTATTCTATTACTTTCAAATGCAATAAGTAGTATAAAACACTCTGTGAGGCTCACAACAGCGTGGAATGAGAACTGTAATAAAGCTGGTACCTCTTGACCCAGAAGAAAGTCCTCTCTGATTGTGCCTTTCACTCAGGATAAGGGCTGTCAGTCAGTCTGCTCCGCAAAAGACCAAATCACTCAGGAAGCAGAAGGTATTTAAGCCTTGCAAAAGGTTTGGGAACGTGAATTTCATGGCAAATTAACATCTTAAACCAAGCTTAAAACTGGGTTCATTATTTTGAAATCCTTCACTCCGCTGAAAGGTTCTGCTGATGGGTCACAAAATCAAAGTTAACACAAAAATTAAATTCTAAATTTTGTGATAAAAGTTAAACCATAGCTCTAATCTAAAAGAGTATGAAAGTTAATGACAGCACCTGAGAAAAGAGCCTCATCTGCCTTCATTTCTGTAAATGTAGCACAGCTCAGCAAAGGTCTATCTTTTATCTAGAAAAGATAGCTTTCAAACTGGTAAGCAGCCATCAATGTGTGCTACAAAGTATACAAATTAAAAAATAAAATAAAATCAAAGGCAGAAAGGACAGCAAAGAGGATCTCCCAGTGCAAAATTAATGCTGAGGTGCTCAAAACCCCCACAAACCCAGCTCTTTTCTAATATGGTGCTTATACTTCTTACAGCCACATGTATCAGTGCTCCTTGTTCCTCCCTGCAGAACAGCACAACACTGTCTCGGAACCGTCCTGACCCCAACAAGAGAGTGGAAAGCAAGTGGTCACAAAGGAAGGACATGTAAATGGAACTATTCAAGTTTCCTGAGTTTATCCGTTTAACTGTAGCTTCCCCCAAACAGGGCAGAACCACCAAAAAATCCCCAAACCAACAAAACAAGGGGCCATAGCAGGAGTCACAAAGAGGTTTTACACAACAGAAAAATCATCAGCAGCTAGAAAGGCAAAAAGAGGAGGGATTAGTGTCTTTATCAAACTTCCTTTTAAATTAGACTAGAATAAATTGAAGTGCTTGACATGTATTCCATAGGAAAACGTGAGTCATCAAAAATGAAAAACAAACCCTCTTTGCAAATTAACACACCGCAAGATTCAGCTAGAAACTTCAAAATGATACACAAAGTAGAAGACCAGAAGAGTTGATGTATAAGACATGACAATAAAGAGCAAAAGTAAAGGATATAAACTCTTGAAAGAGGCTTCTAAGCATTGTTCAGGTATTCTCTGTATATCAAAACCCCTGACATTACACAACGGTACACAGTTTCTCCAAAGACAACAGTGATGACCGATTGGAAGTGATGAGAGTACAGAACAAGGCAGGATTACAGTAATGTGGATGAATTTAAAGATCACATCAACAATTCACAGTCTATTTAACAGTAAATTAAGGCTTGGAAGACTTAGTTTATGACTGGTAAAGAATATTGATTCATGCCATGGTTCAAAGTGGTAATCTTCCTGCAAAGATGCTGATTCGACACTGAGGTTGAAGAAGCCTAGACCACTAAACTTCCTAAAAGCGAGGGGGGGAAACACAACAGCTCTCCCAAGTTAGCACAGGCCCAGTTTATTGTTCAAGCTGCCTCCAGTGTCACTCCATCTGTCAGCCTGCTCAAGACTAGTTTAGATTCATTCCCCGTATCTAAGTTATGAAGACTCTCAGATGTATAGATGGGAGGGAAGATAACCCTCCAAGAGATGTATGGAGCGCTTCTCTTCTTGGTTGAGTTGTTCCGCTTAGGCTTCATTTTGAAATGTTTCCCTCCTACTTTGTTTTTTCTAAATCTTAATGTTATCTAAAAATTCTTTAATTTATATATTTTGCGTAGATAGGGAAAATAAAATGAATATAAATGGGTGGTTTATCTTTACCATGCCTCTTGTGAATTTCTGTCCTTCTTCCACCAAAGATAATGTTTAATCTAGTAAACTTTGGCATAATTTAAAATAGCACTAGTCTCAAAAGTCTTGCAGATCTCCAGCATTTGGAATGTTATTCTTCAGGGAACCCATTAATCTTCACAAAAAGGTCTCAAAGGGCTGTATTAATTTACAGATTCAAGTAATCTACAAAAACTGAAATACTGCCAAACCGCTCTGCATGTACTCCCAGCTCATTAAAAATACCAAAATCTTCAGTTTAACATTAAATAATTCCCACAGGACTTTCACAAAAGCTTACACAAGTACGGTATTTAAATATAGTTTTAAATGCTAGCGAAATTTACTATGATTTATTATCACATTTACACATAATAAGCCTTTCAGAGCTACGGTTCTAACATAAGTCATAGCTGCTGGGATGTGATAACATGCTTCCTTGGTATGTCCCTCCCACATGGATTTTGTGCTCCCACTGCCCCCTGCTTTTTATAGAGCATTTTGTTCCATCTGTCCCAAAGAAAAGGATTGAAAAAGAAATGGCAAAAATGTAGAACAAAGGTTGTTCCTCCCAAACTTGGGCTTTGGTAGATACCAAAGCCACCCCTTGTACTCCAGTGAAGCTTTGCTTTCGATTAGTAATACTGAAGTCACAGCATATGTTATTAAACTTGAAAATATCTGGAAAATGACAAAACAGAAAAACCTCAAAGTCCTTTTCTTTTATTACTTCTCCCAGCACAACCTTTACCAACCAACGGCCACAGTTACTTGTTTAGCTATGTCAAATTTCACAAATATACTTGAAAAGGTCCCGGTTACCTTACTGGGGGTTATCAGGTCAATCTGACTGTATTTTTATTCATCACCAAAAAAAAAAGATATATAGTAGGTACTTACACTTTCCGGGGCAGGGGGAAGGATAAAAATTCAAGCTTCCCTCATCAATCCAACCACAAAAAACATTCCTAGATTACTACAGAAACAGACTCAGCCTTACACCACCATCGATAGGAAGTCTAAAGAAGATTAAGAGCTCAAGAATTTATACTAAAATATGACAGGAGCCAATCTTAATGAGATGAGGAAGCAGACAAGGCCCAGTAGGGTATCATTTAAACATTAAAACAGGTTGAGAGGGATGCCCACCGATTAAAAATTATTTTAAAATACCTAGCACCTACTGTTTAATTCAGATAGCTCTTGAGAACTCTTATCAAAAGAATGCATGCACTCAGAAAATTTCAATTCCAAGTTATGCCACCATAGACCTGACTTCATTCTATTCAAACTATACAATCTGCTGTATTTTCTTTTGTCTTCTCCTTCCCCCTCCTTCCCCACAGACCCACGAGCATGGCTGTGCACAACCCAGTTCCACCAGTGCCCCAAGTTTCCAACTGCAAGGCCACCGACTCTAACATAATTACAAAATTCAGGCATTAAACTAAGCAGGTTTTCTTTACAATCTGTTAAAGATAAAACATGTCTTCCTTTTAATAATACAAAAAAAGACACCACACAAAAAAATACCTCCCAAAACCCAGAACACTTAAAAACATTCTTGATTCCCATTATCTCTTGCTTTTCTACTTCTTGGACTATCTTGACTTTACTCTCTTAGGAGAACCTACTTATAGTACCTCATTGTCTGCATTTGAATAAAAGGTCTTTGGGTTGGTCCTTTCCACAAATACACACTTAAATTCATATAATGGAGTTATAAATAACTATAATACTGCAGGCTGGCACAGATATTCACATGAAAAGCACATTCAAGTACTCTACCATACAGTAAGTTTAAAGCGTACACAGTATCACGTGTGTTGAAATGCATCATTACGTCAGGATATGACATACATATTCCACTGTAAGGTACATAATACTTTAAATACCTGAAACATACACTGCAGCATTTTGCTTCATATAACAACGTGCAACACAAAATGGAGTTGAAGGACATTTCAGTGTCAAAGGTACGAATTATCATCTAAGCAATGTAAACCTGTATGTTCTTATATCACTAGTGAGCAAGTTAGTCCCCACAAACTGCTAAAGCAAACATTACTGCTTCGTTTCCTGAGGCACGCGAAGTCCCACGCATGTTTAACTGCTTGCCAGTACATCAGAATACAGTGTTCAAACAACACATTTTTTTCCTACTTTTTTCCCTGCCTATTCAGAAACCCAAGAATGTTATTTTTAGACAGAAAACTCACTGATCTCAGCGGCCATCAATCTTTCATCATTTACTGTTGTCTTGTTTGCCCTTCCCCTGCCACTGTCTGTCTTCTGAGAGGTAAATGATCCATTTAAACACTGTTCAAAGCCCAGAAAAAGTTTCCTTGCCTTCCTTACTGCCTCTGAAACCAGCAGTAACGCTGGCTAATAGTGTACTTTGGACTAATTAAAGGACGCTACATAATGTAGTTTGAAAAAACTATATGCAACTGCACCAGAAATATTTCCGATTGGGTGAAATAAAAAGTGCTACTCATTTTCTAGCTGATGGTATCTCTGCTTTTAAAAGCAGCTACATAAATATGCACATATTTTACTAAGAGACATTTTTATAAGGAAGGGTACATTAAAATAACAGGGAAAGCACTACAGTATTTGGCAGTCATCGATTCCTATAAAATTTTACCGACCACCTTAAAGATGTCTTAAAAGTTGATTTACAGTTGTTTAGACAGCAGAATTATGAGATTTGGTTTCCCAGTACTTTCAATCCATAACTCTGCAACACATGGAAAACCCAAACAAATACCAAACAGAAGCACAGGGACTTTAATAAAGTTAAAAAACCCAACATAATCTTAATTCAAAGAAACTGTAACTACTCTACAAATGAGACCAATAAACTAACCTGAATGAGTTTGATATGCCTACACCAGGGATACCACACAGCTACACCAGAGAAGCAGCAGCCACTCACCTCAGACCCCTACAGAAGCTACAGAAACTACTCCTATAGCTTCCATGGGCTTCAGGTTTGGTTTGCTCACTAGGAATTTGGAGTACCTTCTCTAAAATATCAGGTAAAAGAGGATTCTATTGAGGTAAGTAACCAATACAGCAAACCAAAAAATATACGAGAGCACATCAACAATAAGGCACCATTTAGAAGCAATTTAATGATATTAAGATCTAGCAATGACACGATGAGCAAGAAAACAACAAAAGCAACATGCAGGCCCTAACCCAAATTACCCAAACACCAAAAACAACGCAGAGAAGTTCTGTTTGTAGCAGAAGATCAGTTACTAACCAGAAGTTGGTGTTAGAAAACACTCACCATTCACCTGCTGAAGAAAATAATTTATCAAGTAGAAACTAAAATATTCTTATGCAGTTAACCATGCCTAAATTTAATAAACCAGTATTTTGTGTTTGTGGAGATTTTTGCTTGGTTTTTTTCAGGTCAGCCATAAGCCACTTTCCATCACCACCTCTGGAGTGTTACAGCCACCTGCCCCTACCTCCTGGTGCTCCGCAGGGGCTGTGCCCCACTGCCAGCCCTGCCCCACACAGGCATCGCCGGACAGCCCAGCCACAGAAGGGAAGCACAAGTGCCAAGGTTAATCCATTAATTAATCTGGTATGAAAAGGGGCAGGAAAGCTTAGGAAAAGTCAAATAAGTAAACAAACAGCCAGTCCTACCTCCTTCGCAAGCCCATTCTGGAATAATGGAATAATGGGAAAAAAAGGGGCAGTTTTGGCAGGATTCTTGGCTAGCAGGGAAAAAACACCCAGCAGCACCCCACAACGTTAAGGCGTTTATGTCTCTGTTCCAGAAAATCATTTCAGGTGCATGGGTGCGTAACTTTCCAACTGATATTGCTTCATGAAAAAAATCTCTTTGAGCTTCTTTGCATTGGAAATAAATGAGCTTTTCCAAGCCAGCCCTTCTGAGGGGAGGGAGGGGAGGCACCCTGGCTGCAGGCTCCATCCGCAGCCCGGTAAGGAGGTCTGCTGGTCACAGTAATGCTGAAAAGACTTTTGACCGGTACTGGCATGAAGGGCTGTCTCTTCCTTAACTGCTGCTTCTAGCATGTGGAATAACTTGTCATGCAGGTCTAGATAATAAGGTGGTGGGTTTATTTTTTTCTTTATTTTGTTGTTCTCTGCCATTTCAAAGACTATTTTAAAAGGAAAATGTTTTTGAATATTGGCTAGGAACCCACCCAAGGTATTTCCCTTCATAGCAAAGCACAGGCTTTCTTTTTTCAATACAAGAAATTAATGGAAAAGACTTTAAATAACCTCTGTTTCTGAATTAATTTTTAAATCAAAATATTAAAATAATGCTAAAAAATAAGGCAAAAAATACCTGTCTGCAGCTACGTGGACAACTGTAAGCTGCAAATTTTAATAAATCAAACTTGTTCTGGACTGCTTCTGCCTAAAACATGCCATTTCACATATAGTTTTATTTTTAAGGAAAAAAGAAAACCCAAACAAATAAATATCAACAGCACAGAAGCTCAGTCTGAAAATAGCCTTGACAAATGTAGAAACTTCGGTTTCTAGTGTTACAGTCCCTTAACTTTCATGACTGTGAACACTCACAAGGAAACAAGGATGATCATAGCCTTAGATATTCACCTGGTTGACATTTTTATTTTTATATGCAAATGCCTACATCCCAGAGTCTGGAAATTTAAATATCCATCAATTTTGTTTTGATAATAAGTTAGAGTATTAAGTGTGATTCTTTTGAAACAAGAAAAGAAAGAGAGACAAGAAAATCTGGGAAGTACTGTTCCAGCATTTATTATCAATTAGTGTAAAATGAAAATGAAGATGTTCTTTTGTCGGGTTTGACAGAAGCAGTTTGTAACTCGCTTACTTCAGTAGAGTCTCTGTCTGACATTGACGATTGAAAAAATCTTAACATAAATTTAATTATGTAGCTTAAGACTGAAATAAAAACTCCACAGACTTTCAAATTCTAGCAACATCTACAATCGGGATGAGATTTTTCAGAACAGGCTGAGCTTTCTCAAGGAAATCTAGTCATTTGGTACATGTATCTACATGGGAATTGGCCTCTTCTGAAATATGGATGCTTGTTTATACACCAGCGTAGTAGCTGCTGAAAGCTGGATCCGAATCAAAATTTGAGCACTTAAGTGATGCAGGAAGTTTGTCTCTGAAGCTGAGCACAGCCCCTGAAAATGTTCAGATTAGTGAAAATACTCAAGTAAGATTATTACTGCCATACATCTGCTCTGTTTCATAGCTCTCAAATCCCTCATTAGAGATCCTTTACTCCTTAGCGATCCTTTACTCCTTAGTTGATCTGCACAGAACCTAGTGTAGGTAAGAAAGACAAACCAACGTGATCCGATTATAATGCTCAAGAATTTTTCTAGTTTTGTGCCAGTCCTAATTAATCATAACAGCAGCAATTAAAGTCTATTCAACAAATACATCCATAACCACAATTCATCACTGTCATGCATCTTTCACCTGCTTGTTACAAGGACGTACCATCATTCTCACAGCAGGGAGAAACAAAACAAAAGCACCCACTGCAGACAGTGCACAGCCTCTCATGTTTATGGCATCTCCTTCAAAACAAAGTTCTAAAATCTATCACTGAATTCCTGGCAGTGTTGTGTTATTCCAAGTTCTGTTAACTACAGCAATAAATATGTAGATACTTGGCCTAAAACATTGCTATAAAAAATTGGCATTGGGTACAGCAGTGAAACTACTGAAAAGGATTTTCTTTTTTTTTTAAAGGCAGACTTTGGTAAAACACTCCAAAATATGAAGGATTTTCTACCACTGGATTTTCCGTCCAATTGTATTTGGAATTTTATAACAGAGTGGCAGAAAACCTCCAGGGAGATAGTTCTGAAAGATTAAGAATGGAAATCAGAAGAGAGGAACATGAAGAATTGTGTTGAGAACAGACCAACAGGTGAAACAAACCTTTAGAAGTCAGTTTTAGCATTTCAAGTCATAAACCCAGGGGAATTTACTCTCCTCCCATGAGACTTGAACATATTTTTCAACATTTTTAAAACTTCACTTTTCAAACTGAGTTCAGCTCTTGCTTTTTCTGTTAATTTTATCAGTTGAAGAGCTCAAAGTGTGTCAATACTGACATTTTCAGAATTTGCCATGAAGAAAGCATTGAAATTGAAATGGAACGAAAAGAAAATCATCAGTAGGAGTGGCAAAATAAAAGCAGCAATAAGATATATTTTATGAGCACATTCACTATGTACACTCCCATATATGTAAAAGATGAAATGTGAAAATACACAGGCACACCTGCAAATGGGACAGTCACAGAAGCATGGAGTAATTCCATAATTTGATTTGTTATAAGTCAAAAGGTCAGATTTGGCAATCATATCAGACATTTCACAAATACGATATCTTAAATTTCATTCAACTATAATTCTGCCTTGGAAGTACAGCTCTGTAATACAGTGTATTTTCAAGTGCACGAGAACTGGCACTCGTTCAAGGACGCAGAGCCCAAGATGCTGAATTTGTAAGCTTGGAGATGCTTTTTTCTAGTCAGTCCAGATCACCCCGTAGTGTGAAACCACAAAGGGGTACCGTCTTACCTCCTCTTTTAGGCAAGCACAACTGGTAAGTGTCAAGAAAGGCAATCCCCCATTATTTTTAAGCACAGAACTTTGTCCTGTGTCCTGCCTCATCTTCACACAGAATGTACAAAATTGGCTAAGGCCATTTTTCACTCTTTTCCTCTTCCACTGTCCTGGGCAAAAATCTAGACTTAATGTGTCTATGTGGAATAATCCCAACCATTCTGTGGTAGTTTTAAGGTTATTCCATGAAATACAGAAGACAGTATCTGAAAAAACTCTATAATGGATATTAAAAATTAAGCTTCGTCTTAACCATGTTGAAGCACAAATGATGGAATGTCCTGAGGAAACACTTCATGTCATTCTTGTAGTGACTCCTTCAGTTCAGTTTTCACACCTATTTCTCTTTGTTGCTTTTTCATACTTACAAACGTTCATTCAACAATGCAGCAGGTTTGCCCACAACACAACAATTCTTTTGGGGTTTTTTTTTGGCCCGCTTGATATTTACACACTCAAACACAAAAGTACATCTATTTTCTTCTTTAAATTTCTTCTATTTGTCTTGCTTTTCTTTAGAGACACTGTAGTTACTGTAGTTCAAGTACTATGTTCATTTAAATAAGTGAAAATCTCCTTTAAAAATATTTAGATACTGAAAAAAACGACTGAAGTTTTATTTTATTTTAAAAACTTCAGATATTAATATCCCACAAGAGAAAACATCAATATGAGATTTTCCAAGATGAAGGGATTAGGCGACAAGAGTTATGCAAATACAAACTGCCATCTTTATGTACCTCTGTGTTAGTGTTGTATCTAAATAGTCACAACCACATACACCCAAAACCTTTAGTGATTTTACATTCACGTTATGAAACTGATGAATGGCAGGTGATTTCAGTTTCTATTAGCTCAGCCAATACAAAAGGAATCACTAGCACAGTAGGTTTGCAATACATACGTATCTTTTCATAGGTCAGACTAAGAACAGGGAAAGATCAGAAGCATTACTAGATAAATTCACAATTTCTACAAGATAGCGACAATCAAAGAGATTAAGAACTGCTTTGTGGTATTAATTGCAATGAATTAATGTTTTGTCAGATAGAATTCCTTATTGAAACATGGCATGCACAACCTCACATGCTATTTTAAAGTAGCAACTGATTTCTGTATGTTATGCCTTATTCTTCTATTGATGTAAATCCCTTCTACATATTTAGAATATTTAAATTTTAATTTGGCATTATATTTTTTATTATGTTGTTCTTCCTTTTTTTCTACCGCAATATATTATGCATTGAACACTACCTGGTTCTCAGAAACACCACTCAGCAATGATCCTCAGTTTCCCAGAAAACAAACTGCTTACCTATGGACTAATTGTATGTATGTTTCTGACTCTGATACTTACAAAGTCTTGACGTGACTGCATGAATAGTTTACTACTTTAAACAATTTCCTTTTTTCAAAGTTATATATTTCTTTACATGGAGAAATTATTTGCCAAATACTAGAAAACTTAAAAAAATATATATGGAATCAAAATAAAGCTTCTTGGATAAGTACTTCCACATTTCTGGACAATGACAAGTTCTGAATGGGTACTAAAAAATATAATAAAAATGTAAACTGCTTTTCAGCTTCCAACAAAATTTCAGTATTGCACATTAATTGAGGATCTTCTTGCAGATAACTATCTAGAATCACATCAAAGTCAACGAAGTGTCAAGACAGATATTATTCACCTTTTGCCAATCCTGTAATTTAGCATTTTTCTATTCTAAAATAGAATAAGCGCTTTAAAAAACAAAACAAAACTCAAAAAACCCAACCAAATCCACATTTCCACAATGTGAATTCCCTCATGTCAATTAGCATCTTTTTAAAGCTCACCAATATATTTCATTTCAACAAAAAATCACTATCTCGTTCACACTTGCTCAAATACATTTATAACCAAACTTATTTTCAAAATACCTTTCCTTAAAACTTAATACTTCAACCATATGACAAGCATCAAGATTTCTTTTATTTTTGATAAATTATGTTTGGTCAAAATAAGTACACTTTAATTAAATATGTAGTTGTTAGCGTACTTGGTGTTCGGAACAGCTGGGCCACCACAGGCTGTTTTCAGTTAAACACCAAATCTGTTCAACCCCCTTCTTCTCCACAGATCATCAGGAATAAGAAGAAAATAAAGCAAATTTAGGAGAGTTGACAGTTACCAGGATCATACCTTTCGGTCTATGGACATTATG
The DNA here is from genome assembly GCF_963210335.1 of Falco punctatus. Classification (NCBI taxonomy): domain Eukaryota; kingdom Metazoa; phylum Chordata; class Aves; order Falconiformes; family Falconidae; genus Falco; species Falco punctatus. The sequence goes on from NC_137588.1 coordinate 9,816,499, forward strand.
CAATAGCCTTAATAAAGATAAGACAATATCTTTTTCACAAACATGTTTTTGTAAACAAGTACTTCCAGTTTTTTCTGCAAAATCTGCTTCAAAGGTAACTATGAAGGTAAGTAGTAAAACAAAACAAAACAAAAAACCTATATACTTTCCCACTGTTGACTTTCCCTGAAAATTTTCTATTTTCTCATAAAGATGCTTGTTCACTAACAAAATTACAGCGATACCCAGCTCATTTCACATGTGCACCATAAAAGAACACAATAGGACTTCAAATTATTACTGCTACCCTTTCAAGTTGCTCATTAAAGTGATGGCAAATGCCTTCCCACAGGAGTAATCACTTGTGGCCAAAGTTGCAGACAAAGCTAATGAGAAATAAAAAGACTTCTTAAGACTATGATAGCCAAAAGCTGATAGAGAGGAACAGGAAGGACCATTTACCAGGGAAAAGGGGGGGGGGGGGAGGGGGCAGAGGGGGACACGGTAGGCAAAGATGGAGCTAAGGGAATCATTTACTTCTCTTATTATTACTGTGTTAGGTAGAAAAAGCTACAAATAATGTTGAAAGGGTCACAGCCAGGAGCTGTGCGTACATACCATCACGGCAGCAAGCCCTCAGAGAGCTTATCATATGTGTGATCCACACAGTTCTCGCTGATTATTCACGGAGAGCTCCCTTTTTCTCCTTATTAAACTGCATTACAGGGAGCTAAACTACATTTGACATTTTTCTATGAGTACTTCCATATAAACTGCGTTAAAGCTGTTACAGAGACTGTACGGTAATGAACAGACTGAAGTCCATGAAATAATCTCTCTCGTACAATGTGGGCCTTAATGCAGAAAGAAATTAAGAACTTAATTTGTATAGGAAACAGTGATACTCTGAAATCGAAGGTTAAAGCACTGAACTGTGACTCAGAAGACATGAATTTAATTTCTGGATCTTCCACTTAGGTAATCTTGCAGGAATTATTTCACACGAGGATAATACCGCCGCACAGGGCTGTTGGGGAGATAAGTGCGTGCACGAGGGCTCAGCTAGCAGGATAGTAGAGCCATATGAGCACATACCCAGATATATATATACACCTACTCTGTCTTTACTACGCATTAGATCTAAATTAAATCTATACTGCCGCTGCAGCCTGGCACTCTTCGTTCCCTGACTCAGCTTTTGAGTTTCCATGCTGGCACTTGCAGCTTAGGCTGCAGGGCATCCACGTTTCAAAGAGCTGCTCAAGCCCAGGCTGGCTTGCACAGATCTCATCCAGCTGTGCCCGAGAGGGCACCAGGTCTCTGGCGAAAGGCCCTCGGTGCCAGTCTGTGTGCCTGTCATCAGCCACACATGCTTGCATGAGGACAGAGAGATGCAGCTGGGGCAATAGGCGAGACAAAGCATATTTTTCCCGTGCCACCGTAGGTGGTGTTATGTGTGCTCACCATACTTTGAGGCTTTAGGGTGGTCACTTGCTCTTTGGCAAGAAGATAGGAACTTCATTTATTTGCAGTACAAACATATCTTTATACCTTTCATCAAGACCATTGAAATAACTTTTCAGTCATGAGGAAAAAACCCCAGCATTAATGCAAGCACTTATGAAAGGAAATTACTTGAATTTCCTATATTGTAAACATACTCACACATTTATTAACAATAATTTAATGCTAAAATACTTAACAGGATGTATCAGATAAAGTTAACAGATTAAAACAGCACACAAAAAAAACTTGCTGCAGGCAATCTGTCCAGAGTGACCCAGGCAGAGTTGCTCTTGTTTCTCCCTTGTGTCAGGAAGATGCACTGAGTGACTTGTTAATTCTACGTTTAACCACCTCTTGCATCAGTTCCCTCAACCATATTCAAAAGTTGTTAAAGTGGGGAGAGGGGAAATAAAAGAGGAAAAATTTGAATTTCTTTGCATATATGCAAGGAGATAAGGATCAACCCAAGCTTCCATTCACATTTCTTCTACTTTTGAAAAAAGGCAGAACTTGAATATTTCAAAGGAGGCAGAATTGAGTATTTGAATATTTCAGCACACAAAAAAATCCAATCCTGCAACTACACTTTCTACACTTATTCAGAAGACATTAAAATTAATAGCATATACAACTAGAAGTATTATTAGATATATATAAGTTATACATGTTTACAGATGTGTTTATGTGCATTTCTATATATAATGAAAGCACAGAATGCCTGAGGTTCAAAAGGACTTCTGGGAGGTCATCTGGTCCAACTCCGCTGCTCAAGCAGGGCTACATACAGCCAGCTGCCCAGGACCGTGTCCAGATGGCTTTTGAGTATATCTCCAAGAACAAAGACTCCAACAGCCTCTCCGGGCAACATGTGTTAGTGCTCAGGTACCCTCACAGTGAAAAAGCATTTCCTAATGTCCAGAGGGACCCTCCTAGGCTCCAGTTTGTGCCCATTGCTTCTGGTCCTGTCACTGGACACCAATGAAAAGAGCCTGGTTCCATCTTTTTGCACCCTCCTTTCAGATATTTGTACAAATTTATTTATGAGATCTACCCCTGTGCTTTCTTTCCTCAAGGCTGAACAGTCCAGCTCTCTCAGCCTTTGCTAATAGCAGAGATGCTCCAGTCTGCTTGTCTGTGTGGCCCTTTGCTGGGCTCTCTCTAGTACATCTGAAGAGTATGTCTCTCTCATACTAGGGAGCCCAGAACTGGACCCCGCACTCCAGGGGTGGCCTCACCAGTGCTAAGTAGAGGTGAAGGATCACCTCCCTTGGCCTGTTGGAAGCATTCCTAATGCAATGCAGCCCTGGATAACATTCTCCTTCTTTGCACCAAGGGCCCTCAGGTCCTTTTCTGACAGTTACTTTCCAGCTGAACAGTCCCCAGCATATACTGGTGCATGGGGCTGTTCCTCCCCAAGTACAGTACTTTACAATGTACTGGCCCATTTCTCCAGACTGTTGAGATCCCTCTGGATGGTAGCAAGGACCCTCTGGTGTGCCACCCACTCCTCCCAGTCTGGTATCATCTGCAGACTTCTTGAGGGTAACTTTTTCCCACTGTCCAGATCATTAATGAAGAGGTTAAGCAGGACTGGACCCAGTACTGGCCCCTGGGATACACTATTCGTTAGTGGCCTCCAACTGGACTTTGTGCCACTGACCCCCATCCTCTGCACCTGGCCATCCAACCAGTTTTCAATCTACCTCACAGTTTGTAAAGTCATACCTAGATAGTAAGGGACTGAGTATTTTTATATGCAGATGGGACTCATTTTCTTCACCTTTGACCTCAGCATTAGAAGTTGAAAAAATAATTAAAATTTTGCCTTTTGAAGAATGATAACAGAAAAGGGATATCTGCAGTTCTAACAAAAAAGTTAATTCCTTATTGTATAAGTCTTTGAAGGGTTCAATATTAAATCATTGCTTACAGCATTACAAGGACATAAATTAGTTTTAATAGAATGTCTGTGTTCTGAAAACAAGGGCCTTCTCTCATAAAGATATTTTTAGAAAGGTGCTCTTTTGCCTGAGCCAAATTATATAAATATTTTGAAAGTGCTAACATGAAAGATCATATGCTGGGATGGTTACTCCCAGGGAAATGCACATGCATCAAGGTTCCAGACCAGTTTGATAAGGAAAACAAATTCTGTTCTGGAGCTAAACCTTAACTGTCAGAGATACAGCTTTGAAATCCACACTTTTAAACACCCAAAATTTCTTTTTAACAGTCACGGACTTGACACTGAAGCATGCAATGGAAATGAAAATGAGTAAGATACAAAATTAAGTGAACAGGAAAAAAAAAAAAAAAAAACAAACAGGTGGCTTCTGAATCACAAAAGTTGAAAGGCTAGGGAGTGTCATACTGCCCCAGCAATCCATGGAAGGTATGCTCCAAAAAGCTTCAAAATCTGCTGTGTTGGAGTTAATGTGATCAAAATGGCTACAGCATGAGAGGTTAAGATATGCAGTAGCTACCCTGTATGTCATATTCCTTTAGAAACAGGTATAATTCCGGCAGGAAAATTAATCTGCAGCTAATGTTGCTAATGCAAATCTCTAATTCACTCTGGCTATTCATGCAAGAAATCAGCACATGATGGCACAATTGAAAAGTTTTACTGTTAATGGAAAAATGTAGTTTAATAAAAAAAATATCTTTTCTAATGCCCTAGGGAGGCAAGGAGAGGGTTTAAATAATTAATAAGGATTTTTCTACCTCCCTAAATTTTTCTTCTTTGACAGGAGATTTCACCACATGAATTTTGGACTTTGAATCCTCTGTTTTCTAGCTTGTGCTCTACAAGGACAGAATATGATTCATATGACTGATCACATCTTGGTAGATAGACCCTATTTTGCTTGGCATCATTCAGACATGGAACAAAATCACATTACTTCACCATCTCTAACACAACAGAGAGATGGAAACAAATAGGCAGAAGACAAGGAAAAGGGAGACATCTGTCAGTATGACAGGCAGCAGTCTCAGCAAACCATAAGGATAACTGTTGTCAGAATTCTACAGGGATCACAATAAAGAAGAGTATCAAGGAGTGAAAAGAAAGCCCATGAGAAAGTTGCTTTGAGATGTTAATACACAGCTCTTGCCAAATGGGAAGGACAACAGAAAAAAACTACCAAGATGTTTGCTTAAAAATAATCTGCACTACTTCTGTTACTTTGTTCACATGTAACACAGTCTCAATGGCCTGCAATGCCCTAAGCAACTCCATGAAAACAGAAGTTTGGAGACGAAATAGAAACCTGGGAGGTACGTCTAAAGCGGACTAAAACAGAGTGCGGCCCAGATAGCAAAGTTTGACTGACATAACAAAAAAACTGTTTCTTCACACAACTGCCAAATTCTCTTTCCCTCACCACCTTACTATATAAATCAAAACTTGAAACTCTAAAGAGACAACGCAGATCAGTGGCATCTCATTTTACAGTACAATTAAGAATATAATCTATTTCAAAAGAAGTTCCCCATGTCAACACCCACAAAGAATTCTCTTTCTGTAAAGATTATTCCTCTGTGCGTATGTGTATATGCATCTGTGTGTACGTATGTATTTAGATGTTAAGAAGAAGAAAAAGTAGTAGAGGGGAACCATAAAGGGAAAGGGTACAGGGTTCTGCAATACTTTCTGTGCAGTCTTACTTCCGTAACTTTGCACAGGGCACTGCAAGACTGTAACTTCAATTTCAATTTGTGAATAAGTCTCATATAATCACCTACACAATTTTACGCTGCAAGTCAATTTGCATGGTTCCCAAGGAGATAAGTTTTTAAAAATCTTCTCTGGAATCCACTGATAAAATATGAGGGAAACTAGTATAATAAGATATAATGATGAATTAGTCCCTATAGAAAAGTTATCTTTTACTGAGTCCAAGTCTAGATAATCACTAAACATTTTGTATTTGCTTTTCTTTATTATTATCTCCAGCCTCATATTTTTACTGTGCATAGGCAGAGCATTTGCAATTCTCTATCTTTTTCTTTTACAAAATATCAAACAAGGATAAAGGATTTGGGAAAATCAGGTTACACGTAAACAAGAATAGCATACGATACATTTTCTGTTTATGCAGGTAGACTTATTAAGTAAAGCATCCATCTAAAATATTAGGCCATCTACTTTACGAATTTTACCCACAATCAAAAGTGGCATTTTTACAGCAATTACTATACATGATAAACATCAAATAAGCTTTGAGTGGAGAATTGTAACCTTGGTGTGAGGCATGGGAGGGAAGGAAGAGGATGAGCCAATGACATCTTAAAAAAATAATAAAAAAGGTAAGGTGATGGAGCCTTCAATCGTCATTCTGCTCACGTTAATGGGTATTTAAAAAGGTCATAATTAAACTGCAAATAGCCAGTGTTTTCACAACATTAATTTTCTTATCTGAGATTTAAACAACAGAAATAACTATTTTCTATCTACAAAATATGTTAAATTATATTCTAAATATAATATTGTAGTAATCTGAAACTCTCATCCCATTTCTGCTAATCTTTCAGCTGCATCTTAGATAAGCACCTCTCCAAAACAGTGCACAACATTCTCCTATTTTCCAACACTTTACTAACAGTTAAAAACGCACTGAATAATGTTTGTATGAGCATCTTTCTTCTCCCAAGTGAAGAAAATATAAACCATAACAGATGTAGTATTGCGTATGGTGACTGTAGAAGTACCTTCCATGGTAAGCCATGCAAACCTTTTGGGGTTACATGAAAAATGCAAACAGCAGGTGAGGAGAAAGTGAACAGTAAGCAAGATCGGGAAGATCTTTTACGCATTAATAGATCTTACAGTGATTCTTGTAGGCAGAGTAAGATTTACCAGGGTATTTAAAAGGACACTGGAGGAATGTGAGCTTAATGCAGAAGTGGAATGCCCATGCAATGACCTGAAAAATGGGAAACATTCAGCTTAGCAGAAAACAAACATGGTTTCCCCAAGGGGGGGTTTTACCCCCTCTGCAAATAAGAGTTTCAGCGAATACTGATGAAGGTCTAAAGAACATCAGCTTTATGGCATATAATAACCATGATTTTGGATTTGCAGGTGTTCCAGTTTCTAAAGAAATGTAAAGGAACTAATAATATACATACATGAGCCAGATTCTGTTGTCCTTTTCATGCACTGGTTCTGATGACAAAAAACTAAATCATGAAAAAACAGATTTGTTCTCCTAAGTCAATAGAGTGTTTTGCATCCACCTTATGAACAACAAGAAAAAAATAATTCTTATCCTTTCTGGATACTGAATTCCACCTTCTGTCTTTAAAATCAAATAGACAATTGCAATTAATATAAATGCATTTAATGAAAGTTCAGAATTTCTTTAAATGGGCAATTTTTACTTAATTTCCTATACAGAGAATTTAATCTAAAACATTGTTCTCCAAAAAAATCTTGATTTATACATTTGAAAGCCTCTTAGACTTCCAAGCAAAGCCAGATTCAGGACCAGACAGCTGCCATGTCAAACAAAGAATAACCCAAGCTCTGTGTGCATTGAGATGGGATTCTATAGCCTCTACAAGTATTTGAAGCTCCATTTGAAGTTCTTCCCCCCCAAAATAGAATTATTTGCAACTTCTCTCGCCTCTATGACTTCTTAGCCACCTGCAGGCAATAGGGTACTAAAAGCGACCCCTTCTTCAACAGAGATCTGTTCTCTTGAAACACATGGGTACCTCCTGAGTGTTATTCCTCTGTCAAATTGGTTTGAAATTGGGCAGGGTGTTTTAAAAATAAAAATAAATACTGTAGGACATGCTTTCAAAAAAAGGCCTACCTTAACAAACCGGGCTACAATACAGCCTTTAGCACTAACAAACAAAACAAAAATCTTTCTTCTCAATCACTTAAAAAGATTGATTTTAAGTAGTGGTATTCAGATAGGCGAAATAGTTGTTAATTGAAGTGACCATAAATTTTAAAAGCTTTTTTTCAGACACAGTTATATGTGTAGAAACATCACTCCACCATGTACACAAATAGATTTTTAAGCAAATGAAAAATTCAATTACATTGTGTACATTTTTTTATGAACCCTTTAAAAATCTTTTGGTTTTTTTATGTGCTTTTATATTTTGTACATTTTTTAAATAGGCATTTCAGTTAATTTTAGAGCACCATCCCAGGTTCTCACTTTCTTTAAAACATTATCTTTACATGAAAGTCAACATCATATGGCCAGTATATGAAATTAAATACACATCCTCGCTGGGTTGTTGGGGTTTTTTTTTTCATTTAGTTGCTATTACTCCAAGCAAGTTTTAAAATGTTTCCAAATAAGTTTAAAGACATCCAATTTATTTTTATTCCAGTAAATTGCTTTCTCAAGTGGCACTGTATCCTTAAGGTGTGATATCCTCTTACTAACTGTAGAAAATACTTAGAATTCCGCAGCACCTAAAAGTATCTCTTCTAGCAATAACTAGAAGCGCTGGATATAAGGATCTAGAATAATGCTTTCAGTAAGACATAAAAATATAATTCAAGAAGGTTAAGGAAAACAATAGTCTTACATGAACATGTATGATATTTATCTGTTATTTTTCAGCTAAAGGTGGAGATATCCTTTCTATCTCCTATAGAATCCATAGGCTATTGACTAGCCTATGAGGTTTTACTATTTTCAATTACATATTATGTATTTTAACATTCACAAGTAGATTGCAACAACATTCAGAAGTAATTTGCAACTCAAATCCGGCTTCCTACTCCAGGTAAAGACAAATTTTTACCAAGGCAAACAGTAACATGAAAATCATTACTTTAGACTTGTCCCTCTGTAGCCTGTCACAAATGTAAATCTTGTAATGATGTAGCCTGTAAAAGTTACATTTTGATGGTTATTCCACCTGATTCACTGAAAATTCTGCCAAGTGTGGAAGTGTTTTTCTCCTCTAGGCTGATTTATTTATTTATCCTTACACACACACACTTTTTTTTTTTTTTTTTTAAACACACACTGTTCTTGCACCTTCAGATAAGCCCATTAACCCAGCAATATTTTGAGTGGATTTACTACAGCCTCCTCAGAGTAGCGGCACAGAGACACCAGTTGCCAGTTTTCTTTCCTGACTGGAACACAATGACTATACAATACAGGAGACAATTATTCAAAATATTACCTTACAAATATAGGTTATGGATTAACCAGACAGAAAACCACAATTGAGCATCTAAGAGACTAAGCAGAAGCCTGGCTAGCTAGGCCAAAACTCAAAGCAACATGGTGGATATTTATGACAAAATACGGGCAGCCACCTACAGAAGTATCTGTGACCTTCCATCATAATTACTAAGTGCGTAAATATTGTTCCGTGTTCTAACTTATGCCACTGCTTTCCTGGGCTCTGATTTTGTGTAGTGTTTATATGGTGTACTACTCTCTCTCCCCACAACACTAATATTTTTTTTTAGTGAGTCAATCAATTGTCAAACTCTTAATCTGCATGAGAATTACATTGCCCAAGTTTTTGTACTTTTAAAAATATAACCACATTGGATTATATTTCCTGGATACAACAAGAATTTAAGCTTCTAAAACTAAGTGTAGGAACACACTTTTTCTTTAGGGAGATACCTTCAGAAGTAATCTACTATCAGTCTGAATACAGTAAGAACAGCATCAAGCTACATAAGGTTTATTTGAATGACAAAAGTGCTGATTATTTTTTAAATATATTCATACCTAGATAATGTGTCAGAATTGTCTGAACTTTGCTACTAGCTCTCACTCCCCACCAACAACCCCCTTCCCCCCCCCCCAATATTTTTATGCTTATTCTTCCTCAGCTGCAGCTAGCAAGCCCTGAAATGTCATTGCTTACAGGCTATTTGCACGCTCAAGCTAATCTAAATTTAAACTCTTCTGATTTTTGACCCAAGGGAATAAACTGCAATCAAATACAAATTGCAAAAATATTCAGCATTATAATTCACTTTCCCAGAACCAGAGTTTATAGTCATCTCTGGTTCTCATTTTTATATTTACTAACCAAATCCCACCCTTCTTACATAAAAGATGAATCTCATTATCTGTAAACAGTTCTGGCCAGGTGTTTTACTATATTTACGCTCCCACTAGATTTCATGATCATTTTTTCCACTTTCACATTCTTCAGAAAGCATGCCCCCCTGACTGCTGCCGGTAGTTTTTCAGAAATTTACTTAAAACAAACACTTCTCAATGACCTGTTGAAAAATAAAACTCAACACATATATAACAATGAAATTAATGTACTGTTAATGGCTCCTACCAGTTCACTGCCAAGTTGTGCACTTTTAAAGCGTTGCTCAGTTTATACTCTCCAGATTTCAGGGGTTGAGTGTATTCTTTAGCATGCACAAAGTATGGGTTCACCTGAGTATCAACGGGGAACTCTGAATCCTGTAGAAAAAATAAATAAATAATTAAGTCTCAGAAATGCTGCATAAGTTTATACAACATGCTACTTTTGTTATCATTTTGAAAACACAATTTTGTCATGTTTTTGCCCTCTATTTTTCTCCTCTGATCAATTTTCATCAATTTATTTTTAAATCACTGTTGTCCCAACTTTATTGATTTATATATATATTGTTAAAGCTGAGTGCATGGTCTGTAGTGAACAAGTGAATACCATGAGATATGTTAGATTGTTCTTTTAAAATTGTATTCATATGAGTTAACTTTTGAATAATTTTATTAGGATAGCATTGCTCTAGAAAGAGACCAACCATCAGTACTAATCATTATTTACAACCAAATATAATTTCACTGCTTATACCAGCAAAATCCCTTCTTCCCCCAAAACAGAAATAAACCCCACTTACATAGTTCAACATAACAGCAATAGGAAGGAAGCAACCTGCCACTGTGGATACAGTAAAAAATAGCAAATAAAATTTGCTGTCATTATAGTCTTCATAAAGTTTGTGTAATGATGTGGGTGTAAGTGACAAAAACTTGGCCTGATTCTTTTAATGGCAACGTCATTTCTGTACCTGCTACTGAAAGATGGTATGATGTTTAAAAAGGAAGGCTGTTAAATTGTTTTATTAAGTTAATCAAATACTAAGTTCAGGACAATTTTTGGTTTTAAGTATTTTGTAGAAGACAATCAAAAGATAAAGTCAAAATTCAGGAAAATTAATTATTTTTCCTTAAACAGAAAAAAAAAGTTTTAAAATTGTTTACCATTAAGTTTTAAACTACAAATTTAAGATGCAGAAATCTACCTGGCACTGGACTGTCTCATTATTAAAAGAAATCAACTTCTAGAAACCTTTCATCAACTGACAGTTGGAAAGCTCCTTCAATTTGGAATGGAAGAACAACTCATTTTCTAAATCACTCTATTTTATTTCCTTCTCTCTCTTCCCCCCCCCCCCCTTATGAACACCTCCCATACTGGAAATGAAAAGAATAAATTTAGTCCTACTACCAAGCTCAGTGCACCATGATCTGTCATGTAATTACTGATTTATCAGCTAAATGAAAGTTTCCACTATTATTATAAGCAGAAAAACCATAAGAACACAAAAGAAAGGGGGGTCATGTATGCAAATGCAGCTACAGGTAAACAACCTTTTTTCTCCTTTGAGTTCATGTATACATGTAGATCTAGACTGTATCTCCCAAAGATCACCATTACTTTGATAAGACCCTTTTCTCTGCTTGAATAAAGACTGAATGATGAGTTTCACCCATGCCACGAAATCCCCAATTAACCTTCACCAACACCGTAACACTTGTTGAAGAGGGAACTGGAACTCCAGGCTGCAGTTCAGAGCAGACATTTTCCAAGTCAGCTGCTGATGCGGTCCAACAGCACTGACTACAGCAGCAGGAGGTCCCAGACACGCAGCTCTTCAACAGCCTCTCCCAAGCAGCAACCCAAGGAGATGGCACCTGCCTTGAATCTGTGCCTCTGTAAAAACCAGTTACAGACCCAAGAGAAAGCTCTTTCTTCAAGGCTTTTGTTCGCTCATCAGAAAAGGACAAAGACAGATATAACATTCAGGAGGTCTCAATCCTGAAAGTGTGTGCCTTCAAGAACAAACAGGAAAGCTAATTTTGTAATTCAGATGAAACTAATTATACATTAGACGTGAATTTAGAATGAACTCTGAAGATAACTTTATCAAGTGGAATAGGACACCTTAAGAGTATGCTGTACAGGTTGTCACTTCTACCAAATGAAAGAAATCATCAAGAAAAACATCATCAGCAGATAATGCAAGGCAAAATCAGATGTTGATTAAAGTGGATTGCTCAGGAAAGATGCATGGATAACATGCTTAAGATCCACTGCAGGACCAGATTCTCAAAAAGTTCCAAATCCTCCAGATACATACACTGAGGAGGCACGACAATACAAAGATACTGAACACCAACAGCACACTAAGATACCCTGAACTGTTAGCTCAGTTTCTCCAGCTCCAGCAGTTAACCTAGAGGGACAAGAAACCACAGAATTATTGCTGGACTGTACCATCTTAGGAGCAGAAAATCTGGTCCTCTGGACACAGCAGAGATGTTCTTGCTATTAATCAAGAACCTTACTGTAGACCTGATATTTAGCATTCATGCCATCAGATAGAGGGGGCTGAGGTTTTCACAATAAACCTTCTCAAACAAAGCTCAAATCAGATGTGAGTAGACTTGAGTTTGCAGGCTCTCCACCAAAAAGAATACATATTTTCTGGAGCCAGGACTGGCTTGCCAGATAAGGGGCAGAAGGGACTGCAGCATGAGGAGGATTCTGGACAGAAGGAAACACACACATCAGCTTTCCCAAACAGGGAACCAGGAAATTACTGAGCACAGGGCCAAGAAAGAAACTGGCCCTAAAATAGACAGAACAGCCCTTCCTAATGATATTCAAGTCCAAGAAGAACACTTCAAAGTACTTTCAAATACCTATTTAGACATTATAATCCATACTTATCATTTACAATCAGCTTGAATTAAGTGTGCAGGATTTTAGGCAGGTTAACAACACACAATGGTATTCAAAACTCATGGCACGACTCCAAGAAGATCAGCTCTGCTGAAAAGAGTTGGTATTACTTCTTGATACAGAATATAGTGAGTGGGGTTTTGGTCTGTATCTGCATGTGAGGATATTAACTACATTTGAGCATCCAGTTATTATTAATGATTAACCAAATGCTTTAAAATAACGAATGAATGCTCTAGACCAAAAGAAAAATGTGTTGCTACGGAACTGGATGACAGAGCTAACTGATAGAATTAAATGTATGTATTTTTAGTATTGGACTCAGAATAAGTCTCAGACCTATCGCAGGTCACTATGCAATCCACTCAGCAGTGGATCATAGTCTGAGGTCATGACTATACAGTCCACTTGGTGTCAACTTTGCACAGTTGACATGTCCCAGAAGGGCAATTATACAAATATGATCAGGCTGCATTGAGTTGAGCGTATCTGTGAGTCTGTGCTGGCTTTACAGTCTGCTCCAGTGATATTCTTAACAGGAGAGTTTTTTCAGCTTTTCTAAGTTCCAATAGCAAATGCAAATACTTGGTACAATGTACCAGTTTATGTGGGATTAATAATGATCTACTTTGACGTGAGACTTCAGAAGCTAAGGGCAAGGATGACACAAAGCTTTCAGATACACCAGGCAATGAAGAGAAGCTGTATCATAGCATGGGGCTGAACTGTAGAGGAAGAATCTTCAGTGGTTGCAAGTAGCACACCGAGGGAAAAACTGGGTAAGATTAATACCATGCTACTGACATAAAACACTGGACTAGAACTGAGAATGAAGGTTTTATCAGCCTCCCTCTGTGAGATTACTGGCATGAGCCATTTTCCATGGCCTATGTCTTTTTTCTACCATTATCTTCCATGAAGGTGAGCTCTATGACTTGCATCAAGAGGCAGATCTGTATTCTTCAACAGACTTTTCTTTCTAGTATAATGCTGATAAATAGTTAAATACATATATACATAAGAGTTAATCTTGCAGCCTCAATATCAAGCAGTGTGGTCTCAGATATTTTCTAAGATTAGTCAGCAGGCTAGAGGATTTATTACTAACTCTAATTAACCAAGCTAAATGGCTTTATTAAAAATAGATTGTCATTAAAGAATGCAAGGAGGGTAAGCATGCACAATATATTTTAAAGACTACACTAGCTATTACAAAACCACTCACAAAGACAATACAGTTTCCTGAAGACTTAGCTGATGATTCCCGTTTGCAACACTTTCAGGACATCCTGCTGTGAGAAGCTTTAAAGGAAAGACTGAAATTACCATACTTTTTAAAATGCCCATCAACCACTAAGATTAAGAATAGAATAAAATCAATGTATTTTAATCTGAAAATGTACACACACAGCAGGGATAACCACTAACTTTTTTTTAGAATTTGTCTGCACTTAACTTGATGGTAGCCATCCTGTTAATTTGTAGGAATGAGCGTACAGCAGATTTCAGAGCGACAGACTATCAAAAGAATATCATTTCCTCTCCCATTTCAGAGGCTCTTTATATTGCATGTTCTATAAGGATGCTATTAACCTGATTCAAACTTTTAAAATGATTATGAAAATAATTAAGCTAATGACTTAATGATCAGTATAAGCACATCTATTACAGACCCAGGACCTGGAAGATATTTTTCAGTGGATTATGACTTCAATCACAAACATAGCCTAATAAAAGCACTCCAAAATCTAGTTTTTCATTTATTTATTTTTTTTGTTCTTGATTATACAAAAAGTAAGACTGGGTCTGGTGGAAACTGTAGATGTTCACTGCTAACTTTTGTTCCATCTCAACCATATTTATATTTCCTCTTCGAAGCTAAGAAGCTACATTGAGTTTTGCTTGCAGGAAAACTTCTCAATACTATTATCTTGTGCAATTATTTTGTAAGCTTTTATAGGCACACAAAACTTTAGCTTCAAACTGCCTTACTGATACTCAGAAAACACATCCCCAGAAGGCAAGTCAATTTCCATGGTATTGTAGGGATTCACAGTGGTGACTGACATAGGACATTGGTCTTAATCACAGAACAGTCAGGGTTGGAAGGGGCCTCTGGAGACCATCCAGTCCAACCCCCTTCTAGAGCAGATTGCCCCAGAGCAGGTTGCACAGAGTCATGTCCAGGTGGGTTCTGAATGTCTCCAGAGAAGGAGACCCCACAGCCTCTCAGGGCAGCCTGTGCCAGTGTGCTGTCACCCTCAGGGTAAAGAAGTTCTTCCTCATGTTCAGATGGAACTTCTTGTGTTGCAGTTTGTGCCCGTTGCCCCTTGTCCTGCCGCTGGGCACCGCTGAAAAGAGCCTGTCCCTATCCTCCTGCCACTGCCCTTAAGGGATTTGTGTGCACTGATAAGATCCCTCTCAGCCTTCTCTCCTCCAGGCTGAACAGGCCCGGCTCCCTCAGCCTTTCCTCACCAGGGAGGTGCCCCACTCCCCCCACCATCTCTGTAGCCTCCGCCGGCCCCTCTGCAGCAGTTCCCTGTCTCTCCCGAACCGGGGAGCCCAGCACCGGGCACAGCGCTCCAGATGAGCCTCACCAGGGCAGAGCAGAGGGGGAGATCACCTCCCTCGCCCTGCTGGCCACGCTCCTCCTCATGCCCCTCAGGGTGCCATCGGCCTTCTTGGCCCCCAGGGGAACACCACTGGCTACAGCCCTCCAGCTGGGCTCTGCACCGTTGATCACAACCCTCTGAGCTCTGCCATTCAGCTAGTTTTCAATCCACCTCACTGTCCCCTCATTTACTCCACAATTCCTGAGTTTACGTGTAAGGATGGTATGAGAGACAGTGCAAAAAGCCTTGCTAAGGTTAAGGTAGACTACATGCACCACTCTTCCTTCCTTAATCTTCCTTACCTGACTGGAAAGGAAGACAGAATCTAGGAAACATGTAGAGCAGATGATGAAAATGATCCTTTGTTGTCTTAACTCAGATATGAGAAAGATGCCTACATCTTCTACCAAGGTGCTAACTAAACACCTGCATCTTGAACTAGCCATTTCACTTAGATTGGCCATCTGTCTAAATACAGGGTGGTTCATATTTCCACTTACTTATGTTTACTTAGGGGTGTACGAAGAAGCAAAGAGTAGCCTAGAAAGAAAATCAACTTCAAACGAACACCTAAATTCTTAACATCTATTTGAAACTTGTGGAAGATAACTGTTAAAAGAATTTAAAATCTTCTGATCTCACACATAAGAACAAGTTTTTGAAAGATTAACTATGTGGTGGGAAAAACCTAAAAAAAAAATCAGAAACTTTTAGAATTTGGAAATAAATATGTAGAGTACAAATAAGTAACAATTAAAGATTACTTTAATCTTTCATTGTTACTCTAGGAAGGAATCATAACATGTTTGTGGCTAAAGTTACAAATTTTTATGGAAATACATGTCAAGTTCTGATTGCGTTTCAGCCATATTATTCCTGCAGATCTCTGAATCCAGTTTCGAGAAAAAGCCATACATTTTCCAAATTTAGGAATGATTAAAGTGAGCCTGCACTATTTACTATACACAGACCAAGGAGGTTAAATAAAAGTGAGTATAGTCCCAATACATGCCACTGCCTTCATATAAATCTTAGAAGCTTTACGTGCTCCTTGGCTTACAAAGTTCTACCTTTCAAGAATTACAAATTTGAGCAACTAGATTTATAACGTTAAAAAAACACACAATCAACATGCTTTTTGTAAACTCCGTCTTACTCACTTTCTGGAACAAAACAAGTTACTACATGCAACCAGACTTACTCATACGAGACAAACAATTCTAGGAAAGTCTAAGCACTCTGAATAGAAGTGACTGAGTATCTTGCGTTTTTCAGTAGAAAAACCCCAGATACTACTTTAGAAGATACTGCCATAAATTATTGCGGCATAATTCACAAATATAGTAAAAAAAAAAAAGGAGTATAATATAAAAACATTAGTATTTCTATCATCCTTTACTGAATATCTGAAATATTTCTGAATTTGTAGTTTTTACCTCCTTTGCTGTGATAATCCTTTATTTTACTAGAACATGAGAGTCAGCCCCAGTTGTTAAGATGATTCATACCTATGGTTCATACTTCAGGGTCTGAATGGAATGAACCGTGGTATCACTTTTCATGGCCAGGTGAAATGTTGATTTTGGTAGCTCCCCAGTACACACCAGGCAGAAGCCACAGTTTAGAGATATCAAGTCTGTTGCTGAGTTGATTTCCTGCCTGAGAAAGCTACCAAAGAGTTTAGAAGTGATACCACCTTAAAGTATTCTCTCACACTATTTCCAAAATATATTATTACTGTATTGATTTATCAAAGCTTCATTGGTACTTCAATTTATGTGAGGCAGAGCTCTGTATGTACAGTCTGAGCTCTTCAAAAGAAACACAAACAAGCTACCTATGAAATTACAAAGGTCAGTATAGATTTTTTTCCCAGATACAATTACTTATCACTATGAAATAAATGTGGTATCTTTATCCTCAAAACTTTCTACAATAAAAATGCTCAAGAAATCTAATATGAAGATAGCTCCCCTCCCCCAACAAATTTTGGCACTGAAGTGTCATTATTTAGTCCTTATTCTATTATTTTCACTTGCTAAATCCTAAGGGTAACAGAGAATCCATTACACAAGTTGAGATCTTGCACAACAAGGCTTTGTGAAACATATTTATTATAAACATTGATTGCAAAGCCTGGTGCCGCTTCAGCATCAGCAAGGGTTATGTGCACGCCAAAATTCAAGAAATGCACATACTGAATGCTAAGGAGTCAAAGCAATATATTATACTTTTCTTCACTCTTGTATCTGCACTGTACCAGACATTTGTACTATGACGAACATGAAAAGCTATTAAGCTCTCTCTTATACTGATGTAAGAGAGGAAAGTAATGCATTTCCTGCCTGTGAAATTAAACATCCTATTACTTTATTGTAAAAGGCAAGGAACATTACATTTAAAATAGCGTCCTAGAAAGAATCTCTGTGAACCAAAACCATTCTAAATGCATGTCCTCAGTCACTGACAATGGCAAAAGCAACTGGTACATTGTTTTTGTCAATTATCATTCAGAAACTACACCGCCATTGTTACCTGAAGTTACAGGTGTAACAGACCATTGGCCACTCATGAAAAGTTAGCCATGGCTTTCAGTCCATTTACATGAAATATTTCCATAGCTCTCAAAAACATTATCAGAAGGGAGTAAGCATCATTATCTCCATTTGTTCTATATGCACAGGGAAGACATCCCAATGCTAGATCTTTGGCAAAGGTAATAATTCAAACCCATCTACACCCCCAAGTAATAAAAGGATCTATTACTGATTCTTATAGTTTACCTAGAGAGCTCTATAGAAATCAGGATTGCATGAACTCATAAAAGCATTCCCTGCCCTAAGACCCCACAGATTTATACACAAAAAGAAATTGAAAGAAAAACAGCTTGATGTAGAAGAATGAAGGCAGTGGGTTGATTAGCATTGATAACAGGCAGCTGTGGCCTTCCAATTGTTGCAGCACACACAAACAAACCAGTAGGCTGCACCAAGGCTTTACCGTTGGTCAGATTCTACTGTCTATGCTGTATCTCCTTCCTCCAGAGGTCAGACCACACTGCTGCTCCTCCACCCAACCCCCTCTCCCACCATCCTCAGGGCTATTTAACCACTTAGTGGGAACGAGCTACAGCTGCACATCATCCATGTCAATCAACCCACTGCCACTGAGGCAAGGCCACAGCTGCACGTTATCAATGCTAATCAGCCCACTGCCTTCAGTCCTCTACAGCTTGATTGTTTTGGGGGTTTGGTTTTTTTGTGTGTTTTTTTGTTGTTGTTGTTGGGTTGTTTTGGGGTTTTTTCGCATTCTTTTGTTTGGTTATTGGGGTTTTTCTAAAAAAAGTTAAGAGCCTAAACCATACGAGAATTTAGTGACTTACCCCAGATCAAGCTGAAATTCTGTAGGAGAGCTTGTAAACCAAACTTCAGAGTCTCAAATCATTATTTAATTCTCCCTAATAAGATACAAATCTTGTCTTGATGGAAATTGTTATGCAATTAAGACAATTTACCCTTAAAGCTCTTAGAAATCTTTTTTTTCTTTCCTGTCCTAAATTTTTACGATAAGCTTGCCTTTTTACTTCTGATAGCAGGGCTCTTCAGAGCTAGTCTACAGCTTTCATTTTCCTTGAGGAAGACGCAAGAGATTCATTTGTCAAAACATACAGAAGGCAATGAATAGATAAGTGGAACTGATCTAAATCATCCCACATCTGAGAAAAACGTAGTATAGTTTAATACAAAACAGAAAGCAACCAAATCAGTTTATCTAAATCACAGCTTGGCCTTGCCTATATCATTATTACACACAGTTCTAAGTTTCTCCTTACTCAGATGTTAAAAATTGAAGTTGAGAAGAAGTAGTTTAACTATGCATTTGTGAGCAAGACAGAGCCTTGTTACTTTATTTCTTTAAAAAAAATATTAAAGCTTAACTGAGGCAAAGATCATCAGAAAGTAATTTGGTGATGCAAAGTCCTTTGGTCAGGGAGTACATAGAGACTTTTTTTAATTTTTATTTTTTGCAAAAATTGATAACTATCATCATCAGTTATTCCAAATTGAAAATTATCAAGGTCATCCTAAGACTGCAGTCAAGACATACACAAGGGGCATAATCATAGTCACACGTGCTGGTGTATCCATACATTCCATTTAAAAAACAAATACCAGATACTTTGTTCAGAAATGCAAACAAAATGATGAAAATTAAATTCCTCTTAGGGTAGAGCAACTCTCTATGTCCAAGATTCAGCAAGCTATTCTGACTTGTATCACTAAATATTTTCAAGGAAATATTCTATTTTCTCACCCCAAAAAAGCAGGATTAGCTCTGCTTTTCTGTACTTGGAAAAGTACCGCACTAATCACTGATAACCACACTTAATACCATTGAAATTATCTTTCTATTCCAAGAGATGGGGGGAAATGATTTTAATTATATTTTTTTTGCTTAATTTTCCTGAAAAATCCAATATGCTTATATTAAGGAGACTATACTTTATATTTTTTCTTTTATATTAAACAAATTTCAATATATTGAAATTTCCATACTTTAATTCGTAAATATCAAAGCAGTTCCATGGAAACCAGTAGTCCTACTTGGAATTGCCTTACTAAATATAAAGTTTTCACAACAGGTCTTTACTTTTACACCATACCTCAACTGTTGTCCAAACTATCACAGCTTTCAAAACAACCTAAGGATTACTAAGAACCCATACATTCAAATAGTGGAAATAAACAAAAGACATTTTAAAAATACAAATATATAAATAAGAATGAAAATTGTCTTGGCTGTAATTGCTCACAATGAATGAATCTCAGTCATCAGACTATGAAAAAATGAAAAATGAACCATGTCAAACAAGATAAAACATTTTTAAAAGCAAACTATAGTATGAGATTTATCAAATCCCGTTTTACTTTCCTCAACTTTTCATTTTTACATTTTACATTTTTTACATTTACATTTTTACATTTACATTTTACAATCAGACAATTCCTGAGGAAAGATGTGAACAATGACCACCATCAAGATGATGTAGGACCCTACTAAAAATTATTTTAAGGTACAAAGTAAGTTAAGAAAGATTTAAACAAAGGGAAATTCCAGCTTCCCTCTTTCCCATGAAGAAAATCCTGACACTGTTCTCCGAGTAGCTTAGTTTTGGTGCAATGGAGATAGGTGGCTTCACAAGGAACCAAATACTAAGCAAGAAACTATTGAATTCATATTAAGTACTTTGCTGCAAGAGTGACAGAATATAAAATATAGTAGCTGAGTATTATTTTATCTTCTGTTTCATATTTTCTGTAATTGATGAAATAAGGTATCCTCTTCTAGCAGTTTATGAAAGAAATGAAGATACTCAGTGCACTGACAGAATGCCATCAGTGAAATATTCAGTAGCC
The DNA here is from genome assembly GCF_963210335.1 of Falco punctatus. NCBI lineage: Eukaryota > Metazoa > Chordata > Aves > Falconiformes > Falconidae > Falco > Falco punctatus. The sequence goes on from NC_137588.1 coordinate 9,836,996, forward strand.
AATGTTGTACGATTCTTGAAACTGAAAAAACTCAATTTCAAAATGCTGCAGTGTCTATAGTAATGGTATTACAACACATTTACACATTATTTTACTATTTTAATCATGACCACAATTATTTTATGAACATCTGAAATGTAAGGAAAGGAAGTTGAAAGCAATAGCAGAGAGCCTAGTAAAACTTTTATTGCATACTACATCTTGCTTGGCTTGCTAATAAAAAAACATAAAAATCACCTACAAAGGTTGTGGCCACATAAATCCTCCTTATTCAGTTTATAACCCTGACAATTTTTCCTTTTTTTTTAATAAAATAAACATGAAAATAATATGTAATAGGTAGTAAAAGTCAAATTAATTAAAAAAGCAAGGGCAAAACTGTTCTGTCTCCATGTTAAGGTCTAGTGTATTCATGTAGCTCTTCAGACAGTTTGTGAACTGGTGCTAACAGTAAATTTTAAACTTGAAACTGCTCCTGACAATGTCAGTTTTAAGGGTCTGCCAGATCAAGTCTTCCTACAGCCATTGCTGATGCAATAAAGAAACTAGAAAGTACTACTACTATAAATGTATAACTACACCACAGACACTCAGTACCTTTTTGACTAGAGCTCTCATTGATAAATTTACAGAAATTATTTTCTACTATAAAAAGCATAAACTTGAAGATTGAAAGCTGCAGCACATCACTAACGCTTCGTTTCTTTTATTGGGGCTATGAAACCCAATTTTTTCAATTATTAATAATCTAGATATTTGAAGTATAAAAGGATGCTAACATACAAATATTGCATCACTGAAATGCAATAACTTTCTCCCAATTTTTAGCACTACAGCTTATCTATTTTTGCCACTATTTCAGAAAGCAATGATATAAAAGGAAAAAACTTAGCTTTATGCCAAACATATTGCCCAACTCTACAGAAGTAAACCAGCTGTAACATTTTAGCTTCTACTAAAACTTAAAAACTTCTTAGCACAGAAGCCCGTATCCTGGGCTGCACCAAAAGAAGTGTTATCAGCAGGTCAAGGGGGGTGATTCTCCCCCTCTACTACACTCCCGTCAGACCCCACCTGGAGCACTGCATTCAGCACTGGGGCCCCCAGCACAAGAAGGACATGGACCTGTTGGAGTAGGTCCAGACGAGGGCCAAGAAGATGCTCAGAGGGCTGGAGCACCTCTCCTATGAAGACAGGCTGAGAGAGTTGGGGTTGTTCAGCGTGGAGAAGAGAAGGCTCCAGGGAGACCTTACAACAGCCTGCCAGTGCCTGAAGGGGGCTGACAAAAAAGCGGGGGGGGGGGGGGGGGGGGCGGGCTTTTTACAAGGGCATGTAGAGATAAGATGAGGGGGAATGGTTTAAGCTGAAAGAGGGTAGATTTAGATTAGATATTAAGAAGAAATTCTTTACTGTGAGAGTGGCAAGACACTAGAACGTTTCCCAGAGCAGCTGTGGATGCCCCATCCCTGGAAGTATTAAGAGCCAGGTTGGATGGGGCTGTGAGCAGCCTGGGCTGGTGGAAGGTGGCCCTGCCCGTGGCAGCGGGGCTGGAGCTAGATGATCTTTAAGGTCCCTTCCAGCCCAAACAGTTCTGTGATTCTATGCAATATCCAAGTAAACCACATTTCTGAGTTTATTGTAGATGATGCTGTTAAGCAAAAACATGCCTCTCAAATGTGGGGACTGTAACATAATTTGTACACTAGAGACAAATACACAGCAAGTTGCACAGCTGCTTAGAGGACTGAGATCTTGGAGTCTTAAGACCAAGAGCTGAGAAACACCAAACAGCTTCTTGAGCTTGGTCAAGATTGACCATAGAAAAATTAGTAGATTTAAGATGCTCTGCACCCACACTGAATGAAAAACAAATATTTAAGCTTTATAAAGATGAACAGATTATTTTTCCAGAGAAGAAACAGCCCTCAAAATAAGCTAGTCATTGAAGACCTGTTCTATCTTAGAAAGGATATTTATGCCGTGTGAAAACACTACCCGCAGCTTCTCCCATCACTTCTACTGTCACAACTACCTCATCAAATGTTTTTTTTACCCCTTTATTTTGATTAATCTAGTTGTTACAGGATATACAGGACCAATAATCCCTGTTAAGTCAGTAAGATGAGTGAGGAGTCACAGGGAATTTATTCCAGTACATGAACATACTAATAATTCTGAGTGCTAAGTTCAGTTACAATCTCAATAAAGTAATATAACAATCATCCAACTTTTAATTTACTGCTCCTTGATGGTGGGAATTTAACTTAATATATGCAATTAAAATTGATTTCTTAATTTAAAAGTATGCAATTCAATACCACAACTCTAAGATATTAAGTTTATACCGGTACTGATATGGCTGGATTTTAAATATCCACTTCTGATTGCCATTAACAGGAATTATGAATGTAAAATCATCACACATTAAAGAATAAATTCACTAATATTTTAACTGGTAGCAATTCTGAATGTTTTGACCCGATTCTTGTCATCATAGCATCACCACATCATACCAACAGAATATGCTCCTGTTTGTTTTTCAAAATAGCATTATATGTCATATGGATAATCAACCTTTTACAAGGTACAAAACAATATCTATAGTCATACAATATAGATGTACAGCACAACTACATATACAACTTAATCTTGCATAAATTAATGAAAACAGTTACAAAACTCAGCTTGATCATTTGCCAAGAAGCAAAATAACAACAAAAATGCTGCAATAAATTATGATGATACAATGCGTGCATTTGGTTGCTTGAAAAAGCTACTGTATTTATGATCATTGTTAAAATAAACAATAGGACAATAAAATACAGAAACTTCTCCCAATTATAATTTTATTTTGTAGCTTTAAATTTTGATTATGGTGCAATGAAACCAGCAATATTTTAAGTTACAGCTGCACATTCTGCATATGCCATACAATTCAATTAGGCATGTTAAAGAGGTAATGCTGATTAGATGACAGACATTAAGCTACTTCAGTTATCTGACATACTCCAAAGTACATTGCAGTATTGTCTTTTTTTATATGTATTTAAAAACTGTTCATAGTGATTCATGTGAACTTTCTCTCCTACAGAAGTATCCTATAATAGAGTCAATTAACAAATTCAGATGCTTTCTTCAAATAAGTTGTCTAATTTCTGTTTGCTTCCTTGAAACAGTCATATGAAGAAATTAGTTATTCAGCATCACATGTTCAGATCTAAATGTATAAAATAGTCCCCAAGATCACACATATTGTTGTATAGTACGGTATCACAGACACCAGTTTTCTTAAATTACAACCTGTATCAAATCATGTTATGATTCTTCCCATTGCAGTACTCAAACTGATTTAAAGACCATAGGGTTAGAACTAGAAACAGCCAACTTGCTGTCCACTGTTTGGGAACCTAGATTAAATTTAACAGATGTGAGCAAAGACACTCTTAAATTCAATACACATTATGCACTAAGTTACCATGAAATATTTGTATTGATAATCTGAGGTCAACGTGAAAAATAAAACATCCCTAATGAAAGTGACTTTCTGATGCGCTTCATAAAATTGTGTTTCATCCAAGCTCTGTATTTCAAAAATACTTTTTTGCATGTCACTCTACCACAGTGTAGTTTTGCTGAGAAAGTAAAAAGTATCCACATCATCACCAAGAGAAAGGGTGCCCTTTACCTCACCTGGGAATTAGCTGAATTGTAAACTATAGGGGCCACTTCGTCCCCGGTTATACAGTCCTGTCAGCACCAGGCTACGGAGGAAGCTCTGGCCAATCTGAGGAGTTCCAAGCCTCTCCTAGCCTGCAGCCCCACACATGCTTCACACAGCACAACCATACCTTAAACACCTCCGTGTCTCTACCCTGCAGGCAGGACCATCGTTACATACCTGCCTCCTTGCTGACACCCCTCAGACTCCTTTGCCTCCAGCGGGAGGGTAAGGAAACTTGCCACAGCGATGGTACCAAAACGCACCACCGCACTTTCAGAGGCACGGACTATATAGTATGTAAGGTAATCCCACAGAGGTGAGGACTTCACCCCCCGCCCCCTTGTACTCCTGACTCCACAGAAACACCTTTCCTCTCTTCCCAAAGCCATTCATGTGTCAAATGGGGTTTTTTGATACTTCATCACATTACGTGAACTCAGCGTAAGAGCAATCTTACTTTGCAAACTACTCCTTCACACATCTGCCACCAGTCAGCACCAGATGCCAGGTTGGTGCTAACGTGGGGACCGGGGGACATGATGTTGCTGCCCAGTCCTGAATGCCAGTGCTACCCCCGGCCCTTCTCTCAGCAATGAGAGTTCCTTTCCCCTCCACATCAGCAGGAACCGGGGCTATGCGTTGGGCTGAAGCAAGTGCTAAGGTGGGTTTGGCTCTTTCACTACAGTATAAAAAGTGCGAGCCCCCCTCGGCCCAAATCACAGCTATGGACTGCGACTGCACATGGACCTCCCTGCATAAATACACAACATAAGCTGTTTTCTTCTTAAGGTACAGCATTACCACATAGCTATCGCATCCACAAACCATCTTCAGCAGAGAAACTTTTGGCCTAAACGTTGCCTTAATGACTTCTAATTAAACTAGGTACTTTTAAACCTTTTTAGGGGTTTAGCTTGCACCTATTTCTCTCAGAAGTACTAAGCCACAAAGTAATTTTTAACTTTTAACAGTTTAAAGATATAAAATTCCTATTTTTACACAGTATAATATAAATGCCAGTATTCCATTTCCGTGGAATTACCAGGTTATTTCTTCCATGTTGTCTTTTTACTCAAATATTTCATCTTGAACAGTTCATCCTGACTGTTACCAGTTCTGGTTTTTGTTTCACTGCTTGGGTTGGGGTTTTTTGGGTTCCCCCACACCCCCTTACTACTCACTGAGGAACACACAAGACCTCTGAATACCCAATAACACAAAATCTATCTCCAAGTCTACAGAACCCCAATGCACATTAGAAAAATAACTGCAAAACTGTAGGCTGGGAAGATGAGGGATTTATAGGCAAGCATGTGTTCTTTAAATCTAGCAAGACTGCACTAAAAGTATCTCTGCGTCTAGTTTCTAGAAATAGGCTTATTTGTTATAACAGTAAGACTAATGCATTGCTCTATATAGAATACAAAATGTTTTAGTTATATAATAGCTATTACATATAAAGACTGTATGTATTGCATATGTACAGAATATAATTATAAATTTTATACACACGTATCTGTATGTCCATACATAAAAAAAACAGTGTGCAAGACTTGAAGCAAGAGGAAAAAATCTGAATTTATTAATTTTAAGTATTAGTGCACATAGCAGACATGGTTTTCCTTCAAACTAGAAAAATAAAAATAATTACTCTTTGAAAAAAATGTTGCTACTTGACTTAAGTGCTGATTAAAAGAAATAGAAATTTAAAATACTCCTGCCCATACGGGCGCTGTCATACTCAAGACTGGTATGTCAAATACTTATTTATAATTATTAAATTAATTTATATTTTCCCCAGCACAGGCTTGTTAAGTCATTATGAGTTTAGTCCAAAAGATCATGATTAAAATGAACTTCAGTTTTATCAGCTATCAAAATATTTAGATGCTATGAAATACTGTTAAGTATTTCTTCACTAATTCTTCCTTCAGCACTGGTATATCTTTTGTAAGAAGTATCTTCCCACTGATCAAGATAGCAAAATTCAAGCCTAAGAGTTCCAAGATAACAGAAAGACTGGCATCACAAGAGTTTTCTAGCACATAAGCTATTAGACAGATTTCCCATGAAACTCAAACCCCATCCAAACAAAAATTGCTACATTCTTCTAATTTAAATGCAGTTTCCCAGGGCTACTGGCAATTTTAGAGAGATTTTACATACTGTCTCTTTAAGGTAAGCAGCAGCAATCACACATGATTAGAGTCCCAGAACTGTAAGCACCATCCCTACAAATTCTGTGCAAAGTAAGAGAGGATGAAAAAGTGCAAGCAAAACTCCCCCAAAGTATCACATGAATGCAAGTGGGAAACTTTATGGAAACAGAGGACAAGACACCTTAGAAGCTAATAGAAGATCATTCATTCATTTATGGATGTTCCAAAGTACATTTCATCCGAATGAATTTTTTATTTTGCTTCTAACACGTGCACTGTAAAGAAGAGTGAAAAAACTATTATTTTTTGGATGATTTAGTTTGACATGATCCTATCTTGCACTTCTAATAAGAGTAAAATAGATCTGCTCCTAAAGGTTTTCCTACCACTAGTAATGTCTAAATATTGACACTAGAGGTTCAAGTAAGTTTTAAATTTTGCCATATGATTATTAACTTTTCAAATATTAACAAACAAGTCAAATTTTTCTTCAAATTAATACTGTGCTTCCAGGAACCTCTAAAATTGCATTTATATTCTCAATATCATCTAGTATACACTAATTTTTCACATGAATGAAGTACATATTGTAATCATTTCAATAACTGTTTTAAGGCATATAAGGTTTACAAAGGTCCATATATCACTACAATGAACTAGTAAACACATTCAGGGACCATTAGTTATTGATTTATTTGCAATTATCCTTTACAGTTTCTGTCCATATTACTCCCCTTTGCATTTAATCATACTGATTCAGTTTCAGGACAGGTAGCAACCATTTATTCCAGGCTCCACATAATGATAAATAATGAAAACAAAGCTTTAAGAGTACTTTGATGTGCAGGTACAAAGCACTCAACTTGCCAATACTGGCGAGTAATGGATTCTTTATAACAAAAAGTTAATTAATTGATTACTATAGTTGTTAGCAATAAGTACTACATCAAATAGTGATAATGCTTATTATCTGTCACTGTAACCTAGTGTAAATATTTTCAGCACTGCAGGAAGGGGATACTACAGAATATGTAAGGAAGGTACTGCCAGACTGACTTCACAAACATGCCAACAGTGAAACTGAAACTGATAAAAACTGCCTTAAGGTGCAAGGATGTCAGTCTGTTCTAAATTAATCAAGACAGATTATAAAGCCAGACCAGACAATGTCTAATTGATTTTGGACCACATGAAATCCAGGCCATTGCACTTTCTTGAATTAATTTCTACTTTAGGTAGACATAGCTTAGAAAAGCCATTATTTAGAAGTTGTCAGGGTTTTTTTAAGACTGAAGAATTTACTGTAGCAGCCAGTGCATTTGTGAAATGCCTAACCACGTTCTCTGTTACAAAGCAACACTATTTCTAAACCAGAATATCCTTAGATTCAATTTTTATCTACTAAATCCTATTCTAGTTTTGTCTGCTATGTAAACGAACCTATTAAGAATATATTTTGTTCCCTTTGTCACAATCAATGATGAACTCCTCCTTAATTAAATCTCATCTACTTGAAGATGTCCCTGCTCATTGCAGGGTGTGTGTGTGTACCAGACCTTTAAAAGTCCCTTCCAACCCACATTAGTCTATGACTCTATGAACTCTTCCAGACACCGTTGTAAAAAATAGTACTTTTTTATTTCTATTTAGTTTACCAAATCATCCAGACTTCATTTACCTGGTGTCTTCGCGAAAAAAGACCTTTTCAGTGTGCCATCTGTTAACTTTAATCAGTAACTCTGATTCAAATCCTAATCAGATTTCTAAGATTCCTTTTTTCCAAGTCACATATAAAAATGTTAAACAGTGTATGAGAAAATAAAAAAGTCTCTGAAAACATTTGATGATTCTCCATTTAAGGTTTCATGTCAGACTTTACCATATTAAGTAACATTATTTACACTGATTTTGTAAAATACCTTAATATGGATAAATCTATCTTCTACAATCATGGGATAATTTGTATTAATATTAGCACTAATCATATACACTTTTTAATTCTCTACATTATTCTAGTTCTCCATTTCACGAGTCACTTCTTACATCTCAAAGATAGTTTTGGAATTATCCACAGATTCCTGGCACAATCTCACTGAGAGAATTTCTTAGCACAGAAGGAGATGAAAGAACGGAATTCGTTTATTGCCACCTGACTCTTAAGTTACAAAATTGAAAGACTGAGCTTTCGTGTGGGATATCAACACCTGCAGGATTTTATTAAATTCTTGAAACCTAGTCCATGTACTCTCAATAGAAAGGTAATTTGTTTATGGGGATTAGGACAGATGGTGTGGGGACCTAAAATGAGTTTTACTCTGAAAACCAGCAATGGTTTACCCAATGGATCTGTTCTGTTTTCTGTATTCAAAATCACATATCCTTAGCAAGAATACAAGTAACAATTTGTATTGCTTGCTTGCTATTACCATTAGCCCCTCAAAACCAACTCAATTTTGAAATGGAACTAAATTCTATTTGTCTTTTTTGGTGTCCTTCTTCAAAGTGCAGAATGCCCTTTCATATGCAGCACCTTTCTCTTCCATCCACTTTGACAAAGTCAGAGGGAATATCTGAAATCAATTCTCCACAACTGCTCATCCACAAACAGATTCAAGACAACTTGCAATTTCATTCTAAATCTAGGCACTTGGGCACTGCTTTAACAGCTTCACAGCTTTTATTGGAGATGTCAAATTTCATTCATCAGTAGCTACAGCACAGGATGAGTATGAAGAACATTAGCTTTATTAATTTTAAGAGTGCTGTATATCAATATATCTCTGTGGGCTCAGAGAGTAATGGTACAGCCAATTATGAGATTCAAGGAGGTGAAACCCCACAGGAATTCACTGACCACGCTTTTGAGCCTAATGCTTAAAGAGACAATACCGGAGATCTATAGTGGAGAGAGAGGTAAAACCCAACACTACACAGGAAAATTAAAAATTTATCTGATCACAGGTTGCACTAGCCTGTTCTAATTCACAAGACATCTCTGTGATTAGAGATAAACCCTGAATAAAGCAGAGTTTTAGAAAAACTAAAAGACAGTCTGGATGTAAGGGTAGTGAGACCCTAGTCGAAAAAAACAGGCCAAGTTGACAAATTAAGGAATTCTGCTGAAAAGCATTGAGAATCTAGTAGTATCCAAAATTATTTTGGAGAAAAATAAATTGTGCAAACAGGGCATCCCTCAGCCTCTTAAGAAATTGCCCTCTCAATTTGTTACTTTGACAATACCTTACATCATAAGCTGTTGCCTTTGTTTCCTCCACCTACTTCTCTAGCAAAGGCTTTTTCTTGTAACTTTCCCAATTCTTGAGAATCTAGAGGTTCAAACTTTCCCTTGAGCCCTGATTCACAGGTCATAAAATTACATCTAACTGCCCTTTGAATATGTCTGAATAGGTATGACTTCCTTATCCACAGCAGTAACCCATACAAAAATGTAATTAATAAATTCTAAATTGAATTTCACTCACACTTGTATTAATTAACATGTTTTAGTAAATGTCCATCTTCTACCTCATCTTCTTAGCATCTTTCTCTATGACTTTAGTAAAAGCTTTAGGACAGCAAGCCACCTTAACACATTGATTTTTTTACAGTAAGCCCAAAAGGATGGGAGTAGGCAAAAAAAGATTTCCTTTGCCATTATTCCATCTGTATCAGAAGTCCTCTCACTCCCTGTTGATTTCACAACACACAAATTTAACTACAGCTTTTTTGTTTTACTTTTCTCCTCTGAAATTCTAAATCATAACAATCTTCTATCTCATTTTTTTTTTTACCATCTATAATCTGTATTATTGCCTCATTCTTTGTTTACTTGCAGTTCATAGCCATCTGCTGTGTTCTTACCAACCTTCCACTCTATTACTAGCTTCCATTCCCAGGTACTCATGTGGTATGTGGAAAACTATATAGACCATTGTAATTCCAGTTATGCAGAAGGTGACACACCTGCACGGCCACCTTTCCCATTTTAAGTCCTACTCCAGGTAGGATGTATTTTGAAGTGTTCTTACACCAAAAATTAAATAAGCATAGGAGTAATTTCAGAAAAATAGTATTTCTGGAAAACACCTTTTGGATCTCGGTATAAAATCTATTTCTGCTGGCAGGTCTTCAGTTTCTCATTTCTGATCTAGAATGCAAGTTTACAAACTTCCACATGGTCTTCAAGCAAGCAGAATCGTTACAGTTCACTTGTCATCTGCAACACAAGATTCACAGTCACCCTTCTCTATGCTTCCCAAACTTATGTTAATTTCTGCATTACACTGCAAATTGCCTTTTTTCATACTTCCCAAAGATCCAGTCACCTTACCCATACAGCTGCCTTGTCTTCCTCGCATTTTTTTATCTTTCATTTCTACCCTCAGCTGTCACACCAACACCTTAGATAGTTTTACTTTCTGTGGTGCTTCTGCCTTCAATCTGCAGACACTGAAGGCAATATTTGGCAAGAGCTTTCACACAGTAAAACCGGAAAAACCCCAACAATTTTTACTCAAAGGATCTACAGTTACTAAAGGCTTTTAATATGTTTTAAAAGATCTTTTCTATGTGAACACAGCCATTGCTGCACATCAGATAAAAGGCCTGTAATGTTTCAGCCATAAACTGTACCTCTGGACCCCCTTTAAATTTGCCCTGAAGGAAATCCTAATAAAGTCTCCAACTTCCAGCCCCTAACTGATGAAAAATTCTGTAATATTCTGCCTCCAGATCAGACTCAGAAATTTACTGGAATCATGCTGGCAATTTTGTAGCTATTACAGAGATCTTTTTTTGTGTGTGCTATGGAGGAAAACAATGAACACATTCAGGACTGCAGTTCAACTACATCAAGTAATGCTCACTAAAACATACCAAACAACATTCCTCTCTCAATTTATATCATTGCCACAATTAAACACATACTTATCCTTTTTCTGAAGTTGAAAAAAACTTACGTTAAATATATACAGGTGATGAATTTCAATAAAAAGACTACTGCATCCTCTGATTCTGTTCTCTCGGGATCATTTTCAGACAAATAGCTTCTCAAAAAAGCATCTTATTTATTCAGAACAGAAACGTTTAAAGAAAACACATCTTAAAATTAAGAAACATCTTAACACCTACCACCTAACCACCTTAACAAACACCTACTCTACATTCAATTATCAAGATATCACCCAGAAACACTTGCAAGTCTAAAATACTTCCAGTCTTTTCATTGGTGCCAGGTTTCCCACGGGAAGTCAGACACTTTGCTGCACTGAGGGGGCCTTATCAAGAAATCCAAGTTTTTCAATGCCTCATCTGTTGAGTTAGGTCATAGCACTCTCTTTTCCTTCTTGCTAGTGAAGTGAAGCTTCAACTTGATTCCTGAAGTGTTTTAGTATTGTCATCAATGTCTAGTCCACAAGTAATAACAACTACGGGAAAAGCCTCCTACAGCATATGACCGCATTTTCTTGAAAAGAGGAATGAAAAACATGCTGCAAGAGCATAATTAAATCAGAGTACATGTTTAAGAAGCAGGATTGTAACTCCACATTTCCACATCTAAATGAAGCTATCTGAGATCTTTTTCATCCAAGGTTTTACTGCTAATAAAAACACTATTCATGTGTGCCTGTGACCTTAATACTGCCTTAATCACACTTTTTGGAAGCAGCTTATACCAAACTGATGAGTACATTCTCAAAAAATTTCCTTTTCTAACTCAAAATCTAAAGAGAATGTAAAGGTCAAAGCAGATGATAACTTGCTATCATCACAAACTTAAGAAAAAAAAAAAAAAAAAAAAAAAAAAACCACCAAAATGAAAACCTTCAGATTTTTGTTTTTAAGGCTTAAAAATTTTAAGTTATATTACTGCACAAAGGACGGGGGGATAAAACAGCACAGAATTACCTGGATATTCCTCAGGGCAGGGGGTGGTGGGAAGAAACAACAACAACAATCAGCTTTGAAAGTAACAGCAGAGAGCAGTATTTCAAGTATCTATAGAAGAGACACTGAACAGAAAATCTAAATATAACCAATATGGGTTTTGCACTGATATATAAGGTTTCCATATTTGTAGCTTATATGCACACTTCAATAGAAAGGTAAAATACAATGATTCACACAGCAGTAAAACTTCAGAATTTCAGCTTTCTCAAACAAAAAAACCCAAAAAAAAACCAGAACAAGAGACACCTTACTGTATTATCTGAACAGGACCAGAGAGAACTCATTAAATATGTAACATTCAGAAGAAAATTGCAGATGAAACACACAGGTATGAAGTCCTCCTTACAACTAGACAAACTCTCACCATTGGTTCAATTAACTTATACATTCCTCAACACCTTCAGCAGAATTCTGTCTCGGATGCAGAAAGGCTGTTAGGATTCTGTAAGAATCATCAAAAACTTGAAATTACCCCCTGAAACTGCCACCTACTATATAGTGAATAGGAAACAAAAATCAGATTTCATATAATATACCAACCTAACAGCTAGCAGCCATAGAGATGATTCTGTACCCTCACACATGCTAATGCATCTTCACCTTCCCTTGCACTAAACAGCATTGCCTTGATCCCATGGTGATCCTGTTCATTTAACTAAACTGGCAGAAAACAACCACCACCAAAACCATGAATTCTCTGCAAAGAATGAAAGAATCATAGAACCATTTAGGTTGGAAAAGACCTTTGCAATCATCAAGTCCAACTGTTAACCCAGCACTGCCAAGTCCATCTCTAAACTATGGCACTAAGCACCACATCTACATGTTTTTTAAATGCCTCCGGGGATGGTGATTCTACCACCTCTCTGGGCAGCCTGGTCCAGTGCTTCAACATCCTTTCAGTGAAGAAATATTTCCTAATACCCAATCTAAACCTCCCCTGGCACAACTTGAGGCTGTTTCCTCTTGTTGCGTCGCTGGTTCTTTGGAAGAAGAGACTGACCCCCACCTGCCTACAACCTCCTGTCAGGCAGCTGCAGAGAGCAATAAGATCCTCCCAAGCCTCCATTTCTCCAGGCTAAACACCCCCAGTTCCATCAGCTGATCCTCATAAGACTTGTGCTCCAGACCCTCCACCTGCTTCATTGCCCTTCTCTGGACCTGCTCCAGCACCTCTATTTCCCTCTTGAAGCGAGGGACAATATTTAACACAGCATTCAAGGTATGGCTTCACCAGTGCCAAGTGCAGGGGGACAATTGCTTCCCTGGTCCTGCTGGCCACACTATTTCAGATACAAGCCAGGATGCTGTTGGCCGCCTTGGCCACCTGGGCACACAGCTGGCTCATTCAGCTGGCCATTAACCAGCACCCCCAGGTCCTTTTCCACCAGGCAGCTTCCAGTCGCTCTTACCCAGCCTATAGTGTTCCATGGGGTTGTTGGTACCCAAGTGCAGGACCCGACACTTTTACTTATTGAACCTCCTACAGCTGGCCTCAGCCCATGGGTCCAGCCCGGCCAGATCCCTCTGCAGAGCCTTCCTGCCCTCAAGCAGAACATCCCCCCCCCCCCAACTTGGTGTTGTCTGCAGACTTATTGAGGGTGAAAAGATAGTAAGGGCAGAAAATTGGAAGCCTGTCAGTGGCAACAAGCTGTTAGATCTCTTTAATTGGTTATTAACATACTAGATCACCAAACATTTGCAGTACATTACATAACAATAGCTGACTTTAAACAGAGCTGGCTATTTAAGTCTCCTTAGCATCCTTACAAAATTTCTTAGACAACAGTATCAACTCAATGTCAGCATATAAACCTTAAATTCTCAAAAGCGTTTAGGCATTTACTCTCACTGACTTCTACAACAGGGAACCCAAGCACATCTGCAGAGCTTTAGATACTAACTGCTGCTAAATGTATAGACGCCATTTTAAGAAGGAAAACTGAAAACCTTAAAATACATTACTAAATGGCTTACATGTGTTGGGTGTGCAGTTAAAGTATATTAAGGCGATATAAACTACAAATAGATCAACCTCTCATTTGTCAAACACAAGCACATACTTGTGTAGCTAAAAATAAAAGTCAAATTAGAGTTGATGCAGACTCGCCAAAAAGACAGCACTAATACAATCAGGTCTCAGCTGTGTCATTAATATACTGACCAGAACAATCCAATGACATACTAAAATGATATTCAAATATATTTGGCTGGGAAGAGAAATGAAAAGGCTACCCTGCTGGTTTCCTCTCATTACTTTTCTTACAGTAACTTATTTCTAACATGAAATTCAGGATGAATGAATTCAATTAGTAAAAGGATTTTTTAAAAGTAATAAAACCAGGATTTGTAATATTAGGAACAATATTTATAGCTCCAAATCTCCAATTTATAAGCTTTCCTGACACTCAAATTATTTAAGAAAACATTCTATTCCAAAGAAATAGAAAAGGATTGTTTCAAAAGTTATAAAGTTTAAAGACAATCTGAAACATCACAGACTAGCTGATATAGCTGAATAAGAATAGTCTCCTGAACAGATGTTGGCATATTCCGCCTAAGCTCCTCACCACAGCTTTGGCACACACAGCCTGTTTCACTGCCACTGAGGCTGTCTACTCATACAGATTACCAGATGGTGGCTAGAAGCTTACTCTGTGTGTATCCTGACAAAAATGGAAATAAAACTACACAGAGATTGTCAAGAGCTCCTTGCTACCATTCATGGACCCGCAATCAGTTAACTCGGCACCAAGGTTAAGAATATAGGCAAGTACATTAGATTGTTTGGTTGTGTTTTTAGAAAGGTTACAGGAGTCATGGAATACAACACAGGACATATCCTATTAACCTTAAAGTTGTTCCAAAAATTGTCAGCCTTCCCCTCTCATTCTTTTTATGTTTACACAGTTTCTAGAACAATTAATTAGTATATAATAGGCTGTCTTCCATTAAAATAAAACAAAACTATACAAATAAACACAAATGCCAACAAAGCCCTTTCCAGCATCTCTTCATTGGTATTTCCAAAACTATTTTAGCCTGGTTGAATTTAGAGATCAAAGCAAGTCTGCATACACTGGTTGTTCAAAGTTTTGGTGGCAGGCAAAAACTGGCCATGAACTATTAGTTTGCAAAACAGAAAAGAAGCTGGAGACACAAGATCAGAAGAAGGGAAGTTTAGTCAGCAACAGAGCAGGAGCAGCAAAAGAAAACGTTGCCAAAATCTTATAGTCTGGAACTCAAGAGAACATCTCTTTCAAATTACTATTATGTTTGGACTAAAACAATCACTTAACAACTGACTGTATATCAAAAATTGAGAACTTTTTTCCCCAAAGGATGATCTTCAAAAGTAAACATATCTCCTATTTCATCTCTATTTGCACTACTATTGTTCTTATTTGTAATCATGCAAAAGCAAGGACAGAATCTTCAAGGTTAACCAATCCTGTGATCTATGCTGAAACACATAATTAGGGTATTCTCCCTAACTGCTACATTAACATACACCACGGCAGCAATTTTTACACGAGGTGTGAAGAAGGCAGCTTGTGAACTTCTTTAGCATTACAAACAACCTTTTGTGGCCATTTTCTTAGGCTATGGGTATGAAAAAAGATGTATAAACAGCTGACAGAGACGTCACAGCTATATGCTTTGTTCCTAAATTAACCAGGAGTGAGGTATTCTAAACAAAGTTTAAAAAATAATCAATATACATTAGAAGTGCAGAAATACAGTGTACACAAAGAATTCTCACATTAACAAATACCACTGGTGCACACAACTGAATTTCTAAAAACACAACGTATAGTGATTTATTTCTTGTTTCTTTTACTTGTTTTCTTTTACTTGTTTTACTTGTTTCTTTTACTTTTTAACCTATATAAATTTGTGGAAATTGCTCCTGACAGATTTAAATCACAGCAAACAATCTCGGTTGTTGCTATATTGCTTCGAGATTACGGTTTCGTTACAGATACTACAGAAACATTGGGTAGGTTTGCTTTTTACCGTGAGTGAAGCATTCCTGCAAAAACAAAAGCAGCTTGAGGTGTGTGGTAAATTAGATGCCTGATCAGCTGATCTGCTTTGGATGATTTACAATATATAGCACTTTATCTGAATAATATATACACAAGCTGATAAAAACTTGTAAACAAATACAGAAAAATAGAAAAAAGTTGCAAAGTATACAAGAGACATGTAAACTGAAACCATCCACTGAGAACATGGTAATTTTCTCACTTAAGCACATTTTGGCCTTTGTTCTGAGTAACAAGAATCCTACACCAGGCTTTCAGACTTGTGTAAACAACTTTTTAGTTCAGCACCTTAGTTGAAAGAATTTAGGATGTTTACAAAAAGAGTAGAAGTAGAAAAGAGAAGGTTAGCTGTTAAGGAGAAGAAAGGACTGAAACAGGGAAAAAAAAGCACTATTTTAGATCAGATGTGAAACCACTTGAGTGCTAGTGCTTTTTCCACCAAAGACAAAGCTCTGAGAACTCATGGCCAAACTCCACAGTAGGATATAAGACTTCACTTATATAAAACCAAATTATTTTGAAATATAATATGAAAACATCCTTAAAATGTCCACAAAATTATTGTCTGTTGTAGAGTGTATGCTGTTTAGCAGTTGTGCTTTACACAAGTGGTTGCATTTAGCAGCAGCAGATTCAATCCTCCCTTATTGTCTAAACATCACTCTGAAATTGTTTCTGTTCCACTGGCATAAAAATCATATACATCATTACAGGTTAGCTTCCAGCAGAAATTTTTTACCAAGGTACTCTTCCTCAGGAAAGCAAACCCCTTACCTGACAGGAGAGAAGGTGCTGCCATTTGACAACTGTCAGTCACTTCTATAAAATGAGCTGGTGCTAAGGGCAAAGAAAGTATGAATGGGGGTGGAGGGCAGCAACCTCAAACCATCTCAGACAACACAGAAAGGCCAACAATAGCTTCCCTCTGTCCCAGCCATGTTTCTTCTGAAAACTGAAGAAATTACAAATTTTCAGTACTTTCTCAGACCTCAGTCTCCCTGCTGACAGAGGTTTCAGTGTGGTTATTGCATGTAAGTGAAGACAAGCTCAACAAATCTATGATTATACAACCGGTTTTAATCATGATCAAACCTGTCAGGCCTAGATTTGAACTGGAAATCCTATTATAAAAAGGACTGTGACCCATCTTCTAGTATGTGACACTCCAATGAAAAATAATTAAAATTTCTGGAGGAAACTGATTATTAATTCATAAACTGTTTGGAATACAGTCTTAGCATTTTATTTCATTTCATTGTATTCAAACAAAAACAATTAAGACTTTACTTTCTACTCCCAGAAGTACTGTTTGAATACACAAGACAAGCCACCCTGAACATGATGTGCAATGCATGTTCCTGCCACAGTACGTATGGTATGTTAGAGAGATTCGTTACCATGAAAACTAAATGCTAACGTTGAATTTCATTTTCCTTAAAGTGATGTTTACATATGCAAAGGTTTTGTTTAAATATTGGAAAAAAAGATTGAAAGAGCAAAATCCATAACTTGGTATAGGATAGTTAATTTAAAATATAAATACCACAGTTAGTGAGCACCTGAGCCCTTCCTTCCAGATTTTAAGGGTCTTAGTGCTTATTTCATATTTCAATCACATTGCAGTAATTTGAAAGGAATCTAGCTTTATGCATGAATAATTTAAGCTGAACTACATTAAAAAGAAAAAAACAATTAGTATTGTTAACTTTGGCCACATTTAATCTCCTTTTTTGTGTGTAAGTACATCACGCAGCAGTGTGCATACTGCCCTTCCTTCTAACCACATCCCTGAACACCAGTGTAAGTTAACTGCTGGATTTTGTATTGCAAATGCTACTTCCAGAAGAATATTTCTTTAAAAATATAGCATTGATTATTCCCCCAGTTCAAATACATTTATCATTCTGAACATTCTGATTTGCAATTGTATATCAATTACAATTAACTAATTAACACATTTATTTTTTTTTTAGCAATACCCCAAAATACTCAGCAGATCATTGTTTTGTTGTATTGGAAAATAAAACTATGTATATAGGGTTCCAAAATATTACATAACTCTGCCCACCTCTTGCATTTAAAATTTTTATTACAAAACAGACCTTAAAAAACAAAAGAATTATAATCAGAAATAGACTTCTGTGGAATTGAAATTTTTCCTCTCACACACATACACACAAAATCCCTTCTAAAAACAACTGACATTTTTCAAGTGTAATTAAGTTTGCATCAATAACATCATAAGCAAGGTACCCAGCCAAGGGTGCACTGCTGCATGTCTTGGGCAGTGCATTCTAATTATACTTAGTGATTTCTCTTTCCTTTAGAAGAACAGAGACCTTGGCAAAAGTTAAACATTCAAAACAGCATTGCAATTGCACATTTAGAGAGAAGTTGTACTGGCAGAACTCTATTTGGTGGCATTCCACCCAGCCCATTTCAAAAAATGTGTTGCAATCATCCTACATTTGTTGGTGAAGGAACAAGCACAAATAAACCATTCTCCTCCTTGACCCCTCCAAAATTCTCAAATAATATCCAGGAGAAATTTTAAGGTCTTGACAATTTAATTAAAGGGAAAACAAAAGCATTACTCCAGAGTTAATGTAATTACTCAATATTGGTCTCAAATGCCAAACAATGCTGACATTACTGATAGTCGTACAAGCAAAGCATCATTCCTCCACCTTTGCAGGGAGGCTCTTGTTGTGTTGTCAGGTTTAGTCTTCAATCATGCGAACTCAAATCCTATCATAAAGCCCAAAGTGAATGAAAGAAAGCATTACAGGGACTCCTGTGGGATAAAGGGAACCCTTACACACAATAAATTCCCAGCTCTCCCCATTTGACAGGGCTGCCTGTCCTCAGGAAGACAGCAATGCCAACAGCTATAAACAAAACCAAACATTTTAAAGTCTATAATTTTTACATGTATATATACATTTTTTACATTTTCTCAGCAACATTCAAAGATTTTTTTCTTAAATTAAATATAATTTCAATAGGTCACTATTCCAGGTAAACAAAGCATTTGCATATAGAAAAAAAAATATCAGCAATTTCATTATTGGCAGGTTTTGCAAATGATTATAGCAAGAGCAAGATTCACAGTCTCACAGAAGACAGGCCATTATTTGAAAATCTGTCACAATTTACAGTCAGCTAAAGAAAGATATATACGAATATGCAAAGCATAGCTACAATTAGACTTAGGATCAAAGGCATCTTACTTTCCTACATTCTTCTGTATTTGTTTTCAGTCTTGGGGGTCTGTTATTTTCTTATTCTTAGCAGCATGTAATGACTCAAAGAAACCCTTTGGATACTCTGCAAGGTAATTTTACAAGCACCAGTGGCTTCAAATATTAATCTATTTCTAGAAATTCATGTCTTTAGGGTGCCTTGATTTAACAAAGCCACAGTGATGGATGGAAAATTATATCTATGTTGCCTCTTATAAATTTTTCTTGCAGACATGATTTTTTTTCTATACAGCTTTATAGTAGCTCACATTCTCAAACATCTTATTCTCTCCATGTAAGTCTGTCATATTTAAAAAACATGTTTTGGCAAAGCCTAAAACTGAAGGCATCATTACATCATCTGTTACATACAGGATATCATACACAAATTAAACCAAAAGCATGGATTTCCTCTGAAGCTTTTTTTTCTTTACCATTTTCAAGTCTATAGAAGGAGTTTTTAAAAAAATAAAGCGCTGCCTAACAAAATATGCAATCCTTTTAAATGAAATTCCATCAGTCAACTAAAGAACACTTTAGTTTACATCCAGTTAATCTCGGATCATACTCCTAACATTTGACTCACAGAACATTAATTCCGTAAGTAGATGTAAAGAGGCATCATATTCCAAAGATACATATTCTTTATTGCACAATATCCATGATCACCACAGTAAAGCCAGCTCCCACTGCGTGCCTGATGACAGTCCCACTGGACAAGAAGCTGCACACACTATACTTGTCCTGGAGATAGTCATACTCATCAGTTCACAAATACACATTTGCTGTCTGGCACACCTTCTGAATGCTTTCCCATCTGCAGGCGCTAATGTGAGTTTTTCCCCTTTCCCCAGCCATCAAGTCTAACGGGAATTATAAAAAACTTATTCTAATATTGCTCTTTAACAGAAAGTTAAAAGTGGCCTGCTATTTTAGGGCAAGGCAGAAAGCTTCTTCCCTTAAGTACAATTTTTGGGGGAAAATCAGAGAATCACAGAATGATCTCCAGAGGTCCCTTCCAAACCTGACCATCCAGTCCAACCTCCTGCTAAAGCAGGTTCACCTACAGCAGTTTGCACAGAGTCATGTCCAGGTGGGTTTCGAACGTCTCCAGAGACCCCACCGCCCCTCTGGGCGGCCTGTCCCAGCGCTCTGTCACCCTCAGGGTAAAGAAGTGCTTCCTCACATTCAGATGGAACTTCTTGTGTTGCAGTTTGTGCCCGTTGCCCCTTGTCCTGCCGCTGGGCACCGCTGAAAAGAGCCTGTCCCCATCCTCCTGCCACTGCCCTTAAGGGATTTGTGTACACTGATAAGACCCCTCTCAGCCTTCTCTTCTCCAGGCTGAACAGGCCCGGCTCCCTCAGCCTTTCCTCACCAGGGAGATGCCCCACTGCCCTCATCATCTCCTTAGCCTTTGCTGGACCTGCTCCAGGAGTTCCCTCTTGAGCTGGGGAGCCCAACTGAAAGTAGATAGCTAAATAAACCCTCTGCTGATTAATCAGTACAACCCCTTTCCCAAGGGAACCCTGCACCTATATTATTCCTTAGAAAAACCTGTCTGTCCTATTCCAGTTAGACAAATTCCCTAGGCAATCTATTCCAGTGTTTTGCTATATTTACTACCACAAATTGTTTCATATGTAATCTGAAACATATACTTATTGGATTTCTACTTTCTTACTTCTAACAGGTTATGTTGTGGTTGCTTGGGTTGGTTTTTTCTTGTTCTGTGGGTTTTTAACAGAATTCTTTCTGATTTTAAGAATGTATCCTGTCTCCTCTTAGTGTTCTTTTATGTAGACTATGCAATTTCACTTTTCACCTTTCCTTGACAGCTACGTTTCATAGACTTTTAATCATTCTCATTACTCTATTGTAGATGCTCCACTTGACTGCTGAAGAATTGTGATCAAACTGAACACAACTGCAGCCAGTTATATGCCAACTGAAGAAAGCAAAAGGAATATTCCACATCCTCCATAAAATACTCCAGATTTACACTGCTGTATGATGTTCAGCTATTCAGCAAAGTTATGTCATTGTTGACTCATGCTAAGCTTATTTTATACAACAAAACCTAGAGCTTAATCTAAATAAATCTATTTGACCAAGTCTTCCTTACCATTTTGTTCTGTATTTGTATATTTGATTTTTTTTCAAAGGTAGAGTTTTGTACCTTTTCTGACATTGCATGTTATTTCTTTAGATCAATTCTCCAATAGGTCAAGTTCTGAACTGCCCTCTTGCCCTCAGTCATACCTGCTGTTCTACCCCCACCAAGCCCAGTTCACTCGGTCTGCAAGTTTAGTCAGCATATTTTCTGTTTCATTTTCCAGATCATTAATGACAACATATCCCAGCAAAAGCCTATTCACTGTAACTACATGTTTCCAATCTGTTTTCCATTAATTTAAGAAAGGTTCTGTCAGGCCAGATTTCCACAGCTGCTAATAGGAACAATCTCTGAGACAGTATCCAAACCCTTATTAAAAACTTAAGAGCTCTTATATCTTAAGATAAAGTTACAACACTTACTGCTTCTCTTCTATCCATGAGAGCTCTTATCCGGTTATGGGTGCTGTTTAAACTGTATTGAAATGCTTTTTCCATGAAAAAGGATTTGCAAGATTACTTCTTATCCTGGTTTCTTCCAGATGTTCAGTCAAATTTCATTTATTCATTCCAAATCTCATTTGGAGTTTAAGTTTTACTGTCTAGTCTATAATATCTTAGCTTTTACTTTTTATCTCATTTAAAATACAGGCTTTGTATTTTCTTTTCCATTCTCTACACTGCAGTCTTGTATCTTTGCAACTGGTATTAATTTTCTTAGCCGTCTGGAGTTTTACTATCCAGTGAAGGACTGTAGAAATAAGTATTCCCAGTATTATCTGTCAGTCACCTTCTCTCTACTGAATATCAAATCAGTGCTGTCTTAGCAACATTACAAACACAAAATGATTGCTTATTTACGACTTTTCCTAAGTATTTTGAAAACTGATCTTTCCAATTCTGTCCTGATATACTTGTGCTAATTTATATTGAAGCTTAATGATCTGATGAAGTAATCATTTGGTTTTAGCTTCCCTTCTGTTTGAGAGCACAGGAACTGCTGTTCTAAATTTTTTACACTTTATTCTATAGAACGAAGGAGAAACTTTTTTATACATGTATGCATGTGATATTTCCATCCAAAGTCTTATCAATTACAAAAGCTGTGTTTATGATAATTGCATTTTACTTTTTGTTTTTACTATACCATTGGCTGTAATATCAATTCCACAAAAACAGATGCCTCCACTCCAGAAATGTCCAACACACCTTTTGATAAAGTTTTACACCACATCAAACTTCAAAAATGAAATTGCATTTAATACATTTTATGTGGAAATAGAATTTATAGAACATAAAGAAGCTGCAATCACCCTGCTAATAACTAACAAAAGCAATCATAGAACATACTCTGTAAGGAACCTGAGAGAAACATCAAAATAGGAAATGTATATTTCAACAGGAGAAAGAAAATCACATTATCAAAGGTTCTCTACAATTTTAATGACCTGTGAGTGCATTTTAACTAAT
Organism: Falco punctatus; assembly: GCF_963210335.1. Lineage (NCBI taxonomy): Eukaryota > Metazoa > Chordata > Aves > Falconiformes > Falconidae > Falco > Falco punctatus. The sequence goes on from NC_137588.1 coordinate 9,859,698, forward strand.
TTAAAAGTTTTAAGCAGTATTTTATGCACATTCTTAATCTAAGAATATTTATGCTATTGATATTGGCTTATTAAGGGCTAGATACGTAAACTGTTTAGCCTAATTGCCTGTTACTGTATAATTTAACTGAGTCTTGTAACAAGATTTTAAAATCAGGAGAATACATTCTCTCCAAAAAATTCCAGTTGCCTTTTCACTGTTTCAGTGATAAGCTTCACATCAAAAGGACCCTAGGTTTTAAATTACGTGTCAGCTTTTACAGGCTATTATAATAATACAATATATGTCTGTCCTTGAAGTAAATGTTCTAGCTCAGCTATGAGTCATATTTGCATCTACTTAAAAGTAAGCACAGACATTTGTTAGATCACTATTTAGGCATAAAACAGAGAAGAGTTTTTAAATCATTTTCATCACTCCTATGTAATAGTACAGTTAATACAAACATTTATAATTTTGTCTCAAGGATACAATTTTATGACAATATATTTGCTTTTTACTGCATGTGATACAACCAATTGGCTAAATTTTAAAATTAGATAAACTGCTCACTCTGAACTTTTGTAAGCTTTAAATGTTCACTTAGATTTACAGAAAAGAGCTAAGCAATATTTGACAATGAATTTGACCTAGATTTCCCATATTTTCTGTTTTCTTTTTCTCTATTTTGTCCTAAATACACTGTTTGAATACAGGGGGTTTAATTGCATTTATTACTTCCGTATATTCCTCACTTAAACTCCATGGAACTGACCAATTTATGTGCTGACTCTTACTTCTTTGTGGTATAAAGAGAAATTAAATGAAATGTAATCTTAATCTGAGTATGTGTAAATCAATTTTACCCCCTCTCCAAAACAAAACCACTTTAAGTGTGGGTTTTTTCCATTATTGTAAATAAGAACAAGATTATTTATGGCACTACACTTTTCAATAAAGACATTGCCATGTTGAATCATTGTAAGAAAGAATATAAGTCACATAAGACACAGCAGAATTTAAAAGATCTTTTGATATAGGTCAAAGGAGATGAGGAACCACACAAGTTTGATTCCAAGTATCACATAAAATTATCTAAAGAAGACAAGACACTCATTTATACCTAATCTGTTTGACTTGGAACAAATACTCAGAGAACTAAACTGTTGAGTAAGAATGCATGATTTTAACAAAACTTAGAAGTGTAGTCCTATAAATGTGCACTCCAGGACACAGTTCTTTGGGAATCTTTGCTTTAAATACAATTTTAATTCAACCCTTTGCCCACTACAGACTCATTATACCCTCTGACATTTATTTCTAACACCTAAGAAATAAGACAAATCACATGTGGTATCTCGGGTAGTTTCTTTGGTTAGGACCCAGGAAATGTGAAGAGAAAAAAGGTATTGTTCCATTGTTGGAAAAGATGTTAGTCTCACACCTAAGTTTTAAGTTATTGCTTAGCCATGGTAATATCTAACACATTCAAATATACCCATATTTTCTGATGTCTTACTTTTGGAGTTACTCCAGTTTTCTAATCTGTTGATTAAATAAAGACATCAGGGCCTCTGGTAGGACTCATTTGGGAAACATAAGATCTGCAGAAACACAGATGCTTGCCAGAACCAGTCAACTAACAGTGCTCATGAATTTCAAAGAACAAGAGCGAGCCAGACAAGCATACTACCTGTGTAGAGTTTATATATTCTGGGGGTGAAGCATAACTCTACTGAAGTTCACTGTAAAAATCAAGATGACTTCAGTAGAAACAGGAACAAAAAAAATAAGATTTCATAAGCCAAGAAATACTTTTCTGTTCACAAGTCAAAATGAAAACAGTCTAAGATGGAAGTTTGTAACTACTGAATGAAAAACAGGGAAAGTGGAGATGGACTGATGGGTCAGAGGCTCAGTAATACTCAGATACTAATAGGTGGGGAGACAGTACAGAGAATTATTTCCAATATGTCGTGAGAAGTGTTTCAGAAAGCAAAGGAATATATTTATTTTATTTCCTTACTATTATTTGGAGGTTCAGGAGAATGAGAAGGGATGAAAACAGAAATAAAATTGTATGTTTTTCAGAAGAGAAGTGGATTGCCAGTGTCAGACAGAAGAAATGCCCTTGCAAAAACAGATAGAAATATACAAAAAAATCATGACAGGCATATTCTTATGGAGACAGGGAAAGGAAAGACTGAAACTGATTCTGACTACATCAACATAATCTAAAGCTTTTTTTTCTTCTCAAAAAACAGTTTAAACTAACTGTGGCTCTCTAACAAAAACAGGCCAGTGTAGAATTTTTACCTTGATTTGGAAAAATAAAAAGCATAGTTATATAGCCCCAAAGTGCAACCTCAATACATAAACCAAGTAGAATAAAGTAAACATATTCCTTTAAATAAAAAAAAAAAAATTAAAAAAAAAAAAAAAACAAACCAAACAATCAGGAATTAGTTTTGATGTTGCACAACTTCCACACTAGAACAGCAACACATATTTTGGTATACTCAAGTTTGAAACCTTCATTGACTGTTTTTTGTCCTCAGTCTCCCAGATGTTAGACCTTTTAGACCTAGCTGAAACATACAGGCTGAAATACTCGAAGTTTGCACACACTACAGAATAGGTCAGGATTTCTCCAGTTACAAGTGAATCATAGCAGAGCAACAAGCACTTATAGCTGGTGCTCTTTCTCTGCAGGGTGATTACATCAGACTCTTGAAAAGCAGCTTGCTACCTTCAACTAATCAGAGTTCCTATTATTCCCTGAAAAACTAATTGCAGTAAAAACTCATTAAAAAATAAAAATCTTGTTACCTACCTGTCCTAATTAATTTTACTAAGTATGACTTTTCAGTCATGTTGGACAAGTAACTTTCCCATAACTTTGTAAAAGTTTAAAAGCATACTTTGAATTAGAAGCTGAGCAACTGGAAAGAATGCTGCTTACCTTTGGGTATCTCTTGCCTATCTTCTCAGCACCCTTGACTGGATCATATGAAGAGCTTTTAGCACCAAGGTTTTTTTGCTGCCTGGCCTCCTGAAGAGCTTTCTGGGTGGGCCCTAATTCTTTCTTCCTTTGACATTCGTGGTTTGCTATAAAATAAAACCAACAAAAATATCACCAGAACACATTTTTTACTTACTCTTCTGGAAGACAGCTCTTTACTTAATATTAATTAGGCATGAAAAATTCTAAAAGAAACACCACTTTAAATAAAATGATATTCAGGTTACCATGCCATCCATATAAAGTATTAGAAGCCTATGTATAACTCTGCTCCACAAATCATTTTGCTGTGATATATTTCAGCCTACCTAACAGTACTCTAGATTTTGCTCCAAAAATGCAGCAATGATTTTGAATCTGCAGTACAGGAAAGTCACAGTAAAATGGATGCAGTTCTTAGTTTCTCTCAGAGCCAGAAGAAACATCAGCTTACTGCATCCTATCCAGTATTACCACCAATGCATTATTCTGATTTACAGCCTGCATTCCCTTTTGCTTCCCTGCACTTTCTCCTAACCCACCTTTCAAACAAGGAATTACTTATGAATAGGTAACTCTGAAATCCTAAGCAGGTAGCACAGCTGTAAATCATCAAAATAGGCTGCAAGGAATACGAGGAACAGCATAGCACACGTGGATTATTGTACAATGCAACTGCCATGACGTGGCAAAAAAGATGCTATTCTCTGACAGTCTCTTGTGATCCCTGTATCTTCTTGTCATGGTTTAACCCCAGCCAGCAACTAAGCATCATGCAGCTGCTCGCTCACTCCCCACGTAGTCAGGATTGAGGAGAGGACTGGTAAAGTAAAAGTGAAAAAACTCATAGGTTGAGATAAAGACAGTTTAATAGCAAAGCAAAAGACATGCAAGCAAAGCAAAACAAAGCATTTGTTCACTGCTTTCCATGGGCAAGTGTTCAGCCATCTCCAGGAAAGCCAGGCTCCATCACGTGTAACAGTGACTTGGGAAGACAAACGCCATAACACCGAACATCCCCTCCTTTCTTTATCCTCCAACTTATATATATGCAGCATGATGTCACATGGTATGGAAGGTTCCTTTGGCCAGTTCGGGTCAGCTGTCCTGGCCGTGTCCCCTCCCAATTTCTTGTGCCCCTCCAGCCCTCTTGCTAGCAGGGCCTGAGAAACTGAAGAGTCCTTGACTTAGTACAAACATTACCCAGCAACAATCAAAAACCATCAATGTGCTATCAACATTGTTCTCACACCAAAACCAAAAGACAGCACTGCACCAGCTACTAAGAAGAAAATTAACTCTATCCCAGCTGAAACCAGGACACTTGTTACAATGGTCTGTAGGATTTACATGGGTCTACAGGAGAAAAAAACGGAATACTGAATTCCAACAGAATTTGGAAGCTTACATTCCTCCAGTTCTTGAAAAAAAAACCTCAGAATTGAAAAAGCACATTATACAGCTAACATCCAGACTCAAACAGATGTACTTCATATTACACATTTACAGATGCTCTTGCAAAATAGTTTTAAGACCTTGACAAGAAAATGCAAGCATTCTGACTTAAAAGGGAAAAAAACACCCACTTCACTCACAGCAAAAAAAGCACATCAAGCAAACAAAACCTGCTTTTCTACCCAACCTGAGTAAAACTAACTGAAAAAAAGAACTGTGCCTGGTCTAACAAAATGTCTGTATTCTCACTACTTTGAAAGTTAAAGCTACTGTCACAGATACCCTGAATAACAACTTTCTCTGAGGATCGGCGTACGGCAAAATTGGTTTATATGTCAAACACTTTCTACTCACTAACTGCCTCCCACTAGCATGTTGCTCATGGAGTATTAGATTTGTTGGTGCTTTTGAAATACACATACTTATAAACCAGAGTTATGACAGCTGAAGGGCTTAAAAAGTCAGTAACCATTTAAAAAAGAAAGAACAAATTCTAAAGAACTGTTAACTGTTGCAATTGCGCTAGGATGTCAACAGCTTGTGTTTACGGATTTTCTTTTCTGATTGTATTGTAGATGGAATGGGGACAACCAGGTTTAAGTACTTTAACTGGTGCATTTTACATTTCTTTTTGCATGACCTTCTAACAGCAATTACATCACATCAAGGAAAGGAAAAGCACAGTTAACAGTCTTAGCAATGAGTTAGTTCAACCATGAGTAAAGAAACTCATTGAGTTCAACTTTTGAATATAATTGGGTAATAAATAAGCAGCTGTTGTTTTTAGAAAAAAACCCCAAGAAATGTACCGAGCAAGTAGCAGCTTTATAACATGTTTTTAGAACCAGCTGTTATAGCACTGTTCACTTAGGTTTATAAGCAAGCTACAGTCAACTTTGCTTAATTCCTTCAGGCAAAAGTGGTCTCTCTTCAGAGCACCACTTAACACTGTGTCTTGATCCATAAGTAAGGTGCGAGCACTCTGTTAATAATACACCTAACTACGCTATACAAACCTAAATTAAAAAAAAAAAAAAATCAGTTATTTGGTAATTAGATACCTCTGTGTGTATGATCTTGCTACCACCTCAGGGAGGGCCACATTCAAAACAAAAACAAAACCAGGTTTTAATGCAAATCTTACACAACCCCCCCAATCCTTTTTAAAACTAATCTAAACTCAAAATACAACTTTTCTGTCAGAGCTTGCTTCCTAGTGAGCATAGCAGGGACAGAGAAGCAGTCTACAAGATGACAGAGTCCTAATCCTAACTTAACTAGTTTCTCTCCAACTATGAAATGCCCTTCGTATCAACTTCAAACAAGCTAAGCAAGTACATAAAAAGAATTAGATTTTTTTTATTTCCTAAGACACCTAAAGAAAACTTCCTCTTGAAGGATTTGTGTAGAAGGTACTGTCTGCAAAGCTAAACAGCAGTCAGGCAGCAGGACAGCAAAAAATCTCTAGTAAATAAATTACATGCTCTGTATTGTGGATGCTATCCTCTTCAATTGTTTGAAATGCATCAGGCATTTTTTCTCTACCTAGCTGACACATACAAATTTACAATGCAAACTCATTGTGAATACTACGCAGCTTCCTTCTGTTCTTCACTGTGCACTGACACACGCAAAGAACAAAACCCAAACAGAAAACAAATCCACCCTGCACTGGATGTGCAGGACCTCATTGCCATTCAAAACCTTGAACAATTCAGCAAATCCAAAACTAATAAAAAGCCACTATCAGTGCCCTCTAGCCAAAGCCAGCATTCCAGTGACACACTGCAATCAAGTCTAGTTGTGGGACAGAAGCAGCATCAGGAAGCAGTAACAGGCAAGCTTCTGCTGCTGGGCAGAGCCATTCTCATTCCTTGCCTTGGCAAATGGTAACTTGCCAGTCAGAATGTTCATTACCTTCTAACTAAAATGTACCAATGTACTACTGTATAAAAGTCAGCCCTGAAGAGACAGCAACTGAAAAAACACAGCTGTAGGTCTCCTTACAGCAGAAATTTGCAAGTCCAACAGCAGTGGCTCCTTCCAAACTAAGATCTTAAATATTTGTTGAGAAAAGCGTAGCCAACATTTCTTCAGTATCTATGCACTGCTTGCTTCTCAAGGCTGCATTTATACTGTCTCAGGAATAAGAATTCAAGAAGCAACAGAACATGACCACCTTTCAAGAGGCAGCAGAAGTATCTGAATAAGAGACAGTGTCACCCACTGAGACATGAGTATGACCTACAGGGACAATAAAAGTTACATCGTATAAGGTGACAAAGCACTGGAAATAAATGAGCTGAAATACAGTTTAATTTATGATACACAAGGTATGAGGCAAATTAAGGCTTGCACAAGCACATAGGTGGCTGATGAGCTTAATAATTTGTGTTGGAGACTACATGATTATTTTTTTTTTGCATATTATTATTTGTAAAGTGCTCCCCTACTTGTCACTTTTTGGTACTATAAAATGCTCTCAAGATTTCTGGAGAATAAACAAGTACTGTGAACAGCCAGAAAGTGGGTTTTAGAATTGCTCAAACAACAAATGAAAGTACATGCAATATGAAAGAGACAGATGGGGCATCTATACTGTAAAACACTAGCGTGGGGGAAGAACCCACACTATAGAGCCTCAAACCAGAGTATAATGAAAACTTGAATGCTATACACCCTAAACTAATATAAAATAAAAAGCCTATTCTCTACCTCCCTATCTGAATTGGGATGAAAACAAGCACCCTGCTCTTCAGTGGGCCAGAGGCTTATGCTTTTAGTTGTAACAAGATTTAGAGACTACAGCAGAAAGTAACGAGTACATACAGCCACAGAAGGGTATTTAGAGGGCCTGAAACATGCCTTGCTGCGAAACACATACAAAAAAAGGCATCAGAATCCAAAACCAGAAAGATACTGTGAACACTGAAGAGGCTTGCTGCCAGTACTTCAGCATTCCACTATGTTAACACATCTGAAGTCTGTATTTACAGAAGTTAATAGTTTAGCAGCTATTTTCTTGTACACAAAATAAAATCATAGTTTTACTGGGTAAGATTACAGAACACTTTCAGGTTCTCCCAGAAATGAAAGCAGCTATGTGCTCAACTAAGCAGTATTTCAGAAAATGAGTAAGGTATGCTCCAAGGGACTCCTGAACTACATAAGCCTCCAACTGCTCCATGGAAACCAAGACCTGAACTAGGATGAGGGGCATCTTTCAGATAATTAGGTCTCAAGCCAATGCTCACAGCAATTCACAACAATTTAGGAGGCCAACTGCTTCTACATACATTAGAGAGAATTTGAAGGAAACATCAAACTGAATGTTCTATGCTCATAGTAGGCAGGCAGTAGCAAAGATCTGGATGTAAGTTGAAATGTCTGCATTAATAGTAAATAAGCCATCTTAACAGTCAAGGAAATACCTGCTAGTGTCTTCACTAAACTACAAATCCAAAAAGAAACCAAATAAGTTTATGTGGCTACTGTTCTTCTCAGCCTTGTCTTTTCGACAGGAATTTTATACAATGGAAGTACCTCCATGAACATGGGAACTAGTGAAGCTTGATTGTCAAAGGCTGGGGTAACTGTAGCTTTTGACCTGGGGTATATCACCAGTGAAAAAGGAAGTTCAGGCCTTTAACACACTGGAAAAACAACACAAAAGAAACATATATAAAAATGTCCTAATTGCAACAAATGCTTCACCTGGAAGTTGTATAATATTTGATACCTGGGCTGAGAAATTTGGGGTTCTGTAATGTCAAATGAACTGCAATCTCTGATTGCAGTTCTGCTTATGACTAAGGCAGGTGCAACATCCCCTTCTGATTGTGAATACTCTGTTGTCAAAGAGGGTTGATCTCATTGTTTCTTTTTTCATCATCTGATCTATTTTCAGGAGTCTTTTAGAAACCAGATTTCTTTGAGACTTCTCTCACTGTCAAATGTAGCAGCAATTGGAAAATAGGTTCAAAGTTATTAGTGGGAGTGATGCTCACAAAGAATGTGATAGCATGGGCTTCGTTTACTTAGGAAACTGCTAGGTGTTTTCCTGATGCTGTTAGAAAAATAATTTAATAATTATGCATTTATTTAAAACACCAGGGAAGTAGTGTAGTACCATACAGATAAAGATATTATTCCAGCAGGGATTATATAACCTTAGCAACCTCCTGTAAAATTGAGACATGCTAAAATAAGAGGCTGGACTTCATAACACCAGTATTTTCAAAATGTTTCCAGACCACTCCTATATACCTTCTTAAGAGTGAGCTGAAAAAGGACACTGTCATTACAAAAAAAAAAAAAAAAGTATTAGTGGATAAAGTAACAGCAGCATACAAAAAGAATAGATTTCTAGGACAGTCATTCCATAGTTATTGCATTTTGCCATCAGCAGTCTCACAGTCCTTAGCAGACACATTTTTGGAATAAATATTCAAATGATAAAATTGCTGCTCTGTCACCAGCACAGCTGATAAATTGTTCATAGTGCAAGAGTTTTTGATTTACTGTTACACTAGATTCTGAAATGCATCATACCAACAAAAAACCCATAACCAGTCTGAGCTTGGTGATGGGAATATTTTACCTTTTGTCACGGGAATCTGATTAGCACATCCAGACTCTAAATTTTCTAGCGTGGCTTGCAAACCTGTAACCTAATTTTAAAAAGAGGAGAGAATAAGAAGAGGCAATATGAAAAAATTGCTTTTGAACTGTCTGTTCACAACACAGCCTTTATGCCTGCATATTTAAGTAATAAATTTTGTCTTTTTTTTTTTTTTTTTTTTTTTTTTTTTTTTACTTTTCTGATTATTGTCTCTAAGTTATAACATTACTCCTAATAGATTTTGGAAAGGCCCAGCGGAACTATGCGATAAAATAAAAGCCATCCAGAATCTTCCAAAATACTTTTACAGTTTTATTAAAACAATGCAGACATATAGAATACTAAGGCTTTTACTACACCATTGACTTTTAGCCACTATCTCTACACTGATCTTTAATTTAATGGCACAATATGACATGCATCTTTGTCATGCCACAAAATACGGTGCTATATGTTACTAAAAAAAGTCACCACTCCAGAAAGCATACAGTTCGTAATTGGATAGGTCTTACATATGTTCCTGAAATTTCATAGCATTGGAACTGTTCAATGCTTTGTATTCCTGAATCAGCATAACTGTATATGGACAGTAACCTTTCTTTTTGTACAGGACATTTTCATTTACTTCTTGAAATTTCAAACATATATTCATCAGTCTTTTAAAAGGAAGCCCTCAGGTAACCTGAGAAAAATTGGAGGCAGAGGAAAGGACAAAATGAGAGATGAGGACTACTAGAAAAGCATGCAAGCATGGTCAGCGCCCCTTTCATGTTATCCACGTATAATTGATGCTACTGCTGAAATGCAATGTATTTGGGGAGGGGTTTTCTTTCTTTTTTCCTTCTGTTTTTTGAACCACCAACCTACTGGTTAAACACACACACAAAATATTTTTCTGTTTTTCATCCAACCTATCTGTGCTTACAGTGTTTCCTGCTAAAGGGGTAGAATACCTTAGGAGTAAAATACTACTTTGTTACTCCACTCACAAGACAGAAAAACTGTTTCTGATTATCTTAATGTTTTTTTCCTCAACTAGTAGGTCACTCCTGAATATATTTAGGAAAAAAATAAAATAATCAATAGTAACAAAGAAAGTTAAAATAAGACATTTCTGGAAGGCATAGATGGAAGCATGCAAATCTCTGGGAATGTCACATGTTTCCTTAAGCTGTCGACACTGAAAGTATAACAGGGTCTTGCACACTGCTGACTCACATAGAGCAGCACTGAGCAAGTACAGACAGATCTATTGTTTTGTGGCACTAAGCTTCACCTACTTTCAATACTAGCATTTCACCAAATGTCATGAAACTCATCAAAACATTCTGCTTCAAACTATCACATAAGTGAGTTGCTTTAACAGAAATATCCTGTGTATTTACCAAAGTAAAAACCAAAAGCTTTCCTTACATATTTGCAAGCGGTGTTCAACATAGTTTTACCTGCTCAAGTGCTCTGTCTCTCTCCAAAGTAGTTAACATTTTCTGTCTCAATGTAGTCTGGTATTTTTCAGTCAGCTGCTTCAGCACAGGTTCATATGATGCATAATGTGCCTTCAGCCTGTGAACAAGAAGAGGACAAATAACTCCTTAAAGATGACTTAAAGCAGAGATTTTTCTGTTTAACTTTTTCCCTCCCCAAATAAAAGAATTAAAGTGCCAAAAGGTCAATACAGAGTAGACAGCAAAGGTATTAATATGCAACCACCCAACTGGAATATCACAAGAAAAAAAAACAAAAGAAAGAAGTCAGATAAATAAGAGGCTTCATAGTTTGTTTAGTCAGATCTTTTAAAAAACTCCATTCCATTTTGGTCTCTCTTTAATCCATCATACACATACTGCACATTAATTTTGCTAATTTCTGTTTTCTTGTAGATGGATGATAATTCATTGGAAAAAAAGAATTACAGCTATTATCTGACTACCAACTAAGATCCTAACCTAGGCAAAACAGTCATAATATGATTACTATTTCTTTCTTCATTGCACATTATATTCAGAATACTTAACCACTTCAATTTTTCAGACCAACTGAAAGTCAGATACCTAATCTCTCAAGAGAAACACATGATCCTAACAGCTTCAAAAATACTGCATTTTGCAAAATCTGACATATAAGAGGATAAGTCAGTGAATAGTGCTCTCTTGCATCAGTATGTATGAATTTCACAGTTAAAGATGTAGAACATGTAGCTGCTATTACATGCATTGATTGATAATAATACCAACAAAATTCTGTGAATGTTTGGACATGAAGATTTAAACCGCACCCCAATGTTATTTTTTTTTAAAAAAGTGCTGGCATAAACATCTGCAAAGAGATTCTAAACTCAACTCTTACCTGGCCCACTGATCTTCAGATGAACAATACAGAAGTTCTACTCATGCAGGCCAAGCAGCACAACAGTTAATAGAAAACTTACAGAATTTCATGATGACAGAATTGTAGAATTCATATTATAAAATAAATTACTATAACTCAGTACCAATTTGGGCTTATACACAACCAAAGCAACATAACAAGTTTCATATAGGAAGTTCCAAGATGTAAAAGGACAAAAAAAACCCCAACTATGGGAACCATGAATGCAAAGGTTCTGAACTTCGTGTGATGCCAATTATCCTTAAAACAGACAAAAGATCTAGACCCCGAAATCACTATGTATTTATGGAAAAAGATCTGGGTAAACGAAAATCTCATTTATACTTTCAAATATGAGAAATACTATGTATTTATTAATGCCACATCACACCATGGAAAGCCGCAAAATTTATTAATGCCACATCACACCCAAAAACCGCAAAGAAATTGTGTAAGAGACATGGCAGAACAGTCCAATGGAAATAGGACACTAACTAAAGGCAGCTATCTTTTCTTCAGCACTTCAAATTCCACAATATTATCTCATTACTAGGCAATAATTGAAGACATTCTCTTCCATGCTACACGTATAGTAATTAAAATAATTTTCTTAACCTTTTAATGTCACAAACAAGCCTGTTTTTCTCCTGGACCACTCGCTTATGATGCATTCGATGGAAGTCACGTTCTCTCTGCATCTTTAGGAAAGCCTCTTTTGCTTTGCTATATGTAAACAGAAAATACAAGAGACAAGTGTTAGTCTCCTCCTATTAATTGCTCAGCAAGGTATGCTGAATACATATCAAACTAATTTTCAGATATGAACACATGGTTATTGCATCCAAGTTAGAATCTTTTGGTGGTATGCCTGTGCTGGAGAACGTGTGCTTCTGAGGTCTTTTTGCTGCTGCCAGCTGATGTAAAAAACCCATGGGTACTCTTCACCTTCCTTTGGTTCCTTTAGATAGGATCCTTAAGGGTTCTGGGATTATAAAGGTCAGAGTTGAGGTCAACCTTACTTTAAGCATAAGGGCTCTTGTGGAGGTACACATTCAAATTACGGGTGATTAGAAAACAATACTCTTGTGGGTTTAAAACTCTACATGAAAATGTATTGCAATACTGATTTTCTAATATCTACATCACATCTGGAGCCCAGCATCATGGTACGTGCTAGAAGGACACACACAGAAGGATAACTGTATCGGTGCCTTGCATACATGTGGATTTAGAGAGCTTCTGGAAAAACTGTGCTAGAAAAGTTCTAGGCTCTATTCAATCATGTCTGCAGCCTGTCCCCAGGTGTCCCCTGTACATGACAGCAGGAAGCAAAACAAATACGTTTCAAAATTAATCGCAAACATAGTGATAACCTGTTATTCTCTAAGCACATTCTACACACAGCCATGGGACACTGAGATACTCTGCTCCATAAAAGAAAATACTCTGTATATATTCTGTACATTTTCTCCTTGCCTTTACTGATAAGGGTTTGGCAGGGAAGATTTGTAGACAAATTGTTTAATTGCAAAGGAAGCCTGAAATTACCTTGCACAGTAATTAGATATTTGCTCTCTGCAAAAATAAAGCTCATTTCCTCTCCAACAGGAGCTGAGAGTTAGGAAGACCACTATGACAGTGGAGTATGCCAAAATCACAGGTCCAGGAATAAGACCCATAACTGCCAGCACATTATATTTAATTGTACAATTTGATTTACTATAAATGCATTTGCTATATTTATTACCTACAAACTACCACATTTATATGAGTACATTAATATGTGAAATGTTGCTTGTAGCAGGAACAGTTAGAAAGACCTGAAGAAGAGGTGAATTAATGCCACTATGGATCAGTCAAACCTGGGAAAAAGCTGGCAGGGAAATGAGAACAGGCAGGGCAGCCCCTGCAGTAACACCCCAAAAAGCTCAAAGGAGCTGTAGGCATGCACGTGCACAAGTACCAGAAGTTGTTACACAGAGTAACTCAGGATATTGGTATTGCAATGTAAAGTATAGATTAATGATTCTGCTCCAAGCTCCTATGAACAGCAAAACATTTGAGAGGTAAATGAATCAGTGGTCTCAGGACAGTTCTGTGAAACAACTCCATCATGACACCACACTCAAAATCTGACTTGCCGTAAGATCTTGAATACAAAACCTGCCCCTTCAAAGCTAAGCAGATGGCTTGTTCTAAGAGTAAAAGATGTTGCTACAGTCATAGCAAAGCCAATATCCATTTCTTTTAGTTAAGATATATGTCAAAGACCACAGGTCTCTCCATTTAAACTTTTTTCAAGCAAGTAGTTTCATAAAAATAGCAGAAAAGGACAGGGTCTAATAAATCCAAGTAGGGATTTTTAAAGGTGAGTTATGTGCCCTGTTCCTTCTGAATTTAGGAGAGACTTTATTCCCCAAGATGCTGCAAGTTGTAGCTCTAAAATTTTAATTGAAGTTAAGACAGTTTCAGTAAACATATACTCTCACACTTCTACTCTATCTCATTTATACAGCATTTAGCAGCAAGGATGCTACATGTACCCTATAATTAAACTCATTTAAACACATTAGGTGCATTGAAATATGATGCACAATACAAAAAACATGCACTTTATTTTTTTCATGGTATAAGTGGGGAAATATGTGCCAGAATGGTTAGATTTTGGCACAGAAATAGGAGATCAGCTGAGGATTTTATAGCTGGTGACAGCAGTAACAGTAATAATAAATATGATTTCCAGGATTGCTTTATATTTTGACTGTTAGTGTGGCTGTAAATTGGGTGTATACTTGTGAGCATGCTTCCAAAAATCAGGACAGAAAGATACCTGCAAATGTTTAAAACTACCAACTGACGCTTTTGAAGTCAGTTGCAAACCCTCAGACAAAAGCTGTACACAACTTTAATTCAATCTCCCTAATAAATTCCTAAATGTTTAAAGAACTTACAAATATCACAGTTAGCAGTCCCTGTGATTAACACAATCTTAAAACTGATATACCATTATGTTGTCTACCTACATATTTATTTAAATACAAAAGCAATACAAAGGCTCTGGCCATAGGAAAACACCAAAATATATAGTATTCAAGCTATTTAAATCATCAGATAGGCAGAGTTCAATGTTGCTATGAAATTACAGTCTATTATTCAAATCTAGCAATTACTAGAATATTAAATCCTTAAATAACAAATCATCACTGAAGATAATAAATTAAAATTAACTAGTCTCCTGTAAGAGTTAATTTTCAGATATGTTATTTTCAAATTTTTCTTGCGCATTGGAAAGAACATCTGAGCTTCCATTATAAAAATAATGCAGCTGATAACAGCATCCTTTACCAGTCAGGGCTCAGCTGTAGCCTTCAAGGTAAAAGAGAAAGAGGGTACACCAAGGTATATTTTAACAACTGTCACATGGCAAGCCAATGTAAAATTAGTTTTGAACTCTGTCATAAGATAATGTCTGGTTTTAGAAATCATTTAATAAAGATTAGTAGTGTATCTAAACCTCAAGGTAATAACCATCACAAGCTGTGGAGTAAAAATTATGCTGACATTTATTTCTTTTCATGTATGCATTCAGGGATTCTGTTACATCTTAAGATGCTTTCAGACGTTGGTCAACCTATTAAAAATACATACTCTTTCTATACAGGAGGTGAAGCCGATTGTGATTTTCTCTTTAAATAATGAAACATCACAGTGAAATGTAACCAACAGCCTGCAATCTACTCTATTTGCCCACTTGCTTGCCAGGCAGTTATGTAAATACTATATTAAAATACCTAAAATGCAATTGCAGTTAGCTTCCAGACACTGAATCTCTTCCTCCAATTGCTACACAACATTAAAGCAGGAGGTAATTGGTTTACAGTCATTTATCCTGGGCCCCCATACTGCCTAAGTCCCAAATAAAATCTTTTCTGCAAGACGGCTGTCATGACTACCAATCTCAGAAATACCAGATGTAATTAAAAGCTTTCTTCAAATACACTTCACAGCACTGTATCTTACAATGAAAGTCTTCTGACTAATCCACAGAGCAAAATACGAGACTCCGCTCACAGATCCTCTAACCAGTCAAACTAGCACTTCTTCAGTGCTGTTTAGGCATTCCGATTTCAGTGTAAGCTGGTGAATTCTCTTTCAATACTTGAGAGCTCAAATTGTCCTCCAGGTAATTTTGGCTCCTGCTGGAATGTTTGCTTTATCATAGCTAGGGTACTGACTCCAGTCACTGAATGTATGAACAAGAAAAAATGCTGTTAACAGTCACTACAGCAAACGGACTTACTAGATTATTGTGACCAGGGTTTATCCAAAAGACACAAAGGAACACTGTAACTCATGCTATGTCCAGCAGAAATGCTCAGTTTCACAATTTTCATTAATTCTAGAAACAGTACTGGTTTAATTCCTAAATTATTCCAGACAAAGTAAGTGAAATGAATGGCACAGAAGTGCTGAACTTTTAACATTGGTATCCAGGAAAACTTTCAAAGTTATTTGAAGTAAAAAGGTTGAAAAATGAAGCAGTGACCGTTAGCACAAAACAAGTTTCACATCTATATACACTCCATTCTAATATTAGCAGAAATACTATGAAAACAAAGCTGTCCCTACAAGTGGAGAAAAGAACTACTTTTTAATAGTGTTTTAATAAGGTACATGCAGATAAGCATAGCATTTAACAGTAAATGCTGATGAACATTATTTATTCACCATCTAATTTGTGTCATATAGGATTTGCCCTCTATCTCACTTCCCTCTCCAGAGGTTTTAGGGTTTAGTTATCATCAAACACTAGAATGTGAAAAAGCAAGTCACAGTTTACAGTAGATTCATTTATTATTTTAGCCCAGTTCACTTAACTGAGTGTTTAGAGTTTTTTAACAGATAGCCTGTAGGAACCTAGCATATTGACAATGTCTTTTCCCTCTGCTGCTTTCTTCCTGTTGCAGATTATCATGTCATCTTTCAGCCTTTCAACTCATTCTGCTATAAAATGAACTTCTGGCACATCCTACAGTGTATAGACATTGTTATGGGAAAACCCAAGCTCACTCATGACCACAGCAAAAAGGATTAGAGCTTTGTGTTCTTAAGCAATCACATAGCAATGCCACAAACCCAGGAAAACTGTCATCAAGTTATAATTTGCTCAGATCATCTTGTTATACCATGTTCTGTTTCATGTGGGGGGTGGGCAGAGAAAAGAGGTGGGGAAAAAAAAAAGAGAAAGGAAAGCCTGTTAAAAACGCTACTGACAATAAGAAATTTCAGAAGAGCCAGATTTTGTCTTTCCTTCTTTTACTATACATTACTGCTTCTTACCCTCCCATTCAAATGAGACACAATCCCTAAACATTCATTGTCCAAAGAAGCTGCAAATTAAAATACATGTATGTTTTCTATATGGCCCATCTTAGTATTTTAGACTACACAATACTTGACTTGATCATTAAAGCTGTTTACTTAACTATTAGACTATGACCAATTAATTTATTAATTTAAAATGTAATCAATCATGATCATAGGAAAATAATTTGATTATCATTATTATCAGCAGCAATGATTTTTTAAGATCCGAGTAGTTATTTTTCATATGAAGGAACAATCTAAATGGAAATTAGTAGCTTGAGCAATCTTGAGGAAAATCAGGGATGGAAGTTTTTTTTTTTACAGCTCCATATTTTAAAACTATGCAATGTCAAAACTGAAGTGAGTGCACTATTCTGTCTCGGTAAATGCTCAATCAACACATATATGTGCAGACATACCATTCTTCAGAAAAGGCTGTGCTACATGTAGTTCATTATTGCATCTCTTCATTATATAGGCTAAATATGTTAACTCTTTCATAACTCAAGTACAACTGACTTGTAAAATCCACTACTACAATGTACACACAAGCAATGATGGTAATGTACACTGACATACCATTTGCCACTAGGGTCAGAGTGATAGATTTTTTGCAATTTAAAAAAGAGTAAATGCATAGTGGTTTTTTTCTGGTTTATGGTAGCTGTAATTTATAGTAATGTATTTTAATAAAAAATGCACATAACCATTTATTTTTTAGTTCTACATATTATACTCTCATGAATTCTTGTAGTAATTTGTTGTGATTACTGGATGCTGAATGTTATTTTCTACAGCCTAGTAAATACAAATAATAAAAATTAAGATTTAGGTTTCTAATAGAGCTTAGAGAAACTTGAACTTTAATTATAAATGTCACCTAGAAGTAAAAATATGTGCAGCCAGCATAAGAAACAAACTTCTTTCTATTCAGTACTTGGGTTTACTTTACGTGGCCATTTACTACTGTATATCAAAGTTTCAATAAGACCAAATAACATACTTTGCAGCAACTTTATAGTTTTCCAAATCTTTCTTCAAACACATATTCTCAGCCTCAAGTTGCTGGTTGTGGGTATACACAGTTGGAACCAATCCAGTATCTTTGGCTGTGAACACACCTCGCTGTACAAGTTCATACCTAGTAGAAAAGAAACAGATATTTTATTCCATGTTTCCTTTTCCTCACTTTGCTGATGTCTCCCTTCTCATGCTAGCATTTAGCTAAACTAGAATCACAAAGTTATTTATCATCTCAAGGCATTTACCTCCTATGCTCGCTAACAATTAGCAACAGTACTGTCCCACCACACTGTGTTCTATTTTGCTGCTTTTCAATCTAAAATGTATTATTTTTCATAATAGTAAAAAGACATGTCCTGTATAACACAGTACTTCAATTTAAACAATTGTTCTTTTCCTTTCTTTCTTCAAAATAGCTTAAATAAAGGGGGTGGGGGTGGGGAGGGGGGGGTGGATCTTGTTCAAATAATATTTGCATACACTCACAGCCCTTTTTATCTCTATCACTCAAATACTCCAAGATACGGAGTTTTTTTAAGGACTCAAATAAGGTGACAAAGCTGTATATAGCCTGGATGAATGGTTCTATGAGCTATCTTCAACATGCAATACAGAGCTCACCTAGGGAAATTTCTCCATTCCTTCCTGTTTACTTTCATTGCCCTCTCCTTACTTAATTATGTTTACTAATATTTACCCATTTTACCAGCCCCCAAGAAAACATGAGTCTATGATGTAGAAGCCTGAAGGCTGCTTTAGTTAAATACTTGTACAGACTAACTTGCTTTTTGATAAGAGAATATGGAGCAGCGTGTAATGCTGTGCA
The DNA here is from genome assembly GCF_963210335.1 of Falco punctatus. Classification (NCBI taxonomy): domain Eukaryota; kingdom Metazoa; phylum Chordata; class Aves; order Falconiformes; family Falconidae; genus Falco; species Falco punctatus. Next base: position 9,878,337 of record NC_137588.1, read on the forward strand.
GCAAGGTAGGAATCTCTACAGCCCATGGCAATAAAGTCTACTCAGTCAGTCTCCTACCTTTTAGGACTCTGTCTTTTGGTAGGATATCAGTGAAAGCAAGGAATACTCTAACAGGCAGTAGAAAGAATGCAGGCATTGCCACTATTCATTTTAGGCTTAATTTAAAGGCATTTAAATACAGAGCAATTGAAAGTACCTAAGTATCTTCTACTTAAAAAAAAAAAAAAAAAAAAAAAAAAGGCAAGCAGCGATATTAGAAAGGATTCAGAAAAGCTAGATTTGATTAAAAAAAAGTGACTGTCAGCACACAAAACAAACATCTTTGCAAAATCATGCTCATTCAGGGAATGATTATAGGTTATATTCAAGCCTACATATATAAGCAAAAGATGCTTCTGTGCAAGCACTGCAGGGGAGAGTCCAGAATCCAGTACACATGTACAAAACATCTATTTCTTTGTCTACTACTTGTCCTGAAAGACATAAGACCAGACCTGAAGTTGGTACGAACTTTCATCCCCCCTGAAGACAAAGACATTGTGCACTACTGTAGCCATGATAATCAGTTCAGCACAGGTTCCATGGAGCTATAAATAATTTAGATCAGATAAAGACTATAGCCTCGCAATCTTCTTCCCTGCTGATCTTGACTTCAACTGGTAGATTGTCTGGGTTGGAACTCACTAGAAGTAATTTGAAAATTCTTTGCCCTTTCAGGTAAAAAATCGATTGAATCTGTGCATTATTTTTTTCCCAAGTAACAAGGAAGCATGAAAAGAACAGCAGTAATTAGAGAGAGAAATTATACTAAATGCCATCTCCTGCGCTTGGACACAAGCAGCAGATCTAAAACTCAAAGGCATTAAGCACAGCATTCCTAGATCAAGAAAACATGTTGCAGAAACAAAAAAAGTATTTGTAGAATAAGGGATTCTTGCTTCACAAGCAATGTTTACTTAACATCCTCCAGAAAATTAAGGAGAATCTTAGAAACGCATGTCCAAAGTACCTCCTATGGTCAGCAAATTATCTGCATTCTGTAGATACTTCTAGGAATGCTCACCCCTATGAATTAAGCTGTCACTCACATCCACCACCAGAGATGAAAGGGTTTTGAGAAGTTAAACTGAACATGTCCAAAGCAAAATTAATCCTATCATCACTTCATTTTCTTGAGCAAATTATAGTAACAACAGACTTTAATACTAAGAAGAAAGGTTAGGGGTTTTTTTTGGTTTGGTTTTTCTTTTTCCCCCCCCTCAAATAAACATTGACTGATTAGCAGGTACAATTCCTATTGGGAATATTGCAAATAATGGCACTTCTCATCACAAATGACCACAATTCTACATTTACAATGGTAAATACTCCTTTATTTGTTAGAAAAATTTCTCCACTGAATTCTGTAACTGCACCTCATGAAAACCATCAAATTTCTGCACAAAGACAAATCAGACATCGATAATTGATGAACTTAGCCTCCAGCAGAGCTAAGAACTTTGAAAGACAATTTTAATGAAATACAATTAATACCAATAAATTCACTATGCCCTTGTCTAAGAACACTACTAAAAAAGAAGGCTATTGTGCATGTAGCAGAAATGGAACAGAAAACCACACAACAAAATTGCATTGTGAAATCTCACTATCTTTCATGAACCTGGTCCTGTAAAACTTATAGAACTCCTACATACCTAGTGGACTGCCAAATAGCTATTGTTCTCACTTCTTTCCATTATACAGTGAACTCTGATGCAAATTACATTAGTTAGTTCCATACACACAGGTATTTTTCTAAGCTTTTCAGAACAACAGTTGTTATTCTTGAATCGCTATTTAAAATTAACAATCTGGAATCCTAAGGAAAAGATGGTCAGCTATGATTTTACGATCAAAGCCAAGTGCAGACTGACTACAAATAATACATTATTACTATATACATTACATTGAATTCAAGTTTCTAAGAGTTCTAAAGGAATCATGTTTGCAGGGGCCCTGCAATAAACTAATATGTAGCTCACGATACTCCTTTACCAAGGGATAACTCACCTAAAGACGCCTTCAGGGATTAAAATACCAAGTTTTAGCTTTTACAAGAACTTCTTACTGAAAATTATCATTCCAATCGATAACTTCTTAAACAGTTTCAACAGGAGGCTAAGAAAGAAACGAGCACAGAAAAATAAAGCACCTTTTTGCCCTAGTGTATCCTCTGATCTATTATGGCATGTGAGTAGAAAATTTATATTTTCACATTATGCTTGTTATATGGGCAAGAAAGTAGGTATGTCCATGCGGTTTTCTACAATCAAACTTGAGGTTACTTCACTTGTGTTCTGAGCCAGTTCTAATCCAAAAACTGAATCTGTTTTAGTGTGATGCTGTCCTAGAACTGGTAACTCTCGTTTCTCTCAGGATTTATGAGCTCAGAGCACAATGTATATTAATATGACTGTATGATTTCCAGGCCAAAAAGGACATAAAGCAGAGGAAACTTGGGTCTGCCTGAAATATGCAGATTATCTCCATTGTCTTCAGGGAGGTGTGACATGGAGGATCACAACCTATATCCATTTTCTTCATTCTGCAAAAATGAATTTATTTTATATTGAGCCTACCTTAATGCTCAGAGAACACACAGTAGCTGTGCTGCCTGTGCTGTTATGCACAACGCAGGCAATCTTTGTAAGGCATACGCAAAACAGCTTTTAACCTTGCTTGGTCACATAAGTTTATCCACAATTTTAACTACAGCAAACAGAAAAGAATTTTCAATCATGCTTCCGTAATTAGTCTTGCATCTTTCCTTATAATTACAAGCTGAAACCCTGCCACGTCTCTAGGAACACTTAGTCAGAGATTACCAGTCCAATGAGCGTACTAACTAATCGCAGTGATAGCTCCATGCATATGTGTGAACTGCAAATGATTCATCTGCTCATCAGACTGGCAACATGCTGCCACCAGCAGTGAGCTCTTTGGAGTTAGGAGGTATAGACTGTCAAATGAATGACTTTACAGTTGATCAGCCCTTGCACTTCATACTCTAAAGCTGTCGATCCAGTATCTTTAATAAACAACAAAAGCACTGTAAATTCTTCTGTATCAAAGGAACAGAAAATTTAAAGGTAAACTAGATATTCTAAAAATAATTTAAGTCTAATTTTAAGTTCCTTAAAGTATAAGTGGAAAAAAAGTGTATGTGCAAACCAAACCTAAGTAAGTAAAGAAATCACTACAAGTATGATAAAATTATTCATTACATCATAGAAAGAGTGTGTTTGACTTAAAATAAAACATTATAAAATCATGACATTTTATGCAGCTGGATAGAATAGCAGAATGTTTTCTCAAACTCTGAAATAAACACAGATAATTTGGTCCAATTTAAGTGACCTTTAGATCTCAGACAGACAATTACTTCAAAGTGAGCCTTTTCATAAATTTTCTCTACGTTAATTAATTTCTCATTTTAAATTCCATTAGTACTTGATCACCCCAGCATGAGAGCGAGAGTGTCGTCCCAATACATAATGAGGAACTTGAGTACACTAATCTGCTCTCACTTTCATTAATACTGTAAATTATCTATTTCAAACCAACATGAAACATTTTGAAATAAGGTATTAATGCAGAAAAAGTCTCAATGCAGTAAGATTAGATCCTGACATGCTGAGCTCATTTGTAATGCTACTGAAATTAAAAATATTACTTACGGAGAAAAAATATAGGTATAGCTAAGAATTTACAAGATAGCGCCTGCTAAGACCTGCACTTGCTCTGTTAAAAAGCAATTTGGATTTTGCCATTGATATAAATTCAGACTCCAAGTGCTTCAGAGAAAGCTGTAGTTTCATAAAAAGGTCGCTATTTATATCTGTCTAGTATTAATTATCTTTTAGTATAAAAAATGTTAAACTTCAAACAATGCTATTCATATCAGTTCTTTTGTTGAAAAAGAATACAGAACTATGGTGCTCCTTCTCTAAGGAATCATTTAAGTTGCATTGTTATGCTATCAAAAAGCAGATCATTATTAATTCCAAAGGCAATGCCTGATTGGTGAGCTCTGTATTAGTAAGACCAGAGCCTTGCAAACAGCAGCAATGATTCCGCATGAGAGAATATTTCAAATAAACTTTAAAAGCTTCAAGGTTTTTGTAGGAAAAAAATAAGATGTTTCTGACTTTTCAAAAATTGACTAATTTTCAAATTTGAAAAATTTCAAAAGACCTTATTCAAAAAATCTGAGCCTCAAGATAATTTTAAGAGAGGTGTTTCCACTTCTCAGAATCTTTCCAGAGTACCTCACAAATCAAAGCAAGCTTGTAACTGAAAGTATTTCAGTAGAACTTCATGTAAAGCGTCACTTTTTCCTCCAAAATAATTCAGCTCTCCTCTCAAGCTTTGCAGCATTCCTGGCACATCATTCTTAATCAAAATTAAAACAGTATACATGCTGCGGGATTCCATATATGAAGAGAATGGAGGAGGAAGTGGGTATTTAGATGCTGCTGCATGTTTTAACTTCTGCCCAAAGTATGGACAAAACTCCTAAAAATCTATAAAAGCTGGGAAAAAGAAGATAGCAACAGCTCAAGAGTTTACTCGTCTGATTACAATAGGAATTAGATATTAAAAAGAAAAAACCCCAAACCAGCTGTATTATTTCAATTGATATAACAAAAAATAAGCCAGTATCAATTTTTTATTATTATTCTACTTAAAATATTGTAGCATACTACAAAATACTCAGTTAAGTTGGCACCCATGTTCCAGAAAGCAAGGAAATAACAAAACCACATGATTTCACAGCATGCTGAAGTGAAATGCTGGTCATTTGGCATTGACTTATTTGATCCAATGACAACTTCTGCACCGTAGCTGGTTTTAATTTGCATTGGTAGTCAGTCAGTGGAGAGCAGAATATAGTTGAAAAAAAACCAGTTTAATTCATTTCATCATAAAGGAGATGGCTTAAACAACTTGCATGAGCTTCATCCTGAAAACTAGTTATTTTTCTTCCTTTTCTGCTACATGCACAAAAGAGGCCTCAGGTGACCACTTCAGACTTGTAAATGTCTATAGAGTTAGGCAAAATGCATACAGTCCTTCAAAGGTACCTCTTTAGGAGCTCCCTTGGAGCCAACTTTCTTGAAAGTCTGTCCTTAAACCAATAGTTTGCATCCTCGTCCTCCACATGAATGTATTTATTTGTTAAAACACTACATATTTAAGAATTACTTGTACTCATATATCCTGAAATACTGAAAATACTTGAATCCTGAGCATTACTTTCCAATTCTCAAAGTAACATGGTCACTTAAAATATTTTACCATTCAGTTTGGAAGCAGTCAAGGGTTCTGGACATTCCAAATCTGACCAGGAAATTGCAGAAGAAGTCATCTATTGCTTCAGGTAATTCAGACACCGATTTCTCAGAAGTCAGAACCGACTGCAAAGCCTGAAATTAAAATTTAATAATTGTCATTAAACCTACAAGATCAACACAATTATCACACCTTCTATTTCTGAAGTCATCTAAAGTCCCAGATCTACTGGAGTACAGCTGAGTGTTTCCGTTGTCTTTATTGATCAGATCTGTAATCACTGATCCTTCTAATGTCAAGGTCTGTGAAAGGTTATAGAGAAATAACTCAAAAATCACCCGATTTAAGCAAGTATTCTGAACCTGACATGATCTGATATGGACTTAAAACTATTTAGCCGATGGATGATCTTCTGTCACGGACCAGAAAGAAAATGTTAGTTCTTATACTCCTGCACCTTTCAGCAACCTTCAAAACTACTGATGAGAAAAATCAGTACTTCATCTAATAAAAACCACAGGAGTCCAAGGTGATAGTAAACCAGCTTATATTCTGTTTGTAATGATGCATACAATGGAGACTGAAAGAACTGCATCTCCATCATTAGATGTCTTAGTCTCAGAAAGATCAGTTCTCCCTTTTCTTCTTAACATCCGTATGCAGACACTGAATGAAGCCGCCAGACAACACTGCTACAAGTGTTAGCAGAATGCAGATGGTGCACTGAGGCCTCATAGGCAGCTCTTCCAGTGCCATCAAGAAAGACAGCTATTCAGATAGGATCAGCTCATGGGTCAAACACAGTTGCCAAAAGCAGAATCAAAACAGAACAGAGGAATCCTACTACAGAGAGAGAAGGAAAAAAAAAAAGGGGGGGGGGGGGGGGGGGGGGGGAGAAAAGCCGAGAGAGAAAAGCCTTTCACAGTTCTCTGTTGCAATGCAAATTTCTTTCCTTCACCCAACTCCATTCAGCCCACTCAGTGTATAGCTTGATACTAGGCTCTCCTAGAGAGATTTCAAGATGTAAGGACGTATGTAAACGGTAAAATATGACCAAGTTGAGACTATGCCCCCCCCCCCCCCCCCAAAAAAAAAAAACCATTTAAAGATAACTAGATGACAGACTGCCACAAATTGGCAGCTGAAGTGGTGCCCTTATATCATTCGGATTTCAAATGGATTACAGCAACCTGACATACCTAAACACGAGGGTCTCAGCATTTGGGAACCACATGTGGGCACAATGCAACTATCACTTGGAGTGCTCTTGAAATAAACTCAGATTGTATGACAATGTATGCCACATTATTAAAAAAAGAGCTAGCACTGTAGAGATGAGAAGCAGAAACCGCTTCCACACATGCCTACATTCTTTTCTTCATTCCAATACTAACAAAACTGAAAAAAATTCCAGTGAGATATTCATCAAGACATGCTAAAGGCTGTGACTGCAAATCATTTCCTCCATCCATTTAAAAAGAATCTGTAGGCCAGGGATTTTTGATAACTCCATTCATTTATGGCTTATTCATGTCCTTAGTGGGAGCTCTATCAATATGACTGCATAAATTACCTGGAGATAAAGCCATTTCTCTTGATAAAATAAAAACACTGGAAAAATCTCATAGCCATTTTGTATAATACAAAAAATGTTGTGTTTAACCCAGAAACCTACCTAATATAAACAGAAAGAATTGTACATGTACGATCAAGGCCATGTAACACCATTATAAATAACACAATACGCCAAGTGCAATGTAATATTTAGCATATTTTTGTTACTAGAGATACAGTACATTAGACAGGTCTATTTTCTAATTGTGGTAATACAAGTACCAGAGAGAGTACATCTGCAGACATGCAGCTGCATTCCTTTTTTCTTGCTTCTTTTCCTTCTTGATTCTAAGTGCGGCAAACATCTAATATTGTTACTTGTAGTTTCCCAAACACATCTATAAACCCAGTCTTTGGAAGAAATGACACAGTTTGATTCCCTTAATAAATGAAAATATGATAGGAATTCATTCCATCCATGCAGAAGAGAATTTATTAGCTAGATACTAGCACTAAGAATCATTTCAGGAACCAAAGCTCAACAATACAGGGAAACAATACAGGGAAAAATGAATGCAGTCGAACAGGCACAGTATTGGAACAGGGCCTGAGGAAACCAGAAATAAATTCTCAGCTCTTCTGCAGACTTTGTGAATGATATTAGGCTAACCACTTGCTTTAATCATAACCTTGGATGACTACCCATAGAATGGCATAATAGTATTTTTTTATATATATTTCCCTATTTAGAAATGAGGAAAATACAATCTATTAATGTGGTGCGAACAGACACCCTACAGTCACTATACAGACAAAACCACCTTATTAAAGGATTCTGACCATTAAGTCAAAATAAACAAGCTAAATATTTGCTTTGTTAAGTATTTGTTAAATACCTCTTGGTTAAATATTTTTTAATTAAAATCTTCCAAAACATTTTCTGTGTAAGGATTGTAAATATGGCTGGTAAAATAAATTAATTGCTAAGTAGCTTAACCTTAAGGACTTCACAATACTCACAAGAGTTTCTATCCAATGAAGAAAGAGGAACACAAAATAAATGAGTAATTTCTCTGAAAAACAGAGCAAGCTGTTCTTGTAAAACTTATTAAATGAAAAAAGAATATAAAAAGGCAATTCAAGGATTTTTAACACATTCAAACAAATTAAAAACCAAACCTGCAAAAAATATAAGATTAACGAAGAATAGAAACGTAACTTCAGATTATTGTTTGGAATATTAAGAAAATAAAAGATCCTGGAACAGAAGTGTAATAGTCATAACTACTGAAGAAAATATTTCAGCCAGTTTTGTGTGTGTGTGGTTTTCCAGAAGTTCTGTATCCTTCTCCTATGATCCCTATCACCTGAAGATTTTCTTTCATATGCAAAATATTCGGTTTTATTTAAGAATAATTTATATCACTATACAATGTCTCAAAAAACAGAAAAAAACCCTTGAGTTCTGACCAAAAAGGACAAATGAAGATGAGAACAGGAATAGCAGGCAGAATCACCGTCATCCAAAACATGTGTTGCCCAGCACAGCTGTATTTTGAATCAGCTGCCATTTCACCAGACTAGAGGGAAATGATTATTTACAGATTAGAGCTCCATCATTTCCCTGGTGGGACCCAAACAAAAACATGAAATGTAATTGCTGAGCAAGCCTCAAACTCCTTGAAGACCAGTGGTTTCACTGCACCCATGCAGATACCCAGAAAGAAAGAAAATACACCTCAATATTCCCTGTAGAAACACAGTTTAGTTCCTACCAACAATTTTAATTTTTTAAAAAATATTAATAGTGCCATCTTCTATTTGCTCATATTGCTCTTTTTAATTTAGTAATTAGCGCTAATTGCTTTGGAGAAGGAAGTTTGAAAATAAGCATTTTTCTTAGAGTTTCCTGGTTAAACTTGACCTTTTTGCAGAGCCTAAAAGAAATTGTAATTACTCAATTTAGAAACTGTGGAAATTCATAGTATCTGCATTTAGCAAATCACTTATTTTTGGATCTCGATCTGTGCCTTTTCTATATAATTTCTTTAACAAAAATATTTACATCTAGTATCATAATGTGATCTTTAATATGGGACTGGGTATATGAGTTACTATGAACAGGAAACACAATCACTTAAAATTGTTTATCACAGAGCAGCTATTCCAGGATATGGTTATTTTTTAATTTAACCTATTTTTGCCAAGATTAGAAGCTAATGATTGAAAAAGCATACCAATCATTTATCACTGGAAGATGGCAGCCTTCTACGGTGCTTCTTAGCTCAGAGTTTGCGTATCGTTTCAATATTAATTCACAGGAAACAGTGCTTCTGACTTGGGTCACCAAAACCGTCTGCTGCAGCATTTTGTTTTTCCAGTGAATTAGCATCAAGCAATCTAGTCATTGAGCCTCAAAGAATACAGACTAAATAGTTATGAAAGCTGTCAAGGATCTAGCAAGTGTATTAAAACATATTTCTGCTCACGTCTTCCCTGTCTAAAGGCTGAAAATATTTCAGTTTCAAAATCGTGGAAAAAAATGAGGCCTCCAAATAATGAGTCAATCAGCAAGAAGGCAGACATGCATTAGCATAAGCACAAAATCAAAGAGAATTTAAGCACACATGTTCTTTTGTTTTAAGGAAAGGTAACACCTTCAGTTTGATTAAACAGGACAGATATTAGCATATTGTTTCCTACCATTCAAAGTTCAACAAATCAATAACAAGGTAAAAAGATTATTTAATTATAGCACAACCAAAAGATCAATAGATTAAAAAAATTTCTTCCTTGTTTCACTTTTAATCGAATGTCAACTTGCACAGTAAAACAGACGTAACTTCAGTTATACTTAAAGAACATTAAGAATTTCCACTACTTGGTTAACATTGAGTATGTTCAGTCTTAAAAACTTCTGCCACCTTTCCATTAATTTTCAGGCATATTCAGTTTCAAAACATGTAAGACACCAGGATTGTCAGTTTTCATTAAAAGTTTTGATCTGAAATACTAAACTGACCTGTTTATATGCCCCAGTGCAGAAGAAAATGCACATTTTCCCTCCATTTTGATGGTAAGAATTGTTCAAATAATTTAGTCTTTTCGTTATTAATCATTTGCTTTTGCAAAACAAAGACTATGAGGAAAGCTTACTGATGAGGCTGTGAGATAGTGCTGGTATTAGAAACCCAGCAGGCAAAAGCACCTTTCCTCTAGGTTGTTATAAGCAAGTAAATTCAGATAAATCTTATTTTGGAAAATGCATTATAACAATCCCATTGTGTAGTTCTAAACTATTATATGACTGTTCTGAAATCAAGCTGTACATATAAGAAGTGTCAAGAACTAATGTATGACACCACTGATAATTTCATTAATATTTTGATTTAACACAGTGTAACAGCCCATTCTTTATTTTCAATATACACATAATCTTTTCTAGCAAAGTATTCAAGTACAAGCTTCTGTGGGTTTTACGCATACACAGTTTGTTTCCTGTGTCAGGGATCACACTCTCATTCAATCTACTCAATATAGAAACAAACCCTAAAATACTGATATATCGTAATAACATTAATATATTTAAAATTATCTCTATATTTGTTACATGTATTTGCAATATCAGGTTATTTATGGAACATAAAGTGAACAGAAGTTGAAGGAAGTTGAAGCCCAGGAAACAAGTTGCTTTTTCCACTGTGGCCTATGTTTACCCCCTAGAAACTTCTAAAAAATGAGATAATTGTTTCCACACAAATATTTCATAAATAAAATAATAAAATAATTAAAAAATAAATAAGTTTTAGACCATTAATGCCAACTGAATTACAGACAGAATCTTAGAATGTTTAGGAAGTTCTTACTAGAATGTGGGCATCTTCAGCCTGCTCTTGAATAGTCTGCAAAGCCTTCGACAGATCCTCATCATCTCCCTGAAGGCTAAACTCATCATCTGCTGGAACCTAAATGAAATAATTTAAGTCAGATATCAACATATTTTATACAACTTTCTTTCAGAATGCAACTGTTCCCACTCCCAGGACAACTACCGAAAACAATCTCATTCTTGTTAAACTAATATTTTGCTATATTTAAATAGAATTTATACTGGTGAAACACACATAAATAAGCGGAAGCATTTAAACAGAAATGCCTGTATCTTCAGAAAGAGTATTTAATGTTAAAATAAAAACTTACAAATCAACTGATACTAAATCTTCTCTTGAAAAATAAAAATATGGCTAGCATCATTGCACTTTATAAGAGGAGATTCAAGTTATTTCTCCTAGGACATTTTTGTGGCTGATGAAGTAAAACAAAAGAATGAAACATGAATATTCTACCACATATATCAGAAGATTATCAATTTACCTCCTCGTACTGATAATCATCTTTAGAATTGTCAGATATGGTAAATTCTGCAGATTTTGTTAAGTCTGAAACAGCTGATGCACATTATGAGCTCCAATTTTAAAAAAAAGTGTATCATAAAACAATCATCTATAAATCTGTTATCACCACCTTCACCCTTGTTCTTTTTGACACAAAACTACACTTGGAAGGCTTCTTTTGGCCTTTAGGTAAACAAGCCCAGCACCATTAAAAACTGTTGTGCACAGGCACAGAATTTTGATTCAGAGGTTTTATAGCAGGTTTAAACACCATTAAAGTTTGCCTCATCGGACTTATCAAAGTTAGAAGTCAAGCACCATCCTGAATTAAACAGTAGCTAAATTCTGCCCCCCACTTACCCAACCATCAGTTTTCATAAGGGTCTTACTACACTGAAGCTTCTATAGACTTTATGCTTCTAAGCATAACTAGCTTCATGCTGTCAGAGAATGGCACTTTTCATCAAATTCAGATGTACAAGTTCAAACATGAACATCTTGAGATCAAACACTAAATACTAAAGGACTATTTACTGAAGCTGATACAAATGCCTCATTAATTACAACACAGCTACAAAACAAAAAGATAAGGAACTTTCAAAATGTAAAAATCCATTTGAAAATTATCTACAGTTCCTCCAAATGCTTTAGAGTCAGACTTGTCATTAAAAATAACTACACGTGGTATAAAATGAAACCCAAATAAACATTTCATCCACTAGTCTCACAGCCCACGAAAGTATAACAGAAATGTTTTTAGCAAGATGCTCTGTTGACAGTTTCCCTAGGAAATCAGTTAGCCTACAAATGACCCACGTTAATCAACCAGAAATTAACTTTTGAAGAAAAGCTGGCAATTCAGTACTTCATACACAGACACACAAAAAAACAGATACACAATGTTCCAGCTTTTGATCAAGTTTCCTAAATATGAATTATTCTCCCAAAAAACAGTCCTTTTGCTGCACTTCTCACTGTACAATACATATGCAAAAGTATCACCTGCATTTAAGACCCCAGCATCACAGTATCAACAAAACTATCAGTGAAATTGTAACCATCTGGAAGGCTAACAGCTGAAGATCACTCCCCAAAAAGTATAACCACCATTTGGTTTTTACAGGTTTGAGATACAGGATTAAGAGTTGTCATTTTCTCTTATAAATGCCACCAACAACCAAATAGGGAAGTTATTGAGTGAATTAAGGCACAATTCCAGTAATCAAGTTGAAGCACATCTGTGTACCTCCAAATGCACAGTAACACCACATGCTTACTTATAGAAGTTACATACATAAATAGGAAACTGGCATGAACACTTCTTAAGCATCTCCTATCTAGGCTTAGGACGTGAAAGCAAATGCCAGTAATACCTGTGCCCTGAAATTTACCTCCTGAACTACTGCATCACAGGTTGCAGATGTGGGACACAGGACTTCAATTCAAGTCACTGCCTCTATGCATCTCAAATTTTGCTCCCTGCAAAAGATTAATTTTGTAACTTGACTGATTCTGGAATGTTTAATTCTAAAACCTCAGCTCCGCAAAAACTGATCTCAGAAAAAAAAAAATATTTACTATGCTTTCTTTCATTATAAGGGCTGGAGGGGGGAACAACAAAGGAATCCTCAAACTATTAGATTTAACAGGCCTAATAATCTGTTCTCTATCGCACCAGAAGAAATCTAGATTAACTTTCTGGCTTTAATGGGAGGGCAAAGAAATCGTACAGTTCCACAAATGCATCTTTTCTCAGCATGGTACTCCAGGACCATATGCAGGTCCATCAAGGTAAGCAAAGAGAGCCCAGATATAAACATCTCGTGTTGAGACATGACTTTCAAGAGCTGAACCAACAGACTTGAGGTAACTATCAGGGACTTGGGCACCTGGCCAACTTTCAGCTATCTGCCTGCTCCCTAGTACAACAGGAACATTCTGGTCCTCACATCAGTGTCTGACCACATCCTAATAAAACAGCTCCTAACTCCTCAGCTTTGTTCCTTCAACTCGGAGGGAGAAAAGTTCTCCCGAACTGCTGATGACATAAGAAGGGAACAACAGCAAGGCACAGCAAAGCAGGAAGAATAGGTTTCCTTTATTGTTTGAAAAGGCAAGGATGCTTGCAGCAGGCAAGCGGAGATAAAACACATAGTAATATTGATTGACTAGTTAGGGTAATGTTCTCAAATGCCCCTTCTTACCTTAGATTAAGATATCCTAGCACTAGCTAGCTGACTATACATTCTCTTTAAAGAATGAGACTTCAGAAAGTGTGGTTGTGCTTGTATAGCATGAATACTGGGATGCAACATTTTTTGTATGAAGCAGGAGACAATTTCCATGTATACGTGGTAATTCTGTGTATGAACTAAGTATCTGCATACTTCTCTGGAACCTCTAAGCCTCTTCATCGCTTTATAGCACTGTATTTATCAACCTTATTAATTCAACCAAATTATTATTAAAACAACCAAATTAATTCAAATAAAGTACATTTAAATGAAATATTGTACCCAATAATTTTTCAAACCATGTTTAGTGATTCTGTCAGAGTATTTTTCTAAAGCTATCTTTTGTATGATCATTTTCCCCCCAACTCAACTAATTCTTTCTGTATTTATCGAATCCTTCTATGCAGATAGAAGCATCACCGCAGTATAACCTTAAAGTGAAACTTTCAAACACTGTTTTTTTCCCCTGAATTTTTAACTGACCTGACAGTCCTTGCAATCCCCTACGGTCTAAGGTAGTGCATAATTGCAAATGCTGAGCACATACTACAATATTACTTTAAAAAATCATTATTTCCTCCCCCCCCCCCCCCCTTTTTTTTTCTAGAAATCATAGCAAGGTGCACAATAAAACAGAGGAATTAATTTCTAAAACTACTGTGCACTGTCAATTCTTTCTTTAACAGGTCCTGACGCAGCACTTAAGCACAGCACACACTATGAGAACAGCTATACAGTTTCAAGAAGGTAGAAACAGAGTCACAGCTTGCAAAGGGCAGTCTCCCACTTTTTTTTTTTTTTTCATTTTATATTGGTTTACATCTTACTTCTAGCAAGGCAGGAAAAACTAAGGTATTGGTAGAGCTCCAATTGTTCAGCCTCTAAAACAAAGCGTGAAAGATCTTCTTGATTTGGCAGCTCACAGCTACAAACCAGAACAGAGCTGGTCTGATATAGTGACCAAACTAGAATTTGGGTCACCTGGCCAAAAAGTGCATGTGAAAGCCATAAACTCCTAACATAATTTGCTCCAACTCAAACATGAAAAGAACCCAAACTTTTTTTCTCCCCTCTAAAAGCCACAGCAAATAAAATTATGTCCAGGCTATTGTATCATAATTTTTATGACTCGGTCATACACGGTACTGACCCTACCCAGGGATACCGCGTCAGTTACTCTGCGGGCAGGCAGGGGAAACTGAAGGAGCAGCCTCCACAGCCCCACTGTCAGCCCTTGTAACAACTCCCATCACTCCTGCGTAAATATTTTGCATTTACTGATCAACAACTAACATAAGAGAGGAAACAAGTGCCTTTGATCTCACAGTTTTAACTCTTGCTTAGACTGCCCCATCCACGCGGGGGGTAAAATGGCCTTTCCTTACCAAAGGGTCACACCAGGACCCTTACCCTCAGCAACGAGCTCAAACGTCACGCTGAAGTACGACGACCCTACCGTTTCTGCAGGGGAAAAATAACCCCAAACCCCGCATGCTGTCCCCGTTAGGCCCGCAGGAGCAATAGCCCTCAAAAACAAGCAACAAGGCGGCTGACTTTTTTAGCTTTTTTTTCTTCTTACTCTGTGAAAACAGCTTGGCAACCTGCGGGTCCCCGCCGGGCCAGTCCCGCCCCCGGCCCCAGCCCCTAGCCCCGGCATGGTGCACAGTGCCCTGGCCCTGCCCGACCCCCCCAACCCGCCGCCGGGGCGCCCCGGGACCCCCGCCTGGGGACCACCATGACACACGGGGGGAGGCGGGAGCGCTGAGGCGGGGGGGGAACCGTGAGACCCCAGGGCGCCCCGCAGCCGCCCGCCTCAGACGAGGCGGAGGAGGAAGGATACTCTGCAGGCAGAAAGACGCCTCAGAGCCCGCCGCCTCCTCCATGGCCGCGGCCTCCCGCCGCCGCGTCCAGCCGTTGCCGGGGCGGCCTCTCGCGAGAAGAGGCTCCCGCGCCCCGCGCAGGGCCAGCGGGCGGGCGGTGCCATTGAGCTTCGTGTAGCGTTATTTACGCTTCGCTTCCTTGCCCCCGGAGGCCCCAGCGGGTGCTGCCAAAGTCGCGGCAAAACATCTCCCACATTTTACCAGCGAGGGAGCGGCCCCGGTCCCGGCCGGGGCCGTGAGGAGATTTCTGGAAGTTGTCCGGGGTGTCCCCTCAGGGTGCTCCCGGCTGGGTGCTGCCGCCTTCCTGACTGCAGTATGCTGCATTTTCTGAAATGGAAGGAAAACAACAGGAGAAAGGAAGGGGAAAATGCTTCGGTTTCACATCTTCTCTAGAAGAAATGTTTTTGTAGCCAAAACAGGTGTTTGTTCACCTGAGCTCAGTCCTGTGGGACCAATAGCTTAAATTAAGCTCCCACAGCATGTTCAAGTTTAATTAAGAGCAGGAATTTTCTCAGGCAAAAGTTTGGGAAAGCAGCATGCCATATCTTCTTACACGTTTGAGGAGAATGAGTGTTAACAGTTCTTAGGAGTTTGAGATAAGCTGAAAGGATTCAACATTTTTTTTTTTATTTTATTTTTTAAAATAAGCTTAGGGGTCCCAGTCCTAAATTTCCAGAGTTAACGGGCTTTGTATGCAGTGGGGATTCAGAATTGGTGTTTGAATTCATGTGAAGTAACTGAAAATAAATGCCCAGAGTCTCTGAAAAAAAAAAAAAAAAAAGTGCTAACAGCTGGTCCAATAGAAGAGGCACCAATTTTGCTTGCAAGCTTAAAAAAAAATAAAATTTAAGATTTTAAATACAGTCGGAAGATCAGAGAAGATGGATGTGGGTGAATTTGAATTACATGTTTGTTCAGGCTAAAGGCTGAACTGAATTAAGATGCAATCTGCAAAAGAGGCCATTACCTGAGAAACTATTATTTTCGCCTTTTCTTCCCAGAGACTGTCACCCAGGATTGCCATTCCTCTTCCATTGTAGACATACTATTGAGAAATGATAACTACTTTGGTACTATTGAAGTCTCCAAACTGTAATAAAAGAACTGTTTTGGCACAAGATTGTCACAACACTGTTCAGGCAACAGAAACTGTTTTGTTCCTTCGTAAGTTCTCTATTGTCAGCTTCACCACTGGTGTGAGTTTGATACATGTCAGGGCTTGAACTCATCTGGGTTCAACAGATGGAGGGCAAATGCTGACATACCTTTCTTTTTGTCTCAAAGGGTTGGTTTTACCCCTTCAGAGGAAAGCGATGTGACCAGAACAACGTTCTTTCATCCACATCCAACCCAAGAAAGTAGTCCTGAACTCCAGCAAAGCATCTGGAAAAATAATAAAAAATAAGCAGAAGTGGCATCATAAAGCAGAACACCCATGAGTCAGTAAGCCTCATTCTCTTCGGGTAGTTCCCAATTCCACCACAAATCACAGAGTAGGTGTAACTGTTCTTATGTCACACTGGCAAGCACAGCCAATAAGTATTGTAAGTTAATACCACTCACTTCTCTCTCAACAGGCTTGCTGTTAGCCTTTACCCAGAGCTGAACAACAACAAAAAAATGTTAAGCAGCATCCTTCTCTCCACTGAGGGTTTTCTCTGCCTCTACAGGCCTAACTTCTCCCTGCAAATTTTTCACAGAACTTCTCGATCTCACCAGAATATGGAAATGTATGGTATCCACAATTGAAGAAGGCTGATGAAAGCGTAAAAATGGCTCAGAGATGTGCTTCAGGGAAGATTAAGACCAGAAAACAATTAATAGTGAAGGACAAAAGGATTTCAGTTGTCTTGTTTTATTAAAGAAATAATTAAACAGCTTGATCAAAGTGTACAAGTAATAGATTTGATAAGAAAGGTTACACAGATAGAAACATATCCAACTGTACCGAGAATTAAATCAAAATAAATCACAACTAAAACCAAAGAGCTAATTTTTAACAAATAACTATTTGACTGATTTTCAAGTATAATGGATACTGTTCCTGGAGGATTTTAGCAACGACATAATTCTTCATAAAATTTATATTCTACATTCAGACATCAGCTCAGGACATCCTATGGCTTGCATTTTCAAAAAATGTAGATACGGTCATTGCAATGGTACCTTCCATGAAAAAAAAAAAAAAAGTTGAAATGAGAAGATAAGCAGTTCTACAATATGTGGAAATTTGCCAGTATCCTAAAGGACCCATAGATTTGATTTGTTCCCTTATAAAGAAGAATCAGTTGGTCACTGATCATTATTTTCCAGAGGTTTAAAGCTTTGTTTGGAAGCAGCGTTTGGTTGGCAACTTCTAAACTATTTATGTTATCCCATCGCAGCTATATAAATGACCTGATAGTAAAGTAACTTTCATTCAAAAGGCATAACAAGCCAACTTGTTTCTCTCTACCTTGTTGAGAACCAGCTACCATAAATACATTATATTTGGTTATTGCTAAGCTGAATTCCAAATACCCGATTCACCCTGCTTTATAGTTTCATAACAGTCTGAGTTATAAATGATTATCACCTCCCAAATGGCAATAACCAATGTTGTTACTGTATCCCATAACTTCTCGTGAGAAAGACATGGAAGCAGCAGTTTGAGTGTTTCATTAGACAGTTTACTTTTCTCACACAGTAAAGACTAAGCCGTGCACCTTAGCAGATCTATCAGCCAGACAAGTTACAGTATTTGAAAAAAGATCACTTGTGAAAACCGAGTAAACTGGAACGCTCCAGAAGTGTTGCACATGCTCCCAAGCTCTAAGGGCCGGATACTTTTCCAGCTTTGTACCACAACTGAAGGCCTGCAAGACTATCCTCTCAGGGCAAAACACCCACTCCTACTGAGCTTAACAAGCAAAGTGACTACAATTCTGATGAGTTAAAAGAACAGAACATCCATACAAGCTACTTTCAATGACTTCCCTCCCATACAGGAAGACGTCCAAAAGGTCCAGTTTATGCACTTTATCACAACAGACAAGCAGCCAGCAAAGAATTCTCAGCCCTGCTGACTTTTACACGCCCATTTCTGATTGTTCTTCAGTGCAGCTTTTGGGGAGAAGGGACAAGGGAATATCAGCAATTCAGCTTATGGAATGAGCACATAGTATGGCTGGGAACACTATCAAGGCAGTATCTGGGTGACAGTCAAGAGGCCATTGTCCCAGCGGTCATTGTGGAGCATGGGACTGCAGCTGGAAGCCAGAATGAGTTGGCAAACATCTTCTTCCAACTTCTGCTGTGCCATCTGGTTTCCAGTTAGGTGACTGACGTTAAATGTCTTTTCTCTGTATTACCATCTGGCAGCTGCTTGTACAACAACAGAGTAACATGCAGAATTTGGCTAAGTTATCTTAAGACTCATATCAAGGATACTTGCAACACTGACTCCGAAATGAAAGAAAGCTTACAAGGGAAGTTGCTTTAACTGATGGCGTTACATGCACAGAGTATTCCAGGTCAGTTACAGGCAGTGGGAAGTTACACATCCTTACATTTTGCATGTATTTTACAGAGTTCCAGTAAAAGTTTCTAACTTGGGGGCCCATACAGGTTTCCACGGATGTAAACAATGTATCCAAGAAGTATTCCTTCTTGAAAAATAGCAGCACTTTTGCCATGCTATGGAAATACATTCACTTTTCCAATATTAGAGGTGCAAGACTTTTTTGCTGTGATGATGCACGTCAAAAGTAGTGTTAATAAAGGAGGCAAATTAAAGGAATTTATTAGCACAAGCAAGAGTCTCAAAAAGATGGTACTTTAACAAAAGTTTCATGTAAAAACGTTAAGCATTACCAAATACAGTGTAACTACAGTATTAAGTACAACATAATACCTGTAATGCCAGGTCTTCATATTTATAAAGGTCACATTTGCAAAGCTTAGGGGCCGTAGTAAACCTTGCTGGGCTTTAAATGTGCTTTTATAAAAAATGGAGCAGGATTTTCAATAAATGTGATCCCATGACAGCTTAAATCAATAAAGTTTCTACTCTGCTTTCTGCTGTGCATTCCTTCCTCTTTCCTTGCTCCTGTGCTGGTGCTCATACAATTCTCAAATAATTTTAACTTAAAAAAAAAAAAAAGCTAATCCAGGCCAAAAAAAGAAGTTTTGTTATTTTTTGAATGCTAGGAAAAGCAATACCAGAATGCTAGAGGTTTGACATTCAAAGTTAAGCTGAAGTTATTAAATGTAGTACTAGTTTGTCTCTACTCTGTAGAATGTTCAATGTATAAGCTTCTACTGCATTTCCAGATGTTTCTACAGATTAGATCTAGAATGTACTAAGTCTCTGAAACAAAGAAGGTTTGAGTTGAGATTGTATGAAAACAAGTCAGTCAGTTTCCCAATGCATCAGCACTTCTGCTGATGTTAATTCTCCTAAGCATTTTATTAAAACCATAACTAGCACTAGATGGAATACTAGTTAATACTAGTTATACTATGTAATCACCAAATCCAAAAGCTGGGGTTTTTTTGAAGCCAGACTAAAGTTTAGAAATTATCAATTTCACACAGCTCTTTTACAGGAAAGAATGAGACAATGCTCTGCTCAAAACCAAATGGTATGAGTGAAAAAAAAAAAAAAAAAGAGAAAGATCTGACTGCACTTCAGAAAAATTTGGGAAAGAATAGTCAAGTACTTTATCAATAACACAGCATGACATCAGTACAACACAGCACAGGTTTTACAGGGCACAGTACTGTGAAGTACAGATTTCCTCACTGCAGACACCAAAATTGTAATGTATGTGATCTAGTCTGTACACTAATGTATATAAGAGTGATTCTATCCACAGTGATGCTGCTGTTTCCACCACATCTTCTGCCATCGTTGCCTTTGAAAATTCTCAGGAGCATTGGACAGATGGTACATTTTGGCTCCCCCTGTACTAAATTTGAGAGCATTTCTGCATCACAGACAAGAATAAATTGTGCTAAGAGAGAGAAGAGAAGTGGCATGTAGTCATTTTTTTATTTTAGAAGTGTAAGTGACCCATGTTCTCTCTAAACTGGTTTTATGAACACCAAGTTATTTATGCAGCTTATAGGAACTAATGATCATCTGTTCCTAATAATTACAGGCTTTTCGTTTCATATGTTCTTTTCTTTGAAATGAAGTTTAGTTAAGCCTTTCAAATTTAGGCTACTTTGACCACAAAGCAGCTAATACACTCCTACTACAAGCTAAAAAAAACTTTTAGAACTATACGTGACAGTTCAGTTGTAAAAAAGAAAGCCACCATCTTTAACACAAAAGACCAGAGGAAAAAAAGCACTATTGTCCTAACCAGTGCTTAGTAATAGAAGCATGAATTGAGATGCCATCATGTCAGAAGAGACAGTAACAAAAAGACAAGCAACAGAAAAAGCTAGCAGAAATTACTACTTTTGTTTATTTTACCATGCTTCCAAGTAATCCACTACTTGTTACCTAGGTAATACATCTTCCCATTAGAAGTCTGAGCCTCATACTAATTAGCACATGCCAGAATGATTTTAGCTGGTTTTCTGCTCAATTTTTTTTTTTGTGCAAGAGTATGAATGTGCACACATTAAGACCTGGCATAACCAAATTTTCTGTCAAAATCAGATTAAAAATACATAAAGCTGAATATATCTACCAAACCCAAAGTATTCAAAACTGTTGGGTGCTTCAATAATCCTAAGCTTTCTCCCTCTACCCAATCCTCTGTTATCTATATCTTAATCAGACACAGCACAGAAGACTTCACTTTTCACTTCTGTTGCCCCAAAACGCGTTTGCCTGCTCTTTGTGGCTGTCCTTGCTTGGATTCATTGCTTCCTTTTCCCTTGGCTTTTCCCTATGCTGACCAACATCCTTCAAAATCCAACCATTTCCATTTGTGTTTTTAGCAAATTTGACAATCCTTGAGTATTTCTTCAACATGTATCTTTTCAGAGATACACCTAGAAGATACTGTGTATTCCTCTTTAAAGAAAACAACCAGGAAATTATATAAAAAATTGGTCTGAGAGGTCACAGAATTTGATGCAAGATAGGCAAGGACTAGCAGAGTATTTGTAGCCCAAAGCAACATTTTCCACCAGAGTATCTAACAAAGCCTCACACTAACTGCTTAGAGCCAGTTGCATTGATCAAGACAGACCATAGAATTTTAGCTTCCTCTCTATTATTCTGTGCCTTCTTAGAGCAGTGCCATTTTCTCACATACAGAATGTGAAGATACAAATAATGAGAAGTCATCCACCTCTAATCTGTCTTAACTCAGCTGTGGGTGGCAGCCTATGCTAGTTGCTGCATATTATATAATGAAGACTGCACAGTTCATCTTTTTGCTTTATCATCATTAAAAAGATATAGTACTTTGGGCAATAATGCTGTAAAAATGCAACATTTTGGAGAAAAGACCTTTTTTTAAAGTCTTCTACATCCAGTACTGATGGCAATTTGTGATGCGAATGAAGTGTTTTATGGTTTTCAGTTTCATGCATCTGATGAAAGCAATAGTACAATATTGACATCATACTCTTAAATATCAAAGCTTTGCTTTTGTGATTTTTGTAATATTTTGTTTAAATATTGAAGTGCCACAAAACTGAAGTCTGAAAATGCTATGTTTAAGTTCTTTGCTTTTACCTTCATATTGCTTATAGCACAGCCATAACTTTTGCTATCAAGCCATTTGCTCATTTTGATATAAAATAGAATGAGCAAATATTGGTAATTCAGCCTCTCAAACTATACCCATATCTTGGGCACTTGCATTGCATTTGAAGATGCCCAAACTGGTTTAAAATGTGCTAGCTCACACACTAGAAGCTTAATATAAACTTGCTATAATTCATGCCACTTCATACTTCACATATGTTCCCAGTAATTTAGAGCTGAATCTCTTAAGATAAACTGAGCATCTGAGAGGCCTATCCGGGCTTCTGAAACAAGGAGGAGGATCCTCTAGGTTTTCACTGACACAGAATCCTTAAAATTTGCTTTGCCAGCTTTGTCCCCTTCCCGAAAAGGGCAGTTGGAATGCCAGTGTCCAGAAAAGACATGCCATGTATGAGCCCTCACACCGTGAAGTGAGGGATGAGGTGCTCAAGCCCTCAAGAAGGATGTCATTTCAGGTAACAACTTTCCAGTGCTGTGTTTTGACCAGATGAGACAGCTCTTTGTTCTGTGTGTTGATTACTGTACTACCATCCTGAGGCAGCTAGCTGTCCAAAACATGTATTTACAAGGCCTGATAATTCCTCTCCACTGGTCAGGAATAGAGAGGAATGCAGCCTTACTTTTATAGTAGTTTATTCCAGTGGAAGTTAGGATGATATGGCTATTAAAGGACTACAAAATGTATCTGTTTAAATTAACCAGATTAACCATAATCCCTGTAAAGGCATTTCTGACCCTTCAAAATGCACAGCTGGTTCAGAAGAGAAGGATCAGAACTCCCTCATCTACGTTCACCTCTAAAAACTTCTGAGCACATATTTGTACTTTGCTGGAACATAACAGAGGTATCTTCCTAGGCCACCGTGACCATCTTCTTCCTTACGAAAGATACACAACCTGTCTTGCTGCACTTCGTAGAGTTGATCACTCTTGAAATGGTCCTGTTCAATACCTGCTCAGTAACGTGCAGTTCCCCATCTACTGCCCTTTCCTAGGGCCAGCTTCAATTCAAACCCACATCAGAGCGTAGCTCCTTATAGTCCATTCTGTAGGATAGTGGGAAGTCTGAAACAAAGTATGGAAAGAAAAGGAAAGTAGGCTGAGTAGCCCATGCATACTGCTTTTGACATTTCTGTCACAGATGTGCTATTTTCACTTTCTATGCTTTTTATAAATTGTTTTTAACACAGAAGGAAACATTAGTTTTCACAAGCTAGGGACTACAAATCAGTATGTTTGAACATATGACAAGTGACTACAGTTGTAATTCCCACTCTTGTAGAAGGGAAGATCACTTGCTTTTTTAAAAAAACACAACAAAATTTGTGGACAAAAACATCTTTAAACACAAAGTCAGGTTCTCTGTGAGCTGGAGTTGCTGCAGGAATACATATCAGTCCAGACCTAAATTACTCCTCCCATTCTCTGCCCCTCTCTGTTCAGGAAGAAGCATGCATATATGGCACAATGCAAAGTATATGCCTGTGACTATCGCGGGAGGCTTCACATGATGTCAGACCCTGGCGTCCCATCAGCTAGAACTTCTAAACCTAGAGAGGCTTTGTTTGGCACTCCAACTGGCCAGACAGAGCATCTTGCCAAGTTCTTCGCCCCGCTTAGCCAATGCCAGGTGATTTCACTGAGCCAGCAATTACTCTGACTGGCATGTGGTCAGGTCATATGTCAAAGACATATATCTCATTGACAATCAGGAGATTCCCCAATGAATAATTCAAAAAGACATAATCACCGTCGTGGCCCATTTTTCCAACCCAAGGTTCTGTCTCTAACAAGCACTCACTGAACTGAGTGAGACATGTTGACTACATAATTTACACTTCAAAATATCATGGTGTATACCATGCATGCAGACATCACCCAGTGATTTTACTTACTGCTAAAGGCAAAAAGCAACCTGTTGACCCAACCCTCAGTGCAATGAGGTGAGGTTTTCCTATCAACTTTAGAAGGAGCTGGACTGGATCTAATAAACTGAACCCATAAAGTCCATCATTCACAGGCTGTCATCATCACTGCAAGTGAAATCACTGGCTTTTTGGAAGCCACTTGTTATTTTCAACAGCCACAGGGCACACGGGTTCGCACAGAACTCATAAAAACAGCAAAAGCTGCAGTATTATATTGGCCAGCAAATCTAAGGCTAAGAAAGGTAAAGTTGATGTCAGCAATGTTTTCTTCATCCCTCCTTTTTTAAATGAGATTTGCCATACTTCATAAACACATGGCTAAGTCTGTTTTCTCCCAATTCGTTCATGAATCTGTATTATAAATATATTAAGACAGTGCAGAGAAGCTATTTCTTACATCTGTATAATATCCCATGGGTTACCTTACTTTGTACAGATTAAACAGCTGAAATTTTGGCATTTAGATTACACAGAAAGGTAATTTGTGTTAAATAGCAACTCTGATGAAAACATGCAAAAACCAACTCCTCCCCCCACCCCCCCCCACCCCACCCCCAGTCTTTTTTTTTCATGCTGAGAATGGCCAGCGAGATCAGTGTAATTGTCATGTCTAGCCTAAATCCTCTTATTTGGTCCTACCTGTCCTCCTCTAGATATAAGAGTCCCATCTTTTCCTAATTACATCAGCTAGTCTAATTCAAATATGTTGTAATTACTCCCAAACTGTGTTTAAAACTGGTGTTCTTTAGACACAGGAGGAATGCAGGAGTAACCTCTAAACTTTACACGCTAAATTATGTAGCAGGCAAAATAGCCTTATAGATTTTCGCTTTATGGGAAGTGGCATAACAAGAGGCCTGGTTTTCTGTACAACTCTAATCTGTTTAATTGGACATTTTCAGACTTGACACCTCACTCAGTTTCCAGAATCCACCGCAGGACTCCCTGCATGAAACTGGGCTCGCAGCATGATGGCACCCAAACCAAACAAAACCTGCAGCCCCCTGGAAGTACAACCCTGCCAGTGCTGCTCTTCTCCACCTGTAAAATGGAGGTGAATGCCCTCGGGCCAACTTCAGCCGTTCCCCCACCCCCTCAGGTGAAAAGGGAAGTATTGTGAATGACAAGTATTGTGAATATTAAAACACTTCACCTGTTTCATCATCACACAGAACAATGTCTTAATTAGCATTCAATTAACACTACCATTAGTGATAATATTGAAAAGTAACAATGATCCTTAAGATTGAGAAAACACTGATGAAATCTGGGTGCGACAGCAGTACCAACACGCAGACCAAAAGCTTCATTCTGAAAATCTAGTCTGAACTGGCACTGAAAGCTGGGAACTGGCTCTGGGTCCAGGTATAAAGTCAGCCAAGGCCTCCATGCCTGAAAGCTTATTCTGGCACGTGTGTAAATCTAGATCACAGCTTGGTCTGCCTTGCAATTATCGAGCATGATGATGTTTCATTGCAAATGTAATTTTACAGAGCCACCAGTTGTTAGGTTACAGCCTTGTTCACCACAGTTGACCGTACCATCTCAAATCATCATGTACACACTGCACCATAAATCTGTTAATTAAGAAGACACTCATCTTCTACTACAGTATTTTTATAACAGCCTTCCTCCTAGGCATGTATTCAGTTACATTTCTTTCACTGTACTGCAGCAGCTTTACACTTCCACTGGTCAAAGCTAGTTAGGACCGAGTGAGCTATGCTACTGTGTATCTAAAATGTTGATGTTAGAAGCAGCTCGTACTCTTCTGCCTGTGTCCCTAACATGGGAGGGCAGGAGTAACCTCCTGAAGAAGCAGGATTCTCCATAGCAGCTTCCCTGGCTATAGCCACTCCTTTCTGCATCTTCCTTAAAGCTGCCCAGGAGGAAAGACGGAGCAAAACGTGGACAAGGCTCAGCTGGCTTCAACACCAAAGCTTGTATCCCGCTGCTGTGAAGAGCGGCCCATGTCCAATGGACCAGTTATGAAAAAACAGTGGAGCAGAGGGTCTCGGCATCTGAACACATACTAAAGGGACCATTTGACTTGGTCACCATTAAGCCACACGCCATTATCAACTGAAAGCCTGTATGAGGACTATCGGCTTTGCCCATAAAAGTTCTCTGCTTTTTCTGTAGTTATGTCAGTGAAAATGAGGGCCCTTAATGGGAATATTTATAGTCTTTGTCTGAACCATCTTCTTTACTCCTTGGCCATTATAGCATAAAGATCTTTACTTTTGCACAGGGAATTTATATTCCAGCTGTGTCAATTCCTCTAATGGTGTATTGGCTGTTCCTTTATTAGCGGGAAAATTAAAGATCTGTTAAAATAGAGGAAAATATCCCATGGGGTTGAATGAGCTTAGAGTTAGGTCCCCATGAAAGCTTTTTTCTTCCTGACAAAGCAGAGCAAATTTCCACAGATCAAGCATTATTGAGGCAACCCATTAGTGAGTGTGTGGGGGGAATATGAAATATTTACAATTTTCTTCCCTTGTCATCTTCACAGGTTTTGTTCACATCAACTTGTCTCCTGCAGCAGTGATAAACAATGGCCACATGTACATTGTCCACAATTGAAAGAGAGACAGTGAATCTCTAATAAAATGTTTCTTTCCTCCAGCACAGATAAGCAGTGCACATAGTAAAGATATTCATGGTAGTTAAATTGTGCATTAAGGCACATGGCGCCCCCTCCTCCCTGCAGCACGATCTTCTGCAACAAAAAACATCACTGGCAGAGCCAGGATCCCTGCCAGGCAGAACCATGCAGTCCAAGCGCGGCTTTTACTCTAGTTTCTTGTCTGTCCCAGGGAGCTGTCAGCAGTTTATCTATACAACTATACAAAGTACTGTTTTACTCGTCAATGCAGGTAAAGGGTCTTGAAATACTTTTCCTGAACAGCCTACAGATCCTCACCCTCCAATTACCTTCCACAAGCATAAACAGATCTACAAGTCCCTTTTCCTTACCACAGCTTTCAGTGCACTGGCTCATATAGTAAGATCTTTTCAAAACTTCTCCACACATCACGAAATGTCTTTTTATTGAACGAGAAAATTATTTTTTCATGCTTGAAAAAAGCAAGGCACTTTTGAATTATCAGATATTTGGGCCTTAAGTGTGCTGCCATCTTCTAAGTCATGCCTTGAATTCTTTGTGGTATTTCCCCAAGGATGTTGTGCTACCCGGTTTCTCTCCCAACCAGCAACTTTACAAATTGACAAACTATAAGAAGGGCTTCTGCTACAGAATGAAGAATCAATAGCTGTCTACTTGGATAGCCTCAAAAAGTGCTTAACTTTTAATTGAACGCTGGAAAAGAAATTGCAAAGCGCAAAAGCTCAAAACAGCATGAAGCTTGCATAATTATCTTTCTCCTTGCAGTTCCTTATGCAGACTAGAGACTAATTAAACACATGTGCAGGCTAGAAAATGATTTGCAAAGATATATATTTTGTCAGTTTTCAAGGGGACCTAACCAGAAGGAAAGTACTAGCAAAGAATAGGAGCCATTGCCAACTGTCTTGTACTGTCATTTTCAGCAGTACCTTAGCTTTTAATTTCATCATCTACAGTGAAGACAAATTAGGGTTTGCATCTGCTTCGCAACAAGATGAACAAAGTTCAGGACAACGGTGAAGTCAGGCCCCAGGCTTCAAGAGAAATATAAACACGTATACAGAAGTTTTAAAAAATTTCCGTGCTGGCTTCATGCACTATACAAATACATTTTTTGTTACAAGGCTACCTATCGTAACATAACCAACCTATAACATAGAAACAATTTCAAACAAGCATTTTTCTTCCTTCTATTGCAGAAAGGCAAAACCAAATAAAGCCTTCAGTTCTTAGAACCCATTATTTATTTATTATGCTAAGAAAAAGGCCTAAAACACCAATTAAAAAACATATTTAGTAAAGTATTCCTTCAACATACAATCACTACCTACCTCTTTTCCTTCCTTTCCAGAAGAAAAAAAATCTCAGCCTGCTCAGGAGGGCTTTAAATCATGTCTCTTTTCACGGCCAAAGTGAAAGCACCTGCTCAGGCTGGCTCTCAGCTGGCAGGATTGAATTAGAGCCCAGCAACCACTGCCCTAATAGGAGGCAATATTATTAACTTTAATTCATTCACATCAGCATTGATCAGCAGTTACTGAGTATCATAAGACATCAGGATGTCAGTACATGGTGCTTCAGGCCAGTATAATTACCAGAGAAACGAAGGATGTTGTGATCAGTCCAAACAATTGTGTGTAACTATAATGGAAAATTCTGATCTTCTGTGGTTTTTGTCCTGCATGCACCATCTGAAGACTTACACTGTTCAAAGGGTTATGCTTTCTGTGTGTCTGAAGTAAAAAAAAAAAGTGTCAGCTGCTCCAAAAACTGTAGCTGGTGAGTACATTTTTAAGGTGATGATGACAGTCTTCAGATGATACTTCCCACCAGTGAAGACTCTACTGCTCATAAACGGTGCTGCTCCAGGCTTTCAAGCCCCTGCACAAATTAAAATGAAATTTTAAGTATGTTACGGCACTGTGCGGCTCTGCCAGGATAGTTCCTGGTACCTTTAGGGTCCCAAGAGGCTGGTGGAGGAAGAGTGCCGGACTTTGGATGTGACAGTCGCTTCAATAAAGTGTTAATTTTAGATTTCCAGAAGCACAAGCAGAGGGATGCCTTCCTGAAAACACATTTGCTGTGAGAAGGGCTGTGGTAGAAATTGAGGGGAGAAATCTTCCAAGACAAATAATCTTTTTTCATCTTTACCAGCGATTGCACTCCATCATTGATTTGAAACCTCCCACGTAAATAAATGCACTGCCATAGCCTGTCTCCAGTTCTCCATTTCCCTGGCTCC
This sequence comes from Falco punctatus, assembly GCF_963210335.1. Classification (NCBI taxonomy): domain Eukaryota; kingdom Metazoa; phylum Chordata; class Aves; order Falconiformes; family Falconidae; genus Falco; species Falco punctatus. The sequence goes on from NC_137588.1 coordinate 9,907,241, forward strand.
TCTCCTCCTGCCCTACATCCCCTTTCTCCCTCCACGCCTGGGGAAGCCCAGGAAGGGTCAGGGAGGTACAGCACTGGCAGACAGCTGGTTTCTTTTGGTTTCACTCAACTGCCTTCTGGAAGAAGTCCCTTTCATCACTGTGCTCCACTCCAGCAGGAGCTTTCTGTCCCCAAACTCCCATCTGTCCCCTGTCCAAAATGCTGAAAGTGGGAGGGGAGAGCAGAGACAAGAGGGCTGGTTGCTCACATGTGTCCTCCCTAGAGCAAATACCACACTCAGATTCAGCTCAGTGAGTACCAGCTGGCCACGCGTGGGCTGCCTGCGGCCGCTCGATACCATGAAATATCCCAGAGCTGTCTTTGAGTAACACTTCTTATTTCAGCGAGGTCAAACATCAGGTCTGGAGCAGCTTTGCAGGGCCTGGCAGTGCGTGCACTGCTGGACTGCTTTCATGTTCCCACGCATAGCCAGCCCTGTGCTCCCCTGCTTGCCCAGCCCTTACAGGCTCAGCACCTATAGCTCACGCAGAATGCACAGCCAGGGCTGCTGCAGGTCCTCATTGCGTGGCCAATGCTGCCACCCTAATGCAAAGCGAAGAACATATCGGCACCGGGCAAGAGGGGAGAGCCTCCATCCCTGCACCCTCTCTGCACAGCAGCCCGTCAGGGAACCCAGCTGGGCGCACGGAGCTGGGGGATGTTTTATCTGCTGATTTTCAGCGATTCAAGAATAGGCGCAATCAGCCTCCTGCAAGGAGCGGGAGTTTATGGGAGAGACATCCCAGGCGGGTAACATGGGTGTGCGGTGCTATAGGTGCAGCCCTCGCTGACGGAGAGCAGGGAGAGGCCACTCGCCCTTCTCAGACCCTGCGTGGTCAAACAAAGAAATTATAATTTCTTATGTGTTCTTTCTTACAGTCATGTGATGTGAACAGTTGTTAAGGACAAACCTTAAAAGATTATCTGGCAGAAAAATTAAACTGATGGAAAAAAACCTTAGCGCTGTCCTTTTTATCCATTTTAAGAGATTAGGTAACATGAATATTAAAAAAAAAAAAAACAAAAAAAAAAAACCCACACCAAAAAAAAAACAAAAAACCAAACACACAACATCTAGAAATACGCAGCATAGCTAACATAAATGCTCTTGCCTCTTAGTTTAATGTTTTCTCCGTGTGTGTCACTAATTTCTCCTCCCAAGCGCAGCCGGCGGGGCTGCTGCCGCTCGCGGAATGGCAATGCTGACATCTACTGTCGCCAGCACAGAAGCGCCTGCACCATCTGCTCGCAGGTGCGTTATCTCAGGGCCAGCTTAATTAAATAACAAGCCTAGCTGAGGGCAAACACACATACCGATAAACTAAGGAAATATAACTCATGCCTTGATGTTACAACTCCAGAGAATGAGCTGAAGTGCAAATATTTATAGAAGGGTGTATTTCACTGATCTCATTTTTGTTACTGGGCTAAGGTACCTTCAAAACATACGTACTCAGTGCAGGTAAACAATTGCTTTGTTTAGGAGGCCCACAGGACTTTTACGCATTACTTCTCTCCCCCTTCTAGATTTATTTTCTCTATTAAGTTTTACACTGTTCCTTTCATCCAATTAGTACTAAAATCTTCTTCTTTTTTTCATGGTGCAGATAGGAAACATGTTTTATTTCCTGCAGCAAGAAAGAATAAACTGCCAAAAAAAAAAAAAAAAAAAAAAAGCCTTAAAGATTACAAATGAAGCTTATAACAGTGTTTGTGCCGCTGCTGCGCAGTTTGAATGCTGCGTCTCTAGCAACATATAAGTGACATTCGGGAGCCCCTTGTTGTGTACATTATAGGAGCTATTGATGGGGGGAGGAATAAACCTTGAAACTGCAAACCAAATGCAATACTGAGACACACTAGCAATTAATAGAAACAGAGAAATTGTGTATGGCTGTGCATACATTAGGGCAGATAAGCAGCATCCACCACTTCCACACATGGCAAAGCAGGCAAAGTGTCTTTCAGTTGCGCATCAAAAAGTTGCAAAAGTTTATTGTAAGATGAATTATTCCTAATTACATTTTTTAAGAGTGCCATTATTAGAGCATTCCCATTTATAAGCAGTTTATTTATAAACTGGTACCACAGCCATTCTTACTAGCATCTCTTCAACATGTTATGTACAATAAGCAGCTGTTTGGTGCAAAGTACAACAGACTTCTGAAATGATCCTGCCATTTCTGGCATATGTCATCAAAAATCACTTAAAAATAACAGAAGCTTGAGGCTTGTCTTTCACATCCTTATCAATAGTCAGAGCCAGTACGCATGAAGCCCAGCTGTGGTGCATGGGCATGAAACTATGTAAGATCAACACCTGATGAGCATTTTAACTATAATACAAGGTGTATGTAAGCAGGGGTGATGGTTTTGGTGAGGCTCTTGGGAGGAAAACAGCAGCTGGGCTGGTCAAAAATTGTCAGATGAAAGACTTCATCAGAAAGAGAAACTCCTCAGACAGGTTGGTAATGGTGGGGCTCTGGTATGCTAAAGGACTTGAGCCAAGCCCTTCTGCTGCTCAATTTAGGCTCAAATCTCTTTTTTTTCTTCCTTTGGTGTTGTCTCTGGAGATGCAATGTTTTTTTTCTTCCTGTTTCGACAGCACTGTATTCCCCTGAATTAGAGAGGGGGAATCTCAAAAAAGCCCCCTTTTTGCAAGATAGAAAAAATGGTATCTCATTGAGCTGTTCTCTATCCTAATATTTATATTGCAACACCATCTGCCTTTTGCAACATGTTTGCTGTGCATATGTACCACAAAGAGCTGTTTGTTTAGTGGATGGATGCAGGAAGACACGTGAGGTCATGGTGCTGCCTCTATCCCAGCTGTCTCTTTGTGGTTTGTTCTGATTTTCTCCTTGCAGGAGCTTCCATGTCCCTCCTGCACAAAAGTGCAATGCTTCCTGCGATACTTGCTTGTATTGGGAAAACATTTACAGACCTTTAGTAGGGAGGAGGATTTTGTGCTGTGGGTACTGAGCACAGAAGAGCTCCCAGGTAAGTGGGAGAGAAGAAGGAGGAGGAAGGATTGCATGCCCCCAAAAGGCTGGGGGCCAGGAGTATGTGGGATCCTGGTGGCCACAGACGACCCACTGCTACCACTCAGCAAGGGGGACCTATGCTAGTATTTTTGTCATCTTGGTGGAAGCTCCTTGGGGAAAGAAGGGGTCTGGACAATTTCCAGGAACCTGCAGCACGGGAGGTCCCACCTGCAGCCCTGAATTTAGGGGTGAATATGGTCTATGTGGAAAAGCTGCTTTGAGGGTAATGCAGCGCTTTCCTAACACAATAATAAAACAAAACCTAGCTGCCTCTAAATGGAAAGAGGAAGAAAACATTGAACGCAACGTTCTTCTGCCCTAATTTAGAGCATACAGCCCTACCTGCATGCCAGGATGCTGAAGCCAGCAGCACATCAGCAGAGCATTGACAATGTGGTGCAGAACTGGGGCTGGCTGCTCTGAGTCAGGTACCCCCATGGATTTTGGGGCTGCCTACAACTGCCACCTTCCAACTTAGGGAGAGGTAGAGGAAAGTCTTTCGAAGTAATGATATAATCCCACTTTCCTTTTTTTAGTGTATGAGGTAATGAACATCTTTAGTGTTTAAAGGTGCTGTGAGAAGCTGCAGGGCATGTGTGAATGCCAATGTTTTATGGAAGGGGTGGTTTTACTGCCAGCAGACTTTAAAAAAAAAAATCCCTGCAGTTTATATTAATAAGACTGGATGTTATTGCATGTCAAGAGTTATTGTGATTTATAAAGTACTTCTTACTTGGTGTGTAATGAAAACACTTGGCACTCAGTCCCAGTCACTAACGGAAGATGATAGTAGCTTTATCTGCAATAGCCAACTTGACCTGGAACTTTCTATCATTTTTAATGATATTTTAGTGCTGCCTTTTGGTTTCACCTGAGCCTAGGGTAGCCTCAACTTTCATAATGTGAATAAATAATGAATCATTTTTAAAAAAGAAAATGTATTTTTTTATTAAAAGAGGGATTACTGTACTGCTTGGTATTAATGTCCCAAACAGCCCCTGCTCCATGGGTGTAGATCTTCATTGTGCAATACTTCAGAGTTGGTCCTTAATAACATGCTCTGCTTGTTCCCAAGTCTCTCATTCAGAACTATTATTCTTCTTTCGAGAATTTGACACTTCTTAGAGATGCCAAAAATATAACGGGGGGGGGGGGGGGGGGGAAAGGGTGGAGATGAGCCTAAGTATATGGAAGGGTCTGGAACTAAATAACTATTCCCAAGTGTGCTGCTTTAAAAAAAAAAAAAAACAAAAACAAACTACCCTGTATTTAACACCAGAAGTGTATTACTGTTAAACAGCTGTGAGTGAGGAAAAGACCCTTTCAGAAGGGGACTCCTTAGGACTACACTAAGTTATTCTTTGCCCTAAAAGCATGTGCATATATAAAAATTTTAAAAAGCAACATAGCTGATATGCACAGGGCTACCTTTGCTACTGCCCTGTTCGGCTGTTCTTTAAATGATTAGATAAGGTATGGGTATAGCTTGATAGCTGGGGATCACAAGCCTTGCAAAGGTAGGGCTGGCTGCTAAGATAACGCCTTCCTTTTTTGGCTCCCATTGTGATAATACAACCCGGTATAAAACTTTCAACCTGTGCATCATCTTTGGTATGTGAGCTATTTCAGTATAGGCCTATGGCATTCCCTAGGGTTAGAGCAAGTGGGAATTACTGGGAAGGCAAAGGGTTTAGCAAATTCCCTGGGCAGGGAAAGGTGTCAGAAATAGCTCCAGCCTGAGCAAAGCCCCAGCGCACATCAATACTACACTGGCTCCATCTAGCTGCAGGGAAAGTTTTATTTAAAAAAAAAATAAAATCAAAAGCAGCTAATGTATCCTGCTGGTCTAAAAGCAGCAAAGCTTCTGCATTTCCCTGGGAGCAGCAGGAAAGCTTGGCACAGTAGCCCCCTTCTGCGGAGCTGCATTTCCTCTCTGCAAATGCTGCACGGGGATGCAGGGCTGCAGGTACAGAGGATGCCCTGCCCTTGCCTGTCCTGCTGCGCCTGTAGTGGCCTGCAAGAAGCCTGGCTCAGGGAGCCAGCCAAAAGCATCACATGGGCTGCTTGTAAGTTGACTGCTGGAAACAAGTGCAATAGAACTTTTCCAGGGGTAGGGAAAAGAGCTTCTCACCTTGGGGGCTGCAAAATCTCATAAATACCCAGAAATGTGGTCACTTTTGGCAGTGAAGATGGGTGATGTCACCCAATCTGCTGTGGACCTCTGGTCTTGTCCCTGAGCAGGGCTGGCCCCATCCAGCCCCACTTGGCATAGAAAAAGCTCCCACCAGGCTCTCATTGAATGTCCATGCCTCCAGAACCCCATGAGCTGTTTAGCTGGCAGCTGGAACAGGTGATGGGGCCAAATCAAGAAGCTGGAAAAACTTGTGTGAAAGGAATTGCTACAAGATCTATTGTCATTGTGTTTGGCAATCCAGTCTCTTGGGGTGTGCTTATTTTATAACTAAATGCCAGGCTAGAAACACTATGTAAAAGGAGAATAAAGATAAAATATACTTAATGTTATAAGATGAATGCCATCCTCCTTTGAAATAGGAAGGCATACGAGGAAAATGGCAAGGAATGGTTTTCTATAAAATCACTGTAGCAGCCGTGAGAGCCAAGTACAAGGGATGGTACAATTACCTTAGAGAATGGCAAATATTTTACAGGCAGCCTCCCTCTGAAATGCAGGTGGGGAATGACCACAGATGCTTACAGGAGACTTAATTGTCCTTGCCAGCAAGGCTCATTATCCATACATAAACATATGTGCTGCTTCTTAACAGCAAAGTGCATTTTTTTCAAGAGAATGTTTTAAATCTGAACTGCTTGAGTTTCAAATTAGTGAAGTCTGGCTTAATTTTAATTACACCAGCCATGGGGTTGTGTGGGAGGATGAGGGATGTGCTACTTCTGAAGGCAGAAGAAGATACGTTTTGCGAAATCGCTACCTATAAAACACTGCTCTGTCATTCAGCATTGCCACCGGAGCAATGCTGGAGGTCAGTAATGAGTCTTAATGCCTGTTACCATGGGGTTTTGCTCAGGACCTCAGCCAGGGTTACCTTCTTGAGAGGTTTCTACCTCTTGTTGATTGAAACAATGTAAAGTAAGTGCTGGGGTTTGTTGCCCCACACCACCTGCAGTCCTTTATACCAGAGCAGGCAGGTGGAAAACACAGCCAGGTTAGACTAATAACTCTTTCTAATCTTCATTCTGCATTTGTGTAAGGCACTGGAGAGCTGGAGCCCAGGGAAGGAGGCAATTTCCTGCAGGTTTTTAACAAGGTGTGGCAGGAAAATGGGGAGAGGGCAGCAGCTCCGGAGGCAGAATTGCCAATGAAGGAGTTTTCTCTCCTCGGGCTCCATTTAGAACCACGCTGCTCTAGTGGTGATGAAGATGAGGCCCAGGTACTTCAAAGCATGTGTGATGTTGGGAGCGGACTCAGAAATGAGCGGTCTGTGAAATGTGTGTTGAAGAATAGTGGGTTGGGCACGGGATGAGAGGGGCCAGTGTCCTGACAAGTGGAACAGGTTGTGTGAAAGGAGGGAGGAGATTTTTTTTTTTTTTCTTCTCCTAAGCTATTGTATCAGTGTTAACCAGGAGACCTGTTCACATCTCTTCAGCTTGGCCAGATTTTTCAAATAAATTGTGGCAGTAATCAAACTGCTGGATATTCTAGTAGGTGAAGTATAATTGAAGCATTGCAGAACGCAGCTGCTGTTGGAGTCTCAGTGAGCAAGAGGGTTGTCATGAACTTGTGTTCACTCCCCTGTTTTCATCATCAGGACTGAACAAAATCCATTTCAGCAGGTGAGCTGGGCTTGGCTGGCACACAATACCCCAGGCTTGCAGAGCTCAGACAGTCCTGTAATTCACAGAAAATTAAATAAAATCACTAGGGTTATTTTGCATGTACCCCAGTCCCTGGGGGTTCCACCACTGCAGCTCAGCAGCACAAAGGAGCACTGCTGACACACAGCCTCTGCTGCCTCCTTACAGCCCGAGCATGGGATTTCTAAAGTGCAATTTGTGATTATTTTTTTAAATTTTATTTCCTAGGTGATGCTCAGGACAGAATGGATGTCTGTCAGTGCAAGATGCACCCTTGCATGGGTTTCTCCCATGGGCAGGATGGTGTTAGGTTTTTTTTTTAAAAAAACACAAACCCAAGTATGTTGTTGGGGGGTCCTGTTTTTTCTAATAGCCAACTTATTACATTTGAATGTGGATTTGGGGGGTTGATGAAAGCCCAAGTTACCGTGCTGAAAGCCTTTAAAAAGTCCATCTGTCCTTGCACTGTAAACTTAGCAGGAAAACCCAATGCCTGCAGCAAATCTCTATCAGCTCATACCGTTCGAGAATAAAGGTTAATAATGTTGGAAACTTAAAACTCAGAGTTCAGCCTACCATCCTTAGGCAAAAAAAATCCCCTTTAAGAATTCATTCAGGATTTTCCTTGTCAGAGCAAGGCCATGAACTGAGGCTCTGCAGCTCCTGACTGCTGTTTCCAAAATCTCAAGCCACTTGGTACTCATCAAAATCGGGAGGGGAAATATATATGCTGGTTGTTCCTTCTAAATCAGTACTGAAAGGGGGAATCATGTCTGTTTGTACTGAATAACATCATCTTGGTAGGGCTGCTATTTGCTGAGCAGTTCAGGCTATAGCCAGTATCAGACTATGCACAGAAGGAAAACAAGTAGCATGTTTTGTCCCATCTACTATCAAGAACAGCAAACTAACGTGTACAATCAAGCCAAGGCATTAAAAAAAAAAACAAACAAAAAACCAAAACCAATAACAAAGCCAAAGTATAACTGACCAAGCAGCAAGAGATTAAAACCAAGAAAAAGACATCACAGCCCATCATAATCCTCACCTCTCTTCTTGCCAATGTTTCAGTGTGTAGGGCTCACATTCTCACCTTTCCCAGCTGAAGGTGTGCAGCTTTCATTTTTTTTTTACTTCCCACGCTACCATGAGCTTTTTATACTCACAGAAAAAGATCTCTTACTCCACCAGGACATCTAGAAAACAAGGTGATGTCCTGAGGTTGAAAACACATGAGCAATGTGAACACGTTGAACAAAAGAGGGACAAAACAGACTATTACAAGAACACCCAACATATTTGTATCTCTCTCCTCATTATTAAGACCCCAAAAAAGGTTCAAATTCACTAAAGAAAATCCTGTAGTGGATGCGGGACATGAATAGCAAGCATATCTGAGTCCCACCTGGCTATTCCTGCTCCTGTGGAGGGAGTGATGACTGCAGCCCCTCAGCATGGTCCTAGCTTGGAGGAGCTCAGGGAGGACAAGAGGGGACACAGGACTGGGGGAGCACCTGAAGGTGAGGGGTGCTGCTAATGTCTTGCTCTTGTTGGGATTCCAAAACCCCCAGTATTTGGATTTTCACTGTATTCAAAAATTATGAGCCAAATCCTGCAGAAACTAAGTCAATGGTTTTAAAGTAAAACACCCCAAACCAGGTTTTTTCATTGACCCGTAGTCTGGGGGGGGGGGTTCTGGTTTTTTTTGCCCATGAGGTGTCACTGAACCAGGTTTTTTCATACTCATGACCTCACACATTTGCCTTTGAAAAATGATGAAATCACCTGGGGTACTGACAAAAAGTCTGGCGATGGAGCCGCTTTGGGATTTGGCTGCAGCTGAAGGAGATCACATTAAGAGCTTTCAATTGCCATCAGCTACAATCTGAGGTCTGGGGCTTGTTAAGGGGCAGTATTTTTGTATTTCTTATTTAAAAGCCCCCTATGTCTCACTGGGGAGTGCTCTGAGCGAAGCAGGGAGAAGTTTGAGCTCTTTGTTATGGTTTTGAAGCTGCTTGGTGAGTTCTGTTGTATTTCTCCTTTGGGGAATTGGGAGGTCTGTTCTCTAGCTGGTCCTCTGTGCCTGTGATGGTTTTGCAAGCCCAGTCCTGGGGGGAGCTGGTGGCTGCTGCCCACAGCATATTGGATCTGTGTCTTAGAACATGGCCTGACTCCTAACATGGTCCTCCAGGAGTAAGCAGAGCATAAATAAGGACAATAATATTCCTTGTTTGTGCTGGTTTGGCTTTTCCTCTTAATCTCGCTTGCTTGTAAAAAGCTCATTTGCCCCATATGCCCAGCTTTCTGCAGCAGACCACTTGCAGAGCCTACTCTCAGCCCAGTTGTAGTCTGGGTAGAAAAGCCTCAACAAGTGCTAACAAGGTCATAAATCTTCTCTGGTCCTATACCAGGCTGATTGCCCTTCTGAGGAGTTTGCTTGGAGCCTCTGAAATTGCTGGAGTCTCCTACTGTGTATAGATCAAAGGGAGCAGCACTCTGTGATAAAGGTAGGAGCTATCGGGATGTCAACAAATAAATTGGATTTCTGGCCAAACTGTCAGAGCTTGTGTCTGAACACAGGGTGGGTGAGAGCCAGGCACCGTTACTATTATGGAAAATATCATATCTGAGATGACATCCCCCTGACCCTGTTCTCCCAGGTGCTATACACACCAAAAAAGTCTCTGCCTCGAGGGTCTTTTTGCTTGAGAGGGTTATAGGGGGAGGAAGGGAGTTGCTCCAAGTTACAGGACAGCTCAGGGCAGAGCTAAGGTGAGACATGGGCTTTGCCAGTTGCTGTCCTAGCAGAGCTTGCACACAGCTCCTGCACACCAGGAGTGGGCTGTCGGCTCTTGTGTTACCCGCCTGTGTAGGAGAGGGACATACTGTAAAAATAGCCAACAGTTTCTCTTTTCACCTATTCTTGCTCGCTTTTCCTGTTTCCTAGGGGACTTCTGAAAACACCGGTGCTGTGGTGTTTGTGCACGTGGGGCAGGCTTCTTCTAACATTTGGTCTCACCCTGCCGAACCCAGGTTGTGTGTTGGCTGCTTCTCCGGCATGCCTTCCCAGGGAGTGCAGGCTGCAGCCTTCTCCAGGTGTTCTGCCTGAAAGGGCTTTGCTGAAGTCTTGCATACAAATTTGCTGTCATCAAGATTTTCTTTGTTTTCCTTTGGCTGAATTATTGTGAAAATTTAAATTTGGTAAGAGAAGAGCCTCAAAAGTGTCAGCTTCTGTGCTCAGGGAGAGAGACTGCTGCTGCTTTTAAGGTTTTCCTAAAAAGTGTACCTTGCAGAAGGAAAACCCATGCAACTGAGGCCGGCTCCTGCTTGGCTCCTCTTTGCCATTTTCGGGATGCTCAGGTGCTGTTTCAGAGCACACCATCAAGCTTTCCCTTGCTGACGAGGCTGCAAGGAAAGGCTGCTCTGCGTGGGTGATTATTTTATTTTCTTTCCTTCCCCCCTCAGCCAAAGCCTTGGCAAAACTTCTGGCTCTCCTACGTTGCCATCTGACTGCAGCGCATGCCTTGTGTGGTGCTTGGCACCCACAGAAGGGCGTCTCAGGCACAGCTCTCAGTAAGTAATAGTGCAGTCTCTGCCCGGTGCTAGGGATGCGGTGTGGCAGCGTGCAGCCAGCCCTGGGCTCACATGGGCAATAGCCCTCCTGGGGTTTTGTCCCCCAGTGTACTAATGGGGAGCAGAGAGAGTAGGGAAAGGAAAAGCAAAAGCAAAATTCAGGCTTCTGCAAGATGTACTGTGCATTAGCAACTTCCTTTCAGTGATCTGTGGGGGATATCAGCATTGTTTTACCTCTTACTTATTTTTGAGACCAGGCAGAGCTCCTTCCTTATTTGTCATTCCCTTCCTCCCTTAAAGAAATTGCTTTAAAAATCATCTACTTTTTTCTTTAACTAGTGGCAAAAGGGGACTCTTCTGTTACTGCAACATACTCGTTGGTTAATCATATGCTCATGTACTTCTGATTTTGCTCAGAGGGCTGTGATAATCCTCAAATCTGCTGCCAAAGCCAGCCTGGTCTCCTCATCCTCTCTCCTATGGGCCACTTGTGGCGGCCTGAAGTTCAAGTGCCTGGGGGCGCTTGGGGAGGGGCCATTAGCACTTTTTAATGCTTCTCCTAAATGCTAGGCAAGGCCTCGGGATGGGGTGGGAGGGAATTAGGATGGTTAATTAACTGACCAAGATAATTAATACATGCCCAGCTTCAGGGAGGGTACAGGAGTCGATGGGAAGAGCCGTGTGAGGTCTGCCAGACGTTAACCCTGCACTTTGCCTGCTGAATTTGTGCTGGGATGAGGATTGCACGTGGGGTGTAAAGCCCTGACTAAGGGATCTTACCAGCTTGGGGGATACTGACCGTTTAATGGCCAAATGTCCCTGGCCTGTGGATCCACCTGTTAAATAACAGTGGCATAGCTATCTTCGACCCTCTGTTGGTGAGGTTATGAGCAGTGTAGTGGACTGATGTCTTTTATAGCTGAAACATTAGGAAGAAGCCATCCCAACTCGTTTAGAGGATTTTCTGCTCCTGGCCAGAAGAGGCTTCCTGCACCGGGCAGAGCCTGTTCCTGCCTGGCCCTGCCATGCCTGGAGCGGTGGATGGGGATGCTGAGCTTCTCCAGGTGCCTTTGGGAAAAATGCTGCCAGGCTTGGGATCTGCCAAGCCTTCCCTGTGGGTAGACTGGAGGTGAAAAACAAGCAGGTTTGTTCCACGCTGAACATGCCCACGTCTTGTCACACAAATGTGCAGCATGGATGAAAACAAAAAACAAGCTACAGATGGACACTGGCAACCTGTCGTTAAGCACAAGCCTCTAAATTCAAAATAAACATAATGCGGCAGCTAGTGTCTTCTGAATGGAATCTACCGCATTTCTGTCACGGATATTGTAACATCCTGGTCATTGTTTGCAGCTGGGACTTAATTTCATCTGTGTGTAAAATAAATTTATGAGTGGGACATAAATTCTTCTATTGGTTATTGGTGCTGCAGGGGAACAGCAGAGTCCCAGCGAGGTTGCAGGCCCCTGGGAACTGCAGCAAGCTTGGCCAGAAGAGACTCCTGAAGATAACTGGATCTGTCCTGAGACTTGCAGATCCGGCTTAGATCATTCCTGAGAAGTTTCTCCGGTCTTAGAAAACACTAACAACAGAGACACCACAGCCTCCGGGGGCAATTGATGTACTCCCATGCCTGTGTCCCCCTGCCCTTAGAAAGTATGTCCTTAATGCCTCTCCCAGCTCTCCTTTGCTGCAGGTGGTACCTCTTGCTTGCCATGTCCCGAGCTAAACAAGCCCAGGAGAGGAGGCAGCTCTCCCCACACTGTCTGTCAGGCTGCACATGACGGAAATAGCCAAAGGAAACCATGCAAAAATTGTTCTCTACAGATATATAAAACTGCCCTGGCTGAACAGGGTCATTCCTGGAGGGCAGGAGCTGAGGCAGCCCCGGGAGGTGGTGGTGAAGGCATCTCTCTAGATCTGCAGCTCCTCTGGGCTGGCTCCCATGCAAAACTTTTTCTGGAGGCACTTAAGAGGTTTTAATTCAAGTTGCTCCCTGGTGCCAAGGCTTTCTTCTCCTACCCAAGGAGATAAGAGCAGCTGCGCTTGGCCAGACCTGAGCTCCCTCTTGCCTGGTATTTTGTCTTTAGCTGAGATCAGAGGTGGCTGAGGAGGGGAAGGCAGGCACTTTGCCTCGCCTAACCTCCCTGCTGGCCGCACATCACCTGGCCATGGTTCCTGGAGCACCAAAAGACCTGGTGCCCGCCTCTGGAAGGGGCTCCCAAATGGACATGGGGAAATCAAGGGCCAGACTGGGGAGAAAAGGGGGTTTTTGGCTGTGGTGGAGCCCCTGTGAAGTTCACTGAGCTCCAAATAATTAATCGTGGATCACATGGATTTGCATGTCTACCCAGAGTAATTAACTGAAGTGAAACACATGCATTTCCATCTTACATGCTGTGGTTAAAACAGAAATGAAGTTGACGGTCAAATTGAATTATTTCTTTATTAGCAAGGCTCAGGGACATCTCTACAGCTATGTAATTAATTTTAATTGTGTATATGAATGATTCCTATCAGGGCTTCGAGTGAGATATACTGCATCTGTATCCCACAAGGAAGACCATAACTACTAGCGTATGGGAAGATGTTTGGAGAGTGACGATTTGGTGACCTATTTTCCTCTCACATTTGAAAAATTTCAAGCTGATGAAAATAGAGACGTTCCTCCTGAGAGTGACCCTCTCCACTGACAGACTGAGGAAGGGATCTCCGCACATCAATATAGAGCGGAATGTTTTATACCTGGATTTACACAAAAAAGAGACTGAAAACAGATTTAATGCTCTGGTCCCACAAATATTTTCTCAAATGCCACAACTGACACCAGCCACCCCACGGTGAGATGTGAGGACCTCACAGATGTTCACGCTTATTCGCTCTCACCTCATTTGGATCAGTGGGAGTTTATTACCCTGCCTCTGCTCCTTTAGGTGGTGTATAGCGCCCAAGTATGTCAAGGAGTCTCTTGAGTACATTAATATGCATGCAGAGAGCAAGTTACAGCATAGGGAGGAGAAAAGGCCATAGAAGGACTTTATTCTGTTCTTCTCTCTGCCATTAAGTTGCTGAAAAACCTGGACATCTTTGTCAAGCAGCAGCTTGACAGCTTTCCCTGCCATTGAAAGGCGCATTGTTTCTGGGTCTCTGTGGCATCACGTAGGGTTGCTCTGAGATCTTCGTCGGACAGCAGTTATTCGTGGTTTAGGTGGTGGAGGAAATGCACAGAAGTCTAACACATTTGCAGATGGGGTTGGGGAATGCTGGAATGGGAAACTTGGGCAGAGCAAGGCAAGTCCAGTGCTTGTCTCCCTTTGTCGTGAGTGGGTCTTCCATGTGACACACAACTTTTGATTATTTACATAGTAATTTAACTTAAAATATTCATAAAAGGGCTAAGTGCTAAAGCATGAAGCAGAGTTACAAAGTATAACCTTTATCTTCACCATTGTGGAGATAATATTTACGCTGTTTTAGCTTTCATTTGTTGATGAAATACCATCTAGTGGTATTGAAGAGAAAAAATAAATAAACCAAACCCAAACTATGCTACATTTTAATTGGAGCCCGGGTTTTGATCAGATATGTATTTGGGGGGGGGGGGGGGGGAGGAAAGGAAAAAAAAAAAAAAAAAGAGGAGGAGAGAGAGAAATGTGGCTTTGTGTGTATTCTATGTGACATCATTATTCAGTAAGCCCTAAACCACAAAAGCTCCTATGGGAAGATTCATTATCGCATTAAGCACGAGATAGGGAGGGGATGCCTTGCTGGCAGTCGCAGACAATATGTTGCTTTTTTACTTTGTTTGGGTTGGGCCCCCCTCCCCTTTGGAGGCCATGGGCTTTACAGAAACAGTTTAAGACACAGCTGGGGGGGTGGGATGGGGGAAGAAGAAATGCAGAAAGAGGCAAGAACAGCGCAAAGTGCTGTTTCAGCAGGCTGGAGGTTTCTAACGGCTCCACTCCAACTTCAAACACCTCCCCAGCCTGCAGCGAGCCCTCCTGGTGCAACTTTGCAGCCCGATAAGCATCGCCAGTGAAAGACATTGTGGTACCTGGCATCCCCCTGTGGTACCCAGCCTCACCCCACAGGCATCTTCCCATCCTGAGGAGCTGGGCTCTCCAGCACTGCACCAGGGATCTCCACCCTCTCCACTCCTCTGTCATGTTGGTTTTTCTTCTCCTGCCTTCTAAAAGCTTTTCTTTCTTTCTTTCCCCAGGGAGCTGGGTGCTATGGGGTCATGGGAAGGGCTATGGGAAAGGCACAGGACCTTCTGGAAATAACCAAAATACTCGCAGAGCACCCAGATCTCCCTGTTGTTAGTAACAGGGAAACAACAGCGTTTTCTTCCCTGAATATGGTGGCTCAGCTTGCAGGTGACCAATTTGAGCCAGCACGGGGAAACAAAAGAACTGAGATTTTAGAAAACACTCAACACCTGTCTTTTGACAGGAGGCAGGTTTCAGGCGTATCGTTCGGGATGCTCGCTAATGAATAGCCTGGCAAGCAGGGTTTGGGGTTTTTGTTGTGTTTTGTTTTGTTGGGTTTTTTTTTTTTACAATGTAGGCTATGTTCTCAAAGTGATGATACATTTAAAAAAAAAAAAGAAGGAGAAATTAAAGCCCATTTATTCTGCTTTGAAAATTAAAATCCATGCAATGGAGACCCTGCCTGGATTGTTCTTTTGGTTACAAAACCCCGTTCTTTCTGCGAGAGAATTCCGCGGTTTCAAGACTGACTGGTTCCCTAATTTATGTCTTTAAAAAAAACCAAAACCAAAGATACATCACTTGCGCGCTACATTTTATTGATGTTACTGTAAAATACATATTTGCTTGCATTCCTAATTGGGGAAGCACAGATGGCAGTGGCTTCTGCTAGAGTGATACACTCTTTAAAATATCTGGTAATGTTACAACAAAGTATAGTCATTAAAATGACTGTCTGTGTGTGCCATAGGAGTTTCGTTCTTTGGAGCAAGGCACTCTCCTGTTCCAAGGAGGGAGGGCTTGGTTTAACCCTTCCCTGGGCTGGTACCTGGATGGTGGGATAAATCCAGCATGGTTCACCTGAGCACGGTGCTGCCAAAACCATTTGCTTGAGGGCAAATTTTTCCTTTCTGCGTGGAGGCATTTATAAGGGGGTTATGCACACACAGGTTCTGGAGCTGGTAGAAGTCATAGACAAATTTCTTTTGGTGTCATGTTCCCTCTGACAGTGTGTACAGTAAAATGGGAGCTAAGGAGCAGCAACTGCCTCCTTGAAAATGCATTGGTGCTTACAGTATCTTGAGGACTTGGCCTGTGGAAGGATACCACTGCTTTAAAAGAAAAAATAAGAAAGAAAAAAGTAAAAAAAAAGTAGCATTGGACGCAGGTTGTTCATCTCCTTTGGAAGACTGTTTTAATTCTCTTTTCTCATCCAAATCAAGCTGTCATGAGCAACCGCAGAGCAAGTGAGCAGCATTTTCCAGAGTGCTTGCAATGTGTTGGCAGCGAGCACGTGCTGGGAGGGAGGGGGAAGCTCTTTCAGTCATTTAATTCTAAAAGCAGTTTTGTGATGAAGCCATCGCTGTCAGGTATCCTGTGCTCTTTGAGATGCTCCTCTCCCCCACTGCAGCTCCCTGCCCCAGAACACTCGCTGTGATCAGGGCGTCTCACCACTGACGCCTCACCTCCGCTAGTTTGGGGACAACTCTACATACATCAGTGCCCTTACACCTTCCCTCACGTTAGGAGGGTTAAAATACTAACAGCTGGAGCTGGAGTTTCATTAACTTTATGTTTTAAGAGGCTCCACTCCAGCCCTGCCTTCACGTGTGTACCTGGCGTTATTAGTTTTGCAGTCTCTGGTGAGGCTGATCATGCGCCTGGCTCCTTACTTGCAGCATCCCCATTGGCCAGGGTGGTTTTGGGTGCCTTCCCAAGCCTCCACAGAGCTGTGCGGGTTGGTGGGGACAGCAGATCCCCCTCCCACAGCCAGGCTGCCAGCAGGCATTATGAGACACTCGGAGCCATCAGCTCCTTCGGTTTTAATTAGAAGCCGTAACTCTCCAGCTTGCAGAGCCATGCAGTTATGAGGGCCTCTGTACCGTGGCTTGCTATGGAAATTAAGGTTGGCTGGTAAAAATCCAGGGCTTTGGCACAAGAGGGAGGGAGCAGTGTGATGGTGAGGTATGGAAACAGCATGTTGCCTACCAACCCTGCCTGCTCTGCTTCCCTTTGCTGGAGCGGAAAAGGTTGCCACAGGTTGGTATAGGATGGCTATAGGGTTGTTATATGCCTTCTAACGGCAAGCCTGGCCTTTGTTCAGTTGTAGCAGGGTTGAACGAGCCATAAGGAATGCCGTGGATATACGTATGTCTCGCTGTTTAACACAGAGTGTGATTTACTAATGAGTTGGGGGGGTTCCCCCTGCTACTTGTGGGCTGAAATTACTAGGCATGTGAGGATTTGGGGGGCAGTCAGAAAAGCAGCAGGTGAAGCCCTGGGGAAGAGCTTCCCTTATCACAGCACACCTTCGCGCTGGCCCTCTGGAGAGGGATGCACGTCCAGCGCCCAGGGCTGGGGGAGGTGGGAGAGCTGACCCGCTCTAGGCTTCACACAGGCTGTCCATGCGCTGCCAGGAAGAGTCAGCTGGGAAGAAGGTGCCTCTGGCTCCCCCCTCCCCCCGCATCATCCCCCGTGGGGAGCCGGTGCCTGGCGGGGTGCTCTGGGGGAGTGCTCCGGCAGCGGTTAAGCGTGGTTCGCGTGGAGCAGGTGAGCAGCAGCAGTCGCACACGCAGCGCCGGTTTTGTCTAAGGTATTGATACGCCTCCAGCCAGAGCAGGCGCGGGGGAAGGAGGGCGGGAGAGGGGGGCGAGGTACCAGCTGCGTTATTAAGCCTGATCCCAAACCCTTTGAAGTCAATAGAAAAATTATCCTCGACTTTGATACACTTTGGATTGGGCCTTTTAAGTCATGTGAAAGACATTCATGTTATTAAAACAGCAGCAGCAGAACGCTGTCGGTTACATCTGCTTTTATTTTTTAATGGCAATGGTAGGTTTAGCCTTGGGCACTATCTGAGACTCATAAATAACCCATGTCAAGTGTAACACACCTACTGAACAGCCACAGAAGACAGAGGACTTGGCTGTTTATCTCCCTGCATTTTTCAGTAACGAGCCACTTGTACATTAGGAGGGGTAGATGTCCTCTAGCATTCATTAATAAAGCATCCTTAAACAGCCAGGCTTCTCCTTGATCATGCAGGGCTAATGCGATAAATATCTTCTTTCCACACTCTCCTGACAACTGAAAGACAGGAATGCAGTCTAACTTACAATGTTACTTGTGCAAGAATGTTACAGGGGTTATTTCTTCTACGCATGTGTCATGTCTAGGTACGGCACCCACTCGCTGCTGGGATAAGGAAAGCAGAGCTGTGAGGCTTTCTGAAAAAGCGTTCCCAGGACAGCACTGGAGTCACCCCCATGGTTACGGGATAGTGTGAAACCCTGGATATCCTGGGAAATCCAGGATTGCATCAAAACTTTATTCCATAGGTGCTCACGTGGTTGTATATGCAAGCCCCAGCCTGCTCGATCAGCGAGGTGCAGCTGATCAAGGTCAGATGCTACCATCAAAATACTTCAGGGACCACCAGTTGCTCTCAGGAGTCAAAGCAGGCCTGAAGTATCTGAATCTGTTCATCACTGCTTTTATCCAGTGTTTTGATTTCTTTTTCCCAACGGTTCATTTCCAGCAGGAAGGCCTTACGTAAATATATATTACTGTTCACACTGACAATGTATAGATAACAGCCATGCAGCCACTGACCTACAGCACCAGCACATCCCACAGCAGCCATGGAGATGCATCAGTTTAATTCAGGCAGCGCAGATTCACACTGGAGGCTCAGTTTAGACCTTCACATCACTTGCAACGCATCAGTCCTTGAAAGCCTGACATGTATGTGAGCTTGCATTTGTTTTTTTGCTTAACTAATGTGTTTTATTTACTTCTACCTCTTCGCAAGCATGTAGGCGTCTTGTCTGAGCCCTCTCATTTTGGAAAGAAGGGGACAGACTCAGCCGCTGTGAGTGCTATGGATAGAGGCTTTCTTTTCTTCTTCTTCTTTTTTACTCCCTGTGTTGTTACTCATCCTCTCACTTCCTACCTCTGCCACCTGCTAATGACCAAGGAGGGCTATACTGTTCCCGAACGGCTCAGCGGCTCCAAGGCCGACACGGCCGGGTAGTGTTTGTCTCTCCCCCTGCTTTACTCTGTTGATTTAACAGCAAGTAACAGCCAGGGCTTCCCACTTAGGAAGTCTGAGATGTTTGGTGGGACACAGGTCTGCAACAAGCTGTGTGGGCAGTTAAAACAGCAGGATTGCTGGGGACACGTGGTCTAGACAGCCTGAAATGCTGATCCAGAGAGGGTTTGTTTTCAAGTTATTTAACCCCTTAGAAGAAGAAGAAAAAAGAGGTCAGCAATGGAAGGGAATTTAATAAATGCAGTTGATGCATAAATACTTGCTTCTGCTCCTAAGTGCCTGATTCCTCTAGCTTCTCTCGTTAAAGAGGAATACCCGTGGATCACTCGTTTGAAAATGTTTCTGTTTCCAAAGCTTTGGAAGGACCTTATGTCCGTATAGTCTGTATAGCTCTGGGGCGGGGACAAGGAGAGGGGCCAGAAGGGACCTGCATATGCAGAAGCATGTGTTTGACAGCTCCCTAGCTCCCTGGGTAGTGATGCAGAGGAGACACCCCACCACCACCCCCGAAAAAACCAGTTGTTCCCTGTTTCCTTCCTCTCTGTGCACCCTGACCTGTCAGGAGCCAGAGCAGCAAGTCGAGATCTGTAAAGTCTCCCCTGGCTTTGGGAGCAGACCCGTGCCGTCCTCAGGGCAGCAAAATGCCCAGAGGAGTGCAGTGAAATAGCATCCTTGGAGCTGCAAGTGTTATTTCCAGCTGCCCTGCCGCAGAAAGGGCGAGGAGCCGGAGGACGGAGCTCAGGCTGTGGCTTTTCGCCTGCGTATGAACGGGGCTACAGGAGCCCAGACAGGATGGAGCAGGCAGGGCTTCAGGCAGGAGGCTGCTTTAGGGGACTGTGAATTAATCCCTGTCCTTAACCCCTCTTTAAATGATCACAGGCTGGAGGGTATTTCAAAAGAAGCTAAAAAGAAGGCACTTCGCTGCTTTATCCCTGTGGCTTTGGATTTTCAAAGGAATTTGAGTATCCAGAAAGACTTTTACTCTGCGGAGACCATGCGCTCTCAGCGGTCTCCTTTTCTTACGCCGTCTTTTCATCTCACTGATCCATTTCTCCCCATCACTGAGCCACATCTGTCTTTCCTGAAACCAAAGCCTCCCTAAAAAAATGCAGTCCAGGCATTCAACCTGTGTTTTCCTCACCGAGATTTGGATATGCAACGACAGTCCAGCAGAAACCTTACAGAAAAAGTGTTAATTGCTGAAGTTTTGGGGTTTGGTTTTGCTAACCACAAATGCAAGTGGAAACAGCCTCATAGGATACAGTTGCGCTGAAAGCTGGCAGGTGTGAAATAGCACACCCAGCCAGCATCCTCCAGCTCCGCAGCTTTGTGGTGGTTTCTGACTAATAGGCACCAACTTAATTTTTACCTTTGAGGAGCCTTGGCAGACACTGAGCCCCCCTCGGGGCTCCAACCACACTAAGTTAAAACCTTAGTTAAACCCTCGGAGGCACAGTCCATCCCACAAACTGATGTATCAAACGGGGCTGCTCCAACAACGTCTTAAAAGCAGCTTTCCACTCTCTTGCATGTGGGCAGAAACCTCGAATCCTAATGACATCTATATGAAACTGCCTCTTTCATGTCAAGCAGTTTCCATCCAAGACACTGAACTGAAATTTTATTTTGATGTACGAAGTGTACTTGAGGTTAGTTTCTACAGGGCAGCAGATGGTTGCTTCCAACAATCGAGCAGAAGCCACGAGACGGTTACTTCCACTTTCAGAAAACAGACCTTACTCAAAGAGCATGTAGACATCTCCCTTCTCCCCCCGCCCCAGCCTCCTCTTTCTACCTCCTGATCTTTTTCGCAGGTAGGAGCAAAAGTTTGTTTACTGACTTGCTGTGTTTCCAGCACCAGAAGCCCCAGTGGGACATCTGCGCACGTGCCAGCTGGGAGAGCCACAGCCTGGACCTGCTTTGGTCTTACAAAACGGGGCTGTTGGCTCTAGCACCCACACGTGATCCTGTGTCTAGACTTTGCACGTTTGTGATCGTGGGTGTGCAACAGCCTTTTTAGTTCAAGAAGTTGGTTACTGGGCCTTTCAAGATCAGGAATGCTCTAAGTTCCCCTTTTAACTTCTGAAAAAAACCGGGGCAGCCAGGGAGTGCCTGATTTTGCCGAATGTCGCAGCCTTTCTGCTTATATGAAGAGAGTTTTAAATGAGAGCTTTATCTAGACCTTGTGCTTGCAGCCAAAAGGCCTCCGAGCGTGGGACCTGTGTGTGTGCTGAAAGCCCAAACCGGAGTGGGTGTAAGCACCAGGACCACAAAATGAAGATGAAGTTTGAAACTGAAGCTCTCCCCAGCCCGGGTGATGCAGAACACTGCTCGTCCAAGTGCAATCAAACTAGCATTAAATCTGGGACAACTGTTTGGGTAGAGGCCACCTCGTCCCCGCTGGCGGGTTGCAGAGGAGATGTGGCCGAGGGTCCCCAGCAGACACGATGCCAGCGCACCGCCCGCGGTGCCACGGGTAAGGAAGGGGCTGTGTGCTCCTTCTGCTTGTCTCTGATGTGAAGACGGCTCCTTAAATGCAACTTTTCCCATCCAGTGACTCACCCTGCTCCGTATCTCTCACCTCCTCGCCCTTCCCCATGCACATCTGCCTCTCTCCCTCTGCCCGTGGGAAGGTGCCTGCGTGTCGTGCTGGCGGCGGGGGACACCCCAACTATGCAGCATCTCCCTGCCCCACTCTCCACCAGCCCCCAACCCTGGCTGCCCCCGGCAGCGTTTTGGCCATGTCTGACAGAGGGGTAACCACCATCAGAACGAGCAGCACCCTCAGCTGTCATGCCTGGGAGCAGGTGGGGAGAGGGGAGGCACCCAGGTGGGTGCCCGCACTCCGCCAGCACAGCTGGAGCCCACAGCTGGCAAGCAGGGCTGCAGCTTGCCCTGCCCTCCAACGGAGGTGGCTCTTCCATGCAGAGAAAACTTTTTTTGGGGAAAGAGTGAGAAATGAAGGAAGCACGAGAAAAGCATGGAGGCTCTGAGGGGGTGGTGTAGCCAGAGCGGGGCAGCTGGGGAAGCCACCACCTCCTTTCTTGTCTACCTTCTGCAGTCAGGCTGGTTGCCCCCGAGCTCGGGGTACCTGGCAGCTCACCCACACCTCTGCTTTCAAAGGACCCTTTAGGACCAGTTTTTCACACCACGTCCAATGTGCTCCTCTGAGACCAGTCTTGGGCAGGACCTTCTGCAGGAGCCCAGACAAGCCCCCCCTGCAGAAACCTTTCCCAAACCCTGACAGCACGATTCCCTCCTTCCCCTCCCGGCCTGCCCTTGGTTGTGCCCCTCCAATGCTGGGGTGCCCGACCCCCCTCAAGGCTGTCAGGGCCCAAACCCCGCAGGCATTTTGGACTGTGCACCCTGGACCCCACCACGGCCTCCCCCAGGCAGCAGGGACGTGCGGTACGTCTCAGGGGTAGCTCGTGTTTCAGTAGGGGGTTAAAGCATCACCTAGCCAGATCCACCTCCGGAATAAATTCGGACTCTTAAATGCCGAGGGAGGGGAAGAGGCCAGTATTTTGCAGAGGCTGTTAGTATGGCATTTTGAAGTAGGTGCATTTTTTTCTTTATTTTTATAAAACTCAAAAATGAGGACTGTTTTTTATCAAGGTGTCCCTTCTTGAACACCTGGCAAGAGGGAGGAAAAGGGAGTTTGGTTTGTTTTTTTGTTTTTTGTTTGTTTTTTTTTTTTTTTTCTAACCTGCAGAATGTAAAGGAATTAAAACATCTCTGCAGATCTTAAAATCCTTATTACTCCTACATTCACTCAGAAGGCGAAGATGAGCAGAGTTTAATTTTAAAGCCCTCATTCTGTGCCTTTGAAACAAACATTCTCTTCTGATAAATGATTAAAGTACGAGCAATTTATTTTTTAAAGGGAAAGATCACAGGAATTTCCAAGCTCCACACCCCCGGACTCAGGCATAAATTTGTCCCTGATGAAGCGATATTCCTGCACTTTAACCATTGTACACTTTCCACCCAGCAACACAGGGAACAAAAGGGCCCCAGAATAATAAATGCAGTGACAAAGAAATTGTGGCTTCAGTAAAGTTTTCCTTATATGCTTGATATACCGATTTCCAACGGTGACTTTGTGACACTGAGTCTAGTAACAGTGAATTTGGTTTTTCAGCTGGGTTTGGTTTGGGGTTTTTTTGTGTATGTATGTGCTTTGGCTTTTAAAAAAGTTATTACAACCAATGTTATGGACAAACTTGAAGGTGTAAGATTTTATTCTTCCTCTGCCACCACAGATAATGAAGTTTTATCAACTCCCTTTTATTATAGTAATCTAAAACTGTATCCTGTAATAGGGTCATAAACATTTAATGAAACTGAATGCTGTATGAATAAAAAAAAGAGAAGGAGAGGCTTTAGGGTGGACAAATGGAGAACAATAGGGAATCCAAGCAGCAGCTCAGGTGTCTCTAGTCCAGAGCCCCAGCAAATGATGCTCCTCCATCCTCATCTCTGTGCCGGCGCGTAGCGCGGACATCTCTTCCTTAATTCCCATTAGTGGGATTTTGCCCTGGGTTTAAACTTTACCATGCCCAAAGTGAGGTGCTGAAATGCAGCCCTGATCTTTATAATATTTTTTTTTTCCTCCCTACCGTTGAAGCCCTTTCTGGTATGTTCTGCAGGGACTTTTAATGCATTTTTTCATCGCATAGTTAAAATGAAGGGGATGTTAATTACTCTGACACCATGAAAAGCATAAATACTGCCTAACTGACATTCACCGGTGCATTTCAAAGAGCAGATGTATATTACTATAGCATGGCAGTTACATTAACTCTGCGCAATGACAATAGGAAAAACTGATAGGAAACATCAAACTCATCTGCCTTTTATCACAGAAAAAAGAAAGTTCAAGTGTAGTGGAAAATTTTGAGGGTTGTTTTGTAAATTACCCCTCACTTTCTTGCTCTAAAACCTTTGGCAGGGAAAGTTTTCAGGCTGAAGAAGACAGCAAGCAGCCCACGCGCTCCCTAAGTCTGGTTTTGTGAGAGGCACCTGTGACCCTGCTTTCCTCTCCCGCAGGGGTTTTGCTAGGAGACACGGTGAGGATGGTGAAGTTTTGGAAGGGTGGATGCCGTATGCCAATGGATCTGGAGAGCGCTAGGAGCTCACTTAGTGGAAAGATATGGAGCGTGTTTTGCTCTGAAATGGTTCGAAGAGATTCCCTGCAAACACGTGCAACTGCAAAGTCAACTTCTGGAGTGCAATGTTTCATCATCTGCTCTCAGTCCTTCAAAAACACACACCTAAAAATATCCGGAGTTAATTTTGGGTAGCTGGCCTATAGTAAATGATAAGATATACTCCCTCACTATGAAGTAGCTGATATTAGACAAAATGTGATAACCTGGTCTGTTATCAAACTACAATAACATGGCCTTTCCCATGCCAAAATTGGCTTATATCACCGTAAAACAAACAGGCATACGTAGGGGTAGGAGATTATAGATCACTTTGGTTTTCTTACTGGCCAGAAATATTGACCTTTATATATATATATATATGTAAATATATATATATATATATATATGTGTGTGTGTGTGTATATATATATGTAAAAAAGAAAATAAAATAAAGATTTATATATAATACATCATTTTGTGTAAGGGCTGTTTGTTGAAAATGACTCACGCTCGGACACGTGAACATCTCTGTGCAAGAGGTAAAATACACAGAGAGAAAATTATCTCGAATGCCCTGATGTGCCTGTGGCCTTGGTTTCAGTTGTTAAATATGGTGGCAAGAAATCACTGAATACTGGAAACTTGATCAGAATAAGGCAGATCGTATTATTCCTTAGTTATTCTCCATGTGTTTTCCTTTCACAGAGCTTTGACTGGGGACTTCTTTCTGTCCTCTCTTCAGTCTGTTGCCAGGCCTGCAGCTATGGACTAGAAGCAAGAATAAAGATTAAAGCTAGCTGAAAACTTTTAATCAAAAGTTTTTCCACATAAAATTTGAATTTTATCTTAAAAAAAAGACAGTGAAATAATTTCTATTCACCATGCTGGTTTTTTTCTTGAGAAAACTGAAGACCCCAAATCCAAAAATGTGTTTCCAAAAGTTGAAAACTTAAGTTTAGGGTGGACATTTTTCAAGTTTGACTGGCAGAAATTACAATGGAGGAAAAAAACCCAACAGTTTGGGGGTTTGATGGAAAGCATTCCACCAAATTGCACATTTTCCTATCTATTGAGGTAAATTGTAAAGGACACATCTTCAGGTACAATAAACTTGAATAGCTTTTATTTTTTTCCCTATTTCTCCTATTCTGATCTAGCGATCTTGACAAATTTATAATGATTTTTACAAAATTCTAGCTTTCCCCTATTGTTTTGATCTTAGTATGCATGGTGTAGGCTGTGGCCCAAAAGGACTAATGTGATATACTGAGCAATAGGATGGAAATTTTATTCTTCACCTATATAGGTGTCTCTTCTGATATATCACAGGTGGGCTTTGGGGTTTTTTTCCCTTTTGTTTTAGTGAAAATGGGGAACATAGTGAAAAGGGAAGCTTTAAAAATAACGTGTGATCTGGAAGCATGAGTGCATAAATTATCAGAGCCAGCTTTCGAAATACGCATATGCAAGTGTTACAATCAGACACGTATCCGAAAGTAAACTGTAGCAGTTGTAAGATAAATGCTGCCCCAGAGGAAAGCAGTAAATAGTACAGCCACACACTTACTACGCCTCCGCTGTGTATTTCCATTATTTCTGAAAAGGTAGAATGCAAGATACAATCCAGAAAACCCTTTGATCGGTGTATTTATTTTACAAATACCTTTAAAATTATTATTAAAAAACACAAAACATAGAAGTCATTGAAGGACTGGGAACTGGCAATGGATTTTAAATAAGCACGGAAGACAAAAAGTTGAAATAAGTACACAATTTCCCTGGAAACCTCTCCCTGATACCTCTGATACTGAAAAAAACTATTAGGTCACTGGAAACCAACTCTTTTTCTGCACCTTATGTTGCCCTTTCTTTCTTTGTCCTTGCTTCTTGTAGGTGTGGATTATAACATTTTTGAGCCTTTTTCTTTTGTGGTGGCCATGGGGCACTCTTACAGAAAATATTAAGTACTGTTATTTTTAATTTTTTTGGGGGGAACTTTAATTTGGAAGGGAGGATACCTCTGGAGCTCATCTAATTCAACCTCCTGAAGGAAAAAAAAAAAAGGGGGGGTGGGTGGGGCGGGGGGGAAGGCTAACTTCAAATGAAGATATTGGTTTAAGTGCTTTGTTGGATTGAGACCTAAACCTGAAAATTGAAAGGAAAAAGTCTATGTTTCATGCAGGTGAAAGGAAGGCTGAAAGACCAGGCAAAAAACCCCAACCACATCTGCAGTTCTTAGTTATCAAAGTAAAAAATAAGCAGGTTTCTCACAACAGAAGCAGCTGGTGAAATCATGGAAATACTGCTTGTAAGTCTATAAACAAGTTTGCATTGAGAGCACTGTTAAAGCTGGCTTTTGGGATTTCCTCCCCAAATTCACATCACTTGCAGAAAGTGTCTGGATTGGATTGCACATCTGGATTGGATGTCTGGATCTCTGTATAGATTTTGAGTTCTCTCAGTGAACGTATGGGAAATCAGAAGGGCTCGTAGCCCTTGACTTTTTAAGGGTTTCAGTGTCTTGAAGTTCTTCTCATTTTACACCGAACCCTCAGCCAGCAAGTAAGCATACAGAAGCATATATTAACTTATGGAGTATGGGATTAATCTTTACCTAGCAGCACAAACCTGCTGGGTACTGTTCCCATCCATGTGGGATCGCAGTGAAGTATACGCATAGATAGCTTTGAATGGTCTCCACATTGTTGCTGTCTGAGGGATTTCTCAGCATCCAAACCTGCAAATGTGTCAGTGTCGCTTTGCAAAGGGCTCCCACATGCGTTTCGGAAGTGTCCTTGTACCATTTGTTGCTGCGTAGGAAAGACTACCGTTTCCATTGCCGCAGATATATCACTCGGTATTAATATGAGAAGACAGAAACATGGGTAGTAAGATACTACTAACCTCACAGTTTTATGGCACAGTGAAGAGCTCTCACTAGGATGCAGCAGAGTGGATGTGATGTCTAGTTTTAATGAATCAAACATTAATAAGATCAGGGTTGTACATCACCACCATACACTTAATATGGATTTGGGAATTTGCAAAGCAGAGACACCCTGATATAACTTGCATCCAAACAGGACTGGGCTTCAGAATGGCGACCTGATAGCATGGGAGGGCGCAGGGAATTGGTGTTCAAGCATGTCCACAAAACTGCACGACCAAAATGGGTCCTGTGCCTCTGCAAACATACAGCCTCTTCTTGTGCACCCACGCTGAGAGCTGGAGCAAATTATCCCTCTTTGCAGACCCTGAACAAGGAAATACTCAGTGGGGTGATGGGGTGGGTCTTTTTTCAGAAATAGCTTTGAAAAAACAAAATTTGAAAGCTAAACAACACGAGGTTCGTCTATGTAAACAATGCTCTCCCCCAGGAATCCCACTACACAGAGACAAACCTAGTCTGAATAAGAAAATGAAAATTCAGACAGAAGCCAACAGAGAAAGCATATCATTTGTGTGGGCATGATTTGAGACCCATAGCCTCACAATCTCATGACTACCTAAGGCATAGCCTGAAAATCCCAGGACTCTTTATTGAACATCTTTTTTTCCCTCCCTTTTTAACATAAAAAGCAATTTACTGACAAATCATTCTGATGTAATGGATTTTTGCATGCCTGAAATCATGGCTAAGCTTTAAGCAAGGAAAATCAATAAAAGATGTGTAGCCATCAGCCACGCATACGGCAGCTTAGTATTGTAATAGCGTGATCACTGCAGGCGGAAAGCAGGGGAGATGCATTTGCTGCTTCAGTTCAGTGCTGAGCGTGACCCCCTCTCTGCAGAGGGAGCTCAGGGAGCCCAGTTGCCCCCAGTGAGGCCCCAGGGCATCCCCTCCATCCTACCAGCACCCACCGCCTCTGGGAAACGATGACAGCTGCGGATGCATGGGCTCTGTATTCTCCTGGTAACCACCTCATCCTCTGGCCATGAGGCTGCACGTTGTAGTTTGGGAGAAACTAATTCAGGCAAGACTAGATACCAAAGCGAAAGGCAATGAAGAATGTTTGTACTGTGAGGGACAGGTTCCTTCCTGGTGCTTTCTGTAATAACTCTGCTGCAGTCGGTGACCCTTCCCAGTAGGTCTGTGCTCAGGTGGGACCTTCCCTTCAGCTCTTTCCCCGCTGCTCCCAAATGCTTGGGCAGAAAGGGCATCTCTGCATCCTCACAAATAACACCGTACAGCTGTGGGCCAAGTAGTTTTGTCTTGTTAACCCTGATCCACACCTTTTCCCTCACGGAGCCCTGTGAAAGGCTAATTCTTCAGAGCTGGGGCTGGACTTAGGCTGGGTTAAGTCGAAGCATTTGGACCCTGGACTTGCAAATTCAAGGTGGGATCTTCCTCCCCTGTAATACTGGCATGGGGTATGCGGCAATGAGTGGCCCTAAAATCTTTGGCTGGCTCCCCCTGGCAGCACTGTCAGAGGTATGTATGCTTGTGTCCCCTAAGGACCCCCCAGCCTTGATGCAGTGTGTCCTGAAGTCAGGCTGCAGGTGGGAGGAATTTGTTGAGACTGAAGTGGATATATATCTGTAGTATTAGGGAAATACAGAGCGACACTGTGGCCTCTGTGGCTCTTACAGAGGCTGCTGTCACACATTGCCTTCAATTTATTAATTAACCAGCTATTAAACATCATCAAATCATCTTGTAACTTCATCAAGTTCCTCTGAAGCAATGGATGGTGATGTTCTGCTTGCCTAGAGAAGTTAAATGCTAAAAGGAGAACTCTTAAATTAAGTCAGAGTGCTCATTTCTGTGAGGGGTCTCCAAAACACAATTATTTACAACATTACAGTAGCTTGCCTACTCACAAGAACCGTTGTGAGGCGATCTGAGTGTATGAGTGTTCAAAAAGGGAGAGCATAGTTTTTATCCCAATTTCCTTTTTCCCTTGAGGCTGAGCCGACTCAGGCTCAGGCATGGGCAGGGAGAGGAGAGTGTGCCTGAATGAAGCTGCTCAGTGTTTAAAAACATTCTTCCCCGTTTAACAACGTAAGTTACACTACACTGCCTGGAAACTGTGATAAGAAACAGGACAGCGCTTTAGAGATACATACCACGCTTTAAACTTTGAATAATGTACTACCGGGATGTTTAAAATAGCTAAAGTGCAAACGGATCACGCAGGCATAAAAGGGCACGCTGGTTACATAAAACATAATAATGTACCCTTCAGCAAAGTGACATGTTCCATGCAGAATATAATGTACTATATGAAATCAGTAACATAGAGTGGAGAAGAGTTTCAAAGACCAGATGGGAGCAAGGAATAATACTGGAGAGTAGCACATGATGATATATGACATGTGGAGGAAATAAGAGAATTAGATTGAATCTCAGGGAAGATTGGAGCCCTCCATGAGGAGAGAAATATAATCTAAAACAGGTATTTGGTAGGAAGGAGCTACTTACAGGGCAATCATGTTGGAAGTGCCTAAGTGGATAGCAAATCAGATATGAGCATGCAATGCGATTGAAAAATAAATGTGTAAATGCCCACGTAATTCTGGCCTGTGCTGTGACAGGGAGGCAGAAAAGAACACTTCTTCACACAACACGCAGGCGACAGTACTTGGTAAGAAAAAATTATCTTTGGGAGCCTTGATAAAGAAGGTCCAGCGACGGGAGGTGACAGCATGACAGGAACGAGGATACCGCAGAGAAGTTTGGGGCGCAGAAAAGACTGACCTCCGCTGGAGCAGAATTGAGTGATGCTGGCGGAGTGGCAGCCAGCGCATGGTGCTGCCTGCAGAGAGCTGGTGCGGGGAAGCGTGGTGGACCGCGGGCAGAGCGAACCGAGACTGATCGAGTGAAAAGTCTTCTTGAATTTCAAGGAAAAAATGGTCAACAAAGCTGGTCCATCTTCCCACAGAAAGGGATAGCAGCCCTGTCATTTGTCACGTAAAAGGAGTTTATACGACTGATTCCTGAAGGAGCGAAAGGGAGCCTGGGCATGACGTCATGCATCGTCCCACTTCGTGGCAGTGGGGTTCTGGGGCTACCACTGACGAAGCTGAGGTCATGTGCTGTAAGGAAGAAGGGCTGAGGTGAGCTAGAAGGTTGCTCCACCTCTCCTTTCTCCTGCTCTGCCCCGAAGCAAGGATTGCTCAGTAGCTCAAAAGTAGTTTCAAGTACTGGGGGTGGCCAGTGGGTGTCAGTTTTGCTCTATGAAGCAGCTGATGGAGCTTGCCTTATCTAAAGTAAGAAACTACCTCTTAAAGGAGGCAGTGGGGGGAAAAAATCCCATGGAGAAATACGAGGTCAGCCCCACAGTTTGGCACTTTGGTTTTTTCATAGCTCTGTCTACTTTAAGAGCAGTCACAGACAGCAATTCTTAGGGAAACCATTGCCTTAGTTTTTCCTCTTTCGGTATCTCTGATTTTAGGGAGATGACAACTAAGTAAGGGTTTTCAACAGAGCTCTTTTGTCTTACAAAAGAAGAAGCCACCATCTGCAGCCAAAAAACCACTTTATTTGCAAGGGCAGTATGTGCAAATGTGCAAAAGTCTTGCATGAGCCATCTAGGATAACCTCACTGGAGGGTCATGATTTTGTTGTCAGCCAATTTGTACAACTCTATACAGCGTAGAAATCACTTAACAACCAAGTCAACGCTAAAGACCTATAGCTACTTTGGATACAATTTCCACGGAAAACATCTTCAGATTTTAAGGATCATTTTCAACAGCTATTTCTAGCCAAACTTCAGAGCCAAATGTAAAATTATACCCTTGTTAAATTAAAAATCATCCCAACAAAGCCAAACCAGCAGCAAGCCACTGTGAAAAGCATTTGCCTTTCTAATGCAAGGAGTAAGCTGAGATCTGGTGCTTCATAGGGCTTCATAATAAACTGAGTGTTTTGCATGATGGAAGTTTTGTATGAGAAGAACATTCTTTAGCAGTGTACGGATGCAATAAACTGGCAAAAGCAATTCAGACAAAAGATTTTAAGACAGAGATGATGATAATATCTGCAAAGGTTTTTCTATTTGTGTCCTCGTTCATAATGCTGTAAAAGTGGAATCTTTATTTTTTTACTTTTGTAGATTTTAGATGGGGTCTTTTCAGCCGAAGTCAGTAGAATTTCTATTCCTAGCAGTGGTATAAGCTCAGGCCCGTGCAGTGAAGAAAAGATACCTGATAAATGACATCTTCTTTAGCCATCATTCCACGACCCAAAAACTTAATTAGAATAATCCCTCATGTTGCTAATAAACAGAAAGTAACATTTGTTCTTCCAGATCTCAGAAAAAAATGAGTGTATTGGCAGTAGCTCGAGCAAAAGATTGTCTCTTTAATGTTGTCTTCATTGATTTAAATCCCCAAAGGAAAGCTAAAAAATAGAAACGCCTCCCTCTTAAAAACACACAAATAAACAGGGAAAAGGAGGCATTTTCAAACCACAAGAATGAAGCTGTGTTTTCTTTGCTTGCACAGTTATGTGTGGGTAAAGTCTGGATGTAGAGAAATGTTATTCCTTTCCCGGATTAAAACAAGAATAATAAACAAAACTTTGAAAAATGAAGAAATCCTCTACCACTAAATGAACTAGTCTCCCCACCCCACAAAAAAAAAAAAAAAAAAAGAGGAGCAGTCCATCAGCTCTGCTGCTGCAGTGGGACAGAGGAATGCTTTGCAATAAAAATTAACATGCAGCTTTAAAAGGCTGTGGTCAAACATTGTTTCATGTACCACTCAGAGGAGCGTAAAAAGATCCTAATGTTTTATTTTTACTATCTAATTTGTTACTTGTGGTTAATCAAAGTTAACCTGGCTCCACTTTAAAACTGATTATGTGGCCAGTTATTTGAGGTGACTGTATTTTCACAATCAAATGACAGGACACTTCTATGATAACACTTTGCTTATGGGCACAAGAGGCATACAAACCCCTGATTTTTTTAAAATGTCTCTTGCACACTCACACGGCCTCCATCACAGTTGTATCCAGCTCCATGCCCCTCTCACTGAGGTGTTCCTGATTCTCAACGTAGTTGACAGAGTAGAAGAAATACTACCAGTTGTATTTTCTAGGTGAAGAATGGAAGTATGAGCGGGGATATTCACCCACCATAAGTAACTAATTTAGCCAGCTGGTATCTCCAGCCCCCTGTGTAGTCAGCGGAGAAAGAAATGCTCCTCTGGAGAGTGACTACAAGCAGGAATCTGATCTCGGTGCTTGACGTTGCAATCTGGACACATCAGTCTTTTCCACGGACTCCAGAAGCAGCTGAGGAAGAGTAGGGTAAACAAGGTGCCTACAGCAGAAACCCCTTGTAAATGGAGAGGGGAATGAATATTCTCCTCCAAAGCAAGGCACTGAAAGCGAGCCATCCACAATCCAGGCTTAGGCTTGATCCCCAGGCTCTCCCTCACCTCTGAGATGACAGTGTCAGTCTTTGGCTCAGCTGTGCCACTTCTGGAGGTGGAGGGCTGTGTATTTTTGTTTTCTCAGACAATTCTACTTTCAGATTTCTTTACTCATAAGACTTTGACGATATACCATTTCTGCAATGATCAAAAGACCGGTTTAGATGGCAGCTTCTCACCCACAGTGCTCACTGCAGATGCGGTACTTCACATTGAACTGCTCGCTCCGAGTCCTTGCTTTGTGCTGAGCAGCACAGAGGGGACTAATCCCTGCCCTGCTCTCCTGGCCTGGGACAGCCCTGCCTGTCCCCTGGATCAAGTCACGTTGCAGAGCCACACACCTGCAGGAGTCCTGCAGTCAGCCTGAAAGATGCTTTAACTGTTTAGTCCCTGACCACCACAGCAACTAGTTTTCAGCCCAGCACCACAGCCTCTTCCTGACTCCCTACAAGCACCAGCACGATGCTGAATGGTGAAGGAAGAGGGACAAGGACTAACAAGGGTAAAGTACATGCCAGTAAAAAATTGCTGACTTTTTTGTAGCTACACGCACTGAACAGGGGTGTTGTTGTTTTTGGAAATGTGGCGAGTGAGGAGTGAAATGAATAAACAGGACAACCTTCAGGTGTTTTGAAGAAAGGCCCGGGGACCCTGAGGGAAATCATGCAACCACCCAGGTAGAATCAGGGAAAACGGTCTGTTCAACTTCCAGGGAGTTCTGCAAGCTCCTGCAAGGTAAGGCAAGATGTGAGCTTCAAACATGCCAGTTACTTCCCTCGTGCACAGCATTGCTCTTCAGCAAAGGAGGAGTGGGATGCCTAACAGCTCCAGCTGAGCAAGAGCGTGCACAGTCAATTAGACTATCTAACTTTATGATAAGGTCAGCTATTTGTTTCCTTGTTTGAAAACTCCTACCCATAGCTGTACACAGATGAAGCTGGGTTGGTGGTGGGAGGACCCCGAAGGCACAGACCTTAATGACCCTGATCAGCCTCAGCTGGGGCCTCCACCCAAACTCCTGCCACTGGGCCAGGAGCCCATTTAAGCTCAGCCCCATGCTTTGCTTTTTTGGGCTGTGTGTGGGGGGTGCTGCTTTCCTGCTTGGCTGTAGTTGTGCCCCTGTAAAGCCATGGCCTTTGCTGATCTTGACCTGCAGATTGTCTTCTCTGTTTGATTTCCGACCTGTGTCATCACTGCAGAGTTGCCTGAAGGTCAGGGTTCTTGGTTAAACCTTGCTGTCATCTCTAGCCTACTCTACCACCTTGCTGGGGGTTGTGGGACACGTGCTGGCTGGTGGGGCTCCTGCCATGCTGACCTAGGACATGGCTGTGGTTCCTGGCCCCCAGGGGGCCACTGGCTTGTGCTGTGTACTTACAGGTAGGCTGGATTCAAAGAGATAATGTCTTACTCCTCAATTCTATTCCAAGCTTTAAGGAGCTGTTGTGGAAACTCTTTTCATGCATTGGGTGGCCTCACCTATCCTGTACTTCACCCTGGATAAGAACTGTGAATACAGCTGTAGTATATCAGGCTGAACACAGAAGGTAAGTGTCAGAAGCCTTGCCAGGCCTGCTCCCATGATGTTTGCAGCCTAATTTGGTAGAAAATGTCTGTATTGCAACAGCCTCTTCAAACCCAAATGGTTGCTTTTGACCCTTCCAGATTCAGCCTTCAAGTTCATCCTGTCATAGACAAATGGAGGAACTTCATTCCCACCAAATTTTCAGATGTTGTGAAGCAGTGTTCCCGATACTTTGCAATACCGAATGTAACTGACACCCATTCTTTGCTAAACTTCAGCTCCAGTAACAGCTGTCTATCTACCTAAGTGCTTCCAGCAGCTTCAGTAATTTAAACAGATCCAGCACACTTTTTTTTTTTTTAATCAGCTGCTGCATGAACTTTGTAATTCTGTGTTGTTCACTGTTCGGTATCAGATGTATGTAATTCTGTTGGTACTGTGATCTCCAGCCATAAGCAAACCAAGAGTTAATTCTTATTTTTGTTGAAGTACTAAGTGGGAAGCTAGGTCATGAATAAATCCTCATTGTGCTAGGTGCTGTACCAGCAAAGAATAAAAATGATCCCAGGCTCAAGGCTTCTCTGTTAGTAGCTTGTGTCATAATTAAATTTTGTTAGGACACTTCAGAATTGCCCTTCCTTATAAATGATATATCCATATACATTTATATCTCCATAATAAAAGAGAAAACCTGTACACTTTTATTATTGATAATAAACCAGAAAATATAATTCTATTTTCCAAGTAACTTGGATATAGCAATTGGAATATGGAGGGGTGAGGGAAAGGATCTTTGTTTCTTGTATACTTTTGGGTTATATAGCCCTAAAGTTGTCCACTTTTTAGAAGAAGGAAGAAGTAGTGTGAAATCTCTCACACAGAGCACACCAAATTCAGGTGGAGGGCACAGAGCTGAAGCTGGTGCCTTGGTAAGATCAAATACTGTCTTCATGAATAAAGCTCTAACAGTAAAGATAAGAGAAGAAAATACAGCAACCATGTCATATATTAGCAGAATGTTTTACAAAGTCCCCCACAAAGCATCCGCTGCTCTTGAAAAGCCTACCCAGCCCAAGTGAGAAACTATTCACAAATTTAGTATTCAGATTACATGCTCTGCCTTTTCAACTGCTCTCTGTACAATGAATGCCTGTACAACTACAGTAACAGACACAGATCTACAGTTTCTGTGGCCTTTGAGCTATTATGAGTATTGTGCCTCTCCATAAATTACATCTGCATGTCCTGAAAATACCAACTGTTTTAATAGGAATTAATCTATAGGCTTTTATCTTGGTGAAATACAAGGGGTACAGTATGTTGTGTCCCTTTTAAAATTAATAGGGTATGCTCTGAAGATATTCAAGGATGTTCATTATTTTCTTTATAGGTCTCTTTATTGATGCATATAAGCATTAAACAGTGCTTTATTGTAGTAAAGAGGAGGAGATGGAATAATGAATAGATTAGTGCTTATATGGTTTTTAGATTGCGCAATGCCACAGTTAAGTAAAGAAAGGTCTACGTTTGTCCTCTTCAAAGTATATTGGGATTTGATCCAGTTTGTCTTCAAAGTGCCCCTTCTGTGGGTAGAGAAGAGGGGGTTCAGTCTAAAGGCAAGAAAGCTGATGCAGGGGTCTGCTGCTCTATGGTGCTCATGGCTGTCCCAGGCAATAGTGTGTTAGATATGTCTTTTTTAATTTGCCAAGTATAAGTAAATATGGAGCTTATGCTGTGATGAGCTGCAACTTCTCTGAATACATCACATGAATTTTTTGGGAGTGCGCTTCTAGAATACCTTGACCTTATAGAGGCATATAAAAAAGGAGGATTAGATAATTTAAACCAGGATTTACAAAAAAAAGCATTATGATCGTCTTAAATAATAATGCTCACCATATGTGTGTGCGCATGTGCACGCATATATAGGGGTCAAATATTTAAATATTTTGCTGAAAACAGGCTGAGCCCATCACTGGCCTATGAAAGCACATCACTGGCAAACGATGAGGAACTAAATTCTCCTCCCAGGGTCCCTGTGAGATGGGGGAGCTCTAGTATGTCCAGCACACAGGAGGAGAACTGAGGCCCATGGAGACTGAGTGACTGCTTCGAGGGATGTCACGGGTCTCCAGAGTAGGTGGCTGTTGGCACAGCCTGTAATCCATGCAGCAGTTGGCCTTGCGTGGCAGGATGCTGTCCCAGGGCAGGCAGGGCTGTGTGAAGGCTACCTGGGTCTTGTTGGTGGAAATGGAAGGGAATGGCGCTGCCCTCCAGGCGCACAGGGGCTCCAGATGCTCTTTCAGAGGTGTGCTGAAGTGACCTCTATAATGTGGCAGAAGTCTATGACAAACCTGAGAATTGCTCTTGGGGTGTTGCTCAGCAGAAGAAAAACTCATTGCATTACTCACTGCATTTTAGAAACAGAACTAAAATGCAGAGAAATCATGACTTGGCTGAAAAGACGTGGGGGACCTCTGACCGTGGTTGGATGTGAACCCCGGTTTCTTGATCCGTGAACCATCACTTGGTCCTCCAGCTCATCACAGCTGCTCTGCCGAATATCATTTGGGGGTGTGTGGTTGATGTAAAAATTGCTGTGGAGCTCTTGCTGCAGCCCCCGAGCCGAGTTTTGCATTGAAACCAGTGATTCACCCCTGCGTTGCTGTAGTGAAGATGCACTCATCTCTGCAGTATTCAGAGTTAACAAGCTGATTTTTAAAGGCAAACCCTTTCACTTTATTCCCTGTCCCTTACTTTTCCTTTGGTCACTCCTCCTTGTTTTCACAGCTTCATTTGGTTGTGAAAGCTTATGGAGCAGCGGGATTAAAAAAATCAGAAATATTTACTGTAGAGGATGGGTCTGGCTTTTCCCATCGGCTTCCATGGCTCAAGCAGGTTCCAGCAGCTTTGGGAGAAAAGCTGTTAGCTATTAAATTATTACCTGTAAGGAAAGCCAGCTGGAAGCTTTCAGTTTTCAACATTCTGATGAAAAGCACAATAAAAATCTTGACAACAAGACTTGTAGCATTTCAATGACATGTTTTGCATTTGTCCCTGCTTTTCAGTGGTCTGTAAAAGTGATCAAAGGCTTCAAAATGCCGCTGAGACCACATCTCAGGAATTTTGACACAGACACCCCCCCAAAAATGAAAAAGGGTATAAAAAAATAAAAAGGCAAAACTCAAAGCGTGTTCTATTGAGTGAATTCATTTGGACAGCTTTTGGGAAGTAACTTTCCATCTGGAGGAGAATGTCCGCAAGGAGAGTTATTCCGGCATAAACTGTTATGGTATAATTACACTACTATAGCTATGCCAGTCTATTTTCTGATGTAGGCAAGCCAAGTCTAGTTGTTGAAACGTAGGCGTGGGAAACAAGAAGTCTGCTTTCTAGGCTCAGCTCTGAGTGCTCTTTGTAGCCTTGGGCCAGTCCCCTAACCTTTCTGCCTCCTTCCTATGCAAAATGAGAAGACTTAAATTAACCCACTTCACAGATGTGGCATAATGACTAATTGGCTAAAATTTGTAGCGCTGGGAAGACAGCTGTCTATTAACTTCAGTGTCTTTGGCTGGCTTCGTAACTGAATGTATTTGTAAAAGTGGAGTTTGTCTCCCTCTCTCAGGATAGGGTGGCTCTGCCTCTACAAAGCAGTATGTCAGCTGATGTGACGTGGCTGAGTTCATAAAATCTGGGTTTTACTTCAATGACTCTAACAACAGTATTGCACTCGCATGTAGCTGGAGTTGGACTTGAGACTGTAATTAAGATTTTTTTGTGTGAAAGCAAAAGTTACAGGTACCCAGAGCATTTTCAGGATCTTGATACACAAAGAATGTGGGTATGCAGCGATGAAGGCATTCTTACCAGCGCCTTGTCTGAAACTTGCTGGCAAAACGTATGTTACTCCCCTTTGGTGCCAGTGAGAATAAAGGATAACTGCCCTGTTGTTCCTGTTGGCTGCTCTGTTGGGTGAAAAGGCTGAAGGGTGTATGGGCAGCATGAATGCTGATGCTTCCTAGTTGTTATGTGTTTAACTTGGCAAATTTAACAATATCTGTGTATACAACACATGACATACACAACCACAGCTTCTTAGTGGACTGTTAACTCTGGTGCCTAATAATGACATTTCCACTGTCACCAGCACCCAGCACTTCCTTCAGCTGCCACAAAGAGATGCTTGAAGAAAAAAAGGACGATGCTGTTGCACCTGATCCAAGAGCTGTCAAAGGCAAGGGCAAGCTCTCCTGTGCGCAAGCACACCGAGCGCTTGCCCTGGGCACCACAGACGCGGGCGCTGCCTCGCTGCAGACCCGCCGGCCGCTGCGGTGGGTTCGGGCCAGGCCCCACGGTGGGACCGTGGCCCCCCAAGGTGCCTCCTCAGCCTTGGCTGTGAGGCAGAGCCAGGGTTTCCTCGGGAGAATAATGCTTTTGTTTTCCTCCCCCCTTGCCCGCACCATGCCGACCTCTCAGGAGAGGCGGGGATAGGAAATAGCGTGCAAAGGCTTTTATTTTAACCGGGCTTTCCCTCAGAGCGTAACGCTTACAAAATGGAAAAGAAATCACCTCATATTTGCTTTGAATGTTCAATTAGGTAACAAGCGCGGCAGCTCCGAACCGTTCCCTTGCGGCCTCAGGCCGCCCCCCGCCGCCCCCGGGCTCCCACCGGGGCGGTGACCGGTGCCAGGGCGGGACGGGCCGCGGCGAGGGGCGGCGGGCGCTGCGCGCCCGCGGCCGCCCGGCGGTTAAAAATAGAAGTGCTGAATCATGACTCCGCCGGCAACTTCACCCGCCCGGCGGCGGCCCAGCGGCGGCCGCTCCTGAGGGGAGGCGGAGCGGGGAGGCGGCGGGACGGGCACACTCACACTCACGCACATACACACACGGCGGCCCGCGGGCGGGGGGGGGGCGGACGGGCACGACACGGGGACGCGGCGGTGCCCTGAGGGGGCGGCGCGCGCGCGCGTGTGTCCGTCCGCGTGAGGCGCGGAGCGCACGCGGCGGCGGCGGCACTTGTCCTCTAATCGATTGCCGAGCGTGCTGAGCGGCCCTGCCGGCGCGGGCACCCGCCCCCCGCGCCCCCCCCCCCCGCCACCGCCCCCCCATCGCCCCCCCCCCGCCGCGCTTTGCCGCGCCGGCCCTTGGGTGAGGCGCCGCGGGGCGGCTGGGGCGGCGCGCGCCCGCGGAGCCGCGCGCCCCCGCGCGCGTGGGGGGCGCCGGCGGCCGCGCGTGTGGCGGCGCGGGCGCGCGTGTCCGTGTGCGAGCGTGTCCGTGTCCGTGTCCGTGTGCCCGCGCCCGTGTGTGCGTGCGGCGGAGCGAGCGAGCGAGTGAGTGACTGAGCGAGCAGGAGTGAGTGAGTGCGGGCGTGCGGCTGCCGCCGCCGCCGGATCGGTTTCTCGGGGTTTGACCAGCTGTCCCAGGCTAACCCTGCTCTCTGAAGATGGAGGAAGTAAAAACAGGATTACCCTTAGCTACAGCTCCACTGCCTTAGTTTCCATAGCCAACTGCCGTGCACAAACACACCTCCACTAGGCAGAGAGAGCCGACACTAATAAAAACACAAACAAAAGGGTGATGGAAGTGATTCACTGCCTGCGCGGCTGAGGTAAATCTGCGCCTGGCTTCTTTTTATTTCTTTCTTTTTCTTTTTTTTCTCTTTTTTTTTTTTTTTTCTTCCCTCCCCCCCCTCTCCCCTCCCTCACCCCGGTCTTTCTTTCCCTGGCGGGGAGGACAGCTCCGTCCGGTGTGCGAGGCGGCGGCGGGGCCGGCGGGCTGTGTGCGTGCGGCTGTGTCTGTGCGGAGGGTCCCCGAGTGAAGTGCGGCGGTGCAGCATCTCCCGCACGGCGGTGGGCGCCACTGACTTGTTGCTGTTAGCCGCCCCCCCCCAGAAAAAAAAAACCCAACCAAAAACCAAACCCAAACACCCAACAACCCGAAACCCAACAAAACCCCCGAAACAACGAAAGGGAGAAAAAAAAAAAAAACAAACCTAGCAAAAACGCTGGCGAGGGGCGGCGGGGTGGGTGTGCGTGTGGCGGGGGGCGGCGGGGCTCGCCCGGTCCGTTAGTCAGCGCCGGCCCCAACTGCCATTTCCCTCGGCGCCGCCGCCACCTGCGGGCCCCCGGGGGGCTGCGGCCTGAGGCGGCGGCGATGGGGGGGGGGGGGAGGAACGGAGCGGGGGAGGGAGGCGGCGTGCAGGGGAAAGGGAGAAAATAAAAGAAAATAAAATGAAAAATGAGGCAGGACTTCCATGACTTTGACAGGTTGTGGTATGGGCGGGGAGAGGCAGGGATGAGGCGCGGAGCCCGGCTGTCGCCCAGGGCCGGAGCAGCACTCCGGGGAAGTTGGCCTAGGTTTCCTGCGCGGGGTGTGAGTGCGCCTGCCGGGCCCCCCACCCCGTCCCTCCCCAAACCCCCTCGCCCCATCCCGCCCCACATCCCCTCCTCTCCCCCCGTTTTCGTGCCGATTCGTAAGGAACCGGTGGATCAAGTTTTCCTCTCTCTCTCCCCTCTCCCCGCTGGTTAATCGCATTGCTGTAGCACCGGCTGACCTCCCTCCCTCCTTCTCCCTCCCTTTTTTTTTTTTTTTTTTTTTTTTTTGTTCTTCATCTTCCTTCAAAGTATGTGCCATTCCTGAGCGAGTTTTCCTGCCGGCTCATCCCCGGGGCTGCCCGGCTGCCCGGCTCCGCATGCCCCACCTGTAAGTGCCGGGGGCGGGTTTCTCTCTCCTTTCCCTCTCCCCTTCCACCCCCCTTCTCTCCCCCCTTTAAAAGAAATATTTTTTAAACTTTCCCCATCTTGCTGTATCTTCAGCCCGAGCAAAACTCTCTCTCTCCATTCGTTGTGGAGAGGGAAGCTTAGCAGCTGGGATTTGCCATCACCAGCCTAAAAATGGTGACCAAACTTTTCCTTCCCCCCCCCCCCCTTCCTCCTCCTCCTCTCTGCCTTGAAGAAATAAAAAATAAAAATCAAACCGTGTTTTAATTTCGGTTATGGATGTTTCTGTGTTTCTTTTTGTCTTCCTTTCTCTTCCTCCTCCCTTCCTCCCCTCTCTTTCCTTCCACTTCATTGGCTGGGATGATCTTTCCCTGTTGCTTCTGATGTTTCTTTCTTTTTCTCAGTGTGTGCCTGCCTACCTGGACTAGGGGGAAGATAAGGTAATTTTGAAGGGCTTGAGGAAGTGGCTTACCTGTTTTGAAAACTTTTTTTTTTTTAGAGATTTCTTTTTTGAGAGTCATGTGAAAATCAGTAATCGAAGAGAGTTTGGTAGCAGCTGGGCAGGTTGAAATTTAAGTGTTATGTGCTGAATGCCTTGGGAATTTGATCTGCTTTATACCAAAGAAGAGCACAGAGAAAAGTATTTATTTATTGGGGGAAAGGCGGAGGGGGGGGGGGGGGGGGGGGGGGGAAGCGGGTTAAGGGAGGGGGAGGGAAGTGGTTTTGGAGACAAGAAGTGAAGCTGCCTGTTTTCCAGTAAGTAATGGAGAAATTCCAGGAGCCAGGGCTAAATATACTTGGCGATCAATACAGAAATGGCTCATTGTGAATAATTTAGCTGCCTGGTGCAGTGAGAGTTTTGAAACTAAAGGCAAAAAAGAGGCCGTGGAGGGAGAGAGGAAATAAAATTCTCCTCTGGTCATGTCAGATTCTTAACTTTTCCACTTAAAAGAACATAGTTATGATTATTGATCTTTTTCTCTATCCCCCCCCCCCCCCCCCCCCCCCCCCCAATATATATCAAATGATAGCTAGGGGGTGTCATTCTATACAGTTACTTGGGTTTCTGGAAAGTAATAGCTTGTTCTGTGTCAGCAAAGTGCTTCCAGAAACTTTAAGATTGCTTCACACCACAAAATGCATGATCTGGGACTATTAAGTGTGATGTTCGGCCCCGTGCTGTGGCAGATAAATAGGCTTAGAGTGAACAGGTGCGTGTACAGGTGTGTGTGCACATATGGTGGTGTGAGACAACGGGAGGACTTTATTTTGTTTAGATCAGGATGAAGTCTGTTGGAGTGAGTGTGAAAAGAGCGATTGTTAATAGTATCCATCTCCTCAAAGTCTCTTCTGGCTGCGGGAGCTGGTAATTGATAAAGCATTACCATCCCAGCTTGAACAAAACAAGTGGAAAGTCAGGGAAAAAGCTCTCAGATCAGGTAAAAATGCAGATGGGGGACAGAGAAGGGTATGGTCAGACCAAGATGATCCCAGTGCCACCTGGCTAGGAGGCAGCTGAATTTTTCTACTCACATAATTTGCAGGAAGAGTTCAGTGATTTGCAAATGAGCACATGCAGTACACTTGTGTGTTTCTCTAGGCAATGGTTGCAACAACAGTAAAATGGGCAACTACTTAGGGCTTTAAGTAAGTTTAATCATTTAATGGTTGATACTGACAGGCGTCTCTGAGGGTGTACTTTTCTGCCTTGCAGCACTGCACTTTGACTATGGAAGCAGAGGCTGCTGATGGATATATAACATGTAAGTAATCATTTCATTTGATTATTCTGAATTACTTTTCATTTTTCCCCCTATCCTTTCTATAATGCAGACACCTGAAACTTTAGCTTCCTTGCTATGGTCTTTGCATTGAGATGACACTGAATTAACAGCATTTAAACATAAACTTTGTGTATGATTGAAAAATGCACGGGGGTGCGTGCATGAATGAGTACCTCTAGGTTTAAATATTTGCTGAGGATGAATGAACTTTGCAAATGAGAAAGAGTTCCTCTTCAGAAATTCAGATTGCAGCCCAAAACTTTTTACGCTGTTCACTATGCATTTCTCCTGTTTTCTGTGTCAGGGTTTGTGTAACTGCTTTGTTTAACTGTCAGTTAACCCAGAGCTCGGGGATGGGGGGAAGGTCCATACGGTGAAGTACTGTTTCAGTCTTCCGCAGCCCAGCCAGGGTTCTTGGTGTCTGCAAATGGAAAAGTAATCCTAACTTCTCTTAAGATGAAGCAGCTGGGGCAAGGTTTGTCATAGGTGTGTGCATAAAAGACTGGTGACAGGAGTTTTGAGGGGGCTCTTAAAATCAGTTAGTATAATGTTTACTTTTAGCCACTGAGAGGCCAGTTTTTACAGGCTCTGGAAGACCCCTCCAGTAGAAGAGGGAAGGGCAGGGGTGAAAGGAGCGAGCATATTGTCCTTCTTAATCAGTGTGTTGCTTTGCTGAAGAAGGATGGAAACTTACAGAGGACCTGTTCTTGTGAAAGCAGGTGACAACGAGCTTTCGCCCGAAAGGGAGCACTCCGGCATGGCCATTGACCTCACCTCCAGCACACCCAATGGGCAGCATACCTCCCCCAGTCACATGGCAAGCAGTAAGTCTCTTCTTAAGCCTGTTTCTCTCTAGTACTGGGTTTGGGTTAGTCTGGTCCTCGGGGTCCTCAGCTTGATTACCCGGTCTTACCCACTGCCGTAGGCATTGCTAATAAGAAACGAGAAGGGCAGGGTAGATTTCTTTTTTTTCTTTTTTTCTTTCTTGTTCATGCTGGTGTCTCATCTAAACATGAACGGGATTAGTAGTTTGAACTACCCCAAGGTGGCATTTGAGAGCTGGTCCTTACCTGTTCCAGGTAGGAAAACACTAGGTTTGCCATGTTCTAGTTTTATTTCATCAGGTTTTGAAATCCAAATGGAAATTGTTGTTGTTGTTATTATTATTACTTACTGTGCTTCCCAAAAGAGCTTGAAGTAGTTTTATTTGAAAACAAACACATTTTATTTACAGAAAAGCTTTGCTCTGGCAAAAGTATAAAGTTAAAATATCTAGGTTTGATGACAGGTTTTATTTTACTATTCCATATAGAAACTTCAGCATCCTATTCATTACCTCAGCTTTGCCTTAGCAAGTCCAAAAGTGGCTGGGATAATTGGAAGTTTATGGCACTCGGCAGTTGACTCTGTAACAAACTGAAAGGATTTTGTTTTAGAATGTCGGGGGGAATTGAGAAAATGTAGAGAATTGGGAGTCTACTGAGAGTGTCAAGCACTGAAAATATTTTTATAATTATTTCCATGCTGTATTTTGGAGGTAGATAAATGTAGTTTACACACTTGTCATAAAACCAGCATCCTTCCTTTTCTGTGTGGGTGCCACAGCTTCTTTTACTGTTGGTTACAATGTTACATCAAGATATTTACCTTAAAGTACCTCTGTATTTATGTTATAAAATAATGTTCTTACGTATTTACAGTGTTTAGTTTACTTATATTAAAAAATAATGCTTTGCTTCCAATATACTGTGAGAGGGTTCCTCTCTATGTATTACTAACTTTTTTCCTAGCATGTGTACTATAGATGCATATTTACCTTTTCAAACTGAGTGTTTGTGTAATACCCCACCGAAAACTATGAAAGTAAAAGAGAGCTCTTAGGGTGGCTTGCTTTAAAATAGATAGCATATTGCCTTTAGAGTCTTTCTTACTGAGAAAAAGATGTTACTTTCCTTT
Source organism: Falco punctatus (assembly GCF_963210335.1). Lineage (NCBI taxonomy): Eukaryota > Metazoa > Chordata > Aves > Falconiformes > Falconidae > Falco > Falco punctatus. The sequence goes on from NC_137588.1 coordinate 9,951,505, forward strand.
AAGAATTCTTCTTTCCTCCTACAAATTACGAGTAAAACGCAGTTTTTATGAGCCTTTAAAACTGAGGGTTATTATGAAGATCTCCCAATTATATACATGTTGCTAGAGAATATGATTGCTAATACTCTGGACTGAACTTTATATGACAACCGGTCATAATTCAGCATCTTTAGACAATTCCAATCCTGCTGCACTGGGATTCTGATGTATTTTATTATGTTGTAAAAGTTTTACTACTCACTTTCTTCATTTTCTTTGTTTCCTTTTTATTAATGGGAAGGCTTCATTGGAAGGGAAAAAATCTCCCTCTTTTAAATCTTCTTTATAATCTAGACTAAAAACCAGAGTCAAATTAGGGAATAAAAAGATCTAGGATGAAGTAATGCAAAAATACTTGAACACATCCAATATTTTCATGTTCATTGTGTTAACATTGTCAATGGTTTTTAAGCTTCATTAGTTTTTGCAACACACGTGTCCACAGCCTTGGTGAATATCTTAATTTTTTAGATGTGTTTTTTGGTCTCTCACAGGTGTCTCAGCTGCTTTCATCAGGGCTGCTCTGTGTTGAGCATGTGCTGCTGTTGAAAAATTAGGGACCCTGCCTGGGTTTCCTAAGCCAAGCAAAACTCGAGCTTCTTAAATTTGTTGTAATTTATTTACTCTTTGCAGGCATAAGAATGTTTTGCAGAGAGGCGGTTTGTTCATCTTAAACATGGAAGATATTGATTGGAGGTTGATGGCTTTTGTGGCAGCTGTTACATTGGTTCATTTAAGGTTTTTGGCCAAATCTTGAATCTGGTATGCGTAGCTAAATTGCCAGGCTGTGCTTTAGAGCTTTCCACCTGTCTTGCAGCGTGCAGGAAATCCTTTTACAGGTTCAGTAACCCAGGGGACTGTGACCTCCTCTTTTTCTTTTTCTTTTTTTTTTTAATATATATTTTTAAAGGAGAAGTGGAGCTGGGAGAGTAAGGAGGAATAGCTGTTTGAAATATTTTGTATAAATTTGGTAGCTTGTGATGGATTGATCCATCATCCATTGTTTTAAGTGGAGGAAGTGGATACATTGTATTTCAGTATGGTTTAATTTCTAGTGGAGTCACTGGAGAGCGATCGGCTGCTGTCCTGCCCTTACAGTGAAGCCCAGGGCATGTCATTCTGGCTGGGCAGGGTTTGCTGATGGAGGAGGTGGTATGGGGACGAGACCCCAAATATTTTAATCCCGGTTTTGTTGCCAGTCACCCCCAAAAGGTGGATTGCCCTATTTAGCTGTGCACTCAGGATGTGCACCTTCAGGGTAGAGATCTAAGTTTTGACCTTTGTTCTTGCATTCCATTGAACCACAGCTCTTAATTTAGCCTTGATTTGTGTCTGGCTCAAACAGAGGCAAAACCATAAGAAGCAAATTTCTTGGATCTGTACCGCAACGAATGAGCAGTACTCTCCCAGCAACAGTGAAATTATGTGCTAGGTAGAGTTTTCTATGTTCATTAGCCCCTGGCAATCCATGCTAGTAGGAGTTCTGGCTGGGCTACTGATGTTTTCAGGTTCTGTTCCAAAAGGTTTCGGATTGAATATTTTGGCTTGTGTTGGAGAGTTGTCTGCTGCATCCCTTTAACCTATTATCATTTTCAAGTATCTAGACGGTACGTGTAGGTTATAGATGGGGCTGACACTCAATTTTCCTTGTGAATGAGATGATTCTGAAAGATAAATCACAGTAAATCGCTTGTCATAGCTAACTAATGATCTTACACATCCCTTACGGTATGTATCTGCCTTTAGCAGAATACTCTATATGTTGGCAGATGCTCTGTTCTGAAATACTTTATTGTAGTTTTATGTAAGCAAAGATTTAAAATACGTGTAAATAGTCAAACTGAATAGGTTGGTAAATCATCTCACTTTCCTCTACAGCAAAAGACAAATTAGTGCTGTACCTGCTGAGTACAGATGATACGTTTACATAGCCCCAAATCTGGAAGTCCAGATTTTCTTCTGATCTTCTGTAGGAAAACCCTTCCAAAGGCTGACACCCAGAGCTGGGCATCAAAGGCCTGCTCAATTAACTGAGTTGGTACTAGAGAGTTCCCTGCATGGCCCTAAGCTCTCCTATAGACCCCACTGAGTTCAAGAGAAGCTGTCTTGTTGCCTTCAGTGAATGCTGAAATGGTTTGTAAATGATCAGGAGCCTCCGAATAAGAACTGGCATGCTAATTAAATGTTGATGGGGAATCCTTATAAAAGAGGCTTTAAAAAAGAAATAATTCCCATTCACCCATCTCCTTATAATATCACAGTGTGTTTTTACTATAGTTATTGTGTATATATATATATATTTTTTTTTTTCTGTAGGTTAAAGTGGACTTAGAATATCCCCTTTAAAAACTGCAGGGTGACAGTTGTTCAATTAGGTGACTCGATGATTGCTTTGTATAGGATGAAGATACTTCTGTAAGACCACTTGCCTGGTGCCATACAGAATATAATAACAGCAACTATTAGCATCTGACAGACAGTGACAGAGGAAATTTCCTCTTAAATTAGAGACTTTACAGTGGGTGTCCCAGATAAGTTTCTTATCTTTGCTTTCACAGACAAAACAAGCCCTTAAACAAAACAGAGTCAGAACAATCGTAAATATCAAACCCAACATCTGATGTTTGAAACTGATTAAAATTGTGGTAGGCTTTCAAGAAGTGTTTATAGTAGCTTAAAGTGTTACTAAGTTATGAGAAATAATCTATTAAGAAAATAAGCAATGTCAACTGACTCTGAAAATACTGAGGTGATTGCATTTTCTTGGTGGTGGGAAGTGATGCGCACTGTTTGACAAGATAGCTATTGGGACAACAGTATAAGTGTAAGTGATTTCAGCGGCAGTATTTAAAGAGCACTCGGGCGAGGTCTTATTATAATGTAGCAAATACTGTATTCCCAGTCGTCAGGGTAGACTGGGGTGGGCTGCCAGTTGCACTCGTCTTTTTTGTAACTTCAAACCCCCAAATCTTTCTTGATTCTTGAGCAGAAGGTTGCATATACCAGAGCTGTATCAGCACCGCATCTGTGTGAATAAATAAATGTAACTGTGGAGCCTGCCTTTTGGAGTGAAACTCTGTAAAATTAGAGGTTGCTTCATGCCTCAGCTACACGGCAAATGAGCCTTGCCATCGCCAGAGTCTGCTGCCCAGGCACATGAGGTTGGACCTTGCACTGGGCTGCTTTTTGGCTCAGTATGTGTTTTTTTCGGTAGGATGAGGTGACTGGGGCTGAGCCTCTGCAGGAGGCTTTACTTCAGGGAGGTTGGTTGAAGCTGGCTGGGCTGGGCGGCAGCTGGGGGGACTGAATTGGTGTTTTAAGGCGGGCACTCCCCTGACATGTGCACTGGGGCATGAAGAATTCTGGCAGCTGAACTGTGTGCTCTGAAGTGGCGATTCAGGTCTCTGGTTCTTCCAAATACCTTGGGAAGTGTGAAACACTGCATATGGTGCTAAAAACTTGGCCTGGGTAACCTCAAGATGCTGAGGAATGCCATTCCTTAGTGGCTTTTAAAGAGTAGGGTAGGCATCATCTATTAGCCCGGGTATCTTTGATCCTACCTCAGCGCAGGGCAGTGGACTTTTGACAGTCACTTGGGATGTCCTCCAGTCCTTTGTGTCTGATTTTCCAACCTTGACAGTTTGATGTTTAGAGAGCTCAGATGTGGAATATCATGATGATGCCCGATACAGATGTACCTGTGGTTTTACAGGTTGAAGGGCGGTGAAGATCACTGTGCCAAGATGAGCTTAGACATAAGGGATGAGCTCAATAAAGTGTGGCAGGGAACGGGAAGACCTGAGCTTCTTTAACACAGGAGCACTGACTTGGCTTCAGTCTGTTAACCTCAGACTCCCTGAGAACTGCCAGGGGAATAATACTTACCAAAGTTTTAGCTGACGGGTTTAGTTTCTTGAAGTTTAAGGAGGAAAAATAATAAATAAAAAGGTGATGATGAGGCTTTAAATGGAAATCTAGGGGTTTGTCCACACCTAAGAAACCAAAGCTCTGCAGAGTGGTGTTATGCTGTTTGTTTCATTTCTTAATAATAATTTAAAAAAAAAAGGGTTACCTGGAAATGAAATACTCCCTGGGATACACCTTAGATTCTTGTAAGTTCATCCATATCAGCTTAGATTTTTCATGCTGGTGTGGTTAAAATCATGGAATAGTTCCTCTGACACAAACTGTGTGTAAACGAACACTGAGTAGTCACTGAAACTGGTAGGTGTTTAAGTAACTACTGTTTGTAGCTCACACTCCAATGGTGGAGGGTTCCCCTGTATATTTTTCATATCTTCTGTCACAGTCTCTCTGGCATTCCCTATGGAGTCAGATACTCAGCTGCAAAAACATTCCTCTCTCTCAGTGAGTGTTATAACGAGGGTGGAGCGAAATGATCAGTTAATCTCGTTAAATAGGGGTTTATCCATTCTGATGGAAGTCTCTTGAGAGGTCATCTGCCAGGGCTTTGTTGCAGCACACACCTTTCTTGGGGAGCTCCTGTTATTCTCTTGGACTGTCAGGTTCTGTTAACTTTCCTTGGTACACACCCTGTTACAACACTCTGTGCTCTCACTAGCTTTGTAGTCAGCAAGTTTTCAGTGTTTGCTTCTGGAATTTCAGTTCCTTTTCAGACATGCCAACAAAAAGGGCGATCCTAGTCTTCCTTGAAATGTGGCACTTTGATAGCAGCAGCTGGAGGACGAGATACCTGTTAGAGAGCGCTTGCCTTTCCTGTCCCTGAATCTGGGGGAAGGTGCCACTCCTGTTAAAACTGATGGGTATTTTCTCCTGGGAAATGGGATCAAGGGCTTGTTTCCTGTTCGTGTGGGCCACAGGCTCTGTCTAGTCCTCCAGCTAAGTGGCAGTTTGCAGGACTAGGTTTTACAGGTGGAAATGCATCTACCTGTGTCATCTTTGTGCATTACTGAGGGTGAGCGGTGCTTGCCCTCCTTCCAGTGCCAAGAGGGCACCTTGAAGGACTGATGCTATTCCAGCTGGGAAGATCCCAGTGAATGAAACTCCTTGGGGGATCCACCTTGAAGCAGCTCTGTAGAAAATTTAAGAGAAGGCTGTGCCGCTGCTCTCTGTAGTAGCAAGACCTGTTGCCAGCCTGGGTGTGGAGCCCGTGCCACAGCATGTTGCCCCTTGCCTAGAGCGGTGAGCACTTGTTTGGAGTCCGGGCAGCTGACTGCTGCATCCCAATGGAAGGGAGCAGAGCTGTGATTATCATCGAGAAATGATGAGGCTTGACAGGTACGGCTCTGGGCTGGGTGACCAGAGGCCCAGTTTTTCTCCTGACCCTTGTCATCGTAGGGGGGGTCCCTTCATGCTCCTGTGCTGCGTTTATTCCCCTCTTGCCTTTTTTTCTGAATCACAGAGGCCATAGATCACTTGGGATGGACATTTGGATAGTACTTGTTAGGCCTTGTCAAAAGCAGGAATTTTATTAGAACATCTGCTTTGCTTAGGGGTTGTTTTGCATTTGGTTTTTGCAGACCCACAATGAGATGCATTCAGAAGTGCCTTAATACCACTGTAGCTTATTTCCTGTCCCGCGCAGGAATAATTGTGGTAGTCCTAAAGGAACCTGTTCTGGTGTGATTACATTAGAGCAACCACAGCATTTTAACTCTTTCCTTACAGCTGAGCATTACCAGGTCTGTGTGCGTGGACAAACCCCTACTTACACTGCCCAGCAAAATGTGCCCTTGGTCCAGAGCCAGATCTACATTACCGGCTTCTGCTGGCACTGCTGTGTCAGCCTGTGGCTTTGAGGAACTGTAATCCTGCACAGGCGGAGTGACGCTGGCAGAAGCTCCTGCTGTGAGCATAGCCCTGGCTGGCAGGGTCACCTGCAAGTGGTGTTACCGGTGTACAACTGAAGCATACTGTAAAACAGCAGACACTGCTCCTGGAAAAGCAAGGGGTTGATTGATCCCAGTCGTTTCTGTGCTGATAGGCTATGTAAACTTTCATGAATTAGAACCTTTTTTTCTTCTCTCTCTCTTTTTTTAAAACTGACTTTTGCTTTCTCCATACATCTTATTTTTACTTTACAGCTTTGGGGTTTCTTCCTATAACGCTGTATGGCAGAGGCATAGCACCACAGAGGTGGTGGGCTCAGTGTGCATCATACCTGCTCTTTTAGCTCACAGTTGCTCTGTGTTGGGCTTGTCCACAGAGATCATAGGGCTCTCTTCTCCCCTCTGGTGAAGCTGAGATTGCTGGTCAGGTCCATGTGCCCCTTCAGGAATGGCAGGTGGTTGGAGGTCAGTCCTAGTTCCAAAGTGCACTCCCAACCCCAGTGTGGAGGGCAGGAATATCTGCATCTACCAGCTAGTGGCGAGTGAAAAAGACAGCAGAGTTTAAGTGCATCATCTCCTTAAACAGATAGGAGCCCCTCTTCTTAGCAGACTGTGGGTTTTACACAAGAGGTGAGCCAAGAAATCTGATTCACTCCAGACTTGCCTCCACTCTCCCCACCATGGCTTCATGTTACCTGGAGAAGCTGCACAGACTGGTTCTTTTAACCCTTCTGTCTACTGTGGTATTGGTACCACCTGTGAGGCTGTTCCGAGCACAGGTGTAGTCACTGCAGTAGGGTAGAGAAAGGGAAGACTAGCTGGAATATTAAAGTCCTTTCCCTATCACTGGGCCTATTGAGGACTCCGCTTTACTGTCCAGCCTGAAGCTTCATGAGGTGAGGATAGAAGACCCAGCCAAATCTTGGTGCAGCCAGTATCAGGTCCTTTGTCCTGGGGGCTGGAAGTCTGAAGCAGTTTCCAAAGGAGGTAGGAGATACCAAGGCACAGAAAATCAGTTTACCTTGTCTGCCTGTCCCATCTATCACCTTTTCTCTCATGAAGTTTCTTCTTGTTTGAGGAGGTAAGACAGCCTGTGTTTCATCTCCAGCTAATGGAAGATCAAGGCAGGGCTTACAACAGAGGTACTTTTGCAATTAAGCCACATACGTGACAAAGCTGGACTTTCCAGTGAGGGATATTTTCTTGTTTATGTCCTTTGTTCCTCCACTTGAACAAAACAAGTGTTACACTAAAGATATCAATACTGTTACCTTCAACACTAGGCTAGAGTCTTCTCGGCTTCTTATTAGTCATGTTTCTCTTGCATTGCCCTCAACATCCAAAACCCCCTAATTCCATCAGAAGGAAGTGATGTTGTCCTCATTTTTCTCAAGGGACATGTGTTCCCTCAGTCCATGGAAGTTATGTTGGTGAGTGGCACAGAAAACTGGCTGGAGAAGCCTGTGATATGCCCGAGTCCATGTTAATTTTTCACATAATTACTCTTTGATTTGGGAATGTGTGTGTGCAGGCTATGAGAATTCACACCTACTCTTTCTTAGGCCCTAGCTCAGCCTTTAGACGTTTTATGATTCCCTTTGCAAGCAAATGTCCTTTCTGCAGTAATGATCTAGCTGTAAAACACAAACTGAGAAAATTTTTGGTAACTGTATCTGTGCATCCTTTAAACTCCAGCAATGTGAATTAAACACCCACTTCTGTCCAAAGAGCAGCGAACAGGATGGTGTGAATTCCCTTCTTTTGAAAATGAAAGAAGTTGCCTTTTCCTGTATGAAAACAGCAATTGTTTTTACACAGAAAAGGTCTGAGCTGTATTCATTTGGGGAAGAGTAGCTATTCTCTGTAAGTCATGGATGGTTTAAAAGTTTCCAGGAAAGAGTTGCAGTAGATTGAAGACCTTCTTCTGGTTAGCAGCCAGGTCTGTGACAGAGGGAGAAGGCAGCTAAGGCTAAAGAAGAAAACACAGTTTGGTTTTGGTGGTTTTTAATCTTATGTCTTGAGAAATTGATACCCTGTAGCATGTGTTTTGCCTTGTCCAGATAGCAGTCCCTGAAGGGGAACAGATCTTCCTAACTAGCAGTTTTGCATACTGCTTTTAATTCTCTGTTCCTAGATACGGACTTCTGTATTGCAGGTGCAGTGCTGTGGTGAGGGGCCAGTCTCCTTGCACCCCTGGAGAGTCTGCAATTATCTGGCACCTGTGTAGAGTTTGCCCAAGCGCAGAAATATTTTAGAATATACCATTGGGCCTTAAATTCACTCAGTGCCTTAATCCTCATCACCTTTCAGAGGTAGGCATGTCCTAGACATAGGTGTGTGTAATAGTTTTACAGTTTAATCTCCCAAAATTGGGTCAATTCTACCAGTTGTTTTGACCTTGTTACCAGCACAGGTGGTTCCTGGGTGAGTTTTAATACATCTCCATGCAGTTGTGTGGAACTATCTGGAGTATCAGCTTTGCTTGAAAAACCCTGTTTGAAAATTTTCTCTAGCTTAAATACACAGGCCTCTCTCTCCATCACTGTTAGGTATTATCTTTTCGATAATCCATTCTTCTAGAGCGTAATGTAATAATATCTCCTCATTCTGTCATGCTTTTTCAACAATAAAATTTTAAGAGCTTCACAAAGGGTGCCAGTTGAAGAGATACAAATGGGTGAATAAAATTAAAGGCTGAAGAGGTGGAGAAAAAATTAGAGAAATTGGTGCAAGTATGAATTCGGCTCCTATAGGTGGGAGGCAGTCAGCTTCATCATTTGTGTATGTGACTTCAAAATGTCAGATTATAGGTAGCTCTCAAGAATTCAGAAGAATGATGTGCTAGTTCTGTATTTAAGGGTCAAGTAGTATATGACGTTAGCAGACTGAGAGCTCTGTGCATTTATTCTTGTGTTCTTTTGAATCTGTATTCTATCAGTTGCACAATTTCTTTATTTCTTCAAAGTCCCATGCACTTACATGTGAATCCCAAACCAGAGTGTTCTCAGAGTACAAATGCTATTGCCAGTCAGCTGCCCCCAAATTAGCTAATATCAAGTAGAGAAGGTTGGCAGCTGGAGAAAAAACTATGAAAATGTGTCCAGCCCTGGTTTGTGACAAGCCTGTGCATGTGCAATGTGTGTAAATACAAACTGAAGGCTCTCAGAGAGTTTCGGTCACATATGATAGAGATGTACAGGCTTGAAAAGTATTAAAATCATGCAAGTTTCATGAAATTGGAAGCCAGTAAGAGGAGAGGTACGTGAATTGTGCTTCTGCTGAAGGAAAAGCTATTAAGCGCCACCCTTTTCAAATGTCAAATGCATGGGAAAAAGTTGTTGGAAGCCAGTCTCTGCTAAGCCTGCTGCTTGCGGAACCTACTTTTTTGTTAGATGTTTGTGCAAAATCATCTTGCTGGTCAGACTGTGAGACCAGACATGACTCAGGCTATCAGCATGTAACATGGTTTCAGGTTGCTGTCTTACTGCTCTTACGCTAAAATGCTGTAAAGAGGTATTTGCTTTTTTTGTCACACTTCTAAAGTGCTTCGTTTATTTAATGTCATTAGCACTATTGTTACTTAAATTTAGCATCTGACTGGTAACCATTAAATATTTATAGAAAAACTGATAGCAGTGAGACTTTTGCTCTAGTAAATATATATCACATATGTATTCAAAACCAAAGCAAACTGCAGTGCATTCCAGGAAATAATCTATAATGATAGTCTGTAACGTACTTGCTCATCTTTGTGTCAGGATGCTTTATCTATGTCCCAGCTGCAGCCATTCCTGCAGTGGAACCCTGGTTGTTTTTTTCTAACAGCCTAGAACAACAGAGTACAGTGCCTTAGGAAAAGAGTAAAAATAGTGTTTTCATTGTAGAAATGTGAACGTTAATTGCAGTATAATTATCCAAGGTCTTTTAGTGACTGTGTACAGGGAAGTCCTTAAGTTTTATGTTGCATCTGATAGACACCACCCCAGGAACAGACTGCTGTGCTAGAAGGAGAGAATTGCACTAGGGTATCGGTTCTGCTTTGCTTAACCTGATCGCTATCATGGGTTCTGTTTTCTCAAACATGTGAATACCGTTTGGTGCCCCAGCTTGTCATGTTTTCCTTGCCTTTGCTGTGGCATCTGAATGCCCTTAGTGAACTAGTGATGTGTGAGAGTCCCTTTGAGGAATTCCTGACGCGTCTCCTGTTGTGAGGTCAGTACTTGGTTGGAGGCAAAATCAGCCCTGTGTTTGCGAAGGGGAAAGGGTCTTTGAGAGAAGGTGGCCATATGGAAACCAATGATGATTGTTTAAAACTGTTTACAACCAATGTTTAGTTAAAAAAACTAGGACTGTGACATTAAACTGGCTTCAGAGGCAGACTAGAGTTCGTTGGAGAGGTATGGACAAAAGTATGATAGATACAGGACAGCTGACATGTGGGCAAGACCTTTTCTTCTCCAGCTTGGATGTCTACATCGTTTTCTCATGCAACTGTAAGTGGAATAGATCTTGGTAGACCATCAAAGAGATGACCTGAATTACTTGTTCTGGCCAGGTGTTTTGGAAGGGGGGGAAACTTCCTTACGAGCTGGTGATGAAATTTCAATTTATAATTATGACTGTAGTTTATAATAATAACTCTAATTATATATATAAACAGTTTAATCTACTATAATATAATATGGTAACATTTGCTGAGCTTTGGCTGCTTTCAGATAGTGAAAATGTGCTGGTGGTTGTTGGCAAGGATTCAGAAACATTTGTCAAAATTTTGTGCACTATGTGAACAACAAAATTTTGTGTGTATTAAGCAATTATTAATTCTCTCCCATTATCTGTCAGATAAAGCTACAACTAACTCATTAACCAAAATTAATCGTAAATAAAGCTGATCTGTTGTTGAGAAGACTAATTAGAACGGTAATTGTATAATAATGATGCATTTAATTTCAAAATGCAGATTTAAAAGCTACTCCTTTTGGCAGTGATAAAGCAAGGTGTTCTGAAATGATGCGGGATGCTTATCGCTGTCATTGTCCTCTTAATTAATGCTACCAGGATTGCCTGTGTTTTCAGTCTTATTAGTGTCCCCTGTAGAGCACTCAGAAATGTCCTAATTCTGTTCACATTGAAGCCAGTGGTTAAGCTGTAATTTTACTTCAATGGGAAGAAGCTGCTATGTGGAAGTGCTAGTGTAAGACATTGCATGCCTCTGGCTTTACTACTGTCGCAGCGCATCCACATGTCTGAGCTCTGGGAATACTGGCTGTCCTTTGGGATTTGCTGCCGACTTGCCATGGAGATAGATCTGGAGTTTCAGGCCAACAAAACTGAATTGTGACTCAACGTTTTAACAATTATTAAGTGAGTAATTTTCCATGTAGTTTCATTACAGTATCTATTGCCCCAGGGATTATTTACAGTAGATTAACTTCCAGCAGTTTTTCACTTCTATACATAATCTGGAATTTTAAATTAAAAAAGGAATTGTTTAAATAGGATAGTGGTTTTATTCCAAATTGCCCGGTTCTAACAGTAAAATTAGCATCACTAGTAAAGTCAGCAGTTGTACCTGCTAGCCTGTATGCACAATTTCTTGATTTTTTTTTTAAAAGATCTGTTGTCAAAACATATTAAATGCTATTATGAGGTGCTGAATTTTTTTAGCATAGTGTGTTTTATTTTAACAAACTACTGTTTGAATCATTAACACAGAAATGGGCACTGGATACAGAATATTTTATTCACCTTGTCTCATCTTTTGTAATCACTCTACTGATTTTTTTCCTTCTGACTTGCTTTAGAGAGAATTACAGAACTGAAGCATTGAATTAATTTTGAATGTTCCTACTAATCACACTTGAAGAGAATATTGAGCATTATTACATTTTACCTATATTATTTTTAACTTTTTCACTGTGAGTTTTTTTTTTTTTTTTTCTCGTGCTTCCTGGTTCATGGGGAGAAAAACCCTATGAGCATGTTTTAGTTACATCACTAATATTAGAACTGAGTAATCGGGTGGCTTTGGCAGCAGTCTCGTTTATAAATTGTTGGTGAGCAGATGGCTCACCAAGTTGGCATGCCAACTCCAAACTTTCACAATCATGAGTCAAGTTTTAAATTGCAAGATTGCCTTACATGCCATGAGGGTGTTTGTGTGTGTGTGTGTGTTTGTTTAATAAATGTAATTCTTGATGTACCTTCTCATTTCTGAGCTGTGTTTTCCAGTGAAGCATGGCTTTTCAGCAATCTCTGGGGTTGGGAATACCATTTGTTCTTAATTTGATGAAAGTGGAGATCTCATAGTCACTTATATGAAAACCTTGCTGCTTAGAAAAACCAGTAATATTGGGCTAAGTGACATGAAAGTGAGACTTGGCAGTCCTGGCTAATGTCAAATAGCTCAGATGGTTGAGATCATTCACAATTATACTTTCAGCAACTCCTGGTTTGTACGCAGTATATTTGCTGATATCTGTAATCCTGAATATGCAAACCTGTGCCAATTTGTTTGTTTCCTGAGTGCAGGGCTTAAGTCGTTAGGTGACATAGAGTACAAATGTTACATTTTGAAATGCAGGAGTGAATATTTTCTGTAAGCAAAATGTAGCAATAAGGAAACAGAGGCGAGCTGGAGTGTTCAGATGTTCTTACTGTAAATGCAGTGAAGTGACAGAAGGGTCAGGTCTTGATCCACTTGAGAGTTTGGACAAATATTACTGGGAGGATTTTTTTTTTTTCATATTTTTTCCTTTTTAAGCTATTCCTTCAACTAAAATTAACATGGTATATGTGGGTTATAATGCATTGTGGGACCTGTTAGAGAATGATAATTAGACCTTATTTCTAAATGATGCCACACAAAGTGTGCTGTTGTAAGTGCTAAACAACTGTGTTTCATCCATAATCATGTAATTGGTGTGTGCAGCTAATTAGTGTGTGTTCAGTTTAGGCCCAGATTTTTTGGAAATGTCTCCTATTCTGGTCCTGATTTAGCAAAGCTCTTAAACAGATGATTAACTTCCATTGGCTTTAATAGGACTTAAGCACATTCTTAATCAGGGCCATTGTGTCAAATCATGTCTCTTGGTGACTATCAGAACAACCTGCCAGAGCCGTAGTAAAAATATCTGTAGGTTCTCTGTAAATTTAGATTAATCATTTATTTAACTTCTGAAGCATTTTATTTCAGAATCTGAAACTCTGTGTAGATCTCTCTCTCCTTTTCTTTCTTTCTTTTTTTTTTTTAAAGCGAATGGTTATTGTCACAATCTAATTGTATGTATAAAGTTTAAAGATTTTTAACTAGCTTGAAAGGAGGCTGTTTACATCAAATCTGCTCAATACACCTTTGCGATGGAGAAGAAGAAAATATGCATCTGAGTGTGCCTCGCTGGAAAATAAATGTCAGTGCTGATAGATATCTATGATAGAAAATTTGTGTGGGAGTAATAATTTAGTAATAAAATAGGTCAAATTAATTCTTATGCTGAAGGGGATACCTTACAATAACCATTTTGTAATTTTATGTTTGACAGTTTGCTCTGCATTATGTGGATAGGTGGAGCTGAGATAATGTAATCCATTTCCAGTTGTAAACAAGATTGCTTTAAGAGCTGCTGTAGTAAGATGCATGTTGGCTGACTTTAAGCTGAAAGGTAATTGCCTCTGAATATTAATGTGCATGTGGGGATTTTGTTTTTAATTCTGGGATTTCATCTTTGCCCTATAGCAGCTCTGAAGAGGCCCTTGTTTTCCCAAACCCCACTTTGCTGCTAATTGAAGCTGATGGCAAGTGTTAGGCTTTGGGCCTTTTGCTTTTTTTTTTGTGTGGCCTGTGCACCTTGGAGAATGCTGCTTTCTTTGTCTGTTTTCATTTTTTTTTGTTTGTTTGTTTGTTTGTTTGGGTTTTTTTTGTTAACCACCTTTTGACTAGGTGGGCTTTTTTGGTCACGCCCTTGCTGTTCTACAGCAGCTATGAGTAGTTCTGGGCTAGGGGAGCAATGACAGTTTATGAGAAAGGGGAAAAGTTGCTGCACTAATTGAATTGTAGCCTCAGAGAAATGAGCGTTAGGGTGCTGATCCTGTGCTGTGTAGCTGGGGAGGTTCCTCTGGAGTAATTTAGGAGCTATCCAAAGCCCAGTGCACTTCATGGGAGATTCTCCATCTAGTTCCACATGCTTTTGGAAGCAGGCCTTTATCATGGGGGCAAGTTGTAGGTAGTGACAAGCTTAGTCTGGGGAGACATCAGCTGGCTGCATTTGTATATCAAGTTTTTTATGCGTGAAAAGCAACAGCCAGATTACAATTAAGTTGTACCTTGTCTTTTCATTTAAATTCTAGTATGTGGCTTCTATGAGCTATTCTGTTACCCACCGCTTATAGTGAGGCTCTGCAGCGAGTACAGTGGGATTGGTGTTGAGCACGGTATAACTGCAGCTCTGCTCCGGGGCAAACTGCGGGCAAACAGTGCTGCAGGAGCCTGAAAATCTGTTGTGTGCCGGATTTTAACCTGCATGTGTTTTAATGGCACCGGATGTGTGGGCTGTCATTAGTTAGGACTGTTAAAAGATGTTATAACTGGCAAGTGCCCCACATGTCCTTCTAGCAGAGATGACTATTCTTAAGCCAGGCATTCAAAGCAGAGTTCAATGTGCCTCAATCTCTGTGGCAATGCCAGCAGTTTTGCTAAAAAAGAAAACCAAACAACAAAATGGGGTATTTTTAGCTTGGATCGATGCACTGATCCAGTTTACTGCATGGTCTCACACAGTGAGAAGGTGATGTGTGAGCAGGGGTTGGGAGCTCCTGGTACTGATGTTTCTGCAGAGGGAAAGATGCTGAACTGTGCTAATACTTGGAGCTAATGCATCAGTACATTGTGTTGATCAAGGAGGCAGCAAATTGGCTTTTCTGCTACCTCTGCCCTGGCACAAAGGTTGGTCACCTCTTGCAGAGAGGCACTGGCTTCGCAACCAGTCCTTCAGCAGCTCCCATTTAGCTTGTGACCCACAGCTGGGCTATAACCTCCTACAATGTCTCTGGTTAAACAGTGGGTAGAAGATAGGTGGTGTTACAGGTGGCAACCACCAAACAGAGCCAGACTTGAATCTTCCCCATTCCTGCACCTAGCACAAACTTTGGGGTAATGAAGTTTTTGGTTTAGAGTGATTTTTAAGTTTCCATAATGCCTCGTCTCCAGTGACTTGGTCTGACACTTCTTGAATTCAAGGGGAGTCCTTGTGGTAATTCAGTCTTTTTTGCAACATGATGCTGCTTGTAGCAAAGCTGTTCTGTGGATGCCTTTGCTAAAAAATTAGTTGGCTACAGAAACATTTGACTGTAGGCTGGTAAAAAGAAAAAGTGAGGATGTGTGGGTTTGTGAATGTATGTTGCCCATTAAGGAGTCTCACTTTATGGTGGGGCTGCTTCATTACTATGATAAAAATAACATAAAAGGATTCTAATAACTAATTAACTTGTTCACTAATGGATCAAGCATTGTCTTAAGGGCAGCAGTTTAAAAGAGTCTGTTTAATGAAAGTTGACTGGAGGTATGTCCTGTGGCTATTACAAACTTTGTTTTATAAGAGCATGTATTTTTCAGTAGCTCCTTGCCGTGCTGTAATGTGGTTGGAGTGAGAGAAATAGAAAACTGGCCATTTCCCGGCAGATAGCGATAAGTTTCTACTCAGTCAGAATGCTCTATACACTGTGATAGGTTTATAATTATTATCCTAAGATTGATGTTTTTTGGGGGGAGTGTAAATTTCTGCAGCAGTAATCCATTAAGAAATCAATAATCATTCCATCCTGAAATGCAGTTTCTGTACAACATTATAAATACACACCAAAGATTTGAAACTCTGCTTGTCTCCCCTTCTCCGCCCCCCTCCTCCTGATTCCCTGAACTCCAAGTTCAATGTCCTTTGTCGAGTCGGAGAAGCAATTATGTGGTAGGGCTGTTCTGCTGGAAAACCCAAGGTTGGTGGTATTAGCATAATCCCGAGAGCCAGTAAAACTCTGTAGTGTGAACTTTGCTTTCCCCCAGTACCCTTTTGATCTGGGGGAAATTCCCCCTCTCCTCTGCCCCGGTTTCATCCCTAGTAGGTGGGGATGATGAAGATTCATGCCTTGTTTCTCTGTATAGGATCGTGGAGAGGAAGTGTTGTATAAGTGCGAAGTCGTGGTATGTGTACATTTCCTTTTCTTCACTCCTCCTCATTCAGTCTTGGTTCTCCATCTAATAGTACAGAGGTTTGACTATTAGAGGCCAGCACGTCCTGCAACACTTCCCTTTTTGCTCTGAATTCTCCCCAGCTGGGCAAACACATTTTGAAGTGCTGCTGTAAGTTATCCCCTGATCTAAAGAGCTGGAAACCTACTTTATCTCACAGTAAAGGTGTTTGTAGCTGATAAATAGTAGACCGTATGAAGGAAATTGAGAGTATTATTTATGTTTCTTGGTGGAAGGCTAAATTATATGGAGCAAGGTGCTGGGCTGGGCTGGTTTTGATCTTGCAAAGAAAATTGTGTAGTAAGAGCCACAAAACATGGAGTACTTTGAATGTGACATTTCCATGTCTTTTGTTTTCATTCTTCCTCTATTTCCTTTTCATTAGGGCTGGTGGGAAAATCAGTTTTAATGAAAAGTGCCGCCATTTTCCATTTGAGTTTAAATTAGTATTATTTTTAGCCAGCTGTGCTGTTGATTGAAAAATGGGGCGTTCTTTAATTAGTGAGTTGTGTCTTACATCCATGATACTGGTTGTCCAGGCCTAATTTCACTCCATTTTCTCATCTGCCACAATAAAAGGCATGCTGAGCTTGGGATGGGTGTGATAACTCAGTACCTGCCTTTTACTCTTCTGAGAACATTGTCATATAGTGTATGGATGCTCACCAGCCTTTTCAGCTTTGAGAGGGAGAGAAAGACCAGTGTGTTCATTGCATCTTTCCTTTTGAATTTGAGAATCTCAGCTTATGTCCAGAGGTCTAGCAAGTGTAAAGTGATTTGCTTGTGATTTGGCACCTACGTACCTTGGCTTATCAGAGCAGGCCGTGAGAATACCTGCACAAAATCATTCATGTATTTCAGTGTTCGCAGGCTTCTATCTTAGGCAGGGGGTGTGAAAGAGAGGGTGATGAACAGAACTGGACAGTTGGAAGCCAAACACTGTTTCGCATCTTGCTGTAAAGCAATTTAAGGCTACTGTCATGGTAAATTCCCTCACTATAATCTTGTATGGGGAGAGCTTTCATGTGGGGCTTGATTGTGGGACAGCTTGACTTTCACTGGTTTGCACTGGAAAGTGTGAAGTTGTGATTCTAATAGGAAAAGGCCCATATGCCAGCAAAAAAAGGTGGCCTTGTCAGTTGTGTTCAGTAGGTTTCCATTCTACATTGACTTTTTGCCTGGTGAATTGCTTTTTTTCATCTTTACAGCCACGAACCTCATACTGAGTTGCTTTTTCATCAATAAAGAATAGTTCTTCATTTACCTAAAACTGTCCCTCTTGCTCGGATGCTGGCAGCATGTGAGTTTAGCAAGGGCTGGCACTTTACGGGTTTTCACTGTTAATGCAATACCTTGTAACTTGCATCACTTCTCCATTGGCTCATGTACCAATCAATGGCTTTTATACATCAATACAATTCTTAATTTTGTAATTTTTTTTTTTCTTCCTTCTGGTCAATTTACGATGTAGAAGCAGCAGTTGATGGACAGCTGATTTTTCTGCAATGATTTGCTGAAGTGTTCATGCAAATGACATGTGGCTTTTCAGCGAAATAGGAAGAGTTTATCACATCTTTTTGGGTTTTACCCATTACCTTTTTTTTCCAGTGGTTTGCAGAATGGTGGGTGCTAAAAGCCCAATATCAGCTCACAGGATGCTGAGTTTAGCAGATAGGGCTTTATTAGTTCTCAGTTGCATTTGTCTTTACTTCACAAGTCTCTATTTAGCATTACCTGCGAGTGGTTATTTTCCAGTGTGGTTTTCTAAGACAAACCTTTTTTTGCTTTTTGTTGTTGCTGCTGGGTTTTGGTTTTTTGTTTTTTTTTTTTTTTAAACTCCTAAAAGCTCATCATCGTGTATATAACTCTTATGAATATGTGTGTGTCCACTGATAGCTTGAATGGCAAGGTACAGAAATCGGTGTAAGTGGCTCTTTCGAAAGAAAATTCTTCAAAGAGAAATATTTAACAAATTGAGCGATTACGAGATGCCTTCTCAGTCAATAAGTTAGAGTTAATTGGCTGCGTACAAAGCATTTTTAAACAACTTCCCTGAAGATTCTGCATATTAGGCTTAGAGTGCCTTTCTGGTGAGGCTAGACTGTGAGGCTACTTTCAAAGCCCAGTTTCTTCTAAAAAGTGCTTATTTTCAATTTTTTTTTTTTTAATTTCCAGACTCAAAATAATTTCACATTGTAGCTATGGGTCTTACTGAGTGACTTGAAGACTGTTTAATAACAGCTTTTCGTTTCTTCTTTTTTGTGTGTATGTGCCCCCATGCCCCAAGAGTATCATATATTCTAGTGACTGCAAACTGATGCTCTAGAAAACAGTTGCCAGCCTCTCTCTGCCCGTGGGCCGTAGTAACAGTGTTGGAAACTTTGTATTCAGGTCTCTGTGTCACCTCATTTTTCTATTTCTGTTGCTGTGAGCATTATCAAAGTCTCCCAAGTGCGACACATTGACCACAAGCCATGTGTTAAGGGCCAACGGTCCTAAACTGCTAGTTAAACTTTATGCTTGCAGACCTGGCTTGAACCCTCTTGAAATTAAAAGCAAAAAAGAGCCCCAGGCCCCCTTGTTAGTGCTAGCAGGCTCTGGATAAGGTACAGAAAGGGTATTTCATCTAAAGGTTTCAAAGCCCTCTTTAATGGCAAACAAGCAGCATCCTCTGTACTTTGAAAGAATGGAGGTGGGAGAAGAACTTACCCTTTCTTTTAGCAAGATCCACCTGTCTTTGGGATGCCTCATTTGGGATACTGTAGGCCTTAATTTTAGAGATGCCATGGATTGCTAGACCATTTCAAAATGGGTCAAGAATACATGAAGCTGCGCTCTTGAAGAGTTGGTCCTAAGTGACTTGGTCAGTGACATGCAGTGAGTCAGTGTCTGAGCCACAAACAAGCTGAAACACCTGTCTTCCAGCTGTGAGTTCACCAGACTAGCATTTCCTACTCTGTGGGTTGTGTAGAAGTGTTATATGTATTTAATGAAGCGCGCGCACACACACACACACCCCCACACCCCAAATGTCAATTCTAAAAGTCAAGGTAAACTGTAAGAAAGAAAGAATCCCTAGCATAGAATCGGTAGAATTACGTAGTTCAAAGCTAAATGCTTTTTCTTCCTTAAATGCTTGTCCTGGAAATTGTCCTTCCATTTTGGCCCACCAAAGGTCCTCACTGAGTCTCAAGGTGAAGGAGGGTAATAGTTCTTAAATCATTTGAGCAATCTGTATTCAAATGGAGAAATGTTAACAACTCTTGTTCAGGCTAAGTCTCCTTAGCTCGGTTGGGTAAAGGAAGGGGGAGTAAATCATTGAGTAGGTATATCTTCCATTCAGCAGGAGCTGCACATGATGGGATTATTAGTATTTCTAAACTAAAGCCCCTGACAGATCCTTGGATGCTTAAAGCTGTTGTGATGCTTTACCAGATGGTTCAGAAACTCAGACTGGAATATCTCATTGGCTGGTGCCGAACAATGACATTTCAAACCCACACGTTCATTTGGATTTTAATTTTCAGGAGGATTAAAGCTTTTTGGGATATGGGCTGTCTCTTTCCATATATATGCTCAGCACCTTATGTAGTTCAGATGCTTTTGCAGTGTCTTTATAATTTGTCACATTAGTTATGAAAGAGCAGTTTGGACGGTTGCACATTTTTAGCAATATACCTGGTCCACCAAAGCACCGACAGGATAAGTGTGCAAGTTGTTGCCTCGCTTAATGCAATGAGCAAAGGCTGCAACTGCTTTGTCTTGTATCTGGTAATTGTGTGAACCATAATTATGCTGAAACTTGCCATTTCTGATGCTGTATCCCTCTGTTCTTTTCACTTTTTGAATCTTGCCTTTGAAGCCCCAATCCTGCAAATACAAGTTAGGCAAACGCATTCGTATCAAGTGGAGTGTTGATGTTTATTCCTGCTAGGTGTTGAGCTGTTCAGTCCTGACTCTATAGAGTACTTTGAATGAGACCCTGCTGCTCTGGGGGAGAAGATCAAAGGAAATTGGTTGGGTTTTACTCCCTTTCAGTCCCATGGCGTTGTGAAAACAGGATTGAGTGCTCCTCTGGCAAAACTAAAAAAAAAAATAAAATAGTTTAGGGCCTGCCAGGTTAGGCAGCCCTCCCTGCTGCCCACATGACTGTCCTGGTTAGAACTAGGACCTTTCTGCTACTTCTCAGCTGCCTTGAAGCAGAGATGGGAGTATTACTAGTAAATTCCCTTCTAAATTCCTTAGGGCAAAGATTGCTGTTTTGTTGTGTGTAGATATATCAGGTGGCTGTAGGTTACTGTGTAAAAATGTAAATGCACAGATGATTTGGGGATCAGGGGAAGGATTTGAGCTTAGTGTTTGAGGAATGGAAAACTTATTTATAATGCTTTTTTAAACAACAGTGTTAATGTGCATTCTACAGAGCAATGAACCAGGATGCTTTGATGATGAGTCTGAGAGGTTTTGCTTTTTTTTCTGCCCTCTCTTACCCTTGACAACTCTATTAAGAGAAAAACATTTGTGGGGAAAGAGTTTATGTTGAGAAGAAAAAGGATATTTTTGTGTTAGACTCGTACATTCAATCCCACTGTTCTCCATATGATTCATTCTATTTGTACACGACTGCACAGTATTAAATAATGTGAATTTTTTTATCTGTTAAACAAGTATTCCCTTAGCTTGTCACAAAAAGCTGACACATGTTTGTTCTTCAGTCAGGGAGTTCTGCATCTGTCGACACTTCAGACATAATCAGTATAGATTTCAGCAGCTGATTAGTGCTCACCTCTAACCAAACTGAGAAACTGCTCCTCCAAATGGTAACAAATAATATCCTAATTAGTCCTCCGCATAACAATAGCGGGAGTCTTAGCTGAAAGCTACTGATCTCTGAGGCCTTTCTGTTCTAGTCTGCTGGCTTTACAGACTGTTATATCAGCATTTATGCTGAGCTTTTATTCCCCCTGCCTCAAAATGCCTCACAGAGCAATTAATTATGCACCTGAAGATAGGCATTAGGCACGCAACAGTATTCCACACACAGTTATGAACGTTTCATTAGTGCCAGTTAATTTATGTGTGATTATGAAAGCAAGAACAGGAATGTTGGGCAAGACTCCAGGATTATCCTATAGCACTTGTAGCTGTTAAGTGTCCCTGTGAAGCTATTTGACCTGGCCAGCCAGTGCAGACGAGCGCAGCTCGCACTGCCTTAAATACTGTTTTGCTCAAAGGAGGAACCCACAGAGTGAATGAAGCGTAAAATGAAGGGAGGACAAATGGAGAGCAACTCCTCTGTACTTCAGTGACTGGCTGGTTGTGACAGCACCAGGTTTTACCAGGAAGTTTTAAATGGGTTTATGCTTTTCTGAGTCTGATTAGCTAGTTAACAAAACATGCCCATCCCTGTCTATTAAATTCTGTGTACTTCCTCTTAGCTAACACTATTTTGCACAGGCCTGGGGTTTTTGAATAAATGTCCACAAAGGCATAATTTAATAAATATCACTCACAGGGATGGCACAGTAGCCACTGGCATATTTCAGGACAAAAATCATGTGAGCAACTATAGCTGGATTAGCGTGACCTCAATAGTATGAAGAATTGAGGAAAGAAAAGAGGGAGAGAGAATGAGGGGGAAAATGCCTTAAGATGCCTTCAGGAATACGTGCATCCAAAGTTGTCCAAAGGCAGGCTGAGCAAGCTGGACACCAGAGAACGTAAATATCCATTAGTTTAAAATGGAAGTTTTAAAATGTCAATTGGATTTTCAGGTTTGATTCAATAACTTTTTAAAATCCTGCTTAAGTTTGAAATTGAGAGCACCTATTTTAAAACATAAATTGACTGTAACAGAAAAATCACTTAAATAACAGCAAAAGTGCTGCTTAAATATTTGCTGATGAAATGTTAAAGAATGTCTAGCTACTAAAATTGGAGATGTCACAAAATCAGCACCTAAAAGCAGAGCTTGTTGCTGAAAGTGCTTTATTACTATAGTTGTTGCTTTTTCTGTTGGTACAGGCATATTTTCTTCAGTTTATTCAGAGTTCAGTCAAAGTGGGTGAGACGGCTAGATGAAAAAGCAGAAAGATTTGTTCTCCTATGCAAGCTGGTGAATAAAAACTGGTTTGAGAGGTTGAGGCCAATTCCAATTTACATTCTGGATAAGGTTGACAATAAATAATGAATTTAAAAATCATCTAGAAAATGAAGCTGTTAATTATCTTTATGATATTAACATGTAAAGCAAATGTGTGAATAAATGAATGTTAAGCTTTTTAAATAAGTGCATGGTATATCCCCTGAGGTAATAAAAAGAAGTGCCTGATGTACTATAAAGCTTACATTTATTTGCAGAATCACTGGTCTCTGTGGCTAATAGCTGTTGTTTAGAAAACAACTGAGAACTCCAAATGCAAGACAAGGTTAAGCTACTGTATTTAAACTGAAGGTTCCTGGTTGCTTTTTTAAACCCTGACTTTAAAAGGGGGTTAAATAACTTGATTATGAATTGATTCACCATGTCATTATCTTTAATAAAATATATTTATCTTAGAAACAAGCAACACAGTATACCTACTCTATCTGCATTTTGGTAGGGCAGCTGATATGCTGTTGCTGAGAAAGTTGTTACTTAAACTAAGAAGGTAGAAATTGATAAAGCTATTATAAAGCACATGAGAAAATGTCTAAATGGAAGACCATGGCAGGCTATAATAGATGGGAATTACCAGGCTACAAGAAGGTTGCAAGCTCCTTTGGGTTCAGTCTCAAAACGGATTTGTTTCAAATATTTGTTAAGGAATTGCCATTAAAAATGAGGAGGTACTGATGTATCTTCCAAGTCAAATCAGAAGGCAATATCAATGTGAAAAAGAATCAAAGTGACACACTTGGGCTGGAGCAATGAAAATGAGGTGAAAACTGATAGTGCAAGGTCAGACACACAGGGACTAATAAGAATTTCTGTTGTAACCTGCCTGCCTGAAAATGACAGAGGAGGAAAAAGATCTGAATGTTTTTAGGTGACACAAGATGTCTGTCAGGCACCAATGTGATAAAGCTACGAAAAAGGCACATGCCATGATGCGATATTGCAGGAAAAGTGTTTCCAGTGGAGAAGGGAAATACTGACGCTGTTTGACAAGCCTGAGAACCAGGGTAGCTTAGCCCACGCAGAGGTGTGTGCTTCAGTGACTAGACATCTTCCGTTTCATGAACTCCCTTTTCAGACTAGTTCAGGAATCTCTCCCCTCTGTCAAGAACTGAAGGTGTGTTCTGCCACGTTGAGTCAGCCTGGTAAGTTAAACCTTTAGGAAGAGCATGGGATCGGCCCCACTGAGATGTACAGGAAGGGGTAAATAACCATTAGGGTGGCAAGCTATTTAAACTTACAAAATTGTCACTAGAAGCAGCAGACAACAAATAAAGCAAAGTTACCCTTTTGCTTCTGCCAGCGTGTGGGCAGGAGTCTGACACGTTTGTGAACGGGATCATATGGCATGATGGCCTGACAGTGGGGGGCTGAAAGTCACGTAGGGCAATGCGGCACCTTTTCACTTCATAGAGGTCACCAAATGCGTGGCCTGTCAGGAGCCATAAGCAACAGCTTCCTCATCTTCTCAAATTCTCGAAGGCTGATGTCCCTCTCGGCTCTGAAGTGCAAGCCAAGGCCTGCAATGCCAGTGCACGTATTTGGTCTTGGTTTCCGTGGGCCACACTTCAACTGTGCAGCAGCAGAAACATCGTTTCCATGTCCTGTCCATGACTCCCTGCAACTCTGGCATGAGTTTGCTACCCTGTTGATTGACATGAGCTCCAGCAGGAAAACCAAGGTTTTCCTTGGCAGGACAGGTCTGTAACAAGGAAGCAGTTGCCTACCAGAAGCCCTGAGATACATTCAGGCATAAACTCCCTTTAGCTGGATGAGATGTTCCATATTTTACTATAGAGCTAGGGAAGCTTGGAGGACTAACAGTCTGGGTTTTTTGTTTGCTGTGCCACAAGGCAAAACAAAAATGAAGGTCTTCAGACATTTGAGTTTCTTCTTCTGATGAGAGGAAGGTGAAAGAAGGAAAGGCATCTCACTGAGCAGCTGTGGAAGGAGTCTAAATGATGTGATGTTTTGACACTGTTCAGTGTTGCTCTTTCATTAGCTGTTGGGAGCAAGGTGAGTTCATTTCTCTGTAATAACCCTTGCTATCCAAATTCAGGGCTGGTCATGCAGCAGGCTAAGTATTTTGAGGTGGATAAGAATGAATAGAGAAAAATTAATTTTGTAAACAATATGTCCCTATTTCTAATAAATATCATTAAAATACATATGTTCTAGTCTGACATTTTTCCCTTTAAAATTGTTTCATACCCTCTATATGCATTTTAAGTGACTTTCATATTATTTTCTGTACATCTATACTTAGAACCTAACCTGGAGTACAAGGGAAAAGCTAGATCAAGGGAGTAAGTGTGAGGATTCGGTGTTCCTCACTGGCAACAAGTGACAGTAGGTGTGGAGTCTGAAAACCTAGTGTGTTTGTTTCCCTGCTCGCTTTGTTCAGGGCAAGGTTAAGCCCATCTTCGATTTTAAGTGAATAACTAGTGGCAGAAATCAAGGCTCAGGCCCATGTCTGGTGTACTGGAGATTTAACTTTCCCATGGCTAACTAAAATTCTAATGGCTATGAAAATTCTGGCTGAACCATAAGTACTTTTTCTTTATAGAACCTACTGTAAATTGTGTATAAATATTCTGGTAAACTTAGCTTTTTTTTTTTTTTAAGACATTCGTACAGAACGAAAATCCTCAGTTGGCGCCAAATTTTCATTTGGTGTAAAGTGCCATAAGTATAGCCCTAATACAGGGTTCTGATCTAGAGCATCTGATGTTCTGGTTCACTAACTATTGTTCATTTAATTTTTTAAAATGTGCCATCATTTTTATTTAACGTAAAACTCCATAATAAAGCATTGTTTGGTTTCCTTTCCCATACAGATATCACAACAAGAGAAGGAATGTCGGTTTTCTGTAATATGGTTGAAATCAAGAATTCAGTCTAATGATCAAAATTCAATTTTATAATCAATTTTATAAAGTCTCCTTTACTATGAAATAGGATGTTGTAATGTCCCTTCTCTCAGGCAAACAAGGTATACTGCCCAGATAGTAAATGAGACAGGATTAATTAGGGCAGGCTAACTGGAATTTTTGGACAATAGCTAGTAGGCCAGTGTTTTCTTACAAAGAATAAATTATATAATGTCTTTGAGATTTGTAAATGTGCACGTTAATGCCAAAACAGTCTAGGATATATTTTCAAAGCAGCGTTCACTAATCCTGTTAACAAATAATGGGATTTATGCATGTACCTCCCATGAGCTGCTTTGGAAACATACCCATAAGTGTCAGAAGTTTTCTGGACACATGTTGAAGACTTTTACCGTGTTCTTTAAAGACTAAGAATATGGATTTCCTAATGCTCTCAGCTTTTATCATATGTAAAGTACATACTGGAAGAAACTACTACAAGTGATTCTTAAAAAAATATTATATAAAAAAAAAATATCAAGACTACCGCAAAATTCTCTTTTAATGCAGAATTGTCGTGGTCCTGGGCTGCCTGATGCAACAATGAAAGAGGGGCTTTTCTAGCAGATATAAATATAGAAGAATATATCTATAGTGATATTCAGGAGAAAGGCTATTCTAACCACCCTTACCTCAAGATATCTTGTCTGTCAAACCTGAACAATAAGAAATTGTATATGTATATGCATTGAATATAATTTGGTGTTTTCATGGGGTTTTTTTGAGGAGTAAGTTTCACCACGGATTAGTACCTGCTCACCCCGAGGCTGATTCTTGGAATACGGTAGTTCGTTATCTCATGGACGATGTGACGAACAGGTATCAGTTCTTGCAGATTTGTTTCCATGTCTACACCTGTTTCCACTGCTGGGTTACTATCTCTACAAGGGCTGCTTGACAAGAGGAAGGAAAAGCACATTTTGGTTGAAAACTGTCACCGTGTTTTTACCAATTTCCTTTAAATGGAAGAGTAAACATGATGTATATATTTTTATTTATTTTTTTTTAATCAAGGAATTTGTTTGCTGGAGGCAAGCTGAAAAATGGCACCTGGCGTCTATGCGTGCACACCTCAGTGTAATACAGCATCCTTTAAATATTGCATTAGCAATATTAATAAGGCCTGACAGGTCTGGGACTTTTCTGTGCCCGTGGCCTGCAATAAAGCTGGAGGAAAGCAGAACAGTTGACTTGAGAAATATCTGTGTCTAAAAGCCAGGAAGCAGAGAAGCGTCTTCCTCTGTTCTCATGGTAGTTCTGCTGAATAATCACTTGGCAAATAGTGGTGACATGCTAGAGAAGCTCACGGTTGCGGTTTAGGTATAGGATATTTTGAGAGACCAAAGACTTTGGTAACTTTTAGCTGGATGTAGGGCATGCTGTGTGGTAAGAAGGGTAAGTTTCCTCTTTTTCTTAAACCATGTCAGTGATCTGCAGCCTTTGAGGTACTTAGTGCAGTGCAAATGAGCAAAGCCGATGTTTTTTTGTCTGCTTGATGGTGGTGGAACTAGCAAAGTTGGGGACAGTTTAGGGAAAGGAAACAGTCTTTGGAATAATTCTGTTTTTCAGTTTTCTTCTTTCCTGAAAAAAAGTGTTAGGTTACCTGTGCTCACTGTCCTATTCCTTTTGAGCTACTGGAGCTGTATTTTTGCTATTGGCTGGCTTTTCAGCAGACTGGTCCAACACAAACCAGTTAATCTGAGAGCTTAGGTGGATTCATCCAGAACTGAAATTTAGTAAGTGTCCTCTAAGCTCGGTTAAGAACTTCAGTTTTCTTCTCCAAGTTAACATTTGCCTGAGTTAACCAGGCATTGAAGCAAATCTGTTTACTTCTATTCCTTTTACGCGGCTCCTTCTTTTCTGGACCTTTTACCACTGTGAAACAGTTGGCGTGTGAATGATGTCTGTCCCTCCTGTACTGATACAAAATTTCAAAAAGGTCTCCTAGAAATTGTGTCTTCCGCTGAGAGTCAGCCTGCTGTCTTCAGTTGTTCTTCATAATGTATGGGTATTGGCAATGGGCATTTTCCATGATTGCTTTTCATTGAGCTGTTTCTGGAATAGTAATAATGTGTCCTTGAGGAATTGAATTGGGATTTATAGAAGTTAGTCAATATGGGTATTTAGCACATGTCTTGGATCTGTTTGGTAGCACAGTTTGGTTTAACAGTTATGTACTTGTTTACTTTTGACTAATCCGCTCGCCATTCACTGGGGGTCTGAAGACACTAGCAGGTGCCTTTGGCTTGTACAAGATTCGAGTGTGCATCTAAGAGCCTTGTTGAATGAAGCCTTCTAGAAGAATAACCACATACTCTGCTTTTTTTACTGGTTCTCGTATACTATTGGAATTTCTCAGCCTTGTTTTTGCTGTGATCCCTAGCTAAGACTGGAGGAACCTTTAGTGTCTTTAGTCATGGTAGAGGCAACGGTATCTCAGTTCCCTTAAGCTCCATCTTGAATTTGGCTAGGCTCTCTGCTCACTCTCCTCCACAGCTTTTCTACACCTTTTCTAGTTTCCAGAACAAATGTCTTTGAACAAACAGCCCATGTAAATACAGGGTAAACATTTTTTTTCCTCTCTTGACCAGTGTGCTGGGTTGTGGTTTGAGTACTTTGTATACTAACCCCCGAGTATGTACTATGTAGGCACACATGGCTGTATACTGGGGAAGCTACTTCAGGTTCACATCTACCAAACGCCACTTGACGTATGATGGCTCTGCTCCTTCGCTGATCTAGTCCTGTTTCAATTTAGTTTGATTATGTTACTTTTTAGCAACTGTAAAACAATGTGCAAATGTTGTACGCTGAAACATGGAATGGGAGAGCAAACCAAAATCACATTACGGACTTACTTCTGTCAAGCACATAAATAGGCAAGAAAAGCCTGTATAAATAAATTAGTACCTATGTATTTTTTAAAAGAGGTTTAAACTGACCTCTGGAGTGATCTTTTGATTTCATTCCAACCTGAAATATTTTCACTTTTGGTACCCTTTGGCTCCTGCTCTTAACTATATTTACTGTATAGGCTCCTACTTTAGATCTTCTTCCAAAATTCTTCACCTTAGCTGTTGCTGTCTAGGGCAGTATCTTGTGAAATGCTTTTTAGCGCTCTGAGTATACAACATCCCCCAAAATTCCTTCACGTCACTGCAATATCGTCCCTGGGAATTCCAGAGGCTTTGCTAAGCATGACCTCTTCTGCCTCAGTCCAGCCACCGCAATCTTAAGCACATTGCTTTCCACATTTTCCTAGCGTTTTCATTCTTAGGGCATGCAGTTTCCAAAACTTTATCCCTGCAGTTCATTTTCAGCATTATAGCTAATAATGTTACCACTTACCTCTTGACCTGATACAAAGTGATACTAAACTGAAGGCCTTTCCAACATAACTCACTGAAGATTAAGCCTCTGTTGTAGAAATCTTGGTACAGGGTCACTTGTGTGACAGCATCATTCTTGTGATGGACTAGGGAGTTAAGCTTCTTCCAATATAAAAGCTCATATTTCTTTCAGAAGTTTGATAGGAATAGAAAAGTTTTTTGGCTTGTTACTTATAGGGATGCAAGTTTGTGGCCTTCCTTCATTTATTTTGGATGATATTATCTGAAAACAACGTAATATGCTTATTTCTGGTTTGCAGAGAAGGCATTTTTAGAGCAAGCTGATAGTGAGCCAAAGTCTCTGAAACCTTAAAGTTGTGGTTAGCAGGCAGCCAGTCTAGGAAATTAGGTCACCATTACCTCACTCTTTTTTTTTTTTTTTCTTAAATAATTATATATTTTTTAATTCTGCAGCGTATCTTGTAGTTGAAACTGTTGCTGTCTTACCAGTGACACCCAAGATGGATTGGATCCCAAGCTGGCAGCAGGAGGGAGACCAAAGGAAGGGTCTGAGGATTCAGAGGGATGAATTCAGAGTGTGAAGACAGTGCCAGGAGCAGCAGCAGTAGCAGAGATGGCTGGCTTATTTGGGAAGGAGAGTCTGAGCATGAACTGGTCTTTGACACCGTAGGAGTGGGTTGGGTTTGGGGCTCTGGGGGATTTGCAGAGCTCATGGTGGGAGTTGCTTCCTTGAGGACTGCGGCTCAGCAGAGAGGAGGCCAGGCACAATCATGGTTCTTGGGGGGAGGTAGTTGCAAGCGTTCTGCCTGCCTGAGTGGGTATTTGCCTCTGTGCTCTCAGCTGTTACAGCCTCCACTGCAGCAGAAATCATCCCCGTGTGGGCTGATGGGATGAGGTAGGAGCAAAAGTAACTTGAAAACCCATACCTATTTATATAGATACAAAAAAATTTAGATTTTTCTTCTCTTAGAAATGCTATTAGCAGAGTCTGGGAGTAGCTGAAAGCTTTATTCCCATCTGTTACACTGTGCATGGCTCTTCTAAGGTGTGACCTTATCAAAGCTGGAATCAAAACACAAAGTGAAACTCAAAGCAGGCTTGATCTAGTTGAGATTCCCTTCAGTAGACCATGGCAGTGGGGAACAATGGATATGCTGCTAAGTTCATTTTTTCCCTTAAGTGTGGTTTTATTGGCAATTAGTGTGTAAAAATAGTACTTACTGGCTTCAGGACCCTTCCCCCTTCTTTCAAACTTGTATTTGCTCACTTTGCCTAAAAATAAGGGAGGTTTCTATTCCAACTGTAGTATTGATTGAGCCAGTAGAGTCATAACTACCATATTAGAAGAACAGGTATTTATGCCTCGTCAGTGGGATTATTTGTTAAATTCCAGCTGCAGACCTTTTGCTGTTGAGTTTTTTTCATGGTCCAGGAGGAGAACAATTTAAATCTTGGATTAGTCTTCCAGGCCCAGGGATATCCTTTCAGAGAAAGCTAGCATATCATTGTATGGAGATGGATTTTTTTTAAAAAAAATTTTAGTTGCTTTTCACGTGTGCTTTCAGTGCCTTGTGAGGGCTTTCATGAGTCAGTGGGAATATTGTGATTAACTTGGTCATGGTATGTTGTAGGGAGAAAAGAGACTGAAAAGGGAAAGGAGGGATCCAGTGGGAAGACCTTGTTATTTGTACTTGTCTGTAATCCCCTGACTCCGACAGAGTAGACTACTCAAGCAGATAAAGGCAAAATTGGCATCTCCCCCATTAACCCGAGTCACTCGGCCTGTACTTAGCGTCTAGAGAAAATGTTTTACCCCATAGGTTTGTCTTTTTGGAAGGGTGGTTATTTTGTGGGAGGCAGTTCTTGATGCAAGTTGGAAGATGCGAATTGTATTTTCTGTATTGTTGAATTAGCTTTCAGGAGCTTAACAAATAATAAAGCACCAGCCTTCACTTTTTTTTTTTTTAAACTTTTTTTTTTCTTTACTACTTCACCTGTGGCAGCTTCAGTTTACAGACTCCATTCTTGTTGTGGAAATTTTATTGTGTGACCGTTTCCTTGTTTGGTAATACAGTTGCTTGGGAGGAAGCAACTTTATACTTTTGATCTAATTTTAAAGCCTCAGAATAGGTCATTCACTCCTCCAAACAATTTCTAAAGATTTTCAAATAAGGCATAACTTGATTTAGAAGGTGAGGAGTAAAGTGTCAGGGCCAAAACTTTGAAGGAGCTTTTATGTGTAACCTTATTGGGATTTTCAATGGGCTAAATACAGCACTGTAGACAGAAGCTGTAAGCTGAGAAGCCCTCCATCTCAGCAGATCCTTGAGGATATGCCCTTGGGAGGGTTTCAGACTGCAAGAAAATGTGGAAAAACAAGAAGATTGCTCTGCAGGGATGGACATAATGTAGGGAGAGGTTGGGAAAGATAAATCCTTCTGGCCCCCTTCATTATGAGAGTAAAACGACACTTTTGGCTAGAGGCCAGTGAAACCTGGGAGATCTAGGATGGTGCAGACAGGACTAGCAACAAGTTTTATCAGGGAATGGATTGGATGAGTGCAGGTCTGCCTCAGCCTTGTGGTTTTTGTTCTGAATACAGAATATTAACCCCTGTGTTCCTGCTGCTTTCCAGAAGCAGAAATAAGGCCAAGGTGTTCAACCCCTCAGCGAGGACTGGAAAAAACATTGTGGATTTTAATTAAACTTGGAAAAACAAGCGGAGGTAGAGGATTGCTCTGACAGGAGGTGTAGGATTGTTAGAGGAGCACACGTTGTTGTGATGCTGACCTGATGATACAGAGGTTAACAGCCATCCCATCTTCTCCTCCATGCAGTCAAAATTCAGCAGCACCGTGGAGAGGGGGCTGCCAGGCAGATGTGCTTACTCACAAAGAACATTAAAAAAAAAAAAAAAAGAAGAATTTTTTATCAAAAGAAACTGAAAATTATTTTCAGTGAGAAATGCTGCAATCAGTCATCCCAAAAGGTGGTGACTTTGATTTAAAATTTTGATGTGCCCACGTCAAATATATGGTGAATATGTTGGCCCACCAAGGTATGGCTGAGGTGGTGCTTTCAAGGAGATGGGGACACTGCTTGTGAATTTGAAAGTCTTAACTCTTAAATAAGCTAAAATGCAGCACCTTTCTTATGTCTATGAAAACTCATTTTTCTGTAAGCTAAATTGGTCAGTGTGATAGATGAGAAAGTTTGTCTTTGAAACGAGACCATTAAGTGCTAGTTTTTCAAAATAATTTGGAGTTGCTCTGCTCCCCTCAAAGTACACCTCTGGTGTGGTCAGAGGTATGAATGCAGCTTCTGCAGATGTACCTGGGCTGTCTCTAAATTAGCTTGTGTGTACATGCAGGGGGGGGCAGCGCTGCCCCCCAGCAGCACGGGCTTGGCATGCTCTAGGTATCGACCTGGCTACAGCCCGGGCGAGCCTGCGGGCATGGCAGCCGTTGGCACTCTGGTACTTATGAGAGCAAGGGAGCAACAGATGCTGCCTTGAAAGAACCTCTGTGAAGTTGGCTCTGGCCGGGCTGAGCATGCTTGGGAGCCCATGTGTATTTGCATGATCTCGTGATCTTCAGGGGATGGTATTTAATTTTTTTATGGGAGTTGCATGTAAACATGGGAGGGTAGAATTTGGCCTGTAAATAGGATCTATTTGGGAATAAGCCTTTTCCAGAGCTATATAATGATAGTTTTCATTTCTTCAATTAGAACCAAATGAGGGCCACAATCCTAAAAAGGCTTACATGGAGGCTTTATTTTAAGATTCACCAAGTACTGCAATTACCCCGTAACTTCAGGGCTTTTAAGTTAAGCATGCTCTTTTACAGAGCCTCTGGCCATGGAGCATTTCACCTTGGAGTATTTGTACTGTTCCAACTGCTGTAAGTCTAGGCATGATATCCTTCTGTTTCCAGAGCCTGAGATATATTTTAAAGTCCAGCTTTTTACAGCTGGGTGATAGCAAGGGGTATGAGATGAGGTAAAGCTAGCCAGTTTATTAAAATTTCCTATTTCTAACTGAGAGAAATTAGCAGTTCTGTCTTAGAATAGGAGGTCAGAATGACAAAAACACCCATGAAGGGTAACTCTGAACAGCCTGGTCTCATTTAAACCTTTCAGCAACCAAAACAGCTAGGAAATACACTTTACAAGATTTAAGGATGCAAAGCACTTAGTCTTACATCCCTTGGGTTTTTGTACTGGCATTGCCCTAAGGAATGATACCATTGATAAAGATTTTATTTTTTTTCCCTCTGAAACTTAGAACTAATCTTTTGCTGCACAGCGAGAAAAACTGTGGGGAAGGGATGCTGAAATGTTAACTGGGTGTAGTACCAGGGATTCATGAGTGAAATCTGAATTT
Source organism: Falco punctatus (assembly GCF_963210335.1). Classification (NCBI taxonomy): domain Eukaryota; kingdom Metazoa; phylum Chordata; class Aves; order Falconiformes; family Falconidae; genus Falco; species Falco punctatus. The sequence continues at coordinate 9,984,415 of NC_137588.1, forward strand.
GCTTGCGTCTGAAGCCTTCCGAGAGCACTTCAAAGTGCAAAAGGAGTTGCTGTTTTCAGTCAGGTTGTCACGCTTAGCACAGCATCTTAGCTTCAGTCCTAATTTTATGCTTTTTACCTACTTGCTTTCTAATATCATCAGCCTCCACTGTTCCCAGAGTGCTTAGTTATAAATCACACCAAACCTTTGAATCTTTGAGTCATTTTTCGCTATGACTTTTCCTCCTCTGTGGTATGAAGTACATGTGTGTTATCTGCTCACCTGGAGCAGATCAGAGAGGTGGTGTGGTCTGCAGGAATGAAAACTGGGTTGGGAGGCAGGAGGTGGTGAAATCTAGTTCTGGCTCACAGGGCAGACTTAAGCAAGCTGCTTCACCTTTCTGTTTCATTTTTCTCCCCTCTGCAAGGAAAGGGGTGAAGACGTTTCCCTGTCTGTCTCCCAGGATGGGTGTTGGGCACTACAGTTAAGTAAATTCCTCCTGAGTCTTTGGAAACATCCCCACAGAGGATGTGAATATCTTTTAGTGGCTATTAACAGTGGCCTGATACACAGCAGTGATCTGTCCTTATTTGCTCTGCAGTCGGTCTGTGTGGTGTATGTGTGATCTGTGCTTTCTGCTTTCCTGATCATGTTTACCTGTGGCTCTGAAGAAGGAGACGTAGCAAAGGTCGGCTGTCTCCACGCATTTTAATACAGACTAATACAAACTCCAGTTTTCTGGTGTGGGGTGCCTTTGTGCTCTGACGTATGCTTTGGTTGTTCAATGTGGTCAAAAAATGCGTGTCCATTGAGCACCGAAAAGTCACTTAGGGGAATCTTGGCTCTCAGTTTTTGCTTTTCTTCTGCAGTTTTACTTTATGAGCACCTTTCCTCCAGTTGGGGGAAAGGCTGGCTTGCAAACACCCTCACACCTGCCAGCAAGGACCACACCTTGGGCTTCCTGAGAGTCATAGCATTCAATAATTTATTGCAGAGAGTAAAAATCGTTTTTTCCAGCTCTGTTCAGGCAGCAACCAAAGGACTCAAACCTACTGGTGATAATGCCTGTTAGAATAATCTCTAACCTGAGAACAGCCATTCTTAATAAAAGCCAAATAGTCATCACTCCCCCCTTCCCCCTTAGCACAGAAAACCTGTTGATCCTTCACAGCTTCGCTGTAGAAAGAAGTGATTACTTTTCCCACCCCACAGATCAAGACCCAGGCTCATGGTGTTGCCGTGCTGTTGTTCCAGCAGCAGTGTTGCTGGCAACAGGGAGAGGGATAGGACCCTCATCCCTTGCCTGCTTCTTCTCATATCCTTGCTGCCACAGGCTGTGCACTGCCAGCTCTTCTGGTTATGTGTGACGAGGCTGTCTTCAAAAATCAAGAGAAAACTGGAGATGTGAAAAGCCAGTTTATAAACCAAAACTGTGTTTTTGGTGAGAGGATTTTCTTCATTTCTAGTTTTTGTGTTGCAGATCTGGTTCAGAATGTAGCCAGTACAACTCTCTTGAGCTTTTATAAGCTTTAACTAGCTTTTATAAAAAAATACTTTAAAAAATTTTTTTTGATTTAAGAAAGTAGTGATTTTTGTCCATTACTTCTAAAAAAAAAAAAGGTAGAAAATATCCAATGGTAGCTAAATTCTGTGTGTGTTTCTTTAGGGCCTTTTTTTCTGTCTGTTTTCTCGGTTTTTTGGGTTTTTTTTTGTTGTTTTTGGTTGTGGTTTTTTTTTTTTTAATTATTTTTCCCCTTTGAGAAAACCCTGTAGGGTTTCTTTCCTGTTTTAGTTTATAGGTCTCTTCAGACAAAGTTTGCTTCTTTCAGGGAGGGTGGGGAATTGTGTGAGTCAGCTTGCAGGACTTCTGCCCTTGCAGTACTTGTGGAGCTAGGAGGAACTCCAGCTTCTATTAATCTGCTCTTTTCCAGCAGTATGCTGTCATACATGCTCATAACCTGGGATTAAACCTGGCCTTGCTCAGTGTTCTGGCTGTAAGCTTGACTGGAAGGAAGACTTAGCATGGTGGACAGCCAAGTGCAGCCACGTGTCCCGATGTTTTCTGGGCGGATCACAGCACGCCTGTAATGAATCCCGAGTTAATTACATTGGTCACACCATTAGAGTTCAAGACTGTCCTCAGAAGAGCTGTGTACCTAATACGCTTGTCCACAAGCGAGTGAAACAAGTTGATAGAAACCTTTGAACTACCTGCCTCTGGCACCCGCAGAGAAAGAGCGTCAGTAGTTTAGGGAAAGGTAACAGCTAGCAAGCTGTGGCTTCTGTGCAGGCAGTGGTAGGAGAAGCTCTGTGGGTAGAGAGGTCAAACTAGAAGATCAGAACAACCTCTTGTGATCTTAACGTGTCCAAATCCTACCTGACTCTGGACTTCTCAAACCCCCTTTGTTATTGGTGGTTTTCCTTTCATTGTTTCACAGTGACTTAACGGTAGGTTCTGTCTCGCCATACGATGCTTTGCGTGAGTGCTTGTAACCTCGTTGCAAAGTTGTAGTATATGAAAGCTTTCATAGGTGAGTTTGTCTGTCCATGTCTTTTCACTCCTGCTGTTTCTTTGTATGTGTTTCTCCCGTGGGAATAGGGGAAAGAAAAGGGTCTGTTTTTTACCACCGTAAAGCAGAAGACTAGATTTTGGGCATTATTAAAACCACCATCATTGGAAGGGACTTTGACTGGATGTTGAAGACTAGTGCACATCATCTTTCCCTTTTCCCAGTTTGAGTTTGTAGTTCTTTTTCCGAGAATCAGTAAAGTAATTAAAGTAAGTACAAGATTTTCTTCTGGCATAAAACAATCCATGACCTGTAAAAGGGAACTGGGTATAAGAAATTCCAGTAACATAAAATACTCTGACTAAAACTTTCTCAAATCCAGACAGGGCTTATAATATTGCAAGAACTTGACTTCAACATCATGTGGAAAACATGGAAAGGAAGGCATGAGTGAGCCATGTCCTTCTAGGATTTTTGAAGGGGCAAGACAGCAAAAAAAAGTACAACAGAGGTGGTGGTGGGCAATCTGAGCATCCCCCCTGAAGCTGGGAAGGTGTAGGTAGCAGTGCGGTCCAGCTTTGCTTGATACCTAGTGAGGATGACTTGCTCTGAAGATGATTTAGGACTGTTGTCTTAGTAATAAATTTCAGCTGAATTGGCTCATAAAAGATTTTCCAATTTCTGTGGAAGGATTTGTGACGTTCTGCACTGAATAGTCCTTCCTCGTGGAATTCGTTTTGAGGAACTTCAGCATTGCAGAGGCTAGATATCGAGTCCAAACTAGTCATTTCATCTTATTCTGTAGGCTTCTCCAGAAATTATCATCTCGCAGAACGGGTGGGATGAAATTATTTGCCCTCTGGAGATGCTTATTTATTTGGATTGACTTCACACGGAACCTAGACAGTGCTAGCTGGGACTTGGCTAACTAGCTGTTAGATGTGTAAAACTAGGTGGCATAAATTTGCCCTTACAGCAGTAAATGGTGAGGTGATAGTTAAACTCATCGTGGGGAAGGACAAAGACAGAATGCGTGCACAAAAACGTTCTGGAATTTGAGTATGGCGAGGACATCTCTCATATTGGTTACTTAAAATGCAGTGGTTGTTTTGATATACTATATGCTCATAACAGTAATGATCTTTGTAGCATCATCCAGGGTGCTGTCTGCTAGTGGAACTCATGTGCTCTATAATGAGGAGTTTGGTTAAATACGTGCACTGCCAGATGATTACGTATGAGATTAAACTGAGGATAAAAATGACAGACTTCTCCATTTGCTCAATAACACAGACATAGCTGCTGTAACAAGCTTGGTGATACTTTTTATTACTTCTGGTATTACTGTGGTATCCGGAATCCTTACCAAGGAGCAAAGTCCTGAGAAGTATTTATTTAACTTTATAAATATGAAACACTTTTCTCTGCTTATTTTGCTGATATGACAAACTAACTAGCCCCACTAAAACCCTAACACTCCTTAGGTAACACTTCACTCAGGCTTATTCCTCCATCATCTCCCATTGCCCGTCTCTGTTACGGTTACTTGGTCTGTGGACCTCATGGAGTTTTCTGTGATTTTTATGAAGGAATGGGGAAAAGGGTCCCAGTCTGGAAAGGTCTTACACTTCATCATGGTCAGAAATATGTCAAGGATCTTCCTTGTTCTTACGTGGCCCGTGAAGAGGAGGTGTGCCAGTTTTCCTCTCCTCGAGGAAGTGACTGGACCAGCATCACACCCAGCTAACTTTGGTTCCCTGTCACAAAGCAGATACTTAATTACAGCTGAATTGATTCAGTATGGCTTTAGGCTTCATCTACAGAGAAGCTTCGGCGTTTGCCTCTAGATCTGCAGCTAGACAGCACAGCCACTTTGCAAAAGGCTGGTTTCACTGAAGGAGCCTTTGTGAAGTAAGATCCAATTTAGTATTTGTAAGGTTGTCATGAGTAATAGTACAGCCTGACAAACAGCATAGTCGATAAAATAATCAGGCCCTCTATGTACTGTAGTTCTCTGCTCTAGATGAGGTGCGGAGTCCAATTTTGAGGTTACTAGGTCTGAAGCTTCTCTTGTTCACTAACCTGTAAATTCAGAAGAAGAGTTTTATTGAAGGCAGCAGGATGTAGGCAGCATGTAAGATCTGCCGCTGCTGAGTTCAGGCTAGTGAGTGTTGGTGCAGAGCGTGAATGGTACAGGTTTTTTTAAGTGTAATTTCTGCTGAAAACGTTAAAAGCTTGAATAAATAATGAAATACAAGGCCAGTCTATTATCTTCAATGCATTCCCCGCTATCTCTGTTGCATCTCCAGATACCTAGTTTAGCAGACTGTCTAGGTCTTTCCCTCCCCACGCCCCCTAGTCTGTCAAGCTGTGTCCAGATTGCTACAATTCTGAGGTTTTCTGTTGTTCCTTGGTTTGGTGGTTGGATTTTGTTTGTGTGTTGGGTTCTTTTTTCGCATTGGGACAAGTCCATACACTCAGTAGCAAACACCCTGACACCCAGCAAACACGTATATAGAGCTGGCTACTGGTTATTTATCATTTGTTGTAAACTATTTTTCATGAAGCTCCCTCACTAAATCCACAGTTCCTTAAGAGAGCAACTGGGTGTTTAATCCAGTGAGCACGCAGGGTGCAGGGAAGCTGCTGTAGCCTTTGACCAGCAACAAGCAGTCTCGATAGCATCTGTTGTGCGAGGATAAGGATTGGAAATGGCAAGGCCAGTTTTGGAACAACTGTATCCTTGTTTCTCTACCCTTGAGGACAAGGGGGACAAGTGCCTACATGTGTTGGATTTTGTTAGCTGGATCCAGTTGCTGTGTTGAGTTAATGAAGGTCATGTTAGTCTGTGGAATGCTGGGAAAGCAGGAGAAGCTGAAACCGAGCTGGCCCATCCCCAGGCAAACTGGTTTTAACCAGGAAAAAGTCAGAGAATGCGAAGAAACTTCTTGTACATCACCTCAGGCGGTTATGTATTCTGTTTCCTAGTTACATTTTTTTTTTCCTGGTATCAATTCCAAAACAAACAAATGGAGACAGAGAGGGGAGGGGGAAGGGGAAGGCATTCCTTAAAATAACCCTTTAACATCTTGGGCCCAATTTTCTTCTCCTGAGACCTGAAGATACAGTCTGTCTGTGCTGATACTGGTAGAGAGAACCCCACATATGCCCTGCAGTGACTGTAAAATGAAATGCTGATCCCTTTTCATTCAGAAGTAGAACTGTAGGACTGCAGCATGTATTGAGCACTGCACTAAATAACAGCATAGATAAGCGGGCACTGCAGGTACAGACCTCCTGACTTTCTGCTGTTGCACGTTTTTCTTATGCTAGGTAAAACAAAGCACTGGGCAGGAAGGGACCCTGGCATCATTTAGGATCTGCAGGCACTGCTCTGATGGACGGGGTAGTAGTAAGTCTGTTCAAACAGTAACTTGGGTATTTAGAAGTAGTAGTTCAGCACAAGTGTTTCTTGTTGGGCTTACTGGGAGAAATGATGTGGCCAAAGACAGCTCCCGGAGTGCTTCAGTTAGCTGACCTACCTTATGAATGCTGAAACCTCAGGCCTCCAGTACTGACTGCAAATTTTCACTTCACTGGGGCATTTGCAATGTATGATTGTCATACTGCAATGCTTGAATAAACCTTCTTTTTTTGTCTCTGGGTGATCGCATCCACTTTTCCCTCCTACTCTGTGTTATTCTAGTCTTTCAACTAACTTTTGACTCCAAAAATTTAGGGAGTTTACCATGCCCCACTTTGGAACTGACCATTTGATCTGCTTGAGAGAAAAACTAGAAGACATTTCTCAACTTCCCTGCACCACTGCCCTCTATGTCATCCTGCTTTGAGCTCCTCTATACAGCTCTTAAAGTGCTATATAAGGTTCTGAAAAGTATCACATTGCTTGGCTCTGTGCTTAAGGCAGTAGGGCACACAGTCTCTTTGGCATGCTCCAGCAGCCAGTGGAAACAAGGGTAAGCCAGCTCATGTACATCTTAGCTTTGGCAAGGATGATCAGAGCCATAGCTCAGCAAGAAATCAGCATTCCCTCTGCAAGTGAAAGGTCAGGAATGCAGAAAGCTCACTGCCTTTTTAAGAAGGTTGAAAGTTTGCCCTCCTTTTTTTTCCAAGAACCGGGCAAATAGGAGGATAACAATCCCATTTTCTCATTTGTGTTTAGCTGAGAATGTGTCATCTAATCTATTTAAGGAATGGTCATGTGTAATATTTTGAAAAGGTAGTAACCTCTGGGTCAAATCCGTTCCATTCAGTCCTGCTGTTTGCTTGACTCACCAGTGGCCGGTGATGTTTGTTATCCAGCTGACATGCACGTCCTTTCCTGCACCTAAATTCTCCAGCCACCAGACAAAGATATGGTAGAAACAAAACCTATCAGCACAGGCATTTCCTGATAAAAACCTGTGGTGCTGGGCTTTAGGGCAGATAGTGTTCTGATGGGTTCAGGATGCTGTGCAATTCTTCAAGCAAGGACAATCAAACCCAAGCTGAGAGCATAACTTCACCAGCAGAAGCACATGTGTGTACATATATGTGTGTGTCTACCTTTTCTACCCAAGCACAGGCACAAATGTACAGTTATCAGTCTTGCTGTGAGAGTGGGTGGGAAACTATTCATAGAAGCTTTTTTTCCTGCTGGAAGCCTTTGGTGTCTAGAAATCAAAGCTCTCTGCAGATGTGTGCAAGTCTTGATATATAAATTGAGACAATTTCTAAAATCTAGATAGAATTTCTGATGAAAACAGGGGCATCATCAGCACTCTTGTCAGCTTAGAAGGTAGAGGCTGTAGCAGTGCCATGGAGAGCTTGGGCTCAGTCACCCAGAGCAAGTGCTCAAAGTGTCATTGTAGACCCCAAAGGGAGGTAGAGGTTCTTCCTTCTGCTTGACTCGGAGTCTGCTTCATCTTCATGATTTTCTCAATGACAGCCTTGACATTTTCTGTATAATGCATCCCCTCTTTAAAGCCAGCACTACTCATGTGTTCTGTTTACAGAGGGAGATAATAAAGTATATTAAATACTAGACAGGATTTTGTTCGTTGTGTCTTCAAGTAGATGCTATTTTAGCAGATGTTGTTACTTTTTCTTCCCAAATTACTATTAATGACCTGTTTTGCCTTAAATTAACATCCAGGTTCTGGGGTTTTTTTTTGATCAATGTATTCTGTTTGCAATATAAGAAAAACTTACTGTAGTGACACAAATTAATTTTCTTTCTTAGTATAGTATCCAGCCATACTTTTCTTTTAACATTGGAAATAATGAGTCATGGAATCAAGGGCACATGATGTGATCTTTGTGGAAGACATCTCAACTGGCATGGGGTCATGTTATAAAACATTAGCATTAGAAATTTCTTCCCACTCACTTGAACAATTTCTTTTGTGCAAACATATGCAAAGTCCTGTCTGCCTTTCTTTTTCTTTCAGCCTGTGTTAAACTTCAGTTGCTGATTGAATTTACATTCCAAGTTTTTCTGCATCAATTTCATTGAACCCAACAGTAGAGAACTTAAATGATGTACAGAGATATTTTTTCTGAAGGGCTCATGAAAGAGGCAGGCTGCTACTACTAGCTTGAGCCAAAATATATGGAATGAAAATTGTGCAAGTTTCTTTGCAAGCAAATGTATCTTGTCCCTGATAGAGAAGGCACTGGCTTTACAAATGCTGGGATTCCTGTAAGCAGTGTATGTCATGCTGAATTAGGATTTGTTTCTGCTTCCATTGGCTTCAACACATGAACATTAATCTCCAACATTAATCAGTTTATTGTCGCCGAACCCCCATAAGATAGAGAATTACAACTTCTATTCTGTAGATGAACTGAGTTGCAAAGAGATTTAGATTCCTGTTTAAACATGTGTTTAGGCACCTAAGGATGCAACTAGATGCCAAGTAAGATTTATGAAAGTGCCTTAACTGATTTTGAGGGGAAGTTTAGGGCCCAGAGAAGTGAGGGGCTTTTATAAATTCAGCTTGGCACTGGAGTACCTATAGCAGCCTCGTGCTGGCTTCCCTGGTCGCACCTGCATTTAGGAGCAGAGGTAGAGCCAAACCCAGACTTGCACCTCATGGTAGGCAGAAAGTGCATACAGGAGATGCAAGCTGGGTCCTTGAGGTGTCCGCAGCTTGCATTTGGGGACAGCAGTACTCATGCAGACATGTGCAGCCACTGTTTTCCCCTTTCCGTTTATTCCCAGCCTCATACTTATATCAGCAACCCCCTTCCCACCTCAGATTATTTTTCAGCTGGATCAATTCCAGACATAGCAGAGGGTACGGCTGTAGGACCACGGAGGTGTAGTGACTGCAGAGTTCCTATATCCCAGCCCTGTCTGGGCAGCCAGGAACACAGTGAAGGCTTCTGAATTACCCATCTGTGCTGAAGAAAGGGATAGGAGGCACAGCTGTTGCATTCTCCAAAATACTGTGTAACTATGCCATCATACTGTTAAGGACATGTAGAGGTTTCAAATGTTTGCTTTTTTATATTTTTTTTAATTCATTTATTTAGTTGTAAAGAATGCCTGTTTCACAAATTCCTTGATTTAAACGAGTTCAATGCTTCCTTAGTTCCTGATGCAGAAGATTAGCTCAAGACTGGTTTGCATCCTTACAGCCTGCTGGGAACGAGCTGGCTGTGGAAGCCGCTAGGTGGAAATGACAAGTAATAAATTCGTTGAAAAAGGCAGCTTGTGAGCAAGACCAGAATGAAATTTGAGTCAAGTTAGATGAAAATGTTGGGGGAGAAAACACTTCAGTAATATTGAAATGGCTTTTGATGCTTGAAAGTAGAGAACATTTCCATGTTTGTTTCAAAATGATGTATTTCAACCCAAAAGGGCCAGCACTTGAAAGGGGGAGGTTATACAACTAAAGAAATACTTATTTTCTTTTTGGTCAAATAAATGTCTTGAGTCAACTCAAATTATTTTCATAGCAAATGAAATGTTTCTGTTTGTTTGACCCATATGATTATTTCTTTCTTTTTGTCTTCAATAGTCACTGCAAAACCTCTTATTTTCCTTATGTCTCCCAACAGAACTGAAATTTGGAGACTGGAATATTCCACCTCCGTGTGTGCGGGGTGCAGTTGCCTAAAATAAATCTCCAAGCTTTAAGCATCTCAGGCTCTACCTCATGGTAGATGTTTTATTCTTACCCTAGAGTGAGAATCCTCTGTTGATAATTCTTAAAGGAAGCCAGTGATCCCAAAGCCCCAGGCCAGAAACTTGACAACGAAGCAGTAATGGCATTGCTTATATGAACAAGTCACTTTCTGCAAGGACTGTTTAGCATATATGCATTAATAATGGTGGTTATGAATGTTCAGGAACGTTAAAGGAAGTCAATGGATCCACTATGCACACGAAAACAGATAAATGAAGAATCACATGTGACACATAAAATTATATGTCTGACCTGGGAGTATGCATACTGCTTTACTGAACCCCTCAGATCAAATTTGGCACAAGGGTAGTTGAATCTGACACTGTTCTGATCGTAACCTTTGCAACTAGAATTGTGCGGGTACATACACTTGATGAGAATGTGACAAGAGAAAATTGAATGTAAAGTCTGCTAGACAGCCCATAAATTTGTTTTATATCTTTATCTTTTCCTTGCTTGGCAATTATTTCAGCAGGTGCTGAACTACTTTCTGCTTGGTGTGAGCAAGGGTACTCAAATGACCGACTGTAAATTCTTGATATTTCCTGTACTTATGAGAAGACATAATCATCTGAGGAACTTGTAATATTTAGTGTGGATTAAGACAATTTTTAAAATAATGTGGGTTGGTTTCTTTGGTTTTTTGTTTTTTTTAAAAAAGACTGAGATTGGTCATAACTAGTGGTAGATTACTTAGTACTGTATAACTGAAATGTGTTCATATTGTCACCCTGTTACCTATTTTTAACAGCGGGGTGGAGTTGTTGCTCAGGTCCTTCTGCATTATTTGTTGTAATTCAGTAGACAGCATATCGCTATTAGGTTATAGCCTTCCTAGGTTATGAGTTTTAGAACCATAAAGCAAGAGTTTGCAGGGTTTCAGAAGTTGATTACAGAGAGAAGTTTATTGTTATTTCTTACACTTAAATCTGCTAGGTAAGTTAAAACAGCCAAGTAGGAGATCTGGAATAGAAATGATGTGCAGTTAAATGCTGAAAAACCTCTACCTCTTCTATACAGGAGAGCTGTTAAACTATTGCTTATTGTACATTAGTATTCTGTGGTTGCTATCTGAAAAGCTACTACAGGCAGTAGTTTGAGCAGGCTATTACCATTTCTAACTTCATGCTACAGTGTTCTCGCTTGTCTGCACAGTTGACCCGATCCTGTATGTCATCAGGGAGGAGATGTTTAACTTGTGACACTACTAATCCTTTCCTGAAGGCTTTTCGTTCTTCCTGCACGTTGTCCTTTCATTGCTTTTGTGAGCGGGAACATGCTTGCTCAGCCCAATGATGAATTCATGTAATTACCTATGTATGTACTGAAGTCCTGTTGACTTTAATGTTAAAGATCAGCGATTGCTTAAGTATTGCACTGAATCAGGACCCCCAGGCGTTTTCACATGCACAAGCTAACTTGGGAATTGGTGCGCCTTATTGTAGTTCTCCACCGATGGGAACAAACAGCAGACTCGGGACACTCCCGCGATCCAGCCGTCACTGCAAGTGCCTGGCTGGGCACAGGGACAGCTGGGAGCACAGCAGCCCAACTGAGTGCTTGTCTCCCCCGTTTCCCTGCCCCCCCTCCCCAGCGTAAATCTGCAGACCACAGCTGGCTGGCATGCCTTTGCATTAACACAAGTGGGATACGTGGAAACAAATCATGGTGTTAGACAAAGTTCAGAGTGTGTATTTGGTTAATCCAATTCTAGAAAGCCTCCTTAGTCTGTGTGCAGGTATGAGTTATGCAAAAGCACATGTCCGTGCCAGGAATCTGCATCCCAGTATAGCTCTGTGTGTGTGTGTACCTCTGCAGGAACCCCGTTTGCAGGAACCCTGTTTGCAGGAGCTGATGGTGTAGAGTCCTTTCTTTCTCAGCCAAGTTCTCACACAAGGATATGGATGATTTTCCATGTGTCTCTTGAAAATCTGCTTGTCTCTACATTTTTATTTTGCTGATAGAAATGCACCTAATACATTGTGATAATGCTGTGTTTTATAAAAAAGGCTGCACTACTCTCAAGCCCGAAGACTCTAGGTGGGTCTTGGTGCATGTAGGCATCAAGCCTTCAGAGAATATGATTGTCCTCGGCTGGAATGACAGACAGTCTCAGGAATCACATCTAAATTACAAAAAACCTTAGGTCTTCAGTTCATATGTTGTCATAACCCGGTAGACACATTATATATTCCTGTAGAGGCTCATTTGTGATCCTTTCTAATACAGTTTGTGCTCAGAATAGCGTTAGCCCTTTGACAAGAGGGGAGATGTTGCTGTTAGAACAGTTCCAGTCTGGGCTTCTGCCGGAGCTCTGTGGCATTGCTTTCTCAGGTTGATGATGAAGGAACGGACTTTTGCATTCTCCATCCCTTCAGAAGCCATCCGTGCTGCTTCCTCAGTGCTTTGATATTCTGCCAGCCGAGGGAGGGAAGAGCCATTTATAAATATTTCTGGTAATACAGTAAGTACTCTCACATGTTTTGCTCACTCATTTTCCGTATCCAGAAATCTATCCGACCAGAATTGGTTTACTCTCTTTTATTAGCAGAAATAGATCCACAACAATTAAAATTGATTTAAAAAAAAAAAAATAGAAAAAAAAAAAAGAAGGGAAAAAAAAAAAAAAAGAGAGAAGCAGCAGCAGCAAGCACAACATCATATTGACTGACTGTGTGTATATTCACACTGGCTTCCAATCCATGGATAATTACCCCTCAGAGATTGTGTGCTATGTACAGTACGGTGATGGAATTATGCACTTTAAAGAGCTTTAGTGAGGCTCTTAGGATGCCAAATTCATTCCTTTTTTTTTTTTTTCCCCTTTCTTCTTTTCATTGCAGTGAGTAATGATTTTTTAAATGCACATGACCTATCCTCAAAATCAAAGCAAGGCATGTCAGTGATGTTTCATGTCTCTGGGTCTCACTTCTCTTGTACTGGCACAATAGAAGAAGCGTACCCAGGAGATGAAACTTGGGGTTTGGTCAGAGGATCTCTTGGGGCTGCTGGCCTTCGTTAGTGAGGGGAAAGGCAAGCGGAACTCAGATATTACTCATTCTGTTTGGCAGCAGGTACCCCAGTTGGGTTTACTGCAAGGAAAGAGGGCTTGAAAGAGGCTGTGGGTACAAATCCAGAGAAAAGCAGGCTTCGTTAGTTTGGCTGGTCACAGATTGCCTTACTTGAACACTAAGAACCCATGATGGTGGTTTCTCAGACCTCTTTGTCAGAGATGGTTGAATGTTTTTGATTTGCAGTTTCACACACACACAAAAAATATTGCCTATAAATTTCAGCCTAAATTGTTTTTGGCAAAGTGATAAGCAAGTAAAAAACAGGGCCTCATCGTAGGAAGTGTCAACCCATCTTAATTTTAGGCAGAAATACCAGCTCCTCCTAGAGGAAAAGAGCCAGTACATAAATAGCTCCCAACAGATCCTTTACTCAAGCAGACAAAAGGGTGACGTGCAGAAGTTGCTGCTAATGCCAAATTTAAGCTTTCCAATGGGAATGTGTCACATACGTGAGGTCTGAGTTTGTAAGATGTGACTTGATGTTCAGGCAGGAGTGTTTCTTGATACTCCTGTGATATGTTGGAGGTATTAACAGCTCTCCAGATCTGTTGGAGCTCTTTGGAGAACATCTCCAAAAGTACTATCACAGGAGTTGAAAAAGGAGGTACCTTTTGAAACACAGCGATCAGGAATATAGTTGCAGAGCTGTTGTACTCCTCCATGACAAGCACTTGTTCTTTGGCTGTGGCTATGTTTATGGATTTTTATCTTTTGTTGACATCTTTAATGAACAGTAACAGTGAGTGGTGCTGCATCCTGTTCCACCAGCCTGGACCAGCGGGCTGTTGTGTGAAGGGAGGGCTCCCAAAGACAACTTGTGGCCCAGAAAGAAACTTTTTAACTGGGACAGTGAAATCAATAGTTCTGCCATCCATCAGAGAGGCTATGTGCTCAGCTGTATGTGGTGGTTGAACATGTGGTTTCCACGGAGTAGCTGAGTTTATGGGTCTGCATGTATCTCCTGAGGAAGTATCAGATGCTTCAGTTCCTGAATCTGTTGTCTCCATCTTCTTGACTCTTCTGCAGTAATACATACTGAGTGGTGCTCAAAGCCACTTGCAGCATCTTGCAGCTTGTTTGGTGATGGTGCATCATATGACCTCCTCAGCAGTCTGAAATGTTTCAGCTTGGGGTTTGGTCCTGCAATCCCTAGTCCGTCCTTGTTGTAGCACTCAATGAGGGTAGGTATCTGCTCAGCGCTCTTAGGTATCGTGGTGAAAATGTGGTGGGTGCTTTTGGTGTTTAAGTAGTTGATATGAGAAAAATGTATGTGCACATCTGCTGTTCTTATTGTTTTAATCTAACTTGAGGAAACATCCCTTGTTAGATATGTAAATTTTTAGGTACCTAATTATCTGTTTTACTTGCCAACTCCCTCCAGATCCTTTCTTCCATGATTCCACCACCCTCTTCCCTTCTTGTTTCCTTAAATATGTGTAGATGATGAATAGCAAATCTCATAGAATGCTTCAGGAATATTTACTGTAGGGTTTTGCTTTTGTTTGCTTTTCTGGTGACTTGGAGATGGCATGGTGAGAAAAGAAACATGTGAGCTAAACCTGTTGGTTTGTACATTGTGTCAGAAAATATCCATAAATTGCAAGTTACTACACAGATGTATAGATTTAATGAGACTGTGTAATGCCATTTATTTATGCTAAAGAATCTGACACATACGGTACTGAAAAAAGTTAATACTCTAAGAGTTATTTTATATTTTTCCATTGCCATCTGTCACTGCCTACATAATAATGATACAGGTGAAAGCCTAGCACTGCTTTCAAAAAAAATATCAGAATGAATAGTCATTTAATATCTTGCTGTTTTAATAGCTGGTGTGTTTTAAGTTGTGGGAAGGAGGCAATAGAGATACCCTCCCCCCATTTTTAGTATATTAAATTTGGGGTTTAAACAGATTTAGATTCTTGAAGTGAATTCAGAAAGAGGAAATTTATTATAAAGAGTTCTTTCCTTTAATAAACAGTTTTGTCCTTTAAATTTGGAAAAGTTAAGGGACAAAACCAGATTCTGCCATCCTTATAACACACCGTCAGTGTCTGGTTCTTGGAGTAACCCTGTCATGTGCATCTTTAGATGTAGGTGACTTTTTGTGCTCTAAGTCCTTCCTTAATGTGCTGAATTCAATATTGCTGGGGTCTCTGAACTGTGAGCAGGTCTGTCTAGATCCCGCATCCCCAAATTCTCGTCCCCATTGGCCATCTGAAATCAGTAAAGAAGAAAAAAGGGGAGGGTGAGGGGGGGAAATACACTTTTTCATCTGTCTCAACTAAAAATACATGCCCAAAAGCAGCACCATGCTGACAGAATTCAGCATTTACAAAGTCACTGGCTTTTAAGCTTTCCTTCAACTTTATGCAGTCATACTGTGGTTAGGCAAAACTGCTTTCCCTGTTGTTTTTTTTTTTTTTTTTTTTTTCTTCTTTCAATCACAGTGGAATCCAACACTGAACGGGTGGTGGGAAGTTCCCACACTCAGACTGAAGAGATCCAGGGCTGCAAATGGTCCTGTACCTGGGGATCTGCCCATTGCTTTGCATCAGGCATCTGCCTCCAAGGGTGCAGACAAGGCTTTGACTCAAATAAATAAACGAATCGGGTTTTGTTGTTAATCTCTTTTTCTTTCTTTTTTTCTTTTTTTTTTTTTTTTAATAATGTAGTGACAAAATATTTTTGTGGCAGGTGATTATCTTATAATTTTCCATGGGTTGATGAGTCAGGGTAGGCGTCTCCTTTAGAGGGGGACGTTGCTAGGTCAGGTTGCATTAGAACGATTTAGAGTTTATATAATTGAAAATAAAAACATATTTTCCTGAAAGCTGTGAATGATCCAAAGGTGTAACTTTGTAATGAAAGCCTTTTACTTATTTAAAATAATGTCTCCAGTGGTAAAAATGCCAGAAAATGAAGCAGAGTAACTGATCCAGACCCAGAGAAGCTATTCCATTGGCTTCAAATGACTTTTTCAAGTGTATTTTCAAATATAGTGTAGTTCCCTACCGGAAAGTTCCTTAGAAATGAAATAATCATTACTGTTATAATTACTACTCTTTGCGTACACTGGAAAGCATTTTAGAAAGTCATGCACTTCTTAAGAAGCAAGAGATGACAATGAGTGAGCAATGAGGTTTTGGTCACTTTAAATGGATGTTATAAATCACTTTATTTTTGTTTGTAAGAGTTGATCCATATATAGCTGTAGTTTGTCAGCATTTTCCATTACAAACTTCTAGTTTTTGGTACCATATAGAGCTCTCAGCAGCCTCTTAGAAAATCCACTTAGAGGTGAATGGTGTGTCACTGCTCAATGAATATATGTTTCTTCTGCTCCCTTATTAGAATGTTAACAGTTCTTAAAAATAAAAAGGTGTTCATGGTTTAATGTTTTGAGAGACAGAGTGTTTCACTACAGGACTGAGCCTGATTTTATCATTCCTCCTCTCTCTGTTTTTCAGTGTGCATCAGAAATAACCCTGAAGTAAAAAAGAGCTGTGGTAGGAGACTGACAGTATTTAATGTACATGTTGCAGACAGTAAGAGACTTGCTTTAGATCAGCAAGGGAAAGGGCTGTGAAAGACCACCCACATCACCGAACCCTGCCTCCTGCAGTTCACAGTAACTGTGAAATAAAAGCTTACAATGAAAAGGGTTCCTGGAGAACACCTGCTACGCACCGCAGCACCCCCTCAACATCACCTGCCTCTCTGTAACAAGGGTAAAGTCATTAAGACAAAGGCAGAAAGTCCCAGTGATTAGAGTATGCAGCAGGAGAGAGTCGAGGAGTGTACAAGGGCTGACCAGGTGTTGTATAGAGGCGGAAAATTTGCTAGATGACATTTGCCCAGAAAAGCATGTTTCATGCAACAGAAAAAGGAGAGGGGGGACAAAAATCCTATTCTCTGTCGCCCCATCAAAACAGCCCAAAAAGTAGCAGAATGAATAAACAGAATGAATAAACAGGTAATCCAACAATTGTTCCTAATTTGACCTTAGGGAAAAATCCATGAGTTCAAGCCTCATAACTGGCTTACCACAAGCACCAGCAGAGGGGACAGCAGCTAGAAGCCAAGTACAACTGCGTTCCACTCATCTTTTGGGGCCAGGTTCTGACATTGCAAATGGATAGGAGGCATGAGGGTCAGGAAGCTCTTCCTTGCACCTATAGGGCATCGGCAGAAACTTTGTATTATGTTAAGCACAATACTTGTTGCACCATAATTATTTTGTAAGTATAGGCAAACAAGGAGGGAGAGGGTGGGTCATCAGGAGTACTTTTCCTACCCTGGGATATGAATACATGACTCTCACTTGTGTAAGTACAAGTTGCATAGAAGCATTTGTGGGTGAAATTTGGCCTGAGGTCCTTCTGGAGAGGAATCTTGCGAAACTGAACAATCATATATATTCAATTAGGAGTTCTTACTCTTGCCAGATGGAGTTATGCAGCATGGGTAATTTGCGGTGAGCAAACAGTCATGCCTAAAAGCTGGGCATCTGGGGCAAATTCTGATCTAGATACCGCCATCCTTACTTATGCCAGGGTACTCCTTACTCAGTGTCTCAGCCTTTGGACTTCAGCAGGGTTCTCACTGAACGTGACTCAGAAATAGTTGAAACCATCAGATTTTGGTCCTGTGATAGAAAAGAATTTCATGTCTCAGTGCTGCACTTGCTGGGATGCTGTGTGCTTAAACCTGAGCCCTTCCGACTGTAGCTGTGGTCTTTTCAGTTTAATATTTGTATAAGCTTGTATAGCCATTTGAGCATAAAAGTTGTTCCACAGGTTTCACTGCTGCAGTCTTCATTCCTTGTGTCTTGCCATGGACAGCTGGGTTGGGAGAAGCCGGCCGGTATTTTAAAACTGTAGGTACTGAAAGCATGCAGAGACAACTAGGGGGCTGCTCCATGTCAGCTTCTTGTGATAGCACAGTACACTTGGTCAGGGGCCTAAATCCGGCTAAAGATAGTTGATTTTTCTCAGGAAGGTTAGTTTCAACCAGATTGGTTTACCAGACAGTTCCATGAGCACTGGTGCTGGTATAAAATATGGAAGGGTTGGGGAACAAGAGGATGTCAACCACAGTTTGTGTCAGCTAAAACCTGACTGAAGCTTGGCTTAACTATGCAACCACATCCTAATTTAAACTAAACTTGGGTGTAACAAACCTGTTAGTCTACACTTACTGCACACACCACCTCCAGAAGATATGAAATAAGTATTCTGTTGCATTTCGTGAGAGTTTAAATTGACTTCAGAGGTAGCAGGCTTAAACTGAGATTCTTCAATTTGAAAACTAAAAATTTCTAAGGATGCCTAAATAAGCTGATCATTTCTCACTGAATTTCTGGCGCATTAACCACCTCCATGTAGGCTTGAAGAATCCCGTTTGTAGCATGCAGAAGAGGACTCGGCACAAAAGCTTCTGAATCTTTCATTTTCTTCCTCCTTTTTATTATTTACGAAATACTGATTTAACTGCTACAAATGGACATAACCCTGCTGAGGTCACTGTGACAACATGGTGTCACCATCTAAGATTCGCACTTGCTCAGTGGCCAAAAGCCAAGTCTTTGGCAGCTTATGATAAACAAATTTGACACCCAGCATCGGGGATGTCCACATGTAATGTTAGAGGCCCTGCTGAGGCTGTTGTCACTTGACTGGAGAAAGGAGTTGGGTAATTCCCCGTTCTTTGCAGGTGACATTCACCCTCACCCTCGTTTGTTCCATCCAGATAGAGCCTCTTTTAACTCTCTAAGCCTCCAGAAAGCCTCAACCTACTGTGAGAGCAGAGCTGGCTCCCTTGAAATACACCTTTCTAAACCCCAACTGAAACATTTTCCATTACAGTGTTGTTAGGGTAGCATTGCCCACAGGTGTCATTTAAGAGGCATCTTCCTTTCTCCTGAAGATCACAGTTATCAACCCCAAAGCAACAGATGTGCTGCCAATGCCTTGAGCAGACCCAACTGTCCTTACTCTGCAGCATCACACCTACGCAGCTTTGGAGCGATACCTGCTTTGCACCAGTGCAGCACGAGGAGAAAGGGAGGCCTGTACATTTCTTAGCAACTAAATATAATTTCTAGCTAATTTGCTTTTTAATGTCAACCTGTTTGCCAAGTACTTTGTGGCTATGAGGTGACAACAGAGCAGATTCCTTGACTGGTTCTGCTGCTGCTCGGCTGGCGTTCTCACCCTTTGTATGCATGCCTTTTGAAAAAGGGAAGATTTGTCGGTGCTCCCTTGTTTACACATTTAATAGCTCACAGTTAAGCCAAAATGGACTTGAAAAGCCTCATTAATTAAAAAGCCAAATTCTACCAACAACAAGAAACTCAAAGATGAAGTTTTATTTTCACTAAGACCCCTTTATACTATTCCAGGAGGAAGGTATGTTTAAATATGCATTAAAGTCTCACTACACTTCTGGAGTGGTGTAAACACCCTCTTTAAGGACCCTTCTTGCTACCAGAGTGCTCTTAGACTGAACAAGAGTCAGGGCTCCTTGTTTCCAGCTTTTGGCATTCCTTACCTTGAATTTCAAGATTTGTCAAGACAGAAGAGTTCTCCATGCCCTCCCCCTTGCCCCATCTTAATTTTTCTTTTACAAAACACTTACTGGTTTGCCATTTCAGCTCTTAAGATTAACTGTATTCCACTCACCATTACTGAGTGCTTTTAATAGTATAGAAACAGGGCATGTAATAGTATAAAACATTCCACATTTGAGTCTTGTGATGTGTACGAGCTTGGTACCCAGGTTCAAAACATGGGAGAAGCTGGGTCACTTTCTATTTGTCTTTAGCTGCCAATTAGCAATGTCATTAATCCACTGCCTAGGAGAAGTTCATAATTAAAATAGATGGTGTCATTGACCATTGATGAGACAATGTGCAGAAGGTTGTGCTTGTAGCTGCCTGTCACTGTGCTGTGGTAGTTAGGCTCATTTTCCAGGGGGAAGTAACAATTTCTGAATTTCTTTGCATTCTTGGGTAAGGACAGACACATTATCCAGGCTTCAAAGATTGCATTATATTGCGTTCTGGGCAGGGAATCTGCAGAAGACCCCAAGAAAGCAAATGCATCCCCTGCTCCCAGTTATAAGACCAGCTTGGTTATAGAACGCATTGTGTCCGCGTTAGCTGCGAATGTCCTTCACTGTGTTCGCCCACAGAGCCACCCCCAAGGCTCTTCGGGGGCAGCAGATTTTAATTTTGCCTCCTCAAGGATGACTATCTGAAGCTGGGCCAAAGCTTCATTTCCTGATGGTGAGAGGAGAAGGATGGGGGAAGAGGCGTGGGAGGTCTTGAGGAGTCAGGCTTGGTTTTTCTGCTGCTCCGGAGGCAGCAGGAAGGGGCTGGTGGTGCATGGCCGCTGCCAGGAAAGGCTAACCTCTAGCTGAAGACCACAAACCCATGGTGACAGTGGCTAGCCTGGTTTTCCGAGGCCACAGATAAAATAAGCAACGACCTAGGACAGCAGACAGTGGAAGAGACAGAGTGGCATAGTCCTGCTTGCTCCCTGATGTGTTGGACAGAAGGAATTTTGTTCTGTAGTGGGAATTGCACTCTAGCTTGCTAACTTACAAAGCGGATGAACAGTGCTTTAATTTACACCCCACCTGGGGATCAAATCTCTCAGCAAGACAGGAGGGTTTTTCCCCCTCTGAGATCTCGCTTTTGAGGGAGACAAATTTCCATGACAGAGGATGAAATACTAGGAATGTTTTTCTTAGGTGGATCTTCCAACTTCTGGTTTGTTGTAGCGACCCTAATTTGTGGGTGAAGGAACTATTTTGGTACTGAAAACTTGCCAAAATGCCGTTTAACAGAGAATTGCAATTTAATTAGCACTTATGAGACATTAATAATAATTGTATTAAATTTGGCCACTCAGCATCAAGTGTGATTCAGGATCAGCTGGTTGGTGCTCTGAAGGAGAAAAAAAAATAAATAAAATTGCTGTGTGGTCTGGTGAATATGTGCCCTTAGCTTTGTGTTCATAGGTAGAAACTTTTGTGGCTACTTGTCTTTTTTCCCACGAAGTGTTGAGCTGGACTGGGAAAAAGTGGAAGGAACTTGTATTAACTGGAGGGAAATGGTCTGACTTCAAGTTCATGCTTTTGCAGGGATCTGGTTTACAGTTTATCCCTGCTATCTCTTTTGCTGTGATTTTTAGGAAAAGTGCCAAAAACTTAATTTTTTTCCATTTACTTATTTATGCTTTGCTTTGCCAAAGAATGAGAAAGCCTGCCACTTTTAGCAAGCATGAAGAAAGGCAAGGGAACCCAGGGTGAAATTTTATGTGGAGACTTGTATATGATGCAGGATAGCCATAAACATCCCTTGAATATTTCTTTTTTCTTTGCAGCACAGTTCGTTATGCTCTCGGAGTTTGTGGCTGTAGATGGAAACAAAGACAGTGCCACTAAATGATTGTAGTTTCAAAGGCTGGCTCAGAACAGAGAAAACAAACTATATGCAATTTAAGCACCTGCTTGTATGCAAGCTTCCACGCAAGCCTAATATATGGACCAGTATGATGTAAGGCAGTGGAGATGACCTGATTAGCAAAGCCCTCACAACAAGCTGAGGAGATCCCTGCTGCACCAGTGCTCCCTTCCCTGGAGACCTGCGACTAGTCCCAGCTGAAGGAAACCTTCCTGCAGCAACAGAACTAGCACAGGGTTTCTGAAAACAGCGATGATGGTGATCTGTGTGTGTGTGTGTGTGTGTGTGTGAAGTCACCTTCACCTTCCCTCACAGGAAGAAGAGTAAACAGCCTGCACAACTCTGCAGAATAGCTGGGATATTGTGAAAGATGCAATATGAATTACTTGGGCTTTGTGAGCTACGTTTGCAGGAGTTGTGGAGCACTGTGCATTTGGGGAGGTTGCCTTTCAGCAAACGGCTCACTCCGTTTCGTTGTGCTGTTTATCCTGTTGGATGAAAGCCATCATTCAGCAGAAGGAAACGCTAGGGCAAGATAAAGTAAATGATCTTCCAGTTTGTAAGCTCTTGCAGCCTTGCTTTCATATGTGCTGGGCAGGCAGAGGTCCACAGACTTGAATGGGAAGTAGTGGTGCTCAGCACTTACTGCAGTCAAGTGTTTATTATTCCGTGTTAGAGAAATAGAGACAAAAAATTATATATGTAAGAAGACACGTAAGATACAAGGCTTTCTCTCTCTCGTGAGTACATATAAACACACACAACTGGTACGCGGCTTTTGGTTATTTTGTGCATTACTGTGTGAGGGGAGCGCTCAGGCTTGTGGCAGAGACCCAGGGTTTTAGGTGAGGAGTACAGGGCACTGTTTCTGGCTCCTCTGTAGCTACTTGTGTGGCCAAGTGTATTAAATCCTGCTCCTGAAGACAGAAAAGCGTTTACTCGGGCTTACTTCTCAGGCTTGCTGAATACCCCAAAAGGCTGCTAATTATTTGAGGGAACTACGACACCTTAGCTCTGAAAGTGGGCTGTCCATAAATCACCAGCGTGTGTATTCCATGGGGAGGTGGGACTAGGACTTCAGCTTTCTCCCTGCCAGCCCACCGAGTGCCAGAGCTCCCACTCATCGTCTCCTCTGCTCAGTCCCTGCACCAAGGGTATGTCCTCCCCTTGGTCGGGAGGCTGACAACGGCTGTGCCACCTGCTGTACCCTGGGCGCTGCACAAGTGTCAGATGGCTTCCCATCACTTCTCTTGCTGCTGGCCCCCTCGCTGCCCCCCTGCAAACACTCACTTGTTGACCTGTTTCTGCCTTTCCTCCTCCCCACGCAGAGGTAGCAGTGGCCTCGCAGATGAAGATATTAAGAAAAATGTCTCTTGTCCCTGGGGAGGTGATTTGCAATTACGTGAAGTTTGGAGTGTCTCTTTCACAGCCAGGTTTGGGGTGCAAGAGGTTACTTTCATCTGCGTGTTTCCCTGTGTGTGCTGTTGGTACCAGGGTTGGCACTACGGAGCAGAGAGCCATCCCTGGGGGACTGCGCTCTTCCATCACGCTGGGTATAGGTGGGGGCGGTCATCCCAGGCCATCCCAGATGCCTGCTGCCCCCAGGCACTGACTGGGGCTGGGTGGTGGTTGAGCTTTGTGCTGTTTTTTCCTTTTTTTTTTTTTTTTTTTTTTTTTTAAACAATAAATGCATTTCTGCAGTAACAAAAGTATCAATTCCCTTTTATAAATGATGCACTCAAATATTTTGTAGTTACAGGCTGTTTTCATGACAGGTGCCTGTGCTGATACTAGTCTGCTGTGATCTGATCCAGCTGCGTCCTTGCTTTGGATGGGTTTTGCCATAATAGTACTTTTATTCCTTAGCTCCCATTAGTGCCTTGATGAATAGTGGAAGATGTGTTTCAACAATGTTATGATTAAAAAGCAACGTCTTACTGTTGTTTGGTCTCTGGTGCCTTTACCCTGTTCATTAAGCTTTCCCTAGGAGTAACAGCAGAGATTTAGAGTTGCAATATCAACATCAGTCTCTGAACCGTGTGTTTTCCCTAACTATAAATTCTGGGGAAGGAGGAGAAAGGAGGATGGAGGAGGAAGTCTCAGGCAGTAGGCTTTGGTCTTCTGACACTTCCAAGCCAGCTGTTTGAAACTGGGGTGCCTCACAGTGATCAGACACATTTACTCATAACTCTCTCATTGGGTTCCCAGACAGGGCCCCTTGGGTGGCTGCGCTGGAGCACACCTGGCCGGGGTTCGGAGGCGCTGGCCATGCCCAAGGCATGCATTTGCACTCTGGGTCCACTGCTGTCACTGATGCTCATGCTAACGGCCTTAGTACAGAGGTCAGAGACTGCTTAGATATGAAGGCTGAATCACCTCCTTTCTAAACCCCTCAGCAGGATCAAGGCTTAGGGAAGCAGGCACGTGGGCTTGCCTTCTGGTTGGCAGTGTGGATGGAGACTGACTCTGGGGCAGGCCTTCTGGCGCTTTTGAGCAACCACTGAGGCATTGAAATTGGGGTGTCCGCTAATTAAAACACTTCTGCACACTGACACCCCTATGTGAAAATGCGTGATGCATTCATTTTCTTCAAAGATTTGCTGATCCCACAGCTCTTGACAGTTCGAGGAGGTTTGTCCTGTGACCTGAGAATCACAGAAATCAGTCTGATCAGGCAGATATGAAAGATCTTCAGCTGTGCTTATTTCACTTGCAAATATAAATAAGCCAGCAGCGCAGGTCTGACTTCAGACCTGTTTGCCTTGGCAGTGTCCCATTTTATGTGAATCAGAAGATGGTAGCAAAAAAGCACTGGAGGCTTATCCTAAAGGTTGGTCTCCCCTCTGTCAGGAAACCTGCCCATGCAGGCAGGGTGATTTGGAGATTACCGACACAGCCCATAAGCCCGGCTTCACTAGGTCCCTAGTCCTGCCTGCAAAGGGTGCTTGTTTCCACGAGCTGTGGCAGTGAGTGTCCTGTCTTTGGAAACCCTGCGTCTCGGTGCACTAGGCAGGAAAGACCTGGTAGAAGCAGCTTGCTGCGTTCCTTTGTTCCTGTGACTTGGGCTCCTTGAAAGGAAGGGAGCTGCTGCGTTTCAAGCTGAGAAGCAGGAGGTCAGTTCTTAAGCCTGCTGCATCTCTGCAACTTCTGCTAGGTCTCTGGGTCACACCGTGCCTTAGTTTCTAAGCTGTAAAATAGGGATAGAAATTAGGAATTAAAAAAAATAATCCCCCAAAACAAGGCCTTGAAGAAATACACAGCTGTAACTTGGGTTACCATCACCACCATGAGGCCCTTAATGTTGGTTTGAGCTTCAAGGCTGTGCTTACATATTGATAACAGTAGAAATTTATCATTATATTAGTGATTGGGAACTTAGAAAATAAACTTTTTTAATTTTTTTTTTCCAGCAAATTCAGTAAAGCTAGAAATGCAAAGTGATGAGGAATGTGACAGGAAGCCCCTGAGTCAGGAAGATGAGATCAGGGCTCATGATGAAGGAAGCAGCCTGGAAGACCCCCTCACTGAGAGTAACGAGATGGCGGATAACAGAAAGATCCAGGAGCTATCGAGCGAGGGAGGAATCCGGCTTCCGAATGGTAAACTGAAATGTGACGTCTGTGGCATGGTTTGCATTGGGCCCAATGTGCTAATGGTACATAAAAGGAGCCACACTGGTAAGCAGCTGAAAGAAAATCTGATGACTGCCTGTGGCGTCTGATGTTGATATTACCTGACAACTCTTCTCTCTTCCCTTTTCATTCGTGGGGTAACAGGAGGCTGGGGAGGGGAAAGGCGGGCTTCGTTGGTTTGGTTCTCTTCCTGCTCCCCAAATTCTGGTGATACTGTGTTTCTGGCAAGCATGATGCTTCCTTGACCTGAATTTCCAGCCTCTGGTTCTTAAAAACAGCACAAAGGTCTGGAAATTGCCTTATTTACTGTTCTTGGCAAGGGGCGAGATGGTGAGTGTCGTTTGTTGGCGCGTGTGTGTGTGTTCGCATGTGCACACATGTGCAACATGTCAGAAACCTTTAAGGTGAGTTTTTAGATGGCCTTTTGTTAGAAGTGCTCACAGGTGGACAATGCCAGCAGCTTCCTGGGGATCTCATACCCCCTTTGCAAGTGGCTGGGCATGATGCTGGTGGCCTGGGAAACCCGGAATTAGCAAATCCCACAAGGGACACTCATTAACTAGTGATCCTGATGCTAGGGTGTGCTTTTGCAGCTCAATGCATGACCGCTCCTGCAGGGAAGCCTCACCTGAACTGCTCTTGTGGGCTAGTGCTTGGCTTCCCCTAGCCATCCAGATAACATTTTTGTGGCACCTTTCAATGCTTGCACTCTCCTATCATTTATTTTTATTATTAGTAGTACTACTGTTTTTTGGAGACCAGAACAGCTTACTAGGTTTTTTGAGAACTCAAGAGGCAGACAAAACCGTTGCGATATGCAGATTGAGCAGGTCTTTGGGGCCTGAAAGGTGAGGCCTTGAGTTCAAAATGGGGAATTTCAGGGGAGTCTTGGTTAATGTGGACAGACTGGGCTGCCCAAGAGGCTGGTACTCACTTGCCTTCGCTGCTCCTCAGGTTGGACAGTTGCCTCCAACAGGGTAGGAGTACAGATGATGTCAGAAGACAATACTGTCTGGTCTTGCAGAGGTCTACCTGGGAGAGCCTTTGATTCAGAAAAGCACTTAAGCTTGTGCTTAACCTTTATGAGATTTAAGCACATGTAAGTCACCTGAAGTGCTACAATATATGCTTAACTTAAGATACATACTTAAATGTTAATAAAGTTAAGCACAGGTTTTTGTGTTGGAGGCTCAGTGGGTGTTTGCTCTTCATATTTTTTTGGGCAAAATGAAAGATTATTTTTTTTTTATCTTTCTCTGCCAATATTTAATGGGGTGAGAGACTCTCACTGACTGAAATATCTACTAAGATACAAGAAGAAAAGTGGGGTTTTAAGGTAGAGTAAGAAAGATTTTGTGTAATCCCTTTGTAAACCTAGTAGTTTGCATTCAAGTACTGTGCTCTTGATGGGAAAGAAATCAATAGAATTTCTGTACAGAGGAATAATAAATATATATTACATAGTTAATGCCCTGTATATAAGTTGTATTGATAATAACTTAACATAAATGTATAATGCAAAGCACTGCAGTATCGTTTATGATGCAGTCATGATTTTAGACAGCAATTATGACAGGGGAGAAGCATTAGATGGAGAACCAAAATCTTGATTAACAATTTGACATGCTATTACTAGGAAAGGGAAAGAAAATAGAGAATGTAACAGACTGAGTTCCCAGCTTTCAACCTCCCCAAAAGTTTTCATTGGCACTTGCACGTATCTGAGCATATGTATTGTAGGTGCATCAGAGTCCACGTATTTGAACTTGAGCAACTAAATTAGACCTGCTAAATTTAGATTTAGGTACTTAATTAAATGGTCTGCACTTTTTGAGATACTGAATAGCTAGCGCATATTTTAAATAGAGACAAGCTGCCTTTTTCATGTTAAAGAAGACATGCAAATTCAAAGCGAACAGAACAAAATCTCATCGGCATGCAGGCAAGAGGGCTGTACGCGGGTGCATGGGTAGGAATTGCATAACTGTTATTTTGCTTTGGGCTACTGCTGGTTCCTCGTAGAGCTCTGACTTTTCCCATCTGAGCAGAGGAACTGTGATGTATTGCTCTATACAGATGATTTCAAGCATATAGAAATGGCATTCCTTTTAATGGGCAGCTCAGTGCTCTACTCTTGGTAAAACAGTTGGCAAATTTTGCGGGGGATTTTTTTTCTCCCCCCCTCAACTTTGTTTGTTTGTTAATACATGCTGCTGCTTCACTGTCCACAACAGAAGGAGAAGTTTTGCTTGGATTTCCACATCCTTGCTTTTGAGGAGTATTTTTAACATACTGGTATCTATCTTTTGAAGTGCAGTATTTTAAAATATATTGCCACTTCCTCAGCAGCCAGGCACAATGGGCTGGCCCCAGCTCTGGAATGAGCCCTGACTTGTGGGTAGTCTGGTTTTGCAGCCCAAGGGAGAATGGTGGAGGGAAGGGAGGTTGTCCCCAGTGCGTGGAAACGGATGATATTCTTTATCAGCTAATGCAACTGGCATGTGAATCCTTACCTCTCAAAGCCAATTTAAGTATGTTTTGGGAGCTGGATCTCGCCTTACTCTCCTCTGTATCTGTGCACAACCAAAGCATGGTCTGGCCGGTTGTTTGCATTGGCAAAAACTAAAGTCCTTTTTCCTTCCCAAAAAACCTGTCAGCAGTCTATGTAAATCACACAAAATGCCGTGGTCCATAGTAGAGGCTGTAATTTACATGTACGCTGTGACGAGAGTGTGGCTTTCCTTACACCGGGGACCCAGGCTTTGTGAGAAGCTGTGCCATATGGCTTTGGCTGTGTGATGCATGTAAAGGGGCAGAGTTTTCTCCAGCTGTTATTCATCTGTTCCTGAGGAGCAGTTGTCTTCCCTGCCACATTATGGTAGTTCAGTTAAACATATCTAGGGACAGGGCAAATAATCTGTGCCATGGATGAGGCCAGAGTAGATGAGCTCAGTGTCCCATCTCTGATCCTCATATGCAAGAGCATCCGTTTCCTCTGATGCATTCAGTTGCCCTTTCCCGTGATAGACCAAGCTGGGGATTTCCCATTCATCCTTCAGATTCGCGTGAGCACTGCCTCATGCACGTGGTGGAAGCAATGCCCTGGTCCATGGCACCTCCGTCACGGAGCCCATGGTGCTATTCATCTGATACTGCCTAACATAACGTTTCCCTGAAACACAGATAATTTAAGTGAAGCGGTTTTGTAATCTGCATGGACATCAGGAGGCCTTTCTATTTATTTGTCAGCGCTGACAGAAAATAAATAAAATACTCCACGTGGGAATTAAGCGTCATGCACTCCCTGCTTTAGTGAGCTGGATGCCCCCACCCCTGGCTCCTCATGTGCCACAGCCTCGTGTCAGAAAAATAGCATGTGTCAGGCTTAATTTATTTTCCTCCTTTCCCATGCTGTCGTCCTTTGGTCCGAATTTCATATTCCACACCACATACCCCAAGTTGCAGCATCTTTATCAGAGTTTTTTGCTACTGCAGGAGATGACTGGTCACATAATATTGCCACTGGATACTCCAGGGGCTTGTGCTTGGGGATGTTGAGGGAAAGGGAGAAGAAGAAGATAAGGTCAATAATCCAATTTGTCTGAAGTAATGAAAAGGAACTCCAGTGATTTCTCACTCTTTAGGCTTTTTGTTAGTGGGCCTGAATTAAAATTTCCTTGTTCCTCATTTTCGGTAAAGCAGAAACCATTTGCTGGTACAGCTATCCTGCTGCCTCTGATCTGTGAGGTCCACGCGTTGTTCTCCCTTGTGCTGTGAATTGTGATTTGTATTTACTTTTTTTTCTCCACCATAAGATCCAGTCCTTTATCTAGTCCACTGCTGGATTTTGAAACACTTTTTGTTTCTAAGTGTTGGTTGGAACCATCCTCATCGTTTCAAGAACACCCAGAGGTTAAATTGCTTTCTTGGTGTGGATGCAGTGGGACGGTGGCAGAGCAAAGCTGGGTCCCTGGGTACAGGGCACAATGCAGCTGGCAGTGGGGACAGCAGTTTTGCCCCACTTTCACTTTGAGCTGCTGATAAGTTATTTTTAGGCTTTTTTGGGGTGCTAACTGCAGGAGGGTCTCAGATTTTTGCACTCCCATGTGCATTTTAGTGCCGTAAAGTCACTAAAATGAGATATGTTATGTGCCCACAAGAGAAATCTTGAAGTTCTGCTTTAGCATCCATAGTGTTATAACTAAACATATGCAACACTGGAACTCTGAATGCGGTTTAATTTTTACTTTTTTTATGCAGAGTTCAAGTTTTCAGGACACAGTTAATAAATGAGGAAAAACCCAATTGTGCTGTTCAGTGTAAAAGACTTTTATGCCTAAAGCAGCTAACCAGGAACAAATTTAAACAAATATTAACACATTACGATTAACTCTGTTGGACTGCCTGTCTTATTTTTCTAGTAGAAAGATATTATTTAGTTTCATTTGTAATTTGTAACCTAGTGCAGGCTTCCTGCCTCTTGCAGTATGAATCAATTTGGCACTGAATCAAAAATTGTAGGGCCAAATTTCTAAAAGTGATATTTTCTATTTAGGTTCTTAAATCTAACTTTTCCAAAAGTCTCATTTTTTACTTAAACCTAAGGAAGGGGAGCTTGGATTTTCGCTCTCTGCATAAGGCTGTGTTTTACTTTTAGTACTTAATAGCTAAATTCTTCTGATAACTTTGCCAGTTAACTTAAAATAATTTTTCTCTCTTAAGAATATGTTGTAGATTTTTATACAGAGGACACTTGGAAATCACCCAGGATTTCCCAGGAATTTTTCATGAGCTGTTTGGCAGTACTGTTTTATAATAAATTGCCCTACCTGGAAGTAGGTTTTTCCCAACAAAAAACCCTAGTAAAATCACTGATGTCAAGTGATGTGCAGCCCGTTAAGTGAATCTGATAGAACAGTCAGTAGGTATGCAGACTAGATAGTCCCCAGAGTAACAAATACAGAAATGGAGCAAAGTCTGCTGCTTTCTGTCTCGCCTGGATACAGGCAGGTTGCAACTCACTGCCTGTCAGTGTGTTGGTAGCGCAGCTGATATTTCATTTGTGCTCCTGGGACAGAGCAGAATCAGAGCAGTTGCAGCATCTGATGAATCAGGAGAAAAGTTTCATCTTAACTGAGTATTAGCAAAAAGCATACTACGGAAGGGTGAAAATCAGTATTATTAGTATGAGCAAATACTTTCTGATGGCAGCACGGGCACAGTAATTTTGCATTAAGAGGTTAAAAAAAAAGCAAACTCCTGTTTGACAAGTACCTAAGCTAACCTTTGCCTATCAAAAGTATGTGCCAAACAAAAAAAGCTGATGTCTTTGATATACATTTAGCCAGGACAGATATTATATATGGTCCTGCTGGACCTGGTTCTTCTATGTAGAACGACTCTATGCAGACTTTCCTTGTTCCTGTGAAGAGACTTTAATACCAGCATTTATTTTTTTTTAAAGGTAATTAAAACATTCACAGGAAGGGGCTTGAGCACTGCTGTAGAAATAACCAGGCTTCACCATTAATGAGAACTAGTGGGTTATTTTGTGAGTTGCTCCCTTGGATTTCAAAGGGATAAAAGTTACCAGTCAAGGGTTACAAAAATCTAAGTTTCTTTGGTTGTGAGGCCTGCAGGCTCTTTGTCCTCCATCAAATTTCTGTTCTGATATAGAAAAATATCACTGATGTATTTTGCAGGGGTATGAGATTCGAAGAAGGATAACTCATACTGAAACTTCTGCGCAGCACTTCCGTGCTGAGGCGGTAAAAGAGACTTATTGTGCCGGGGAGCTTCCAATTAAGCAGAAAAAGGAGTTGGTTTGCTTTCTGAAATAACATTTGACATATACACAGTGAAATATGAGAGCTATTAGTAGGAAATTAATCACTTCGTTCGCCTGGTTTCAGGTTGTATCAGTTAGAGAGCATGCGTAGCTGGTGCTGTGAAGTCTCCAGCCAGCTGCCATATATTAGATACTTAGGAAAGGACCATGTCTTGCTAATAACCCTGATTCCATTGGTCCACTTCACCTTTCATCTCAGTATTTATTTACACAACAGCAAGTTAACTTGTGTATTTTAGATACTGGTGTAGCTAAAGAGAAGTAATATTTCATCATTATTTTTCCTGGAGGAGACATAGCTGTAATGGATGCATGTAAAAAAATGAACTGTGACATTTCAGCGGTACTTTGCTGTAATTTAAAGATAAATATTTGAAATCATACCTTTTAATTAATACTGTATTTAACTGTAAAATTATAAAACCTCATGATTTTTTTTTAAATTTTGTTTTTGTTAATTTAATTATCAGGGCTCTTCCCTGGCACAAGCCCTTCTTACTAAGCCTTTAGAAAAGGTAATACTTTGCAGCTCTGGCTTACCTTGCCTTGCCCATACCTGAAGTAACTTCAGATAATTAAATTCCCTGTGCTGGAGGACAAGGCTTCTGAGGCGTTCTTGGTTTTGTCTGGCTTTAGATCTTAAATCTGGAGTTGAAAAGAAACATCTTTTATGTTTGGTTAGCTGTTCCTCCCCATCTCCCCACTCATTTGTTGATATTTTTTTTTTTTAAATCACTACAGTATGAAGGTTTTTCTGCCCTTGTTTAGCTCTAAAATAGAGAAGAGGTTTAATACTTAGACTAAAAATATTTTGCAGTCATGTAGTTTCCAGTGCTGAAAAGCAAAGAACTTGCTTAGTCACCCTTCAGTATGTGTTTTTCTTATAAGGAGATCTTACTTTAATAAGTCAGTATAAGTATATAGGCTCTAATGTTAAGTAAATCGTTATAAATGGTGAAAAACACACCATGCTTATAACTGTCATTACCTTCTTGTAGTCATGTGTGCCACTTGTTTAATAGGTCTGTAGTTTCTGGTATGTCTGTGCTGCCATCACCCCCAAAGATAGGGAAATATTTTAAACGCAGTCAGGGACTGTCAGGTGGAGAAGAAATGTATTCAAAGACTTATTGTGAGTGGATGTTTAGTTTGAAGTGTGATTACTTTCAGCCTATGGTTAAAAACTTGTAGTTTTCATGGAAGAGTGAGGGAAGCAAAGGAGAATGTCAAGGTTGTTATTTTGTTATTAGGAAATAGTAATACTGGAGAACTGCTTACAAATTTATTAGGAAAAAGCATCAGGAGAAGTAATAGCAAAACATTCTTCTCAAGGTACTGAAGTGATAAAGAAGGCTGTTTTGCCAGTATCTGGAGTGGGCATCAGACCCCACAGTTCTTGGAAAATCAGCAAAATCTTCTTATTAATCGGTCTTTCCTTTTTTTGTGTACCCTTCTATTAGATAATGGTCTCTCAGATTAGCTGTGCTAAATGTAAAAGCTGCTAATCAATAGCACAAAGGTGTGACTAAAATTAACAGTCACCCCACAAGCCTGCAGCTTAAACAAGGAGCAGGAATCAAATGATTGGACAAAAGTATAACAAACAGATCAAAGCAGCTATTTACCTGGAATTAAGCCAGTAGGAAAAATGAATTAATGCTGGCTTTAAATAGATACAAAGGTTATTTAAGGTGAAATGTGCTCTTGTAGCAGATTCTGTCTGTTGCAAGAGAGGAGCAGACTATCGGTGACTTTGGGGTGAGTGTTTTCATGTCATCTTTGCCACTGAATTCCTGGCCAAAGGGTTTCAGCATCCCTTCAGCTGCCAGTTTATCGAGGGGTAATACCTGTTTATATGTGGCCTCCAAAGTGTCAGAGATAAGTGGGTGATATAGTGGGTAAAACACATTAACTGCGTGGTTTTAAATACAGGAGTAAAAGGAAAGACTTTAAACTTAAGAAGCATGCTACCTTCTTTAACATTGTCATCCTGAAACTGAAGCTATCATTCCTGAATACTGAGAAACGTGTCAAAGGAAGGGGTTTTGCCTGTTTTCTCAGACAGTGAAAGCAAAACAGAAAAGAAAAAAAAAACCCATGTATTTTTCTACTGCAGTCTCTTCACATATCTCTGTTATGGACATTTTGAAATGATATAAAAGATGATAATGGCTAATCAGTTCCTTTAAGTATAGTGTGGGAGTTTGAAAGGGAAACCACAAACTCTTTATCAATTCCAATGAGCTCGTGTTCAGTGTATTGGAAGAAGAGCTGTATGCCCTGATTTTTTTTAAAATCATTACTCCATAATGTTCTTGGTAAGACTGTAGGTACCATAGTATCTTCTTCAGTGTATCTCTAGTTTCCAGCTCACGCATGTGAAGTTGCAGAGTTATGGCATATATATGGCACACCTGCCTACTGCTGCCCTCCTAGCAGGACCATGATGTTGGCAGCCATTTAAACCACTGAAGCAAGAATTGCTCATTGACATCTGTAAGAGCTCTCTTTCCTCCACTCTTTCCATTTGAATCTACAGACATATTTTGGACTTTACACTAGACACATGAACTACTTTGATAAAAACATTTTGTCCAGCAAGGGAGTAATAATATTAAAGCAATTGAAAAAGGCTTTGGAGAGAAGTGACAGATCACAGAGCGTGTTTGTTCTTCACAAGATCTGTGCTTCAGGCCAGTGAATTCAACCTCGGAAAGTCCCACCAGGATTCGATCAAGGCTCCGCAGTAGGTGATGCACTGAAGCAATGAACGAGACTGCTTACATCTGAAATCTGATGTTCGAGACCTTGTTGAACTAGGGCCCTACTTGGTGAAAATGTTTCAGCACCCAAGGCCCAGCTGCAGTAAAGTGCTTGGGCAAGTGGCAGCACAAGTATCTGCTTGTGCCCTGTTGATTTGCACAGTGGGACAGAAGCAGGTGATTAGAGCTGCCTGCCCGCTGAAGAACGCTGGAACAGACGGAGTGTCCTCAACAGACGTTGACATAGAGTAGGGTTTTGATAACATTTCACAAAACTTGTGTGAGTTTGTCAGGGGTTTTCTTCTAACTCATAGTAATAATTAAATAAGGGTGTTTATTTTTATGGACACAGTCCCCATGGTCCGGGGGAAATACAGAGGATTAACATCAAAATAAGTTTTGGATGTGTGTGTGAGCGCGTGGGGTGAACAAGAGGCTAATGTGTAGAGTTGCTGTTATTTTTTTTCCCCTTCAAACAAGTCTTTTCAATTAGTTTTACTTAGAGCACAAATTTGCCTGGTTCACAGTTTAACAGTGTAAGATTTTTCTCAGCATTTGCTGTTGCCCAAAGCTTGTGGGCCTGATCCTCACTTGCACTGATTCTCTTCATACCACTCTCGCAATGCAAAGCAGCCTTTAAAAAGGGATCTCAATTAATGTGTAATGTAAACAAAAGATTTTGTTTGAAGCAAAGACCTTAGCATCTGTCCAAGCCCAATTGCTATGATCAGATCTAAATACTCATGGATTGGACCTCTACTAAAAATAATTGCAAAACCATAGAGATAAATACTACAAAACCACAGTTATGGATCTAAATTTTGAGCAGAGCTCATCTTCTGTGAAGGACAAAACCTCTGGGGTGGAGAACTTTAAGAAAACCTGGCTGCATGAATCACCTCAGGGAAAGAGCCTCAAATCAGTATTGGAGGCTCAGCCAGCTGTACAAAAGAAAAGGCCTTGGACTTCAGCAAGTGGGATGGCGGTGGTGGGGACCATACCTGTGTAAATGGCACTGTTACAAAGAGCGGGATAGGGGGCTCCGTCCATCTTCTGAGGTTTCTTGACAGCTCTCTCCCTTCCATTTCCCTTCCAGGTGAACGCCCTTTCCACTGTAACCAATGTGGAGCTTCTTTTACCCAGAAGGGGAACCTGCTGAGGCACATCAAGTTGCACTCTGGGGAGAAACCGTTCAAATGTCCCTTCTGCAGCTATGCCTGCCGACGGAGGGACGCCCTCACAGGACACCTCAGGACGCACTCTGGTGAGCCCACCTTGTGTTCTCTTCCCTTTTATTTTTTTAACTTTGTCATTACCATTCAAGTGAAGCAGGCTGTGAAAATAACTGTGTGTTCCTGGTGGCTGTGGGTCTGCACCATCCTCTTCAGATAGCGCAGCTCTGAACTTTGGGAAAGCCTTGATGTGAATCAGAGAAGTTGTGGTTCACACACACCTCTCCATTTGTGTAACTGAGCCTCCTCTGCTGATGCTATCACATTTCCCTTTGAATGTCTTCTTGAGTTTATCCAGGCTTCTCTGGTAGATTGTTTTAACGCTCTCAGCCCCAAAATGGCCATGTAATTCCAAAGACTGTGAGGAATAACTGTGTTTTCTTGGAAGCCCGCTTTGCAGTTCATACCCATTTCTTCATCTCAGAAATGCCATATGCTGGTGGAGTTCATACTTGTTTATCTTTCAGGAACCTCCTAATTGTAATTTTGATTATTATGTCTTGCTGTGAAGTCCTAATTGATGGCAGCCACAGCACTCGCCCTAGAGCAGAAGGTGGTGGAGAGACATTGGGTTTGTCTTGCCATCCTACTTGACAGTATCCTGTCTATATCAAGTCTGCTTCATACAGTTCTGGATGTGTTCTAAAGCAATACCTGTTGTGTAGTTGCATTTAGTAGTCATGGCGGTAGCCCTGATGATCAGGATCAGATGTGTTTCTAGTCCTGTGCACTACACCAAGGGACCGCATTCTGCCCACTTACTCATTTGTGTAGGACTCTCGAGTAAGATCTTAACTTGCTACGTTTTTTATCTCCTAGGATGTTCAACTTTTGTGTCCAGGCCATTTATAGGAAACTGTATTTTTCATTGTTGAATGAGCAGATATAATTGGACTGGTTACAAGTGACAGCATTACAGATGAACTTTTTTGAGGTGTTAGCAAATGTGTGACTGCTGAAACACAGTGGCTGAAATGCAGCCACAGACAGAAACTCTGCATGTGAAAATGTAATCGTGGAGCTTCCTGACTTGTTATACACATTTCTTCTACAGGGTCAGCCTCACTTTGGTAGAGGTTTCTGTTTTATGAGCGTTAGATTGGTCTTAGGATACAGTTGCCTTGACATTTCCAAGGATCATAAAGCATAAGCTAGTAAGCTTCTCCAGGTAGACTCTGAAGTATGCAGGAGGCTGTATTGATGCAAACGTACTGCTGACAGAAAGCGTGAGCTTCCAAGGTAGTGCAACTGTGGGACTAGGCTGAGAGAGAATTGCCGAAGAGTTGTCAGCTGAGAGGATTTGATCTGAATGTCAGAAGTGAAAATGTCTGTGTAATTTTGAGGTGCCATTTTCATACATCTGACCATAACTGTAGTTTCAACTTGAAATTTAATAAAAAAGAAAACACGATCAAAATATTCACAAATAAAATAAAAGAAAAAGGTTTGTGACATAAAATAGCCCCCATTACAAAACTCTGATATTGTGGCTGAAGATTGTTTTCATAATATGAATATAGATTTTGTTACCTAGATACAACCATTGATGGCGATTGTTCATTTTTCCTGTGTGAAAAGCACATGGCTGAGGTTTCTGCTTTAGCATGAGGGTGAAATGTAAAAGTGTGGGATTTTCAGAAGGCACCAAAGCTGCTTAGGCACACAGGTTCCCCTGGAAGCTTCTTCCCTGACATAGCTGTGTTCACCTGTGCTCAATTTGTAATTTTATGTTTTGTTTTCAGTGCAGAAAGTGTCAGCCCTCTAAGCAGTCAGCTACAGCAGTTCTCAGCAGAGGGCCAGCAGGAACAGACAAGCGCTCCCACAATACCCTCCAAGACGATTCTTAGAGTAGCACTCAAGATGAAGAGTTAAAACCTGGCACCCACCTACACAAAGGTGAAATGCCAATCTGAACGTGAGCGTGGAAGTTAAGGTCTCTTTCTGTCCTTGTCATATAGGCAAGCTTGATTGGTTTATACATACATCTGTGAACCTGGTTCATAGAGAAGATGGGTAGATGTTCCCTAGAGTTTTTAAACACTTTCGTATCATGGTACCATACAAGCATTTTCTGTTTTAATAAAGCACACATCAAAGCCTGTAAGTAGACCTTGAAGGTACAGCAAATCTAGTAAACTTCATCAAAGGTCTTTTCCAACGTAAATGATTCTATGATTCTATGGATGTTTACATCTTCTGCCATTCCTGACCAGAAAGATGATATAAGATAAAATACAGAAGGAGAAGGCTGGAAACTATTTTGAAATATGAGGCTTCAATCCACATTCAGTCTGCTACACTTAATGTCTAAATTGAGACGAGTCTGAACATGTGTTTATAAGAGGAAAGCTCTGTAGATCAGATCCTCAGCTGATACAGATTTGGATTGCATCCCCTAAGCAAGGAGGGTACAGCTATTTTGCACCAGCTGAGAATCTGGCACTTGATTTCATAAATGCAAGACCAATTTCCTTTTTTATGTTGTATCTCTTTTTCCTCCTTAAATAAGAGAGTGCTATTATTAATAATAGTAATAATAAAAAACCACCAAACCACTACTCTTTTTTTTTTTTTTTTTTTTTTTTTTTCACCTTCTCAAAAAGGTTTTAAACTACTCATTTTTTATGGAAGGCAGAGTATGCAAGAAAGGAGTTGAAGAATTTGTTTATATCTTTTTTTTTTTTTTTTCCTTTCTCCCAGCTAGTTTGATCTGTGAATTTGAAAGCACTTTGTTTGTCTCACCACTTAGTCAGTTACACCCTCTCACTACTGCCAGTTAGTCAATTTTTCCTGTGCTTAGTGCAGGGTTTTCATACAGTAAGACAGGAAAGGTGAAAAAATAAGGAAATGTAATTGCAAACAGAAATTAGCATCTCGGAGATATTTGAAATAGCTGAAAGTACTATTAACTTAAAAAAAGATTAGATAGCTTTTTTACTTTTTGCTTTGGGTGGATTTTTTGTTCATGTTTTAAAAAATATTTCCTATTTATTTGAAAATGTTTTTAAGCATCACAATCCACATTTTGCCTCCCCTTCTTGTGCAGATAAATATCTTACTATATAAGTGTTCCCAGGATGAGTGGTTAACACAATATTACTTCATATCTGTAATGCTGCTGCTGTTTAACCCTAAATAATTAAGGACTTATCTTGCAGTGATTTACTCCTGCGATTATTTACCTTTTACTGACATACAGAGTTCTGATGAACTTTGTGTCTATATTTTCCTCCCACATGCAGCTTGTTTGATTTCAGGAATATAATGATGCCTTCAGGACATCAGTAGGAAAATGCCTGCGGAGAGATTCATGCACAGAATTACACTAAGAGTGGGCATGAGCCTCAAGGTATTTACAGGACTTTCAGATGTTGTTTTCAGAATTAACTCCATAGTTCCATAACACAGATAATACAGGAAAGGTGCCCAAGTGGGCTTCCAGGCCATGAGTGTAAGGACAGGCTGTGGAGGGCTGGGGCAGAAGGTGGTAACCCCTTCCAGCAGTATGCACTTGACAAACTAGTGGGGATTGGCTTCACCTTGCCTAGCTTTTGCTGTTTTTAAAGAGGAAAACATCCAGCCAAAGCCAGTCTCCTGATGGCAGTCACAGAATACCTGCTGTCTCACCCTGAGACGTGCCAGTCTTCTCCATCGTCTCTAGAACTGCACAATGAGACAAAGGTAGATACAAAACAGATGAGACAAATTCTACTGTAGGTAATTAAAGAACAGAAATCAGAAGTTTTTAAGGAAGACAGTTGATCTGACGGATCAGTCTGACGGTTAAAGCACCTAGGTGTTGACCTCCATACTTTGAAAGATATGACATACAATGTGATGCTGTTTTACCTTGAAAAGCCAGGCATCCTCAAATGGGCACATAAAATTAGCAGTTCTTTTTTTATGTGATTTTCTCTTGTGTCTAAAATGGAGCCAAGTCAACCCTCCCCTCATAATGCTATTGTAAACATAAATGCTTTGATAGTTCTTAAAAAAGTCAAGGCTGCAATGGTGAACAGTCTGGAAGAGCCCACAGAAGACATTAGTGCATTAGTTTTCAGAGCAGGGCTTGGGCAGTAAGCCGTAAATGAGGGATAGGTTCACTTGCTAAGGGGAAAACAAAACACAGAATGGGTTTTGATTAATGGAGAACCATCCATCCATCCTTTACACTAAGCAAAGACGGTCCTGTGCGCAAATCATTTTGTGATTTTTGTGATTAAAAGACTGTTTTGTCATGCATGTGCATAAACTGGCCACATGATGCCTTCTCAGGCAACCTTAATTCTGGAATTTCCTGATTTTTCTCTTTATCTTGGCAACTGCAATCATATTCTCTTACTGTGGTGGGAGTATGTAAGTGTTATTCATATATGAAAGCAGTTTTACTGTTTATTTCTTCCTAAAAAATGAGTAGTCAGATCATTATTTTTTTCTGTCACAGAAGCTTTTCCTCACAATACACTTTAAAATTTTCTTCCAAGTGACTTCTTTCCTGTTTAGAAAATGCTTTTTTTTCCCTTTTCTGCTTTTAACAAATATTTGCTTTTTCCTTCCCCTCTTCTTCCTGCATTGCTGCTGCACATTGTTTGTTACTGCCCAGCTCTTCAATAGCACTGAACTAATGGTATCATTTTATTTGCAAAAGAAAGTCAGTGAAGCATTTGTTTTGAAAGGAAAAGCTTAGGCAAAATCTCCCAAAAGCACAATCTTTGCAAACTACATATAGTGTGCAAGCTAAAAGGCATGTATAATTAAAAACATAAATGCCCCCTTCATGGAAAGGTAGTTTAGTAACTCTGTGTTTCTTGGTCTGCAAGTCTATCTTTCTCATCTCCTCTTTTCCATAAGGACTTTCTTCTCAGCTCCTCCTGTGTGGTAGTGAGCCATTCGAGATGTCCTACATGCCTGCAGTTGCATGGCTTGGTTTTTTTGTCAGCAGAACTGACAAGTGGTATCTGTGTGTGACTGTGCTCAAAGGCAGAAGGAACCTGGTTCCCGATTCTGATGATGTGCCTGACTCAGTACATGTTTGGGAGAGTCATCCTACATGTGTGTGTCTCACTCCAGCTGAAAAACTGGATGAAGAAGCACAGTGCTGAAAAACACAATGCTATGCGTGAAGTCCTGCCTGTCAAAAGTCAATGAGAATTACTGAAACAGTAGCAAGGATGGTTATTAAGAGTAATGAAGAGTCAGTGTTTTAAACTGCTTTTTTCATCCTGAAGAGACTTTCATAACTATTAACATCTTCACTTGCAAAAGGCCCAGTGTCTGCTTGGTAACCATGTTTTTGAGGATGGGAACAACACAATTAGAAGAATCTTGGGACCTGAAATTCTCATTACACTCTGGTTTGGATGGACTCAAACACGTTGTGAATGGGGGGAAAAAAATTAAACGTGAACAAGTAGGATACTATCTGTGAAAAATGAAGCAAGTATGTGGAGAGGCGAGGGGATATTTTGCATACAAATCCCATTTCTGCAAATAGGTTAGCAAACAGTATCTTCCCTCGGTTGTAATGAGCAGGTGGGCATTTATTCTGTTGATCTGATGCTTAGAGCTCTATTTAATCAGGCAGAGCTGACCCTCCTCTCAGGTTTTCTTAACACTATTTTGGTTAAACTCAGTGGAATTAGTCCCATCACAAAATCATTTTGGGTTTTTCTTATCGGACTCCAGGTTATTAGCAAACTGTTATTAGCATGTATACAATACCGCAGCACCTCTGCTTTCTCATTAATGCTTCCAGTACCTAGAGGCCTTCACTCTGTGTTGTAGAGTGTCTAAAATCTCTGGTATTCTGCTTTCCGTATTGTTTGTATGTGCATTTTTGGAAGGCAAGATCAAAATGTGTACAAGGGTAGGAGTTTGGTATGCCAGGTCTTTCATCCTCTAGGCATCCTTATTTAAAGTTTAATCCTCTGTAGAGCCAACTTGTATCCCGTGCTTTGCTAAAGCCCCATCTGAACCTGATCCTTGAAGTTGTGGGGTCCTCCTCACCACCTGAGCACTACTGTGACAAGTATTAGTATCAGCTATATGAAAAGATCATCCTTATGTGCTCAGAATTAACTTGCTATACAGGCTTGGTCTTGCTAAGCCTTTTCTGCAGTGCATAATTATCACTGAGAAAGCATCTTTGATTTAAAGATGCTTTAGGCTCATGATCTTCCCAGAAAAAAGTACATTTGGTCTTTGAGGAACTTGTGAAAAGAAATGGTTCCACTCAAAGCAAGAAGTGTTCATTTTTTGCTTGTTGGACTTCTAAAAGTCTTGCCATTCCATAAAGATTCCCTCTTATCTGTGGTACTTATGGATCAATCTGTGTTCAGCACAGGAGATCTGTTTCTGACAGATAAGACCGAGAAATGGGAGAAGTGGTCCTGGTGAGCAAAGGGAGATGTGCTGTGTGCCAGCCTCATGAATCTCTCTCTCTTAGGACCGGGTGTCAGCTTTTTTCCATTTTTCCCTCCCCCGCCACTCCAGGATGCGTGATTGAGATGACAGGGGAACAGACACTGTGCAGCTCCCTGCTTCTCGTGGTGCCCCGGTGTAAGTCAGAGGTGACCTTTTCATTTAGCACTTGAAGGCTGCCTGTAAACTGGCTGAATAGAGAAAGACTCACCCACTCCTAGCAATGAGAGACATGGACACCATGGGAGTATCCTCATTCTAAATATCGGTTCACAGCAAGATTACTAGGTGCTAAGATTTATTGTGATATCTGTGAGACTAGTCTTCTGCCTCTTGCTGTCTCCCTTGGTGGAGTGTAGCCTTGCTATGTCTCTGCCATCTGCAGGTCTACCAGCAAGTCCTCCATTTTTCAGCAGAGAGAAGGCAGAGATCAGGTCTGGAGGGAGGCTGCATCATCTCCTCCTTCCTCTGATCACAGAATCACAGAACAGTCAGGGTTGGAAGGGGCCTCTGGAGACCATCCAGTCCAACCCCCTTCTAGAGCAGATTGCCCCAGAGCAGGTTGCACAGAGTCATGTCCAGGTGGGTTCTGAATGTCTCCCGACAAGGAGACCCCACAGCCTCTGTGGGCAGCCTGTCCCAGCGCTCTGTCACCCTCAGGGTAAAGAAGTGCTTCCTCATGTTCAGATGGAACTTCTTGTGTTGCAGTTTGTGCCCGTTGCCCCTTGTCCTGCCGCTGGGCACCGCTGAAAAGAGCCTGTCCCCATCCTCCTGCCACTGCCCTTAAGGGATTTGTGTGCACTGATAAGATCCCTCTCAGCCTTCTCTCCTCCAGGCTGAACAGGCCCGGCTCCCTCAGCCTTTCCTCACCAGGGAGGAAAGTCATCCAAGTTTCCTCTCCTTGATGAGACAGGGTGGCAGAATTCTGTGTTTGGTGTCAGGTTAAGTCTCTGGACCGTTGGCAAAGAAGAATTTGTGTTAAGGCAGGAGGTCCTGCACGCAGAAATGGGGAAGCGTACTAACACCCCCCCTTCACCATGCGGGGTGAATCAGGGTAAATGCAGCTTTGCCACAAGGGAAAGTTTCCGCAGGGCAGATTTCTGTTCTGCAGCGCAACAAAGTGCTCACAGGGAGGGGATGAGGTGTCCTTTGCCCCTTTCTTCAGACTTCCTGAACCTGCTGCCATCTCATCCAGAAAGCCAGACAGCACTGCAGTAATTAGGGGTGACAAGGACCGTGTTCAGACAGCATCATCGTGGTGTAAGATTCACACGTGAATATCCCTCATTAATTTTGCCCGGTTCCTTTCTTCCTGATGGAATGCCTGTGCCAAGATGGAAGTGTGTGTTTGGGATGGGACTGCTGACGCCCAGTTTTCTGCATGTTTTCTGTTTCCTCTCCGCATTAGCAATTCACATCCTGGCATAGTCAGATGCTGTCCCTCTTTGTGTTGCCTCAGGCTATATACAACCTGACCGAAGAACCCGCTCCTGCTCTACAGGGCTGCTATGTGGAGAGAAAATGGACACTTCATTGCTGGGTGATGCCAGTTCTCATGCTTTGGAGGAGCAAACAAAGACAGTGACTTTCTTTTTCCTCTGGGCTTTTGTTCTGCCACAGTGCTATATGTGGGATTTCACTGGCATCACAAAAGCAGATTAATGTGGTAAGACTTCTGCATATAGAGCAGTAGTCCTTCTGAACAGCATGCCTAACCTGTTTTTTAAACACCCAGAGAGACTGTTTCTGTCGCCTCCCTAGGGAAACAATTCCACTTCCCATCTGCTTTTTAGAGCTGTGACTCGTCCTGATATTTAACCTAAACTATCCTTTCTTTTGCTGTAGATTATTGCTCTTCCCAACACTGTCTTCTGTAACGGTAACTCCTGTGCTCACTTTACACTGTGATAGCTGTAGTCATACGTCTAGCATTGATTCTGTTCTAATCTGTCTGTATCTTCCAATCTCTCATTGCTTTTTTTTATTACTGATTTTGAATTTTTTGTTAGCCTTATTCACTCATTTATGAGGGGCCTAAATTGTAAAGTCATTTTATGCTTTGAAAACACAGGCCAGTACAGATGCAGACCCCTTAACCTCATCTCTGCCTCAGTTGCCTGTCACTGAAATTGAAATAAAGAGTACTTCTCAACCTTGTCAGGATGGTGAGAGGGCAGCATGCACAAATGATTGCAAGGCGCACACATATTGCTGCAATGAAGGTCATGTAAGTACGAAGCAGAGTATTCCAGTGCTGCTGGTGCCCCTACTGCATAGCATTGCATATTATCTCCTTAGTTTTACTTGGCCTTTGTGCAATAGTGAAATGAGATAATTACAAAGTGGAAGGAATAATATCTTTGTATTGTTACTATAACCACTGAGGTATTATACCCTGATACTGGCATGATTATGTTAGACACAATAGTAAGGTGATTATTAATAATGCTAAAGGACTTACTACTTATCCCACAATTTTTGTGTCTTGTTTCTTTTATGAACTCTATCGATTTCATCAGCCCAAAGCCTGTGTGAAGTGGATATGTGTTGTTGCCTCATTGTTACCCATTTTTCAGTGATGGGAAAATGAAATAGGAAAAAAACAGAGACCCAATTTGCAAATTAAGGTACCTCAGCACCAAGGTAGCTTCGTGTGAATCACTTGTCCTTCTGCACCAGAAGTACTAGGGGCAGGCTGGCTGGTGAGGTTCTAGGCACTTAGGTATTTAAAGATGTGTAGTCTTTTGCTCCTTTAAGTTCACGCTGTAGAGGCCTCTTTCGGCCTAGTTGTCCTTGTCATCAGGGATTGTTTCAGAAATCCACTATTTTTATGCTCAAGTTGGCATGTGTACATACAAAACCAGAATTTAAACTGCAGCTGTAAACACAGGAGTTGCACAGCCAGGCTCTGGACTGTCTTTGGGAGCTGGTTGTCTCATTGCATTAGAATAAGCTTGAGGGACCTGATGCAGTGCATCAGGAGTCCTCCTGCTCCAGAGGCAGCCTTCTGAGGCCAGCTGCAGTGGTTTTTGCAGAACAGAGATCGAAGAGGTGACTGAGAACTTTCTTGTGCACTTGAGATGCAAAAATGGTTTTGACT
The DNA here is from genome assembly GCF_963210335.1 of Falco punctatus. NCBI lineage: Eukaryota > Metazoa > Chordata > Aves > Falconiformes > Falconidae > Falco > Falco punctatus. The sequence goes on from NC_137588.1 coordinate 10,028,638, forward strand.
TTACAAAGCCACACCTCGGCGAAACCAAGACCACTTCTTGCATGTACTCTCAGCAGCCAAATACTGCAGCAGCTGTAAGGAGGGAAAAGTTGGGTGTTTTTTTGGTTTTTTCTTTTTCCCCTGAGAAAATTATTTTCAAGGGCAAAAAGCTTTTGCATATTGCCTCTGAGGAAAGGAGATCCAGCATTTGGAACTGGGCTCATTCAGGCCTTGAAGGAGTTTATGAAACCTTTCAGCTTGAGAAAGTTTGAACTTGGAATCAAACAGTGGTTTGAGGCCATCTTTCATTGATATCTCCGAGTTGTTTTATGGGGCAGTGTGAAATGGAGAACCGCCACTGACGTTTTTGATAATATATGAGTGCTTTAAGGTGTAAGAGAGGTATTTTTGCCATCTGAAAGGGAAGCCAAGAGAAACTAAAGGGGGAAAAAAATAACCCAGTTAACACTGCGCTGTAGCAAAGCTGCAGAAAGCTGCTACTGCTATATTCTTCTGAGCTCTCAGCAACCTGTAATTATGAATTGGCTTACAGCTAAGATATTGATGGATATCACTCAAGAAGGAAAATGAGAATGTCTAGATTTTTTTACAGTGAACCTGTACTGAACTCTGTGTGACTCTCCTATTTATAACCCTGTGTGAAGTTCAAGGAAACTTGTCCTGGAGGTTTCCCATGAGAGGGAACTGTGTTTTTACCTGACTAAAGCTCTCTGGATATTTTCCCATTTTTTATTTGATCTAAGTGTGAACTTTCTCCACCCTCTGCCCCTCCTTCCTTTCTGGAGTGGTTAGAGAGGTTGATTACAGCCAGGATTACACAAGAGATGCCAGTTGCACACATGTTTTGCATAACTGTGCTGCGTTGATTTCAGACAGGGTGCCCCAAGTTCCCTCCCTGCCTTGCAACAGAGAGTCAAGATCTCTATCTTCATTCCTGAAGCTGGAGAAATGCTGTTGAGGCCCTGCCTATTGAAACCTTGACAAAGAGCACCTGGCTGGGATGCTCCCCAACCACACAGTTATCTGCATGCTGCAAAGCGCTGGCTTTCAGAGAAGTCTCTATTTAAAGGTTGTCCAGGCTTTTTGTATTAAATATGCAAGTTGCTTTATCTCTATGGGAGGCACTGCAGATGATCAGTGGGGCAGTTTAACTGAGGAAGATTTTCAGTGTAAGGCAACAAGAGTTCCCTGGGATGCTGCAGCTGCTCTGAGACGACTCCAGCACAGCGAGCCCGCTGCCTGTATTAAGGATGGGGAATGTGCTCCCCAAACATGTGTCCTTTTCTTCCCTTCCAGCCAGACAAGCGTGAATGCTCTCAGGTGCTCCGAGATGGTCGAGGGCCTGTGGTGAGGATCCTGACTGGAAAATTAAGACAAGCTTATCCTAGCACTGATTTTGGGGCTAGTTCAATGTGGCTCTTATCTTCAAAAGCAGTGAGGTCCGCTTGATTTCAGCGAGAATTAGGGGCTTTGACGGTGTAGGCCGTAGCCTGTGTTTCAGTTCCTTTTGCTGAGAAACAGATATTTTATTCCTCCTGCCTCTTTTCAGTTTGGAGTGGAAGTCTAGGACAGCACAGGGTCTCCCCCAGCCGAACAGGACTGGGGCTGTTCTGAGCTGCCGGTGGCACGGTACTATATCACGGGACAGAGCCGGTCTCAGGTGGGCAGAGCCCACACCGTGTAAGGGCTTCAAGCTCTTCCTAGAAAATAAATCACATCCAAAGGATACACTGCTGAGAATCTGATGATGAAATTTTTATATAGAAAAGCGACATGGGCCATAGACTCTCTCTCACTTGGATACCCTTCATGTGCATGCATTTTGCTCGTCTCCTTGGAGACAGTGCCTTGTCTGAGAGCAGCTAGCCTTGGCTAGGAAAGGCCTGACATTTCTGGTTTGTGGGATGAAGCTGTGCTGCTGAATTTTCCAACAACCAGAAAGGCATGATTCGATACGAGCATAAGCAGTTCTGTACAAGGGTATCGTGTGAGCATCTTTCTCTAATACCTCTTTGGGGACACCACTTGAGTCCCTGGTGTGAAAGACGGAATCAAAGATCTTTGAGGAGAGCCTAGCAATCCCTGTCTCTTGGATATCAGAAACGTTTGAGAAATTTCTCCCTTCCCTTCTTACGAAGAGCTGAGTCAGCTGGACTGGCATGTCTGGAACTCTGTGGCACCTCGAGCAGGCAGTCTGCCAGCTGCATTACACACTGCATCCAAAGGAACACGTCACTTCTCTCTCTCTCCCCTTTGCAATCTCCACCCTCTCCCTTTTATTTTTCCTTGTTGATCCGTGTAGGTGAGTCAGAGAAACCTGCTCATCCACAACCTGTTCCTTCTTGCCAAATCCTCGAGCAGCACTCCCAGTTCTTGTTAGGTGTCAGGAATAGGTTATGAAAACAAAAACTGATACAGGCAGAGCACTGGGTATAGAGCGCATACTGTAAATGAAAATCAAATGCATAGTGAGTGTGCCAATTAGAATGTGTTCCTAATAGAGTGATGTCCTTTGTAGGAGGCACTTTATTCTGTGATTTATATATAATATTACTTTTCTTCCTGTAAAACACCAGGATGGAACAGGGAAATGGTTTAAGGCATAAGTAAGAGCACATTTAGGGAGAAAGGTCATCTTAACTCCACTGGATTCTAAAACAACAGGAGAGTGGAAGATTTTCAGTAGGAAAATAGGTGGTTCATGGAAGTGTTTTTGAACAAAATGACTGGGGTTTTGTTACCAGTTGTAGTTGTACTAATCTGAAAAAAATACATTGATACTGGCAGAATTCCTCAGTTTCCACTATCGATGTGATTCTGACCCCAGGAATTAAAAAATCATGAGTCTGGGTTTCCCAGATCATAGACACAAATGAGAGTGAAAGATGATAAATATTCCTTTTTATTTACCTTATGATATTTATTTCCTGAGTGGGGAGAGAATGAGAAAAAATGCAAGCTAACTTTTCTCTTTGGTTAGTTGACTCCAGAAGCTGGAAGCTGAAGGAAAGCATAGTTGGGTGAAACTGCAGGTGTTGGTAATGCTGTAGGATCAGGTGTGTCTCAATATCCATAGCTACGTTTCCGTCAAGCAGCATCAAAGAATTGATTTTTGGTGTGTTTTGGAATGAAGCTGCTTGGCTTCAAAGGGAATAGATCATCCACCAGGAAAAGTGCTTTGCTTGACTTTTACATGCCACAGTAAAATGTCCACGTTAGCTATATTGTGAAAAATGTATCCATTATGTCCGTATCGTTGGTCTTCTACAAGCAATGAGTTTGTCCCAAGGGCTAATGATGAGCCAACTTCAGGAGACGGCAAGTACACTCTTGGTTGAGATGCGTGAGATTTCTGCCTTGATCAGCATGAAGTCCAGGACCAATTTGACCTGGCTGGTGTACAGTCTGTGGGATAGGATTGCACCATTGGTGAAGAGAAGGTAAAGGGCCATTTTATGTCAGATAATATATTACTTGTAGCAAGAGGCAATCATTTATCAGAGAGTTCAAGCCAAGATGAGAAGACAGGAAGGTTTACTGCCCAGCCACCTTCTGCGGAGGATGAACCTAGAATACAGACAAAAAGAGACCTGACAAAGGCATTCAAGACATCAGTGTCGCAGATGGGAATGAACCCAGATGTCCTACATCCCCATCTGCTGACTCAGTTACAAGACTTTCCACACAAAAATTAAGAAAGAAAGAAAAAAAATGTAAGAAAATGAGAAAAAGATATTTTTCTTCTCACAGGTATTGGGAAATGAGATTTACACCCTTTTGTGCTTGATTCAGCCTTCCTGGAGAAATCACCTATTTTAAATAGCCTAGTAGAGCCTTCAGTATGAATTTATGCAGTTAAGTGTGTTTACAGTTTCCTAAATTCCCTGTTCTTACAGGAAACCTTTTTTAAGTATTTCTGGATGTTTAGAGAGCTCTGTCTAGCGCCAGCTTTTCTGTCTTTACTTTCAGCCCAAGCAGTTTTTTCTTTCCTTCTTTTCTTTTTCTTTTAGATTAATTTCACACCCATATTTAATTTCCTTTCATTTTGTCTGCCTCCCTTTCAGCCATGATAACACTTTCTGAATCTATCCAGGGCTTTTAGTGCAAAACTAATCGCACCAAAAAAGAAACATCCTAAACCCCCAAATCTTCCCTCCCTCCCTTCTCATTCTCTCCACTGAGCAGACCTAAAAAATGTTGGGTTTTAGGAGGTGCTCTGGAACTGTCGTTATTTATTTTGTGTGTTACCAAAAAAAAAAAATAATGCAACTAGGAAGGATGTTGAGGCTAACAGGAATTGCTGAATTTTATTATCCAGAAAAGATTAATGTAGCTACAGTGTCAGACTTAGACAGCTGATGTAGAGGTTTACGCTAGAGCAGCAGCTGTCCAGTATCACAGATTCATGTCTCAGAGTTAAAGGATCCCATCATCCTTTAAAAGATATCTTTGCTGTTAATTTTTGTTGTGCTAAGAATTGTTTTCATACAAAAAGGTCCTGACTCTCCCTGCCAAATATTATGGCTAATTTTGAACATGGAGCAGCAAAGACCACGAGTGTTGGTGAGGAGCGTGGTGGGAAAGGAGGCGTCTGTCCAGCCGTGGTGGCAGCAGACTCCTTTGCCTTAGTGGAGCTGGAGTAAATGCTCTGGGTGTTGGGAAGAGCATTTGGGAGCAGTGAGCTGGCCCAAAAAGCATATGAGGTTTTCCAAAGTGTGCAGCACAGCTTGGCTCAGCAACATCTACTAGAGAAAAATCCCACCCTTATTTTGAGCTCCTCTGTAACATTGGTGGTAAATATATATGTTGTCAGGCAGAGAGCAACAGGAAGAGATAGGAAAACTGCATAGGTAAAAGGAGTCAGAGACAGCTCTTTTTCTGTTTGACCTCATTTGACATCTGTGCAAGACATGACAAAACCAGATGCTTGAACAGCAGATCTTTATGACGGTGACACAAAGACATGGGCCACAATGGTTCTTGGGCAGTAAGGAAAGTATGAATAAAAATTTTCATGTCCCAGAGGAGCCCATTAGTTTCTCAGCCTGACCTGGTTTTGGAAGCAAGGGTCCCTTCACTGCTGGCCTTGATCAAAGTAAGTGAAAACTCCCTACTTTGGTGGTTGGGAAAAGAAGAGGAGCTGTCAATATTACTCTTCCCCTGTCACCATTATCTTCATGACAGCTTGCCGTTAATAGTCTGTTTCCAAAACTTTGTTTCTGACAGTGACAAGAAAAGGGAAAACTTACTTACGTAAAGGGAAACTGGAGCACGTTCTTACTATCTCCTAATATGAGACATAAAATTGAAAGGTGTCAGGTGCTAAAAGAAATGTTTTTTCTCGTGCAGGAGCATGGAGGTGGAACAGTGGAACTCATTGCCACGGGATGAGAAATGAGCTAGAGTTAAGGGCAGCTTGTTCAGTGGTTTCATGCAGAAGAAGACTATAGTGCTGTAGTGAAAGTTAAATGGCATGAATTCTCTCTGTCTCCCTTCGTTTATATAGTATATAATAACTGGTAACACTATGTTTGGCACTGCTTGCTCCAAGTAATTCATAGGTTTTGTTGGCTTTATAGTGCTAAAGGCCTTTTGCAAGGTGTGCGGAGGGGCTGCACTTGGGATAAACTGTATGCAGCTGGTGTAAATCGACTTCAGGGTATTACTCCCACTGATACTACCTACAAATCTGGCCCAACGTCTACACTTGTTTTACCCAAAGGGGGGAAAAAAACCCCAAAACAAACAGAAGTGTTTCTCAAGGGAGTGTTTGTCCAGCAGCATTCCTGATTTGCACAGAGGTACCCACGCCCTGCGCTGCCTGTGTGAGCTGTGCCTCTCCACCTGCAGTTGGAGCTTGGCTTGTGATGACGTGTGGCTCTCCAGTCACCTCCTTAAATTCCTGCTGAACTGTGGCACTGACGGGGAGCAGACAGGACAGGGCAGAGAAGAACAGACCAACCTAAACTTGTTTTCACTTTTTCTACTCGCTCTGTTGCTGGAGCAAGTTTAAAATGAAAAGAAGCCAGTGAGCACATTTTGGAAGGTTTGCCGTGTGAACCAATTAACGCTCCGCTTATCAAATAAACTTTCATATAACGTTAAAATGTCTGAAGTGGAGTGGAAAGTACAGAGCTGGTGTATACGGTTAAGGTTTAACCTCCATCTTAAGCCAGTTCCCACCCACATCCAGATAGCACGGTGGCATTGCAGGGAGGGGGCTCCTTGCCGAAGTCGGTTCGCTCACGTTCCTTGCGGGGCCTCTCCCCCTTTAAAAGTAAGTTGGCTGCTTTTAAGCGATTCAAAGCTAGCCAGGTGATAAAACACCCACTTATTTTGTGGACTTCCTGGTTTTTGTTAGTTTATCTCACCAGCGGGGTGCTATTTAAACAGAGTCCCTTTTTTAATAGTATTTAACCATATCGGAGTCTGCATAAAATTCCTGGGAACCCCACCAGTGCCAGGGTTGCCTGGAGGACTGGGACACGTTGGTATGAGACAAGGACAGTGAGCCCAATTCAATGGCCTCACAGCACAAGTGCAGAACATGTGCACTTGAAATTTTCAGGTGGAGGGGAGGGGGAGGAATCTGCAAGCTCCATTGCCACTAATATAAAGTAAAAAATCAGTGTCAGATGCCTTTTGCCAGCTTTAAAGCTCTTACATTGACAGAAATAAAGGTAGGACAAGGGAATTATGTGAAGAGAGCTTCTGTGTGGTGTGATGTGTGTTTCTTGGGACATGGAATTGGAGCAAGTAACTGTGAATTTCATCTTTTTCAGAACTAAATACAACACTAGTGTATTTTCCTTGATTTAGTATGTAATTTGTTTGCATGGTTTCACATAGACAGGTACATTGTCCTTTGTTTTTCACGCATACATAGATAGAACATACAAGCCTACAAAGTGAACTGCTTGTCTTCTGATCTGCAAAGGAAGAAACTGGGATGTGAAATTCTTGCTTTTCTGTTTTTAATTATTTAATGGGTGCTGCAAGACTGTGGTAGGAGTCCTGCAAGTATCTGGACGGTTAGGGAGATATCAGTAATTCTGTGACTGTGCCAGTGAAACAGGAGGTGGTTTGTTTGTTTGTTTGTTAAACTTCTGGCACAAAAAAAAGCCACCTACTTATTTATAACCCTTGTGGCAGATTGGAACATTATTTATTAGCTGATCTGCAGGATTTTACAGATAAAACAAACACAATCTGATGAATCAGATTAAACAACAGAGCCACCAGTAGCTGCAAGATAAATCGTAATAAACTACTAAAGTAATAAAAGACTGCAGGCAGAAACATCTTGAAGGTAAAAATAAGGACCCCAACCCCTTAGCTGTTGTACACGAGCACTAAAGGTTACAGATTTATACTAGATTCTGGCTGTGTGCTTATACACAGAGAAGGTATAGATGCTTGAAAGCTTCTCCTGACTAGTGTATTTACTTGTTTTCCACATGTGCATGTTTTTGTGGGTCCGTTCTAGCCAAAATGTAGCACAGATGAAGTCCTCAGAGTTTATATATAATCTGATGTTTAATACTGCTTTCTCTAGAAGATCAAGGGAGGACTGAACACTAGCATGGTATTCCACTGCTAGCCACTTATTTTACAATACCGTAAACAATTGGCAGGTAGATGCAGGTGTCAAACTGCTGGTTTGTGCCCTGGAGATATTTACAGGAGTGTCAGGCGTGTCTAGAAAACAAAGGGTATGTAGGTGCAACATTTCGCCGTTGTTTTACTGTGCACTGATGTACCAGGAATATCTAGTGGTGTTTCACTGCTAGCTGTGTAGGGCTACTGTAATAGTACATGGTAGCTGTCGACAGAAATAACTTATTGCTGACTGCCGCTGTGCAAAAAGTCAGGACATGCTATATTTCATTTGCTGGGAGGCTCACAAATTGTTGAACAACCACATATATATCAATAGGCAATTGATAATAATCTTTATTAAGAGGTACTGGACCACGAGGTCATGAAGTGAGTCAAGTGCTCTATTTCAAGCTCCAAATCGAGATAAGCACTAGTTGCTTAATGGCATATGTATGTGGGCTTCTCCTGTTGTAATGATGCATTTTGGGTTTTGAACCTTTTGAGGTGTCCAGAATAACCTTTTTAAACACAGATCTGGCTGTATGGTCTCCTTTACAGCCTTGATCTAGTGAACCTCGTGTGACCTCACAAACCCTAATACATGACCCAAAATACGATCATCTAAAAAGCGTTTGTAGAATAGAGACATCAGAACTCCATGAGGTCCATGTACCTGCATCCTATGAAATGTACCCCAGGTATTGCTGCCTCCACAGGGACTGGCAAGCATTAAAAGATTAAGGTAAAGTTTTCATAATGTGATTAGAGATTTGGTTTTTCGTGAAACTCAGACTGCTTTGAGATGTCATAGGTTGGGCACTCAGAAGTGGAGGTACTTGACACTGTCACAAGTCTGTGTGTTTGTATGCTCTAGCAGCCTGGAGCCTTATTTTAGATGTGTACATGTTGTGACTTCTGCATGCAGCTTGTCTTGGACAATTGTCAGGTTAGCTGTGGGACTTGCTCCTATTTCTGAACTCCAGTGTATACCGATTAGTGTATGTGTGTGTGTGTAATCTCCCAGGCAAAAAAAAAAAAAAAAAAAAAAGCAACAAATCAAAGACCCCCCATGAATTTCAATGAACGCATTTACAGTCATTAAGCACAGCAGTGAGATACAGCATTGGAGTGGGAGGCAGTTTCCTTTGCAAAGCTATGTGCTGCTCAGAGCCAGCATGGGCTTAGGTCTCACTTTAATTTTTTTGTGATTAATTCTTTCGGGGGTCTATTATTCATGTAAATATTTTTGTGTGTGTGAAGCTATGAGTTAGGCAGCTCTAGAAAAGACAAAGTGTGCTGTTTAATTACAGTAGTGAACCAGAGGGACCATGTGTCACGTCTCTGCAGCCTCAGCCCTCCTACCGAAACCTCAGCGCTGCCTCGGCTCTCCCTGGCTCTGACAATTGCTTCCTTAGCTTGGGAAAGCTGGAGGTGGGAAGGACTGCAGCAACTATTATATCCACCTTTTTGTGACTATTGCACGATTTTTTTTTTTTTTTTTTTTTTTTTTTTTTTTTTGGTCCTGTGTGGTGTTAAATGTCACCAAGCTCAGGGGCATTTTATATTTCCCTGGGCTGGCCGTTTCATGTCCTGAAAGGACAACATGCCTGCAAATTGCCTCATATGCTACCTGTTTTTTTGTCTGACTTCATTTTCTTATTCCTGCTTGATCCTCTACTCTGCATTATCCTAAATATCTCCTCCCACTCTTTAATGTTCACTCCCATATCTAATAAAATCACAGTGTATTATTAAGTCCTTAATTTCTCAGTAGAGATACGGGCCATATTTTTCTGTGTCTACCTATTTGTGTGAGCTTCACCAAATTAGCCTCTGTGCATCTTGCAAAGTGCATGAATTCATTTACAAGCTGCAAAGAAGGGAATTATTACCTTAATCATACGTATGAATAATTGAAGCACAGGAAATCAGAATAACTTGCCTGCAGTCACAAAATTTGTAGTGTAACTAAGAGTTGAACCCTACACTCCCTAGTCCCAGCTCAGTGCTTTAATCGTATTTCCTACCTCTGGGTTAAAACTCATCTTACTCTGTAAGTCTCATTCAAGGCAAAAGGCTGCTTTGTGGTAGGCACCATGTAACTGCAGAACAGCTTCCCTCGCCTGGGCAGCTGCCAGGTTTAGGGAAGAAAGAAGAAATAATTAATGAATATGGGTTATGATGGCAGCAGTGGATTCTACAGCCTCATGGATAGGTGTAAGTATCAGCCCAAAAGAACATCTTTAACTTCTTCGATGCTGCTGCAGAAAGCTTGAATTGGAGAGTACTGGGGTTTCCTCCAGCTCTGGGGTGCTGGGAGTCAAGTGGGAGTTTGGATTTTACAGAAGTCAGTCATGCTCAGTGTGCTGCTATCAGAGGGACTTCTTCAGACCAAAAGTAGCTACATCAGATGGCCACTTAGTTCAGAAATCTCAGCTGACTTCCCTTCCAAGGCCCTGTAAAATAATGTAAATACAACAATAATGTAAAAATTATAAAAAATAGAAAAAAAAAATAAAAAGAAAAATAAAAGTGATACAAGTCAGGTACAAAGCTCAGTGCAAAGTCTCTAGTCCTTGGATTGGGCTGACCCACATCACACAGCTGTAGTAGTGCCCTTTCCTGTATGAGCTGGTAGCGTTAGCGCTGAGATGTCGCAGGGACTCGGGACATGGGCGGATGGATGGGATGGAGTTCGGTGCTGCACTGCTGCAGAGGAGAACGTGGTACGTGAAACAGGGAAATGTGGGAGCAGTTAATCCTGACTGCTGAAAGCAGGGCATGTTTTGTCATTGGTCTTAAGGGAGGCAGGACTTTAGCTCAGCAAAGTGTAGCATTTCTCTTAACCTGTTCTATAAGCCTTTCTCATGTTATATGCTTATGGCAAGGTATTACCTGGGATGCCTTGTTATTTCCCTTTGACTTACTTTATATTCTGCTATGCACTCCCATCTCTTTTGAGAACAAAATGCTGCACAAATGCCTTACGGGCTCTTTCTCTTTCACTGACCTTTTTTATGACTTTAAAGAAGTTTCCCTAGGCCCAAGTCTGCTTTCTGTCTTGAATATTGACCTTAGAGTTACACCATCTCATTGTTGGTGCGTGCAGACTTCTCAGCTATCAAAGTTCACCCACAGGACTCAAAGTATTTCTAACTCAGAAACACCTTGCCTTTTATGTCCTTCTCCTCTTCCCCCCTCCTCCCTCCACACGAACATTTTAATTTCACAAGCAAACTTCTTTTCTCTGTGAATTTTGACGAGTGGTTTACCTGTTTCATGGTAAAAATTGTACTTCAAATTTAAATGTCTTTTTCACTGTGACTGTCATAATATTTTCCATTCGAAGCTGAGACTCCACTGTGGGTTTTCTGTACCACATTGTCATCCGTACGAATCTGAGCTTAAATGCCTGGAAATTCTGACATTTCAGTAAGAAATATAAAAGTGGTTTTTTTATATTCTTCAAGTTAGCTCTTTCATAGGTATGGCTGCTGGGTTTTGCCCAGTGCCCTGGCCTTTCCCAGTTCAACAACGGATCAAAGATCTCTCAAGATCTAACGCTTGTTTGCATTCGCTGTAGGGTGTAATTTCTATGAGAATGAGTGATGGTAATTTTTTATATGATTGCTTACCCCAAAAAGGTGATAAAGGAATAATTACCCCAAACCAGGGAATTTCCAAACTGGCTTTGCTTGGGTGCTGCTGCCATTGGCAGCAGCGGTTACGTACAATGCCAAATGCAGTGTCTGTGTACAGTGGTCCTCAGCGAGTATCTCAGAGAAGGCAGCTTCATACCAAGCACACAGAGCCAGACTGAGTAGCTTCACAGTGGAAATGGCTCCACGGTGGACAAGAGCTGCCTTTAGAGGGGCGCTTGCAGAGGGTTTTGGTCAGCTGTAGCACTGTTGAACTCTTTGCTTTCAAGTCAACGGCCTCTAGCCCAAGACTGCTTGTGCCCAGTAGTGCAAGCCACATGTTTTGGGGGCAGATTTTGACTATTAATATTTACTTACTATACAGTGTTTGACAAAGGCTGAAATCTCTCTGGGCAGTCGTGTGGTTTCATAGGTGGTTCGTGACCTGGAACGAAGTGTGCTGTTGAGGAGATCACCAGAATTGAATTCTCTAATACACATTTACAGCTTTCTGTTGGGTAATATGAAATATGGAAGAGTGTACACCCACTGGCAACATTCACGTCCACAAATACATATATATATATATTTTGTCATTAGTTACTTTGAGAATACAAGGGGAAATTCGATGCTGTTTCACTGACTTGACATTTTTCCCAACTGCAAGATTTGTAAAATCCAGATCATAATGGCTAGCTGCACGTTTTACAAAACAGGTTGTGCAAATTGATAGCAACACAAACTGCTACTATCAGAACCCGTTCCATTGTGGTCTGACGTGACCAATTGTGCTGGAACCCAAGTCACAGTCACTTTGTGCAGTTTTATAGTATAAATCAGATTTTACACGTGTGGAGCTATGTTGTGATTGTGTCTGTAGAGCAGCAGGGACAGAATTTGGAAATGAACCCAAGGGAGTTGTAGTTGATCCTACTCAACTGGAGCTCACAAACTTTGCTCTTCACAGCTGTGTCTCAGCAGTTTCCAGTTGTGTATTAGGCATCATGACTAACATTTGTCACATGTTGTTTATTCTCTTATCTTCTCCCCAGAGGAGGGACCGTGTGTGCTGGGGTATTTCTTTCCTTCGGGAGTTACGTTCCTCAAATCCCATATTGCCTGTTGAAATTGGGACTTTATCATTAGCTTTTATCATCTCTATGAACCTTGAAATTTGATGGAATTTGGGTAGCTGATGGTCCTAGATATCACCAGAAAAGCTGAGCCTTGTTGTGTGTGAATAGTTTCTGAAATTGTTGCAGTGCAGGGAGCAACCATTTGAAGAGGTGTAATACAAACATTTTTTTATTGTTGAAGCTTTTTTTTTCTGCTCTGACCTTGTAGAGAATGTGTTTCTCTATACTAAATGATAATATATTTAATTAACTGTAGCTGCCTCTTGAATATCTGAAAGCAATTGTCCTTTTCCCTTGTGTCTTACAGTTTAACTAAGTTGCTCGTTAACCTGGTGTAGCCAAATCAGGTGGGCTAATTCAGCCCTGCTTCAGCTTGGTTAACTTAGTCCCTTCAGCTGCACTGGATTTTTTTGATTAGACACTGAGTTAGCTTCTAATGAAGTCTGTCAGACTGACAGACGTTGATGCCATCTAGATGCATGATGAAGCATTGTAATAGTGATGGAAAAAGTCTTTCCATCCTAGGGAGCCACCAATGTGTTTTCCTAAAGGTGCTTCCAGAATGAGATGGCTGGTTTATGTTTAAGAGTTGAGGCTTCATCCAGATCGTTCAAATCAAGGGCAATTAATCTGGGAATGATAATGAGCCTCACGCTTGGCCTCCACTGAGATTTCCAGTACCAGTTACGGCAACAGTGTAAGCTAGTGAGCAAAATAAAAGACCACAATAACAGTTTCATCTAAGATGCAGTACTTTCCTGAGGATAAGCCTTATCTCTAAATAAAGAAAATAAATCCACAGTTTGGATCAAAAGCACCTTTTTTCCCCCAGTGGAAAACTTGATTGTGTCACTGAACTGTACATAGAAACAAACTTTTTGAGAAAAACAATCTTTCTGCAAGTGTGTTCATTTTATCAAATCCCTTTTTTCTGAGATGAAAACTTTTGAAACTTTTTTGACCGACAATGATACCAAAGGCTCAGGCTTTTTCATCTTCCATCATATGGGTAATGTGGGGCACACACTGGTATCTGCTAGTCCGCCAGGGGCCACAGAGAATTTCCTTGACTTTGGGTCTTTTGTGTTTAGGGCTTCAGCCCCAAGGCAAGGAGCCCTCTTCCCAGTTTCTTGTTGGCTATGGGTGTCCTCCCTCCAGTTTCCCCTGCGTTTTCCCATCCCAGTGGTGACGGTGCATTTTGGCTGCAATTAGTACAGCTTGGATTTCATTAAGTAAATGACTGTGAAAAGCTTTCAATATTGGGACAAGCCCAATAGAAACATGTATATTATCCAACAGAGGATGTTCTCAATTTCTTTGGCTGGAAACTAAAATTCTTACCTAAGATTGTCAAAACTCTGGAATAAGTTTGACCTTCCCCATACCTCAGCCGGCTCTGAAAATCGCAGGCGATGGTGTTTACTAGACTTGCAGTACTGACTTAATAGCTCTTTAGTTATTAGAGAATAAATGTTCGTGTTCTACAAGTTTAAATTGTATTAAAAGCCTTTATTAGCACGGCTTGGCAAAATACACTCCTGGCTAGCTTTCTGGCCTTGGGTTAGGCCATTCTTGTGGTTTCTTAATGACATGCTATGAAAAGGATATACTTTATGAGAATCTGGTGCCAGGTTTTGCATGTATTAAGAGGCATTTGCCATTTGTTCGTAATGCTGCTGAGTGAAACAAAAAAGAAAATTTTAAAATTTGAACGCAAGACGCAACTCCTCTGTCTTGATTTTCATTGTGCATTGCTTTTTATATCTTTTATATATATATCTTCATATTATATATATTTTAATATTATCCAGTCTCTGCAAATTACTGGTAGCAGCTCAGTTCTGGCATGTAACAGTGCTGTTACCAAAGTTACTTTCCGTTGTCTTTTATTTTCCAACCTTCCCTTAGTAATTTTGGCAAAGTTTTCTCAATGAAAGAACTCCTCTGGGCCATGTAATGGGTTTCCCCACAGCTGGGAGCAGAATTAGGCCACTGGGGCAGCTTGTTTTTGTGAAGGCAACTGTTCATGCCATGGGCAAAAGTGTCTCAGAAGTTTCTTTCCCATGGGACTTGTTTGACACATAGGCAGTGCTGAGGTGCGATTCAGCTGTTTCGTATCTTTTCCCCTCTTGTCATCTATTTATTTGCTTTGTGACCAACAAGTCCTGCCTTTTTCCTTCTGCTGATACTGCGCATTAGTGTGTAAAATGGATGGGGTGAAGTACCCAGTGGGTGGGAGGAGGTGTGTGTGGTGGGAAAATAAGGCTGGGAAAAAGGTCTGGGAGTTGAATAACCTTTCTTAGGTGTCTTTCCATTGCAAACATTGTTTGCTGCAAAAGTGTGATTTTTTTTTTTTTTTTTTTTTTTGATAGTAAAAGTGGGTTGCAGTGGATTTGACCCAATGCTCTCGTTCTTTCCGCAGTGGGGAAGCCTCACAAGTGTAACTACTGCGGCCGGAGTTACAAGCAGCGCAGTTCGCTGGAGGAGCACAAGGAACGCTGCCACAACTATCTGCAGAATGTCAGTATGGAGGCTGCTGGGCAGGTCATGAGTCACCATGGTGGGTGGAAACCGCCTTTTGAGGTCTCTTGGACTGGAAGCATCTCTTGCGGGTTTTTTTCCATCTGTTTTTCTTCCTTCATTTCAGCTTTGCATCACTTCCATCTTATAGATTGCTTATACTCAGATAGGCAGGAGGAAAGATGGGCTAAAATTCTCTGTCCGATTTAACAGCACTGGTTTTGCTGATATTTTTTTTTTTAAGTCAGTATTTCATTTTTTAGTACATATAAATATGCAGACATGAAAATAGGAAAGTCACATGTGCAACGTTACCCAAAAAATCAACTAAGCCATGTATAAAATATATGATTTCCCTCCCCTTTGTTTCTGATGGTGACTGACAATTAAAGAGATAAGGATGATGGAGGTATTCAGAAATCATTATTTCTGATCCCTGTAATATTATCTTATATCCCCCAAAAAAGGGAGGGAATATATATAAAAATCTCCAAAGCGGAACGGAATTCAGCAATGTTGATGAAAGTAATTATAACCAAAAAAGTGTTTATATGCATTTATATTTGTTAGTATTAATGTTAACTAACACTGCATGTGTTAATATACATAAAGACTGAAGATTGCCAAAAAGATTGTTGAAAGCAAGAAATGTCAAACTCCATGAATTTGTTTTAAAAATTTTCCATAGCTGTTAGTACGGATAATGAGCATAATGTCTCAGATTGCAGGGTTGTAGGCTTATCTGTAGCATTAAATACTACATGGTAACTGTCCAAAAATTGTTAAAATTTCGTTCAAAATCATCATTTTGGAAACTCTTCTAAAACTGAACATCTTTTAACTTTTAGAAGTTGTCTTTAGATGTTGGTAGTTGAAGTATTTAGACTTTCTTACTAATCAGAAAATATAAAATCTATACATTTTCTATTTTGATTAAAAATTACCATATGCCTAAGAATACCAAAAAGTTAGATTGTAGGCAAATGGAAAAATGAAAAGGTGAAAGAACATTTCATCTTTTTTTTTTTTTTTTTCCATTTTGTTGCTTTTCATTGTTGAGTGGAGTCATATGGCTTCATTTGGAAATTAATTATGTAAAAGTTCTGAAAGGTCATTTCTAAAAACCTAAAAATACAAGCTGAATTAAAATCTATTCAGCATTTCTAATACTGAGCTACTTTTTGGTGAAACAAAAACAAAATCAGCAAAAAATTGTAACGAGTACTTTTCTATGAACGATTTAATCCCATAAAGGCCATCTAAATGTATTTAATATGTATTGCCAAAATGTTTTTACAGCTCTGTCTTTGATTACTGTCTTTGTAGACATCCTGGAGACTAAAATCAACATTTAAAATGTAACGGATGACTTCAGTGTCTTTAAAGTTCGTGATTATCCGCTTTAGGCCTGACTTTACACTTGGAGAAGTCAGTGGAAAGACCGATTTCAGGTCTTTGCTATGTGCAGGTACCTGTTGTGTGCTTGGGCTGTTAGAGCGCTTAGTTGATAGTATGAGTTTAACCACCAGCGCCATTCCCACCAAGATACACGCTCTTCACTCTACAAGGGTGTGCCTGTCGTTAACCAGCGAGGTGATGGTTTCAGTCAGCCTTTCCTTAGGGGAGTAACAGTAGGTTGATATAGTTGTGACAGCCAGGATGTTTCAGAGATTACATTGTAGAGGATCTTCCCCAACTCCACTCAACTTCTGGGTTTGTTATTCAGGTATTTATTAAAAATGGGTTTATTTTTCTTGATAGTGTGCTTCTGAGGAAATCTAAAGCTTTTTCTAAGCTGCTTAATGCTATGACAAGAACATTAAGTCTTAACCTTGTCTGCCCAAAGAAGCTGGAATGGTTGACCTTGCATTGATTTTTCCACCAACTGAAGTTAAACCAGTGCAAACCCCATGTGGACAGTTCTTTTATTTACAGCCTGACTGACTTTGCTTGGGCTTAAAATAGAAATGTTCACACAACCACTTCACTTTTTCTCAACAAAATTAGCTTAAAACAGCACTTTGAATTCAACAGTGCCTCTTTCTCCTCCGGGCAAATATGTCTAAATCTCCCCTGGTGAATGTTTAAGGGGATGTTTGATCCACTGTCTCCGTTTAGCTGTTTAGTGAGGGCACAGCGAGGACAGGCAGCAACAGGGAGCTCCAAATTCAGCTGGGATCAGTAATAAATCCCACCTCACATCCCAGCATCACTCCCACCCATGAAGCTCAGCATAGGAGTGAGGGTCATAAGCAACAGCCTTTAGAGGTCTGCAGCAAAGTCATTTCTCCTGGGACTATAAAGACACCAGGGAAGAGTATACAAATGATTTCTCAGCTTAGTTAGGTTTTAGTCTAACCTGGGAAAATGTATTCATTTTCTTCTCTCTCATGTCATACATGGAAAGGATATTCCTGAGCTTAAGTATATGCTTTGGAGATTTTTATCATTGGTTTATCTTCTATCACATTTGGGTTAAGTTTCCCTGACTCTCTTTCCAAATACTTTTGTAGTATTTTGTTCCTGCTGAGTGTTCTGAAGCATCTGAATGCATTTTGGTGTGGCTCCTGATGTAGAGGTGCGGAATTTCTTATCCCTACCAGCATCCTGCTTTAAGGGCACAGGCAGCTGTGCTGGGTCTTAAACAATACGGCCAACTTTTAACATCACTCTAAATTATTTCTGCAGAGATTAATTGTTCCAGAAAAGTGGAGGCAGCCCCTAGAGAGTTTGGATTTTTTTCAAGCATTGTTCTCAAGTTGATCAGTTTATAGGCATGGTACAGACATCTACTTGGGTGCTTTCACTATGCCCTGAGGAGGCCTTTAATTTCAATTATCTTTGTCTTGCACATGGCTAGATCACCTGACTAAAGCCACAAGGGGAGGGGAAGGAGGGCTAGTTTCTGTGTGTGGGTAGGAATGTACAAGTCTCTGGGTCTCTCTCCATCATCTTGCAGGGTGCAGGTTGCTTGCTGAGCTACCCCTCCTTGTGGCTTGGTCCTGTTCCCTGCTCAGCAGGACAGCTGCTGCAAGAGAGCTCCCATGGCTTTGTTGTTGGCAATTTTCAGCTCAGCAGTGCCGGGCCCGGAGTTTGAAATTAGTCTGCAGTTTCCTAGCTAGTGGTGTGTTGGGGGTGACAAAAATTACAGTCTCTGAATGCCAAGAACATGACCTTTACAGGAATGAACAGGGAGAAATGTTGAAGGCTAGCTATGGTTTATACCTGGTTATGTGTTATTCTCCATCTCCATAAAGAAAAAAGTCCAGGGGAATTCTTAAAGTGGAGTGGAGAAAGATACTCATTTTAGGAGAAGGAGAAAGAAGCCTAGTCCTAGGTTGTGTGAGGCTCAAAGGCCAGATAATACAAAACACGCAGTGGCCTTGTGTCCTTCCCTCTTACAGAATTGCTTAAAACATCGTGAAAATGCTGGTCCCACAGGAGACATCACACTGTGGTCCATGGGAATACTTCCTGTCATTTCCCTGCACACACACACTTTTTTAAAAATAGCAATATGGTGAGCTTAGGAAAGCAAGTTGAGGTAGGTGGAGTAATGCTAACATATACCAGCTGAGACTTAGCCCAGTATCAGTTGTCTGCACACAAAGGTATTTATCAGCAAAATGCACATTTGGTAATTTTTTTTCTTTTTTTTTTCCCCCTATTCTTTCCTCACTTGGACAACATCAACTTTTTTTAATAGTGTGTGTGTCTTCCTACAAATTAAGGAGTAAAAACTAAAAAATAGCCACTTTGAGCACTATGATATAAAGACCAGTGTCTTCAGGAGAGTGAGTACTGTTCTGAAGACCATCCAGGTTTGTCAATTGAGAGTTTGGGCTTAGAAACAACATTTGATGTTAACTGCAATTGAGACCATAAACAGTGACAGAGATGGTGAACGTTTGCGTGGGCAGGCCAGGAGCACACCTTGATAGCTGATTAAGAACATCCCTGAACAGAAACATACTCGAGCGTGGGCTTTTCATGGACTAGATGCTTGATTTTTAGAATAAAAAAGCCTTCCTGAGCTGAGACCGTAAGTTCACAGTATAAAATGAGTTGCTATATCAAAGCTAGTTATAATGTCTCAGCTGTTCTTCGGTAGCTCCCGCTACCAAGGTAATGAAATATGATGAAATACAACAAAAAATGAAATGCATTTACCACAGAGTAAATGTGTACACATGAGCTTCCATTACAGAGCAGCTGATTTGTGATAACTGTTGGTTGTGTGTGATTGGGTTGTTTTTCCCCTTTTTTTTGTTTTGTTTTTCCTCAAAAAAAATGATGTGTGCTGGGCTATTTGTCCTTTATTTGTGTATTTTGAAATTGAAATTAATGTATTTAGAATAGACAGTGTGATCTTTAGCTTAACTCTCTAGGTTTCTAAAATGTGATATCTCACCTGTTTGGTCTGGTTTGGCATGCAATTTAAATGGTTTCAGAAACCAGAGTATTTCCATCTCTCCCTTCTCCCAAGAAATCTACATAACAAAGCACATTCTGGTAACTTATTCCCATCATAACACAAGTATTGGCATGATTCAGTGATTCTACTGCAAAAGAGCCATGCCCTGGGTTATAGACTTGAGTTCTGAGGTGGGAAAAAGAGCTTACAGCATGAAAGATGGGGAGTGGTAGAAAAAAAGCTTTTATTGGTGATTATTTTACTTTTTAAAGGATTCCAGGCAGAATTTTTGCCTGACTTAGAGAAGAGCAGATGTCTTTTTTAGCACTATTCATTTCTCATGGAAGAAAGGTTTCAAATTCTGTATAGGAAATTTTACACACATATGCCCAACAGTAGAATTATTTAATTATTACTTAATTGTTATAAGACATACAAATGTCACTACATTTGGGGCTTAATCAGATGGCTATGAAAGTAATCAGGAGGTTTTCAACTGATTTTGTGGGTAAGTACAATTCTACAAAGCTAGCATGCCCTTAACAGGCCTTCCCGGCAGGGAATTGGAGCCCTCTGCACCTCCCTAGCTCCCCACCACCATGTCCCGTACACCAAGAGCTGGAAATTCTTGAAGTGGCATCCATGTGCAAACCCGACTCCATCAAAGTGAGGATGGATATTGCCGCTGAGGAGGGATCCAGGGTTTCACAAGCCCTGTGTGTGTGAATGTGCATGCATACGCTGATTTTTGGTAATCGAAAAGCACACTCAGACACCAGCTCCCAGTGAAAATCAACAGATGTAATCTTTCCTTTCTTCCAAAATCTCCGTGGTAAATACTTGGGCAGAACTAGTGCAGATAGCTCCTGACCGAGCACAGTATTTAAATAACCTTAAAAATATAACCTTACCTATTAAAGTATTCCAAACCTCCTAGACTGCACTGGGCATTAATTAGGTCACTTGAACACTACATCCCATTTTATTGCAACGTTAGATTCATTTCATATTTATGCTTTTTCTTCCTCTCTTTCATTGATGCCAGCAGGACTGCCTTGTAAATGAGAAACCATTGTGTTTCTCAGGGGGAGCATCCTGTACAAATAAAAAAGCAGCAGAGTAAATCATTTTATAGCATATGGTAGATTCTAAGCCTGAAAGTACTCGGCTTTCCATAGCAGCAGAGGCACAAATGGAATCAAATTAATAAATTGCCATGTTTTCTTATTATGAATGTCTGAATTGAGAAGTTCACCTGAGCAGATACTCTGTTTTGTAATTGCCTGGTATTTGCTCTTCCTTACTAGAAAGAAGGCAAAGACAAGGCTTTTATCACCCTATTTTTCATATATTATGTGCTAACAAACAGCTGTGTGTTTAAGAATAGGGGAGTGATTATTCCATATCAGGATGCTGAAGGTAGTAAAGTTAAATGGGAGGAAAGTAGGCTGGTGGTGTTCATTTGTGGCACAGTCTCAGGGGGAAGGTGTCTGTGACACAGAAGTCTGCCATGGGTGAGACCAGAGGAGGACCAGCAGAAGACACATACAGGTTTCAGTCCTTTTCTGTTACCTCAGCAGTATCACCCATGACTTCATGGGAAGATTTATCTAATACAGGGAATGCAATGGATTACTCACAGTTTACAGATTGTAGGAACTCTGTGCAAGTTCATTGTTTCCATCCCTTTGCCATCTGTTCTTCTCCTCAAATAATTTTTTTGCACCTCAACTATCCCATTAGCACATGGACTAGGGGCTGATCCTTCTCAAGTTTCTCTTGCTACCTTCTGAAGATGAACGCGGGACAACCACGTATTAAATTCATGGCAGCAGAGAAGAACTACACATGGAAACACACTTGACATAGATTGCAAATGACTTGGACTCTGTGGGTCTGATCCACAGCATGGTACCACTGACCCTTCTTGCTGTTTGTAAGAGGATGCTCAACAAAAAACGGAGTATTTTGTAGGTATTTAGTGAATAGCTGTGTCAGCAAGTGACATAAAACCCTGTGTGAGCCAGTCACCACCCTGGTCAGGAGCCCGTGTAATTCCTGTACTCCTTTTGCTCTAGCACCTTATTCCCCAACCCAAAAAGTGACAAAGAGTGAGACGAGTAAAGACAGAAGGGCTCATTGATTTCTTGTTATTGTCTCAAAGACAATGTATGAGCATTCCCCTAACATAGCACAGGAATGCTCCCTGCTGATGCCAAGAAGTGGGTGACATCCAAGACAGATGGAGACTTGCATTCACAGGTTGTTAGGTCTGTTTGAAGATATAAAATATTAATCAAAATTTCTGTAGTTTCTGTGACTGATTCTGAAGGGAATTTCCATACGATGTTCATCCTGTAATTCCAATAGAGTGTTTGTTGATTTTAAAATCTTGCATTGGGAGAGAGGAAGCATGATTTAACAAACAGATCCTTCATTCAGGAAGCCTTTGTCTTGGGGAATGCACAGCCAGGCCCAGGAAACACAAGTTATCAATGCCTTGTACGTTTTTTAGTCATTGAGATCAATGTGAAAATAAAATAAGTATGGTAAACATGCCAACTGATAAGCATGAAGTTAAGGAAGCTACAAAAAACGGTAACTAAAAAGTTACATTGGGAACAGGTAACCATATCGAAGGGAGAATAACAGAAAATGCCATCTACGGAGTGAGTTTTCAAAAGTGTCCCCTCCTCACCTGGGATCTTGAATATTCAGAACAAAACAAGTCCTTTAATAAGTGCTTAAAGTTGGGCTTTTGCTAAATAAGATGGTCCCAAAGAGAGGCATTTTGTAAATGTGGCTCTGCTTAAAGGTGATTGCTATCTTGATGCCCAGTGTGTTCTTGCACATTGCTTTATTTTGTGTTGCACTTGTTGCGCAATCAGCAGGGTTCCAATGATGTGTGTCATCTGTGAAGTGTAGACCAGACTTGTCTGATACGATTTTTTGGTTTTATGTAGTACCTCCTATGGACGATTGTAAGGAACAAGAGCCTGTGATGGACAACAATATTTCTCTGGTGCCTTTTGAGAGACCTGCTGTTATAGAGAAGCTGACAAGCAACATGGGAAAGCGTAAAAGCTCCACCCCACAGAAGTTTGTGGGTAAGCTTGAAATACGCCTTTTATTATTTTTAGTGCATAGGTATAGGTTACTTGTTATTTGTAATAGTCAGAAGAATAAGGGGAAAAGTAGCGTGCTCAGAATTTGGTTGCGATGGGGAGGGACAACAATGGAGGTGGCTAAATCACAGCGAGAAATCCTGAAAATTATTGAATTAATTTTACCAACCCAGGGAATTCAAAAGTGAGGTCCCAGAATCATGACAATGGCTTAGAAATTCTTCAGCTTTTTATTATGCCTTAAGGCTGTTTTGTTTTTCTTAACTTTCCTCTGGCCCTTTTGAGATTTAGTTGTCATCTTTCCTCTCCTTGCCCCAGCAAGTAAAAGCTAAGACTCTCACATAATTATCTGTCTCCATATGTGTGTTAAAAAAACAAGTATCGCAAGACTTGCAACTTGTATTAAATTCTTGAGAGTTGGCAACAACTGGCCTGATATACCAGCACGAGGAAGTAAAATCGCATCACTTCTGTTAAAGAAGTGCTTGCTCCAAGTGCAGTGTTCTGCACACAATAAACTTATTAATGCATGAATATAAACCAACATTGGATGACATGGTTACCACATTTAGAATCCTAGGCCCAGAATTCATATTTTGCTTTGTGTCTTGACATTTTAAAGTTCTTCAGCTTGTAACAGGAGACGGTATGGGGAACTTGTCTTTGAGCTCTGGCTTAAAACTTTTTTACTGAGGCAGTACTAAACTTCTTAGGAGGGGGAGAGTTTGGGTAAGTGTGTGCTGCTAGACTCCAAAGTCATGTCATATGCGTTTTCCACACTCGCTGGAAGGACAGTGGTAGAATTTAAGGGTGTCATATACTCATTCTGCCTACTCTGAGGACACTTACAGTGTGAGGATCAGAGGACTGTAAGCAATTAACACAGCCATTTAGAAAAGTTGTTGCCCCTCAGCTAAATGCAGATTCAGATGGATTTGTTAAATCACCACTGAAGGTGGTTTTAAGCTAACCCACATGGTTTTGAATAGTAGGGGGCTAGCAGCATGCCGCAGCTCACCTGGGGGGCACTGACACACTGACCTGACTGCTCACAGACATCTGACCATTCCCAAATACCAGTGCTAAGCCAAGATTAGGTCAGGAATGATCCAACCCACATGAGGAATGCTGGGAGATGTCAGGATTGTTATTAGTCCTTCTGAGAGAAAAGCTCTTAATTCTTGGGCTGTTGTCTTTTAAAGTGGTCTGAAATGGATTACTTACTGTATAGCTAATAAGAACTGGAAGACTTACGCTCTGATTTAATTTACTGCTGTGACAACAGTTGGGGTTGAAGAGGGTGGAAATAGGAGCAGGACTCTACTGACAAGCCAAATACACCTTTATGAGATTGTAAACGTGGGCCCATCATAGCAGGCTTCCCTAGTGTTGTCTCAGCAAGTGCTTTACGTTCTTGCTCTACGTTCTTGCAGGTTGCAGTCAACAGTGAAATAGTGAACAATGCTGATGCTTAAACTGGTGTGTCTAGATCTCAGAGACAGTACAGCCTCAAAAGGAAGAAGGGTATTCACACCTCTCACTCTCGCCCACCCCCACACACACCCCGGCCCCAAGCTGTCCACAGACTTGAACAGAACTGTGCTTGCAGTGCCTCTCGGAGGTTATCTTTGCAGGGGCCAGAGACTTGGTCCGGGAGGGCTGGAGACCTTGCTTCTTTCCCTTAAATTCTGGGGTACCCAGGCCTGCTTCCATAAGCAGTATATTTTACTCATCATAAGCATACCTCACCACTGAGGCAAGCCACTTTGTGGATGCATAAATTGAGTCGGTTTTTGGAAGCTGTAGATGAGTGTCTCTTTTTGAGACCAGGAAGGTTATTTTATTTGTCCACTCATGTGCAATTGACCATATGTTGTTACTGTCTTCAAAAGCAAATTTACCGATTGGAAATCCTTGCCTGAGATATGCTGTAGCAGATTATTTTTCTCTTCAGTAGGGTATGCTCGTTAGATAAATCTGTTTCTTCTATAGGTGTAATAGATCATTTTGGTATTCCGTTTTTCTGGGGCTAGGAATTCAGTGCTTCGTGTGACATGCAGCTTTTTATCCAGATCCAGCTGTAAGGAAAAAGTGTCCTCTTTTATATTTACTGTATCTTTCTTTTTCTTTTCCTTTTGTGATCTTTCATGGCATCACAGTGTTTGAATTGAGTAACAGCAGTCTCTCTTTGCTACCTTTCTTTTTTTTTTTCCACTATGACCTCACTTTTCTTCCCATTTTCTCCCAATGAAATATTGTTCAGCTCTATCAGGAAGAATTTGTAATGATTCTGTTGCTTGCAGGAAATTTTCCTGTGCATACTGCAAGCGTGGCATCTGTCCAAACCAACTTAATGGTGTTTATGAGAAGGTCATGTAAGCATAAGCTAAAATCTTTGTGTGCTACATCTATCAATGCTTTACTGCTCTTTCTGATCAGCAGTCTCCAAGGGACCTTGGTTATGGACCACAGTCTCTGCCTGAAATGTCAGGAGGAAAGGAACCAGCATACAGCAAATAGAGTTAATTTCTGAGAGAGAGACTTGGTTATGTGCCTGCTGTTGAGGTACTAGTCTTACCGGCCTGTTGAAATAGTGGAGTCAGAAAGTATAACTTACAGAGCGCAGGAGCCTGCGTACTTCTTTTTGTGTCTCCTTCGATGAGGGGAGAAGCAGACACTGGCAAAACTGAAAGCAGCCACCTTCAAGCTGGTCACATGAAGCAGATGCATGCATTTTCACTTTGGATGTGGTGCTTACTCTCACGGAGTAAGTCACTGAGGTTTGGAACTGGCGGGATACAGGAGGAGACATTTATGTGGCTTACGATAAAACCATGGTTGTTTATAATAAAAATTAAAACTACACAGGTGTCTCAGAACAGATGAAGATTAACTGGCTTCAGAATTTGAGTCAGCTTCTAGTTAATGGGGGTCAGGAAGAAATTTACCTAGTGGTAAATTCTGTAACTGCTTTCTCCAAGGTTTCTTGCAGCTTTCTCCCAAGTGTCTAGCATTGCAGTTGCTTTAGATACTCAATGAGATGGATTACAGGTAACACAGGACAGCTGTGTCAGTGTGCTTTGATCTAACTTCAGATACCTGGTTTGAGGTTTTTTGAATGTTGTATGATAAGATGACCACAGTGGAGAATTTTTCTTCTTCTACTTCACTAACGTAGGGCAAGAATAAGTAGAATTTGAGCATGATTTTGCGTGAAAATTCAAAATTACTCTGATTAGTTGGTTTTAAGTATGGATTTGTCTAAAGAGGAATTAAAATTGAAAACCATGTTTGACTGGTTTGTTAATGTTTCTTCCAAGCTCCGTGGTTTACATCCTCTCCTCCCCATGTTATCATTTATTTTACTTCTTTATGTCACAGTCCATTTCTAAGGCTCTGACATTTTTGGAACTGTTTTATAATTAAAGGAATGAATAATTCAGGTCACTGGCAATTTACGGTTTTCTCTACTCCACTGTCTGTAGTGGAGTAACTAAACGTGGAAGAGAAAAGGAATCAAAATCAGGTTTGCCTCATTCATCCAAGTAGTCCATAAAGGATAAGTATTATTTCTTGATCTGTACAGCCTTCAAAAGACTGCCAGTGTGTTTGGTGGCTGGATCAGACTCCTACTAGATCCAGTTGTTTATTCAAACACAGGAACGGTACAGGTAGCCAGAGCAGGTGACGGGGACCAGCGGACTTTTCTGTTTCCATCTCTTTCTTCCCACTGTGTCAAAGACACCGCGTGCCGCCTGGAGCTGTCCTCCAGTTCCCACCTGGGAAGGAGCTGCTCAATTTCAAACGAGGCTGGAGCCACCTCCTGTTGCAGAGTTGTCCATCCTGTCAGCAGCAGGACAGCCATCGCAGACAGCAGGGCTGCCAGCCCACACCAGAAACACTGAGAAGAGGATGTTTGCTTGCACATCTTTAGGTCGTGTTAGATTACAAAGGCCATCATTGTAGCACTGTTTGCTTCTTCCTTCCTTCCCTATTTTTCTCCAAATTTCTAATGTGTAACAAAGGAACAGTTTTCTACACGATACTTAGTTTTGGTAAGTGATAAGCCTAACACAGCCAGCCACAGGGAAACATAGTGAGGTACATGAACATGGTGTCTGATCAGAAGCATGTGAGCAGTGTTGCTGAAGGGAGTAGGGATATTTACATGTTTCATTTTAGACTTGCATTTAATTACCTTGCTAATCAGGGCTAAGTTCCCAAGCAAAAGTGATGCATCATCTCAAAGGATAACATGATTGTTCCGTGGGTAATGTAAAATTATTTCTCTCTTTGTGCTTCACTTTAAGATAAGCCATGCTAAGTGGAATGAACTATTATAGTCAAAAATAAAATAGCTGAGTGATAGCTATGTTGAAATGTACTAATGCTATTTGGAAGAGATTTGGGATTACAGTTCTGTTTCTTTCTTATGGTGGTTTATACACATTTCGTTCCAAGCAATTTTGGCAAAACGTGATAGAAGATTCTTGAGTTCTTTAATTCTTGGATAGCCAAACCACTTGTATGCAGTGACTCCTTGAATTTATTAGCTAACACTATTGAAGAGAAGTCTGGTTTAATGTACTCAGGCAGTGAAAAGTAACAAAGACAATGTAAATCAACTGAAATCATCAGACTTCGTAAAATCAGCTTAAAAAGTTTACTGTCAACAACCAGCTAATACTTGTATGTGTGAACACATACGAGCATGGTAACTTGTATCTTACATGTATACATATAACCTTTTCTATTTAAAAAGAAAAAATATTATATGAACTTTCCTTGTACTAACACTAAAGACATCACTGGAAAAGCAGCGCTGCTGAGCTGAGCCCTGATATAAGTAGTGGTAAATTTGTTAACTTCAAAGGAGAGCTGTGATATGTAACGTGCCCTGTAACTAGCAAAATTTACCAGCATGTGGTTCTGGTTTCACATATCTGTAATGCCATTGATTTAAAAAGGTTACAAGGATGTGAATTTGGATTTACGTACTGATGAATCAGCCAGCTTCATCATCGTTATGTATTTATTTATCCTGTGTCAATGACAGTTGCTTTTGACTTTTACCAAATGAAACTAAGCTATACATGTGGTTTCTGTATTTTGTTTTCCTGCCTAAATAGACACTGGGTGTGTGTGTCTCTCTTTCTCGGTCCAAAACATTTAGGATAGGGTATTTTTTTATTGAGGGGGAGAAATACGAAGATAGTCATCTACGAAGATGGAACATGAGATGCCAGGTCAGCCCCCAGTGCTCCTGTTCCTTGCTCCGTTCTCTGGCCGCATGCAGGCATTTTGTATTTTTTTCTGCTGGTTGAAGGATTTACAGATTGTGGCTCTAAAGGTGCCACTGTACCACATCCCTGTACCTGTTGCTTAGGTTTCTTGCTCTGCAGCCCTGTTGTAAGGTATGTGTGAGGCACCTTGGAGCGTAGGCAACATGTAGTACTGCCTCCTTTAATTGTGGGAAAGTATGTCTAATGGTATAAACCAATGGAGATTCACTGACCTCAGTGGTTCGATCCTATTTCCTACCAGTTAACATGTATTTCCTAACTTGGAGCGGGGGCACAGTCAGACCCAGTGGAAGATTTTGAATTAGTCTGGAGGTTGCTGCAGCCACATGCTTCACCTGGAATAAAATTAAAAAAAAAAAAAAAAAAAAAAAAAAGCTGTTGGTGAGGTTGCAGGTTTATCTCAGGAAAGAAACTTTGCAGGAGGTCAGTAAAGAAGTAGAGGGAGGATAACTTTGGACTCTGGAATGATTATCACCCCAAATCAGGGGTTTTATGTCCCTCTCCACCCCTTTTACAGTGAAACTTTGGAGTGATTACATTGATTTTTCTCATTCATTTGCTCTTGTCCCTTAGGTGAAAAGCTCATGAGATTTGGCTATCCAGATATTCCCTTTGATATGAACCTGTCCTATGAGAAGGAGGCTGAGCTGATGCAGTCTCACATGATGGACCAAGCCATCAACAATGCAATCACCTACCTTGGAGCTGAGGCACTTCACCCCCTGATGCAGCACACACCAAGCACAATTGCAGAGGTGGCCCCCGTCATCAGCTCAGCTTACGCTCAGGTCTATCATCCTAACAGGATAGAAAGGCCCATTAGTAGGGAAACAGCTGACAGTCATGAGAACAACATGGATGGCCCGATCTCCCTCATCAGACCAAAGAGTCGAACCCAGGATAGAGAGGGCTCCCCCAGCAATAGCTGCCTGGATTCTACTGACTCAGAGAGCAGCCACGAAGACCGCCAGTCCTACCAAGGAAACTCTGCCTTAAATCCCAAGAGAAAGCCAAGCCCAGCTTATATGAAGGAGGACGTCAAGGCTTTGGATGCCACAAAAGCTTCTAAGGGCTCTTTAAAGGATATCTACAAGGTCATCAACGGAGAAGGGGAGCAGATTAGGGCTTTCAAGTGCGAGCACTGTCGCGTCCTTTTCCTGGACCATGTCATGTACACCATCCACATGGGCTGCCATGGCTACCGGGACCCGCTAGAGTGCAACATCTGTGGCTACCGAAGCCAGGACCGCTATGAGTTCTCGTCGCACATAGTCCGAGGGGAGCACACATTCCACTAGGCCTTCTCATCCAAAGGGGACTCGTATGAAGTAGAACTGCACATGAAGAAATACTGCACTTACAATCCCACTTTTCCTCAGACATTGAGATGCCTATTTTGTTGTTGTTGCTGTTGTTGTTGTTGCTGTTGTTTAATTATTATTATTAACCTTATTTTTTGTGGACCCAACCTCATTTGCTCTGCCCAGCTTAATGGAAAGAAGGAAGGGAAGGGATAAAAGAGGGGTTTGTGACCTGCCTCGCTTTCTGTGGGAATTGAAAGGCAGTCCATTTCTGTCTCGGTCGGCTGTACGTCGTGTCCTGTCTTGGGATATCACTCAACCCTGCTAGGTGCTTTAAAGTCCCGATGAGATGCCACTCATTTATGATTTCAGACAAATAGGTAGAAACATTTCAGAGGAGAGCCCTTTTCAAATGTGTAGATAGGGTGCTGGGTTTTGGTGGCTGGAGGAAAGGGGGAGGGAACTTTATTCTGCAGAATGAACAATTCTGTTTAAATCAAAACTGTTAGGGATTTAGGAGCACGAATCAAAGTCCATATTCCTTTCAAAATTACTTTCTAGGGTGAGCTGTTTTCCTGGGTTCAGTGTGTATTGCCCCTCTAGAATGTAAATAAAATAAAATCTAAAAAAAGAAGTATATGTCTTAACACTGTACCACATTACAGCAGTTTAGTTTCATAAGTCTGAGGGCCTTCTGTGGTAAGTCTAAAGCTTTGTATTTTTATTTTCCTTAACTTACGAAGCACCTTTTTTAGAACTGTTGATTTGCTGTTACTCCATGCCTATGTGTTGACTCACTGGCTTCTTAGAGATCCTTGGGAGCCTTACTTATTTAGTTGCACCCCATGTTTTAAGAGATAGCATTTAGAAATAACATTTAAACTTGCTTCTAGGACAGTAAGTGGTCTAGGAGTGGGTGAGAGAGTCTGTAGTTTACTCAAGAGGTTCTGCTGCTCTTCTGAAATAATTTTGTTATAAAATTATGGATTTTAAAAGGACAAAAGTACTAGTAACAAAGTGTTCTTTAAATATAGGTATATATAGGTAAATAATTATATAAATACTTTCTCATTCTATTGTCACAGTGTTAACCTCTTGGCAACAGCCTAAACTAAGACTTGCAGATGGGAAAACGCTAGGAGCCAGATCCTTGGCCAGCATTAATCCTCTTAGCGCCATTGAATTTAATGGAACTACCCCAACAACTTCAGCTACATCAGGGTCCGAGCCTTGACCGTTTTTTCTCTTGTTGACATCTTATTTGCTAATCTGCTGAACTGATGACTTCCTTTTGGGTTTAAGTCATTGATTCTGCTTTTAATTTAGGGGTAGAAGTGTTTGCAGGTTTTGCTGGATAGCCTTTTCTTTTGGAGAGCACAGAAGCCCTGCAAACCAACAGGTTGCATATGACATTGCTTGCTTCTTCAGAAAGTGATACATGGAGATGCAGGTGCTGTGCTTTGATTTGGATTTGCAGATTCCATTTTTTTTCCTAATTTATTCATTTCACTGTGGGGAAAACATGGAGAAACAAACTCCAGAGCAAGTCCTTGAACTACAGAGGGGACAAGAAAAAAAACCCACCAATCTGTTTTGTTTCCTTTCTTTCTCTCCCAGTGAATAACAAAACCAGCAACCACGCAGCAAGTCGCAGGTTGCATCAGTAAAAACTGGGCTTAAACCTACGTGACAGATTGCCATTGAAACCCAACTGTTTGTACCAATCACAATTGAAATGTTGTTGTTTGGCAACAAGAGCACAGCTTGAGAATGGGAAGATCTGCATGGGTTTAACCCCCTCCATGCACACGGTCTCCATGCGCTTGATGAGACCTTTTCCAAAGTATAAAGTTACTAAAGTATAAAAGAGAGAGCAAGATCAGGCCATAATGAATTCCCATCTGCTCACTTCAATCTGCGTACTCGGTGCATATGCCAGTTTGCTGTTCGTTTTGAGGGTACTGGGTTGTTGGGTTTTTTTTTTCTCTTCCTAGACCTGGAGCATTTGAAAGTAGGAGCTGAGTGGTATTGATTGAAATCTTTTTACAGTGACACTCTTGGCAGCTAGAACCTGTGTTTAGAAAGGATACAGTAGATCATGGCCAGATTACCTGATGACTGCTTCCCAGCACTGAAATGCTATTAAGTAGGAGCTGGTAAAGTCTTGCAGTAGCCTATTAATTATAGTACAATATGGAGAGAAATGTCATCTTGTGTAATATGAGAGCTATCAAGGCTGGGAATATACGGGCTTTGGAGAGACAGATTTAAAGACCTATTCCCAACATTGTTCTTAATGTCGTTGCGTTGCTCCCCCTCCTCCTTTCTTCATCCTAATGTAGGGGAAACTCAGGCAAATGAACCACTGCCGTCCTCCAGACCATTCTCATTTTCTTGTGCTTGGTGCAATCAAAGGAGTTCGTGCAGGACAAAAGCAGAGAGATGCTGGAGGGCATCACTTTTTTTTCCGTAACGTCTGATTCTCTGTGGCTATGAAGGTTGGCTTAGGAGGCAGTTGGCCATGTTCTGCATTGGGATGTGCTTGGAAATTCAGAAAAGGGGGGTTGCTTTTATAGCGTGCCACCAAAAAAAAAAAAAAAAAAGTAAGTGGAAAAATGGTTGTGATTTTTGCTGAGGCAGGCAGGGTCTTTCAAGAACAGTGCGCAAAGGGAAAGATGCTGGGCCTGAAGGTCACCAGGCTTGCATGGGCCTCCAGAAGGACAAGTGCCTGAGCCAGAGAAAAAGGTTGCCGGAAATCCCTTTCAGTCTGTGGGGAGCAACACTGTTCTTTTCTCTGTGGTCAGTGGAGAGAACACGGGCTATGGTTTCTTGAATAGTTGCCCTAGGTAAAAAGTGTAAAAAATTTCTGCCTGTGTTTGGGAAAGCACTGGAATGTGGGAAAGGCAGAGACTGTCTTGCGTATCTGCAAATAAGTTGTCTGCAATTATATCTGCGTTTTGTTACTGTGCACTTTCATTCATAGATATGATATTCTGTGGATGTTTAAAAGATCGGATGGGGAGGCTCAGTGGTTTTGTAGCTGGCTTCGGTTAAGCTTCTTGTTCCAATGGTAGCATGTGAGATCTGTGTGTGAGTACTGCCTTTTCCTGGGATCACAGGCACAGAGAACTGGGGAGGCAGTGGGGAAACACGCCGGCTTAGTTATCTTCCAAAAATCGCATTTTTTGGAGAGCAAGAAGCTAAGGAGTTACTTTAATTTTTATTATCGATGTCCTTTTCTGAACAATCACTGCAGTTTTTCATCCTGGAGCTAGGGAAGGTAAAAAGATTAAATTCTGGTTAAAATTTTGAACAGTTTTGGACTAGCATATATTTTAGTATTCACTTTCTACTGAAAATTATTGGAGGGTTTTATATAGAGTAGTTTGCCCCTACAGGGAAGTGTGCAAAATGGGGCCTCAAGAGATTTTTTTTGTTGTTGTTGTTGCTTGCTCTCTGCTGATTTCTAAGAAAAGCCCTTCAGTTTTGTTGAGTTCGTTAGTCATTCACAGTGTACTAGGAATTTCAGTAGATAATCCTTGGCCTGCAGATCCATTTGTTCTAAGTATTTGGTGTAGGAAATTGAACCTGGCTGATTTTTATTGGACTCTCTTGAAATTCTTGGAATCAGGTTTCCAGTTAAAAACATGCATTTGCAAATTTAGAATTGGCTTCCTGTGAACATTCCCCATTTTCATTAAAAAAAAGAAAAGCAATTTCTGCACACATCCCTGCCAGTAAACCTTTTTTCTTCTTTTTACATCAAATAGCAAGATTCTGACTCAATTTAGAGTATTACAGGCCTATTAATTGAAATAGGAGTGTGACTGCTTATTCTCTTGGTATGATCCATATTCTTGGAGCAAAGGGCATTATCTATATATCTGCTGTTATGGCCAATGAATTTTACAGCCACCTCTCTTTGCAATCAGTTAGGAGCGCACATCAAAATATATAGCATTTTTCAGGAAAGCCAGCTCTTTACTCAGTAACTTATGGGATTAAAACAATTTTATTCTCCTTAAAAAGTGCTTCCATCTATGATGTGATGTGAAAGGTGTCTAGGCATTAACCTCTCTTGGTCTGTATTAGGGAGAAAGAATCTAAATTTGTTAATTGGCCTGATTTTTTTGATGGTAGTAGTTTCTACTGTGTGAGGACACAGCTTGCAAAATAGCCATGTGGAACTAAAGTATATTTTACTACAAGGTGAAGAAATTCTCGATTTTGAGAGTTTCCAAATTTCTTTCTGTTTACAAGGGCATTCCTAAATCGGGGCTGTCAGGCAAAAGCAGAGGCGAGGAATTAAACCAAACCTTTCCAAACTGGCCTTTAATAGGACATTATTACTGTTGTCTAGGTCCTGAGCTAGCTTTTTCGTGTTTGAAAGAAGCCAGACAACAGACACTGCTTCCTCCGGAAAGAAACTTTGGAGATAATTTAGGGAAAGGTGCTTATTTCAGCCACGGACAGGAGCTGCAGCAATACAGTTCCTTAGCTAGGTAATATTCCTGCCCTTAACTCTCGATGTGCGTTACGACATAATGAAGAGGGAGAAGGGAGGCTGCACTGATACTGGAGTCGCCTAAACTCAGTGTGGGTTTTGAGGAAAAGTGTGATGAAATTGGCTTTGACGCTACAAAGTTGCATCTTAGCTTGGCTTAGTATCATTTAAAAACAAGAATGGATGGTGATAATGGCCTGTGGTCTAGGACAGCTGGAGATTCTGAGAAAGTATATTTATATATATGGTATCATATAATTAGATATATGCTTTATTGTTTATGTGCCTTTTTCAAATGCATTTTGGAAGTTTGTGATGTCGTTCATGATATCCTCCCATACCCTTTCAGAATGCACGACAAAACACAACCCAAAGCAAACATCCCCTCTCCTATGGCGCAGTGAGTGATCCCTCTCCCCTTCCGCACCCCCTTGGCAGCTCGACCCGGAGAGAGGACCATCTTAGTAATTTGCTGTGAGATTTCCTGGAGTCAGCTGGCTTTTAGGAGTGGGAAGGGCTGAAAATTACCCTAGCGGAGTGCATTCCGGCAGCCCAGCCAGAGCTGGTCTCGGAGCTGGTCCCAACCAACACGGCGTCCCCAGCGCAGTGCCGAGACTCACTGCAAAAGCCCCCAGCTGCACAGCGCCCTGTGGGGTGCCAGGACAGGGGGATCCTGCCTGCTGCCCCTCCAGAGCTTTAACTCAGACCTGCTTGAAAATGGACTTAGCTGTGCTTTTAAGTTCCGATTTAGGAGCAGCAGCAGACTTTAAAGCATCTGCCGCTTGCTTCAACCCAGAAAAAGAAATCCAGCAAGAACAAAAGTCCTTTGGAAATGGTTTGCAAGTTTGACCGTCGTGCTGCTGCCACCTTAACAATTGACAGAGAGATGAGAGAGGCCCATCTGTGGAAGATGTTATGGGGGCTTACTAGCTGGAACACTTTGGTGAAAAGCGCAGTGTTTGCTTCGGTACTTTCCTGGCAGGTTGGTGACCTAGTTTCAGATCTAGTTATTTACCCTGTGCGGGTGCAGCACCTCAGCGTGCAGCATGTGCACGGCATCACGCCTGCCGGCAGGGCATGTCACCATGCCAGCATGCCACCCGGCAGACCCCGAGCCCGCGGCAGCCTGGCACCGGCTCCTCAGCACCTCTCTGGCAGGCTCCGGGCGCACGGCAGCCACAGAGAGTGCGTGGGACGAGGAATTAGGTAGGGAAGGGGCAGAATGTGTTTTGTAGTAAATGTGTTCCCTTTTATCCCATGAAGGGTTGTCCCGAAGTATGGGCCCAGGACATGATCACCAGTTTCTAATGTAGCCTCCTACGGCCGTGCCTGGAAGGGTGTGATTTGTGTCCTCCTCTGCTGAGGCTCTGAAGTGAATAGAGGACAGTCAGGAGCGGGTGGTGTGCCGATGTTTTGCCGTGCTTCACGCTTAACAGGCCAAGGTAACAATAAAACCGGTACCTGATTTAAATCACCTGGCTTTTCAGTTGATCACACAGACAAGCGTTCCCGGTTCCTGTTCGCTTCCAGCCTTTGGAAAGGTGGTTATGGGTAGGTCCATGTGTGTCCTCATTCAGGAGCGTAATCGCCCGTGCTCTCTCCTTCTGTAAAAACTCTTCCTTTACGTACCAGTCTTGGGACCTAATCAGTCAGTGGACAGAAATAACCATTTCAAAAAAGACTTGCATTGCTTTATTATTTACATAATATTGCTCATATTATTTACAGTTCAAAAAAAGAATGAATACTGTGATGTATTTACTGGCAGCATGGGAAGTATTTTAACAGAGTGAATGACAATGAAATTAATCAGTGTGTGTCTCGCGAGGGGCTCGTATAGATGTGTACCCTGTATGGAGAAAGGGAGCAACTTGACCCAGAGCTGGGGCTGATGCTCCCTTCCTGCAGCAGGTATTGATTTAGGTGACTGCACTGCAGCCCAGGAAAACGTTTGAGCACGATTAGCCTCCTGCCATCCCTTCGATTAGATCTGGAATGCACAGGAGCTTTGCATTTAACCGTGTGCTTAATAATTACCGTTATGTGTGAGATCAGGGCCTTATTTGCTAATTGGCACAGCGCAGCAGCCCTGGCTAGGTCTCGGTTGTCAGCCCTCGGTGGCGGGGCCCGGCGGTGAAGACGCCTTCCCTTATATTTGTGTAGTAGCCTTAATCCCTCGCACTCGGCAGTACGCGAATACCGGCAGCCTCTGGTCTGTATTCTCAATCACGGATAAAATACGGATGCCTCCGGCAAAGCATGGTGGAGAGTGTGACTCTGTTATTGGCACAACGAGGCCAGTTTGCAGTAAATTGGGCCATTTAGTTTTACCTCAAGTGACATCAAATAAGAAAAGCTTCTTGAAGGGGTAGAGGTCACTGAATCCCCTACTATGCACTTACTGGGATTTGACGTTGCTTACTGGAAATGGATGTTCTTCGTTCCTGAACACACTGTAACAAGGGAAGGACTTTTTGGTTATTTTTGTAGTTGTTCAGATTCTGAAACTGTGATCAATTATTTGACGAGTTGTCAAGTGTCCTCAGAGCTTGAACACGTTCAGTTCCTCTGCCATGTAGCAGTCTCCTCTGGCTTTCCGTGGTTCTCTTTCTCTCACCCCCTTTTCCTCCTCTGAGCTTTAAGTCTGGGCCTGCTCTTATCTCTTGTAGCTTTGGGCTGTCTAGGGGTTTTGGGGTTTGTTTTGGGGTTTTTTTTGTTCATTGGCTGTACAGTCTGTTTACATATTTTTGTACTCAAGTGTAGTTTTATATTAAAAACAGGAAAAAGAAAAAAAGATAGTTGATTTGAGAAAAAAAAAATTAAGGTACGTGCTCTTCATAACACTGTAAAGATCTAGGGTACCTTCCGAGATGACTCCACAGTGATGTAATTATAATACTGTATATTTGCCTTCCTTTTTAGTTGGTTTTATTTTCTGGTTGTATTTTTTTTTTCCTAAAATGTATATCTTTTTATGAGAAACTGGAAACTTTTAATGCAAATGTTTAGAAAGATTTAAAATTGTAAATTAAAAAAAGTCATATAATTTTTTTTTTTCCTCTTGGAAGAAAATGCTTTAAAAAAAAGTTTTACTACTGTTGTATTCCAGGGTGGGGGTTACCAACCCCAGATTTGCTTCTAATGCTTCATTCTTGGATCCTGCTTTCTAAACATGCTCATTGCAGACATGGACGATTTGCTTATCTTACTTTTTAAAAAAAAAAAAAAAAAAAAAACGAAACACCAACAAAGCCACCTTTTTGGGTTATTTTTCTGTTCAAGTGCAATACTTTCCCTGACATCGTGTTAATGTACAGTAGTTTCTTTTTTTCTTTCCTCAGTCCACACAAGTCAGTGAAACAAAATGCTCTGTCTTAAATACATTCAAAGATAATGTTCAAGTAAATTAAAATTTTGATTGACAAAAGGTGAGAAACTGTAAATTAAGGCTAAAGCCCATACCTTAACTCCAACTTTTATTTGACATTGAAACACATCCCTTGTATGAATTAAGGACATACCTGTTCTTGCTTCTTCCTTCCTTCCTTTTCTTTTCTAATTGCAGCTTTCTCTTCAAGAAAAGCACTTAATATTGATGTTTATTAAAAATAACAAAAAAAAAAATATAAAAAGATCTTCTGGTCTAATCCAAAACCCACTCAGTGGAGACTCTTGTTGGCTTTGATGGTGGATTTTGGATTAGGCCTAATCTCTTAGCTAGGGCAAAACTGCCATTTGCTCTAATGGGAGAGATTTGCCTATGTAAGAATTACAGGACTCGTGTCCTTTATCTACCTGAGAGACCAGAAAAGCTTCTTTAGAGTTGTCCTTGTCTTATATAAGTTTAGATGGGACTTGTTTTACATATCATACATATTTATATATAGTGTATTTTTAATGCCTTCCTCCCCCGTAGACTGAAGCCGGTGTTCTGTAA
Organism: Falco punctatus; assembly: GCF_963210335.1. NCBI lineage: Eukaryota > Metazoa > Chordata > Aves > Falconiformes > Falconidae > Falco > Falco punctatus. The sequence continues at coordinate 10,066,115 of NC_137588.1, forward strand.
ATATGTATTTAGGTACGTAATAAAAAATAAAAAAAATCCCGTTGAGATTTCTTTGAAAGGCAGTTACTGCGCATGCACAGTATCCACTTTTGTCTTTTAAATTTGTATTTAAGACATTTCTTTTTAATAATAACAAAGGTGAGGAGACTGTATCTCATTCTGATTGATTGCCAAAATTATTTCCCAGACTCTTGTGTTCGAGTTCAAGAAGAAAAATGCATTCAATGGGTGACCGTCACGGTTGCCCACTGGTTCACACTCCTTGGGCCAAATTCTGGTAACCTCACGTAGGTTGTTCAGGTCCTCCCACACGCAGGGACCGCGCTGAAGCGGTGGGATCATAGCAAAGCATGCACGGTTTTGTGAGCGTAATTTCAGGCTGTGCGGTCTGACCCATTTGTCACGGCATCTCCCCTGACTCATAGGGAGTTGCATCCTGCCCACTTTAGTGCTGTTTTCCTGAAGAAGGCTGGGTGAGTGATCTGGCAAATGACCACTTTTCTCCCAGGTTACAATTTTTTGGTTCTGTCACAAATGTTCTGAGCTCAAATTGAGGAATCTTTTAAATTAAGAGTTTATTCCAGAAGCCTGTGAAGACACTGGGAATCGTCCCATTGCTTTACGTGGCCATTGGAACATGCTCTTATAAAAAGGAGTTCAGAAACGGTCACTGTGGCAGTGGTGCATGTAAGCAGCCCTAATGTAAACCTGTATCCCCCTGCTAAAAAACTTTTTGCCGCTATAGACTGAACTATGGGACTTGTTTGGTTTTGTTTTGTTGTTTTTGTTTTGTTTTTTTTTTTCTTCTTAGTATACATGCATACACATGGTTCCACATCTGTATGTGTGTACTCCGTACCTGTGTGAGTGTTGTACAACCATGTGAGAGTGTGAGTCTGTATGTGTGTATAAATAAAAGAAGCTGCAGAAACTTTGTAATACTTTGTGAAAAGGATTATATTATAAAGGTTTGTACTGTCTTGAGTGCACAGCTACTGGAATAAATGTAGGGAATCTCAGGAACAAGCATATAATTTGTCCAAGAATTATTTCTTCTCAGAAGTGTAAGTGCAGTTTTTAATTCTGTATATTATTTAATATTTTACCAATAAAAATAAACTTCTGACATGAAAGGGTTTTCCATTCAAGCTTTCTGGAAACATTGATGTATGTATACACTTTTCTTCCTTGCAGCAGTAAACACATGTGGTGATTTGGCATCTCAAAGGAATCTCATTTCTACCTGACAACAAACCCTACTAATTAACTAGAGAGACTGAATGTGTTATGAGTTGGGGTTATGAATATGGCAAATTGGGTGCAGATCCAATTTTAATATTCTTTGAAGCTAATGACTTTCTTATCATCAGCTTCAGCGTGAGCTAGAGAAGTATTTCCCCTAATATACTACTATGTAAACTGGTGGCATCGGTCACCTGCCACTTGGTCTGCCATGTTTTTGCAATGAGCTGATGGCCCAAGGTCCAACTTTTTCTGGAAAACACTCAGAGCGCATAAACAATGAACATAAGCAATGAATTTGAACCCTTCCCTCAGCATGGGTTTTTGGCTGAGTTCCCCTCTGTCGTACCCAGAGGTGACCGTCCCAGCAGGGATTTTTGGGGTAGTTCACGTTGCCTAACTTGTTCGTTCTTTTGTAACGCAGCTATCTATCTGGTAGCATTCACAGTGCAAACTCTTCAGAATAAAAGGAAGATCTCATGAAGCTTCGTAAGTTGTTTGTGGTTTGTTTTAGGAATCTCTTGTAAATTCTTGGTTAAAGATTAACCAGCCTCTCCCCATAATAAAATTGTTCATCATTGACATGAGAATGGAAACTTCTTAAGATATCATCTGAATAAAACTTAATCTTCATTTGTCATGTTTGATACATTGTCTCTGAGGAATGCTTCTGCCCGATGAGAAGAATTCCCCCAGTTTTCTTCCATTGAGGATTGCCAGACTACTGGTTTTTCTTCAGAAAGACCCAAGATTCAGCCGATGCAACAGTCCGAATATTTGATGCATGGAGAAGTCACGTTGTGCCATCGTAAGAGAGAAATCACTGGCTTGACTGACTCAAGGTCCTGTCCCAAAACTTACTGGAGATGGTGATGATCTTTGACTTCAGGTAAGGGTCTGAGAAGACGAGGGGAGAGCTCATAGGCAGAAACTAAAGGACTGATAGCCATTAAGGCTGCTGAGTCATTTGCAGGAGTGAGATTCTGCGCGTGGCCTCAAGAAAGTCTTAGAAATCTCCTGGCTGTGAATCAGGGCCAGCACGTTGTTTGTGCTTGTTTAAGTGTTGGGGTGAGTCTCTCACCATGGTGTGCCATCGCCTTTTTCTCTAGATCACCTTGTCTGCAGCTGCAAGCAAAGGGCAAGTTGACCTGGCCCATTCAACTCTATCTAGGCAACAGGGAATCATGTCTAATCCTTCCCCTGCATCACTTCTGCTGGGGATCTCTTACTCTATTGAAAACAGCCTTTTCCTACTTCATTGCAACAGAGGCTTAAAAATCACCCCAGTGGCCAGTGTCTGTATATGCTGTGATCATCGAGTCCCGATTTGGTCTGTGAGAGGCGACTGGCTTCAAAATATTTCATCATTTTCTCTGGATCAAATGATGTAATCGCAGCGAGTCTTTTAAACGGCAGCATCACCCTTCACGTTGATCGACTGGATCAGTCTAGTAGCCAGGTAAGCGGCGTGTTTCTGACCTGCCTGGCCAGCACCTTGGCATTAAGCTGAAATTCCCCTTGTCACCCCCAGGCAGTGACAGCACAAGTGGATTTCGAGCAGTGCCTTCTGACAAGCGCCTTCTGCCACTTTACCAAGACCAATATAATTTTCCCAGTTAATAAAGATTAAGTGTTGGTTCCTGGCTTTTGCTTCTGTAGCACTAATATTTCTATTTTTATGCAGTACTTTCAAGAAATTACTAAAGCTTCATCTGAGGATGAATTTGTGTTTTTAAAAGGTGATGAATCAAAGTACGTTTTTCTCCATCTCTGTGCTTGACTGTCAGATCCCAGCCCTCCAATAAATCATTTCCCCCCAAGACACCGCAGAATATTTAACAGAACCGTGTTAATGGGAGGCAACGGTAGGCCCTCAAAATCGCATTATGAAACTCACAATAATCAAGGGAGTAAAAATACATTTTGCTTGGATTGCAGTTTGAACATGCTCGGGTTTGGGGTTTTTTTTTCTTCTTTTGAGTCAATCCTAATGTAGTTAGTCCTCAGTAAACCCAGCTTTACCCTCCTGCCCTTCAGTGCTTATTTTTGTCTCTTAGTGCATCGTATAAGCATGTCATAATTTCCAGCATGCAATTATCAGTGTTTTTTGTTGTTGGTTTTTTTTTTTTTTCACAGCAGAGTACCTTAGGAGCCACAATGACTTCTGGATTCAATGAAATATGAGTTGAAAGGATTACTGTGTAAGTACTGGGGTCGCTTAAAATGTAAGACTAAGAATGAAAGCTCTTTTCAAAGGAATATGCTTGTGAAATAGCCTCTGTGTGTCCTATTAATTCCTGGTACAGAGATTAGGGATGGAGTTCCAGAATACGACGTTTCCCAGGGATTTCTGTCAGTGCAGAAACCGAGCCCTTCTAATGAGACTATATAAATACTCAATATTATCTCATTATTTTTCATTAATCCGCACACACCAGCCCGCCTCCACATGCTGTAATTCCATGTTACCACCCATGTTCACATTAAAATAGGAACAGATTATTCAAGACTCCCACACAAATCGTGAACCTCTATCCCTTCTGAGCTGTCACCGGCCATCCCTGGGACGGAGGAACCTCTCCCCTAGGCAAGAAGTCTTTAACCCTGGCAACCTGGCCCTTCAGAGCTAAATGCCTATTTTTATTCCTGGCAAATGCTCCTGTGGCATCCAGTGCCTGAGCCCAGATGAAACTACCCTGTCAAAACTGATTTTTAACAGAAAATTGCTTTTCAATGAACACATTCTCTATGGAAAGTGTCTGCTTTTCATAGATCTGGGAGGATTTGGGGATATTTTTTTTTCCCCTCAATAAGAGAGCCTGAAACTCTAAACCCTCTGAAGGTTTCTGGGTTATTTTGTTTGGTTTCAAGAGGAAATACTTCCCTGCCCTCAACTCCTGATTTCATATCAGTTCAGATAATGTCAAGACACTATTTGCTGCTCTTTCCCATTATTTTTGTTACTTTTCCTGTTTCAGGCTGCCTGCATGTAGTTTATAGGGTGTGGTGAGGAATGTAAATTATTATTTTCATGTAGGTGTGGTAGCTATTCAGTTGTAAATCCTGTTTTCAATCCTTCTGACTACTTTATTTGTGATCTGTAATATTGATCTGTCTTCAGGGCAGAGAACGCTGCAATCTATCAGGAGCGGGGACTTTTATTCCTTGCTAAAATAAAGCATTCAAAGCACTCCCAGAAATCTCCGAGAAGGAAAAAAGAAAAAAAATCTTGCTTGAAGCCTTTCTTTCTCTCTTTTTTTTTTTTTTTTTTTTTTCCTTCTCCCTCTTTGAAATAAGTAGAGGAATTTGTTTCTGCGGTTGATTTGGTTTTATCGGTTAGTTGCAAAATCTGACCAGCCTCCCTTTTCAAATTCATCTCCCGTGATAGCCTGCCACCGGCTGTCTCGATAACTGACTTTAAAAAAACAAGTTTAAAGGTTTGCCTCTGAATGTGATTCATGACAGTGAAGAAACAGGACTAATCTACAAAAGGGAGCTCTGCAGTTGCTTTTGGACTCGAGTAGAGTTGTCCAGCTGTTTCCCGTTCCACGTGAGCCATAGCAGATGTGCCTGAAGCACAGCTGTATTTCCACCCAAGCCGTGAAGGGGCATCTTGGCAGCCCGCTGGCAGCAGTGCCACGGATGCTCTGGCTCTCCCAAACCCCTTTCTGGACCAGTCCCACCCCAGGAAGGGTGAGCTGCTGCCGAAGGCAGGAGGGGATGCATCACCTGTAGGAGCAGACCCTCAGCTGCCACAAATCTACGTGGCCTGAGCAGCCTTACCGGAGCTAAGCTGATTGACCCTGGGTCTCTGCAAGGTGTGAGTGCTCCTCTGAGCTCCCTGGCTTGGTGTGTCTGCTCTTAGCTGTCAGCGAGGCATATTCTCCCCTGCGTGTCCCTTCTGGTGACAGCCATTGCAGCCACCAAACTGGGTGATTTTGAGAGAGCATCTGCCTCTGTTTGCTGCAGCTTGACTTCTATTTGTCAGTTCAGTCCATAGCTCATCTATGGATAAATCCAGACATCCAGGAATACAGTCATTGCATATTTTTTTTATTATTATTATCCTTTTATTTTACTTTTTATGGTTAGCTTGAGGGACGTAGAGTCCTTGTGCCTGAGGTGGTGGCTAGTGTCTCCATGAAAACTGAAGTGTAGATGTCACATGCTGCATACTCAGCCCCGATGGCCACACTTGACCATTTTGGCCAGTGTACTGTGCAAAGTGTGGAATATAGTTGTCCTCAGATACCTCTGTATATAGTTATCTGTCGAGGAGATGTTCTGATGGCTAACCTGGAAACAACGCAAGTCCTACCAGCTTGAAAAGCTTCTCCTTTTACTGAAGTGGCAGAAATATGTAATGTTTGGGTGACGCTTGCCTTTCCCGAGCAGTGACTGCACGGTTCGGATGCCTGCAGTACATACCGAGTGCTATGCTGCTGCTGTGTGGCCATCATAAGGCATTTAAAGTGCTTTTTCTTGGGAGTTCTTTTGAAAAATTAATTTCTTTAGTCAAATGTTCTCTTTATTTGCCTTCAACTTTTCCCCCCTTTCTTCCAGTAAGAAAACAGAAGTTGTCAGTAGACATTAGAACACAGCAAGGTTTAAATCAATCCAGGTTGGTATTGATTATTTGCGTTATGTTAGTTCTTAGAAGCCCTTCAGAGCTAGGTGGTGGTCTAGCACAGAGCAAAAATAGGTCCTAGCTAGCAAATGGTTTTATCATCTAATTATAAAGAGAAACCAAGCTGCTTCTCATTTTCAGAAGTCCAAAGATACATTTGTAATGCTATTCTGACTCCTTTATTTGTCAAAGCTTGGGTACCAGGTGTGGAGATGGAATTCCTGAAACTGTCCCCCTAGCATCTTGCTGCTTCGTGACACTGTTCCCCAAGTATTTACCTATGGATATATACAGAGAGATGTATACCCTGTGTTCCCATGAATGGCTTTTCAGTGTTCGTGGAGCAGTGGGCTGTGCTCGCCGTTATGCATTGCACTTTTACCCCATGTTTAGCTGGCCTCTAAGCTTTGGCTGAATCACTGCTTTTAAGAACACACCCCGCTCCTTATAAACGTGACCGGAATCACTGGTCCTTGGATGTCTGATCTGAAGCCGAGATGTGCTAAAACACGTGTTGGTCAAATGAGTCCGGCTGCCCAACAGATCCGGATGGCTTTGGATAACTGACATCCTAATCTTTATCGTGCTCTCGCAGATCTGTCTCTGTGAATGTTACTGGCTCTATTTCTCCGGTTTTCTTGTTAGATCTTTTGATAAGAGAGTGTATGATCTAGGTCAAAACGAGATCTATGTGGGACTTGGCTAGAAGCGCTGCATCTGGATGATGTCCTATTCCCTGTTCCTACTGAAAACTCTCTGGTACATCGATGGGCTGAGATTCATTTAATATGTGAGCATTGATTTTTTTCCTTTTCTCCAGAGAGGGGCAAAGTGGCGACAGTATCAATAGGGTACCACTTTTATGCTGGTCAGATCTGCTGGAAAGGAAGTTTTAAAGATTAAGCTGGTGCGATGCACCCTGTACAAGACACTTCAGCTGCTCTTAGGATACAACTTTATGTAACAGATGGAAGGTGAAGGACTGTCTGGGTCTGGTATAAACTCAGTTATAAAAGCAAAATTAAGCTCTTAAGGAAGGAATGGTTTTGATCACATCACTAGCCAGTTCATTCAGCTTCATGTGAAATTGCTGATATTTTAGTGGCCTCTGGCTCTCTGGTCCTGCCAAATTCAGATGACCTGCCCAAATTCAATACTGCCCACATACTTCATTTCATCATATGTATTGCTGCATTGCCAGGACATCTTTGAGACCCAGGCTATTGATAGGGAAACCTCTACTGTTACTTGAGGGTGATCTGTGCATGTCTGAGATAGGCTGAATAAATCGTGAATGACGTCTGATGCAATTTTATCTTTAGTCGTTTGCCCCGTTCTGCTACCAAGCTTACACAACACCAGGATCCCCAACCTGAAGTTTCTTTTGAGGGGAAAATGATGGTGGAATAAGCCAAGTGGTGATTTTATAGCACAGTAGTTCTCCCAGTACTGCTCTCTCAGAGTACCCTCTAATCCATCATTCTCAGAGCCTTTGCACCACTTGGCTTATCCTGTTCCACACTGGACCAGAAAGAGGGTTTAGTGCAAAGCGCCCTGTGTCTATCTTGGGAGGTATTTAGGCAGGGTATTCCACAGCAGCTATTTTGGGCTATTTCCCCACATAGAGAAGCTCTAGTGTGTTATCTCGATGGAACGAAGAGTCAGGCCTGTTCTAGATAAAATGCTTTCCCCTCCAACTGCCTGATGGCTTATCTCTGGTCTTGCAGCATCACTCGTAACCCTTCTCCTGACCCACTTAACTTTCTGCTTTTAGCAGAGCTGGGTTGGGGGAAGGGAGACTTGATTAATGAATAATACTCGCTTTCTTTTAATGTGAAAAACTCTTCAAGTGTTCCATGCTCATATAATTAGGAGAGAAATCTCTATTCTTAATCAGCTGATAAAATATCTATGGGCAAAGCTTTAAGAATGTATTCCTGGTATGATTGCTTCATATAAATTATTGGGGTTTAAGCATTTTTAAGAATCTCCTAACAAAGGAAAGGACTTTAATAATGTAACTTGACACATGTCACCTTGTTTTCTTTGCCTGTTCAATAAAAAAAAAACCAAAACTAAATTTCATTATCCCTTTTCCATATCCAAAGCAATTTCTACGAAATCAATATTTTAGCAAGTATAGCAATCTAAGAAGGGCTCACCTTTTGAGCTTCAAAAAACAGAAAGGACTGCATATAGATAGTCAAGGCAGTGAATGTGTTGTCTTAAATTTTAGTTTCAGCTCAGCAGCAGGTACAGCCAATGCATGCTTGTGTGTTGATTTATTTGGAATTAAGCTGGTACTTTTAAGCCATTTCCTAGTGAATGACTACCTATCAAAATGTTTTTATCAGCGGGAGCTGGCTGGTGTTAATTCAGGTAGTTTCTGGGAGAGCCACCACGTGTAGTTAAGCAGAGTTCAGCCTGGTTTGCTATTTGAATATCAATTTTTGTGAATGCCTCTGTTCTACACAGTGTGGCAGGGACTGCTTGACAAAATGCTCTTCCCCCTGAATCTGTGTGCAAGCAAATCCAGCGGTATGATGGAGATGATCCTGTTTGTACATTGTCACTGGATGGTCTGGTGAAACAAGGAAGGATACAAATTCTGGCAGTTGTGAGTAAGATTATTAAAATGTTGGGACTCTGGACCCTCCAGGACAGACTGCTGGAGAGGAAGCCATGGGCACTGCAGCTGAAGACATGGTTATGAAGTGGGACTGACGTAAGGGCTTTTCCCTTCCTCCCCAAACCAATTTAAGGGACTGGTTAGAGGGCTGCCAAGGTGCAGGTGACAGGGCGCTTGGTTGACTTTACAGTTTCAGCTCCAAGGAGAGGAAAGAAGGAGTGTTATCATGTGCACATCCAACCTGTAAGGGTTGTCACCAGGTTCTGCTGTTGGGAAATGGCAAAACAAGCAAGCAAATCAGTTAATATCTTCCCATGGCACACAGCCTTTCACATTCTTGCATTTACCTTCATTGCTGATATTAACTGCATGAATTGTCACTGTTACTCCCACTGCTTCCCAAGGACAACTTCACCACGTCACCTTTGATTATTTTTTTTTCCCCCATGCATTTATTCATAGGTGGAGAGGAAGAATGCATGCTTTGCTTAGCTGGTGTGGAGCCATCATTACACTGTCACTTTAAAATTAATTCACTGCTAATCACTTACTCCGCCTAGATGATACCCATATTCTACTGAAAAGGCACCACCTGATGCTTCATTTGGGGAGGATGGAGAGAGGGAAAACCAAAACCTGACAGTTGCACTGTGAACCAGTATAATTAATATATCCCATATGTGACATTTAATTTTAACAATATTAATAATGAAGCTAGCTTTTTTGGCCAAAGCATTGCGTCTCCAGATATTGCAGTGTAATTTTGTCTATATAAGGGAGCAGAAAGAGGAAAGGAGTCAAATTTTCCTTTTGGAGTTTGTACGGGATCTAGCAATCCTGGCTCCTGGTGGATGACTGGGGCAACTTGGCATTACCAATGTGAATCATTGCAGCTGTATGGAAGAGTAACCATCTTCTCTGTGCCGTTGCCAAAGTTGCTTTTGGTAGCTGTCCTCCGAGTCAGGCTGGAGTTTTCTGAGTCACAGATCAGTTGAGGTTGGCAGGGACCTCGAAAGATCATCTGGTCCAACACCCTCCTCAAGCAGGGCCACCTAGAGCAGGTTGCCCAGTGCTGGGCCCGGCTGGGCTTTGAGTAATTCCAAGCACGGAGTCACTGCAGCCTCTCTAAGCAACCTGTGCCAGTGTTTGACCACTCACGGCTACAAACGTGTTTTGCTTGTGCAAAGATCACGTTGGGAAACAGGATGCCCGCATGGAGCGAGGCGGGGTGTTGCATGCGCCGGACGGATAAGATCAGGGCAGAGCTTCTTTTTCGGTTGGCGCCAGTTGCTGGGCTCTGCTCCCTGCTTGCAGCACATGTAGCGACGGGGAACCACCTTATCTACCGGCCCTGAGCAAGGAAGCCTCAAACCACAGCTGGGAACATTTTGAAACAGATTTTTGTCACCCCAGAGGAAACATCATAGGGGAATAACAGGCCCTTGTAGCTGTAAACCAGCGATGACAAGATAAAGGCACCCAACTCGTCCTTGTACGTATCTAATAGTGTAACAGCAACTAATTTTGATCCCTTTATTTCGGGATGGGAAGGAACAGGGACATTTCTCTTTCTCCACAATTCTAACTATTTCATTTCCAAATGTAAAGTATGTGTACGCCTATTTTTTCATGTGTATATATAGATACATAGGACTTGTGGGGGGCTGTATGCACATACAGAGAAGTGGGACGTGCTAAAATGGTGAACTTTGGTATAGAGTTTGCGGAAACCCAGCCATGGAAGTCAAGAGGATGATTCCTGCTGTGTTGTGGGGAACATTGTGGGTACCACTCGGAGCCCAGAGACACGGCACTGGAGGCTTTCCTGCGCCTGGCTGATGTGAGACCTCAAGCTAAATCTACAGAATTAAATCTTGACCAAAGGCAGTACATTTCTCTGCTCGAAGGATGCCTCATGCTTGAAGAGGAGTTCTAGAAAAATGTGGGCAATGGAGAATTCCCAGAGAAGGCAAAGTGTGGGTCAGAAAGCATTCTTCAGAAGGCAAGTTGGATTGATCTGGCATTGTCACCAGGTAATTGATAGCTATCGCTGCTATCCCTGTTAAAATAATGGAATAAGTATTAAATCTTGGTGGAGAAGTGAGGGAAGGGAAGCCAGAAAATCATCCACAGGTGGAATGGGATCGTATAAAAAGCTGCACTATTCCAAATAAAGTTGATTCACCTTATCTAGTCCCAAATAAGCACCTGAATCGGTATGAATCAATACTAATGGAATCAATAAATGTATGTCAATTTAGTCTAGTTTAAAATCTATTTCAAAAGAGAACCAAAGGTAGGCTCTCAGAAAGCATTTTGGTACACCGATGCATGAAATACTGCTGTCAGATAAATTCCTATTGCCCCAGATAAGGGTATGGTAACACAAAATGAAGACAGGCAGCAGAGAGATAAAAGCAAAGAAACTGTTTAGTGCCAGAAAGGGTGATGTGAGAAGTGGTAGTGGTCGAGTCCTGGCACCATCTAGTATTTGTATTGCTGCTGTTTGCCCTATGCTGCTGCAGCAGCAGTGAGAGAGAGAGCTCAGTCTCCAGCAATGTCAAATAGCATTATCTTATTTAACTTCTTGAATTTTACCAATGATGAGAAGTATGTCTTGTTTTTCTTCAAAACGTAGTCATCTCTGACACACCTGGCACCACTTCTGTTCTGAAAGATGTGGTATCGTTTCCCAAATTGTAATGGCTCCTGAATTCTTTGAAACCTAATTGCAGAGGACGTTAACCTGTTTTTGCTGTTTTCTACCGTGAATTGGTGTCGGTGGGTGTTTCTGCCCACTTTGCAAAGTGTGCCACCCAAAAAAGGTGAAGTTAACATGAAAGCCAACCAAAAGCTGGACTAATGAAAAGGTCAAAAATATTATTAAGCATTAAAATTCTGAGAAGTCCCTGTTGTGCAGGAGATTGTAACAAGAAGAGGAAACAGCACAGCATGAGCGATCTCTCATGATAAAGATCTGGTGAGCAGAGAAGAGCGGAGGAAGTAGAGCACATGTGATAATTCCTGTTACAGGACGTGGAGCTCCTCCTCCCCATCAGGTGGGGTGCTCAGGGCTTCGGCTGAAATATGCTGGAATTTGGTTAAATTTAGAAACCATGTTACCTTTTTTCTAATTTAATCAAGCAAATGGGAACCTTTGTTTTTCTAGTTACAGAAAGGCATCTGAGGCTGAAGTTGTCTGATCCCAATAAAGCATCCTCTTCTCCCCTGACCTGGAAGGAGTTGGTCCCACGTCTCTCTAGGATCACTGTCTCTGTACTGTGCCTCGTGTGTAACTCAGACACTTGTTTTCTGAGACCTGGGATGGAATTACTAGCACTGTCACATTTTGGCACCAAACAGGTTGGTACCTAGTTCCAAGGGCTGGCGAAAAGTAGGGCTACAAAGACTCCACTTAAGCTTTTTTGTAAAAAAACTTTAAAAGTTTTAAACCCCATGTTGTTGTAAGGCTTGAGCAGGTTTTCTCATATTTAGATGCATCATCTAAGGGATGAGTACAAGTTGGTTAAATGACCTCAAACATAAAGAAATCAATTATTATTCTTGTCACTCAGTACAATCTGCTCTACACTTCCACCGTGGAGGCTTGTTTTTTATGTCACTTAATGATTAGCCTCTGTTTCTACCCACAGACACACCTGGTGAACATGGGGAGGGTGACAGAGGTCCACCTATGTCTGTCTGTACCGTAGCTGTAGTTCTCCAGTAACATACAGATGCCAAGTCTCAGAGGACGGAGTGAGAGAGTACAACCCGTGGGAGCAGCATCCCTTCGGATACCCTGCCTCAGGCTGGGCCTGGGCTCTGCTCTGCTCTGCAGGTGAGTGGATAGCTCGATTTTCTCCTCCGATGAGGATGCAGACCAGTTGACAAGCAGGTTGGTTCTCCCCATGCCGGCAGGTGCTGAGCTTTGCAGCCCTGCTGAACCGCAAAGCAGCAGCGTGGGCATTGGTGTGCCGGGTTTTTTTAGCCGGGATATTGGCACGAGGACACAAGAAAGCAAACTGGGGAGCAGAGGCAAATGGTCACACTTGACAAAGCTCACCAAATAGCCGAGGGTGATCACCAGCTGAGAGCTGCTCAGGGCAGGCTAGGTGGGGTTTGCTAATTCACCCATGCATGCAATTCCACCGTGGGGTGAGAGGAGGCAGTGGCATGGCAATGGATCATGAAAGGCATTGGAGAAAGGGAGCAACATGAACAATTTGCTCTGCACCCAGGAAGGAAAGGAATCACCTCATCTTTTGCATTTGGAACATGGTGGTACATGCACAGGGATGCAGGCCCCAGCCAGGATCCCACGTTGGTTTAGGGGAGTTCTCGACATGAATAAAGTCATTCTAAAACTTGATTTGACAAAAAAATAAAAAGGTGGAAAAAGCGGCTCAACCACTTTCCCTCCCTACACAAGCTTTTATCTGGCTCCCATAGTAAGTCAGAACCATGGAAATGTAGAGCTGAGATGGACTGTAGGAGACCGAGCCGTCTGACACCACCATGCAGAGACAAGAACTCTCATGGTAAAACAATTAAATCAGGATAATATTTATTCAAGCCGTTCTGCAGGCTGTCTGCAGGAGAGATTTGCTATGCAAGGGGGACGGGGCTGATCGTTGCCCCGTACCTGCTCAGGCCCCCTTCGCAGCTGGAGACAGTAAATACAGATGGTTGATCTCCCCTCCAGTGTCCCCACAGTTGCTCTGGTTTGTGTTTCTCCATCCCACGGCAGCAAACGTCACTGCTGCAGGGCGGGAGGGCTGAGATCGCCCGCCTGGCCCCTGCGAGAGCCTGGTGTTGGAGCTGGGATCCCGCACAGGCTTGGGACAACAGAAAGGGGTGCTTTCAGGTGCTGTCGTGCTAATTATTAAGTACTCATCAAAATAACTGGAAAAATAACTTAGCAGGTTGTATTGGAATAGTTTCTCGTTGGCTTGAACTGGTGTTTTATTCTGTGGGGACTGAAACTTGAAGCATTTTTAAAGGCTTGAACTTTTAAAAAATGTTGACATAAGGGGCTTTTTCATTTCTTTCTTCCCTTCCCATTCACCATGGAAAGGTAAAAAAAAAAAATAAAATCCTAACAACAACCTAATTGGTGCCTGTTGTTTTGCTTCTTTCCATGCATTCATTTTTCCTTGTTGCTTGCTACCTAGTGTTTTCCCTGCCTTTGGAGATGCTAGCCAAGAAGCAAGAGAGGAACTGAAACCTTAGTGATGCAACATTTTCCAGACACATCTGTGTTGCTGTGTGGAGATGAAAAGGAAAAACTCAAATCCAACCCTGAGATGTTTCAGTTTCAGGCCTCCTGTTAATATTCTAACCCCCTTGCAGGCACTTTAGGACAGGAACTGTCTTGCTATGTGTGTAGATACCATCAGAAAAGGATTGTTTCTTTGTTACTCTGGGAACCCCTTACATTATGCTGTCCTACCTGTCACGCGGCCAGTTTGAAGATCCTTGTAATTTAACTTTAAAAAAAAAAATACAAAAATAATATTTCCAAAAAACAAAGAGCAGCCTTTTGTTTCCTTCAGACGCCTTTCTGGTGAGGGATGATTTTAGGTCAAGAACCTGCCTCTAGTTTCAGGTGGCAGCTTGTCAGGCAGGATTTTAGTTTATTATTTTTTTTTTCCCCATGGATGAATGATTGGCCTAATTCAGGAATCCTAAAATTATTATTATTCTCTCTGTGCATGACAAACACACCTGTAATTTCTCACGGAATATGCTTTGTGGCAGAAAAAATCACATTCCCTCCCGCGCTGATGCGTGAAATGTATCCTTATGTAAAGAGCAGCTTAGCTCATCTGTTTATTGCTCCATCAGGCTCCACGGCTGTATGTAAACGCTTGGCATGTTTGTTTGTGTGATGGTGGTTAATGCTCATTAAGCGGAGAGACTAATAGCACTGCCTGGAGCCAAGCAAAGTGGAAGGCAGTTGCCATACGCATTTCCCCAGCTTGATTTGGCAAGCACAGGCGGTGCTTAACCTGCGGCACTCCTGCTGCTCCTCCTGCCTGCATAGACTCTGCGAGCTCCTCTCAGAGCCTGGCGCGGCTTTATGAACGCATGGAAAGCACTGGTGACAGCGGTGTGGGACTGGTGGGCTGCTGCTGTACTCGGGGCAGTTGATGGAGCCGTCCCAGCAGTCCTGCTCCACCTGGTTTTTTCTCTGTTTTTCCAAGCTGCGTTCCTCTCTGCTGTCCACTGCTCCTCCTGGGTATCCTCTGCTCCTATTCCATCAGGCTTTGCTGGCTAATTTCTCCCTCAGCTTCTTCTTGTGCACTCAGGGGATTATCTGTGTATGACAGCAAATGGGAAACCGAGGCATCTGGCTGTAGAGTGTGTCATGTGAAATATGTCGGCGGTGGTGTAGTGCTGAGCTATGAGAAAATGTCACCAGGCTGACAGATCAGAGGAAGATCAGGGTGCTGATAACTCTGCCCTCTCCAGGCAAGAGAGACAGACCAAGGCTGAAAATCAGGCACAGCACTGGGGGCAGCACGGGTTTCCCCAACCTGTTTGCATCCCATGCGCTTAGAGAAAAGGTCCAGTTAGGGAGAAAGATGAGAAGCACTTTGGTTGTGTCCTGACATTTGATTTTCAGGGATAAACAAGGCTTAGGTACCCCGAACAGGTTTCCCCCCCGCCAAAATCACACCTGTGAAGTTGGGGTGTCGGCTGAGCTGCCCATATCTGTCAGTAAGCATGAGGACGGCTGTGACGAGGTGTCCGCAGAGACACTGCCCAGGGGATGTACCTTATCAAAGGCACTGGATCCCAGCTCTGACAGCTGTGAAATCACCTTGTCAGCGGCACTGGGTGGATGAAATGCAGAACAGAGCCTGCGAGAGAGCGAATGTGTTAGGTGGTTATCAAGGAGCTGGGCTCCAACTGGAGTTGCTCGTTTCTAATGTTAGCATTTTGTTAGAGTTGTCTTGGTTGGATGTGACAAGGTTTGAAGAAATCTTGTCTTGTGACTGGGGTGGTTGTGGCAAAAGGCTGGGGTCTGACCAGGAAGTGTTTGAAGGTGAGCCGTGAAGTGACGCTCCCTGCTGAGGCTGCAGGCTTCCTGAGGATGCTGGACCATGGAAGAATCTGGAAAAGGGCTGGCAGCAGGGTACTGTGTGTGTGGAGAGAGGGCCTGAGGTGCTGTGCATCACTTTGAACCAAGGGAGAGCTTTTCTCCAAGATCCCTTGGGAGGAGCAGAGTCGAGGGGGTCTTCACCAAGGTTTTGGATCCTGATGACTGGGCTGGGCACATGGTCAATGTGGCAGGGAAGCTGGCAGTGCCCACTCCTGCCTGCCCTGAGGTTGTGCCCATGGCCATGCCAAAGAGGCCAAGCTTTGGTCCAGGCATGTGCAGAAAACCACACCTGGGTAAATGTCATGATGGTAAAAAAATCCAAGCAACCCACCATAAAACAGCCCTAAAACACAACAAAAAACCAAAGAAAATTTTGGTAATCAGTCTTGGTGGGTGTGATTGGTGATTTTGCCATGTGTGAAGCATCTGGCTTTAAGTCTTTTGGGATAAAACCCATCAGGTTTTTCTCTTGTAGAATGGGGAAGATCTCAAGTCTATCGACAAAGGCTGTTGGATGGTCCAAGAATGCATGAATGAGGCCTGAGGGGAATTGTCCTCAACCCTTATGGTTAAACAGTGGTTAGAATAGATAGTGTTAATACTAGAAAAATTAGGCAATGCTTACAGCATCCATGGGGTATTTTTGTGATAAGCTGTGGCTGGAATGGACAAAAGTGCCTAAGGGACTTGGGCACCAGAGTCTCACTCATTTTGTCTGACAGCTTTGGCTTCTCAGCCTTCTGCAAACACTGACGTATTTTTTCTGGATGATGAGTGCTTATTTTCAAGTTATTATCATCAGATAACTGAGTCTTACTGAGTAATGGTGGCTTCTTACTCAAAGTTACCTCTTCTCCTGGATGAGTTAGCCTTGAGTGACAGTTTCTCTCTTTCACTCTGCAGAATAAATACATCTGATCTTCAGACAGAGGTTGAAATTAGGTCTCATGCTTGGTGAAAATACTTTAACCAATCAGATATTGAACAAAAGCTTTTGCTTTTTGCTTTTTCCTTCTCCTTTTTCCTTTTTAGAAGGAATTATCCTGCTTAAGTTCTTAATCTGAAAGATTGAAGCGCCACACTGGGGAGTGAAGCTTGAGCATGACGAAATCCCAGGAGTGCAGAGTTCCGGGGAGGTGAGATGAGAGATACCTCCACCCTCATCACTCCCTCACTGAGGATTTCCTAGGACTTCTGTTGAACTGGGGCGACTGCTCCTTGGTGTGATGCTTGCTTAAAAAGATCTTGTCTTGAGGCTTGTGGCCCCTCCTGCCCATTCACAGCCCAGGGAATGTCTCCATCCATTTAAAGCTCAGGCTTCTGCTTATGTGGACCAGGCTCTTGGGAAGTCTGGTAAGTCTCAAGGCTGCAGCCCTTCAGCCCCTTAGTCAAGAGCTTGACCCAGTCAAGTCAATGCAAGTGTAACCACAGCCTCTGAGAACCTCTGGACTCGGGTATATCTAGAAGCAAGTCTATGAGGATTGGTGTACTGAATGCAAAATGTAATAGCACTCATTCTGGAATAAGAGTCGATTTAACTTGACTTAATACATTTTCTTATTCTAGCTTAAGAGCATCCAGAAAAGCTCTTCTAGTCAATTTTCAAGTGTCAACAAGCTGTTTTTCTTGGTCTCACAAACTCATCTTTGAAATGGGAATAACTTAGTCTCCCATATGGTGTTGAAATCTACTTCATAGTGGAAATCTCCTGTATATTCATGCAAAATTTTAAAGGAGCAGGTGGAAATTATCTGGCAATTAAAGTTAGCGCTGTGGAGCTAGGACTTGGTATGACATAGTCAATCTATTCAAAGTTCACATCTCCCACTGTCAGCAGTTGGTTACGTGACCGTTCATCATGCCTCTCCTCAGAGGGGGGGAAAGCCCTTGAAGAGATGGCAAAAGATTTCAGCTGATTTCCGATAACTGTGTTTGAGCAGATGATTACATTTGTCTGAAAGGAAATGGTTAAAAGCAGTTCTTTAGCCGTTCTGGCTCTGACATCATTCTACAGACTTATTGGGGTATTAACGAAGAAAAGTAACTTTCTGTGAATGCAGGAAGTGGCCTCCAATAAAGTTTACAAAATTTCACAGAAAAACAGACATAAAAAGGTCAAGACTCTCCTCAGCCATTCATGTCTAATTTTATTCCGACCAGTAGATTTTTCTACTCACTTAAAATACTCAGGTCTGAGCAATAATACAGGATGGCTGCCGTCATTCCGAAGGGGAAGTGTTCATCATCCTCTTGCAGCAGCAGCCGCAGGTGTAACAGTCACCATTTTTCAGAATTGCACAGTATTTTAGTGACTGTTCGTAGCTGATGCTAGATCAACAATGAAACATTTTTCTTAAATGCAGAAATGGAAAAGTTCAGGATTTATTTATTTATTTATTTATTTTGCTTCTCTGGCTTTTTTCAATTTATGCAGAACTAATTATTCTCATAACTCCCTGAAAGGCTTTGCTCAAACTTTCCAAACTGTCTTGACTGGAAGCCCTGATGAATTGTTTTAGCTCCAGAATGCATGATTTGCAGGGAGGAATAAGCATGTATTAACAGCTGGTTTTGCTGGAAATTGGTTTATGATGTTTCAAATATATTAAAAAACGAAGCACAACACTCCAGTGAGGCCCCATCAGTGGACAGGAAGATTTGCTACCTGTATGTTGTGGGCATGGGTCCTGTTTTCTCTCTGATGTTCCAGGGAGGAGCGTCGTGGCATTGCTGTGAAAATGCTGATGTGCAGTGAGAATCCCAGAGAGCATCCTTGGCAGTGTGGACGCTCATCCACTCCTTTCAAAACAGAAGCAAAGCTGCGTGGCTGGTGGGAACACAGGAGGTCCCATGGGGTGACAGCACGTGCAGGTACAAAACGTACTGGTGGAGAGAAATGCTTCAGGGTCAGCCATGAGCGTTCTGAGAATCAGCTGGGGGATGTCATTCTAAATACGTTTTCACCATTTCATTTCACCACGTGGGTGGTAAAAATGGGAATGAGGAATCCAGGTGAGACCTATTCCCTGGGGAGCAGCTGCTCAGGTGGGATCCTAGAGCTATCCAGGGCCTGGTGCTCAGGGAGCTGGGGGCTCTGTCCATCCTGCTGGGGCCAGAAGGTGACAGGGGAGCTCAGCACTTGGCGTGAGCGGTCTCAAGGAAGTGGGAGATTAGCTGGCTTAAAATTAAGCAATGGATATTAAAAGGAGCACGATTGATCTCAGCTGGAAGTTGGTGCATTTTAAATATGGGATGGTTCTTTATTGCATACTTTGTAAGAGTTTGGTAATGCCTCTGATTAATTATAGAAGCTGAAAGAAATAGCTTTGCACAGTGGGATAAGCGTGCGTTTGACTTGGTTCCAGGTATGACAATAGCTAAGAGCCATCAGAACTTGGAAGAAAGTCGCTGCCAACAGTCTTGTCTAACCCAGATGATCCCGATTTTCTACTTGCTCTGTCAAACCCTGCTCCCTTGTTCCTTTCAGATGGAGCTGAGGACAGAATTTCCCTTTGAGAGCAGCTTTTGTTCCTGTTAGCATTAACCATGCTTTCTCTGTAGGATATAAAGAGCCTTAGAAAGAAAATTCTCTCCTCTGCCTTCCTCTGCTTCACCGGCAAGAAATGCTGCGTACCGAACACGGAGGACACATGGGATGGAAGAGGTTTGACCTCTAAGGTTCAGAGTATGCCACCAGACAGAAGCAACACATCTCAGACAATATTCAGAAAGGCATTTTTGAAGAAAATATTTGCCATTGGAAATTACCAAAGGCATATTGTCCCCTGCTACTGACTACAGCAACTGGAAATATCAGACCAACTCTTTTTTTTTATTATTATTATTTTTAATTTTTTTTCCCCTCTTCTCCCTGAAAAGTGAGAGCCCAGGTAAGCCTTCACCACCTCTTGGCAAAAAAATATCTGCGCTGGGGAAATTGGTACGTATGGACTGGGTGGGTGCTAGAAGATGCGCACTGTTAGGCTATGGGATTCTGGTCTGAAATAAACCCACAGCCTGAGTGTTTGAGGTTTCCTGACACTGAAAATGAATATATTTTTGCAAGTGTTTGCAACAGGGATTGTGTGCATGCCGTGCGATTGCGGTGTTTTATTTTGCATGCTCACGTAGCACTGCAACTGGAGTTTTATGGTGCTTTTCCTCTTGTCCTGGGAGGAACACCTTCCCAGACAGCTAAAGGACACGGTGTGTTTGGATGACCAGCTAGGTAAGGTGATGTATAAATGAGAAATATGATATTCTAACTGGAAGAACACAGACTTCAGGCATTTGGGCACTTTCATAGTCCTTTAACACAACTTGGAAACAAAATGGTTAAAAGCTGGCTAAGAATATTTACCTCTAGCCACAGATTAAGCAAAATGTCTATTTTATGCCTTTTTTTCCCTATCAGGCTGCTTAAACCTGCTAAGAAATTAGTTTTGACGATGAGTTTTCATGCGTAAGTTGAGCTGTACACATTTTTTTTTCTTCTAATGTGTAAAATAATTGGATTTTGAACAATGTGGTAGGTTTGAAGTTAGTCAGACATGTAACTAATGGTTATGAAGTGTGTGGGGGGGACCTTCAGGTTGTTCTTTAAGGGTAAGGACGCTGAAGAAAGCCACAGTTCAGAGCAGTCCAGTTCAAATGCTTTCTTGGCTGCAGCTTTTGCTCTGCCCCTGTGAATTTCCATTCTTTGCCAGGGTACTGGGGATAAAGGCTGCCATGAGGAATACTTAAGTAAGTGTAGGGTGTGTGGCATGTGTAAGCTGGACACCACCTTTATGGGAAGTCATCTATTGAAACTTTGAACATGCAGTCCCTGGTTTTGAAGGAGGAGATGAGGGGGTTTTGCCTTGTCCGAGGATTTTGATCTTGAACTGAATAATATAGCCTTTAAAAGCCCATAGTGGTGATGTCTGCCCTTCAGAAGTCTATGCAGGTTTGTAACTCGGTACTTTTGTACCCAAAGGCATTCATGTCTCCACGTGTTTCTTCATGGACTAAGGCTCCAAAATGCCACACTGAAGTGCAATAATGTTGCTTAGGGAAACTGAAAATATCCTTGCCTTGAAATCCTATCTCCTCATTGCTAGATGTGTCTGAAGGCATGTGTAATAACTTCCCTTATAGTTATAAGCTGTGTAATTATAAGCGATATATGGTCATAAGATACAGTTATAAGTAGCTATAAGCTACTTCGATGCCCTAAAAATTGTGGAGGTGGAAAGGATGCAGTGTTTCAGGAGGGCTTGGACAGAAAGAGGAGCCCACGCCTAGGGACACATCTCCCCACTTACACACAGATGTGCAGGAGGGGAAAAGCCAAGCTGCGGAGAAGCCCCTGCTGGGCATCAGGCAGGGAGCCGTGGTCTGCTGCTGCCATGGCCCTGGTGGTGGTGTCCGGCTCTAGCAGTTGTCCACACGTTTGCTATTATTTGAAGGTTTGGGTCTGCTTTGGAGTGAAGTTTTAACGTCAGTGCAGAGTGTAAGGGCTGTGATTTTCATTTTTAAGAAGAGCGGCATGTTTGCTCATCAGCTGCTGTCAACTGGGGCTGAGGGCAAAGAGGGAGAAGGACAAGATGTGTAAGCTTGGATGATGAACCCCTTTCAGGACTATTCTGCCTCATCCAGCAGTTTCTGTAGCTTTACAGCTGCTCTTCAGTGTGTGGATGGGAGAGGATCTCTTCCCTTCCCACCCAGAGAAGAAATCTGTCATATCCTCAGCACAATCCATCAGCCCCAGGCTCCTTCCTCCTCCCAAAATCCTTGTGTTCCACTCACCTACCCACGCCAGGCATGCGGCTCTGGTACTTCCCGTTCCCTTGCTCTTCCTTCCTCCACACCTTTCCGATTTGGGATGCAGGTCTCTCGGGTTTTTCCCCTCCCCTCCTTCCTTTTGGTGGATTCACCCTAACCCAACCCTGAAGCCTGGGGTGGCAGCGAGCTTGGTGGAGGGAGGGCTCGTGCCCCTGTGGCAAGGTGAGCCCAGAGGTGGATCACATTTGGCTATCTGGCAAATCTGAAGTCTCCCCGGAGCGCCCCACTTCACTGACTTGCAGGGTGGGGGAAAGGGAGAGGTGATAAATGAGTCACAAAAATGCTGTTTTCAGTGCACAGTAAATGCCACGGGGCTCCGGCGTAGATCTGAAAATGCAGCTCCTCGGCACGTGCAAGCCGTCTCTCCCAAGGCTGAGAGCAGCTCGCCTGCTCTGACAGCCCGAAAGCTGCCAGGGGAGCCGGCGAAGTCGCAATCATTATTTAATTATATGTCAGAAAAAGGCCTATGGGAAGAGAGACCCACAGGCTCTCCAGTTCCCTGTTCCAGCTTTTCGCCCATCAGTGTACTCGGAGTCACAGTGCAGGCAGGCACAGCATCCTCTTCTGAGCCTGCAGCAACGGATACGCAAGCTCAGGTCCTTCAGGGACCCTCTCAGGTGCTTGTCATTGATCTTGAAGATGCAAATTGGTAGCAACTGAGAAGATTTTGGTTTTCCTGAGGTTAAAAGTCACGTTTTGTCAGCAGCGGCTTCAACTCTAAATTAAGGCAAGTTTCATCTGGGCATTATCTGACACAGAGGCTGCCATTTGCTGAAACTGAAATTAAGATGCCACTTTGGATCGAAACAACATCCCCTCATATTAAGATATTATAGCTGTGTTTTCTCCTGTAGGATACTGAATAGAAGCTGCTATTTAGAGGTGGTTTAGTGGAAAGCATCCGTGGATGCTGATGGCAGCTCTCTGCTATCTGCCTATGGGATGCAAACGTTCTTGTTCAGTTGCTGGACACTACATCTGTACATTAAACATAAAGACTGAGTTTTCCTCAGGCTTTTTAGGTCTGTGACACACATTGCTCAGGGATCATGGTTTTATTTCTTCTTTTCAAGATCAGCACAGTCAGGCTGTACGATCTGGCTGTGCTCTGGACCAAGTGGCCACCGCACTCATCCCTGAGTACCACTATTTCCTGGCAGAAATGAGATAAGCTCGTTTGGGTTTTGCAGGTGACAGTCTGTGCTACCCAAAGACCACAAGGTGTGGGCAGGAGTGTTTGTCTGATACAGATCTAACCACGATTTTTAAGGAGAGTTGCCCTGGGGGTTGCAGTTCACACTTGATATTACTTACTAATATTTATTTTCAAACTCAACGTCAGCTCAAAAAGGAGACTCTTAATACAGAAAAAGTCAGATTCCAGGAAATGAGACACTGGATCTGACCCAGATTTCTGGCCAGGAGCTCTGATCAGTGTGAAGCAGCTACCCTGAAGTTTTTGCTCTCCAATTAGGGACATGTCAGCAAGCGCATGGCTAAGCGGCAGTCTGGTAAACATAGGGATGTTTTTATTAAACAGCTTTGGGATACAAGATTATTTATACTGACCTTGTTTTCCAACTCTTCAGAGGCCCAAGGAGAAAGCTTGAGGTTCTGTAAGAAGTAAGGCTCCTTCATTATACTGCTTCCCATCTGGCAGGTTAGTTTTTAGGACCTGTAATAGGTATTCATCTCTGAGGGAGCACTGGGGATTTCACAGGCGAGGAAGCACATGAATGAAACTTTGTTTATCAGCGAAGGGTCTAAGAGTACTTTCATGTATCACATGGACACGAACTTAATGACAGGTGAGTGGGTTGCTGGGATGCAAGCCGAGGGTAGTTCTGTGCTGTATCACAGAGCACGTAACCTGCAACCGCGGTATCCAGAAGCGTGGAGGGGGGGGGGGGGGGGGGGGGCGGGGAGGAATGAAATGAAACCTCAGGTTTGCATGCAAAGAAATTAAAGCCTTAGGGTTTTAGGGTTGCAAGAGGAAAGAGATGTGAGGTAACCTTTCCCCTTGGTGTCTGTGATGGTAATTTCCTAAAGACAGCATGTAAGGTTGTGATTCCCTTGAGTGGTTGAGAGGATGACAGGCAGTAAGTAGTCTGACGGTAAGACCAGTCAGAGCAAACCCTGAGCGTGGATAAAGGGTGTGATTTTCCCAAGTGCTTATGAGACCCATCATTCCCACTTCAAGCCCTATGATAACTTAAGGGGATGTGTTTCCCTTTGTCCTTTTCAGTGCCTGGTGAAATCTTCAGTGCATTAAAGGAGAGGCAGCCACCACGTCTGAGACGCAGAGCACCACGTGCGTGCAGCCGCTGCGGGGGTGTGAGCCCGGTCCCGAGGAGCATCGGCTGGGCAGGGGGCTGTGAGGAGCAGCCTGGGCTCCCCAGCTCTGCCCTGGCAGTAAGCGGGGCTTCTTGTGAGAGGTGATGTGGCACCAGGCTTGATGAGCAAGCGCCTGGAAGTTCATGTTCACTTTAATAGAACTATTTATTACCTTTTGGAAAATGTGATTAAAAGTGAAATCACCCGTTTGACATGTAGTTTATTGGCCCCATCTAATTAAAGCCTGCCTAGGAGTGCAGGTGGGATCCCAGTGAATTCCTACAACTGAAATGCCTTCCCAGCGCATGTGCAGACCACGGGAAAGAAAGGTGGGATAAAAGTAAATAATGCTGGCTGCAGGAAACATGTAAAATTATTTCCAGTTACATCTAGCATGCTTCTCCTCGTTGCCCTTCCCAGGGAACAGAGGTAGGAATGGGGCAGTGCTGCACACGCAAGGTAATCCCCAAGCTGTACTAATTGCCGGCAAACTTGTAATGAGGTTTTACCGTCCTTCTGCACCGCAGAGGCCCCACGTAGCTGTTTGCCTTGCCCTGCTGTTGATAGCCTTTCAGGTAGATTCTTGTGATTTCAGAAAGCTGGGTCAGTCCCTCGTAAATTGGATGCGTTGTCTCCGGCACTGTTGCTCGGTGTTGCTGTTTGGCATGTTAGAACATGCCCAGAAGTCAGATGTGTAGATGCTGGTTTTTCCCCGTGCAGGGATGGAGAGGCGCGTCCTTCTGTGAATGGCTGGGGCATGTGTGGGATTTGTGAAACCAGGTGCCTTCCTCAGGAGGGGAGACAGCTCTGGCAGCAGTTTAGGACCAGCTCTAAACCTTGCAGCGGTTATGGTGTCTGTGCGCTGTCTTTGCAACCTAAGACAGCTGTCGGGCGCTGAGTAGCGTCAGGTCATGTCTGCTGAAATCTGTTTGCTGGAGACTTGGCTGCCACTGCTGCCTTGGCTAGCTGGTTTTGAGTGAGGTAGCCTGTCTGCTCAAGATGCAATGACCTCTATGTGCTGCAGTATTGGTGTTTTTGACCTCTTTTATTGAAAGACCTTGAAAAGGAAGGTAACTTGTTAGTCATTTAGAAATAGACCCACGTAAGCTAGGAAGCGGCTTCTTAAAAATCTAAAAAACTCAACCTGGAACACGTTACACAAGTTTAAACAAGCAGTGAAGCACATGGTGTGGAGATATGCTCAGGGACATGGAGCCCATCTCCATTAGCCTTTTCCTCAACACCCTGTTCCTATCTGGGCCCAAATGCATCGGTGTTGTAATACGGGAGCTGGCTGTAACATGCATCACTAGAACAAAGTAACATGCATCACGAGAACAAACTAATTTTTATTTCAGTATTGCCCTCACTGGCTTCAGATAACTGATGGAACATGGAGGACTTCTGCTCCTGTTGGAAAGCATGGGCCTTGCTCAGGTGGCTGCAGCTCCTAGCCCAGTGTTTGGCATCACCCCTGGCTCTGCTCCTCCCCAGCCACCCGTGCTGGCCTTCCCAGCGCCTCTTGAGATGCACCTGGATCTCTGCTGGGCACCGAGGTGCCGTCAGGGCATGTCCCTAAATCACTGTGCATGAGCGAAAACCTTGGGGAAGGAGGAGACAAGTAACCTTTCTTCCCCCGTTCGTGAGTTTCAAGGCAGCGTTGGGATTCAATGACGAGCCAGTGGTTTATCAGCTCTTAAAAGCTAAGGGAGTTATTCCTGTGGCGTGTGCCCACCTTCTTAGAGGCGTCTCATCCTCCAGTACCAAGCTGCATTCAGCCTTTCCCATGGCTCCTTCCAGTTCCCTGTGGCCAGGTTGCTCTAGACTAAAGCAAACCTTGGATGGAGGTGCCTCCCCTGAGCCGGCGAACAAGGGAGAGCTCTACAAAGCTGCCGTAGTGAAGCAGGGAGAGCTTTCCTTCTGCTTGCTGCGGAGCTGGGCTCTTTGGCACCTGCCATTTATTAACCCCTTGCTCTCACACCTGTTCTCGCTCTCGCACCTCCGGAGCTCCGGAGCCACTTCTTGCACCTCCCACAAGTGCACATGCTTTTGCTCCGAGAGCCTCCCTGGATTTCGGACCTGTGTGTGATCAGAATGAATTAGACTTGGCTGAGGCATGGGATTATTGCAGACCTGTCACTTCACAGTATGTTCCTGTTACAGCCCACACTCATGTCTGCTAGTATTTTAAAGTAAACTTTAATTAGCATCTTCCAAAGGGTGTGAATAAATTGTTTTGTTGTTGTTTTAGGTTTGGTTTTGTTTTAAGGAAAAGAGTGTTTACTCACCGAGGACATGTTTCCAAACTCTTCATCCACGCTAGTCCTGGTTTTCTGATATCTCACCGTGCGCATTACAGTGAAGCTCTGCTTGGTGCTGGTGGAGGGAGGCAACATTGCTCAGCAGTGGGGTAGGACATGCTGTGAAGGAACATGCAAGCACTGGAGTATTTTGGGACCACGTTGGAGCAATGTTGTCAGACTCCTGATGGCCATGTGTCACCCATTTACTAGCAAACTATTCCAGGAGAGTAACTCCAGGCAAAGAAGAAAGATCTGTAGTCCAGCGGGCATGGCTTGGGCTCAGAGCCCTGAAAGGTCTTAAATAGCTTCTGTCTGACAGTGCTGCAACCCAGCAATGTTGGAGAGACCTCTCCCTTGCTGTCAATAACACATCTGAGATGCTGTTTGCGAGCGGTGTTGAGCATGTTTTCCAGCCTTCACTCCAGAAAGGGTGAATCGGGTATCTGATGTGGTCCAGAGATTTGCTTATAGACAGCAAAGGGATGCAAAGGATGTTTGGTACGTGGCTGAATTCCTGCAGAATTCCTTTACTGCTGAAATTAAGTATCTAAATACTGTGTCAAGTTTTCTACCCACCCAACCCCTTTACTGGACTGGTTTGTGAAAGTGGTGGAATAATGGATCGGAAGGGGATGAGCTACACACCTGTTTGCCCTCTTTATGGGAGCGAGTTGAGGATGGGCTGAGAAATCAGGCTGGGACCGGGGTGTTACCGGCTAGTGTTGGCACAGAGTAGGGATCCCCGCCACATACCGTCTGTTTCAAAAGGTGGTGTGTGGGGTGAGGAAGGTAAACTCACTGCCTGGAATACTGGAGGCAGGAAGAAGCAAACTAGCAGCAGGGGGGGGGAAAGCTAAATTTAAAGGCCTGGGTGGTAAGCAAAATTTTTCAGAGGAAGGAAGGTCTTGACTTGGATGAGCTGTGAGGACCTCATTGGATTTTGCATCGCAGGGAAATGTACTGGAGCAAATGTGCTGGTATGAAGTACTGAGGCACACAGATCGACTCCTTTTGGTTTCACCCATGCATGGCTTCGGTTCCACCCATCTTGTTTAAACAAACGTGCTTGGTGGGGATAAGGCAAGGAAAATCCTGTTCTCTGCTTGTGTTTGTTCTTCCCTCTGCTCCTCCAGCAGGGACACTCGAAACACAGATGGAGCTCAAGGCGTTAGGTTTTAACAGTTCCAAATCAATTTGATGTGCCCTTAAAAAATCCCACAGTCATTTCCAGCGACATCCGCAGAGCTGCTAACAGCTGAGCATGTGCCCAGTCACTAGCTGCTGCATGTTATGGTTTTCTCATGCTGAAAACCATTCTTTTCCTGTTATGTGAAGGCTTCAAGTGTGGCTTTCTGGTGGCATCAGCACAAGAGCATCTTTAGAAGTTATAAAGTGGTGTTATCTGGAGTAGCAATATGGGAGCAGCAGAGTGGTGGACACCGGGTTTGTCACCTTGTGCTTCTGAACCAGCTATTCCCAGTTTCCTGGTGAGATGGCTGTCAGTGAGTGCCACATTAAAAGGCCTGCTGTAGGTCGTCAAGAAAAGGATAAAGTTTGGGAATCTAAACACCCGATTCTCTGACCCAGTGGAAGTGAAAATGGGCTACCTGCACAGCTCAGCTCTCAGTACCTTCCAGTACCTCCCCCAGCCACAACCCGCTCCTTGAAGGAGGACCCTCGGCCTACTGCGAAAGACTGGAGAAGAGTTGCCCCCCATTGCTCCCTAGTATGGGAGGGGGGGAACACATGATGGAAAAGAACTGGCAGCCCATGCTGTGCTTACCCACTGGTATAAGGCGTTGTCCTTGTTTGCATGAAAATACATATTTAATTACTTGCAAAAATAACAAGAGGTTTCAAAATAGGAAGGATTATTCTATTTATGCCACTTCTGCTTTATTCCTTCCTCCAAGGTCTCATAGAAATGATGGTGGGAATGGACTTCAGGAGGTCTGTAATCCAACCTCCCATCTGGAGCAGAACTGTCTCCAACACCGGATCAGGTCAGCTGTGGCTTTGACTACCCAGAGTTTGATCACTGCTGTGGATGGGGAGATGTTGCCACCTTTCTGAGTGAGCTGTTCTAGGTCTGTGCTATCCTTCTTGCGCATTATTTTTTTTCCTTAATGTCCAATCTGAACCTCATAAGCCACAATATGTGGCCATTGCTGCTATCAACAATTACCAAGAAGGGTGGCCCTGGGGTCACCGCAGCTCCCCTTCAAATCCTGTGGGCTGGAGCTTGACTGTAGGTGACACCAATTTCCCTCTTTTATTGTTTTTGTGTTTTGGAATGACTCTTCGTTCTCCTTGGCATTGCTATTAGAGGAAAAAGCAGTTTTCTGTGGCCATGACCTCCCCATCTGGGGAAGAGTTGTGCCAAATCCAAGCCCTATGGGAAGGGTGGGAAAGCCCAACCCACGCAAGTCCATAAGGCAAACTGTGTCTTTGAGGAAGAGTTCGCTTTCTTTCTTTCTTCCATGGCTTATTCTGCTGAAATTAAAGAGAGAAAGCAAGGAAAATTCAGTAGCTATTAACATTGATTATCAATATAAGGAATTATAAGGGACAGAGCTCTGATCAGGAAGCTCTGATGCAAGTTCCCAGTCTTCCCTATTGTTTTCCTCTTCTTCAGACTGGTTGCTGCATGTTGCTCCATCCTGGGGGAAGCAGAGCACTCAACACTTTGCTCACCTCTCCTGTGACCTCTCCAGTGCCGCACCTTTGTTGGATGACAGCAACAAAAACAGCACAGAGAATTCCCAAAGGGTGAGGACTCCTTAATCCTTTCAGAAAACCAACCTGATACTTCGTGGGTGGGTCCCCACTAGTCTCAGAGTAAATTCACATCTTCTTCCTCATCCACAGCTCTCTGCCTCTCTGATCGCACTGAGCGCAAGTGCCAATCCCAAGCGCCTCTGGCCAGTCTGCTTCCTTGTTTGCAAAGGCAGTGCTTCACGAGGACAAGGGTCTTACCCTCTTAACATCCCAGCTGTCTCCCTTTTCCGAGTTCCACATATGGCTATCTAATCATGGGCCAAGTTGTCTGCCTAGCAGCCGGTGAGACAGTCCCCTCGTCACCACTGGCTTACATTGGCTGACAGTTTTGCTGCTGCTTCAGTGACCTCCCTCAACATTTTCCATAACTGTGCTTCTCTTTGGACTGAATCCTTTGTCTCTTTATTTAGCATCTTTCTTCCATCCTCTGTTTTGTACAGTCGCATCACCATGGTGTTGAGACTCCCTGTGGCCGGTATTAGATGTAAACCATTGACATGTTGGAGAATTTGCCTCCATTTTCAGAAAAAAAAGACTAAAAGAAGTCAACCGTCCAGGTTACATGATAGATTGCAGGTGAGGCTGGGCTCACAGATACCATTCCTGTCTAGTCAGACCATCCTTTCCATTTGGTGCTTAAGGAAAGACATGTTCCATAGGGCAGACCCCAGCTCACAATCCCTGGGCTAAGAAATCTGGACATTTTCCTGCCTTTCCCTGGATTTGTAAGGTTGTGATTTACCAAGCAAGAACATAGCAAACCAACATCTTGTTCTACAGCTTCACTGCAGGGATGATTCATATGGACTGCTGATGGCACCTGGCACCAGGCTGTGGCTGCTCTTCTGGAAATAGTGAGTCCTTTGTGGATATCTGGTCATTAGATGATGAATTTTTGTTTGCTCTCACCTGAACTTAATTCAGACTCAGGTGCCACACATCTTCATTAATCCTCTTAGCTGTGATTTGGTTGCACCCTCTTACCTGAAAGAAAGGAATTTGATAATGCACCGATGAAATGAGCTGCAGCGATCTGACATTCAAACCCAGACAAACAAAACTCTCTTGACTCGCTTGGAGAAAAACCACATCAATTACATTGTCAGTTGTATTTACCTTGCACAGTCCTGAACCATCCCAAGGCTGAAATGTGCTGTCAGTGTCTGGGACAATGTCTCTGCGGTTAAGGATGTGCCCGGGTTGCTGGGATGGACTGGGGGCACGGCACACGGGTGTGCATCTGTGGGTGCATGAGGCTGCAGGAACGTGGAGGAGCAAAGTCTCCAACACACAAATGCCACATAATGTGATTGAGTTCAGCAAAGCACATTTTGTAAGCTTGGGCTTGTTTAAAAAAAAAAAAAAAAAAAAAAAAAGAAGGAAAATAAAAAGAAATAAACCTGCTGGAAAGGAGGGGGTTCCCAAGATCCTGCAACATCAGACACTGCCAGCATTCCTGTGCCGTGAGAACACTGCAGTCCAGAATCACTCACTTTGTTTATTTCTCCCCTGGCCTTTGCTTCTTGCTTACATCCAGCGACTCACGCTGTACGGCAGCGCGCTCCTCTCCCATTCGTGGGGTTAGAATGGAAACTTTGCTCCTTACGGTAAGCTGGGAATCACTGGCTGTGTGCCCACACAGGGGAGCAGAGGAAAAGCGCCCTGCTCAAGCCCTGGGCTCGCAGCACCATCCACTCTTGTCTCTCTCCCCAGCACTGCTGGTGCGTCGCTTCCCGGAGCTTGGAATCCTGCCGGGGCAGCTCTGGAGAGCGGCTCTCTCCCGAGGCTGGCGAGCGGCGCACAAGGAGGGTATTGTTTTGCTGTCGTCTACCTCTGCACGTTGGATGGGGAAAATTAAAACAGACACATGAGCAGATTAGGTGTCAGAAAACGTCTAATTATGGCTTATAAAATTACCAGCTCAGTGGCTTATGAATGGAAATGTGCAGGGGAACCCTGTATCAGTGTAGTCTCCAGCTTACCCCTGAAAGCCTCATCTCCAGAAAAAAGGGAAAGGAGCAAAGCCACCAGGGCGGTCCTCTACAGCCGTGGGAGATGCAAACAGTCCAGATCCCATCATACCTGGGTCCCTGGGAGCGGTGTGTGCCCTGTGTTTCAGAACAGCCTGTCTCCCAGAGAGCAGCAACAGATATGCTGCGATTCACTGCACAGATCCTCCCTGCCCGCTTTCAGCTCCTCAGAGCACTAATGTGCTTGCTGTCGTGTTTTTTGCTGAATGGTGGGGATCGATGCTGGAGTCTGTGCCTACATGCGTGATGCTTCAAGAAATTCGGACGGAGGCCTTCACCCCTCCAAATTTATGATTTGATGGCTTAATGGTTATGGTTTGGTTACGGTTTAATGGTACGTAATAATTTAATACTTCTCACTTCTAACAATTTCCCGTGAAATGTGGGGATGACAGCAAATAAATTTTGTTCTCGCTTCTGACCATAGTATGTTTTATGGTATAAAATCTGTAGGTTCGTAGCCCATATGATGAAGACTGTCCCCAGAGGTCTCTGCCAAAGCATGGCAAGGCAGAGGTGTGACTCCCCCGCAGATTATCACTTATCAAAAGTTACTTGGAGTTTGTGATGGGACTTTGTGTTGCACGTGAAATGCATGTGCACAAATAGGAATTCACCGAGGTTTTCTCCAGCCATCTCCTTAAACCTTTCAGGATAAGAATTTCAATGAAGCTTCGGTGCAACAACAGGAAAAGCGTGACAACTTTTTTTAAAACTTTCTGCAAGGTAGCTACAATCTGTCCTTTCATAACATACCAGCTGCATCCTTAACTGTTGGAGAGCCTGTATCCCCCCTCTCAGTGGCTAATATCCTATTTCTGGTATGTCGTATCCATCTTCCTGACCGCTCAGAAGCCAAGTGCCACTGTGGAGTCCAAGGGTCAAATCTTGGATCAGTTCAACTTGGTATCATATAGGCCATAAATGCAATGGCTTTTCCTCCTGGTGACTCATGAAAATAGGTGTGCCCTCAACTTCTTTGGGAGCATTTAAGTGGAATAACTCAAATGGAAAGGGAACGCCTTATACTTTGCCTTGTGTGCTTGTACTAGTCTGGCCACAGCACTGGTGAAGACCCAGACTTTCAGTCCTGCATTAGAGAGATCCTGGGCACAAGGTTACATGGGGAGTTGTTCAAACAGGGTTATCTTTTACTGGGAGCGGTGTTGGGCTGTTTTGTGCTTTAAAATGGATTGCAAAGGATGCATGTCCCTGGGCTGCAAATCTCTACCCTTTGAATATCCTGTGCAAACCTGATGAGTGTTTTACTCATTGCTTTTCTATGCAATTTTCTGTAACGTCTTATTTTTGTAACCAAAACGATGTTCTCCTTGAGAAAATCCCTGAGCTACTGTGGTAGGTACACAGCCTGGACTGCTACCAACCCTGGCAATAGTTAAGTCAGAAAATCTTGGTAACTCTGAAAGCAAAGTTTTGTTGAAGTGGATGTATAAGGATACAGGCTCCCCAACAGAGCTGGCTGTGCTGCACGGGTCACTGCAACACTTGAGGTGGCTGGGGGTGCGTGTACACAAAAATCTCACAGGCTTGGACTTGTCTGTCTTCTACTTTATCCCCATATTCATACAAATTTGTAGGTTTTCAGAAAGTTAATATGAAAGCTTTAACTGAATCAGCTGGAACAAGACCCTTTCCTCAAGAAGAGGAAAGGGGCTCCTCTGAGGCGGGTGGGCAGGTGTTACATGCCAGCAAAGAGAAGGGCTGCACGGCACCTGCGTGGGCTTTTGCAGGCGGAACTGCGCTGACCCAGCCACGCCGCCTTCCAGCTGAATGCATCGGAGCAAGTCTGAAACCAAGAGCTGGGGGGGTGGCTTTGGCAGGTGATGCCCTCAGCATCGCTCAGTGTATTTGCTCAGGCACAGCATCCTGAGATCGTGCAAGTCCCACTTAGACACAAGCCTCCAGATGGCTGCAGCTATCACACCCACAGGTATACCTACCAGTAGAAATGTGGTCTGAATACTGGGGGCCAGTTTGGTGCCATTGAGGCCGTTTTTTGGCTCAGGCTAGGGTCACCGGTCCAATGTGCTCAGGAGCAATGTCCTAGCTGTAGGTATTGTCGTCAGATGGTTTTGATGGGATGTCTCTGTCACTACGTGCAGAGGCTGACCTGGCAAGCCAGTTTGCACGCATGAACTTCAGTGCCACTTTTGGTCAGCACTGTGCAGTGTTTAACATCCTAACGGAGGAATCTTGACCCCAGAATGGTGAACAGCAAAGTCCCTGTGGGGCTGAGATTTCACAGGGCTTCCCCACACATACAGCCTGTCAGATTTACGGTGCAACTTCCTTTTTTCTTTGGTGCAAAATTGTTGGGTTTTTTTCCCCTAAAAATTACCGTTTTCATGTGCATATCTGCTTTCCACCCCAAATCTTGGTATTTATATATCATACTATGACAACCAAGCTGTTTCAGCTGAAAATCAAAGTATTTTTCTGCAAAATGACTTTAGCATCCCTCATGGGAATTGTGGTTTTCAGTACCTTCTGCTTCCATTCTCCTTTCCAGGCCAAGTTTTGTTGCAACCAGCAGCTCCCAGGATGTGCGTAGACAGAGAGCTAAACTAGGAAAGTCTTTACCTTTCAAGGTCTTAGGAATTTAGTTGAAAAAACTTAGACTACAAAACAAAACATGGGGAAAAAAAGCCTTAAGGGACAAAAACTGAAGAACAGTGACATATTTTTGAGTCATGATATTTCAGTGAACAATATTTTTCTCCTGTGGAAAATTCTGATAAAACCAAAATTACGTATCAGCACTTTCTAGAGGAAAATACCATTTTCTCCAATTTTTACTCTAGTCTACTCCTATAACAAGAAGAAAGTTGTGACTGTAGTTGGCTTATGTGGGATTTTAAAAACCCAACCAAATGCATCAAAAGCCTTCAAGGTATTTCATAGAAAAATTCTCTTGAGTTTCATAATGTTTGTCCAGTATCCTGAAATTCAGGAAAGTATTTTGATACCTGGAAAGTTTATTTGCAGAGTCACCGAGCTGGATGTATAGCTGGCTGAAATCAATCTAACTCCACTGACTGGTGCTGCAGTGATTTACAGCGCTGGCAAGTGTTGCTTGGTGATTTGAGCTTGCAGTTTGCCGTGTGTACAGCCATCAAACCTGGGGGCTGCTCGATACACCCAGCTTGGGCTGCTTTCATTTATCGATGGGGGAGAACTGGTATAACGTGGCTGCAACTGTTTATATAAATGTGCTTGTTTCCATGAAGGGATAGGCTTTAAATATTTTTTTTTGTGGTTTCTGATTGTTTTGTTTTGTTTGTTTTGTTGTTGTTGTTGTTTTTAATTTAACTATGTCCACCTTAGTGGTTTGCTGTTATTAACTGTGTTTTGTAAATTATAGTACCTCTGCTGAAACGCTGGGAACTGGGTGTATGCTAGTCCCGTCTGAGGAAAAAAACAAGCTTTTTTCAGTTACGAAGTTCCTCTTAGAGTTGGAGAACAAGGCATTCAGCTATGCCAATCCATGGAAATCACTGGTTGTGTTTATACAGCAATTAAAGGGGGATTACAGCCGCGGTGGAGCTCGGCACTCCATCCCCTCCCCTGCGTGCACCCGGAGCCTCAAAGCCACATTGTTCCCTGGAGCCGTCAACATCAGCCTGGGGACAAGGCGGGTCGCGAAAATGGGAGACAGTACTTTCTGCCAGGGATTGAGATTTGAAAAATAAATAAATAACAAAAACAAATGAAAAAAAGGGTGGGGGAAGGAATGATAGTTATGTTTTCTTCCAAAAGTGTTTGCCATGGCCATCCTTGGTGCAGGGCAGCAGGGAAGGGAAACGTCCTTTCCAAGTGCACCCTGGAAATCACCCTGTAGGGAACATGTTGTACAAGGCGCTGTACAAGCACGTGGGCAGGGGTTGTCCTTGCTCTGAAAGCGCTGACTTAGCATGAAGGACTCCGTTTGGAGGTGGCATCCTAAGGGCCGGTGCTCCTGCTCTGCTCAGAGGTCTTGCCAAACCCTCCTGCCGGGGGTGGTGTGAGTCACAGGGGTGAGCATGTCTCTCAGCGGGATCCCTCAGGCTCGCTGTGGTGGGATGGCCACCAGTGGAGCCGGATTCCTGCTCCCCATGGAAACAGCCTCCTGTAGTGCCCATCCCTGCCCAGACAGCCCTAATCCTCCTTCCGCAGTCACCTTAAGAAGCCTCCTAGCTCTCTTATCAGTGAGGATCTCCCTTTGGCAAATATTTGCAAGAGGCTGCTTTGCAGGTAGGGCAGTGAGCCAAGGTG
Organism: Falco punctatus; assembly: GCF_963210335.1. Taxonomy (NCBI): domain Eukaryota; kingdom Metazoa; phylum Chordata; class Aves; order Falconiformes; family Falconidae; genus Falco; species Falco punctatus. The sequence continues at coordinate 10,101,261 of NC_137588.1, forward strand.
GGTGGCGGGGGCCCACACCATGCAGGAGGTGCTGGCGGACACGGGACAGGGGGCACAGTGCAGCTGTGGGGTCCCTGTGGTGTGTGGGGCCACCGCAGCCCCCCATCACCCTCCTGCGTTGGGGACACCTGGCCGTGCTCCTGTGGGTTGCAGCATCCCAACCTCTGCTGTTAAAGCAAGTGTCAGGGTGACTCCCCAAGAGAAGATGACCTCTCGGTGACAGGGAGCATGGTTGGAGGTGGGGAGATGCGGGGTTTTGCTCAGAAAAGAGCAAGCAGCTTTTTTTGCAGAGAGGGGAGATTTAGCAGGGGACAGGGAGCCCTGCTCCACTCCAAATGCAAGTCCAAGTGCTGAGGAGCCGCAGGCTATTGCTGAGAGACAACAGCTTTGCAGTTAAATGGTCAGATAGTTCCATTCTTAGATTATTTTTTTTTAAGACCCACTAGAAAACGAAATCCGGCATTTATCCTGCCTGGAAAACATATCCACTGGAACACAGCAAGCAGCAGAAGAGCCATCAGTCCCTCCCCAATGTAGGGTACAAACTCAAGCCTGTCCATGGGTTACGCTGATGCTCACATGGACATTTATTTCCACAAGTAAATGTATTTTTACTGGGTGGTGGAGCAAAAGCTGTTCTGGGGGTGCTGCAGCAGAGGTGGAGAACTGAACCCCCTGAGCACAACCAGCATGCAGGCTGGGCGAGCAGTACCTGGTGGGTTTTTCCAGACCCGGTGAGAAAAGGAGCTGGGTTGGTACAAGAGAGGGAAAGGAAAGGCTATCCCAGGAGCAGGGGAGGCAGCCTGGGCACTAGGGATGAGGAGGAGACAGTGCACGCACAGTGCCACAAAACCTGACAACGCGTTTTGACACAGCAACTCAAAGTGTAGGACAGTGAAAAAAGCTCGAGCAGCCGATGAGAGATGATCCTGGCAGCAGTGTCTTGGACAGACCAACAAGAGTCAAAATGAGTCACAAGGTGCTTCCTGCCCAGCCTCCCCATCCGCGGGAGGTGCGTGTCGGTACAGATCGGGCTGCAGGTCCAGCCCCCAGATCTCCGGTTGTCTCAGAGCTCAGAGCTGTGTGGCCAGGTTTGTAGCTGAAATTCATAGTGAAACTGGTGCTTGCCCCACCCACGGGGGCACACGGGGCTTGAGCAATCTCTGCAAAGAACATGGAGATCTTCAAAGGAGTTGAAAAAGAAAACATAACCACCAAAGAAGAAAAAAAAAAAAAAAAAAAACAAACACAAACCCAACCAAAAACCAAAACACCAACACCAGAAAACAGGCTTTGGGAAAGTAACAGGTCCTGCCCCAGCTTTTGGTCTGACCTTGGCTGCGGCCCTGGTCAACGGATGCACCAAACCCAAGTGCCTCACTCCTAAACATGACAGCACGTAGGTTCGTAAATGTCTGTGCATGTAGGTGTAAGCTCACTTTTTCTTTCTTTTCTCTCTGCAGCATGCAGTCGGTCATGCCTTATGAAGAAAAGGTGAATGTGAAAGCTGGAGGGGCTTTGTTACCCTGCTAATGGTACGTAAAATAACAGGGGCCTGAGAACCACGGAGCTGGAAGCAACAGTCAGCTAATGCAGTAACATCCTTCTCCCTGGACGGGCAGCGTTGGGAGCATCTGTGGAAATGAGCTGACACTGCCTAGTGCAGCACAGTAAGTGAATGATATCTGGAGTCTTGGAGCATTTGTTGTCTTTCTACATCTCCCCCACATTGCTCTTCCACGCTGTGCAAACTGGCCAGTGGGAAAGGAGATGTGCCTTCACAGCGGGAGGTCGAGGGCCATTCAGGGTTTGGGTTGGTTCCGAAGTCCCTTTGTACACACATCCCATGTCCCCTCTTATAACAGGAGGATGCTGGTTGCAGAGGTAACGCTTACAGTCCAAAAACCCTGGCAAAGGAAGAAGTAACGATCTTCTACTTGGGTTGAGCCTCAGCTTTGTCTCTTCTGCCCGCCGAAACCCAGGCAGGGCCCGGCAGGCTGCCGGGCTTGCAGGGGCATCTAGTGGCTGGATGCTGTAGAAGTCACCAGGCGTTGCAATGCTTTCCATACCCTCCTGCAATATCAGCTTCAATCAGCCCTCTCATCCTTAACAGCTTAGTGTCCCTCATTACACGAATACAATCAACACCTGGAGGTCAGAAATGTTGCCAATAATCTGATTTAAAAGATATCCCTCTGGCCATTGCTCCCTTCCCCCTCCTTCCCATAATATCCGTTTTGGATAAGAAGCAAAACTTCGCAGGTGGCTTCAATCCTCCTTCTGTTGAACATGTGGAAATAACGCTTAGTGGCAGCGGCATCCCTTCATGCATCACTGTGGCTTCCCCGAGCACACCGAGGAGCTGCTGTGAAGAAGACCAGGTGCAAACACCAGTTTGGAGGAAGCCTGCTGCTGCTACTACTACTACAAAATTTTTGGTCGCATGATGTACGTCTCGGCTTAGAAAGACCAAAGAAATCAGAGTTGGGTGGGAGGAGGAAACATCGTCACATGTCACTTTGCAAAGCCAAAATTTCTTAGCATGCTACAGGTGTTTGGGACCAAATCTGCTGCTGCCGGCAGCGAGATGCCCCAGGGAGAGCATGGCACAGCCATGTCTGTGGCCGTCCCCAGCTCCAGGGATGGGGAAGGGGAGACAGCCAGGGACACCGCAGTGACACTGAGCGCTGCGTTTGCTTTCTTTAGATCTTCAGAGGACAATGCCTGTGCCAAACGCTCCCTGAAAGTAAAAGTGCAATGCAGCATATTCGAGGCTAAAAAACAAGGCTCTTTTGTAAGGACCCGTGACTCATGTCTCCTGGATTTTATAGGAAAATGCACATAAAAGCAATTACTAGGGTGTGAATTATTTTGTTTCTTAATGGCCTGACAGTTTTGACAGCTCCTGGCTTGTTATCTATCACAAACTCTGTTGATCTCCCAACTTTAACATGGCTTTTAATTATACTTTCATAAGAGTAAAAGGACAGACAATCTATAGTCTGGTTTCCATTCAGTATTTAAACAACAAGGGAAACTTTTCCTCCTAGCAGGGTAAAAAAGGTGATTTGGATGTCTCATGTGGTAGATAGGTTTAAAAAAACCCCACACATAGTTCAGAGTTTGTTCTTTGCGCGAGTGGCAGGTTGACCAGCGCTTTCCTTCCCTCCCCTTTCGGAGCAGCTGGGAAAACCTCCTCGCCCTGGCCGTGAGCCTGGCTTGCCTTCGCGATGCCCGTCCGTGCTGGCGGAGGTTTGAGTTTGTGGTGAGCTGCAGGTGTTATTCCCAGGCAGTGTCCGATCATGGAGGGAACTCCTGGGAAGGAGATGGGGACATGGGGATGTCCCTGAGGGGCTCGGGTCCATGCCTGGCATGGCAGAGGTACAAGGGTTCCCATGTGTCCCAGGATATAGGGAGGCTTCAGAGGCCTCCCTCGAGACTCCGATTTAGGGTAAATTCCTTTTCATGGTGGGAGAAAAATACCTTTTGGTGAACCTGGTAGAGCTTTTGATTTCTCATCTAATCTTGAACATGTGCAAGTTTCCTCAATGTAATAGTAGTCACTTCTCAAAATTATCACGAATTAGCTAATTGCTCTTCATAGCTGAAACAGAAAAAAAAATCTCTTAATTCAGAATGTGAAAAATAAATCGTTTGATCACCACAGGTCTGAGTTACCAGTGCCTTAGCTATACACCTTGCTCTGAGGGCAGTAAGCTGCCCTGCTGTAGAGGACTGAAGCTGAGTTAATTAGCACTGATAATATACGACTGTGGGCTGGCTTCAGGGGCGGCGGGTTGGCCGATGTAGATAAGGTGCAGGTGTGGCTGGTTAAGTGAAGTGGTTGAGAACCAGTGAAGAGAGAGCAGCCGAGGAGGAGGAGAAGGTGAGAGAGGAAGAAGCAGAGAAAAGAGAGAGTGTGCTCTGGGTGAAGTGAGATGGGAACAGCAGAGGGATTGTATGAAGAACATGCTGGTATGAGGTGGTAAAAGACATTGTTGCAGCTTTATGGTTTCGAGAGTGCCGCAACACCCTGTGTCACCTAGAAGCTCCTTTTCCTTTCCAAAACATGGGCTTGTCTTCTTGGCCCTGCCAATGCTCAGCAGCTCTGTGTATGTTACCCCTACGGCCTGGGCTTCTGCTCAGCCCCTGCTCCAAGAACAATGCTACTACAGCAAGTGCTAGAAGGCTAGATGTGTTAAGGACTACAAAGAATTTGGAAGCTATAGTGATGGATGTCAAGTAAACTGAAAGAGGTAAGGTGTGAGCTGGAAATAAAGTGTAAATCAAAGTTATGAAGGTTACCCTAAAGTTATAATGGAAGCCACAACAAACAAACTTACAAACTAAGTTTACTGTATTTTCCCAGATCAGTCATTTAAAAGTTAGGAGGAACTGGGGTTAGGGATGCTTGAACAACACGTTTTTTTTCTCCTTGTGTATGTTCATTAAAACATTCTTTAATGCCAGCATCGTATATACTTTTTTCCAGATGACCTGTTATGAGCATCTGTTACAATACTGTAAAATAACGGCATAGGGATGTGGTTTAGTGGTGGACTTGGTAGTCCTGGATTAACAGTTAGTCTTGAAGATCTTAAAGGTCTTTTCCAAATGATTATATGGTTCGACAATTCTGTATATGACCAGAAGGCCTCTGGAATTGCAGAGGTATTAAATAGATCCCATACATCAGTTGTTTGTTGGTCTGTCTAGTGACAGGCCACTGTTTATCTTATGATAAAATAGCATGCTAAGGAAATGCCTCTCTGAACTGCATTTCTATAGAAAATGTTTTTGTATGGAGAAAATATAAGGAAAAGGTAAGATGAGAAAAGTAAAAAAAAAAAAAAAAAAAAAAAAAAAAGAAAAAGTAACTTGAGAAATTCAGGGGCAATAAATCACCACGCCAGATGGTATTCATCTGTGAATGCTGTGCAGAGCTATCAATTTAAAAAATTGCACAGGAGTGTGCCATTAAAATGCAGACATAATATCTGCCCATCTTGGCAGTGTCTGGGCAGGTAAGAGGTGACTTGGTTCCACCTGCCAACATCTCTAGGTGCCCACTGCAGCCTTCAAAAATTGGACTTGTGGATTGTGTGTCTATTTACTTAATGATTCTCTTCATTATCATGAGGGAGTGCAACTAGATGAGTGTATTCTGAATAATATTTTGAAAATCCATGAGATTGATTTACAATGATCTTCCTGCCAGCTTACAGGCCTGCTGAGAAAAAATGCTTTATGTCGAGCTCACACGCCTTTCACCTTAGCAGGGCTTTTGGATTTGTTGGCCCTGTGTACAAGGAGACAGCCTGTGGTACACCTACATGTGGTTCTGAAGATCAGGAGTGAAGTCGCATGCTGCCATCAATGTGTAACCCAGCAGAAGGTGCTCCTGCCGTCAAGACCACTTTACAGACCCATCCTGGTCACCCTGAGTGGGGCTTTTCAGGTAATTCCCATCATTGAAGTACGAGGGGTGGGAAATAATCTGTCTTAATCCAGCCTTGGGTCTGCAAGATAGAGCATCATCGATAAGAAAGCATCCCCAGCTGGTCAGTGGGAGCTGCTGGCTCTCCCAGAGAAAAAAGTTATTTAGGGACCAAGCTGTAAAATACTGGGAGAGTGCAATCAGCATATCAGCTGTAAGGGAAAAAACCCACCGCCTTTATCTAATTTGGGAGTTTAGCAATTCTTTGAGTGTTGGCAAAATAATGGACATAAGGGTATCCAGGAAAAGGTGCAGAGGCAGGTAGTACATGGATTATGAAGCTTACATTGAGAGCTTGGGAAATTGCAGTCTGCATAAACCGGGACCTCAGGGATGCCAAGTAAACCCCTTCATCTCTTGATTCTTTTCTCCCTTGCCTTGTGGATTGCTGCATGAGGACAAATTCAGTGTGAAGTTACTGCAGTTGCATAAAATAAGGGAGTCTTTGCACTCTGTAACCTGTGATGTGGTTCTGCTGACATTTAAGATTCAGTAAAGGAAGGGAGGGCAGTGGCTGGTTAAGAAGCTGTGGTGGTGGCGGTGTGTGGACATTGCTGCTCGTTGCAGTCAGAGCTCCCTGCCGGGCCGGTGACACAGCTTAATAAGTGGCCCGAGAAAGAGGGCCTTGGAGGCCAGCTTTCACCTGGTGAGAAGGGAGCAGTGTGTAAAATATTTCCCCTCTTTTTGATTAAAGTGGGAGATGCTGGCTTTATTCCCTGTGAGTCCTGTTTAGAATATATTTGGTGAGTGTACTTTTTTTTAAAATATACTTAATAAAGAAAGAAAGGGTGGTTTCATTCGCCAGTCCGAAAATGATTACTTGTAAAGAAAAGAAAATTGATTTAAAGGCCACAGGAACAAATTGAGGGGTCAATTTTGACTTTAATTCCAACAATTAATTAAGGAACTCTTCTGGAGAGGTTTGTAAAATTAATATTGATCTCAGATCTCAGGCACTCTGCAGTCACGTCTCCGTCCTGGTTTATATCCTCCCGTTTTGATTTATGGATCCGGTTTAGCAATAGTGGAGCTACATGACAGGGCTGCTCAGCAGCGCTGTGTGAGCACTCATCCTGAGAGCACAAAGCTCATTGCAGTCATCTGTACAGTAGAGCTGGAATATTTTAACAGCCTGAGCAATGGATGTGTCACATTCAGTGTGTGCTTTGATGACCAGGAGTCATCTGCTGTTGTCCTGCCCCAGCTTCACTCTCCTGGCTTCCAGTAAATGTCGGTCTGAGCAATGCTTTTATCCCTACAGCAGTGTAAAATGAACTAAATTCTGCGTTGTTGGGAGAGCAGGAATGCATTTAATACTGGAAGAAGCAGAAATAGTTGATAACCTTTATTTTAAAGGAAACTTGTCTGCAAAAGGATGGCCAAGGGTTGCGCTCACTTCTTTGGGTTATTTTGGTCGGTTGGGTTGTGATTTCTTGATTTCTTCACTGCAGGGCTGGGGTCCGTTGCCACCAGGTGTATCTGATCGCTGTAGAAGTGGTGCTCAGGGCAAGTGTGGGTGTGAGCAGGCAGAGAGGCTCCATCTGGATGTCCTGCTCCATCTGGATGTCCTGCTCCATCTGGATGTCCTGCTCCATCTGGATGTCCTGCTCCATCTGGATGTCCTGCTCCATAGCATGGGCATGGCGAGGCTGGGCAGAAGTACAGCCTTCCCCCCCTGAAGAGTGTGCCTTTTCGCTTCCTGCCAATATCTCATTCTGTCCTGTGGAAACAAAAAGAAAAATCCTGAAATACTTACAGAAAACAAGAATTTAAAAAAATTTAAACAACTTCATAGGTGACATTTTTCTTATCTTTTCTTTATTCTCTCTCTTCTTCCTACTCCCTGTGAACACTCATTTTAAGCCAGCAGATTTCAGAGGCATGGGTTTGAGGTGAAGGACGTGGCTCTGCTCTCTGTCAAGCTCTGCTGCACCATAAACAGAAACTTTTAGAAGGGGTTAATCTGGACAGATGCCCTTAGCACACTACCAGTTTCCCTTCTTGCAGATGCCCTTTATACTGACTACAAAGCACAGATTTCTCCAGCTGAGGGATGAGTTTGCCAGGAAAATCACCTCTGCCCAGGAAAAGTTTGGTGATATGAATACTGCCCCAGCATTTGCACATCTTACAGTAATTGACAACATCAAATTAATTTCTAGCATCACCTGGACCTAACCCAAGTAGCATCAGATTTAACACTACGTCTGCCTGTAGAAGCCTGGGAAGCAAACTTCCAGCTTCAGGAAGCATTCCTACCTGCTCAGTATAAATCATGTTTGCTCTTCGTGGGAGGATAATCAGAGTAACAGGTGAGAGATATTTAGCATGGCTTAAAAAGATTAGGTGTGAATTCTAGTCACAGTGTAGCATAAAATGGTAAAAATCAAGGTTTTTAACATTGGGGATTACTGCATGGCTGGAAAAGTAGCCCTGTTTATGAAACAACAGCTGATTTTTAGAGTCATTGTTTTATTTACTGCTGCATTTACAGCACAACCAGCCGGTTAGCCAACGACTTATAAAACATATTTAATGTTTAGAGGCACTCAGTATGGCTATAAAATGATTTTTAAGGGCATGCAAACTTATTGTGTTAACAGCATTACATGCACTCAAGTTCCCACTGGAAAAAAAAAACCAACCCCCACCCCCATTTCCCGAGCAGACTCAATCATCTCACCCTAAGTTTTGTAGGTGGGTGACACAGCTCAAACTGGTTGACTGCCTGGCACTTGATGGGAACCATTAAAAAGGATAAACTTGAAGAAGTCAGTACCCCTTACATACTATAAGTGATGTAGCACCGAGTACTCCAGGGATGTTAAAAACTGTGATAAAAAACTGCTGGGAAATTAAACAAGAGGGGGGAAAAAACCCCACAGGGTGTTTGTAGGGGCTTGCATGGGGGATTTATCTGCGGAGTGGGGGGCTGATGATAATCTTTCAGGCAGGTTTTTCCTCTGGTTTTATTCCTGATTTATACGGGTAGCAATGAAAACAACATCAGACGGAAAGTCTGTGAGCAGGAAGAGATGAGAAGAGGTGCCGGAGAGAGAGGCACCCACGTGTGTGTTTATCCATTTATGAAAATGGGGAATCCAGAGGCAAACATGCTCAGCAGTCCCTCGGTGCAGATAATTGAAAGTGAGTGCTGAAAGCATGCGCTCCTGTTTCATGCTCCAAGGGTTAATAGTCTTCGGGGGCACTTAAGATGAAGCTCCTTTGAGAATCCACATGATAGCTCCTGCCTATCCCTCAACCATTACTTTGTTTCTCCTTTCAGTAAATTCTTATCATTTAGGACAGAGTGGTATTGTTTGGTTTTTTTGGTGGTTTGTTTTTTTTTTTTTTTTTCCCCTGGCAAAACTCACACTAGCTCACCCTTTGCATACATCGACAGGCTCTACAGCTTTCCTTAAGGATCTTTGCTGCTATTTTTCATGGTGGTCTGGGGAGGGACTGGGGGTCCAGGGAAAGCCATTTGTTCATTTTGAAAGGATTGCTATGGACCTGGCCTTCTTCCAGTCCCTCCACTGTAGAAGTTGTTAATTTATCATTAAAAAGCATACATTATTTTTGTTAGCGGTTCAGCTACTTCATTTCAACTTTTCTGGATGGGTGCCATGGAAACCCAAATGATATATTATAGTTTAGTGGTTGGGATTGAATAGGCACCTCTTTATCGCTATCTGTACATCTCTATTCAGCTCGGGGCATGGCACAGAGCATCCCAGCCTGACACCCCGTGCAGGAGGGGATGGTAGGATCCAGCATCAGGAAAGAGAGCACATTTCATCCATCTGGGCACGCGTTGGGGCTGCTGAAAAGCATTATTCTTCATCAGTCATTTTGCTGTCACATGGAGGTGCATATGGTGTCCCATGTCTAGCTGGCCCCCAGCCTTTCCTGTAAAGCTGACATATAGAACTGGGTCTTAGACTTGTTTCCCATTATCTAAATGACTCTTGCTGCTTCGCTTTGGGGCACTTCTTTCTGTCCTATTGGCATGGAAATAGAAATAAGAACAGAGACTAAAGACTCATCAGCATTTTCTCAGTGGACCTTCCCCCTTCACTGATGTTCACAGATTTTTCTTCCAGTTGCCCCAGACATTTTCTTCAACTCGGTAGAAGAACCTCAGCAGAAATATTGCAATTGAAGAAGTAATGACTCTGTGCTGCCCTATTGCATGTAGGAACGCTACACATGCTATGCTAACAAATTTATAACCCAGAGTAATGCCACAAGCCTGCTGCTACCTCACATCTCTATGCACCTCTGGACAGGTAATATATAGCACACATAATGCCACCCACGTTAACAGCAGGATGGCCAAATAATACAGGACAGCAAACTTTGTCTCCTGAGATTATTTTGTTGGTGCAAACACCAAGACTGAGACATTTAAATGAGAAGATGCAGATCCCTGAGGCTGAACATAAAATATTTATATGAAGAGACCGTGGACCAATAAATTTCAGTTATAAATGTTTACAGCTGAAGGTAGTAATAAATAACCTTCCAAAAGCAATATTTCAATTTGCACTTATTGTACTTCTGCATGTTATATTTTCAGGAAACAATAATGATTATAGCAGGACATGGAATTAGCTCATGTTTAATGAATGATTACGCAGTTTAGTTGTAATCATTGTAACATCAGGACACAATTAAAACTGTGAAATGTTGTTTATTCTGGAGAGAGATGGGACTGTTTCTCCATGGATACCATTTATATGTCCAACCAATGCATAATCTCTTCATTGAGTTGTGACAGAGGTGGATACACTTTAATAAATTTGTCAGACTACTCCTAGTTCTTGATTTTCCAGTCATGTAACTTCAGCAGTGCAGGCTTCACACGGTCTTTGGCAACAGAGTTAAATGCAGGAGAAAATTTACTCTTCAGTGAGCTTAATGGCCATCTCCTACTGATCTGCAAGAACCCAAGTTCAGATCATTGCAGGTCATTCTCCTCCTGCATGTTGGACCCAGTGTGGCTGCTTTCCTCTCATTATTTAGGGCAATACTGTCATAGTCTTTAACCTTTTGCAGGGCAAGACGTAGCTTTGTTTCCAATTGTCATCTTGTAATGAAATGCTTGGGATGGTTTTTAAAGAGAAAACTTTATCTGGTGGCACAGACGTAAATGTTCTGTCGATGTCTACGTCTGGTTGATCCAGCCTTGTCTGGTGCAAGTGGGATAGTTTATGCTGCATAAAAAACAGTCACTCTTGGTGCCAGGCAAGCACCTGATAATGAGTTTGGGTGTCTTATCTCACCTTCTGGTGACTGCAGCTGTGCTGCGGTGGGGAGCAGTAAGCTCTTTTAGAAGGAGAGAGCTCTTGGGTTGTCTGTCTGCACAACAATCTCAGATAGGGAGGGGGGTAATATGACTCTGCATCAACTTTGCATGCAAGCTGAAGGGCTCTTCTCTAACCTGAACCTCTAACAGAGGGGCTTCACCTTTCATTAAGAATGGCGGCCGTACAAAACAGTTAAGCGCAGTTCTCAGGCTTCTGTGGGCAATGCAGAGAGAGGGAGAGGCATCTTCTAAGGATGCTTCACACCACCTTTGTCATAGCATGCAATGAGTCTTCTCCTAGGGAGGCTTGTTGCTTGTTGTTGACTGTAGACAGCACTCTACAAGTCTCTGACTGATCAGCTTTCACTAGGCAGACAGCTATGATGAGGTGACATCTGTCCTCTCCAATGTTTCTGATATTCTCTGAGCAAGTGTCTCCGGCCTAGCTGCACACTGATAATTTTTCCTTTCTTTTTTTTTCCTGTCTCTTTCCCCGGTGCTCTGTGTCTGGCTGCCTTTATCTAGCCCAGTGTCTCTGTGGAGAAAAGATTGACTTTGGCAGGAAATGTGTTCCTAGTCTGTCCCGGAGAGGACGTGACTTACTACTAGGGTAGATGGGAGCTGTAGACAGGCTGAACCATGGTGCAAGGCGCTTCCAAAGCCCTCTAGAGATAGGTCTCAGATTTTTCTTGACCAACCTGGTATTCAGGATACCCCTGGGTACATGAAGATGCCTGAAGGAAGATGCTTTAGAAGTGAGGCACATCTATAACTTCAAAGCACGAGTCTTCGTGATAGTGCTGTGACTGTGTTGATTTAAAGATACAGGTGAAACAAAGTCTGCAAGGACCAAGGAACATATTGAACAAGCTACCATAGCTAGCAGCAGAAAAGAGAGAAGCCTTAGGTCATGCCAGCACGGAGTGGAAACAGCTTGTTAATAAAACCAGCAAATCTCAGTGCTAAATGCAAGCTGAGCACTGTTCCTCCACGTCTAGTTAGATTAGCTGCAAGAAAACGAGATGGGCGCAAGTACAGGAGAGGGTTTATTGGTAATACGGGAGAAGTGATTAGATAGCTTTCTCCTAAGTGAAAGGTACCAGCAATTTATAATCTGGACAACTTTTTATTGTTTTGCCGTTAATAGATGTTACGAGTATTTCCCAGGCAATGTGTAGATCCACTTGGTGGGTGTTGGACTGCGGCACTTGCTCCTCAGGAAGCTTAGCACTGATGTGAAAGCTGTTCGGAGCCTGGCAAGGGGCAGAACTGGGAAAACGGTGAGACGGAGCTTACTTTTCTGACATTCCTCCTAGTCTAACGTGCTTGGTGAGTTTCCTTCTCTCTTTCTTTTCTAAGAGAGTAGGAGAAGACTGCCAAATTTGCCCCTCATAGCCTATGTCTCCCCCAGTAGCTGCCTGAGATAAATTTAGCCGGGAAACCAAACCGGTTGGATTGCCTTTTGGGGGGAAGCAACCCATTCAAAGGCTTTGATCTTCACTATGATGATTGGAATTTGCAAGGAGACAGAGAAAGGAGAACTGGGCAAATATTTAAACACAGCCCTCTGTGCCAGCTCCCTCTAGCCAGCACTCCAACCAAAGCCCCTCGGAGAGCTTTTGGCTGCAGGAGTGGCCCCTGGATGGGGAGGTGAAGACAGCATAGCAAGGCTAAACATAAGGACATGTCTGCTATGGCTGCACAGCGTTTCCATGCTCCCCTCCACAAATTCAGACCATTTTTTCCCGTTAATTAGAGCAGAAAGAGTACTTCCAAAAGCACAGAGGTGGCTCTGCAGCCACCGGTGAACCGCGCTTGCTCCTAAAGCCAGGAGTGCAGCTGGACACTTCGGCGTGGTGGGACCTCGGAGTAGGTAGGAGACCACGCACTCTGCACCTGCCCTCACAAAATACATCGCCCTGGGCTCTCATTCAGCTCCTTTTCAGTAGCTTTGTGCAGGATGGCTAGACAGATGGAAAAATAGGAAAAATGGATGAAAATATTAATACATATTAAGGTTCTCATTAATTATTTAATTACTAATTCAATTATTGAGGAATAATTATTAATATTTATAGCATCCCGATTGGTGATGGTAGATTAACCGTGATGGCATAATTTAACAAATATTTTAAAAATAAAACATTTAACAAATAATATTCCAACATTTTTCCATTTTATAAAAAAAGTGTGAAAGGTTCATGAATATATGCAATCTTTTCTGATATTAAAACATGGTTTTGTCTATTTTATTTTTATTGTGGATTGCTTTATTGTAGATTTAATCCTCAGGTTGTTTCCCAATGAACTTCTACACTCTCTGATGCAGAAAGAAACCGGTGGCAAAATAAGCTTATAGTAACAGCATTGTAAATCCATGATGAAGTACCATAGTAAGTAAATGCATAATATAGCTCTATTTCTTTCTACTGCTTTCTCTTTCTGAAGTCTCCGTAACACAGTGATTGACGTATATGAAAACCATTTAGCACATATTAAACTGGGGAGTCAAAATATTATTTTGAAGTTTTCCAAGATACGTTGATCCAAATATATGTCAGAATCTCCTGAAAGGTTATGTTGGCCCATCTTTTGCAATATTCATTCTTCATTGCAAAACTTCCTATATGACATTGCTGTAAAATCTAACATATATGTGCATACCAAACCCCAAAATTCCAGAAAGAAAATTTCTGAAACAAAGCAACAAGTGAAATTTGTAGTTTCTGCAAAATGTCAGGTTTGCGAAGGGTTGTTTGGGCTCCTTTGTCAAAAATTGTTTCTAATAATTTTATCCCCCAAAGGTTTATTCTATTGGAAAAAAAAGGTCTGCGGGGAGATCATTCCACCTGATCTTACGATGAGCCTATGCCTGCCGAATTTTTAAGTCTTCTCTGTAGGAACTGTTTCAACAGATGTTTGTGTGTGTGATGTTATAACGCTTTCTCTGAAGTATTTAACTGCGCTTCGTGGGGAAAAACGATTCTTGGACTTCCTTCACAATAACATCATGTCAAAAATAGACGAGTTCTTGTTATTTATATTACTGAAGTACTGAATGGCCTTGTCTGAGAACAGAATGTTCTAGCAACAAATCGAGTACCAAATTATGGTGGGAGATGGTCTTTGCTCTGAAGAACTAACACTCGAGGTAAACAAGATGGAAAAGGGGAAAAGGACAGACGGAGCATTCTAAAACTGCTGCACAGCAGTGGTGGAATACAAGTGGCAAACAAAAGCCATTTCCCAAAGTATCCCACCATTTTCTGTTTATTCATCTCTCCTCCCCATCGTTCCTCGCTGGCAGCTGGAATGGGTCTGGGATGTGCTCCTGGTGACAAGAGATAGAAATTTTCTACTTTGCTTCAGTGTTTATACTGAGAAATGAGCTTATTAAGGAAGCGGATCTAGAAATGCCCCAGGTTGTACCTTGTAACTCAGCTGAAGATGAGCCGATAGGGAATGAGGATGACTATATTTATTCATTCAGTGGGTGGACATTCCTGTCTTGCAAACCATGACGACTGATCCATCAAAAAATTGGGGCTATTAAACTGCTATTTAGCAAATACAAACTGGAACACCTCCTCTACATCTGAAACGATGCATCTTTTCAAGATGTGGGGGGCAAGCTGGCCCACTTGCCCATGCAATTGCTTTAGTTACCTCTTCATAAGGCACAGCTAGTGAGGCTGGTCCTTTAGGAGGTCATCTACCCTGAAGCTCAGAAAGGAAGCTGGCTTAAGGTTAATTTTATTTAAATGCCTCTATTACAATTTATTTATTCTGGGGAAAAAAATAACTGAAAATGTGCAGGTTTTTCCAAAGCATCAGAGTAAATTTCTGATTTCTTCATTGGTGCCTTTCTCAGGATGCATGTGCCACTCCACGTGAGTGCTCTGGACTTCAGTTTCTTCTGCCCTGGGTCATATCGCAGCTCTAATCTCTCTGCCGTGAATTTACTGGAGGATATGTAGAGTTTGCAAATAATATTTCCTTGACTAAAAGACAAGGTGATGCTTCTTTAGCAGCTGCTGTTCTTTGAATTTATCCAGGGGCTTTGTCGGCAAGCAAGCTCTCTTCAGGATTCTCCTTCCTCTGATATATCAGAGGCTATTTCTTGGCATGAAGTAATTAGAGGCAAGGCAATTTTACAGCGGCAGGCATGGGGGTGCTCGCTAATCACAGCCTTCTCCCTGCTTGTGCTGCACTTGCCGACAAATCCTCCTTGCTGGAGGCAATTGTGTTTTCTGGGGCAAATCAGGTCACTGAGATCTGCAGGCTTCCGTGTGGCTAACGCAATAAGCCGGAGCTACAGGAGCCATCTCTTCAGGGCAGCACTTGCTACGGGTGAATGTGGGCGCCCTGCGAGGTGGAGGCGGTTAGTAACTGTCCACCTGGCAGAGTGCAAGGACAGGAGCTGGTGTGCCGGGGTGTTCATTTGCAGATAGGTGCTTCTGCTCATCTGAGCGTGAAGAGGGAATGGGCGATATCTTCTCCAGAAAGGGAGGTTTTACCAGCAGAGTTTGTGCTCCGCCTGAAGGGTGGTGATCTTTCACAACATCCCGAGCACGCCCAGAGGGAAAGCAGAACCGCGTGAGGCTGTTGCAAGTCCCAGGACAAGGCCAGTGTTCCTCAAACTGCTGACTGTTTTAGAAACGCTGCTGAATGAGCAGGATGGTGGCCTGAAGTCTTTTTACTGATGACTGTAAATGTAAATGGAGAGTTTCAATGTATGGGGATGTAAGGGAAGCCCAGACATGATGCACTGCCTGAAAACCCTGACCTATTTAGCTCTCTCCGCAGTTTAGGTCATGATGGTCTTCCAAAACCAAAGCTCTTCTCACTTTGACATGCAGAGTTTGAAACTGTTGCTTGTCTCAGCCACAGGACCCACAGGGTGGGTCTGTGCCATGCAAAGAGCTTGTTTGCTGTTAAGTAGCTGTGTAGGAAGGTGTAGTTTCTCCAATGAGGCAGAAGTTCCCTTCCTCACCTTTGTCACCGCAGCTGGAAGCCAAAATGGATTATTTCATTTTTTTTCAGGTAATGTTCCTGCAAAGAAGTTTCAAGTGGAGCTTTGCTTGGTGAGTCTCCTCAAAATGGTCTCATTCCAGGTTTGCCATGGAGAAGCTGCTGGTTTTATCCTGCTCCCCTGCCCACATAAATGTCATTGATTCAGCACTGGGGCATTGCAGATCGATGGGGCTGTCTTTCCAAATGTGCAGCTCCTCATGGGCAGATGGATGGCGAAGCAGCAGTTCTCTTTGCCAGGAGGTATGGAGACAGAGCAATACGGTGGCAGTGACATAGCAAGTTTTCCTGCCTGTACCTGCTCTTATTCTCAAAGTTAAAATCTAGCATCCTTGCAGGAAGGAGCAATGCAGGATGGGAGCAGTGCCTTATTCTTTACCGGTGAAGTCCCACCTGGCAAGGAGAAGAACCAGAGAGAAAATGGTTTTCCTGGAGAAAAAATGTCTTCCTGGCAGATGGCTCGGCCAGCCAGCAAGGATTGCAAACCTCTCTGGGAATCCTTTCTTTACGGCTAGTGAGAAGGTGATATTGCTAGTGACAGCACAGAAAGATTGGCTGAAATAAAATAAAGAGGTTTCCATGGTGATCCCTTCATATTGCAGTAAATTTCATCTCACAGTCAGCTGGGCTGTGTTTCTTCCCCCGGAGGAAGAGTCCTCGGCTCCCCCCGCGTTGTTAGTTGCTGCTGGTGTGAACAAAGTGCTGGCAGACCCTGAGCAAAGCCAGCGACACGGACACCTCTGCGGTGGCCTCGTTAATTATCCCAAAGAGCTCGGACAGGCTACAGGTGCTTTAGAAATAATCCTGCTTTCTGTTTTGAACTGTAAATAGATGAAGAATAGATATAAAGATAAAGCTGTGGTTAAAGGTAAGAGAGGAAAGAAATGGGTTTCTTCCCATTTTATGGCTGGGGAAAGAACCAGAGTCAAATTGTGGAACTCCCCCAAAAACAGAGCCCAGCAGCTGTCAGAGGAGGGAATTGAACATGTAATTCCCAAACTCCAGCACAGGAGATGTCTTTTCTCCTGAGGTGAATGCTGGGCAAGACACTGACCTGCAGAGAGACCGCCGGCGGGGAAGGGGAGCTCCCTCTTTGCACTCAGGTGACTGATCCAGCATCACCTACGGGAGCGTGGCAAAGGGAAGAGGCTGGGGGTCCTCCCAGGTTGTGTGCTGACAGGGCTGAAAACTGACAAAAGAATGACCTTTCGTGTCAGAAGATGAGGAAACCCCTCCAGCTGTTGAAGCCAATTACTCGCAGGTCCCACATAAGCATGATCTCTCCTACGGTGCCAAAGAAATGAGCAGCCGCAAGACGTGTCTCGCTGTGGGTAGGCTCAGCGATGAGTTTCCCGGCTCCTTCCTGGGATGACGACATCTTTCCATCTGCATCTGAATCCGAGAGTCACGAACGCAGTGCTAGTCAAGCTTTGCCACCCAAAACATGCTTAATATGAAAAGCATTTCCCTAAGAAGGTGTGTCATTGAATGCAAATGAATGCTGCCTTAAGACCATGCTAATTTATGCTGCAGAGCGAATCTGTCTGCTTAATGCACTACACAACCAAAAAAACTGACCTACCCGTGGCCACACTCAAACCTCTGCGTCTTTGGGATCATCTATTTTACGTTATATAGAATTCAAATAATATGCTGGAGACTTGAGAAGCAAGGAGGGATGTGCGAGAGGCACGCGCTGATTACTACTAGCTGTAGCAGCTCAGGGTGTGCAGGGCCTCCTGGGAGAGCAGCAGGTGTATGGGGTGAGCTGCTCCTAAACATCAAAATTGCTGGGGTCAGCTACCAGCTCCAAGCTGGGAACTCATCACGGGAAAGGATAAAATGAAGCTTCTGAAGGCTTTTTTTTCTTTTCCTTCCCCCTCCTGAAATTAATCTTTCTTCCAGAGCTGGGAAAAGCTGAGACTTGTTTCTCTTGAAGCCATTGTGCTCGGCTTTAGCAAAACGCTGGATCCCACCTTCTGCTGTCCGATTTGTAAATCTGAACTGTCAGGAAGCTGGGATTGCAGCCCCAGCCTTGAAAAGCACCAGCCCACCCAGCCTGGCAAATGGCCCAGCCCTCGTCCTGCCTGCTACCTGTGCTCTGCATGGAGCTGCAGCTGCCAAGGGAGGGATGGGGAGGGTCCGCTGGCCATCAAACCAGCTGGTTGGGCAGGCTGATGCCCTTGGAGGTACCGCATGCTCTGCGCTGGGACACATTACACCCGGAGCCTTGGGATTAACGTGCTCAGGCTTGTTGAGCCCCAGCCGCTTTTCGAGATAGCCTTTCATCAGGTGAGGTGTGTTTCGAGACACCCTTCCATAAGGTGGAGCTGAGAGGTAGGGGGCATCAGAGACTGCTTGAACCATGAGAGCGTTTTGTTGGATATTTTTCTTATTTTGCTGTTTGAAGGAAAACTGCTGCATCTGCAGGCTGGAAGACTTCATCAGTGCTCCACAAAGATGCCTTTTGGGAGGACCCAGGACAAGCCGGAGCTTTGGTGGGGAAAGGAACTGGCATGAAGTTGCCACTCTGAGCAAGACAGACATCCCAGGTGCTAATTTCCTGCTATTGTCGGTGTGAACTGGGGCTCAACCCTCTAGATTGCAGGAGGGCAGCTACAAAAACACATTTGGCAGCCAACTTTCAATGTGTCACCAGTGATGTTCATATTACTATGTTAAGGGAAAGCTGTGACTCCTTCTGCAAGGAAAAGAGCTATTAAACAGAAAACAAACCACAGAAAACAATGAGAGATCAAGACATATGCTGACTGACTCTGCAAGGAGAACTTAAAATCTTAGGATACAAAATAAAAAGACATAGGCTGGAGGCTGTGATCGTTGTCCCAGCTCAATGCTGCTGAGCCGCGATACCTCGGCATCAGCCAGGCAATCTGCCTGGGGTCATTGCTCGCATCTCCCTCGCTTCTCCCCCCAAGTGGCACGTGTGTCTTACCAGGGTAAATTTGCTTTGCAAATCTACCTTTGTGTCTTCAGATTAGCTTTATTTGCTCAAGGATTTTGGAGGTAAAGTGGGGGAATATTCATCCTTCTATTAGTTAAAATTTCTGCTTCTTGTTAACATCGTACCAGCATGTCATTCAAGGCAAGCACCTAAAGTGGGTATTTTGGGGATTAGAGATGCATTTTCTTCTTTGCTTTTAAATAGTTTTTCTTGAAGTTACTGACTCCATCGTGGGTAAATCTCCACTGCGGTCACTGCTGTGAGGACAGCTCAGGTTGACCATTGGCTTCTACTTTTGCTACATAGGAGTGCTGCTTAGCAGAAAAAACGCAGAGTCTGGTACATACAGTAAGGTCATCCAAGGACACATGTAAACATTAACTCTCAGCACCACCTGTGTAGGTGTGCTTTTGCTGTCCAGTGCTCTCTGCTTTGCTAGCACTGATGATAAAGCATCCTTCATCTTCGTGCATCCTTCCCAGAACCCGACAGTGACGTAGGAGTGTGCAGTACGTGGTCTTCTGGCTGTGAAGGCTCAACAGTCATGTCTTCCTGCTTGCTCTTCTGAGTAACTCAGCATTAATTTTAGGGGTGATGTGAGGAACAGAACCTGATCACCCGTGCTGTCAGAGCTGGAGAAGGGGAAGCAAAATCCCAGACAAGTTATTTAGTCACCTGCTTGTGCCAGAGGAGCCTTGTGACACTCTCCTACCAGCCAGTTTTATTCCCAGCAGAATGGTTTGTTGTAAGCTTCTTTATTTAAAGCAGAGAGAAAGTCCTTCCAGCAGGAATTTTTGCCTCAGACTAGCCCTGCCCCACATCTGCTGCACATCCAAATTACCCAGGACAGCCTAACGACCTCAGCATGTTGCACCTGGTCAACAGGGGATTTTCAGTCAAAGACCACAGGTGGATTCAAAGAAGGGTCAAGGGTCTTCAATGTATAGGAGGAGGGGAAGGGAACCGTTCATAGCATAGAAAATACACTGGAATTGCACAAAATGGTGAGTTCTGATCTCAAAACTATCTTTGGCTGCCTGGAAAATAAGCTTCAGCTTTTTCACAGGTAACACTTTCTGGAGACAGGCTAGAGATAGCGGAGCAAAACAACAAGAGATACAAAGGAGTGGGCTTTTGCCATAGAGGAGATTCTGGGCAGCACACAGATCTTCTTGGTGTGCTTAGGTGAGGCCAAGAGGGTATCTCATTGTCCTTCCTCAAGCTGCAAAGCAGCAGAGCTCTGCTTGCTCCAGCAGCATGCTGACTGCCTGGCATCCTGGCAAATGGGTTGGCAGGGAAGTGGGAGAGCTGCAGGAGAAGAGCATTAGCCAAAATGTGCTGCCTGGGTGGCCCAGACCTCAAGGATTACCCAGAGTTTGGGAGCAACAGATAACTAAGGTAAGCAAAGGTAAGCAAAGCAGCCTTGCCTGAATCTCTGCTGAGGTTCAAAGAAGCCCAAAAGTATTTTCTGATGTCTCGGTCTTTGCCCTTATGGGCTCTGCAAGCAGAGAGGGGCTGTGTTACCTGCTCTGCTCTGCTGCAGGACTCTCTGCAGTTCATGAACACACAAATGCACATAATCAGTGTAGGCATCCAACCATCCATCCATCCACCAGAAAGCATTAGCAGTGTGCTCAGGAATCGTATTGAGGGAAGCAACCGTCAACTCCAACAATGTGGTGTCTGCAGAAATTTGTTACTCTTTATTTAAAAAAAAAAAAAAAAAAAAAAGGCCAGAAATTTTTTTACAATTCCCATTTGTTAAAAAATGTGCAAGCACCTCATTAACTCTGATGCTATGATATTTTTGGCTAGCTGCATTGCTAAGCATGTGTAAAGCTCTGATGAAGTGCAAGAAATTACCTTTGTAACAGCAGTGGTGTCTTCTGAATACAGTTAGCGCTTCCTCAGAACTGATAAGGTGCGAAAAATGATCTTCCCATCTACAGTTGTGTCAACTGAATGCAATTAGCACCTCTACATGTGTTTAAAATCATGACCGCAGGTTATGTGTTTCAGCAGCCTGCAATACATTAGCGCTTAATCCCGTCTTTGTGAATCGAGGGAAAAAAATCTCTGCAAAACCAGTGCAATGAATACAATTAAGTGCTATTAACATTCCATTAACTATTTTTAATGAAGTAAATCCAATCCCAAATTGGTGAACAATGGACTAGGGACTTTTCATCGCTCACAGACAGCAGATGCTTGCTGTATAGACACGTGTCAGAGGAAGATGTCTTGGAAGATGTCTTTACTACTGCTAGACCTTGTTTAAACAGCTCTGTTAAACTGGGGTGGCAAAGCCAGGCTTTTCCCTTCATTCTTAGGGTGCAGGCAGCCCAGGATGCTGCGGAGAGTGTGGGATGGTCCTTCTGAAAATGCTGCCTTCTCTGAAGGGAAAATAAGGGAGAGAAAGAACGAGAAAGCAAGCACAATAGGTATTTTTTCCTTTGGTGCAAGCAGCCAGGTTCCAGTGTATTGACCACTTACAATATCCCTCTCGGTTCTTCTGTAACTTGCACTAAAAGAGATCCTGTCTATGTCTCTTTATGGAAGTCTCTCCATGGCCAAATAATTATTGTCAGCAGCCTCCAAACTCCTCCTTTTCCTGCTGTTTTCCTTCCAAGTTTGACTGACTTAAACTTACTACATGGAGGATTAGTGTGACTTACACAAGAGCTTCAGTATTTTTTTTCATGCAAACATGGCGTACATGCAGAATGGTCACATTCACACGTCACACTTCTCTTATGAATATTTGAAAGCTGTAAATAAGAAACACACCTCAAAAGGATCAAAAAATACTTTGATCCCAAACAGACTTTTACACTATATTTTGAACAAATGATGAGTCCAAGCCTTTTTCTGTGCTGGGACTCATCTGGCCCGCTGCCCAAAGCCATACTTTTCAAGAAGTTTTACTGAAATGACTGGCAAAGCTCCACAACAGCAAGCATCCCCATGCTGGGGCTTGGAATGGCAGCTGGCTGCAACAGCGACAGCTCCTATATCTCACCTCTATTCATTTACTAAAAGCCAGTTACGGGTTTTTCACTTTCAAGAGGGATCTGCAACAGCTGTGACTTTATTATTATTATTATTATTTTCTTTCCATTTTTTCCCGGTAAATTTGTAATTGAAAGCGACAGATCTCTGTCTGGGACACTTGACGGTGGATGTACAGTGCTTCTGTTGCTAGCAGCAGCCCCATGCTGGCATGAAGACTGTAGCTTGTTAGGGCAGAAGAAAACACCATGCCCAACTTGTTTCACTCCCTACATAACACAGGACATAAAGCTTTACTCAGTGACTCCTGCACAGAGCCAAATAACTTGTGGCTGAACTAGGGCATATCTTTGAGAAAGACACACTCAATCTCACTGTAATTTATTCTTGACCATCCTTTATTTTCTCTGTGTTTCCACAATACATGGCACTCTGCACAGGAATAACTGCTCTGAGAAAGATTAACATCTGCAAAGAGCTCCGAGAGTGATATTGTCCTGGTTCTGAACCTAAATCCAAACCCTATGCCGGTTAATAGAAATGTCTGCTGTGAATTTAGATGTTCATGGGTTTTTTCTTCTTGATGAAGCAGAGGTTGCTGCTGCAAGTCAGGCTCCTTACTTTTCCCCTTTCTCCCCTGAACATGTGAGATGGAGTTACCACCCAAGATGAACGTCTGTTGAAAAGGTCCTTCTCACACCTGAGAAGCCTCCAAGGTAGCCAGGATGCAAATGCCTGATGGTAAGTGCCTGGGATGCTGCTGGTGACTTTCTCCTTGGCACAGCAGCACAAAGCGACAGCCTCCTCTGTGTTCTTCTGAACACTGCCCCACAAAATTCATCGTGCCAGCTGCAAATATTGCATTTTCACAAAGCAGTGGGTATGCACATTCTGCGTATTGCTGTGAACATGACCTGAATTCGTCGGGGCAGCCAGGGCTGAACTTCACGTGCCACAATCCACTGACTTTTTGGTGCCCTTGGGGAAGGGTCACCATCTTTTTCCAGGTACAAAATGCTGAGGTATCATGATGTACAAGGCTTGATGTATGTCTTTTTGTAGTCTGGAGGGAAAAAAAAAAAGTTTTAAAGGTTATCTGTCTACACCCAAGCACAAGAGCTTGGGTGTCTAACTCACTCTTCTGGATGAACAAACAGTGTTAACTGAAAGGCACCTGATCCGAGGACTGCTGAAGGCAGCGGGATCGGTGGCTAGGTCTGACTGATGTTGGCTTTGCTGGCTATTTCTTTGACTTTTTGGTGGGGCTTATATGAGATACACAGGTCCCAGTGAGGAAATCGGGTTTGGGGGAATCACACCTGTACTTTTTCTTCTATTAAATCATGTCATTTAGCAGTTCCCTTACTGCATTGGGACAAATGCCTCTCCGCTAGGTATATCCATGCATAGTGATATCCCAGAGTGTTTCAACCCTGTTTTTTCAGTGGCCTGGCATTGCTGAGTGCTGCAACATCGCTCTGACCATGCTCCTTTTCTTGGGGCAATTCCTGCTGCCTCTGGGCTCTAGGAGTTAAGCTGGCTGCTGCAGTGAGAGCTGCCAGGGGAGAAAGGCATCCAAACAAGATGAGCTTGCACCTTCTAGGCAACGCGGTGCAAGGGTCACTGCTGGCCGAGGGTGACTCTGGGGGACACAGGGGCTCTGCTGACTCGTTACATCCTTGCCTCTCCGAAAGGTGATGCAACGTTGTGGTCAGGTCAAGAAGAAACGAATCCATTTTAAGGAAAAGTCTTAAAGCTGGAGGTGAGAAGAGATGATTCAGCATTATTAAAGGTAAGCAGATTTGGGGCCGCGTGCCCGGCTGGGGCTGCCCAGCGCCGCTGCAGCCTCCTGCCTGGAGTTGGAGCATTCTGCAGTTCCACTCAGCTGCAGCTGGGAGGATGGAACACTGACAGCCATCTATTCTGTAAATTAAATTTCACTCCCCTCGGTCGTCCTCGGCTCATGGCCCCGCTCGCTTGCTGAAGGATTGCTGATCACACAGATTATTATGGGCTGAGTCCAAAATCTGTAAGATCAGCGAGAAAGGCTTCAGCATCCCAGGGAGTCACAAGCTAGGTGCTCTGGGAGTGGGGTTTAGCTCAGCTAATGAGGGCATGAAGAGTGGGATGGAACTGGGGACCTCCTTTGCTGCTGGTGGGCTGCAGGTCAGCGTATAAACCATTGGGTGTCGTGTGAAGCGGGAGGTGACCCTGGCTATCCCACTACTGTGAGCGGGACAGGACAGGCAGTATGCCCTGGAGCCTGTCTGGCTTCTCTTTTGCTCCATCTCAGCCTGAAAGCTCTCAACAAGGTCTGAACTAATGGACCAAGAAGCCCAAACCCTCTTGTTCAAAGCAGTGAGAGGGGACTGCAATCAGCCATAGGGTTAAACATCTCTCCTTGAACCAGGGTGTGAATCCCTGTTACAATATCCTACCCCTGTGGGCTGATGTCCCTGCACCTGGGCAGGGGAAAGGAAAATGTGAGCAGTTAACCAGAGCTGGGAGGGTGCTGCCGTGTCGGCAGGGTCTGAAGGGACCTTCTGGCCTCAGAAGCAGAAAATCTTAAAACCCAAAAGCATGATCCTTGCTTGTGACTCCTGTTGGGTTTTCCCGTGATACACTGGGGGAAAACAGTCTGTTTAGTTTATTGCACAATGCAGTTATTTATAAAATTGTCTCTATTGAAACAGAGGAATGTGCTTTTTCCCAGTGAGGTCTCTGAAAAAACAGCAATATGTCACTTGACCCAGGCCTTTAACTGGAACTGTCTTGGCAATTTAATGAAATTAAATGGCTGGACTATGGGGAGTTCATTAGTAAGTAATCCAAAGGCTAAAGCTCTGTGAGCTAGTTCAGCTCATAAACGCTTATTTGTGTTTGCCAGATTCAGTAAAGTGAAACCCCTTAATAGGCACTGGCAGTATTTATAACACTCTCTCCTCTGATCTGGAGACGGTCACACATGTATTGCTGGGCTGGCTTCATATTTCTACATGAGACTTAAAAAAAAAAAATATTAAATAATAATCTCCAGGATGCCTACAAGGTCCCCTGTGTTTCACTGGGCAGGCTCGGGTGGATTTGCAGAGGCGCTTCTCCTGCTCGACATCTCAAACCTCTTGCTTCTGGCAAAGCAAGTGAGAGAACCTCATTTCTTTCCAAAAAAGCTTTCAGAGACGGCTGCTGCTGCCAGCAGTGCAATGCTGAACCTGCGAGGGACTCTGGCTTTCTTGTCGTGCTGGGCCACAGATGGGATTATGAGCTGTTTTATTTCATGCCATTTGCCCAAGGCATGGGGACCAAGGATGTAAAGCGCCTCTAGGATTTTGGTGGGTTGTAAAAAAGGGTGCTGAATTGCTGCTTATTTCCTTTGAGTGGGGATTTAGAGGAGTGAGAAGGGTAAGGATCTTCCTCCTGCTGTGTAAAGGATTTCTGCGTAAAGGTTTCTAGAAACACAGAAACCAAGTGAACGTGCCTAAGTTTTAGATAAAAGCAAGATTTACAAAGAAGTGAGCTGTGGTACCACTAAGGGTTTGGCAGGGTGTTCGCTAAAGGGTGCTTGAGATAGAGGAATATCTTGACTCCAATGTACCTAAATTTATTTTTTAAGGTAACATGATAAGTCCAGCCAAACCCTGTCCTGGCCCTCAGGGATTGTCCACCATGAAAGCCCTCATGGAAGGTTCTGTATACCACAACCTAGAAGCAGCACTTAGTTTTAAAAAAACTGATTAAAATGCCTTGGTGTGAATTTGATAGAAGTCCAACACAATCATGTGGTCAGCCTTAGGCTGGGGTTGAAGGGCTGTGGATTAGATCCACACAGGAAAACTTCCCTGACCTGAGTTAAGGCTGGTGACATCTGGGAAGAAGAGTTTTCTGTAATTCAAATTAATTGTGTGGGAAAATTCTTGCTGGGCTTTAGTGTAGCTGCTGCACAAGTTCTTCTAGAAGTAAATAATACCATCTGCCAGGTGCTTCTTGCAAAGAAATTGAGTATTGAAAGGTATGAATACTACAGAGGGAAAGACATCAATCTGAGTAATAGATGTCCCAAATATTGTCAGATCCGCAGCACTTTCAGCAGCACAGTTTTCTGTAGTGTGTGAAATGCCCCAGGAATCAAGTAGATTTTGAACAGTGATCACTGCCAAACATGCAGGAGATGTGCATCTTTTTTCCTGGGAGTGCCTGAACCCATCTTGATTTACACCACAGCACTGCATCCCCAAAGAGCTTGTGCTAAATTAGGCATCGCCAAACACAGCTTACATGTCTTAAATTTAGAGTATGGGAAAAGACTGGAGATTTTATCCAGAGGAAGGCAGTGAAAGGTCTTGTGGCAGCTACAGGAGATTTTAAGTTCTGCTGAAGCCCTTGTAGCAATCCTGTCTCCTCTCCTGTAAACTCAGGCCAGATTCTAACCTTTGTGGACACCTCTTCTTCTCCTTCCAGGCTTCTGCTAGCCTGGCTCAGTGAAGCCCAGGGGCTGACAAAGAGCTGGAACTAGCCATAGCTCTAAAAATCTGTTCCTGGCGTGCTGTTGGGAGGAGCGGTGACGTGCCCCTCTCCCCGAGCACTGCACAAACATGGGCTTCCACACTACAGCAGTGAGGGGCACGGGTTTATTCCTAAACCCTTCATTCCATATGAGACAGAATGCTGGCAATCCCATCCCAGCAGTCTTTCTGCGCTTGCTATGCCCATCTAAGCCAGCCCCGCACTTAAGGTCCAGGCAGCACAAAGTCCACACAAGGCCCAGTGTAGCAGAATGAAGCTGGGTTAATCAGCACTGATAATATAAAACCGTGGGCTGGCGGGTTGGCCGGTGTAGATAAGGTGCAGGTGTGGCTGGTTAAGTGAAGTGGTTGGGAACTAGTGAAGAGAGAGCAGCCGAGGAAGAAGCAAGAAGAGAGAGAACATATGCCCGGGATGAGAAGAAGAAGGCAGCAGAGGGACTGTATGAAGAGTATGCTGGTATGAGATGGTAAAAAGACCTTGTTGCAGCTTGCTAGTTTGGAGAGTGCTGTGACAGCCCACCCCTGTCTCAAGATGCTGCCGCAAGTGTTGTGTGTCCACGCTGTGGCTGTGGTGTCAGAGGCGGCCCACGGACACCCGCTCAGGCACTGGGATGAGCGGCTAGAGCGAAACGTGGGTACCTCGCTCCAAGAAACAAGCATGGGTCAGGTCTGTAGCTTCAGCGGCATGGAGTATGTTGGTTTGTGGGAAGCCTGCTCACAAATGTCACTTAGAGGCGTGAGGTGCTCCTGAAACGGCCTGGCAAGTTTGAGCTCGGATGGGAAAGGTGGTGCGTTTCCCTGTGAAGGGAGCGGGGATGGGTAGGAGGGACAAAAGTGGCACAGCAACGACATCTTGTGATGCACAGCGAGGGCTGCATGTGCGCGCCGGGGGAGCCAGGCGCTGCGGGCTGGTGAGCCCCTGTCCCCCTGCCCAGCCGGAGCCTTTGCGGTGTCCCCGCTGGGAGGGGGAAGCTGATGGGCAGGAGGGACGTTGTCCCCAGCACGTTGTGATGAGCTGGAGCCGAAGCAAGGATTTTAGCTACAGGAGACTGGGGGCGGGAGTGAAAAGGCTACGACGGAAGGTCCTGCTTACTGCATTCTCCTTTTCTTTTAGTGTGGTATTTCTTCAAAGCACTGAAATCCCCCCCAGCGCTCCGTGGAACCCTGCGCTCCCCCCACCCGCAGCTATCTGCTGCAATAGGGACACCTGTGCACTCCCTTTCCTTCTTACGCAAGTGCAAATATTCTGCCTTATACCAGAGGATCACCGTGGCTGAAGACCCACTTCTCAAGACGCAGACCGGCATTTCATCCCAAAGAAGGGGGCAGTACCCATCCCTTCCCACTTTGCTGCACCAGAGAGGAGCAGTTGCAAAAGTTACTCTAGACTTGCACCTTGGGACTCAAAATTCAAGGTTTCTAGTGGAAGGGCAGCAGCAAAGATTGAGAGCAGGTGGAGCTGGTTGCCTCACCACTGCCCAGCTGCTGAAGAGCAGCCTTCTTCAGGTGCCAGCTCAACCCACCAAGCAGACAGTTTTTCTTGAGGCCCTTTAGTTGTAGCCTGGGTTGAATTATGACTGCTTCCATACTGCACTCATGCAAAATCAGCAAGTTTTGGAACTGTGATGGCTGCGCTTCTTTTTGAGTCTTCGTCTTTGTTCACACCAGTGCTTCCTCGCAAAGCATGCAACGAGACATCACGCTCCGAGGTGCACCAGAAATAAAGGACAGCTTTTGCATGAAACCCTGCAGCATCTAACCGCTGAGCTTAAGGTAATCATGAGAAGAAACCAGAAGGATGAGCTGCACTTTCCTGTCTGACCTGTGCTGCGTTACATCTCTGGGTAGGATTTTTGGAGACACCTACAGCACGTAGCAGCAGAAGCGCTACTGAAAGTCAATGAGACTGTTCAGAACAGCCTCAGGTGCTTTTGAAAGACTTGTCCTCTTGGGTGTTTCTTTAAAGACTTGTAAATTATAGTTAATTCCTATAGCTTAGGTGTATTAGTTGATAGAGCCTAGGTTTACATTCCTGTCCTCCTAAGGATTCTGCTGCTGGGGCCTCCTCTTAGACAGCCTGGACTGAAAAGTTGGCAGGGCTCAGGAGTGGCAGCTCCTGCCTTCAACTACATGAAAGAGCCACAAAGATTGTTCGTGTCCCATTTCCCAGCCTGAAGGGACAGGTTCAGCAAACTGCACCTGGGACAGTGCTCTTCCACTGCAAGAACTCAAACACAAGCTGTTGGGGACAAAATAAAGCCGACTGAGCTGTGGTCATCCTCCAGGCCACCTCCAGCTAAGAAACCATGCTACTCACAGGGCACCTCTGCAAAGACAACATGAGCAGATGTCGTTTTGCATGGTTTGTGATGCTGACTTCTCTCATGTGGTAACAAAGGTCCCTGTTACGCTTGGAGTTACAATAATGTCAACAAGGATTGTAGCGAGGCCACTTGCCTACAGAGCCATCGTGACATTACATACCTGTGAGGGTTTTCTCTTTGACTTTGGCTTGGGTTTTTTTTTTTAGGGATCAGTCCTTCTCATGTTCCTCACAGATAATCAAGAAGTACCTCCCCATTAATGAGATAGGAACTTCTCACGTTTTTATCTGACCTGTTATTCTCTTTGGAGAAACTTCTGAAATTGGCAGAAGGTGATAAACCACCTGCAAGGTTTTGTCTGCTTCATCATTGGGTTTTCCAGCCTATTCTTATCAGAAACAGCTTGTTGCCTCGGTGAGCCGGGCAGAGGCTGTTGGCTTCAGGCAGATAAAATAATCTTGTCCTATAGGTCAAACAGATAAAACATGGTCTGCAGGAAACAGGAGAGGACTGAGGGTAGGAGGTGGGGGGTGGTTAGTCTTTCACAGAAAAGTCACTGGTTTTGTCCAGAAACCAGCATCACATCTTAAACCCTCATAGCAAGGGTTGGTGTTTTCATCTGCATGCTTCTGCAGCACCTGGTCTGTGGGGCCACTGCACTCCTCAGTTTTCATTGTGATGTTGGGCTTTGGTGCCGGACTGTATCAGGAGGGAGGCACAGATGTGCCTGTCCTCTGGGTCTGGTGGAAAAGTTCAGCTCTCAGACGCAATTTGCAGTATTGTGACAGCATGTCTCAATTCTGCTGAAATTTTGCAGAAAAACCTCAGAAAAAACCTTAGCTGCCAAACTGGCTCCACAGACAGGTTTGAAAGGAAGACCAAGGTTGTCCTCTGTGCGTAACGCAGTAAAATATAAATTCCAAAATATATCCAGGTGGCTTGCTGCTCTGAGTCCTCCTCTGCTGGACTGGAAAAGGTTTGTATAATTTAACATGTAATATCTTGGGGTGCACTCAGAGTAAATGGCACTGGGCAGAAGACAAGACCATGGGTTCTAGATCAACCCTTTGAGATTACTATTGGGCTTTGCAAGGCTTTCCCAGCACGGTTGTCATGGCCCTGAAGGTGACATTGTGTAATGGAGCTGGAGGTGTTAGTCACCATTGGCATCAGATCCTGGTTTGGAAACTTTTTTGGAGGCAGCCTGACCCACTGCCTTGGCTGAAGCAGAGGGAGAGCAATGGCCACAGCTACTCCCTCCCCTCCTGGTTTTCACAGAGGATGCTCCCCCCCAGAAGGTGGGCTGGGTAAAATCACCTTGGGGACGTTCAGTATTGCAAAGGTTATCTGTGTCACCTTCTCTTTCTTAATCCCTGCAGACAGAAAGCACAGCTGCTGCTGGATCAGGAGGTGGTGATTCACAGTGTAAATGGCTCTCGTACCAAGAAGAAGCCAATATATTGCATCTTCACGGTGCCTGCACTGAAGACTAAAACCTTTTCATTTAAATTAGGAAGGACAGCTGGATTGTTCTTAGTCATCTCCAATGATTTTGTGGATGAGAGTGGGTGGCAGGTGAGATTCTTTTTTTAATTAATATTCTTTTTACCTTGCACTTACAGATCAAAGTGTCTGTGGTGGCATTGCTCACAGCAGCTCAGGGGCCTGCAGCTCCTCTGAACAGTGCTCTGAGGTGCACGAGTGCTCAGGCTTGCTCTCAGGACAACGGGAGCAGCAGAAATAAATGAAGACAGGAGAGCAACAAGTAAAGCTGCAAATCAGCCTCCATGCACAGGGTGTTGTGGAACAAACAGGGCCTGGCTGACCCTGGCACACTTGTTGAGAAGATGCCTATCTGGGTGCAGTGGAAAAACTTGCAGAGTGAAGTGCTTGCGAACTATTTTAAGGTTGCGACGTTGTTCATCTTACAAAGATAACTTAAGTGTGAAACGCCTTGAGGATTTTTAGTCTCTTAAAATAGATCCTTAGGTGCTAGATTTTCTGCTACTCAATGCACAAATTGTGTTGTATTGACATATAATCCATCAGCTAATAAAAAAGAGTGATTGTTCATTAAGCTACAGTGTTTGTGCAATGTCTGGTGCTATGGTTTTTGTAAACAAAGAGAAGGCTTCTATCCTTATGAAACTACTTGATCATTCCCTGGGAAGACTTGAACTCTTTGGCCGGTTTCTGTCACATCTCATTGTTTCTCCAGGCCTTATGAGAAGAGGTTGGGTGAAGCAGCGCTCCCCAGAAAGGGTCCCCAGGGAGGGACCGGGTCCTGGTGCAGCTTCACCTTTTTACTAGTTTCTAACAAATTCAGCAGCACTCAAAAACAGGTAAGGGAAGACTTCAGTCATCTTGTTGCTTGTGGAACTGACTTGTCATCTCAACTAGCTAACTATTTGTATAGCTGTACAGGAGGAAAAACCCGCTCCAACCCTCTCTGTGCTGATTGCCATCTATAAAAAGATCTTGACAACCACTCCTGTGAAAAGCTCTCACACCTCCACTCTGCAGCGCGCCTTTGATGCTTTAGCAAGTGGGTAGTCCTCAGGCTACTGAAGTGCCGTTCCTTTGTCTTCGGCACTGCTCAGCTCCTGCCCGCCTGACCACGCCTGTGTCTCCCACCGGGGAGGTGACCCCCTACATCTGTCAGGAGCCCTCACTTTCAGTGGTGCAGGGGTGAGGAGGTGCTTGGAGGGGCCCTTATTCTGCTCAGGTACCACAGGTTTGTCAGCTGCAGTGACTATAGCGTGTAGATCATCGTATTCCTGGGAGAGGGAAGAAGATACTTAGCACTGAAACTAAGCTTGGGCAAGATTCTCCATGCTTCTCTAGGCAGGGGTTCAAGAGCACTCCCTTCTCTGCTCCTCAGCTCCTACTTCGTATTTAACTGACAGAAAGGAAGCGTCATCCGTCGGTGTAATGGGATCACAGAAAAACAATGAGGCATGAAATTATTTTCCTTCTTTCCCAGATAAATCCCTTGTTGTAATTTAAGTAGTTTACCCATTTAACTACAGGTGAATCACTGATGCCTGCACAAGTCTACTGTTAATATGGACCAAGATTATCCAGGACAAACTTTCAGACCTCGTGGGTGTCTCTTACTAATGATGAAGTGATGTTCTTTACCAGTTATGTATCACCAAGATAACAGGGAAGCTGGAGAAGAAGCACAGCATCTTCTTCACTGTGTGGGATCTGGATGGGGTGATATCCCCATGCTTTAAGTTTTACCCAGTTCTCCATGCACAAAAGGAAGTTTCCATCGAAAAGGAATTTGGGATTAGCATTGGATCAAGCTGTCCATGCAGGCAAACCTTGGAGCAGATGGAGAGACAGCTTTCCTGAGGCCAGCAGGAGCATTCCCTGGCTGGGTTCTGCCTGCAGCAGAGCTGGAGCCCAGGGCAGGGTGTCCTTTGCTGGGCTGTGCTAAGCAACCTTGCATGATGAGCTTCGCGTTCATTAACCTTGCCGATAAAAATCTGAAACTACATGCACACCATAGCAAATGCAATCAAGTATAATTAAGCCAACAGAAACACAGGACTCATCCTATATTTCCAATTATTTATCTGAGATACTGTTTTACATGGTGAGTATCAATTTTTTTTTTTCAAAGGGCTTGAAGAATGGTGAGAGTTTTATCCCCATGGTTTGGGGATCAAGCCCTGAGAAGGCTTGACTGTATGATAGGAAGAGTTAGTGATGGGAGACTTACTAGTAAGAGCAGCAAGAGCTGAGCCCCTCAGGCTGCTGAGTGCAAGGTGCCAGCTGCAGGAGCCACTGATGTTTCTGACTGGTCAAGTATTAACGGGGTCCTAACAAAGATAACAGAAAACCACTCTGAGCAGCAGGTGGTCATGGAAGTAGCAGGTTCAATGTTTTATTCCTGCAGCCAGAGCTCTCCTGGCACCCCGTGGCTCAAATTGGCTGTCCCAGTGGTACAGAAACACTGCTGACAGTAACGCTTCCCACCATGAGGAGACAGGGCTTTAAGCAATAGAAATGAGATTTAGAGCTGATGTTATATATCCTCTTAAAGCTGTATGATTTGGGGGCCTCATGCTGGTAATTAAAGATATTTATAAGTCATTGAAGCACAAGTGCATATGAACTTCAAAGTGTCATCACCTGGGGCCAAAACCTCCCTCCTCCCCAGCCCAGATTCAGAAGCTGTTGTTATTAATATGGGACAGAGGCCTCTCCAACACAACAACGTGTGTCCGCAGAGCTGGGGGAAGCTATTTCTCAATGCCCAGGTAACATGCCCCCTCAGGGCTCCTGTGCCCTGGTGGGAAGCCTGCAGGTGAGTGGGTGCCACAGTCAGGGAAAAAAGCCTAAATACAGTATTTCCACAGCTTATATCTGCCTCTAGCAAACTCGTATTATCTCTGGGGAGAAGAGGTTGTCTGACACCCACCATGCTCTAGCTGATGCTTCCTAAACCTACACAGCCTAGCTCCACTCGCAGCTCATGGGAACTGGTTTTGGGGAGCAGTTTCCCTCCCCTTCTCCATCCTAATGCTGTCTGCAGCATCGCTGGTCCTAAAGCAGAGCCTGTGGCTGCTGCGTGCACTTGGGCTAATCTTGGCAGCGTTGCTTCTCCTTAGCGATTCATTTGCATGAAGATTATACTTGTTTGGGTTCTTGGGGAGTGTTGGTCAAAATTGGCATTTTCCTTTAGATATGGCTTATAAACTGTTTGTCTCTTGGCTTGGCTGGGGTGTCTCCAGGCAGATATTTGGACTAAGATGTTTCCAAAATCCCTCCAGTGGCTCTTAGGTTATCAAGACTACAAACAAGGTTGGAGCTGTAAGAGGTCTTGTGCAGGTGTTGTTATTGGGGGCGTTAAGGCAGCTTACCCTCCCTGTGGGAAGGGACATTCACTCAGGCACTGGCCGGGTGTTTGGCAATGAGCTCTGCAGGATTTGCAAAGGGGAGGAAAGCCCTGACATCCTATAAGAACGTGTCTTTCTTCTATGTGTCTGAGGGCACAGTCTTTGGGGGTCTTTAGTTGCCTAAGGCAGAAGAGCTGCTGAAAGTTCAGCTCTGGATTTTGGTGGGTTTCATCTTCCAGTTGATTCAACAGGGGGTTTTTTTGCTGTTCCTGTAGGTGAGGGTTTTTTCACAGCAGTGTGACCCTCCACCGTGCATCCTGCTGAATCCTGCTGCCCTGCACACCATTTCCAGACTTAGACTGGTGTAACTAAACCATACTCCTGGCCTTTCCCACACGCTGAGCAAAGCTGTTCTGCACTCCAAGCACTGAGCCAGGCAGAAATCCTCCTTTCTGCCAATACACAAGTTATGTACCTTTTTCCTTTTGCAAAAATTTCAAAGGTGGGGCGATAAAAATACTGCCCTACTTTATAGGAGAGCATAAGGGACAAGGGGCATGAAAGGACTGTCAAATTTAGGAACCGAGTGTACACTTGCTGAATGCCTATGTCCTGCTTTTGAGAGATGATATCAATGGACATGCAGCTTAGAAAATTGTTTACAAAGCCATTGTCAACATATCTGTTCAGGCAAATAAGTGGTGAGCTTATTGCTTAATCCTGTTTTCAGAAGCACAAATATAATATGAAAGCATCAGCTTGAAATGTGATGTTAGTTTTCCTGTGCTATTCCATTGCCTTTCTTTTTTGGAAGCAAAAAGATTAAATATCAAGGAGAAGCAATAAGCTAGTTCAACAGGAATAAGACTGAACAAAACCTTTGTCAGAGCTAGAGCTTAATGCTGATATTAACAGTTCTCCCCTTTGGTGACATGGATGCTGCTAAAACAGCCTCATCCACAGCTGAAATGCCCTCCAGGAGTACCATGCTCACAAGTAACAGGATGCTGAAATCACAGCCTTCTCAGCAGTCACCCACTCCCTCTTTGCGAAGGCAAAATCAAGCAGATCAAACATCTACCAGAAATGGATCCGATGAAGGCTCCTCACCATCCCCAGCCACCCGGTGTTTCTCACTTATCATCAGGGATCTCCCTCTTAGTGTAAGCTTAAACCTCTCAACACTTCCCCATTTGCAAGCACCCTGAAGAAAAAGTTTCCTCCCTGTCAATACCAGTCATGGAAGAATTTTTATATTGTCTCCTCTTCTTCAGACCTGATCTTCCACCCTCTTCTCCTGGATCATATTGTCTAGATGTCTTTTGCCTGTGCTCTTCTGCTGTCCATGTCTTTGCCTTAAAGTTAATGCAGCACTTATCCAAGGTCTGCTGTGTTTCTTACTGAGGATATTTAGGGTGCAATATTCTTGCAAGGGCTTTTTCTACCTGGTATCAGAGACAAATTATTTGAATTTTGATCCCGTTGCAAGGGCCAGCCTACCTCTTTCATAAAAGCTGGAGTCAGCATAAGAGATTTGAGTTAAGCAGCACTTTCCTGTTACCTAAGACATTTTTCCTTTGGATTGGGAGCAGAATTAGTTCCACACTTTACTTACCATGAAAATAATGTAATGTTTCTGCCTAAGTTAGCAAAAAATGTCTCCCAAGTGCCTATAACTCATGGTAGTAGCTGACAGAGGATTCAGATCCAGCTCCGTAACAAACTGCAGAGGAAATCCTACCCCACAGCCTCTGATGGCTTTCAGATCATTCCCCACATCTCAGATTTAATTTGATCTAACTATAGCTCACTGGAAAATGACAATTCATAGTTAGGCGATTTTCAAAGTCTAATTGCTCCAGAGTTGTCTCAGTGCTTCAGAATTTCTTAATTGTATTAGCCAAGGTGAGGATAATTGCTGCTTTCATATCCTTGAAACTTCTCATACAAAAGAGGCTTATGCAAGAATCTGCTCATTCTCTCCAATAAATGATCTCTCTGTTATTAAGGAGCGTGTATTGGGGGACTGCTGGGAAGCATTCCACTGCACCATTATGTACTTGAACAAAACCTGAAACTTGCAGGTACAAGACTAAATTATAGTCTGGGGCAATCATCAGAACACACTTCTTTTTTTTTTTTTTTTTTTTTTTTTTTTTTCCTGAAGGTTGTTCTTTCAGAAGAAGAATAAGCCCCAAGTCAACACATAACATGTATTTTGCACTTTGGGGATCTTCTGGGTGGGGGAAATCTCCTATATATAGGTCACTGGTGCTCTGAATTGCTCCTGGTCACAGATACCAATGTTGTCCTTTTTAAAACTTCTAGGCTGTGCTACGCAGTGGCCTTAATTTTTGTTTTGTTCATGAAATCCTCGAGCAGGGAGCATTTCTTCCCCTGGTTTGTATAGCTTCAGGATCCTGAGCAATATGCAGGGTTTCTAGATATCTTGGTATTGTGGCTGTGTGCTTGTGCCCAAAGTGCAATAAAGCCACTCCAGCAAAGAATTAGACATAATGTTCTCCCTTAAGCTCCAACAATTAAACACAAACATACCCATGCACAATAAAATGCCATGTATCACTGCTGAGGCTACAACTACCATGTTAAAAAAAAAAAAAAGGGGGATGAACCATGTATTTTCTAACATGCTAATTCGATAGACTGGATGTGGGAAGGAGGCATTCAGTGAGTCAAACGCTTAATCCAAGGAGCAAGTGCTACACAAATTGCTGATAACGTAGACAAATTTCACAGCCTGTTCTGGGGAAAATATTACATTTCATGGTGCTTTACAGATGATGAGAAATCCTATTAAAATCCTGAAAAAATATGTATACAAGTTAAATGTGGATATTTAAAATGATCTGTGTTTATGGGTGCAGGATAAGCAGTAAAATGGGCATCTCTTGGGGATAATAGCATGTGTCACAGAGGTTTTACACAGGGTCCTTGGTAAGAAGTAATCTTATTACAGTTACAGGGCCAATTTCTCTTGCACCACATGAAATAATGCTAAGAAATAGTTTAAGTATTTCTTTCAGTGGCTGAACAAACTCAGAGGATAAATAAGATGGAGACTCTAATGGTGAGTGTTTGAAGGACTGCAAGAATATCAAACCTTTCAAGTAAGCTCTTTCCTCACTCCAGCGCTTTAAATCAAGGTGGGCTGTGCCATCGTTTTGGGGCAGCAGAGCTATGATTTACAACCTTTTTCCAGTTACCATGACTGGCTGAAGTACAATGGCATTAGCTTTGCAGAGGTTTAAATGATTGCTTTTTAAAATGAGATGCCAGTGCTCTGCCTGCAGAGCTGTGGAGCTACGCCGATGCAGCAGACTGGAACGTGCAACCTACTGTATTCCCAGTCCCTCTGGGCACGGAGTGGATCCGCATCCATTGCTCCCCGCATTGGCAGTGCACACATAGCTTTTGCATCACACAATTTTGTCACAGATGCCTTTCAATCCTCCATCTGGGTTCTGTCTCTCCAGGACTCAATAGGTCTAGAAGCTGCTTTAAAACTCTTGGTAGCAGTGCAAAACTCCGGATCAGGGACCAGCTCCCCCTGAGTGAACCTTGCTCTACAAATGCATCAGTGTGGTTTCCCTCACTATGTTGCTTAATCGTGTTTGCTTTTGAAAGCACCTCCAGCGTCAGGGTTGCAATAGGATCTGGTTTCTATGGAAGAGAAGGATAGGCTCCGTACCAGAGTCCTCCTGGGGACACCTTGAGCTCTGCTCACCTGGTACTTTATTAACATTGTTCTTCGGGGAGTAGGCGGGCTTTGAACTTTGCTTCTCACACATTAACCCATGTAATTGCAAATGTCCTGAGCTCTGTGGAGTACTGAATCTCCCCTGAGAGGAGCTCTTCGTGGTCACCACAAGACTTGGTGTTGGGAGAAATCCCTATATCCCTGGGAGTTAGTGACGTGTAATGACCCAATGGAGGAGCTCTGCTCCTGAGGGACAGATGTTTATAGAGGCCACAGCAACCATTTTCAGTAACTTTCCTAGCACTTTTTGACCACCAAGTGATGTCAAGCAAGAAACCATCCTCTAAGAGCACGGCACACTTTGGCTAAGAGGACAAACACAGACGCAGCCCAGCCATGCCCCATTAACCAGGTTATGGTTGCTATAAACCAGGTACTGCTGAATTCCTGCATTAGTCTGTTTTCATTAGCTGTAGTGCTTACAGAAATGAGAAAATGTTTCAAGGCATGAACCTTAGCAGTGTGACAAAGACCCTAGCAGATGAACTAGATGGCTCTGTCTGCCGTGGATCCAGGAGAGCCTGGTTTCCCGCAGGCTTGCCCTGCACCTTGGCACCTCAGCATGCTCCAAAGTCCAGCCAGGAGCTGTTGCTTTTCTGTGACCTCATATGAAACCAACAGTTTGGAATAATTGGACTTGGAAACTCAATGCCAACTTATTTGCTGAACTTCAATAAGAACCATCACTTCTTCATGACAGTTAAGTACTGGGAGGTGCTAAAATGGTCATAAGTGACCTTCTCTAGTGAAAGATGAAAAATTATTAGCTTGTGGGGGCTGTGTCAGTTATCAAACACCCAGAAATATTCAAGGGAAAAAATTGCCTCCAAACACAGATTAGTTTACTAAAAATAGCACAAGGAATGACTCTTATGTCAGATGGTGTGAAATGATGTAAAAAACAAAGCCTTTTTGAGCGCCTCTATTACAAGGGATGTATGGGATGCTGCTATAATAGTCATTTATATGGTTGCCTGCCAGCAGGTCCATATATTTGTTACTGGCAATGAATGTCCACGCTCTTGGAGGGAAAAATGTTTGTCCTCAGGCTCTGACAAGATAGGTTATCTGCTTTGGAGGGAAGGAGAGGCTCTCAAAGGAGAATTATATTCCCAGTTGCTCTCTCTGCCTCTGGAAGCTCTTCCCAGAGCCTGTCACAACTGTGCTACAAGTCAGCTTGGCTCCCGCGAGGTTTCAGAAGGGCACGCTGGCTCTGGGAGCAGGAAGAGGATGCCAGGTTTTCAGTTTGACTGCCAGGGTTGGACGTGACATTCTGGTTAAACACAGAGATGAGGCAGGCAAGCTTACATATGTACCTTCTTGGAGGGAAATACAACCTGGAAGGGCAAATAAAAGCTTTCTAACAGGAAGAAATAGAGCTGCCTGGGCGTGGTGGTGGGGTGCGGAGGGGAGATGAAGGTCCTCATCCCAAAATATTGTGGTACTGAAGGAGCGGGAGAAGGAGAAGGAGGTGCTACCAGGATGCATGGCCGGAAGGAGCCCAGGATATCGAAGGGTCAGTGCTTCCCTGCTGCTCGGCCAGCATCACCGCTGCTCTGAGCCACCAGTCACACCAGGAACACTTTTTCCATTAAAAAACTTTCAAGAAGGGGGATCTTCCTAATTTTATTTTTAAAATTCCAAGGAACTAGAAAATCACCTTTGAAAACTAAAAGGAGACTTGAAACAACTTTCAGGCATGAAACTACTTGCTAGTGAGGTATGAAACTGTATGGCTACAGTGAGGAAGCATCTTTTGATTAATATTTTCAACTAAAAACTAGCTCAATGATGAGTGACAGGACAAAACACCACGACGATGTTCCCAAATCTGTAAATAAACACTTAATAACATGCTCATCTATGGGGGGTGGGGGTAGTAAGTTGGTGTGAAGTAGCAAAAAACTGGCATGTGCCTTTTGGTATGGGAGCTGCTGCCATTGTTATTTAATAGGAAACTTTAGGAACTGGTTTTGCTTTCAAGACATGTGATGTCTGTTTTTATAAACATGCTCAGAAACACGTTTTAAGCTGTTTGTATAAAGTGAAAGGGGCAACTACGAGAGAAACAGCAAACCCTTTTTACAAACCTTACTCATATTTTCCAAGGGAGCTGAGTGCAAAGCAGGACCGGAGAAGATTTGCAGCTGAGTTTCGGTTCTAACATGTGCTCAGGAGCAAAGGCTGATAATATTTGCTGACTTCAGCTGGGTCAGTAGCAATGCACAAGATTTACGGGAAACCCCCTTTGCTGTGCACAGTTCTAGCAAACAAAACGGATAGGTTAACTCACCTGGGACCAAGTCCCTAAATTTTCTGTAGCACTTCTCTGCAAGCCTCAAAAAATGTCTCAGGTGCGGTTACCTGCTGGAGAGGCACTCCTGGCTCCCCACCAAGGGTGCTTAAAGCTGCTTATGTGGTTTAATAGGTTGCAGCTGCCTTCCCTTTCAGGCATTCAGAAAACCACATGCTCCCCAGCCAAGAGTGCTCCTGAGCCCCTTGCAGAAGCACTGGAGAGTTTCTTGAAGCCCAAAGTAGAGCATACAGCTTTCCGACTGAAACTTCTTATGCTGAAGAATCCAGCTTTGCAGCTAATTACCTCTGCTATTTCAGTGAATAACATTCTCAAGGGTTTCTTCTTTTTGCCTTCTCTTTTGAATAGTGTATTTCTTACTCTCCCAGCAGTACATTCTCTGCTCCATTAGATCTCCTGGAGTGCCGTTCTCCCAAGGTGAGGCAAGGAGACAATGAAAGCCCTGCTGGTATGTGTCCCTGGCTTCAGGAGACTTCACATGGGCCTTACTGCCCTGCCATGCAACAAGGTGCATAAACTTCCTGCTTAGGGACGTGTTTTAGCAGTGGATTTGCTAGTGTTAGGTTAACCTTGATGCTCTCAAGGCTCTTTTCCAACCTAAATGATTCTGTGCTGCTAAGATGATGGAAAACCTGTGGTAGGAGAAGAGGGGGAAAGGCCAGGATTCCTGGCTGGGAGCTGGCTGCAGATGAAAGCGGTTTGGAAATCACCTAATGGGATAGATAGGTTATGTGTGGATAAAAGAAGTGGGGTGGTTCTTTCTTTGTTGTCTGTCCGAGTTTTAAGCTAGGGGGCCTGGCTGTGACCTAAGGCTTTCTGTCTCTTTGCCTATGGGTCCTCAAAGCTGTGAAGAGGTACCTTCTGAAATGTCAGTCCTTCACCTCTTAAAATGTTTCTGTGCTCCCATATGGACACCTCTAGCAGAGGAGGATGAACTGGTACGGATCTGGCTTTTCCTGGCAGCCTACTCAGAAGGTGCAGTGATGGAATAGGAAACATCTCCTTACCTGGTACAAGTTCTTATGCTATGGGGATGCACGCTTCTCCTGTTTCTCATCATTCTCAAAGGTGGGCAGAAATAGCACGTTGTGGCTTGATGCTGCTGGGGGAAGCAAACCCATATCAGCTCTTATAGCGACTGGGGGGGCTTCCAACACAGCTGGGAGCTTGCGGATAAGAGCACCCTGAGCGCCTGTTCATAAGACTGTGATTTGTGGTGCATTGTGATGCTTTCTGGAAGTATTTAGGTAACTTAAATGGGCCCCTTACGTCATCTGAGGAGGCAAGATCTGACATTCCTTAGTCAGCACTTTGATGAGGAGAACATTTGTATTTAATTAATACTGCTCCACAGTGATGGGTACAAGGCTGTGGAAAGCTGAGCGGGGATGAGAACAATGTTGCCCAAGTCCAGCAATGCAGAAAGAAATTATTAGTTTAACGGGGCATGAAATTATCCATTCTGTTTTCTTCAAAGTTAATCGTAGTTCACAATACAGTCTGCCATGGCTGATGAAACCTCATCAGGGTTTCCCGTGCAAGAAACTCAAAAACATATGCCTTTGCTGTGAGGACTGTTAACAGATTATCTGACCTGGACATGAAAAGGGAACAAAGGCTGTTCCCTGATAAAAATCACCTGGTTATTCTTTTTTAACTCCATTTTCCTTTCTGTTGCCCTCAGTGGCAGGGAATTTGGAGGACTGCCAAGAACAGAGTTTTCATTGAAGCACATGGGTTTGCTGCAAGGGGCAATGGCCACAGCATGGGTTTGCTGCAGGTGCCTTGTGGTGGTTGTGTGGTGAGTGGGAGGCAATGGTCCCTGCTCAGCAGAAGAGTTGTAAATCTAGATGGAGAATCCAGAAAATGCTGAATTCGGTCTCCAAGATAACTAATATCCAAGACACGGGAAATGAGAAACTTTATGGCTTTTTTAGAATTGATGGATAATGATATGATCCTTTAAGGAGATATTTTTAATTCTTGCCAGGGAGGGCTGTGTTCCTGGGCTGCTTTGGGCATGCAGGTGTGAGAATGGGACAACAATATTGCTGCAAACACTGAACAGACTTTTGTGTCTCCTTGTTTTGTCCCATTCAAATGGTTGAGAATTTTCAAAACCTGGAACTGCCTCAGAGTAAATTTGTCCATGTCCAAGAAGCCTTAAAATGTAGGTGATTACATGAGTATTTGAAGCTGTGATAGTAGATGAATGATTAAAGAGTGGACAGAAATTCCCCCAGCTCATTCAACCCAATCAACAGAAAAATCTCAGACCCTTGTGGTCAATTTGTGGCTGAATATAAAGTCAAAACAAGTCTCCAAATACTGGCTTTTAGCTCAGCCTTGAAAGCTGTCCCATTCCCTCCCAACGTTAAGCTCAGACCAGCCACTCCTGACTTGGCATCCTTTACCTCTGCCATCTTCTTTGTGGTGTTGGTCTGGGGTTCTTCAGCAGAAATACGTAATGTCATGAGAATTTATTTCTCTTGCTGTTGTGCAGATGGAAAACTGGCCGCTCATCCAGTGTTAATCAGATGTGGCTATGTGGCAAGCTGCCCTTTTCTGAGGTACCGCCATAAAGAGAGATGCTGTTGGATGCGATAGAAAGGGGAAGAACCTTTAAAGTTAAAATATAAACATAAAACACTTGCAAATATATGCCAGTTGGCTGAAATTACAGCTGTTAATGGCCTTATATGAAATGATTGAGAACCCGTTGCTTAACCAGCCCGTTGAGTGAGTCTCATAGTAAGTGTTCTGGTGTTGAAACCTATTACAAAACTGATTTTCCCCCCACTGATTTCCTTGGGACCAGGCAAGAATGCAAATACTTTCTATTTGTTAGAGACTTTAACTGAATCGTAAGCAACTCTTTAAAAGCAGGCAATAAAATCCTGGGGCTGATCTGCATATGCTTTTATACAAGCGTAACTTTGAGATGCACAGAGCAACGCTGTTTCCCCCCTGCTTCTGATACAAAGGGCTTACCAGCTTGTATTTCTTCTACGTCTTAATGGTCTCCAAACTAGGAGACCTTTTCATGAACAACGTCCTTAGACAGTAATGGGATGGCTAAGGGATCTTCATCAATTTTATCCTGTCCTAACTAGTCTGACTGTAAGGAAAAGCGTGAGCAGCCTGCAGTACATGGGTTAGCTTTGCATTGCCTGGTAGCAGTGGCTGCAAAACTGAAGGTGAGGGGCTGATGGCTTATGGATAAGGCTTCAGAGGATTTCTTTGCTTTAGAAAGTGAAAAGCTGACACAGCTGCAGTTTTCCTTCAGCAGCACTTTGTTCTGATCATACGTTTTTTCATATGTTGATGGGAGCTGAGGCCATAGCAAAGCACACGCTAGGTGCTGACAAGTAGTTCCAGACACAGTTTAACAATTCACAACAAGCTTATTTTTAAACTCTTGCAGTGTCTATTTGCTGGCTTTCCTTTCTCTCCCAGTAAGTTGACTTGACTCTTCAACGGAGACTGGATTTCACCAAAGCAAATTGATAATTTGTCTTACAATATAAAGTTGACTTATGGTTTATAGTTTGATTTATTGCCTCAAGCCAATACAACAACTGAAATGTCAATTTATGTTATCGTTCCTTCAAACCTATATTAGTAGCGACCCTCTGAGCCATTGTTAAAGCAACCGAACAAAAGGTGGCTGGGAGAGATCTCTGGTTACCCACTGTGAAAGTGGGGACATCGGGGATCCAGCATGATTTCCATCTATTTCTTTGGAGAAACCACTTCATTGTGTGAAAAGCTTTTCAAATCAAAAGCCACGCTCCATGTTAAAAAGGGGAGCAATTACTGTTTCCTTGCTTATGCCCTAACCTGCTGGTTCTGGGTCTGCCTAGTATACGCTTTCCTCCCTGAAACCCCTCTGTGCTAAGCGTGGGTAATGGATGCCAATCTTCCTCAGCATGCGTCGGGATATAATGTAGCCCAGAGTGACTACATTTGCTTTGTCTTCTCCATACCATACCGAGTCAATGCCTGGATTCATCAGGCTGGAAGAACACTAATGACTTCATAGCATTCGAAATGGGATGGATCATTTGATAGTCATGGATAGTTTCATTTTGGTTTTCTTGGGGTTTTTTTTTGTGTGTGTGTTTTTTGTTTTGTTTTTTTACTCGTTTTGTTTTGTTTTTCTTACTCTTCAAGAGGTAGAACAGAAAATTGGATTTTTGATTTTTTTTTTCCTTTTGCCCAGGCTTTCTTTAAAAATAAGCCATAAAAGTAGCATTGTATTTGGTTGTATCATTATCTGACGTGCAAAGGTCCTCAATATATTCTTCTGGAGGGCAGCTTAGCTTTAGATTTAATTTCATATATGAGTATATCCCTGTTCTTTCAGTAAAGTTTTACAATTTTCCGTACTTGCTTGGAATCTGTGTGACCTTTGCAACACTCTGCTTATGAATAGTGACATAACAAGATTAACATTGATCTTTCTGCAGCAAAGGTACTCCCCCACCTTTCCCCCGAGGCCCATAGGCTGCTGTGGAGTACAACTAGCACAGCATACTTGAAATTCCATATTGAGCTTAGTGCATAGGTAGCCTGGAAGAAAAGAGGGGAGGTGGGATTTACTTATTTTGTTATATCTACTTGATGGCACACAATTTCTCAGCCGATGAACACGTGCAAAGTAAGATAGAGCTTACATATACTGATGGACAAAAGATAACACACAAACTATCTTTAAAATTTGCCAATGGTGTCCATCATTCTTTCCATTTTTGTTTGTTAGAAAAAACAAGGCAGTTGTAACAACTAATATACAAGTCCTCTGAATGGCAAACAACAATCTGTTGTGGTTGTCCAGCATGGAGCACTTTTGATGGTCAAAGAGGGAGTCAAAAGGTTGCTGTCCTTCCGCCCTGTGTTGGGAGAAGAGTGGAAACAAAAAGAATTTTGGGAGAAGAGCAGGAATGTGATACATCAGAGACGGGACCACATGCAAGGCAAGGAGATCTGTGAATTCCTGTGGTTAGTGGTATCTCAGGAGGTTGCAAGGGTTATTTTAACCTGTATTTGTGC
This sequence comes from Falco punctatus, assembly GCF_963210335.1. Lineage (NCBI taxonomy): Eukaryota > Metazoa > Chordata > Aves > Falconiformes > Falconidae > Falco > Falco punctatus. The sequence continues at coordinate 10,145,912 of NC_137588.1, forward strand.
TGAAGTCCAGCCCCAGTCAAGCCAACAGGCTGCATGGCATTTTGCCACAATCTTTGTTTCAGAAATGCTCCTCTTCAAGGACTGGAAAACTTGATTTCAGGAGGAAATAATTTTAACTGGTGCAAGGTGGGGTGATTGCCTAGGCAGATGTAATTAGGTAGTAACCACATGGTAAGTGTGCATCAGTAGTCAACAGCTTCCTTTTAATAAGGTATTTCAACTTTGGATTTAAAACATGTAATCCAAATATATGTAGTCATCCCACTTTTGGGATCCTAGGTACTCTCTCTGATGCTGGCTAACAGCAACATACATAGCAGAAAACACATGGCCATGAAAGTCTTCCTGGAGTCCTCGCTGTGTAGGAAAAGTTCTCAGCAGATCCACACCCCAGCTCTGTGTGGCTCATAGTTGTGCAGAATACTGCTTTATCTGTGAACAGGAGCTCACACCAGCTTCAAAACCCTGCCTGAACCTCCAGAAAACTATAAAAGATGTTTCCTTTCGGCAGGCTGAGGCCATAGCTCTAGGCAGGCAGGCAGCAGGGTTAATGCAGTCTCTCTACGGTCTGCAATGGCTATAAATCTTAGCTGACACCTTAGTCAAGCAAAGGTGAGACGTGGCACCAAGTACGTAGGAGGCAGGGTAGCAGGTACGCTGATATATTCATTAAAAAGTACGAAGAGTCATTATTTTTTGAGTTAACAATGCAGGTTTTGTAATACTGGAGTATTTTCCTTTGTGTTGGGACAGAAGCAAAAGGCTTATTTATGAGCTATTTTTCTTCCCTCCCCCACTTTCCCACAATTTTTTACAAATCCAAGTTCTTTTATATGTGTGTTGCACACACAGACTGTGTGTGCACAAGGAGAAGGGATGGGACTGTATTTTAAACCATGTAACGTGTTACTAATCTGATATTGAGATGACGATGGTATACAATGTACCTGGGTGAAATTTTTCTTAATCACTTGATTTGAGAAATTTTTTGAAAGGTGACTGTCCTAGTTGAATGAACCGAATGTTGAAGATTTCAGCTTCAGTTGGTTGTCAACGTGTTTGAACCTATTTTGTTACCTGAACTTAAAACCAGATTAAGATCTTAGTAAAATTGTTTCTGACAAAATTACAAAACTTTCACAGAGCTAAAAAACCTGTCCGATTTCTTCTTCCAAGTCAAAACCTAGACGAATGTTATGCAATGTAGAAACAAGGTTTCAAGGAAATGGGTGTTTCCTTCCTTGTATTAAAAATTCTTGGCTAAGTCTGTTAAACAGCTTTTAGCAAACATAGCCATATTTTTTTACTCTAGATAATATTGGCAGCTCCCTTTGGTGTCATGCATCTGCTTGACTCTGCTCCTCTTCTTTAAACGACTATTTCTGTGCATAAACAAACTGAGGAGAGGGGAAAGTACAAGTTCTTCTGGAAACCTGTTGACCGCCTGAGAGGAGAGGTTGGCTGCTGTTTTGGGGGCGGGGGGCGGCTTTGGTACTGAAGATGCTTTATGTTATTTATTTCTTTATAGGTAACTCTTCCTTCACGGTGGCTGGAAATTTCTGTAAGTAAAACACTGACATCTAGTGCCTAAAACAAAGCAGCCAAACATGCTCAGAGACTCCACTCTTGGACCTCCAGAGTTGCGTGTTGACTGACCAATAATGTTATGAACTGGAGTATATTATGGATATTTATATTAATATTACGGTTTAGCTCTGGATCAGTGAGAGGAAGCTGTTGGTTTGTGCGCTTGATATTGCCAAGTGTAGCTGGAGGGTGGCTGGTGAGATGGGGTGGGAGGTGAAGGTCTCCGTCTACTAGGAGCTGCTTGTACTGGGAATGCTGGTGTGGGGGTAGTCAAACAACAGGAAAATCAAACCTTTTTGTTTTGAAGGTATGTTACCTATGAAATTCCTCATGTTGATATATAGTAACATAGCCCATTTAAATACAGAATATAAAGGGGGGGGGGGGGGGGAGGAGGGGAATGGTGGCGGGTTTTTTTCCCCATGAGTTGAGTACCCTCCTTAATGATTGAGGTGGAAAGGAATTGCAAGGTCAGGTTATTCATCAGACCTGCTGAGGCAAAGCTGTTAACTGGGGAATGGCTTTAGTCCAGAAAATGACCATAGAGAGCCAGGTCTGAGAGCTGGAAAATCCCTCCCTTGCTCGGGGAGTGCTACCGAGGAGACAGCAATACTTTTCACCCAACACCTTGGACACATCCTTACTGTTACCCCACTGGTGTCTATGATTGCCTGTTGTGATGGCAAACAAAATTCTGCGGAAAGCTGAAATGTTCTGAGCCACTGTGACTGATATATTCCACTTCTTGTTCCTCATTTCAATTTTATTTTAAAGCCACCCAGATGTCTGTCTTCTGTTTCAGCACAGTGTTTGCTGATGACTCGCAGTGTGGTGATTTGGGTGCTGGTGGCTCCATGTGTTAGGGGCTTCTCCTGAAACACCACAAACTTCAAAGTAAACTCCCTGTGGAGGCAGCCCACGAGGGGACGTGAGCCTGGTGGGCAGCGTCGTAAGGCAGCATGTCTGTAAGGACACGCAGTCTTGAGCCTCGATAAATAAATCTGTGTTAATGCATCGTGTCAGCTCAAATACTGGAACTGGTTGGAGTTAACCCTAACTAGAAACAGGTGATGTCCAACAGAAAGATAAACTTGTCCGTGTTTTGCAGCCTTGTTCCTATATGCTGGTTGATCAACACAAGACTTGAGGCTGGTCTGGTCTCACCAACCAGCTCTCCTGGCCCTCTTGCCCATGGCTGAATACTCCAGCCAAGAGGACAGGTTTAGCTCTTTTCCCACGTGAGTGCCAAAAAAAGGGAACAAACCTGCTTTGTTGTGCCTTTGATATGTTACTAACTTGGCTCAAGTAGCTAGGAAAATAGGAGTCCTTCTGGAAACCAAGACTACAACAAGGCCAGCAAGCGCCTTTCCGACAAAAGCACCCAACTGATTTAAAACATGTCTTGGATGCGTGGTTCAGAGCAGCTATTTCTTCATTATTGTCACCCCAGCTGTATGAATGTCATGATGTTGGTCCTTGTTTGCCAGAGGTCCATCCTCGGGGAGATGGCAATCTAACAACAGTGGTGTTTGGACCTGCAAATAAGCAGGGCCTGATCCTGGGGCAGTTTGCTGCAGATGATGGTTCCCTGGAGCACTCAGCATGTGGGAGTACATGGGAAGAGGTCTGGAAGGCTTGTAAAATCTGGGGATACCTTTAGCAGGCTTCCTACCTGAGTGGCAGGTGAAGAACCTGGTCACAAAACACTTAACCCTTATCTTTAATTTGGAGTATGTTAATTGAAGTTTATTATTCCCAGGTGTAAAGACTGGGACATCCCTAGGTGTCTTGCCAAATTCAAAATAAGCAAATAACGTGTGCCATTGACCAGCCTGGGAGGACACGATGACTCCTCTGAGCTGAGGACCTCGCAGTCAGTCTCCATTGAGTAACTCCTTGCATACCTGTACAGCCCCGCGTAGAAGTGGCTGTTTCTTCTGCCCTGTGTTATTCCCCTTAGAGAGCTGCTCCACAAATAGATATTTCTAATAGTTCTCTATTGGTTTCTAAGTTCAAACTTAACACGTCTGTGGCCATCTAGACTGACCTGCTCTTGTGCCATTAGTAACATCTCTTTTCTAGAGGAGGAGGAGGAGAAGCCGAGTTAAACACCAGCTGATACCAGCAACTCCTTAAAGTGATCTGTCTCACCATGATTTTCAGTACCTTCCCAGCGCCTCCAAAAAAGGGTCTTCTGATCCCTTTTGGAGTTGCCATTGTCTTTTTTTTGTAGCAGTTTTGTGCCGGTGGTCCCGAGGCAGCCTATAGATCTCTGATGAGCCATCAGAGGTTTCCCTTTCTGAGTTGCTGCCATCATCTCTTGTTGATGTAGTCCTGCTAGCAGCAGAGCTGCAAAATATATTACTTGACATTTTATGCCTTTATTGTTAACAGGTCCTTAGAACTATTTATTTCCTTCTGTTTGTGATGATCTGTGTTAATGATGATTTTCAACAAATGCTTTCAAAGAATCTCAAAGACCTGCAGTGCCAGCAACAAAAACTTCCAGGAATTAACGATCCTGGCAGCTCTCCCCAGCTTTCCCCTTTAAACTACACCTTAAAAAACAAAAACAAAAACAAAAAAAAAACACAACAAAAAAAACCCCACCCTTAAGCTACAGTTATGACCCTAGATTTGATCATTTTTTCCTACTACAAATAAAGAAACCTGTGCAAAGTCTGCTTAAAATGCTTTTCTTGCCAAATGGATCATTCAAATGCCTGCCTTCCGTGTTTCTTATGCTTCTTTTCATTATTTTGGCCTTATCTTCATTGCTTTAGTGTTCTGAACAGGAGTCCCGCTGAGACAATAGCAAGTGGGAGCTGGCAGACAGGGTCGGGGGTGCTCTTCAAAGCGGTACAAGGCTGCCTTTCCCTGGTGAGCCAGCTCCCCTTCCCCTTGCCACAGCCAGCCGTGTATCTAACTCATCTGAGCCTCAGGCACCGCAAGATTTTCTGGCAGCCTGTGTGCAGGTATCTTCTAAAACCAAGTCTGCCTACTGATTCTTAATTGGCATTTTAATTTTTTTTTTTTTTTCCAGGCCATTGTAAAAATGGCAGAAGAAAGCTCTGGTTTGCTTTCCTATCACTGCCCCCCTCATGCCTTACCCCCTTTCTCCCCCTCTTTTTTTTAATGCTTAATGAGGTTTGGCCTTTTTGTCATTCTGCAAGATTAGAATAGTGCAGACACGCAGCTAAATCTACCAAGGGAAAGCAAAAATGCAGTGGGGTTTGCAAGGCTATTTTGTTGTAGGTGAGGCTTTAGTGGCTAGACTGCATAAAGCCACAAGTTCTTCCACCCCTGCAAGACCCCAGATCCTAAAAAAGCATTTGAAATTCACAGTCAGGCTGATAATGTATCAACTTACATGTCTTTAAAAACAAACAAACAACAAAAAAAACCTGAAGAAGCACAGAATGTTTGTCAGGTATTTCCATGTGCAGAAATCACCCAGGTGAATAGCAGCTTGCACCTTTTTTCTACAGGTGACTTTGGTGTTTCCAGGTGCAATAATGAACAAAACCAAATTGCTGTTGTGTAGGTGCTTTCCTAAAAAAGGCTTATCAGACTTCTTAGATACAACGTTGTGGAAGCCCCTCTCCTTGCTGATGCTACGACAGGCTCATGAGTTGACAGAAGCAGGAAGGCAAACCTATAGCACAGGCTAGGAGCCACGTTGAGTGCTACTTAAAAAAAAAAAAAAAAGTAGATATACCGATAGTTGATTATACTTATTTCTCCAGAGGAGGTAGCAAAGTCTTTAAAATCAGCTAGGAAACAAGCTCAGCGGCCTGGAATAATTATAGGCCATTTCGCACTCTCTTTTATATAATCCATTAAGTATATCCTAGATTTATCTTCCTATTTCTGCCATTATATATCATTTGCAGTTTCTAGTCTAAATAACTATATTTATGGGATTAGCCAGCAGACAGACTGATGAGATTTGGTATCTGGGATCTAAGCTCAGAAGCAAGGATTTCTTTTGGTCTGCCACGAATAACCCATTTTGTATTTATTTTGCACGTCTTGTTGTCTAAATGAAGCAGTGAATATGTTCTAGCTACTTTTGTTTTGTTACGGCCACCAAAACATGGGAATTGCAGAAACCTTATATGCCAGCCTGACTTTTAGGAATCCTGAAATTATATCTGAGTTATTAAAGTTTAATAGCTGGGGGGGTGGGGTGGTGAGAGTAATTATTTCCCATAACAACTTTCTCTATCAAGAATTTTGTTGTAACCCTTGATACAAAATTATTCCACTGGCATTATAAACCGCAGTGTAATGTCTTATAATGTCACCTCTTACTACCACGGAGAAACCTTTATGTTATGACTTAGATTACACATTTATAACCTACATCAAAAACGAATATGAGTATAATGAAAGCAGAGAGATGATGTGTCAAGGTGGCATTTGAGCTGAGAAATTATTATGTTTTTTAAGTATATATGTGAGAATGTGAAACAAATCGGCCACATTTTTGTCATGCCTAAAAAGGAGCCAAACTCAATTGTCTTCAGTGATGTTTTACCTCTTTTCCATCAGTAGAAATGGTGTCAGTGAACGTTAGATTTACTTTTGGCTTCACTGTTGGTTCTTTAATGTTTTGGGTTTGGGCTGGTTTATTTTGTACGGTTGCTGGTGATTTTTCTTATGGCATTTCTTTAGACAGGAGACAAAAAGCCCTAAGTTGGGTTTGTCCTTCCATTATCAGACTGATGGTCCTTAGTTTAGAGTCTCCCTTCACCTTTTTCTTTCCTACCTTTCCTCATCCTCCTCCCTACCAAAAAACCCACAAAGACTGGAGAGAATGCAGAGGAGAAGAGCAGCACTATGCGCTACAGCCTCTCCTCTCCCTTTCCAGGGACTCCTCAGCATGTGAAATATCTTGGACCTATGTCAGATAATGGCTGTTGCCCCATTGTAGTGTATGTTTTTTAGTAGCTACAACACTGACCTGTGTGAATTGAGACCTTCATACACTCACACACAAACCTGAAAAACACCACCACCTCCCCACCGCAGCCTGATCCTGCTGGGGAGGGCTGACAGCCGCGGGGCTTTCTAGAAGGTGCAGCAAACCTCTGGAAGACTCAGAGTCTCTGGCTGATCCTAGATTTACAGAGGACTAGCTCTCTCTTGCACCAAGGTATGCAGTTTTTTTGTGAGGCCATCAGCAGATGTCTGAGCTGCTTTGAATAGGAAGGTTTAACAACTGTTGGGAAGTTCTAGACCTCTTTCCCATGAGATCACACCCCATGGGAAATCATCTATTGGAAACATTGTCTGCAGTACATAGTGCTTATGGCCATCTCTCTCAGCATCAGGGTTGTCCCCCTCCAAAAACAGATCTAGTTTTGGTCTGGTGACTTGTGTGAACATGGAGGTATAGAAATGGTAAACAAGTAGGCAGCCATAAATGGCAGCACTATAGTCTTCGGGCACGTTTTCAGTGAGCTGCAAACAATCCTGCCTTCCAGATGAGCTTCAGCTAGCCAGAACCAGGCCTGTAATTAATTTATTTTGGATGCATGAGAAGTGCAAGTCCTCATCTGACTTCCTCAGCTACAATGACTTAGGGAAAACGGAGCTAAAGGTGGAGCAAGCCTTGTGCATCTTACTTAATCCTGAAATATCTTCCTTGGTTGATCCAGGGAAAGGCATATCCTAGCAAATCCTTGGGGTTTTTTAATGGTAAACAGTCCTTGCTGTGGCAACTTGATAGGAAAGTTACTGGAGATATTAGATGCGTTTCTAGCCCCTTCCCCCCCCCCCCCCCCCCCTTTTTTTTTTTTGTCTTTTTGCTGGCAATAACTTCACTGATAGGAAATTTCTATCATTGTCATGGTTGGAAGGGGCCTCTGGAGACCATCCAGTCCAACCCATGCTAGAGCAGGTTATCCCAGAGCAGGTTGCAGAGTCATGTCCAGGTGGGTTCTGAATGTCTCCAGAGAAGGAGACCCCACCGCCCCTCTGGGCGGCCTGTCCCAGCGCTCTGTCACCTCAGGGTAAAGAAGTGCTTCCTCACATTCAGATGGAACTTCTTGTGTTGCAGTTTGTGCCCGTTGCCCCCTGTCCTGCCGCTGGGCACCGCTGAAAAGAGCCTGTCCCCATCCTCCTGCCACTGCCCTTAAGGGATTTGTGTGCACTGATAAGATCCCTCTCAGCCTTCTCTTCTCCAGGCTGAACAGGCCCGGCTCCCTCAGCCTTTCCTCACCAGGGAGATGCCCCACTCCCCCCACCATCTCTGTAGCCTCCGCCGGCCCCTCTGCAGCAGTTCCCTGTCTCTCTGGAACTGGGAAACCCAGAACCAGACACGGCGCTCAGCACCGCAGTATTTCAGTGTCGTACCTCTGAAATAAAGTCTAGCCAGGCATGGGTAGGATGGCAGCAAAAAGGGTTTCCTATGAATAGTTTGCTGTTGGATAAGTTGTTGTTTAATGCAATGCAGGAATGTGTCAGATGTAATCAGCGGTGGACAGAAGAATGTGAAACATGAAATCTTTATTTGTTACCTGTTCATTCTAATGTCAAAATGCTTCTCCTGAACTTTCTTTCAGTTTTCACTTTGTTCTTCTTTTTCTTTTAACCTTAAGTATATGATGTTGCACTGAAGAATTTATAAGGTAGAGAAGTAGGATTATCTGTATTAAATTTCAGCTTTATTAGAAATTATTTAGTATTTTTGAATTAGACTTTTTTTGTGGACTTTTTTTCCCTTGGGTCTTTGATTTATCCTTAAAGGTTATATTCCTGGGCTGGAGACTTAATTTTTGATTTCTGGACAACCAGACCCATATGGGAGCTGAATTGTTTTAAGGGCATCAAAACACATCACCTTCAAGTTCTTCAGACTCAGAGCAGCTTCTGTCTAACAGTCAGCTACAGCTTGAATTGCTTGCTTTTTTTTTTTTTTTTTTTTTTTTTTTAATAGCAGCATTCATATTATAGCAAGGTAGTTTGCCTCGCCAAAAAATTTCCTAACGCCCATCAGCAGAGACAAGTTTCTGACACGTGATGGTTCTGCTGATCGTATTTCAAGTGACCCTTGTAATTGGTGAGCATCGACTGGCAGTGAAGTTTCAACATTAAACTTTAACTTCTCTCATTTGGGGTCTTAATTGTGCTTTGAAATGTTTGATGGCTTGGCTGACCTTTTTCTGGGTTAGCTGAAGACTGAGATTTGTCTGCCAGGAGAGAAGCTGCTGAGGAAACCTTGGAGCATAGCGCTTTATTGGTTTCAATTAGACAGCACGGTCTGGTATCACTCGGTTTGAAAATGCCTCTGAGATTTTTATGGGTTTTGAATGGAGCCATAGGAAAAAACGACACTGGGATGCCAAGAATTTTACAAAGAGTAGGCAATGAGTATAAGTTGAATAACTTCTTGCATTAAATGCAGGCTTTGGATGCTGTTAATCCCTTTTCGTACTTCTAAAGCATTTCTAAACCTTTCTTTTCCTGCGGGAAATCTCCCAGGGGTGTGGTGAATTTCTCCGGCTGGTGGGCAAGTCCATCATTGCCATCTACTGCAGACTGCTGCCCTGCTGCCACGGGGACAGGCACCCTGGCTCCCAGCACCAGGCAAGGGCACCCCAGATGGGACTGGGTTGAGACCTTTGCCAAAAAGCCTTACGGTTTGCAAAACCCTCTTTCTATATCCTGAAGCTCTTCTGGAGACCTGTGGTTTTCTCCAAAACTAGCAATTTTTTTTTCCTTTGGTCCAATTCACCCCTACATAGAGAGCCATAGGATGCACACCAAGAATGCAGGTGTTGTGTGTGTGTGTGTAGACTTTTTCCTGACCTTACAAATGTTCTTGGTTTCCATGCTGGCCTTACGGCTCTGTGCTGACATTTGTTCTGCCAGTCCCGATGGAGGTCAGTGCCAGCACCACGTCCCGAACCACACTGTGGGGATGTGGCCCCTCACCACTGTGCAATTAGTCTGAGAGCCACAAGATGCCAGAAGCCTTGCCTGGCCGTGTCTGTGCAGGAGGCAAAGGGCAATATCAAATGCTGAGTGTAAGTAGCGGGGCAGGCAGCTAAATTCAGCCTGAGGGATGAGCTGGGGCAATGTGAGTAACGAGAGGGGCTCATCTGAGAGGGCTGCAGCGTCTGCATGTCACCAGGGGCCAGGAGACAAAACATCCCTTGGGATGCTGCTCTTCAAACCTCTGTTCCTGAAGGCAAAAGGGAATTTGTTGCCTGAAAATAAAACTTCTGAAGTTCTGCAGTAAGGACGCATGGACTCATCCCACACTAGCTGCATCCCAGCCTGCAGATAGTGCCCATATGCCTGGTGGAATTGAGACCTCTTGTTAGCAGGACCCATGGGCTCTGGATCAGACCCCAGGGTGGGAGGATAGAGTGAAAAGAAGGAGAAAGGCTGGCTTCTTTCTAGTTCCCAGGAGAAGGAAAAACTCTGTGGTGCTGGGAATGACATTTGCAGCCGGGGATGTGGCACATTTTGGCAGACATGATGAAATCACCTTGATGCTGGCATCTTAGCTGGGACATCTTTAGCTGGGACTCCCCAACAGTCCCACTCTTGGCAGAACATGCCTGTGGATTTAGAAGTCCTGTCCCTTTGGCCGATACCTTGTTAAATATTGGCCTTCTGCAAAAGTATTTTATCTTGAATTTATAATCCCAGAGCACTGCAAAAGGAATACTAAGATGAATACAGTTGTTTACTTCAGAATACAGTCGTTCATCCTTCAGAGCATTGGGTTCACCCCAGCCACTGAATAATTGCACCTGCAAAATAGTTTTTATTGAAAGAAACAAGACGAGAGGACTCTGCTCTGCAGCCATCAGAGATCAAGATCGGTTGCCTCTGTAAAACCATTTCAAGGCTCTTGGCCCGAGACTGCATCATTAGCTTATGTCGATGACTAATTTGTGAAGTATGTATTCAGTAATGAACTATTTATTGTATGTAGTTTAGTCCATAATCTATTCATTTTCTATTGCCAGCACACCTTACAGTAGTGGGTTGCAGCTAATACTGACCAAAAACTGCCCTGTGCAGAAAGACTCTGACTTCTTCGCTTGCCATTTACTTTCTTATTGGGAATAAGTCCAGGGGAGTTTTGTCTCTTGGCAAAACCCTGCCAGTTATTTTTTCCCTGCTCTAGCAGGCCTTGGTCCTCAGCTCACTGGTGATGCTCCTTTGGGATTGTGGTTTAAGCACCATCCAGTCAGAGCCACTGTGGAGAAGGGCAGTAACGGCGGCTGATGAGCAGAGGAGCATGGAGCCGTAGGGGACAAGTCTGCATCCAGAAGGTAAAAACTGAGGTTCAGTTTTTCAGTGAGTTTCACAGATCGGAAAAAACTGGAGAGACTGAAACATGATTGTGGCTGTCTTAATGTTAAGCTGGCAGCATCCAAGTATAGCTCACACTTGGACCTGCCTGTTTTATTTCCAGCTCAGGAGTGTGACCTGTGCAACAGAGATGGCTGTATAGTCAGTTTTTAATAGCATCTTGCACTGGCTTTTTGTTTGGGTTTTTTTTTTGGTAGCAGCTGCCCAGGGACTTCTCTGCCTGAAAAGTGAATCCAGGAATTGCTTAGGAACGGTGCAGGACTGGAGCTCAAGGGGCACAGCTACGTGCCAGGGGTGCAAGCATTTGATTTCCAGCATGTGTAAACTACAAACCCAGCGTTTGGTGTGGGCACCATTGATATGCTTGGAGCAAAGTCATGTGCACAAGCTGGCAGGAATGAGACTGAGCAGAAAAGCAACTTCCCAGCCCTCTTTGGAAAAGCTGAAGTAGGGTTTAGAGCCCGTGATCGGTGCTGGGGGAAGGATGCACAATGCCACAGGGGTCTCTTAACCCTTCTTAGTGCCACGGTGGAGGGGCAGAGAGACCATACTGCATTATTTTTTTTTCCCATCTTATCTGTGTCCGCTGGCCCACCCTAAGCCATCCTTCAGGCACCTGGGGCAGCACCCAGCTTGGCTTTCCCAGGCATCACAGCAGCAAATCCTGCTGCCTTGTTGTCTATTGAGGACACCTGCTCTGGGCAAACATCTCCTTTACCTGGACTTAGTGCTGCCTTGACGTTACCAAGGGAAAATTTTCCACGTTAAGAAAGCAAGCTGTCTCTTTCCAGTTTGCAGGACAAGATCAAGGCAAGGAGAACGCATGTCAGCAGCAGCCCGTGCAGAGATGTGCTCTTCCATGTTTATGTTTTTTTCGTGAGGGTGTGTGTGCGGGGGGAAGGCGGCATCACTCAGGCCAGCATGGAAGCAGGGCATTGCACCTCACCAGGCACTGGTGGCTCGTCTCTCCCTTTGGTTTCAGTTCCCTCTGTGTCGGTGATGAGCTGCTGCGGAGCAGGGATAGGGCGCACCCACCGCGCCTCCAGCCTGGGGAGCGGGTGAGGGATGCGGGCGGCTGGATCCCTGCCGCGCACTGTCCCGGAGAAAACGGGGTGCACCCCCGGCGATGCTAGAGCTGTAAGGGGGTGTAACCACGGGATTTTAGGCCGGGGTTGCCTGTGTGCCCCCGTAAATGTTGTGTTTCGGCGGCAGAGGAGCCGTGAGAGGGCAGTGTTGTATTGCAGGAGCAGACGCTGCGGTAGCTGGGAGAAGCCGCGCTCCCGACTGTATTTTTGTGGTGTCAGGCTGTGCTGCGTTGCAACAGACTCCCTGTTGCAAAATTAAATTTTGCATTTAAAGAATTTAAAGATGTAAGTAAATCCTTTTTTATTTCCCTTTTTTTTTTCCCCTCTTTTTTTTTGTTGGGTTTTTTTTTTTTTTTTTCTCCCCGAGGGGGTGCCTAGTGCTTCCAGTAATGCTTACTGAGCATCCGAGGGCTGGAGGGTTCCTCAGCTGAACATCCTCAGAATCAGTGGCTCACGGATGGACAGGTGCCCCAGCCAAGATGCCCACGATGCTCTGCCACATCCCGTGTGCTCCTGAGCTGGCAGTCAGCCAAACCTCAGCATCACGGGCACCTCTGCTGTGTGCCCTCTGGGGTGACCCTTCTGTGGTCAAGCCCTGGCAGAAGTGGTTACACCACAGGTTTTCATTGGTTTAAAAAGAAGAAGAAACCTCATTGGCGACAGCAATTTAAACAGGTGAAAACATGCCATATTATTTTGCTTTGCGCAGTGCAAAGCTGCCAGTTGCCCTGCACTGCCTTGTTTTATCTCATTTTTCACATGCTAAGTGATTGCAAATTATCTTCTCTTGTTTGCTTTCCTTTCATTTCCTGGAACCAAAAACTTTCAATAGGTGCAAACTGTTGCACCTGAGCTCCTGTGGTAGTTGAGCTGCCTTCACCTTTATCTGATGCTGTAGGACAGATACACTTCACTCTACAGCAGAACACTCACAGATAATTACTTTTCTTTCATGAAAATTTACTTATCGGTATAAATGGCATCTCAAGATGGAAAACAGGAGTTTAGGTACTTCATCTTCCTTTCACAACAATGAGGAGATGATGATTTTTCTTCTGCTATGGTAGCAAAGCCATCAGCTCATTTTTGATTCCTGCTCTGTATGACAAGAACATTAACGGTGGGAGGGACAAAGTTTTGAGGGCCCAGGTCTGCACCTTGCAGTTCATGAAGGGATGTCTACCAAGTGGGGTGGAAGGACAGGTCTTGCCAAGGCAAACAGGATGATCATCTCTCCATGTTCACACAGACTAAGTGGGCCCTTAATGTTCAAGCCAACCTCTTATTTCACTGCAGTTGTCTGCATTGTGGAGGCTTTCCTTAGTATGTCAAAAACCTGAAGGACTAAACAGCCCCAGCAATGACTGGAACAGGAGTTATTCCTTATCTAAAGCATAGCCAACTCTAGGCCACCTTTTCTGCAGGTGGCCTTGTCAAGCTAAGCAAAGTGAATGACAAACATAAGATAACTCTTATTCCTGCCGTGGGCTCCCTTAGGTTGAAGTTTTGAGAGGATAAGGATTATCTCTGGGGCTATATCTTGTTTTTGAGTTGATTGATGCACTGCAGGCTCTGCTTCCTTCGCACCCTCGGCTCCCTTAGCAGCGGGAGATGTGTGTGAACAATAAAACCAATCAGCAGCAGCCCCATGTCATTTAAGAGAATTCCTCTACAAAGGCAGTGACATTTGCAACATCACCTTTCAGTGAGGTGGCTCTTGTGCCCTGGAAAGCTGGAAGCATGTCCAGTCCTTGAAGGCTCCCCAAGCCTTGCTCCTGCAAGGAAGCCCAGTGCTAAGAGTCATGGAAAACTAACATGAGGCCTTGTAAACACCGGGAAGCTGCTCTGAAAAGAGTCCCTTTCAGCACCGTTTTACAGCAGTCCGACTTGCTGGCAGGTACGGTTTGTTTTACCTGGTCTCTGATGCAGAGGGAAGGAAAGCTTGGTCGCTTCAATCTTAAGTAAGTCTCGTACATATTTGAGAAGAAAGTGGTCCACCTGTTCTGCATAGTCAACAAAAACCCCCAAACAAACATCCACCCCAAAACATGATGGAGGGAATATCTCCCTGACTATCTGTGTCAGTGATGCTAAACTGCCATTTCAGCGGGAAAGGGGCTCAACCCTAGGCAGGTTTTCCAGGATATTTAAAAGAAAGACAGTGGTATCAGACATGGTGCTTGCTCCATGTACTTGTAGCTTTGTTAAGCATGGAGATCAACAGACGTGGATATATAACATTTTCCTTTATGCCTGAGCCTGCAAAGAGGGGATGGGTTCATTTAATGATTCTCTATTTTTATTGAAATCCATCTTTGTTAGTTATCTTGGGGTTTACAGTGACTAATACCTTTCCATAACACGTCTTTCTGTCAACAGAGACAACCATGTTTACAGGGCAACATTTTTCACCTGCTTGTCAAGCGTGTCAAGCACCAACAAAATGCACAATCTCCTTCTGAATCCCACAGCTAATCACTCATTTATTTAAACATGGTGTGGTGTCAGGAACATTACTGGAGATCGGTTGACACAGCCATGCTTCTGCGTACCTATGGAGAGATGGGATTTGCAGACCATCTACCAGAGAGGTGCCACCAGTTAAGAGGGAAATAATTTTTGGCACTGTTAGTGTTTTTTTGGGGGGGTGGGTTGGTTTGTTGGTTTGTTTTGCTTTTTGTGTTTTGGTTTTGTTTGTTTTGGTTTTTTTTTTTTTTGGGGTGTGTGTGTGTGTTGTTTTTTCTTGCAGCTAACTGTAGATATACTTTAAAAAATGACTGGAGGAGCTAGCTGGTTATTAACAAGTTGGTTTCATGTTGACAATGGCACTTTTTGCCATAGTGGGAGGTGTAATCTATTTAATGTCCCACAGCAGAACAGCCTTTCAATTCCCATCTCTCATACGCAGTGGAGGCAAAGGTTCCCCCAGATATTGCAAGCCTCATGTTTCATTTCCGAGGGAGGTTCATCTATCATGAAGGAGGAAAAGCAGATCTGTCGATCCACAGAAGGGAAAAAGTATGCTAGGGGATAAGTCACGAGAATTAAGATGGGCAGACAGATTTCTACAACTCACATACATAAAAATCTGTGCCCGGTAGACTTTAGCTGTGTTAAAAGTCTCCCCGTTTCTGCTGTATTTCTCCAACCCACATAAATATTTCTGTCCATTGGAAAAGAAGGAAATTTCATTTTTCATAAAAGCTCTACAGTGATCCCGTTATTAAAAACAGAGAGAAAAGATATATTGGCAAGCCAAAGCAGTTGCAGCCAACATAGTTGTTCTCAATAGTCCAGTGAATCACTACATCTGAACAGCCTTTCATTTCTCCCTGTGGTTCAGACTAAATTGTTTATTAGAACTTTTGTGCATTACTTTATAATAATAATAAAAAAAGAAAATGGTAGCTCTTAATTTTAAAGACTGCCACAGTAAAAATTCAGATTATTCAAATTTATCAAGTGTATTTTGTAAGCCTGTAACCACAGCTTTTCTTTTTTTTTCTCAATACCTCAAGATATTCACTGGCTTTTCCATCTAATTCATAGTCAGAAATAAGCAGGCTGTTTACAAGACGTTGCTACGGGGAGGAAAAATATTATAAAAATGAAAACTTGAATCAGAATTGTAATGAAAGACCTAAATGGAAGGTAAACATCAGCTTAATGTAATTCTTAAAATGTAATTCTTGAAAAGTAATGCGTAATAGCTGCAAAGGGGATCTGTACTTCACCACCATAGAGGTGTGGAAGAGAAGCATAGCTATATGCGTATATAACTATACACATAGCTATAATATGCATAACAGCTGCCAGAACAGAAAAGCACAAATATTTGAGATATTTCACTATTTTTAAATCACAAAGAAAGTGAACTTTTTTTTCAGGAAATTGACAATTTTAAAATAAAAGGAGGCTGGTTGAAAGCATACTAGAGCTCTACAGGGATTTCTTGTGCCATTTCAAGGCAGGGTTCGCTGTGTTCTTGAACGTGCAAATATTGTTTGGGGCTTGTTTTGCTTTTGTGTGGTGTTTTTTTTGGTTTGTTTTTGTTTTTGTTTTTTTTAACTCAGATGCTTGGCAAGCAAATTGAACCCTACAAACATAATTAGCCAGGGGCTGAACATTTAATCCTGAATTCTGAGTCTTCATTAAGACTTAATTTAAACCTTAGGAGGGAAGCATGCAACCATTCCCTGCTTGTAGGGATGGATGCAATTTGTGGCAGGTTTTTACAGCAGAAGAGGGAAACTACTCAAATGAAGTAAGCTCCAAAAAACTGCGCTGAAGGCAGTAGGTGGTCAGGGGGTTGTATCATGGATAGTGGGACAACATCTGGGCTTGATCCACCTCTTGTGCAATCAAAGCAGGCTGGTTAGGGAATTAAGAGGGTCGTATGGGAGGGCAGGGGGGCTTGATGGAGCGAAAGGCAAGGGGTCTCCCTTACTGCAAGGGTTACTCCAAATCGGATCGGGTGTTCTGGAGTTGTCTGGGGTTTTTTCCTTGGGTGATCTTCCAACAACAGCATTGTTAGTTTTACCTAAAAAAGGAAGAAAAAGTGAAAATCTCTGAATTTCAATCATTTTTAGTCTATCTATTGAGATAAAATAAACGGCTACTGTGGAACTTGAGATAGATTTCTAAACTAGAGATGGTAGGGGAAAAAAAACTGCAGGGAGAAAAATTAAAGCAGGAGCTTACATTTCCTTCTGCATGCTCTTCTACAAGCTGGGAAGTTGTGGAGAAACATGAAGGGGCTGTGATTTCTCCTACGCCTTCCTTTCACGTTTTTCAGTGATGAGAGGCATCAAGTGACATCTCTCTGAGAAACATGCCAGACCCTCTGCACATGCAATAAAGCCCCAAAAGCAGAAGAATTAATTCCTGTAACATTTCATGCCAAATCTGTTCTCCTGTTTGGTGTTGTCAGGGTGGCGGGACCTTTGTCATAACTTGAAGTAGCAGCCTTGTTTTTTTTTTTTTTTTTTTTTTTTTTTTTCCCCTGACTGCCAAATATCCACAGAAGCAGTAACAGAAGTTAAAATAAATAAGAAAATAAGTAAGAAAAATGAATTAAATTTCTATAGTACCTAATACTTGGTGGAACTGTTTTTCTAGTGTGTACTCTAAAAGAAAGAAAAAGCAGTGCAAGAAGAGAGCATTCACCTCGCAAATGGCTGGATTCCAGGAAAGAGAGAGAGAGAGAAAAAAAAAAAAAAAAAAAGGCAAAAAAGGGAAAATTCAGGCAGAGATTTGCACGGCTGCCTGCAGACAAGGCAACCCGCTGGCCTGCTGCCTGCTCCTGCCCTGCCAGCGGAAGTTTTGCCCTTGCCTTGGCAGCGGCGCCCTGAAATCCCGCTCGGCTTTGTGCGGTGGTTCCCGGGGGGCTCCGGCCCCGGGGGCAGGCGGCTGGGGGGGGCCTGCATGTGCAAGCACCCACGTGTGAGCCGCCTGCCAAGCAGTGCCTGCAGCCCCAGGTACCACTGCAGCATCGGTCAGCACCACCCTATTGCCTCCATTTTTGCCAGTTTGATGAGGACGGGCGTTTTCAACAGCCAAGTTTATAACAAGCCGGGATTTAAATCCTCTTTGGTGCAGTTTGTGAAGTTACTGAGTGCTTCCGCTTACATCGGCAACTTTGTGACTCCTACAGCTATATGGAAAATTAAGAATGAATAGAATTATTTAACACAGGAACAACAACCTGAAAGGATCCGACTGGTGCGGTCGCTCCTGCAAATAAACTCAGCATGAGCCTGTGCCCAGCCCCTTGTAAGCAAATGTGTGAGTCCCCTGCAAGCCACTGATCATCTCGTCCTGGGCATGTTAATGACAAAGCTTGTAAATGGTGATTTTTGGAAGGGGATTTTGGTAACTATTTGTAAGCTATTTGGATATTTGTAAGCTATTTGGATAACAAAGCCATCATAGTCCTGGGAGTGCCCCTCTCCTCAAGCACAATGGGAAACTCTTCTGGGCAGGATTGCTATAGAAACAACGAACTGTCAGGCAAACGGGACCATCCGGCAAAGTGTGCCAGACCGGGGATGTGTGCTCATCATGCAGTGCTGTTAATTTTCTCTATTTTTGCTAAGTAGAGCTCACATTGGCGATAGAAATGTAAAGAGGCAGGTGAGCTGGAGTGTCTATTATTTATAGACACATTCTGTGCTGTATAAATGAATTTTTCATGGGAAAACTTTGTACAAAAAGAAGCGTCAGAAGCTGCTTCATAAACAAGCATGACTGGGAGCTTCAAACATGCTTCAAGGAGAGGGTGGATACCCTTTAGTCCCCCTCAAAATCTTCCAGATGTGATCCTGAATGTGTTGAAAACAGTGGGGCGTTTTGACCCCAGAGGAGAAATCCCAGCCCCGTTATTGTCAGCCTGTAATCACCAGGCTTGCAAAATGCTGAACCACAGGTTGTATTGCCTTCAGTTGTTTTGCAAAATCGAGTCCTCCGCCAGCAAACGCAAATGTTATTAGTAGCTTGGTATGCTTGTATCGTATGGCTTGAAGTAATGTAACAGGACCGGACTGAAGTCTGATCATACCAGAAGAAACTCTTCAGGTATCAAGCAAGTGATGTTTATGTTGTCTTCACTGCACTCTGCTCAACGCCAGTTGGGAAGAGGCTCTTTTATTTTTGAAAAGAGGGAAGACATGAAATATGGCAGGAAATCATTGAGCTGTGAGGAGCCGGCTGCAGATGTGAGACCTACTACCAGGATCATGAAGAAGGTAGGGGAGAGGTGGGGAAGAAGGATGAATGAGAGCGGTCTAGGCAAGAGGATGTCATATTTGAATGTCATATATGACTCTGGTAGGAGGAAAACACAAACACACATCCCTTTTGCATGTGGATGAGGAAAAAAAAAAAAAGGCTGCATCTTATACTGGATTGAGAACCACAGCGCTTTACAAGAAGGAGCTGTGCAATACAAGTGAGGCCCTTGGAAAGGCAAGTTACCAAGGAGATTGGTACATACAGGAGGACCACACACAAAAAAAAAAAAAAAAAAAAAATTGCCCTAATTCAGAGAGGACCTTGTAGACCTGTTTTTGGTCTCCTTAAATTAAGAGTGTATGTAATCCTTTTGCTATGAATGAAATATAAACACTGCTAAAAACAAAGCATGTTCTAAAATGCTTTCTTGAGATCAGGCCTTAGTTCCAGAAAATACAGTTAGGAAGTCTGTGTTGTATTGGCTACCTATTACCTCTGAAATTCCATATTTATAACACAGTTTTTCTATTATCTAATTGTCTGGCCTCTTTCAGGTTCCCAGAATACACTTCTTTGTGCTCCAGGGGAATTTTTGTTACTCTCCAAACAATAATTCTGAAGAAAAAGAAAAGAGGAAAAAAAAAAAAGACAAACTAGCGCATTGCACCAGCCTACAATGGACCCACTGTTGTTGCCAGATTAAGTGGCCCCGGTGAATAGCTGAGCTCACATCTCACAGCCCGCTTGGAGCTCCATGCTGCTCTGCCTCTGCGGTTATGATATCATCTCTGAAGTCCAGCAAACACAGCTGAGCTCCACACTGCTCCCATTGTGGGTCTCACTTCTCTAAACGTGGAGCTGAAGATCTCAGCCAAGTGGCAGAGAGCATCTTCTCTGCGGGAGATGGAGGAGGTGAGGGTGCCTCCGTGCCACTCTTTCTCTCCCCAGAGACGGTCACCACTGTTACCCATGAAGGCAATGTACTTCCAAAGCGCTGCTCTCATGGGTGCATGCCTATAGAGCCTGTATTTACTGTCCTGCTTGCCCATGCATGAAGGGAAAAGCCTGCACCTATAAAAAACTCTCCATAATGAACTGCCTTGACATCAGTTCGAGGTGGGCTAGCTGGCATTTGCAAAGGTCCTGGCTGTCCAGAGGTGAGAAGCTATCTTCCTCTTGCAAAAGCTTTCTTCTTGCAGGAGCTTTTGGGTGCTCATCACGTGTAAGTAAGGCTGTGCTGGTGAACGAGGGGGTACCTGCATGAATATTTATCTCATGCAATATGTTTGCATTTGTTTCAGGGCTTGCAACCCTTTGCTGTCCCGCTCTGTACAGAGATGCTCACTTCCAGCTTCACGCGCTCCAGCACGTGTTGCCTAATGACCAGAGCTTCTCGTTCAGTGTGGCTGACAAGGAGCATCTCTGTCACCACAGCTGACGTGTGCTGGCTTTGTTAAATGACAGAAGATGCTGCTGTGCAAGGCACAAGTTCTCCCATGCTGTCAGCCAAACAATTTACCACTGTGATGTATATATCCTTCTCTAGCCCAGCAAGCAGGAGGAACCCGGAGTCTGTTATATGTGTGCTGGCTTGGCCAGCTCTGTCCCACTTGACATCGCAAGGAGTGGTGAAGATAAAGTGATGCACTGACCTAATGACTTACATGTATGATTCAAACTTACTCTGTGTGAAGTATCAGGAGGTGCTTTGCACTCTCAGACTGCCTGCTGAGGTTTAGCCCAGTGTGGCATTTTTTGCTTTGCCACATTGCAGCTTCTACAGCCCTCCTGCCTCTGCACCATCCTGGGTGTAAGCAGACCCAGGAGTTTGGAAAGCACATTTATGGCCACAAAATGCAGTGTTTTTGGCAAATCAGATGCTCATCAGTGGCTGCAAACATAACCAAAGAGTTGGAGGAGGAGAGGAGAAAACCACACTTGATCCCACAGAAACCACAGACCCAGTTTCACACAGAAGGCAATTAGCCAGGCACTCGTTTGGTTAGGGTGGCTGCGCTACTTTGTAAAAAGTGACCTTTTAATGAGCTTGGGTTTAGATCTGGGCGTTGGGTCCGAGTTTCTGCCAGTCTGCACTGCCAAAGGGAAAGCACCAGTGATAACTTTTCATCAGGCAAAGGGAGCAGGGGTGAAGCAGCCGTTGAAACCAAGTGCACGTCCAAGTCCTGCTCTGTATGATGGGATCATACGCTCGACCCCACACCACCATGTTCAACCTCCCTCCCAAAGCTATCAGGATGCCGTGGCATCCTTGGATTGGCAGCGCTGACTCAGGCAAATGGTCCTGTGGCCGTTCCCTGGCACTGCTCTCCCCCCGATATTTCACAACTAGATATAAAAATCCCTGAGTTAGACATTTGTGGCTGCGCTCCCTGCAAGGGGAAGCAGTAAAAGGCTGATTTATGCTCTGAACCACAAAAGCCTTTTATTGCTTCTACTTTTTTTTTAATGTAACTGTCTTGCCCTTAAATGTCTAATCCCTTTCTAACAGCCTCGTGGAAGTGGCAGGGCTCTCCATGGGTTAAAGGTGCTGTTTTTCAAGGGGACCAAGATGTTCACCAGCTTCCCAGATCCCCCCTTGCCCTGGCACAGGCATTCCTCCTCCTCTCAGAGAGGGAAGGAGGGCAGCAGCAAGCTGCCTGCTGCCGATGTGCTCCAGCACTCTCTCCCAGCCCTCAGCTTTCTAGGGTTGTTGGAGGGTTATTCCTTCACTCGGAGTATTCCCTGACAGTCATGGGAACTGCTGCTCCTTTGGAGGAGGAAAAAACCCCAGGCGGCTCTAACTGAAACAGGGATTTAGGAGTTTGACTCCAGGCATATACATTTAAAGATATTGCCCAATTATTTCTTCATTTTTATTAATTACCATTAGTCATTTATGACCGCTTTTTAATTGAACCTCTCAAGAAAAATATTACTTTAGGAAAAAAATAAAAAAGTAATTTCATGAACAATTAGCAAAAGGTACAGCTGTGCCATAAAAGAGAAGTACTTGTGGGGGGAAGAAATGTTTCAAATGCACCGGGGCATGTGAGTTGTCAGACGGATGGCAAGCCACCCGAGATCCTAACGAAATGGTGATGCTGGAGAGGGGTGAGTCAGGCAGGGGAAAGTATGCAGTGTGGCATCGCTGGGTTCATCACCAGGCATGCTGTTAATTGCTGGCTTTATTAATTATGTGGAAGCAATGGGAAATGTGTTAATTACAACGGAAAAACGAGACTATGCTGGAAGAGCTGAAACCAGTGGCGAGAGCAGAGGAGCGAGCAGCAGGAGATGCAGGGAAGCTGCAGGGAGGGCTGAGGGGTGTAACAGAGAGATTTCATTTGACTTGGGCTTTGGGGTCTTTTCTGTGGTTTTCCCCCAATAGAAGAGCACCGATAGAATTTGTGGACGCAGAGGCATCCCAGGATAGGTCAGAGAGCAGGGCCTGGTTTGAAGCTGGCACCCACGGGAAGCCTTCCTGCCACCCTCAGGGGAGGGATGGAGCCTTGCCTGTGGTGTCAGACAGGCAGGGTCTCTGCAGAACAAAATCGATCAGCTCAGGGCAGGGCAGGGGGAGCAGCTGATTTCAGCAGCCCTGCCTGCCTCTGAATTTCATAGCGGAGCATAATCTGGTATGTTTAAAAGAAAACTGTAGTGCTGCAAAAGTTAACACTTGGCTCTTCCTGCTCTGCCGCCCAAACAAAGCAAGTGCAGGAAAACAAGAACCCTAAATCCAGATAAATTTGGAAAATGTGTTTACTGATAGTCTAAAGAAACCACAGGACAAAACTAAGGGAGCAACGTGCCTCGAGCCGTCTGGGAGGAAACCCTGTGCCCACCGGATGCCACTGTTGTTTAACATTAAATCACACGGAGACAACTCCTGTGGCAAGAGAATATTTGGTCCTTAAAGACACCCAGCACTCCAGCCACCCAAATGCCGCCCCTTTCAGCAATGCACTTGCAACTTATTTGATGGCGGAGTTAAATCCTTTTTGCAGCTCGTCATCCCAGACGCAGGCAAAGGTGGCAAAGACAAAGACAAAGGACTGTGTAAAATTTTACTTTTACAAAACAGGCCCTAAAAGTGCCCAACAGGAGTTTTATTGCACCTCTCCTTGGGCTGACAGTCTCCATTAACCATCGGCTAATACTGCAGCGTCAGAGCAAACCCGGTGTTGTGGTCCTGCACTATCAGAAAGTGTCCTTTGTCCCAGTAAAAGACCTCGAGGTGAGAATATTTTGCATGAAGAGCCACCAGCATAAGAGCCAAGCCTCTCAGCTCTGCATTGCAGTCGGCATGGCGTGTGCCGTCCCTCCACGCCGCAAATAAATCTACAATTTCTCAGCTGGGTGCCTTTGGAAGCCACAAGCTAATACGCTTATACGGGAAGAGAGACCAGACAAGGTTCAAATAAAGAGCTCATGTAATAAATAAACATGAGGTCAGTATGGGAACAGCAATAATTGCTTTGTATGACAAGATTTGCATAGCAAACATCTGTGATGAATGTACAGCCGATGTTAGGTAAGGAGCCTTCTCTATCTTTGCTCCATCTGCACCTTCCAATCTTGAAGGTACAGCAGCTCCAGCCAGAGCAATTAGTCACTGTGTACTGAAAGGCAGATAGAGCAAATTTTTTCTAGTTCAATATTTGAGTGAGTTTCGTCTCACAGCCTCCTGTTGGATCCATTTCTGCAACAGAAAGGAATTACGCTTCTTTCCTGGGGGTGGCGAGGAGGGACGGTTAGCATTGCTGCTAATCCGGTCAGCAGGGGCACGGGCGGGCTCCTGGCCTCTCCTGGCTGGCCTCACCCAAGGGACAGTCTCATGGAAAACCCAAAGGCAGGCACTGAAGACCCTGCACATCAGGGCTCTGCTTCCCCCCTGCCTTTGCCTTCTCCCGCCTCTGTGCCGGCCAGCGGAATTGCCACTTTGCCACCGCTGATGTCGCGGGGTGCTGAGCCGCAGCGGTGAGGGCAGTGAAACTTCCTCCTCTACAGCGTCTTCTCTGCATAGCCCAGCTCATCCTTTTCAGCTAAAACTTTTGGCTCTTTGGAGAAAGAGCTCTAATCTGACTTTAAATACCAGCTTGATTCAGGGATTTATTTTTTTTTTTAAAGACAAGCCTCCGGCTTTGCTGGAGTTTGGCGGGAGTGGTTGGGGTTGACCCTCTGAGGCTGTTAATGCCTATGGGAAAACACTTCCACTGGAGCTGCGGGAGGGAAGACGACGGCTGCTGCACTCGTCTGGGGGTGCTGGGGAAAAACATTGGGGTCTGGGCAGAGGAACGTGCCGAGAAGCGTTGCGTAGGCCAGATAGAAAGATCGAGGAGAGCTTCGTGTTGAGGAGACCCACAAAGGCTGGATTGGGGTGAGGAGGCAGCAAAAACTTACCTCAGAGCAGATATTTCAGGGAAATAAAATGAAGAACGGAAGGTGCTTCTAAGTTCTTCTCTCGCACAGTTGCAGAGCTCGGTTCAGCTCTGACCACAGCTCTGAGGATGCTGATCAGCTCATCCACAGTGATAAACGGCAGCTACTGTCCCAAACCTGTGACGAGACATTGCGATTTTGGCATGCTGTATTGCCAAGACAAGCCCCTCTGAGATGCTGGTCCCCTGGACCTCTTAGGGTGTGTGTGTGGTGTCAGCACTTGCCCCCCATGCCCGGGTGGGCGTTGGTGAGGAGGATGCTATGGCAGCTTGGCTGGTGCTTGCCGGACCCCTGCACTGCAGCTGTCCCCACTGGGGTGCATCGAGGAGGTGCCACCAGGCTGGCAGGGGTCATCAAGGTGGAGGATATTTCACGCGCTGCTGGGAGATGCCACCACACCTCCGTGCCCCACCTTTGCAGGTGGGCTGGAACAGGTGGCTGCTTGTCAGCTGCTTCACTGCAAAGTCCACCCACCGCAGTGAAGACAGAGCTCCAAGGTGCCACCACCGTGTCCCATCACCCTTTAAAACTTTGCCCTCCTCTCCACCACAAAGCCTTCCAGTCGCCCCACCTGAGCACAGTGCCTGCACTCTGTGCCTGCAGCCCCCAGATTTACCAGGGCCTGGCTGCGCCGTGCGGGACCCCGGCGTTGGGAGTGCAGTGCGGGGTGCCTTGGGCTTTGCACGTGATGTGGGGTGCCGTGGGGCGGCGTGGGGCTGCGAGCGCCCAGCCGGGAGGGGTTGTGTGGGGCAGCACCCAGCGAGCACCCCGCGAGGAGGGTGATGTGCCCTGTCCCTGGCTGGATCAGGCATCGAAGGGAAGGCTGAAGCGGAGAGGAGGCTGGGCACGCGTCATGCAAACCGCAACGCTCGCTTTCGCACTGGGACCGGGACTGCTCCTGGGACCATTGCTGGGACTGGGACTGGCGCTGGGACTGGGACCGCTGCTGAGGCTGGGACTAGTGCTGGGCCCACTGCTGGGCCTGCTGCTGAGACTGGGACTGGTGCTGGGACCGCAACTGCTGCTGGAACTAGGATGGGTGCTGGAACCAGGCCTGCTGCTGAGACTGGGACTGGGACCACTGCTGGGACTGGGACTGGGACCGGGACCGGGACTACTGCTGAGACTGGTACTGGGACAGTTGCTGGGACTGGGACCGCTGCTGGGACTACTGTTGAAACTGGTACTAGTACTGAGACCGCTGCTGAGACTGGTACTGGGACCTCTACTGGGCCTGGGGCCGCTACTGGGCCTGCTGCTGGGACTGGTACTGGGCCCGCTGCTGGGCTGGGCTCAGGCCGCAGGTGCTCCCCGTCCCGCAATTCACCTCCAGCCTCTGCCATGTGCGGGGCTCCCCTCCCCGTGGCCGCTTCAGGCCGTGCCGCTGTGCCCCCCGGGTCCCTCCGGGTTCCCGGGCCCTCCGCGCGCCGCCTGCGTGCTGCCGGGGGGAGGGGACAGCTCCCGCCGGCGGCCCGCGCTGCCCCGCGCGCTCGCGGACACGCACCCGCGCCCGGTTTCTGCGAGCTCCCTCGCACGCACGCACGCACACGCACGGCGGGTTTTTTCCGCACAACCCTTCGTTTTCCCGCACGGGAGAGCGGCCGCGCAGCCGCGCGCCCCCCCCGGCGCCCCTCATTTGCGGCGGAGAAAGTGCAAGCGCACCCCGCGGCGGCGCGCGGCGACGCCCGCGCTCTTTTGCACAGAGAAGTGCCGGCGCGCGCGCGCACCTGCCCCGCGTTGGTGCGCAGGGGCGGGCGGCATCGCGGGCGCGCGCCCTCGCAGGTGCGGAGCGGAGCGGCGGTGCGGGCGCACACACACATACACAGACACACACAGACACACACGCGCGCGCGGCGCGGCGCGGGGCGGGGCGGTCCCGCGCGGCGCCGGCTCCCGCCCGCCGCCCGCCCCCTCGCTCCGTCCCGCCGCTCCTCCCTCCTCCTCCTCCTCCTCCTCCCGCTCCCGCCGCTCCGCGCCGCTCCGCGCGTGCTGGCGGCGCAGCGCCCCGCGCCCGGCAGTGGCGGCCGCCCCGTCGGCGCCGCGGCGCGCCCGCGGAGGGGCGGCGCTGGGGGCGGCGGCTCGGCGGCGGCAACTTTTGGGAGCCGGCGGCGGCGGCGGCGGCAGCGCGGAGGCTGCGCGGGGGATGGCGGCGCTGAGGCGGCGGCGCTGAGGCAGCGGCGGCGCGATGCCGGCGGCGGCCGGGGGGCTGCTGTGGTGGAGCTGCTGCGTGCTGGCGGCGGCGGCCGGGGCCCCGCGGGCCGCCGCGGCGGCGCAGGCAGGTGGGTGAGCGGCCCGGTGCGCGGAGCGGGGCGGAAAGGGAGCGGCGGGGCCGGCGGCGCGGCGCTCTCCCGGCAACTTCTCCCGGCGGAGGGTCGCCGTCCCCTGCGCCGGCTGCGGGAGTTTGTTCGCGTCCCGCGCGGCCGGCGGGGTCGAGCCCCTGCGGGCACCGCCGCGCGGCGGAGCGGAGCCGGCGGCCGCGGATCTCCCCCGCACCGGTGGCGGCCGTGCCGGTGTCGCTGCAAACGGCGGCGAGCCGGGGGTCCGCCGCGGGGTCCCCCCCGCGGAGCAGCTGCCCGTTCCCGGCGGCGGCTGGCGGGTGTCCCCGCTCGGGTGGCGGCTGTCCGGGCTGCGGGGCCCCCTCCCGTCCCCTCCCCTCTCTCCCGGCCCCGCCGCCGGCCGCCGCGCAGGTGCCGCTGCCGCCCCGACGGGGCTGCGCGCTCCGAAACTTCGCGCTGCGCCGGGCAGGGGAGGAAGCCGTCCCCGTACATGTATACACTGTATCGATGCGGTGTGTCCAAACGTAAACACCGCTCCGAGCGCGTTTGCGCACGGAGGAAAACGAGCAGGTGGCTCGGAAGTTCAAGCCAGAAAAAGAGCGTTTTCCTCCGCAGGATCGGCCCCGATTTTTTAACTTTCTGGAGGAAAACTTGCGGCGTTGGCTTTAAAAATATTCCGTTGGGTTTATTATTTTTTTTTCCCTTCCTTCTTTGGCATCGGAGCAGCGTTCGCCGCCGCCGTAGTACGGGGCTGTGCCGGTGTAGTCGCCCAGGGAGGGCACCGGGATCGCCGCCCGCTGCATCGCGCTTCTCGGGAGCTTTTGCTGTGAATAAAACATTAAAAGGAAATCTCTTCAATCATTGTAACTTCCCCACCCCCCCACCCCTCCTCGGTGATGCAAAATTTATGATGTTTGGGCGGTATTGATACAACAGCTCCTCGTTCTCACAATTCAGTTTGTATTTTGGGGCTTTATGTAACTGAGATGATTTGTTTGATGAGAAGTGGAAAAAGCGTGTCCCGGCTTTGCTTGCCTGGTTAGGCTTCGCAGGCAGCTTTTGATCTTCGTGCGCAGTTGCACAGTTTACTTTTTCTGCGTGTGATCGTTTCCTAATCCTTGAGATCAGGAGGGGTGAAACGCTGGGCTGCTGCTGCTGCTTTCTCTTACGTTTTCTTTTTCTGCGGTTTGAATCGGTAAATCCCAGCTGAGGGAGCATTGCATTCCTTGTTTCACAAGCTCTGCTTTGCTGTACCTTTTTGCCTGCCACCTTCTTTACACGCAGCCTGGCTCTTCCCCGACTTGGTACTTTTCTGTCTCAGACTTTCCCTGTAGCCTGCCCTGATTTCGGGCAGCAGCCATCCCCGCTGGGCTGCTCCGGGGCTCTCCAGCCCTTCTTCCCCGCCGCTCGGACATGGCTGTTGGAGTGGATGATCGCAGAGATGCTCCCCTGCTGGATTTATACCCCAGTGAAAATAAAAGGCATCTGTCCAGGGTTGCTCACCTGCCTTCCTGTTGCCTCTTGGGAACCCTCCTGGATCTGTGCTGCAGAAAAGCCTCTATGCCCTGCACTGTGCAAAAAAGAAAATCTGTTTATTAAAATAAGGGAGTTGGAGTGACGTTTTCCATTTGGAGGGGCTTGGGTGCTGCTGTGGGCAATGGCAGCTGTTAATGATTGACTCCTGCTGCTTGGCACTCACTGAAATAGCAAGGCAGGCTGGACAGGTGAGCCTTGATGGGCAAGTGTAGGACCCTCAAGAATTTGGGCTCTCCTAGCTTGTGGAGGCATTGGGATGCGGCTCTGGCTGCCGCCTTCATTTTCAGTGCGTCAAGGGAGATGATGATGTTTTCGCTCGTGCAGGCGAGCTGTTGGCCAAACTTTTTATTTCATTATCCTGTGTCTGTTGGTTAAGATGTGAATATGTGATACATTGGGGGTTTTTTCCATTTCTTCTGTCTCCATGCTTGATCATATAATGTTTGCAGCGCACAGATCAGCCAGGTCACATGAGCCAAACGGCTTGGACTGTTACCTGGAAGCTGGCGAGTCTTTGTTCTGCTTGGAAATAGCTGATAAATTAACTCCCTTTTCTGATATATGGGGCTGTTGAGTTGTTAAATAATTACAGCCAAATTAACTTAGTGCTGTTTCAAGTATTCAACTGCTCTGAGAAATTAATTGTACTCCAAATATTTTTGCAGTGGTGTTTTTTTTTTTTTTTTTTTTTTTTTTTTTTTTTTTTTGTGGGTTTTGTTGTTTGTTTTTTCCAGAGAGGAACATGTTCAAGCTGATGTATGGGCAGGCTTTAATTTCATGCTGCTGCTTCTCTCTGGGCTGTGTCAGATGGGACATGCCACATGCCTTCAGAGAGATGCAGCTCCTCTCCTTTGCAGGAGCCCTCCTTGGCACCTCTCCCGTTTATTCCGCCACGATGTCTATTTGATGGTTAAAATTAGGCTGAGCTCCGAGTGCCTTTGCAAAGGCACGATAAATATTGACTGGGAGTTTCAGCCTGGAACTGCCATCAGATGACTCAGTCGCTGCAAAGGGGACGTCCCGTCTCAGCCCTTCTACCAAAGGGGATCGGGCGCTGTTGTGGACCTGCATCCCTCTGGGAGTCCTGCTCCCCCTCATGCACGTCAGCTTCAGGGCTGTGGTGTGGGGGGTCTGCGGGGAGGTTTCAGCGTGGTAGCCAGGGCAGGCTGCCACTGTCCCCGTGTGTCCCCCGAGGGCACTGCGAGCCAGCCCTGCTGCAGGGCAGAAGAGACTGAGTCTGGCCCTGATGTTCGGGGCATTCCCAGGGAGCCTGGGGCAGCTTTGGCACTGGGTTGCACCATGCAGCCTGTGTGTATGCACCCTCCCTGCTGATACTGGCACTGCAAAGTGCCCGAGTGACTTAGTTGTGACTTTCTTTTTTTTTTGAGATGGTAATTGATGTATATGTGTATGGATTTTGGCACTAAGAGCTGCGTTTGTAATTAGCATGAAAACAGTAATAATAAGGACCTGAAATACATGCCTATGAGTAAACTAAATGAGACTTGGCATTAGCAGCTCACTAAGGGAGAAGCCCTTCAGATCCTGGATGCGTAGCAGGGAAAGCCACCCTTGTTCCCTTGGGAGCCCGGCCTGGAGGGCCCAGCACCCTGTGGGTGCTGCTCTGCACTCCTGACCTTAATTTGTGACGCTGAGTTGTTCTGAAACATGCCCTCAGTTTTATAGCAGGGAATTAGCCACAGTCCTTAATTTAACTAAATGTTTTCTTCCAGTTTTCAGGGCATGTCAGTGTTTTGGGTTTGTTGTTTGTTTGTTTGTTTTTAATAAAGTAAACTTAAACAAACCACAGCAAGTTCACTCGCGCTGTATGTGCAAGCACAGCCTGCCATCAAGAGCATGCCCGTGGTCAGAGGCTTTATGGAAAAACATCTTTAGGGAGTCGCTGGCAGAGCTGGTGAGCTGCTCGGCGTGGGTTGTGCGCCTTTGCTGCGGGTGCGGGGCGGCGTGCGGGGCGGCGTGCCTGCAGCCGTGCTGCGTGAGCATCTCTAGGTGGCAGCAGCCCCCAGGAGCTCCCAGGCAGCGGGACGCGCAGCCCGGAGTCGGAGATGCGATTTCCCAGGCTCTGGTCCTGCTCGGCACCCCTCTCCCGGGCCGGGGAGCAGCTTTTTGGGTGCCTAGAGGGGAAGGGGGGTGCAGGGAATCATCCGTCCTGTCCCTGTCTCCCATGCCTTCGCTTGCAGGGTAGGGGAGGTGTAATAACGCGCTGGGAGTAACTCGGAACACTATGAAGTGCTTCAAATGAGTAACTAAAGCAACTCGGGTGACTTCAAGGAGGAGTTAAGGATTATTTGATCGTACTCAGAGGTGCTTAAAACCAGGAGTGACTTTCTAGGCATATATTCTACAGGACTTGTTAAGCTAATCAGTAAGTCACAGCCAGGCTGATGGCTGGCTACTGAAGGTGAACAAGTTCAAACTGGGAACAAAGTGCATGCTCTCAATAGTGTAGTAAATGGTGGCAAGCTGGGAAAATAAAAAGGAGATATATTGTTGCTCAGCACCATTAACTCAGATTAGATGGTCCTTCTACAATATATGCACTTGATCAAAAGGGCAGTGTAGCCCATGGGGTGCTGGATTTTTTCCTCCCCTTCCTGATTTCTTTAAGATAGTAAGGGTGAGCTGGTACTTGGTGCTTGGTATGGGGCAATATGATGGTTCCCTGGAAGCTTCTAAACTTGCTTTGTGTCCTGCCTGCAGGGATAGGGGTTTAACGTTGTGCCACCAGACACTTACGCTCTTAAAGTGTACTGGTAAGTGATGGCAGCTCTGTAGGAGCAGCTGAGACAGGTGCGCCCCCCTGGACTCTGCATGCTCCCCATGCACTGAGGCAGTTTTGCTGGTAAAGGAGTGGGGGCTTGCTCCTGGGACTGACTTTTTTCTCTGGCAAGAGTGAAGGCAGGAGGAGGTGGCCGTGGCTGGACTGTTTCCTGTGTGTCACACATGTGCCGACAAATCCTCGGGGTATGCGACAGGCTCTTGTTTTCACTGACTTAAAGGTTTTCCTTTTGCAAACAAGCGCAGGCTGCTGGTAGATTTTATGTGTGCCCACGTAGCTGAAGCTGAGCTATCCCACGGGAGTACTGGAGTCTGCCGGAAAGATTCATCATTTCAGCAACTTTAGTTAATGTTTGCTTAGTGACTTCTTGCTTTGGACGAACAGTTTAAGCTGTGCTTGGTGGCAGCTTCCCTGGGATGAGCTGTGTGTCCACGTGATAAATGGTTTCATTTCTACACTGTCCGCTACTGCTGCTGGGCATACGGGCACATGCCAAGCCTTCTGAAGTTTTTGAACAGCTGCTGCTATATATATCTCCTTTTTTTTTTTTTTTTTTTTTTTTTTTAACTCAGCCTACTGGGGAATCTTGTCCTCCTTCCCACTTTGCAAAAAAGGGATGCGAGGTCTGGGACTGATGGGTATTTGCTTGTGCATCAGTGATACCTGAGGGTCTGATACTGGCAGGCATTTGAACACCAAAGTCTGTAATTCAAACTACAGGAGCACACAGTAGTCACACTATAAACTTTACTGTAAGAATACCAAGAATATAGATACATACGAGGAATAGAAATTCATACTGTAAGAGTATTGGGAAGTATTTTTGTTTTCCAGTGGTAACTGCTTTTTGTTTCCATGCCTGAAGCCTCTAAAATCTAGCTCCTGACAAAGGAGGAGGTGGGTAAATAAAAGAAATAAATGGGGAAAGTAAGCCCCAAACTCATAGTGGATGCGGTTCTTTTCAGAGCTATAAAAAGTGATCAATCATTGTATGCTGTTTCTGCAAAAGTCTTCTGCAGAGATTTCTAAGATATACCCATTTTGTGTTTGGTTCCTCTTTCTCCTGATGATCTCTGCAGCTAGGCATATAGTAACTGAATGGGCATTTATAACTTGATCTTTCTTAATCTTTTCCTAACAAATCATCATTGCAGTGTGGGCTCTTGTCACATGTTGACATGACTCCTGTATCTCATCACCAGCTGGTGCTGAGCTTACGGAAATCTTCCAAAAACCCATCTGGGTGGCACTGGTCTTGGGGACCAGCCTATGGCTGATGCCAGGGAGGGGGGAATCCTTCCTCCCTGGGGGTCAGCAGAGTGGTGCTGATGCACCCTCACCTCCAGCACCATTGACCCACTCCACTGAATGTGGGGAGCCTCTTCTCTCCCTGCCTGTGTGTGGGGTGGCCACCTATCCGACACAACCCTCAGTGCCTCTGTTTTTTGGAGTGTGCACCAAACCATCAGTGCGACTGGGAGACTAAGGAAGTCAGGGAAATGAGGCTGGGCAGGACTTGGGGAGGGCACAGGCCCCTGGGCAGAGCCCAGCCCTGTGCTGGCTGTGGGACCAGGGGCTGTGCTGGCCCACGGCAGGCAGGTTTCCATCCCAGGCTGTGCCTCCAGCGTGGCTAGACAGGATGCTGAGCTGTGGGACATGCTGCTGACTGGTTTTAAATTCATGTGGAGAGGCTACTCTGGCGCTGCAGGACAGTATCTGACCCTTTGCGTCCAGCTGCTTGACTAAACTGCCTAATAAATGTGTATTAAGTGTTGTGATACCTGACCCCTCTCTTTTTTTTGTTTGTTTTTTCTTTTTCTTACATTCCCCCCCCCCCCCCCCCCAGTCTTGTGGCATTGTAATTCGTGAGGGAAAGGGGTTGAGTCAGTGGGAGGGAAAAAACCTTGCAGTGTGAAGAACAACAACAACAAAAAAAAAAACAGAAAACCCTAAAACAACAACAATAACAAAACCCAAACCCCCCAACACCCTTTCTGAACAAAGTTGTGTTGGAATAAGTTGAGAAAAGCCAAAACTGAAATGGTGATGCAGGCTTGGCTGTAGCATCGCCCCATCACTCTTGTGTCTAGAGGTGGTGATGATTCACCGGGTAAAGTTCTGAAACCCATCCCTGTCCTACTGACTTTTGGCATGGCTTGACTGCTGCTGCTCCTACGGGCCTCTCCAAATGGTGCTTCCACACCTTTGTGTCCTGCTTTCCCAAGAAAGCATCACCTGTGGGGCAGGCACCTCTTGCTTGTGCTTGCAGCTGCAGACCTGCTTGCATGCTGTACATTTAAGCATGCACTTAAATAACCTCGATGCACAGAGCTGAACGTGCCAGGAAGAGATCTGTGGTGGCATTTTGCTCGCTTCAACCCCAGTGAGCTGCTGAGGACCTTCTCCTGTGGATGTAGCTTCTGTGGTGGGAGCCAGCACTGGCAGCATGGAACTGCTGTGGTGCATGGACAGGAAGAAAAATCATCACACTTAACTTGATACATATCCTAATGTTCAATTTCCATTAATTGAAATTACGTTGAAATATTGAACATTTTAGGCATAAAAGTTTATGTACCATGGTTAGTATGCTAATGGAATATTTTAGTAATCTTTTAAGGTTAGCATCGCAGCCAGATGCAATGATAATAATTTGTTTGTAAGAGTTATTTTGCTTTAACCCCTTTTCCAAAACTGTCCATATCCTGGTGAGAGTTTATCGGCTGCACTGCAGCCGCCATCCAACAATCACTTGAAGATTTATTTTTTTTTTATCCAATCCGCTATGCAAAGTTGAATTGTGGATATTCTTGCTCATTTATCTTTGGCAGTAAAAATGTATATATCTAAATTTAAATTGCTGTTTGCTGAGGATATGTGACAGTATTTAGAATTCAGTATTATTTTATTATGTCTTTGAAAGGATAAAAAGGGCTCATTTATTTCAAGAGATATTTCTGTAACGTGTAAAAATACCAGTGAAGTAGCTAACGTTTTCCAGTTGTTGTTGACTTCAAATTTAGCAACCATTGTCCCTGTTGATATATTTGATGCTCTAAAATTGTACTTGCCATTAAGTAGGAAGCTGAAGTGATTGCTAGGCAGATAATAATCTTTAGTAGCTATTAATAATGTTCAGATGATGTACGCATTGGAGTGTGTGGAAAAAGCTATGGAATTGTGTAGGAAGGAGGCAAAAATAAGGTATATGGTGGCTTTATTTGAAAGCCCCTTTTATTACTCTATCTGTATGTACTGCAGCGATTGCCTGAATTAGCACATCGTGAGTAGGAGAAACCGATACGCAAACAGAATGGTGTGCAGCTAATTTTGTTTAGCGAACTGAGATCCGATCCCTGCTATTTCACACCCTCTGCAAGCAGACTCAGTTGCTCGTTGCAGGGTCCTGATGATACGCCTGGGGACCCAATTCTGTCAGGGGCTTTGGCGATGTACAGTGGCAGTCATTGCCCCCCTGAGCCCGTGGAGCTCACAGGAACAAGGGAATTAATACCCCATTAAGAGAAAACTGAAATTTTCCAAAACAAATGTAAAGCCACCACAGCTTTTCTCCCGCCTTTTGTCTGCTCCTTGAGCCAGAAGAAGGACTTTTGTGCCAGCACTGCAAGTTTCTCCCTGGCTTTCTCCGTGTGGAGGATTTCTCTGTGTCTCCTGGAGTCTTGAGCTGTTGTTAAAATCTTGTACGTTTGGGTTCTCTTGTGCAACATGTTTAAAACTGCTGCCGGCTCACACAGCCGTGCAGCCCTGGTGTCACCTGGGGCTGTACTTTGTATTGGGAAGATCATATTAGAAAAATGTAGTATTATTAGAGTCTATGAATAGTGGCAGTAACTTTCACAGCATTTACATTGCCCTTGTGCTGAATAACACACTGAAGTCATGGGCTAGGTTTGCTTCTAGTGTTGCTTCATGTGTCACTGTGAAACCTCGTTATATCACGATATAACAAGCAGCTGCTGTGTTGATAATGTAGTTCCTGCAGCGCAGGGTAGTAGGGGGTGTTTCTTTCTGTAGTTGCTAACAACTGTAGCAATGCTTTACATTTTCTGTGGCTCAGTCCAACTTCTCAGAAACAAAATCAGGTCTGTACTGAGTGTTTCTGTTTGTCCAAGGGTTTCGGTGTGCAGCTCAAACCTTTAATAAAATAGCTTCTTAAATAGCCTTTTATTAGCATTTGCTTTCTTGTACTAACTAAAGATCGGGGACAGGAGAAGAATTATTTTTTTTTATATTTTAAGATTTACAAATAGATTCACACAGTGTTGTTGTCCACGAATTTCTTCATGTTAATTTTATCCCAAGATCCTGGAGTCATGAGATCAGTCTTCACATAAAGACGAAAAAGTATCTTTAGCCGCTTTGCGTGCAGGGAAAAGTTTAAACTCCTGTAGCTTAATAAACGGGAGAAGTCGTCCAAGAAGTTTTTACAAGTCATGGTTTTTAACTCATTTGTAAGATTTTATGTAGGGACTGGCTGACTTACGGTTTTGCGATGTCTGGCAAAAATGGCTGGTGACTTTAGAGATGGAAACATGGTTTTATTAAGACTCTTAATAGCTTTAGTCCAATTGTTGCCATGACATGTGGTTAAGGCATTAAAATATAGGGGTTACGCCTCATGATACAGTGGAGCAATTACTGGGTAGGTGTTCTTTGATAGTGGAAAATGGTTTTGCCAAACTTTTGCTGTCAACCTGAATGATCTCAGTCTTGCTGAAGGCCCATAGAAATGAGAAAAGAGCATTGTGAGTAGTAGCTTTCTCCAAGTAAAGGCCACAAAAGGGTGCATGATTTCTGTAGGTCCTGTCTGTCCCAGATGTATCCTGTCCATTTGGGCAGAAAGCTTCTGCTCCAAACGTGATCGACCCCAGGCTTTTCCTGGGTTTGAAGTGTCTAAATTGTCCTAGATTATGCAAGAATTGTTGTGATACCTGTTTCTATTTGGGTTTTTGGGTCTAACCTGGCCGTTTTTTGCAATGGTGTGACAAAATGACATGAACTGCCAGTATGTTCATGACATCAGTGTTTTAAGAGCATCCTTATTGGCTCACTCGTGACTGGTTTCTCCCTTTGTTGGGGGGAGTTTTGGCACTGGGTTGCCCCTGTCAGGTTTAAATTTGTGTTACCTTCTGAAGTCAACATAAGATTTTTATGTTTTGTGCTGAGCCTTAACGATGGCAGCATCTCCCCTGGGCACGGATGGTGTTTGAGCACTTTCTGGCGGCAGTGCTGCTGTGGGCTCTTGGGGGATGAGCGCGGGAGCAGTGCCAGGCGAGCAGGAGGGATGCACTGCTACCTGGGCTGTTGCTTTTCGATTTGGGTAGTACTGATGTGAGCCAAAGTGCCAGGGGTTTTTGGATCCCAGCTAATTCTTGCAAAACATGTTGAAGATCACTGAAGCTTATCTTATGTGTGTTTCTTAAACCAGTTGTTGATTAAATTCTCTGAGAGCTCATATGAACTGGAGCATGCCTGTGTTTCTAGAAATACCTGTAATAAAATCCCCACTAATTTGGTGGCACAGGCTCAGAGGCTTATTTTGCCAGGAAAAACTCCTTGGGAGTTAACAGTATGAGGTGCTGGAACAGCATTGTTGCTCAGTTCATATGAACCCGACTTAGTAATGTTGAGAAGGGTGTATCTGGGTGCCAAGTAATACAGGGCCTTAGGGGCATGCAGAGATGTGGTGGAAATAAACATAAACAGCAGGTACCGAAGTACCAGGGAAGGGCAGAGAGAGGAGCAATCGGTACCTCAAATCCTCTCTGTGGTCTAATGTAGGTGTGATGGCTTGAGGGCATTGGAGTTGCTTGTCCCCAGGTCTCTGCAAATGTAGGTATGGCTCAAGGGCTGTGCTATCAGGTCTTTCCACAGACGTTTATCCCAAGGGAGCTGGCAGTTACTACCTTGGCAATGGTCTTTGTTTTTTAACACTCTGCTTCATTTCTTTCCCACCAAGTTTGGTTTTCCAACAATATGATTACTTATGGATTTGTAAGTCAGAAATAGCCTGGCAATTGCTGTATTGCTTTGCTCACAGTAGCAAGAAGCATCTTAAATTTAATGCATCATCCACGCAGAAAACGGGTATTTGGCAATACTCTGACAGCTAATATTAAGGAGCTTTTGGTTGACATGTGAAATAGAGACTTGTGGATGACATTCACAGGAAAATTGATAGTCTTCAGGATTATTCCATAAAAGAGAAATACTCCTTATGATTGGCTGAAAATACTTGAGGATGATTAACTTTACATGGAAACCTCTCCTTAGAGGTCAGCAATGCAAAGCCTTGGGACATTAACTGCTTGGATCACATGTGAAAAACCTGTGCCACCTCATAATTCAAAGCCTGAATTTTCCCTGATCTTCAGGGTTTGATGAAACCACACTCACAAGCTGCTGACTGGCTTGCTAATAGTAGGTTCCTTTTCATGTGCTTTGACTTTGATTTTTCCTCCCTAGAATACAACCTCAGCAGCAGGAATGCCCCAGAACAAGTCTTCCTTTGAAAAAATTACAGTAAGCAACCTGCCAGTGTTTCTGATGAAGATACCTGGCATGTTTGTACAGATATGTGTGCCTACATTTACTACACATTTTGCTGTCAATTGCAATTTAAAGGACTAGAAGTTTCAGGAGAGAAACTTGTGGCTTGGCACAGTTTGGTAGGCACGTGCTCCTTTATGCTAGGGTTACATGATGCTCTTTTTTTGGTAAATACACATTTTGGCATGTTTTGTCAATATTTGGTTTTGAGTCAGTAGGTCTGGATGACTTTGCTTCAAAATGACTCAGTATCTATTTATTAAATATAGCACTTGTGTTCAACAGAAAATGCTAAGACCCAATTTCAAAATTAGACCCACACAATTATGCAATCAGGTAATCGCCCGTGTAATTGCTTGCATAAATGGTCAGTTAGATGTGTAACTGTCCATTTGCATGCAAAGTTAACCAATTTTGCAAATTGGGCTTTGAATATTCATGGTAGAAAACACAGCTTTCTCGAGAGGGCTGTGTTGTGTCACACCTTCCCCTTCCATCGGTGTCCTCCCTTTACAAGCGTTGTGGATTTTGTCTTCCTATAAATGTCAGTAACAAGCTGCTGGAACCAAAGAAAAGTGTCTTTTCCATCTGAAATTTAGTATGTATCACTACACTTTCCATGGGGAAAAAAAACCAACCCCAATGAGCATCTGATGAGAAATGCTCCCACAACACAGGTGGTGGCACAGTAGTTCATTACTGTGCAAAAGGCGTGCTAAAGGCTTAGCCCGATTGGTACAGATAAGCACCGGTTAAATAAAATACGGAAAACCAGAAGCCACTTGCAGCTATGTGGAGGTGTTTAGTGAGCAGGTGGCAGGCTGAACAGTGAAGCTGTGGAGGCAAGCACTTCCAGCTAGCTGCAGGTGAGCTAGCACCAAGTGTGCTGCTGTGTTTGGCCATCAGCAGCTGGGGCTGCCTCCTTCTGGTAGGGATACTACTGTCCTCCACGGTTGCAGAGTGCCATTCTTAACAGTCCTCCTGTGATGGGCTGCGATAACATCGCAGGCGAGGCCAGCAATGTTATGGGTGTAATGCACGCAAGTGCAGCAGTGGGGAGGTGTACGGTGGGTAGCCCATGTGTCAAAGGCTTACTAATTTATAGACTAAGATTGAAAGAAAGACGTGACGCTGAGGAGTGGTGTGAGGTATCTGTGATGCCGAGGGGTGACGTGAGGTATCCACCCTTGTACAAGTTGGGAGCTAAGCAGAAAGCAAGCGCTGGGCTCTCCTGAGTAAGCTTAGCGCATTTGGGTTCTGCTTTTGCTGTGGCCTTGTGCCTGCATCTGTCACGAATCTGTGACAGTTGCTGAAAGGGCCACGGAGGGGATGTGTGTGTGTGTGTGTTACACCTGTGAGTGTGTATTAAATTTAAGACCTACTAACATGCACACAACCTCATTCCTCTGGAATTTACAGGTTTTCAAAACAGTAATGTGATGCTTTTGCAATGGCAGAAGCAATTGTTTGATTTCTATATTTATATACATATTTATACATACACACACTTCAGAATTATTTTTTTTGCCTTATTTTTGTCAGGTGTGCTGCCAATATACTTCTTTTCAGTACAAGAATTCAAAGCTGTAGCTGAAGAAGCTGTAGAAATACAGTCACCGCTTTGCAGTTAGTGCAAGCTGTCGTTTGCCTGGCGTGGTCCCTGGGTGCTCACACGAGGAAGGCTTTTGGTCTCTCTGCGGCCATTGCTGAAAGACAATTAATGTCGTCACCAAACAAACCAGAATAATTATGTCACTGGCTCATACGTTTAGGCTTTAACCTCCAGAGATAGGTGGTGATGATGTGTTACCAACATTTGGCACTGTTTCCAAGGAGGGAGTACTTTTTTGTGCCTTTAGAGAAAGGCATGTGCTTATGCATCTCTCCAGACTGGGATGAAGGAAACGCTGCCATCCAGATTGTTCCTATCCAAGGCATTACCCGACTGCTTTGTGCTTACCTGTGCAAATCCATACTGTACGTGCCCATTTTGGGACTCGATGTGGCAGTTTCTCACTCATGAGAAGGTGCATTTGCCAGAAATCTTTAGGATTTGTCTGGGACCCCAGAATTTTTTTTTAAACTCTGAACAGGAGAAGCCATAGTCTAGCAAAGCCTGCAAGCTTGACCTGGGGCAGAGAGGTTGAGTGCAGGTGGGCATTATAAATTATATATATATATTTATTAAGTACTTTGGGTGGAGTTTTTCCTTGCAGCTTCAAACAGCAGCTGTGCCCCCCGTGCTTGCCTGTGCCAAGGTGGGTGCTTCTGTGCAAAAATGCCCATTGCTCCTGTGTAGGTGAGTTGCAAAAGCAATTTCTTACATGTACCTCCTCATTAAAACCTGGCTGTTTGAGCCCAAATGCCTGACTTTCCTTGAGAACCAGCTGTCTCGAGTAGTTATCAGACCTGTGCTCAGTGCTTTCCAGCATCCAGGTGGGGATGCAGCCGCCCTGTTCTGCAGCCACCCTGTTCTTGGCCCACTTCTGCCGCTGTGCGGGAGAGGCATTTGCTGACAGCCCTGCATGGTATCTCTGCTCCTATCCCTGCTGTGCTCCCTCCCAACAAAGGATTTTCTGCAAGGAGTCCCCCAGTGTGCACGCGAGGTGGATGATTTCACTGGAGGGCAAAGTGGCACCTTGGTTTCACACTGTGTTGTCTTCCCAAAGTGATGGTATGCTGAGCCTGGCAAGGATTAAATAAGAGAGTATTAAGGTCATTTTTGATTCCTGAACGAGAGGTTTGTTCACTCTGTGCTTATTAATTTCAGAGGCTGGGACATAGTAGAAAAGAGAGCAAGTAAGAATGCAAGCATGTTGGGTAGCCTTAGCAATTGAACTGGAGGAGAGAGGCTGGACTACCAAGCTGCCTTTCCTTCCCATGCTGCATTAGCACAACTGCTGAAAAAATGGTGGAAAGATCCATGCCCGAAACTCCAAAATGACCAACGTTGTATTTTCATTTTGTTTATGCCTGTGTGGCATTTAATTCCTTTTGGCTGGTGTTCGTGGGAGGCTACAGGTAGGAAAAACAGGGAGTTGCAGTTTACCATATGCAAAATTTACATCTTTCATGTCTTCTATGTATTTAAGCTAGAGCTTGCAAAACTCTTCCTCGTGCCTTCCCAGTGGCCTTGATCAGTATTATGCAGCTGAGAGGGTGAAGGAGATGGCATCAGAAAAGTGTGGTTTGTAGTTGAGCTGTGGCCAAAAATAGAGGTGAAGGGTTGTCCCTGAAACGATGTTTGAACGCGGCAGCCAGGAGCGGTGTCAGAGTATGTGAGGCTCGTTGAGCTCTGCCTTGGCACGCTTTACAAAGCTAAAAATCCTTTGAGTTTTTGTGGGACATGCAGGCAGTCCTTCCAAATTCCAGTGCAGGTGATGGCATTTTCTTTATTCCTTTATGTAGAGACCCATCAGCCTCCTGCCTTTGGGGAGGTGGGACCTTGGCAGGGCATTTGTGGGCAGGAGCTGGTGGCTCTTTGGCAGTAGCTGTGTGGTTGGTGTTGCTGGACCTCTCTGAGCATTTAGATGTTGCTGGAATGGGCTTTTGTGGCTGTTGGTGACCGCCAGCTCACCTTTCTGCTGTTGGCACCCTGAGGATTGAGAAACATGGTCCTGAAGACTTGAGAGCTGTCCAAAGGCATGAATTTCTGGTCCATGGCTTCCGTTCAGGCTCATGGGATGGGCAACCTTTTGAGTAAAGGGATAAATCTATAAAGCATTTTGGGATAGGAAAGGGTAGAAAATGTACTGCGTAAATTAGAATACTAATTATATTATCAGCAGAAGAAATAATAGCTATCCTCGCTCCATAGCAGCTACTATGCTCTTTTTGATTGGCGAGAAAACACAAATGGAAGGGTTAAAATATGTTATGCAGTGATAGCTGATGTACAGGAGGACACAGGACCAATCTCTTCAGTCATGTACTGGTCCTGTGGGTGAGAGCTGGCTGCGTGACTTACAAGCACCGTGGGGTCCGTGGGTTGTCAGGCTGAATCCCACTGGGGGGTGAAAGCCAGCTCCACAGGGAGCTTGCAAAAGCCTTTTTGCATTTCATGTTTGCATCACTCTGCCTCCTCCTGAGTCACCGCTGCAACTTCCACAGCCTTTGGTACAGACTTACTTGTCTCTTAATCTGGCTGGGAAATAAAATATTAGAGGTGAATTAAGGCAGTTCTGCCTTACTGTTAGTGATTTAAACATAGGCTGTGGATATTCTTGATTTTTAGAGACATTAGCCTACCTTTAAAAAACAAGGAATTTGGTATTTTATACACAGCTCTCAGCACTGTATGAAAAAAAGCAGACTACAAAGCACAGCGCAGGAAAATTGAT
The DNA here is from genome assembly GCF_963210335.1 of Falco punctatus. NCBI lineage: Eukaryota > Metazoa > Chordata > Aves > Falconiformes > Falconidae > Falco > Falco punctatus. Next base: position 10,187,610 of record NC_137588.1, read on the forward strand.
TTATCATCAATTTATTGCTTGGAGCTCTAGGCAAACTCATCTCAAGACAGAACAGAGATCTATAAAATCTTTTCATCTGAAACTATGAATTAAATTGGGAGGAACTGCTGATGAGAGACCAGAAGCTACCCTTAAACCAGATAGGCTTTTGGGAATGGGTCTCCTGCTGCAGCTAGGGGAGTTGGAGTGATGATGGTGATTTACACTAGCTGAGGATGTGGAGCTTAATTTCTTGTTACCCTATTTCTTTCCTTACTGTGAATCTGGCTCATGCAGGAGCAAGCCTACAATACTCCCCCCGCTCCCCCCTTGATTTCAGTATAAATTTTCCTTTTTTCATCAGCGCATCTTGTTAATCTTGCAGTTTCTTTTCCCAATGTGTACTCTTTTCTTCTATTGTGTGTGTGTGTATTCCTAAACCTCCTGATAACAGACTAACTTGCTTTTTTCAGCAGGAAGACTCTAAAAACAAGCTGATGCACCTCTGTTGTCAGATCGCTATATAAATAAATAAAACCTGTTCATATATTCCCATCAACAAAGTGAGTGAGACAATGCTAAAGAACTCTCTCCCCCGCTTTCTTTTTTGCACTAGTGGGGGGGGGGGGGGGGAAGCTGTATTATGTCAACGACCTGTAATAAATAGCACTGCAATGAGAAGCGACAGCCTCATTCACCTTGCATCCATGCAGAAATAACTAAGCTCTCTTTCCATGCCTTGGAAACAAAAGCAAACCACCACCAAAAAAAAAAAAAAAAAAAAAAAAGGAGAGAGAGAGAAAGAAGGGAATTACAGAAAAGAATTGACCTTGGCTTGCAGTTGCTCCTGTACTACCAGGGAACAGGCTACCAGCAAGAGATTGAAGTTTCACTGGCTGTTCTTGCAGACGGCGTATTGCCTGTGTTACTGCAAGCTATTCAGCGCAGAGTGCGTGAAGTACGGTCCTCGTCTTTCTCTTGCTGCCTGAAAGTGTAGTTAGCTGCACTCCTAATTGGCGAAAGACAGAGGTTTGGAAGGATTAAATATTTTAATAGAAAGAAAGAAAGGTTTATACAATAATGAGGTGCAGTGTAGTCAGACCACTTCTCTACAGTCTGTTATTCTTTTTATGTCCTTGATTTGTCACAGTTTATTATGGAGTTGAAGTAATTTGGAGGCTTTCTTGCAAATTGAAGTAGATACCAAGTAAAAAGGGAAAAACGTAAAAGGCCCTTAAGAGAGCTGGTGAAAGACAAACTGATGGAAATTTACTTTTGTACATCTTTGTAACTCTTTCTGTTAAATCTGTGGATGGTTTTCTTTATTGCTTTCTCACTGGGGTATTTTATTTTTTTGAAATTATAAGAGGCATTGAAAAAATCCTACGACTTATTTAGGGTTATTAAATGTTGGTTTTATATCAGCAGGTGCCTCCCCTTCCCCTGTGCAGACTCTCTGTCTCTTCCTCTCTGCAGGGATAGCAAGAAAGTTCCGATGAGCTGGGAGGCAGGAGAGGGAACACTGGCACCATTGCTTTTGCATTTTCCCTTTGCCCCCTGTGGACCAGAGCCCGTCGCTGCCCAAGCTCTTGCTGGCTTTGGGATCCTGTGGGTCTGGATCTGTCCCCATTCTGACCCCTCTGCCCCGCTGCAGGGGATGTCACAGGCACCCCATGTCCCCCCTTTTGGTAATCTTTAGTGGCAGCTACTAATCCCCTGGTAAGAGCCCAGCACTTGCAGCGGTTTCCAGCAAGTCGGGATCACTAAACTCCTCCTTTGGTTCGCCTGGGAAAGGCGAATGGCAGCTGTCATATTGTTTTAGCATCAGGTTGCTTCTGAGCACAACGTTGGTGTTATTTTTAGTGTGTGTGTATGTGTCGGCCTGTATATTGTCTATATATGACTGCACGGGTGTGTGTTGGATACAAAGGAGAGTATAACTCTTGCCTACAAAACTGTGGTTTCCCCTGGCAAGGTGAGAAGAATGGAAGGATGCATTGGGAAGAGAACACACAAACCATTTTTATGTTTGGTTTTTTTTTTGGTTGGTTGGTTAGTTTTGTTGTGTTTTCTTAGCAAGTGAAACTTGCCTGAAAGGGCTTCTAAACATCATCATCTGTTGGGGTCATCCTGAAGTAAATATAGTTATTGGCCCTGCTCCTTACTGAGCAGAGAGGTGTGCCCACCTGGTGTCAGTGAAATTGCACTTGGTTATCTCCCCTAACAGCGCGCCTGGTCAAGGCTCCTCGTAAGAAAATGCAGGATTGGCAGTAGGAAAGCCTTGCTTCCCACCGCTCAGAGGGGCTCTGGTCCTGTTAGAAGAAATAGATACATGCATCCCTCTGTGAAGTGCATCCTTTCCACTTAGCAGTGCCACCTCCCCTAAAATCACACAAAATCTTCTGTTGGCGTTTTCTCTGTTACCTGCCCAGGCTCAGCCTCTCCTGCCGGCGGGGAGCAGAGAGGCTCCACAGGGAGGAGTTGGCACCTTCCCAAACTTCAGCAGGGGAGAGCAGTAGTGCAGGGTGGCCCGGCAAAAATCCAGGGAGTGGGATGCTAGGCATGCTGGCGGCATGGCCCAAGGGAGGCATTGGAACCGAAATGCAGGGGAAAAAAAAAGAGCTTTTTTTTTTTTTTTTAATTGTCTCAATAGGAGAAGACTGGGATGATTAACCCTTTCTTCTTGTACTTTCCCAGCACAAGATCCAGGGGATGGGAAGATATGCAGTAAAAGCAGCTCTTGCCCTGCTTTCTTTTTTTGGTGGAGTAAAATTTTCTCTCAGTGGTTTCTTTAATATATATCTGTTTGATATTCAGTTTATAAGTGGTAAAATTAATGAAGCCATTTAGTATTTCTGGGGATGCCATGTGTACTTCAGAAAGTATTTTATTATGGCTCAGCATTAGTTAATGGACACTTACAATAAACTGTTATCACTTGGGTTGCCTCTCATTTCTTTCTGCTGAGTATTTTTCCTCTCTAACGGAGTACCATGCTGTTTTAGTTCATATGACACTTAAAACATCGTGTGGTGGTAGTTTACAGGGAAAAAACGGATAAACACACATACGTGCTACTGGAGTGATGCTTCCCGCTGCTGGCTGTCCAATCTCCATGACCAGGTTTCAGTTGGGGTGAGGAGGGTGGTTGCCACTCTCCATCCTGCCTTGGGGCCTGGGAGGACATTGCTTGTGTCATGCTGAACTCATCTGGACTTGAGGATGGCTGTTTCTCTGTCCTTGGCTTTGTAGCTGGATCTGGTGGGCAGCCTGTCTGAGTAGCTCTTCTCTTCTGCCTAGTTCAACCTGCAGTAATTTCAGCATCGCTGGCATCAGGGCAGTTGAACTTGGCCCAGAAGTGCAAAGGTTTGGAGCACTTGAACATGCCTTGCAGCCATCCGAACTCTGCTTTCTGGAGCAGCCTGGCCAAAAAGGAATAGAAGAAGTTATTTATGTCTGCCTTTTTTTTTTTTCTCTTTTTTTTTTTTTCTTTTCTTCCTCCTTCTACACAGTGTTTTTGACTGGTCCAAACACTTCTTGTTTTGTTACCTAACTACTGGTTCCAGGGTTTCATTGTTAAGTGTTTGTTAATTAATGACTGGGTTATGATGGAACTACAGGAGTCTTATGTGAAGGCAAAGCAACTGGCAAACGGATTCGTTATGATCAGAGCAACTCTAATGAATGTTAAACTAATTCATAATAATGTGACACAAGTGTTAAGCATATTGTTAATAATTACAGGTGCACTTTTACCTTATCTGTGTTTAGTATTATTGCTTTTTAGTACGTATACTAGAGGGCCAGCTTTTCAGTACCTATCATCTTACTCTGATAATTCCAGACTTCTATAGCTGCAAATAGCTTAATTACTTATTTGTCTCTTTCACAGTAATTAGATACACAAATGTGAAAGCTAGGAAGTTGATGTAAATATATGTAATTTATTATGGAGATTCTGTAACTGTGGGTTGTTACATAAAAGTGACAGTATAATTAATGAGGGTGGTCTGTTGCTTGCCATCTTTCATGGGAGAAAGGGGAGGGGAAGATGTCAAACATTCCCACACTTATGATTAATACAATATCTATGGTTAGTTATTACAGTTATTTGAGAGCACAAAGTGATTTATTTCAAATAAAATTATGTATTTGATACTTAATAAAAAGATGCCTAAAATTAGTTTTGCACACTAAATGCAGCTCTGAGTTGACTTGCTTGTACTTGTGGCTTTGCAACCACCTTTATTTTATTGAATTAGTTTTCTTGTTTACCAGGCACTTTAAAAAACAGGAACTCTTAAAAAAAAATTAAAAAAATCATTGTCCTAATGCCTGTGAGATTCAGTAGTGGCAGGTGGGAGGGTAGCAGGCTAACGGGATACAGGACTGTGTCCCATCAAAACCCTTTTCTGTTTAAAAACGCCCATTGCACCATGCTTCAGGATTCAAAGGTTCTTCTTAATACTCGTTCTCCCATCCAAAGCACTTCAGAATTCTGCTTCCCCTGGTCCCAACATACTCACAATGAGACTGTTTGCCATGTAAATATTTCATGGAGCTGTCATGCCTGTGTTTCCCAGCATTGCTTGCCCTGGCTGCCTGGGACAGGGAGCCTGCATGATGTTGCTAGAAACAGCAAAAATTTAAATACATAAAAAAAGTAAAAAATAAGTGGAGTTTCAACATGGCTAGAACAAGCAAAAAGTTACCAAGGGTCTTAACGGGTGTTTGGTGTAGTGTTCAGGTTTCAGTGCATCATCACGGAGCTCACACTTCGCTTTACTTCATGTGCATATTGCGTATAGATTTGTGTGACTGAGTTGGCCGTGGTGCTGGGGCAGGCTGTGGTCAGGGGAGCCTTTTGAAGGAGAGGTGTCCTGGTGTGATTTTTGTCTTTTGGTGCAGAAGGCATCCCTCTTGGGTTGTACTGTGTGCCGAGCCATGCTTTGCCGAGAGCAGTGGGGCTGGTTATTGCTCAGCCTGGCCTGTGCTTTTAAATCCCACCAAGAGTAAAAGGGTGGGTTTTTTTGTTAGTGGTGTGGTTTTTGTTTTTGTTTTTGTTTTTTTTAAGAAATAAAAAAGTGAATGCTCATTCTGTTTGGGGAAAATAGTGATCAATGGTAATTAACTTTTACCATCTCATTTCTTTCCCCTCTGCGAGGACTGCCTTACAGTTGTTTTTGCAGGGCTGCGGGAGGTGCAGTGGTGCTGCCTCCTGCTCCAACGGCTCTTCCAGCAAAACCTCTGCCGGGAAGGTGGCCATGAGACCCCTTGAGTTACAGCTGCTGCGAGGCAGTGCCTGGGAGGGGTGTTTCTATTTTATCTTTTTCCTTCCCACAAAGAGCGGCGTGGAAGCGAGAAGGAAGGCTTCCGTGGGCTGTGCCTCCAAAGGTCATATAACACTTTATGTTTTCCCCGACATGACACAGCGTGACAGAACAAAGTATTTATCTTGTGTACTTGTCAGCTTCGTTCTGCCAGCTCTGAAATGATGAAATACTACCGAATATGCTGCTGCTTGTTTCCTTTAGGGACTTGCGCTGATTTGTTTAAAGTGTTGTCTGCACCCAGTAAATGCTTCATTTATTATAGCTGACACCTGAAAATGTCTGAGGGAAATGTATCAAAGCATCGCACAAATATTATTTTCTTTATTTGCTGTTGTTTACTTATGTCCTAACATAAATGCAGTTCGTAATGATAAATTGTATTTCATGAGGGTGCCACCTGTGTGTGTGTGTTTGGAACTGCTGCCGTGAGGTTCTGGAGATGTGCTCCATTTCCATCAGAAAAATGCATTTTGATTCCTGACGGGGTCAGCTTAACTGTTAATTATCACGGTGAGTCACTAATGAGCTCTTGCCTCAGGAACTTCATACGGCCTCTCCTCAAACTTTTCCCCATTACTTGTTCTGATGCTGAAGTGAAAATAAAAATAGATCTCTTGCAAAAGGGGTATGGGGGAGAGTGCATGTTTGAGATGGTGATGTGATGCTCATAATTATAATATTTGATGCAGAGCCTTTCAGTTTTAACTCTCGGTATCATGTTAGGCTTTGTGGGTGACTTAAAAATACTTTACTTTTTTTTTACATTAAGCACTCATCCCTGAAGGATAATGGAGAATCCAAATTCCCCTCTCAGCAAAACAACCAGTACAAAAATAACGAACATCAAAGAGATGGAGGGAAGCAGTTTGCCCACAGTACTAATTGCTAAGTTATTGTGTGTCAAAGTAAAGATTTAAAATGTGTCTCCAAGTTCCTAAAAGTGCACTTGCTGGCAGTTTGAAGGCTGTGTGGGGTTCAGGGAAGTGGCTTTGCTGCCTTCAGTCTTCTGTCCCCTGATGGTTGTGTGGGCTAGCAGAGGTACAGGCAGTATTGGGACCCCCTGCAATTTCCCTGCTCAGGGAAAAAAGGACCTTTGGGCACACTGAGGAGCCCCTCTGACTGCTGCTCCAGTGGCACAGCTTTCCTTGGGCTTAGAAATTGTATAACAGAATGTGTCTGTGTTTTCCTGTGTCCTGCTATGTATGCATCCATATGGTATACAAGACATGTATACACAACACAACATACTGATGCTGTGTATCAGTATGGAAGTGAGAGGATCTGTATTTTGGATACTTTGTGGTATTGTGCCAGCCCTGGCCCTGCAGCCCTCTGCATGGGTTATACTACAGAGGTTGTGCATTAACTGGAGAAATACAAATCTAGGAGAAAAAGTAAGTATGTGTGTAGGTTTTCCTTCCCCAAGGTAAATAAGCAGTGTTGGGGAAGGAAGGTCTTCTTTATACAATGGGAACTTGTAAATGGCAAATACATTGCATGCTTTAGTGTTGTTCTGTTCTACAGCCGTTGTTACAATTTTAATTCAGTGAAATTAGATTCCTTGCTTGAATAGCATCCTTGTTTTAATTTACTGTGGTGCGCCTTCCACTTGGTTGTTTGCAGGTTGGAGAGGAAGGAGGGCCCTCCTCCTCCTCAGATGCCGTTTCTCACTGCAGCTCTGGACATGGTGGCTGGACAAGGCTTTGCAATGATGCTTGGAGGCTGTTCCAGGCATGTGGGTCCCCAGGGCCCCTGGTGGCCTGGCATTCCCCTGTGCCAGCCATTTCTCCCCTGCCTTGGTTTGCGCTTTTCTGTTGTCTTCTTATGGCGAGGATTTTTGGATGCAAGGACTGTCTTTGTCCCTGTGGTCTGTGCACAGTGGCACCTGGATTTTGGCTTATGGTGGGAGCATTAGGGAGACAGTTGCCACAATGGCAATATAAGGATAAATCTCATGAAGATGGAGTTGAGGAGCTCAACTGCTCTGTTATCCGTATGTTGTAGTGAGTAGGTTTTGCCCAGCAGAAAGCAACAGCAATGTGGTGTGCGTGCCCAAGGTCATCCTGCCTTCAGGTGCTCCTCATCTGCCTTCCCTTCCAGAGGCGGGGTGGGACAGTGTGGGGTTTGGCTGCTAGCTGCTGAAGTGGCCACGTTCGTATCCCCGACGGGGAGGACTTGGCTTGGGTGGGAACTGTAAAGAGACGCAGGTGGTCACCCCTGATCCAGCCTTGTGATCTGAGATAAAGCAGGCGTGGCATTTTTGTCCCCTGTTTTATATAAGCCAGCCAGCCTGAGCTTGTGAGAGCTCCTTAATCACCCAAAGTTTGATTAATCACGGTGAATTAAGAAGCGACCTTAGGTGTGGGGCTGCCCTTGCTGCGTATGGGTCCATACGTAATCTCCCTGGAGAGGAGGACCTGTGTGTCCCTGTGGGAGGGATGAATGCTGGCTTGAGGCAGTGAGATCCAGGGATGCTGGTCCCATTAAATTGGTGGTACTGGGAAGGGCCATCATTGGTAAGCTACTGGCTTTGTGCTCTGGAAAGCTTGCTTACATCTGTATCTTAGTCCCTTGGAAGAGAAATTGCCTCCTGTCACAGGGAATGCTTCAGTGAGGTGGTGAAATATCCTCTGTGTTAAGGCAGACTCTTTAAAAAAATAATCGGTGTCAGTCATTTCTATGTTAATATTTTCACAGCGGCTAATTTAGCAAACAGATGGTGGTCCATATTATGGCATAGGAGCGGGGCTTTTCCCTGGGCCAAATGATTACCTCCCCAGTTTTCAATTAGCAAAGCCTGCCAATTACCTGGAGTGGTTTTCCTTTTAATTATGCAGCTCTTAGGGCAGGTGGGTAGCCAGCCTGAGGGGAGGAGGAGAGAGCCCAGTGGCATCAGCGAATCCTTATTAGGAAAACCCGTAAAAGCGAGCCAAAAAGGAAATGCTGTATGATGGAAAAGAGGAGGAGATGCACGATGGGGATGCACAGTACACAAGCCCTCTTTCTGCTGGTATGAGCGTTGATAGTTTTCACGTGCCTGTTTGGCAGGTTGTGGCGGGTAGGTGGTTGTAGCACGGGAGAGGAAAGGTGAGGTCTGGAAGATGCTCTGGTTTGGCGGTCTGCTGGCTGTATACCCTTATTTTTAGCTCAGTGCAGTTCAACAGTTGAAGGAGACAAGCCAGGAAGGAAAGCTGGTCCCCAAGCAGTCAGTTGCTCCTTCTGACTCCCCGTGCTGGTGCAGGTGTGTGCAGATGTTTGCTTAAAGCCAAGGAGCGGCAGCATGCCACGTTAGCTGATTTATGAAGTCTCTGGCTGTCATTTTGTTTCCTATCCTAGCTAATAACCGTCCAGGCAATGAAAAGATACTTCTTTCATAATTATGAGACATATCATTTTCCCTTTGAGCCCCATGTTTAAATCATCAGGCGTCCTCTTCGTCTGAATTGTTTCCTCAAGATTATCTTCCTCTGTGGATCAGTCTTTTATTGTGTTTTATTTTGATGAGACCGTTCATCTTCCCCCGGCTCTGCCACTACCAAAACCCTCTCCCCTGTTGTCCTCAAGGAGGGGGAAAGGAGATGGAAGAGGCTTTGAGCTTGAATTAGCCAGTGATGATGTTGGGTCTCCTTTGGGATGGAGATATTAATGCAGCATCATGAAATATGAAGTCTGTCTTCACTTTGGGTGACTCTGATAATGAAAGAACGTAATTAATCATATTTGTCTCTGCAGAGGACGTGTAATCTGGGAAAAACACCTGCCCTAAAGGTGGCAGGAGTGTGTGAGACGAGCGACGAAACGGAAAGAGGAGCTGCAGCAGCCCAGGCTGCTTCTGTACCAGTGTTCTGCAGGGCTTGGGGGAGCCCTTAATGGCAAGATTTTGTTGCGGATGTCCCAAATCCTCTGTTTGTTGTTGTGTGCATTGCTTCTGCATGCATCCTCCTCAAAGTCTCCCCCAGCGGAGCACAAACTGTTACTTGGTGCAGTTCGTGGCATGTTAAAAAGCAGCACTTTGCTGCTGAAGGGCAAGCTTGAGTCTGTGCTTTCGCTGGCGGCTGCGGCATGCACCACAGCATTGCCAAATAAAAGAGCCCCTCTAACTCTCCGCTGAGTCAAAAGCGTTTGCTTTGCTTACTCAAGTAGCTGATTCAGCCCCAAAATAATTATCCTTTATTTATTATGATGTTAAAATGCCTTTAATTAGGTTTTGGTGCAGTATCTTGAATCTTTTGACTTGAAAGTTTTCTCGCTCATAACTTAGAAGCCAACCCTTTGGTGTGGTGTTACAGCTCCACAGATTATGTGTGCAGCTAATTAAGTGTATAACGATTGAGGTGCAGGGTATTTTCTTGGGATTAATGACTGTCTGGGAGGAGTTGATGGCCCAAGGTGTAGCCAAGGGCCATTAACACCAGCCAACTATTAATTCTAAGAAAATGCCATGTGCCAAGGTCATTACTGCTATTAGAAGTTGAGGGCAATGAGGGGGTAGGTGTGAGGTGAGATGAAGTAACATGGGAAGTATATGGATTTTGAGAAAATGTAATATGGTTTTAATGGGTATCTGCACGACATACCTGTTGATGAGCCAGGCTGCTTCTTCCCTTCATTCCTCACTGTTTTGTCCAAAGCTTAATGGTGAGCATCACGGTGAGCAAGGATGATGCTTCTCATTTGGTGCCCTTTTTCTTAATGGTGCCTCATATTTTGTCCACTTTAGAGGACACTTTATGCATATTACTAATGCCATTTCCACCCCCACCCCCCTTTTAGAAGTCTTAAAAACCCAACCTAGCAGCAACAAAAGCATTGATAATATCATGGCTCAGTGGGATGAGATGCTAAGTTGGCTGTGTGAATAGGAGGGGGAAGAGTGGTGCTATTGAAAAACCCGGAGGTTGGCCAAGTGCTAATTTAGGATTAACCACAAGTATGTGTCAGAGCACCTGTTTCTGTAGCAAAAGGACTGTATTTCAAAGCTGAACTGCAGTTGCAATGTGGCATACTGCATGTTGGGATTTTGGTGGATGGCTAAATCTAACTGCTCCCCAAAGGCTGTAGGATAAAGATAAATCTTCAGATAATTGCTATGTATGTATTAAGTTAAAAGCTTAAGAGACTTGGATTCACACAGCTTGAATTGCCACAACTGTTGCTTGACTTCAGTTGCAATTTTAGGATCTCTGGCAGAGAAAGAGACCCATATTCCATGGATTTTTTTCTTTAATGTAATATTCCTAGCATCAAGAGAATTAGGGCTTTTGGCTACATGAGGCCGTTGTCCACCGGTGAGTTTTCTGTGTGCCTTTCCCTTCCAGGGCAGTCTCTGATATGAGACCTTGGGACCGGGAGAAAAAGGCAAGTAATCACTGATCTCCAGCTTCTGACAGCTGGATTTATACTTTTGAGGGTTCAGACTTACAGGACCCAAATTTCCATAACTGGTGACGTTGGATGCGGTTTGGAGGACCATTTTTCTGAGTGTTGGGTATCTGATGGGTGGAAGCGTTTGACCATCTTTATCTCAACATGATGGTTTGTATAAGTAATTAAAAAAATAAAATAGATATTGAAGAGGAAGGCTGCAGGAAAACCCATCAGAGGGGCCATCTCACCTGCTGGAGGAGGGAGATAGGTAGGTTCGTATCCATGGTGTAAACAACTGATTACTCCCTCAGGCAAGCCCTGGCCTCTGGTGGTACTTGCCACTGCTGTAAAGCTAGGTCCGAGGTGCCTCTCCCAATTGATTTTTCTATTATTAGTCCTCGTGAAACTTGCCTTTCCTATGCTTTGTCATTTGGCTGGAGCTCACGAGGAATGAATCTTTTAGAGGTAGGACTTAAAGATGCCCTTTGCAAAGGGGGTTTTGTTGAGTTTATGATAGGGTTCAGGCAGTTTTGGAGGAGTTGAGCATCCTCCCATCCCTGCAAAGGGCTCCCAGCAGCTCCAGCGAGCGGCAGTGCAAAAGCTGCCTTGGGAAACTCACTGTTGCTGGCATCCTTCGGCTGTCTCTGGTCGTGTCCCAAAATTGGTGCGTCTGGCTGGTGAGATGTGTTTTTTTTGTTTTGTTAATTCATTAGTTCAGACACTTAAGGAAAGTTTTGAACAGAATGGGGACAGATGCAATTGAAAAATCATGTTTTACATAACTTTGTAATTTTCTTGCACATCATTGTAATCTTAATAATGATAAATAATCTGTTAAAAGCAATTATGGCCTGACTAATAATCCTAACTAATAAACAGAATGTACTGTGTAATTTTGGTCGTTTTCAGCCATCTGGCTCCAGTCTTCCTAATTGACTTAAAGCATAGTGACAATGTCAGCAACATACAATGTTCGTCTCGGCTGAAATTCCTCAGCAAGCATTCCTTAAAGAAATCGAGATTTTTTAAAAAGAAAAAAAACCCACCATTGCATCAAAATTATTACTAGCTCTATATACAGCAGCACAGATCATAAATCCATCAGTGTTGTATTCCACTGAGCTCAAAAAACTTTATTTGTAATCATTTGATTGTGTATGGTTTCATTAGTTTCTAGTGAAACTGCAACTGGAAGACTTTGAATGTATCCAATTATCTAAATTCATGCTGGCACTTTACTTCTGAAGCTGCCAGAATTTAAATGCTTTCAGTGTTGGCTGGGCTTAAGGCGTCTCCTAAACCTCAAGTGTTCCTTTTGGTCAGTTTGGTTAGTTGCTGTTAGTGGTTTGTGTTTTTTTTTTTTTTTTTTTTTTTTTTTTTTTTTTATTAATGCACAATATTGCTAAATTTTCTGAGGTTTGCGCTCAGTCTTTTAGACACCTCAGTTTCACTTGCCAGAATGAAGTGGCACGTCCATCTCTAGCTTTTCAGATGCAGTGGTTCACGACGTTGGAACTGGGTATTTCTTGATACTTACTGCAGAGGTGACTTTCTAATTTTCTAGCCAAAAGCACAGCATAGCGACTTTGTGGCTAGCTCTGCCCAGTGTGGGTGCTTTATGGTCTGTGACAAAGCTGAAGTGCCAGCCCCCAGTTTAACCTCCCTTCAGCACCAATTACTAGGAAGCAGGGTGTTTGCCCCTTTGCAGTGGGTGGTCTGCATTTTTTTTTTTTTTTTTTTTTTTTTTTAAACTTAATGAGGAAGGGTTGAGCGATGGGATGGGATCAGCCTGCGCAGATGCAGAGCATAAAGCAAGGTGTAATGGTCCATATGAGGTCACACAGTTTGGCTGGTTCGAACCACAGTCCTCCTTGTCCAGTAACCTGGCTCCAAGAGTGGGCATTGCTTACCCTTTGGAGGATATAAGAGCAAGGCATGCATATGAAATTCTCCCCAGAAGATTTCACCAACTCCCGCTAATTTCTAGCTCAGAGCCCAGAGCAGGAGCTGGAGACCTGCATTCAGCTGTACTTGATTGAGGCTTTTAAGCTGAGGATTTGCTTTTTTGAACCCATATGAACTTTGGCACCTGCCTGCAAGCTGGCATTGTGCGGGCTCTTCGCTCTGTGTGTGATTTCCCTATGCTTCCCCCTTGCTCTGATAGCTTAAGGCATTTTTAAAGGGGTTTTGCGAAGCCCTCTGAGACCTGTTGCAGCTTAGCCCTTTGCTGTTAAAGCCTCGGCGTTTACCGTGGCCATAAACTTGCCAGCATAGTTGTCAGTATAACTTGCATACAGCATGAAACGCAGATCTTCTGCAACTTGTGCTGTGGGTTTTTTTGCAAAGCCCTGGTGGCAAAGCTTGGTGGGGCACCAGAGCAGAGTGCGGGTCCCTGTTGCTCACAGCAAGCTAGACCTTCTCATCTCCTTGTGCTCCCCTTCCGTCTGACTCGCAGCCGCCCCATCAAGTGCTTGTTCTTGGGGAGGACGCGGTTTATTGCCTGGATTTGCTTACTGAGGCAAAATGTCTGGTTTGCCATTCCAGCCACTGACGTTTTCTGCACAGTTTGCTAAATTTGATTATGCCTATTGGATGAGTTTTAATGTTCACACACTATTAGAAGGAACAATTTAAATGGCTTTAAGAAGTGGAAAGATATGAATTGTAGTTTCTGGCCTTAATTTTGGGGGATGCTGGTGCAATAAAGCTGTGGTTAAAGGAGTTTATATATTCTTACTGAATACATGGTGTACTGACTTACTACTTATTTTTCACCTATGCTACTGTATAATCATAGCTGCTCTCAAATACTAACTAGTCCCTAACCCTTGATGTGTATCATCTGGTAACATTGACCTGTTTGAGGAGTTGGATATGTTGCATGCTTTCAGTAAATAATGATGGGAAGGGGTGGTAAGGAAGAAACACGATTTCTGTGAGATCTGGTGAGGGTGCAAGGCTAGAAGCCTGAAGTTCAAAGGGAGCTCTGCCATCTGGTCCATGGTTTTGGGTGTTTGTTTATTTATGGATCTAGATTAAGTGGTGACTCATGCCAAACATTGCAGCCCTTGGGATGGGAGCAAAGAGCTGCTTTGGTTTAAGCAAAGCCATTGGGTCAGCATGGGATATGTGCCAAGATCTGGGATGAAAGTTGTCTCCTTTGGGGCTGAGGCATTAAGATGCTCCCAGGTAGATTATTTAAATGGCTTGTGAGTGAACCTGACCTCCCTGGTGTGCAGGGAAGGGTGGTCTCCATTAGAAGTGTGTTCTAGGTTTTGTGGGTTTGTTTGGTTTTTTTTATTTTGGTGGCTTGTAATTTAGCAAGCCTTGCAAAACTATTCCCTGTTTGAGGAACAGACTATTGGTATGCTTCTGATCAATGTAAAACCGAGGATCTGCTGGGAACACTCTATTAAAATAAATAAATTATAAAAAGAAAAAGAAGCTGTATTTGCAGTATCAGGCACTCTGTCTGTGTCTTGTGATGGCTGACAGGGAGATGTGAAAGCCCTTGGTTAGGTTGATTGCTTTCATGATATGCTCGATACGAGTTAACTTGTTTTCTGTACCTTATACCATTTCATTTTGTAGTAGCAAATAAAGCTTAGATGTAGTAAATGTAATGTCTACTGCTGCTTGATTTCACAGGCCAGTGAATAAATGAACTTCCTCTGATATTACATATCTTCTCCTAATAAACAGAAATGCCACAGTGGGATTGCATGTGAGTGACTGGGAATTACTTACCTCTAGTTTTGTCTCCTTAAAGTTGTTTTTCTTATGCACTTACATGTTTGCAGTTTGCCAAGAAAATAATTTTTGACATCAGATTTAAAGCCGATTCAGGGTACTCACCCACGTGATTGATGAGTTGGGGTCTGTGATTCTGCAGTGCTGCAAAGTCAGAGGTGTTTGAGAATGAAATCATATGCCTACTTGAATCTATTGAAACTAAAAATGATGAAAAATAATTAGGAATTTTCAGTGTTGGAGTGTGAAAGGAGTAGCAACAACAGCTTTTTTAGATGGGTCTTGATCAAGCACTGCTTCTTACAAGTCTCAATTGTTTTCAAAACATGTATTTAAAAAAAATCTTGGTGTAGGAGGCATTAAGGAGGCAGAGATTGTGAAGATTTTGATGCATTAAAAACCAGTCATCCTCCAGATGGGTGGCTTCCCATTTGATGCTTGGGGAGGTGTTGGAGCAGGGAGTGCCCTGCGATTGCACCGAGTCTGCCAGAAAGCTAAGCGATGCTTTGGAATATAGATTTAAAGTCAATGGAGGAGGGAATTGGAATGACTGCATTATCATCGCACATTTAATTGGTAATAAATTCCATGTGCCAGTGCTGCAGAGCTCACCTGTGCTTCCCATGGCGTGGGCCAGGGTCAGCCCTTGCCCACCTGGGTGAGCCAAGTGGTGCAGCGTGCCCGACCTCGGTGACGGTGAGCCACTCGGACGGAAACCTTGGTATGTGCCACCTCGGCTCCTTGCTGGAGCAAAGAGCAGCAGCGTTTATCACGGGCGCATAACTGATGACAGGACTTGGGGAGGAACCTTTTGGGATTGCTGCTAAAAATATTCAGGTAGCCATCTGAGTACTTGGAGTCCTTTTTTTGTCTTTTTTTTTTTTTTTCCCCCCCTCTCTGAGGCACAGCAAGGAAGGAGATGAAGACTCCTCATCTGTTTGCTGTCCTCATAGCACAACCTGCCTGCTGAATAGCTGAGTGACAGGCAATCTGGCCTATCCATATGACCATATTGTTTTCCTCCCCTAATTAGCCTGGTCCTTACTGTGCTGATGAGGAAACAGATGCACTGAGCAGCAAATTACCTTCATCTCGCCTCCGAACAAAAAAGACACAGCACTTAATTGACTCATTTGATCTCTGGCAATTCAAAGCAAGTAAAGTGGAAATATTTAAAAGTGGCACTTCATTTCTGAAAAGGGGGAAAGTATGTTGGGAATGTATATATATGCGTTTGTGTATGCTTATGGATTTAAAGCGTGAGATGCGAGGGTGATGGTGAGGCTTGTGGTGTTGCTATTTGATGCCTTTAAAGAGAGGCGCAGAGCCTCTTCTTACCGCAAGGAAAAATGATGAAAAAAAAATACCCTATTACTTCCTTTGTCAACAACAAAATATTTGCATACTTAACTGCACCAATATTTCTTTACAGTCTTTTGGCAGTAAATGTTCTTTTCCTGTGCAGCATGGCATGCCGCATGTTACTGGCAGCTGAAATAGCTCGCTCCAGCACCCCCAAGCTCCTGTCTGTGCTGCTGCCTGGGCACTGGCTGTGCCGCAGGGCTTCTCTGCTGCCTCTGTTTTCTCTAGTTATTTTTGCCTACATTTATATAATTTTCTTTTCCTAGGTAGGTTTTTTTCTTTCTTTTTCTGAAATATGTATAGGTACGTTTTGGAAGGTGCTGCTTAAGGGGTCGAGGAGAGGTTTTAATAGCTGTGCACAGCTGGTGCCTGATATGCACCCCAGCGTTGGTGGGGGTGCTGTATCCTGCCACCTGCTTGCAGCTTTTGGGGTCACCAGGATGCTCTTGTCAAAGATGCACATTACACCTTCCCAAAATTCCCATGTGGACAAAGAGCATGCCTCTGGCACAACACAGTCTAGCCTTAAAGGCTGAGAAGAAATTTGTGTGTTACAGCCTGTGGGTGTTTGTGCCTGCAGCCACATCTGGGGTCCCCAGCGGAAAGTCATCTGGGCACAGTGAGTGGTCAATCCCTGAATTTTCCAGCTCGTTGTGGCTGGACCTCTTTCACAGTGTCTTAATCCTTCAAGAGGTGGTTTCTCCTGCAACTCTCTGCATTTAATGCTCTGTAAAAGGAAGATTGTTCCCGTATAGCTGTCGTGTTGGCCATCTCCTATTCATTTGGACACTGTATCTTAGCAGATCCTAAGGGATGTTTAAGGTGCAGGTATTTCTTTTCTCTGACCTAACTTGGCCTTCCCTGCATATGATATATGTCCCATTGATATGTCCCTCTGCTGTACTTCAATAAAAGCCATCACCAAGTCTGCTTCCATTTCTATTTAATTCCTTGGGGGTGTTTAAAGGTTAGCGTAAGTGCACATACAGGGGCTGCTCAGATTTGCATAGTAATAGTGCCCTGTTACATACTGTCAGGATGTAAGCTAGTATTATTCATGCCAGCTTGCATTTATCAGAGGAGGGGTTGGATTTCTGTTTTAAACACCTAACAATTAATATTAAACTTCCTTTTTAAATGACTAAAATTCCCTATTTATGCCTGTGAGATGATCACCAAAATGTGTTCGGGCAGTACCAACTTCACTCCGTGGACTTTGCCCTGCCCTGCATCTCTTCTGCTTCTTCCCCTTTCCCTAAGCTTTCCGCCTTCTGCATGTGTTACAAATACCCATTCAATAGATTGCTGTTGGTTTGGGGTATTTTTTAAAGACCTTTTTCTACTTGCTTCCCAGTGTCATTTTATTCTTTTCCAGTGGTTTGTAAAGCACAAACACGGAAGAAAGCTTTTGGGCTGAAGTGGGTCAGTTCAATCAGGAAAGCTCCAGAGCACGCACCAGCCCGAATGTGCAGTGCTAATTCCCTAATCAAAGTAAACCAGGCTGTAAAGAAAGATGATGGTTCATGTAATTAGAAGGGCTATTCTGGATGCAGTGTAGATTACACATGCTAGATTTGCCATGATAAGAATCCCAACATGTCTGTTATCTTGGTGATATTTTTTTTTTTAATTGTGAGGTAGTGAATACTTTTTCTAATGAAAAATTAGAAATGCTTATTCCATTTTACTTGAGCGTAAACCTTCTGGGGGAAAGAAGCAGGCTCAGGTAGTAAGAGTCAGATCATCTGTAAGCATCATTCCTGCAGGTGTATTTCCCAAGCTTCCCCCCCCCACCCCCCCACCCCCCACCCCCCCCCCCCCGATTATATGATGCTGAATTTCTTATACTTGAAGAAAGAAAGTAGAAACAGTTACTAAGCTACAAAAGGCAGAAACTGCAAGGGCAAAGACAATGATACCTGTAAAACAAGAACAATGGAAAGATTGCTTTAATTACTGATACAGTAAGTGGCACCTTTTTACTTAGCATCATATTACTTCAACTTATTTAATTATCTGTTGCTTTTAACATTGCATGTGCTTTAACAGAAGTGAATAAATGAAAAACTTTTCTGCCAGTGAGTCAGACTGTTACATTTGTTCTGAGCTGTTTGGATTTTAAATCATTTGTTAGAGCAATACTCCTGCAGTTTGTAGTAGTAGTTATATATCCTGAGTCAGAGGCCATTTGTAATAAGGGTGGTACTTTACATACCTGTGTGCTTGCCATGCGTTCTTGTCAGAAAATGTGGGTAACAGTCAATGAAAGTAAACCTCACCTTTCCTAGTAAGGTGATTTTTTTTTAAAAAAAAAAACTTCTTTTTTTTCTTTTTAAAGTGGCTGTGTTGTGCAATAAGCTGAGGCTCAAGACCCTTGTTCTGGGGTGACATGCATAGCAGGGGAGAGGTCATGCATGCCCATGCTGAAGGGTGAAGCCTGTGGTGGGATGTCATGCCTGTATGATGAAGCAGTTTCAACGAGAGGGTTGACCAACAGGTTCCTCAGTCCAGGTGGTGTTGCGTGTGGTTGCAGTGCCATCCCGCAGCCACAGGTGTTTATGGCTGAACATACGGCAAGTTGAAAAGGCAGACATCCCCTTCTAAAGCGGACGGGTTGGATTGTGTACGTTTCAGTGGATAGTTTGTGGTGTTGGTCTCCAGGTGTGATTGTAATGCCAACCTGGAAACCACAGGCACTGCATGGGCCGTGGGCAGGTCAATAATACAGCAAGGTCACTGGAAATTAAAAGGAGCTTCCTTGCTAATCCTGCATAAAGAAATGTATAAAGCTCCAGCCAAGTTTCAGCCGAGGAGGTGTGCTCCTCTTGGCCTGACATGAGGCTCCAGCTTTGAGTATTACTCTGGGACTGGTGCTTCTGGCAATCGGGGCTCTTGTGCCCAAGGGGTGTTTTGTAGTGGGTCTGAATGTGTCTGTACATCTGGATTTTGTTGGTCAAAGAAAATCTGGAAGGTGTTGGGGAGATACAGAGGGAAACCTGTGGCTACAGGCACCGAGCATTACCTCGGAGGATCCATGAAGCCTGGGAGACATGAAAATGTGCTTTGTTCCTGTCTTTTTCAAGATTATGGTCAGGATTGGTTGTTTTCTGTGGTTTATTTGTTTTCTTGTCATTTTCATTCTTTTGCAGCTTTGGCTGCCATTGCAACAGATAGTCCGTCTTGTCACTCCTGGGCAAAGTGGTTTTTTGAAAAACTGGAAAATCAGGGGTTGGATTTCAAACCAAAGGAGCCCTTGAACCTCTCTGATTCCTCAGTCCTTGGAAATCTGTCCTAATGCAACCGAAGAGTTGGAGAGCCTGGGATGATGCTGGAAGCAGGTGCTGGGACACGTTGTCTGTCTGGATCTGGAGCTGTGTGGGCAGGCAGAGAAAGCTTCCAGCAACGGGTCAGAAAAAAGATTGAGATTATCACTCTTAAGTTAATTTTATGTTTCTCTTGATTATCCTTCTGCTCCTCAGCCAACAATTGAAGGAATGCCTTGAGCATCCTGAGTGACTAATTAGTTCAAAAGCACCTTGATATGTATACTCGTCCCTAATCAGGATGGATGAACAAAGGAAAAAGATTAAGAAGTTGCTTAATAATAAAATCTTGAAAAAAGCATTGAAGGCAGGAAAAAAAGCCATTGGTCCGAAAAAAAACCCCGGTAGTAATTTTAAAACATGGCTGAAAGGATCAGCTTTTGGGTGCGGTGGTGACCATCCCAGGACTTCCAGGCGTTACTGACAGTACATCATCGAGGAGCTGGTTTTGTGCTCTCCTGCCTGAGTTTTTGAGTGCTGGTAGACAAACACTTGTGTGTGCACTACACCACTGCATCGGTCATCTCGTCGCTGAGTGGGAAATTAATTGTTCCACCGTGGACAAGATCTGAATGCTGAGTGCTTTCCTCCTTTGCCCGCCTCTCCATTTTCTTATTTCAATATTTAACCAAGGCAGCTGAGCTTAAATTTAAGATTTCCCCATGTCTTTGCATACATCATTGAGGGACTGTAATTCCATAAACCAGAATAGGCCTCAATTAATCACCTTTTGAACTCAGCAGTGCAGCTAATTGAATGAAACTTGCTGGGAAAGACACCACAAAATAATTAGTTTGTGCCTGTTAGGTTGTCAATGCGTGTCTATTGTAACAGGGCTGCTCTCCCCCCCCCCCCCCTTTTTTTTTTTTCTCCTCCTATGACTACAGTTTACATATTTTTAAAGTATAATTAACATGGAGAGCCAGAAAATACATTGTGATTTCTGTGTGTTGACAATGGCTAGTTGTTACATGTCAAGATAACAAGATTTCAGGAACAGGGAGAGAAACGCTGTGTGTCTCACGGAGCTTCCCAAATGCATTTCCATAGGGAACAGGAGGCAGGTGGTTTCTCAAGGGCATAGGGAGGTGGTGAGGCTTCAGTGAAAGTGTGGCAAGATGCAGGGGGATCCCAGGTTATGCTTTGGTCCTGTTTCTTGGCCCTTGGCGAGGGATTTCCCCCTCTCCAAAAGGAAACATCCTTTTTGAACTTTCCTTCCTGTTTTCTGCCAAACAGGAAGGTGATAAAATGAGGTTTCCTCATATTTGCAAAGTGTTTTGAGATTTGTGGGTGAAAATTATCCTAACCCAAGTAGTACTCAGTACAAAATGTGATCAAAGGTATAAGCCTGGTGGTCCTTACTTGAGTAAAATGCCTGTGATTTGCTGGGATTGGGATGCTGGCAATAAATGCATGATGCTATTTGTGGCTTATGTTTCCCAGTGTATTATCCACTAGAAAAAATGTGAAAAACCTCTAGAATGGCAATTTTTTCTTAACTGGGTGGGAGCACTTGGTATATACAGGTCCTGTCCTGGTGCTTAATGCTGCAGGGGAAGACTTAAATGAGCAAAGTACTCCAGCACGTAGAATGTTTTAATCTGTATCAGTGGGGCTGTAAATGCAATTTCAGAGGACTCTCCTTTGGAAAAGGAGGATTGCAGAGAGATTAACACACACACACACACACCCCCATGCAAGTGAGATATCATGTAGTTATTATCAATGCCTGTGGTAAACTGCCGTGTTTGGAGTTTGCAATTTTGCTGGACTATGACAAGAGACAGGTTGCTATCTGTGAGCCAGCGAGGAGGTAAATCCTCTCCTTGCAAGCCCACAGAGCACTCGGCTGGACCTGGCTGCAGCCAGGACTGCCCTGACATTGTGGAGCTGTCCTGGCATTTCTGCCCATCTGACTGAAATGTGTTTGCTTATAATTCAGTTTCTTTCCTCCTCTTTTTATGGAAAAGTATATCTAATTTAGGTGCCTTTCCTGAACATTACACGTGCACAGAGGAAGTGTGAATGCGTGATCCATCTTGTGGTGGCTTGCAATATGTGTTTGCGCTGCGCAAGATGCTCGGAGGTGGTGTGCACCTGCAGGTTGTTAGCAGCATAATACAACAAATCTGTCAAGAAAGTAGTTATTTCATTCATTTGAAAATAGGTGCCTATCATATCATCTGGCTTCCTAGACGATTTCTGTGTTGGCAGGCGATGCCGGTGCCGCAGAAGGGCGGTGGGCCCCTCGCAGCGGGCACTGCAGCGTGTTTCCTCATTTGCGTCCCAGCGTTTTGGTCCCATCCACCTTCTCTCAATAGCACTTTTCTTTGCAGCCTGAAAGCTTTGCATAGTAAGGACCTCACAACACAAGAATGAGTGTTACTTCCTTTTCTTTCTTCCTTTTTTTCCCCTCTCCCCGTTCTGCTCTCTGCATCCACAGTTTTTGCTCTCCGCTGCCAGGCCAGAAGCTCCTTTGTTCTTTCAATAGGGCTGGCCAAGCTGGGGGGCTGTAGCCCTCTTTTACCCATGATGGCTCGCTGGGAATATGTGTGTGTTTTCGTGTATCTCTTTCTTTTTTCTCTCCCATTAGCCTTTCAGAGTAATTAGCGTGCCTTTATGGCTGAAGTTGGTGAAGAGAGTAGCACTGAAATCTGTCTGCACTGGAGCGCAGCAGAGGCTTTTATTAAGCTTATAATCAAGGCAAAAAATCAAAAGTAAAAGAAGTAACGAATTGTAAGCAATGTCACAATTTGCAAGCTGTTTCATTTCTGCAGGGCAGCGGGCTGCGGAGGGGTCAGCCCTGCCTCTTGTCACGCGTCTCTAATCCTCCGCACTTGGGGGCTGCCTGGGAGGGGGCTGCAGCTGGTACGCCCTTCGGACACTCCCCCTCCTCACAATCCTTTCTTTCCTCTCCCAAATGTTTATTTACAAAAGTTTTGGTTCAAGATGTTGCACAGAGAACTGTTTTCAAATACTGTATGGAAAGCCCTGTGGTACGTTAAAATCTGTGCTTGGGGGTGGGGGCAATGTGGAGCGATGAGACTGGACTTCTGGAAGACTTTTGGCTCACTCTGCTCCATGTCTAAGAATTTGTTCCTGTGCGAATGCCAGCTTTTCCCATGTTGGTGCCCCTGGATTTGAAAACCAGTGTGATATCTAGCTGGCTTCATGCTTAGGTAACTTTCTTGTAAAGTAACTTAATTTTCATTAGCTTTCTTATTAAACTCCTTTTTTCCCGTGTAGGGTTCCATGTAATATTAATTGGACATTACACGAACAAATGTAAGTCAGCAGTTTTCAGCCTGTAGAGCACTTTTTCTTTTTCCCTCTTCCCCCTGCTTTCTCTTTGTACACCCCCACCCCCCTCAACTTTTCTCTTTATACCCTCCCCCCGCCCTGCTTTTCTCTTTACTGCCCCCCTTCACCCCCCCCCCCCCCCCCCCTCTTCCACAGATGAGTCACTTTTTTGTCAAGGGACTTAAGTAATCTGCTTTCAGTTGTCACAGCCCCAGAAAGGAATCCCTGGAGGAACCCACCATCCCGAATAAATGCCCAAATTGCCATTTAAGTCCCTGTGCTGTGAGGCTGGGTCACTTGTGGTGGGATGGGAGAGCTGATGCTGTAGATGAAGAGCTGTGAGAAATGAGGCACAGGGTTCCCTGGCGTACCCAAGAAAGACCATTTGCTGTTGAGTGAATGTGGGGAACCGGGATGGGACATCGTGGGCTGGATGCTAAAGATGATGAGCATTCAGCTCATGTATTTTCATGTCCTTGAATAAATTAATATCCACCAATCTGAACTGAAAGAACATTGGTTGCCTTGTTCATTTGCTTTAGTGGCCTGTTATGATATATCTCAGTTATTTCTAAAGCTGGTCAACCTTTTCATATAAATTGCTTTCCTGCTAAGAATATCTTGTTTGGTTTGAGTCAAAGTTTTCTAGAAGAAAACCATTCTTCTGTGGTTTGTTTATTTTTGTTTTTTTTTTTTTTTTTCCATAACAGTTGAGTTTCAGGCTGCCTTAGCTTAATAACTGGAAAGAAACTTGGTTAACTACTTTGTATCTTCCTTTTAAAATGAATTTGAAGTAAAACATCTTAATGTTCTGAAAAGGACATGCAAATGTTTTGCAAAATTGGAAAGGGAGTGGTGTTTGAAAGGAAGCTGAAATTTTGAAGGCACCTTTTCAAAAGGGAGGAAAAAAAATAATATCTGTGCTTCTAAAAGGAAATTCCTGGTGGAAAAACCAAACTTTAGAAAATAATCCTTTTTTCTTTCTCTGCTTTTTGAGTATGGTAATATTCTGCAAAAAATCCCAAATGCCTCTGGCTGGTTTGTGTTTGTCAGTAAAGAGAATAAACAAGCAGGAATGCATCCATGGCACTGCTGAAAGGTGCAGAAGAAATTATTCTGCTCTGCTCCTTGTGCCTACCCAGGCAGAAAAAAAGGTGAGTTTTTGACAGCGCTTCCTCCATTAAGGCAAACGGAGGCAATTTCACTTTGGGGAGCACAGTCGGCTTTTAATAAGTGCCTCTCCAGCAGACACTGCTGTGGGGACACCGCTGTTGGCTCTCCTGGCCATGTGCCACCTGTGGTCTGACTGGACCTGGTGCTGGTCCCATGAAGTCTGGGATACGAAGGTGGATGGATACAGCTACATCTGTGTCATGAGTGAGGATAGCCAATGTAGCTTGTGGTCCAGATTCTATGTCTCATGTGTTCTTTGGAGGTTAAATTTAATTGCTTTATAAGTTTAAACAAACAATTCTAACCCCCAATGACTTGTTTTGAGGTGTGTATTTAATAAGATTATTGAAGGGCCATGAGTAAAATCCCCCATTCTGTCAACAGTGTGGACTTGCAGTATTTGACTGCTTACCTTTTGCTTTAAAATCTCCTAGTTTGTTCATTATCCAGGAGCATGTCTCCATGCAGACCACATGGGGTTGTATATGATTTTCAGTGCCCCCCTTTTAAATGGGAAATTTTGTAAAAGGACAGAAGTTATTACAATACCAACTCTGCATGCAGTTAGAAAAAAAAAGTAAATAGGAAGTCTTACAACCCTCATCAGTCTGTAGGAGTTGGGATGAAAAGAGCTAACGATTGCTATCTAAGTGATAAATGGGTGAGTGTCTGAAGGGGCTTTGGCAACAAGAGAAGACAGATGAAGGCAAAATGGCTGCTGTCTGCCTGCCTTTCCTTCTTTGAAGAATATTATGATTAAAGCATATTTAGCAATCTAGCTCCTAACTTGGGTCTAAATGATGTTTTGAATTGGATGGTGCAACAGTAATACATTAGAGCAATTAGTGACTACATATTGCTTTTTCATATAGAAACAGCGTGCTGCAACCTCGTGTGGAGGGAGAGAACCTGATTTCAAGTATAAGCTGAGCATGTACCTGTGTAAACCTGCACTGGGGTATCTTCAGTTGATTGCTCCATGGTCCCAGCTTCTCCAGTGGATGGGTTTTGTCCATGGGGTTGGGTTGCATGAGGTTAGGAGTAGCCCATGTGGAGCACTTCATTAGAGTCATGCTAGAAGATGGGTGAAAGGATAGAGGTGGGACCTAGAGAGTTCATTTTTTGGGAAAAAAATTTTGATCAGATCTGACTGCATTGGATTTGATGTATTTAGGCTGTTTTTGATGGTTCAGTTTGTGGCAATCCTTCTGAGGATGAACATGGACCTTTTTAATGCCAAACCAACCAAGGTCAGCAAGCAACCAAGGACCAGGCTCTTCAGAGGCACATTGGGAAGCTTCCATGGTACACAGATAGTGCTTAAAGTTCATCATAAGCACTTTCATGTGGAAAGATGAGCTTAAGTGTACGTGAAAGCTTTATAGGATTGAGCTGCAAAATGAGAAAGACATGCTAATTTTTTTTTTTTTTTTTTTTTTTTTTCCCCTCTGTGCTTCTGGAAATGTCACTGACTTGGTGAGACCCTGCCCTTGCAGAAACTACAGCTCTTTCCTTTTTCAGATTTACCTGGAGCAAAGTTTCTGGAACAAGGAGGTCAGATAAGATGTCTTGGCAGTGTGCGGCACTTGGGTGGCATGCTGCCTGGTCTTGTCAATACCAGTAAGTGGCATGGGGCTCATCCTGGGCAAGAGTTGTGTGCTGTCTTCCCTGCTTTGTCACCAGTTTGGAAATCACCTCTTGTGGGGCATGTTGGTGTTGCCTTGAGTTTGAAATGTCGTTACTGCCTGGCCTTTACGGAGCTCGTTTCCTAGCCTCTTTGCCATTGAGGACATAAAGCTTCGTGCCTGCAGTCTCGCCGTCATCCTCTGGCTCGTAAACTTTGCCTGCACTTTTCTTTTCCCTTGCTCCCAGAGCCTATAAAACTTAACTCCTGGTGAAAGAGACACAGGTGTGAAGTTTTTAAACTGGTGAGAGTGAAACTCATTCACTTAAATATTTGCAGAAGGGTATGCAGAGGAGACCCATGTGAATTTGTGCATCTGTAGGAGCGAGGACTCAGAGCAGATTTTGTCTGGCTGTTTTTACCTAGACATTGCAATTTCTGAAGGTACTACTTTAAGCTTATTTACTTTGCTGCTGTGCTGAGCCGTGAGGCTTGGAGCTGCAGAGGTTGTGCTCCTCCCCTCGTAACGCTGGGGTTGAAAAGAACAAAGAGAATTTGTCATATGGGAACAACCAGGTCTCCTTCCCACTCTTTAACATATGGGGAGGACATATGCTAAACAGTTATACACTTTTTTTTTTTGTGCTGCCACTCACAGCTGCAGCAGGGAGAGAGGTCTGGACCACACTGGTGTCAGAAAGGAGGATGCAAAGGAAAGGTAAGGGCGCTGTCGTTCTGCCAGTAAATCCTAAGGAAGAGGTACCTCCTGCTTTTCTAGAAGATAAAAGGCTTATGTAAGAAAGGTAGCCAATAAAGTTTAACTAAGAAATGGAATACTAAATTAAAAATGCAAGTGCCAACGCACTTGACGCAGTGTCAGCCTTCTGATAATGTGCTGGCCCCTTGAACTTTTAATTGGTTAATCAGTCCCCTATTCTCTTAAGCAGTTACATACTGAAAGAAGGCAGTATAGCGGGGTTTGGTTCTGTACATCAGTTACTTAACTTTATATAGCGATATGTAGGTTACAGTTCCGCTGATAATAGAGATCACAAGCTTTAATTAGTTGATATCAATTTCTTCTACCAAATTCTATAGCTTTTTCTCTAGTTGAAGTGACTCCTTTCCTTAGATGATCCTTAATGCTGTGCATCTCTCCTGTCACAGTTCCCAGTTTAGAAGTAGCTCAGTCTCGCCAGTCTGGCAATGAGCTGTCTTCATGCTCAAAGCAGTTATTTTGATGACTTTCAGTGAAAACACAATAAAACAAAAAAAGTCAGTGCTGTATGGGAAATTTTTAGTGTCACTGCTGTATAATTTGGTCTATGGTGCAGTTCTCAAAAGTGCTGAAGCTGCCCTGGGCTGGGGGATGTTTTGGATACCCACCATAACCTTGGATGATCCTCCTCTTGTTTCCTTAAATTTTGTGTTGTGCACACAGCAAACTTCTCTCAAAGCTGTTCATTGGCTTCTTGCTACTTGTGTGACGTGGGAGTTGAAGGGATGAGCCACCTCCCCGCTGAGGATTGGATCCCTCTGTGTTCAAAGATTCAAAGTAGTAGAGAATGAGGTATGGTACGTTGTGTGGCATGGTAAATCAGGAGCTAAAGAGCTTGTTTTTACCTGCTTTCAGACTTCACAGGTACTCGTCGTTTTATCCAGAACCCAGCCTGAGCCTTGTGCTAGTCTTTAGTGGTCTTCCAGTCCAGTTCCTAAGAAATAACAGAGAGGCAGCGAGTGTCTACGCTCTTCACTAACCAGTGATAAAAGTGGCTGGCAGATGGGTTCTCTAAACCGCTCACAAATTCACGTTGTGCTTTGGGGGACTCAGCCTGCTTTGTCTGGTGTCACATCCCGGACTGACACACAGGAGGCATTGTCCCAGCTTTGTGATTTTTGTGGGGATTAATTCATAACAAGCTTGCATTCATTTTGTTATCAAAATGAACTTATGCAAATATACAATTGATTATTACTTTGACTGAGATGGTGCATTTATTAGCAGATTATAGTTTTAGAGCCTATGCAGTGAACTCCCTTTCTCCCCAGTTTTCTTTGGGAAAGACCCTAAGTCTATCAGGACCTGTATCTTTTGCCTCAATATTCTGTAATGAGTCAGATCCTTTGTTTTCTTCAAATTTCTCACTATCCTATTTGAACTCACTGCAGATTGTGAAGACATTGTGTAGAAAAGACATAAAACCTACTGTTGGCATTTATTACATGGCGGTGCACCAGAGCATGGATGAGTTCTTCACTCTTCAACCCACCAGAGGAGTTCCATACCTGAAACATTGTCTTTTAAGGAGATTCATGTCTGAAAGGGGTCACAAGGAGGGACTGGGAAGAGGGTAGTCAAGCTGAACATCAATGCAGGTGAGCTCTGGGGAGAAGCCTTGAGGCTGAAGACCACGAGACCTTGGCTTCCTTCTTGAGGAGCAGGTGGATGGGGATAGCTGAAGAAGTGAGCGGGGGCCGGTGGGCAGAGCTGAACGCTGGTTAGGAGAAGAGGGCAGTGTGTGAGTTAGGGCTTTGATACCTGATTAGGTCTGGACAGCAGGGGCAGTAGGGTGATGCTAGAAGGAAGCAGCCTTCTCTGCAGCCTTTTCGGGACAGAGGCCTTTGATGTGAGCAGAACATCTCCTTATGGGGGATGTTGTGAGACTCTTAAATTAGAGGCATCTTACTAGCCTTGGCAGTTCATATGCCAAGCATTAGTTATAAAAAGATGCACCTTGCTGCTAAGACTGAGTGATTAATTTGCAAGCCAGCGAGTTGTTAGATGGTGCTAACAATTACCATATTTGATAGATTAAATCCTGTTCTAGGATATCTGTTGGCTTGGGAGTTTATTTACAGTTCCTGATCTGTGGCAGGCAAGGAATTTGTGGTGTGACAATTACTATATAATACCTTGATGATCCCGTCACATTCAAAAATAATGTCCAAGCAAAAATTTTGCCCATATGTTTGTTATGCAGGGGCCCAGCCCTGCCAGCTCTTCCTATTGAGAAGCTTAGCTTCTTCCTACAAGAAGTCATCAGCCAGATATAAGTCTCTGCTGAAAACTTCCCTTCTGTAAAAGTAAA
The DNA here is from genome assembly GCF_963210335.1 of Falco punctatus. Classification (NCBI taxonomy): domain Eukaryota; kingdom Metazoa; phylum Chordata; class Aves; order Falconiformes; family Falconidae; genus Falco; species Falco punctatus. Next base: position 10,215,910 of record NC_137588.1, read on the forward strand.
ATTAAGAAATGAAGAAACTTGTGTTTTGCCCTGAAATGAAATGAAAATACGACCTTTTAGGCTATAACTGTGTGTGTGTGTATATATACACACTATGACTATGCTGTATCTACATAGTTGTATAAACTATATATATATATATGTATAGTGTGCACAAGAAACTTCAATTTCTCTTGTTGGAGTTACTCCAGTGTGACACCACAGACACTTGATTGTTTATGCAGGGGAAGAGCACAGCTGACTTTATAGTCCAGTGGACTGAGAGTTTCGTATTCTTAAAAACACAGGTTAAAGCGGTTGGGGATGATGATGGTATAAGACGAGAAGACAGTCACCATCTCAGCCCTCTTTCTGAGCAGAAATGTCCTATAAAGCAGCAGTGAAATTCCCATTGCTTGCATTTTTGCAAAGCCATATCCAGCTGGCCAAGAGCTGTTGGCCTCTCCTCCGGGTCTCAGTGTGAGCATTGGAACTGATGTTGTAACAGCCTGCCTTTGCAGCAGCGTCGCCCACGAAGACAAAAATAGATGTGTCCCGAAACACCAATCCCTTCAGGAGACTTTTGACCTGCATCCTTGCTTATGTAAAGTTTTCATACCTTTTATCTCCCTTTTTTCCAAACAGCTTTATTCATTCTGACTCACGATCAGGCCCTGTTTTAATAACTCATGAGTCCCTGTTGTCCCTGCAAAGCGGAGAGGACGACTTTGCACATCAGAAACCTTTAGCAGTGGGCAGCGCATGAAAGGTCATGTCCAACCGGTGTGATTTATGGGCCCTGGGCGGCTGGGCCTCTTCCCTCCTCATTCCCTGCATACCTTTGTGCCCATGTCATCCTTGGGCACTGTCCCTCGCTCCCCCCTGTTGTATTAGTACTATTATTTTTTTTTAATGTCAAAATGAATGATGGTAACCGCCTCCTACAAACAAGTTTTTGGGGAAAAAAAAAAAAAAAAAGAAAAAGTGGTGAACTCTGGCAACCCGGGCGATGAGTGGGGAACAATGTCACCCTTGTTCTGCTCTCCCTCTTGGGCATCCGCAGCTCGCTTGGCCTCGGAAGCCTGGCTCCATCCCGGGGATGTGGGGCAAGCACGAGGGCATGGCACGCTGTGCCAGCTGACGGCTTGCAAAGGCTGGCATGTCCCTCAGCATCCCAGTAATGTGGCACTTGGGATGGCACCACATCCTCTGCACAGGTTTAGTAGCTGCAGGGCTCAGATGAGTCGCTTTTGGGATTGATTTGCTTTGTTTGTTTGCTGTTTCGGGGCAGTTCTGCAGACCAGCTAGATTTAACAAGATGATTCATAGTCATTTAGTCTCTGTTGTCATCGTATCGATTCTGCAATCATCACTAAGAGATCTCTATTACTATTGTTTTCCTTTGGCTTTTGGTAAATTTTCTGCCTTCTGCCCCTCATAAAGCCAGTAGCAGATGACAAGAATGCTTTGAAATTGCATTACAAGGACTGCAGGTGGTATAAATAGATTTTGCTTTCATGGAGCTGCTCCGATTTACGTTACCTGAAGATCAAGCCTTAACTGTTTGTTTAATTCAGTACTTCTGTCAAAAAGTAGCACGTGGTGATAAATTCCCATTTATTCTAAGAGCCATCTCTATCTCAAGGTCCAAGATAGATGGTTGACACTATGCCATGAAGATCTGCTCAGATCACAGTGGTTTGGGGCGAACCATGAAAATGATACAAACATGTTTGCAAAAATAGCAGAGCATTTGGTAGCATCTAAAGCAAAACTGAATGAGTTATTGATGGAACTCAGCATTTCAGTTTGAAAGGTTCATTTGTTAGGGAATGTTCCTAGCCAAAATGTTTTTCACAGATAGACCTGAAGTCCTTCTCCTTTCCATGAAGACTTTGGTTTTCTCCAAGGAGGACTGTCTGGTCTGTGAGAAAACCAGGTGCCTGACACACCAGTAAGACCTGTTGTGAATGATTTGTGGAGAAATCAAGAGAAAAATTGCCTGGAACAGGAAAGGCATATGGAAAAAAATGAGTGGCAATTTTTTTTTTTGTGTGTGTGACACAATATGAAGTGGAGGTAAAAGAAGAGAGGACAGCTGTTATTACTGAGGTTTAGCATTAGCTAATTATTAGTAGTTAACAAACAGGCCTAACGCTATCGCTAATAAGATGCTATTAAGTAACAAATCTAAATCTGAGCACGAGCACTGATTTCTCCTCCTTGCATCTGAACCCTCTGGTGGTGGTACAGGCTTTGCACTAGTACATTGTGGACATCCAGATTCATTAAGGGGAAAAAAGGTGGAGATAAAATTGGAATTCGGACAGAAGAGATGCCTGCAGAGAGAAGTGTCATATAGGTTTTGGTATTAAAAAAAAAATTAAGGTAATAAGGCTAGACACAGAAGTGAAAGAGAGGCTATAACCTCAATGGCCATATGCTACAGCAAACAGGCAGGAAGAGGATCAGTGTAGCACAATATAAATTGCAAACCCTTTCCACTGGGCTTAGCAGGGTTTGAAATAAATGGGAAGATAATGAACAGTGGGGCAAATAAAACAGAAAAGAAAAATACTCCCGTGCTGCTGAAGAGGTCAGCCAGTGTCTGCTGTAAAAGCTGCGATGAACAGTCCCTCACTCTCCAAAATTCGGATTTGGGGTCCTTGGTTTTGTCCCAGGATGCAGCACAGAGTGTATACGAGCTGCAGAACTGAGACAGGAGGAGGAGAGATGTAACGTCCCTTAGCAATGACAGAAAGGCATATTCATATCTTCCAGGAAGGGGAAACATTTAAAGAAGAAAATCCTATTGGGTATTTTCTGTTGTAAGCAGGGGTGCCTCATTTTCCCCATCTGTAAAATTATACAGGCTTCTTCATGAAGTGTGCTTTGAGATCCTTTCTATAAAAAGCTGCAGTGAGGGTTCAAGAGATGCCTGACTGCACCCAGGAGACATCTGGGAGTTTAGCTGATGTCCTCTTGAAAACACTCTTTCCATGCTGCTGGTGTGCCTGCAGGATGGAGGTTGTGCCTTTCCTGAGAAAGAGGTGGTGTTTCTGTAAATTCTCTGCAAGGGACGTGGCAATGTTTGCAGCATTAATGGGATTGTCTATCTGAGCAGGAAACGTAAGGCTATTAATCATGGTCCCTTTTTTCTCCTGTTTTTGCTTTGGTCTTCGATTGTTACATTGGTATTTAACATAAGTTCATTTTAGCTCTGTCTCATTTCGTGTACTTGTTACTTGCTCTGTCACAGATTCAAAAAGCACTCCCAAAATCACAGGGATTTTTCTGGCTTCATACTGTTCTTTGAATTATGTGTTCTAGGAGATTTTCATGCATCACAGACTGTTTTTTTGGCTGTAAGTCAGAAAAATGTTCCTGGGGATGATGAGAGTTCACTTTTTCACCAATTTGCTTGTCTCCCAAATGCAGCAAGAAGCGTTTTTGTTGAGTAGTTGATTCCATCCTCCCACTCTTTTCTGGCTTAAAAAAAGTGGCAATTACCCAAAATTCACACTTACCCCGTCACCTGTAGACAAGGCATCTGTAGTGCCTGGTGCAGGCTGCTCAGTGTTGTGTGATAGGCTGGTCTACACCGAAGGTGGGGTGGAGAGTTGTCTGGGCTGGGAAGGACCCCATGGGTGGACCAGGCTCCAACATGCCAAAACGGTCCCAAGCTCGTGTGTGTGTGTGTATATACAGGTATTGTGTGTGTGTAGATAATAGGTGGCTATATGCATATGCACATTTGTGGGATCCTGTGCAAAACCTGTACAGAAACCTCTGTGATACCTCCTAGACTTGCTAGCGCTGAAGCTTCCTACCACCCACCAGCCTGAGAGCCAGAGTGCTGCTTTGAGGTTAGGGAAGCGTAGTATGTTAAACAACAGATAATACATAATGATTTTTGTAGTGTGCCCGGGTAGCTCGGAAGTTGTGGTCTGCGGTCCGTGGCTGGCGGGGGAAGTCTTCCTCCTGAAGGCACTTGTTTCACTTGCTGCAGTTTTGGTTTGGCTCTTCTGAGCTGCTCTTAACTAGAGGTCACTGCACACCCCAAAGCACAAGCGTTTGTATTTCTTCCAAAGCTTTTAATCATAGCGGTGGTAACCCTAGTTGGTCTCCTTTTAATTTGTGGGTTATTTGCATGTAGTAGAAAAGGCAAAATGTGTTCAATAAATTTTTCGTGATTAATGGCTTTGTCCAGGGTTATTGCTGGTGAAGATGCAGGCATAACAGCAGTATGTTTTTGGCTGACATATAAAAGCAAGGGAAAGCCAAAATATATATATTTTTTTTAAATTTAATGGAGAGTTCAGAATGTCTGCCTTTTTATTGGTGTTATTTTTAAGGATATAGAAAGAGCAGGTTGTAAATTGTGAGTAATTTAATTTTAATTAGTCCTACTAAAAGCTTTATTACTCTTCCTATTCTCTTTCCCTGAAATTGATAGCAAGGCAAAGGCAAATGTCTGTGATCCTGAGCGCTGTAAGAAGGTGCTGTTTTTCAGACCTCCTGCTTCTCAACTTCTGCAAAAATCTTTCTGATCCCAAAAGCCGGCACTTCTGAAGTGCTCAGCTCTACCCAGAAAATCTGTGGCAAATGGTATCCATGCCAGGCAGTGGAGGCAGTGATTTGAGGCTATTGAAGTATTTGTTGTTATGGTTATTTTAGTGGGTGTTTTGTTTGTTTGTTTTGGGGTTTTTTTCCATCAAGAACCTTGTTACACAGAGATCAGCAGTATCTGTTAGCTGTAGGGCTTTGAAGTTGTTCTTACCTAAAAATGAAGGAATTAAGAAAAAGCAAACAAACTGCAACCCAAAGTAAGGGTAACTGCTGCCTGCCCTGTGACACACAGAAACAGATTTTTTTTTTTCAGGGCTCCCAGCTGCTGTTACCTCTGCTGATGGAGGTGAGTGGGGACTGCAAACCCTTGGGGCAGTACTGGGGAGCACAGCCACTTGCTCCTGTCCTTCACCTACTTCCACGAGGTCAGAATTGAAAATGATCCTTCATGGGACATTCCATTTAAACCTTGTGTTGCTGTTGTTTTATGCAGAAATTAATTGGCATGTACTAGAAAAACAAGGTGCGGATTCAGAAAGCAAATGATTTTTTTTTTAAGTGGAAGGACACAGCAATCTGTGCTGGTCAGTGGACTGGCTCTGGAGAGGTCAGCCAGGCTGAGCTGGCCTTTAGAAACCCCTGGTGACAAGGTCCTTCTAAGTGCTTGCCCCTTTTCTTGGAGCTTCTTGGCATTTACTCAGAGCTGCAAATGGCTGCAGCTGCTGCCATCGCTGCCGCACCACAGGACAGGGACCATGGCTGTGCCCAGAGCCGGCGGTGGTTGCTGGAGGGTACAGTGGGTGCTTTTCCTAGAGGGCAGGGAAAAACATGCAGTTTTAAATGGATTTTCTGAGCCTGCCGTGGCCCTCGGCTCTCCCTGCCTGCTAGTCAAGATTTCCAGCTCGCCTTGGTGTTTTGTGCTGGTTTGGGGTTAGCCGGCGGGCATTGTCTGATGCCCCTGCATCGCCGGTGGGAGGCTGCTGGGCTTGGTGGGCGAGCTGCTGCAAGGTCGGGCTTGACCTCCTTTGTCACGGCCACCCTCCACGGTGGTGAGGTGTATGAACCAGCTCCGCTCGGTCCCCGTGCCCAGCCCCGGTGAGGATGGACCATCCCAAGGCCCCCAGGTGCTGTTCTGGTGGGATGGAGCTGGCTCTGTGAACAGGGTGCTCATCTGAAAATGGGCTGCAGACATCCTTGCTGGTGTCAGTGATGTGTGCTGGTGCTCCTGCACTCCTCTCATCTTAGCCTGACTCTCAGTGTGTCTTTCTCACTGGAGAGTTTGGCCAGGGCAGGTTTTGGTACTGAAATAACATGTTGTTCATCCCGTTATCTGGATCCCTGTGATTGCTGGGGGCTCGGCGCTGGAAGGATGGATGCTTTGCTTTGCTTTTATTGCTGCTCTTGTTATTTACTTGTCGTGGTGATACAGCAGGTCTTTCTGTTTGTTGTTTGTCCCAGAAACTCATTTTTCGTATGGTTCTTTTGGGGAAAACCTTTGAAACTTTCTTGTCTGGCAGATCTGTGGTGCCACCCTGGGCTTCCTAGGGCTCAGCCTTCACAAACAGCACCAACAAACCCACCCCCCAGCTGACCACTTGTGTTTAATGAACTCGGTTGCACAGCATAAAAATGCAGCTCAGCCCAGTGTGGTGATGGCTTTAGAAAAACAGGGAGGGGGGAAATCCCTAATTGGATTCTATCAGGTAATCTCTGAATGAAGCAACACAAGTGCTAATTACTGCTATTGGTGACTGGTAAGAGTTATCAAAGCATAATGCTGCTTTCAGGTTCAAAAAAAAAAAAAAAAAAAAGGGACTTTACCAAAAATAAGTTATTTAACACTCAACAGGGTGCATCTCAGATAGTGTTGCGATGCACCTATTACATTTTTAGTGCCAGATTATGATTCACAGCCAGGGTACAGAAGCTGCTGAGCAGCATAACCCAAGCAACAATTATTAATTATTCAGGTGCTGAAAGTGCCTAAAGAGAGAGCAGTAGGTAAATGATAAGAGCCTCCCAGACATACAATATACTTTTTTCCCTTTTTTTTTTAAGACAGCAAATTACTTAAAGCATGTATCATAATATGATGTCCCCTTAGCAGATATTGCATCCATTATTCTTTCTACCCATATTAATACACCCATTGATGAATATCCTCATTCTTTAGACTGTTCCCAAAAATGATTTGCAATTGTAAAACCATTTAACTTGGCAACTGTATGTACTGAAAGGAAACTTTGAGAGATACCGTAAATTATTTTGACAGAGTTGAAAATGCTGTTTATATCCATTTGTCGCTACAAATGCCAGGATGTTGTGATTTGACTGCCTCATTCTTCCTTATTGAAAAAGGATGTGTTAGATTATTTTTGAAGTCAGTAAAGAATGGGGAAAAAATTCTTGTAGGAAAAAAGTATAATTGACTGTGTAGCTAGTTTTAGGTTTTTCCCCCGAGTTATCAATTAAACTTCCCTCTGGGGAGGGACTGGTGGGTCTCTGGAGCATCCCACAGAAGCACAGTGCTGTGTGTGGATCTCCTGGGAGGGGAGGGATACCATTTCCCATAGGGGTGACGGAGGTGTGGGGGAGCCAAGGCAAACCAGGGCTGCCAGAGTTTCACATACATATTGCATTATAAATGCCATCACTGACGGGCTTATTTTTTGCAAAAAGAAACCTGATTTTTAAAGCTTCCCAGTCTGATTTTGAGTGAGAAATAATATATGTACTGGGGCTTATTAGCAGATCTTGAATGGTCATTTTTGGTGTCATACTGGTTCTGTTTAGCTCATCATTTTCAGTTGTAATTGGTTTGCTTTCTGGGAGCTCTAATGAATATGCATTTAAGAGTGGCTTGACCTCCCCTCAGCTGAGTTTGCATGCTCTCTCTTGCCCGCCCCCCGGCTGGTGACTCAAAAGTGTGTGTAGGAGGATGGGAAAAACCAGGACACTGAGGGAGAAAGTCCTGTTCCTGAGGAACAAAGCAGCATCTTTGCAAGGATGTATTAAATATAAACACCACTAATAGCAGCAGTGCTATTGAGTCTGCCTCGATAAAAAAGAGTGCTATTATCACTCTCACTGGGTATCAGTCGGGGAGTTGCTGACTGTCCCATCATCCCTGTTGCACGTATTGCCATTTCTCCTTGCTGGAGGGGACGTGCCTTGAGCAAAAGCCGTGCCACCTTAGCTCACAGGTGAGGGGTGCAGTTGCCGCTAGAGCTGGGAACTGGCTTCCCAGTCCTACCCGGTCTTTATATTGCAGAAATGCAGAAAAAGCTAGTATCTCACTCAACACACTATCAGAAGATAGTTTGGCATTTTAGGGTTGATGGTTTTTGTTTGGTTGCATCTTGGGTGTTCAGTTGCCACTTACGTGTCCTTATCATTGCATCCATGCAGCTCTTTATAGGGCTGCTCTGGGAACCTGATGGGTGATGTAATTGGGCTTAAAAATGGTCCTATTTTTCCTTTTTGGTTGTTGTTGTTGTCTGCAGTTGTTAGGAGTAAGCAGCTGAGGGTAGGGAGGGATAACTCCTGAATGCAGCTTTGCCATTAAATGTCTCCTGTCATGGAGCTGGAGACTTCTCTGCCCACCTTACCTGTTGCAGCTGAGTTTGGTGATTAGTTTCTGCTTAAGCAAGGGCTCCATGCTGGTTTTCCTGCTACAAAGTCAGCGTGCTTAGATGCTAAACTCCAGTGCTGCTTTCAGCTCATCAGCTGTGCCCAGCTGGTCTTATGAAGGCATCATCTAGCTCATGGGTGTAGGGGTTGGGAGTGAGAAGTGGAGATGGCGTAGTACTGGGCATATCTGTTGTGTAGCTGATGCTTTGTCTAAGCCCCTGATGCACAGCACTTGTTTTACTTCCTCCCTACAGCTCTGTTGGGAAACTTCGGCCCATTGGTATATATCAGAACTTGAGAAGGCAAATTTGTAGCTTTTGTAGTGTAGTTTCTCAAACACTTTCTTGCATTACGTGAAACTTAGCTGGGAAACCTCCAATAGAGCTGGAGGTAGGCTGGGTGACACCCTTGGTGTATCATAATTTTTGGACTCTTGACCTGAAGTGGACAGCGTTCAGAGCTGACAGTTTTGTGGTGGGTTGATACCTACATTTTTTGCCTGGGGTTCCTGGGCCATATAATCAATGGTCATACTTCACTATCCAGCTGTCATTCTTGCTTTTCATTTGCAAATGAAGATGCAAGTAACCTGCTTCTTAACATATGGCCCATCAGCTACCTCCTCTTATTCAGATGGTAATGTAGTGGACCATTGGTGATTTAGGCTCTGACTGGTTTGGAAAATAACAGATTGTTTATGCTGATAATTACACTAATTTCCATATCAATTGGTCCCACTAGACCAATGCCTTAAAATAAAAAACTTAAGGGAGGACAGTACTTACCTAAACCAGTTAATGGAAAAACATTGTGTTTATCTTGGGTAGTACTTTGAATTGTTGGGGAACAAGGGGAAGGGAGAAAAGGCAGTACAGATGAATCATGAATATATGGAGTGAAGACTTAGGGTGAGTTGCAAAGTCCCAGCAAACACAGTGGATATGATGAATTTGATGAGGCTGAAAAAAAGAATGACTTTGAAGGATTAGTCAGAATAGACTGTTCTAGATCATTAGCAGATAAAAGTCAGGGAGGAGCTCTGGGGATCTATATGTTTTTAATACGAACAGAGGTTCTGGCCTCTTGACTTCCCTGAAGTGGCAGTGATTCATATCAGTTGAGTATCTGAACAACTGCCATGAATTATTTTTATTGTAGCCATACCAGGAGCAGCTGAGGACATTCTACTGTGCTTGGCAGTCAACAGGAGTTTGTCATCGAAACAGAAATAGCTTTTTTTTTTTTTTTTTCCAAAGGGTTGAGTGATCAGTGGTTTATGCCCATTGCAGGAGTTCTGGACCTGAAGCTGGCAGTGATTAGGGGACTTGTGAAGATCACACTTGCTGCTGGTATCTGAGCTGAGGTTGTCAGAACGCAGGAGGTCAGAGCAGGTGCTTCAGAGAGGTCAGCATCAGCTGTTAGTTGACAACATTAACCCATACAACCTTTTCCATTCTTGAATGCCTCAACATGTGGAGTTAGTAAAGGTGCTGAGCCCATGAATTAGTCACATGCATATCAGAATGGCAGTGATGTATGGTACTGCAGGACATAGTCTGCCCGTAGAGATGCCCCAAGACTGCTGTTGAATATAAACACTTGTAATGCACGTTGCCACCTGATGTACTGCTCCTGAAACTTTTTGCTTGGTTTTTGCGTTTGTGTTTTTTTCTTCTGACCTGACCCACGCATGGCAGGTCTAATCCCAAGCACTGCTCTCGGATGGACGTTGTGTCCCAATGGGAAAGGGCAACTGGGAAGAGTGTGAATGGGAGCAGCAAGAATGATGGGGAGCCTGGGGGACAAGATATTTGGTGGAGGCTGGTTGTTTATGCTTGGAGGAGAAGATAGAAGGTAGATCCAGTGACAGCTTTTAGATGGCAGGTTGCTGCAGAAAGGAAGAGATACCCACATCAGGCATGGTAGTCACAGCCTGAAACAGTAGCAAGGGACTCTCAAGTTAGGTATTAGGAAATATATTGTAGCGGAAAGAGTAGTGACACATGGGAGACCTTGCCCTTAAGTCCTTCAGATAATTTAAATTAAAATTTTAGGCACTACTGGTCCTCCTTTATAGTGTGAGGCAGCTGAAGTACATGTTCTCTTGGTATCCATTCCACCTCTGTCTTAAATTATTCTGTGTGTTCTTGTTACTTTAGGCTTAGAAGGGAATAACACAAGGAAACGTGAAGGTTTATCTTTAGGGGATTAGGGAGTGGTGTAGGAACAGAGATGTTTCCAGGATTTTAGCATTACAATTGCACTATATTATACAGCCGTCCAAATGCTTCTAGTGGATGAGAAGAGGCAAGACAGCAGCCTGGCGGGGTGGCTTGGTAACAGACCGAGAAAGGGATCCCAACATTAGCAGTAATGAAAGAGGAATAGAGCCAGGGAGTGACACAAGTCTCAGGATTTCTCTGAGCTAACAGCCACATGGAGCTTTGCAGCATTTCATGCATGGGACACCGTGTGCTTGTTTCTGCAAGAGCTGTTGGGCAGGGTGCTACTCACATCTCAGTCAGAGAAGCTGGTAGGGGTGCAGCAGAATGCACAGTTATTTAATGGCGATCAGTTACAAACGAAATACAGCAGCAAACAGTGATAAAATGGGCCCCACAAACTGAACGTGTGACTGGGTGTTCAACCAGAGATGACGGGTAGACCTGCTGCTGGGCAGAAGGTGGAGATTGGTAAGGTACAAAAGGGACAAGTGGTTGCTGCCACTTTCTGGTACATTGAGTTTCACAAAGATCCCAGGGCTGCCTTTACTGCAAGTTAGTATTTATTACAGACTTTTTAATGTAAAACATAGAAACTACATATGTATATTCCAAATGTGGTGCATTATATTTTGAAATGAAAATGATCTAGAAAAGAAGTAACATAGAACAAATAGGTATTACAGGACAACTGTTACAATTGCTGTAAAATCCTGTGCAGAGCTTTTTCCTTTTCTTCCGCATTTGGCTTCACAGCTGTTTTCAGGAATGGAAGACAATGGTTCAGACAAAATATTATTGTGAATGGAATAAAGATACTTTGTTTATTAAAAATCCCAATAGAGTGCAGTTGAAATATCAATAACCATTCATCCTGTGGTATAGTGATGCAGGGGTGTACTTTTGAAGACATGCAGAAGTGCTGCCTGGCATTGCAAATGCAGGAGCAGGTTTACTTTTAAGCACTCCAAGGTGTGCAGCACCTATCAGTGAATTTTCTGTAGTAGAGTATCTCATCATTTGTAGAGCTCATAGAAGACTTAGCTCAAGGTACAGAAGTGCATAACACAAATCATTTGGACATTAGCACATTTTGGTTTTGGATAATACCCACTGAGGAGCTGTTGTCTGATCTGAAAGAGGTTGGTTGGGTAAAACTGATCTTTGTAGCGTAGTTTGTGGTGAAGGTTGAGGTTTGGTGGTTATGGCATGGAGGTTGCTCTAGCAAGGTGATGTGGTGCTGGGTGAAGTATTGTGGCTTCTCTGTGTCCATTTTTAGCTCCTCTTGAACGGGTGAATTTGAAGGACATTGTTGGGGATGGGAAACAGCTTTATATAAAAGGTTCCATTAACTACAGCTAATTAGGTAAACAACCATCCTACAAATGCTGCTGCTGCCTTGCACCATAAGTTTGAGGTCTAAAACAGAGGTGGGGGGAGAAGTAAATGCACTCCTTAAAATGAGTTGCTGTTAAAATACAAGACTTGCTAATCAGAATGAGCAGGGATAGTTAGTTAATTTTTCTAAGAAATATTTTTTCCACCCATTAGGATACTGTTTTTAGTAGAAAGAAGGCAGATGAAAATTTGATTCTAGGAATATTTGGATGGCACTCTGTGGTAGGCAATATGGTAGACAGAAACTAATTAACTACTGCACCGAAGAACAAAAGGCAAATTGTACCATCTAATAAAAATGACGACTAGTGAGGAAAAAGACCAAAATAAAAGCAAGAACAGCTACAGACTGCCATACAGAGGTGGTGCTAACTTACAGCATGAAGATGCACCAAGGCAGCTCACCTAGGATTTACTCCAACAGCTTTCACTTCATCTTCATCCCTGTCTCAAGTCTGCTACAAAAAGCTTTCCCATACCTTCTGTTAAAGGTACCTCGTCTTTCTAGGAAAAACCCATAGCTGCAGCTCCTTGTAAAAAAGTGGTCAGTTATTTATAACTTCAAGATAGGAAGTTTCCAACAACCTGTTACTCTGGATGTCTTTGTCCTCAAGATATGCAGGTTATATAGTGGAAAATGTGCAATGAAAGAGAAAAACATCTGGATCTGCATGGGAAAATGCAGTCCATGTATACAAACCCTATGCATTCCTTTACCTTCTCTCGGCTCACTCCTCAGGAGCAGCCGGCACTAAGGACTCGCTCTTCTTCCACGTGCATTTTCCCCACCATCATCTGCAGCAGCCAAATGCAACGCTCTGCAAAAACACCTCGATTTCAATGTAGGTGATCAGCCCCTTGCAAGAGAGGAACGCTGTGGAGCTTGTTATGGGCCAACTTGCCCATTTCTGTGCCTGTTTAATAGGGTTTCATAGGAACACCTTCAAAAACTGTATTTAGCATAAATTACTAGCTTTTACTTTTGCAATCCTTCTGCAGACTTTAGGAATTAGGATATTGTGGGTTCAGTTCTGTCAGATACTTAAGAAGAGATTAAATTAGGTTTAAGAATCTTTAAATTGTCATAGGGTCGGTGGTTCCCTTGCGTGGCTCGCTGTGCTGTTGCAGCAGTGGGCACTGCAGGAGGTGCGCTGGGTGCTGGGCTGTGGGATGGGTGCGGGACAGGTCCTGAATCACACCAGCAAGCAGGGCACTGATAACTCACGCATCTGCCTTTTCAGAGCTATAAAAGAAAGAAGACGAGGAGCTACACTTGGAGTTACTTTGGGTCTCGATAACCTTTAAAAGCCCCAAATGCAGACAGAGCTCCCAATGCGATCAGCAGCTCTTTGTGTCTCCGATTAAGTCTCTGACATTATCATGTGAGAATCACAAGTTTTTTTAATTTTCCTGTTAGTACAAACAATGCTGTATTTTTTTCTCCTGCAGCCTTGCTTTGCCTGCAGGGAAAATAATCTGTGATAAAATCTTATCGGGACTATTCCAAGCACTGTGTGGACCGAAGGAACCTGAAACAAATCCAGCTTATAATTTCTGGTTTGGAGTCAGCGAAGCACAGAATGCCAATATGCCGATTTTTATCTTGTGCATTAAAGAAACTGGGAAACGTTGCTACAAAGCAGTTTTCCCTAGGCATCGTTTAGGAGTTGCATTTATTTCCACCGTGGCTGTGCATCCTGACTTGAGTTGTCTGGGAAGGGGGGCTCACTGTTCAGGGGCAGCATCCTTCAATATCAGCCCAGCTGGAAGGGATGGAGGGACCTGGGCATTCGTGCCAAAAGTGCCAAGGCCAAGGGGCACCAAAACTTTGCAGTTTCAGTTCAGGTGCTAATACCAGGGTTGGATGCAAGTTTGTGCTTACCCAGCACTGGAAAACAGCGTGGTGATGAGTTTAGTGGGATATTTTTAAGCCCACTGTGGGTTGTATTCTGCAGGTTTTTTCCTGTCATTACATGGGTTTGTATTTGTCAGTGTAAGCAGCTACTACTAAGATTACAGGCCACATCTGAGAGGTGGTAAATTGGAAAAACAAAAACAAATATTCGACCACAAATATTCCCTTCTATTTTATTGAAACCCCTCCCCAACACACATTTTCCTATTTTGGGGTTTTCAGTGTCAGACCTTTCAGTGCCTTTGGTTACACTCCCTTTCTAGGAACCAAGTATTTTCAACAAAAACAGAACTATTTTTTTTCTCTCTAATTTTTTTTTTATGAGAGCTCTTTTTTCCAGGATGAAAGGCTTGGTGGAAATTTTCTTTTCAATCAATTACCTATATTTTATGGTAAATTAATACCTGCTGTACATTGCTTGTAGGTATTCATATAATCCCTATCAACAAAGGATTTTGGCTATTTTTCCAGCTTTGAGCATTGTGCATGTGTAGATATTTCTGCTCAGGGATTAAAATAGATACGTGGAACTTGCTGTGAGGTTGAGGCTGAAGAGGAGCGTTACCTTGGCGGAGGGTCCATCCTTGGCCTGACTCTCAGGAGAGGGTTTTGCTTAGAAAAGTTGATGGTGTTCAGACAGAGCCAGGGGTCACTCCCAGCTTGTGGAGCCTTCTTCAGGCCATAGCTTCTTGCCTTTTTTTTTTTTTTTTTTTTTTTTTTAAACATCATTTTCTAAAATAGAGCAGAACAAGCATGTGGCAGAGCTGGCTGAGCACTGGGAAAGTTTACTTGCAGCAGGATGGCCCCATGGACATAAAAACCTGCGTCGTGGCCATTCACTGTGGCATTGCAGCATCCCTGGGCATCAGCGTGAATCCATTCAGTATGCTGCTTGCTTCCCAGCCTTATAAAGCCTTTGGAAAATGAAGTGAATAATGCTGCACTGATTTCTAGTAACTTCACTGTGTGAGCCAATTTGGAAGCATTTGAGTGCACGTTCGCAGGAGGATCAGAGTATGAGTGCCGCAAGGTCTCCAGCAGTACATTTCCTTTTAAATACGGTAATTGTAGCCCTGAAATGTCTTTAAGCACTTTACTTTAGAAATAGCTGAGGGTTTGGAATGAAGTCATATAAAGTTACGGTGGCACTTAACAATTTTAGGAGACTTTTAGCCTGCCAAATTGGGGCCGTGGTATCGGTATGCAAGGAACCTCTTCCTCGGTGCGGCAGCAATCATGCCGTCAGACTGGGGGCTCTAAATCTATGCTATCGGCTAGAGCAGCGGAAAATGAGAATACAGGTTTTTATGACCTTTTGAGAACAGGACTATGAACTTGTCACTTTTGAGGTTTTACAAAACATCCCCTTAAGAAAGGGAGTTGCGTTGGTGACATTTTATGTGAGCGGATATCATTAGCGAACTCGGCTGCTGGTGGCTCAGGGAAAACTCTCACCATGTTCTACATAGAGCTGAATTTCACAGATATTGTTGGCATTTTCCCCCCTTACATCTTCCTCTCTTATTACTTAGCATACAGGAAATCAGGGCGTGAGGAGCTGGATGTTTAGTTACCAGTTTGTGATTCTTTTACAGGTATTGCCTTTAACCACTTTTTTTTTTTTTCCTGATGGAAAACTATTACTTGCTAATAATTTCTCCTGACTTGGGCACCCCACCCAGCATGCCGCAGGCTGAAACTCACTCTCAGGACTAGAACTGACATCAGCTCCCTGGGAGGTACCAGGGCAGGTCTCAGCACCAAAGAATATCTTCGCGTCTTTGCGTAAACACAAAGCATATTCAACTGTCATTTTTATTTCTTGCAATAATTTAAGGTCTTCATAAATTGACAAGCCCCCGTGAAACCACGGCTCTGTTGACAAAAAACAAATGAATCCAACACATCAGCCGCATACTTTGATTAGGCTTCATGTGGAGTAAACAGCAAATAAATGCAGCAAAGACCCAGGCTCAGGTGTGAGCTCCCCTCCTGCAGGTATATTTGTATCCAGAGGGAAATTTTTTTCTCTATAGGATGGGAAAACCAAAAATCAAATCTGAGAGAAAGAATCAGCAGCTGAAATATGTTTTTAATAAAGCAAAAAAAGCAAAGATACCCTTTCAACCCAAAGTATCATTTTGACTCTATCTTTATGTTTTGTAAATGCATTTAGGTCTCTAATGACTTCGCAACCCTACATGCAGCTATAAATCTATCTCTTCAATGTACTCCATTAGCAGACTTGGATTTCCTGCTATGCCGTAGCTTTTGGCAAACATTATACCGTTATTCCTTCCAGTAGTGTATAGGGGAGTGTTCTAGTTCGGAGCAGCAGCACAGTTTTAGGTCAGATCCTTCCAGCACCGTCACTTACGGCGTGCTGGTTGGGATCACAGCGTGTCCTTGGAGCGGGTATCCTAAATTTCCTTTGCAGAAAACCAAGTCTGGTGCTGCACTTGAGGCATGCACCGAACGTGTTCTGTGAGAGTCCAGAAGAGTCTGAATCAGTCCTGCAGCCACCTTCAGCCCACACATGCAGTCAGGCTGATGGGCTTATGGGCCACCCTGAGCCCTCCCCTAAAACTGTAAACCGTTGTGGTATTAGATGGTTTTGACCATTGATCTGCTCCCCCTGTTGCACCAAATTACTTGCATATACGGGCATAACCACTATTGTGCAAGTTGGTCTTCTCAGTTTCTGGTTGCTCTGCTGGTTATATATATATCTCTCTATATATCTATCTGTATGTGCCATGCTGTATATATAGCACAGTCAAAAGAAGGGGAGAGAGTATTAAAAAAAATAAAATAAATAAAAAAAATGCCCAGCATGTGTCATGCCTCGTCTCTGTTCTATAAGGCAAAAGTGTCTCCCAGTATGTGCTGTTCAAATTTTTGGTGGTGTTATGGATATGCATATAGAAAAGCATTTAGGACTGGGCAAGGTTCTATCTGGAAGAGCCTTCCCTCTCTCCCAGGTGGCATTAGGCCAATGAGCTGTCAAAGGGGAATGAAACATATCAGCATTTCCTAACCAAAACTCTTTAGAACTTTTGTTCCAAGAAAATAATTAGGATAATTTGACATTGCTGTCTTGATCCAGGATATACGCCCTGTGTCTGGCTGGCTGGCTACAGCACTGGAATTCGAGAGCACTAGATTTATAATCCAGTTTAGACAACCTCTTAGTGTTTATATATGGAGGGTTTTTTAAGGCATGTGGTTTATATTTTTTTATTGATGAAAATTTCTGGTGGCTGGGTTACCCACAGTGGAGAAGTTGAATCTGAATTATACTTGACATTTTTAAGAGTAGCCAGGAAGGTACCTCACCACATCATGATATTTCTAAAGTATTTTATTTCATGTCAGTGCTCTTGTTGATATGTGCATCTCTCTTTCCTTTGTATCCAGCATTTGCTTTGGTGGAAAAAGAAAAATGATAGGAATATATTTCTATAGTATAAGTGACTGCAGGAACTTGTAAAGCCTTTTTATTTAAAAAGGAGAAAAATGTGCTTGACTCTGACCCTCCCTCTCTTCAAGAAAAATACCAAGTCTGTTTTCTGTATATGTCAGATTTTGAATGCTAAAATACCTGCCCCTTGAGGGTCAGAAATCTGTGTCTCTTTGTAATCAGAATGATGTTTTTCTGGCTTTGTAACGGTTAAAAAGTCCCCCTTTATAGGTTTTGGTAGGTTCCAGCATGCATCTGTTATGTTTTCCAAACTGATGGCAGATTCCCTGGGAAAATGCTGTTTAAAATGAGCAAACCAGCTGGTGAAGCTGCCTGGTGGTGTGGACAGTCCCGGTAAGGTGTCGCTGGGAATAGCAGAGGTATGTGTTAAGTACAGTCTGTCTTCGTTGCTTGTGTGATATAACCATGAGCTGCCGTGGTACAGTCTGGTCTTAGATCACTTGTCTCAAATGAGATTTATCTCACTTTATAGTCTAAAGCTCTGGCTCTGTTCTTAAACCTGTTCGAAAGGCTCCATCTGTGGGCAAGAGCAACTCTCTCCTGAGACCAAGCCATCCTATGCGCTTTCAGATACCTGTCTTGGCAGGGGATCAGACACCTCTGTAAGGTGTTGGCTATGGAGGAGCCCATGTGAGTTGTTTAGAGCAGAGGCTCAGATTTGGGGTGAAGGGTATCAGGGGAAGAAGTTTCTTCCTCCTCCCACCTGGGAATGTTTGGGAGTGGGATTGACCTGCTGCTCCTCACCGATTTACACTTTTCACAGACTTTTCTGAGTCTGATTTATCTGTCTATTTTGTCCGGACGTTCCAATGTTGGCCCCAATCCCTTCCTTACATCTCTGTTTATTTCAGCAGAATTTATCCCACATCAAGTTTAATATCTAACAACCTTGCTAAGTCATTCACGCATTAACTTGGCACCTCCTTCAACATAAATCTCATGTCCACCTTTTGGGGTAAGGAGAGAACGAGCTCAGTGCACTCATTTAAAATGAGCAAATGCCCTTGGACTGGAGCTCTTGGTCCCAGCCTGGTGCTGAGAAGCATTACAGGATGAAATCTGCAGTCCTTTTGTGTGAGGCTGCACTGCTGGTCTGTGGGACCCGTTGGGATGTGCCTTCAGATACCAAGTCTGGCTGCCCATCGGCCAAAGTGCGTCTGATGCAGGACACTATCTGGGGAGCATTGCACTGTTGCACTCTCTTTAGACTCTTAAAAAGGTCTTTAGATCCTCTGTTTTTTTAATTTACTCATTTCTCCCTTCTAGTAGCCTGTATCTTTAGTGCTTGTCCGATATAGAACAGGGATGGCTTTTCCCGACTCAGACCCCGGGTTGGTTGTATTTATTCCAAACAATCTGGTGTATAAAGCTTAGGAGCTACGACTGGCAGAATGATGTTGTTTCTGCTCTGCAGGTTGTCTTCAGACATTAAACAAGGCTTCAGAGTTTGAAAGGAAAGGCAGTATTTTAAAATTATACAGAATAACTAGGATTGAAAAAAAAATATCGGAAATAGTGAATCATTGGGTATGTATAAACAGCATGGTATTGAACAAAATGACTAGAAATATAATTCAATTAATATACATGTCTAAATAAAAGGAGAAAGTTGAAACACAGTTACGCTATTCTTACTGAACAGACATGTTTTGACAGTATTGAAAAAGCAGAAACAATTATCTTGGAATTTTACCCATTATGTTTTTGCTGAGAATTTTCCATTGAAATACTCCTGTTTTGTTGAAGGTGGATTTTGCAATGGATACATTCCTTATTAAAAAAAAAAATATTCAAAAATAGTATTGGGATTTTAAGTATTTTTGGCGTGTTAAAGTTCTGCCACAGGTAAATAAACTGTGCGGGATAACCAGTGAGTCCCTGCTATTGTAAAACATGAAACATAACTATAACTGTACCATCAGTATCCTCTCAGGTAGCAATGTGTTGGATCTAAATTAAGAGTTGGCCAAATATTTGTGTGTTGCAGCCATCTGGATAAGGATCAAGATTATCACCCGTCTCTTTACACTTCTTCTGCAATTAAGGGCATTAGTAAGTGTGTTGTGAAATCCAGCCCTTTCTCAGTGAGGAACGTAATGAGACATTCAAAGTGCCTTAGCTACCTAAAGAAGTGGTTAGGTGCCTCCTTGTGCTTCTGAAAACCCTGCTGTGGTCTTGCTCTATCTATATCCGCACCCTTGGGCATCTCAATGTTTTTAAAATCTAGTCCTTGTAAATGGACAAAGGGACACTTTACTGACCCCCACTGATACTGGGGATATTTTGTGTAAGATCTGAGCTTTGTGTGATCCAGAGTTCATACTTGTTTCTTAAAACATTTTTCTGAACTGAGTAAAGCAGGTCACATTTTAAATTTCCAAGTCTACCTTGTGCTGGTGCATCCTCATCCAGTAGAGCTGGTGCTGGGTGAGCTCTGGAAAAGGACAGAGGACAGCAACATGTTTCAGCTTACCTTCCCCATCAGTTCTGGGCACAAAAGGATTTCTGAGCTCCAGGGGTTAAGCCTGGAAATAATCTGACTGACAGTCCCTTAGTGAGCTGCCAGTGGGAAACCTTGCTATGCTAATACGATGGTCTTTCTCTTTCTTTTAAGCTTGACTTTCATGGGATCAATTAGTGGTAGCGAGTTGGAAAACTGGTTGTTTTACAAAGTCAATAAATTGTGCCAGCATTGAATGATTTTGTTACAAACGTCTCATTACTGGGCTGAGAAAACAACGCAACTTCCACTCCCGACATTTATTGGCAGCCAGGAACCATGGATAACCCAGTATCTTTTTCTCCTAACATGAGAGAGGTATAAATAAAACATCAGGAACATGCAAAACGATGCAAGCAGAGTGAGTCTGATAAACCCAAGTTGAGGCAACTTTTGAAGGGAATATAATAAAATAAAGCTTTGATTTAATTCAGTGCCATTTGCCTTTCACGGCCGCTCATTTTGGGAAAGCCCAGTCAGAGGACTTCTGACACACAAAGGTGTTTGTGTGCGCACACTTTTCATGCTGCTGATATCCATGGGATTGCTGCGTACGTAAATTAAATGTGTATGCCAATTTGAACAAGTTCTGTTTTACTCTATAGAAACAAGTAATAAGCGCGTGTGCTGGTGGTGCAGCCCAGGAGGTGACACATCCACTGCATCTTGCAAGTGCAAGGTATGGTGCCAGCATATGACATGGAGTGAATCTATCCAGGGGAAGATGTGACCCGCCCAGGAGGAAAGCTCTTTATCATCTCAGAAATTTATTGCCTGTGAGTACTTCCTCTGCTGTGTCACCTGAGGTCTGGAGGGAGGCCGGTCAGATGTGCTCAGTGCAGGCCCTCCACTGATGCACGGCTTTCATCCTGTAAAAGCAGTGAGGACATAGTTAGTTAAGTAGGAGACGGGCAGCCCTTCTCTCAGAGAGGAAGGGTCTGCTCCAGTGCAAAATGTCCTTAAAGAGGATTTTTTACCTGTGTATTTTCACACTGCAGCTTTTGCAATTGTGGGAGCACAATTTATTGAATATAGCTGTCTCTAAAGCCCTTTATTAGCTTTTCTTCAGCTCACTGCCATGGAGGCTGTGATACAGACGCGCTTTCTGCCACCACAAAGGCACCTGTAACTGCAAGGTGAGTGTGCCATAAATACGTGCAGTAAATCTTCACAGAAGGGCTTTCTTCCCTAGTTCGGGAGCTCTGTTGATGTTGGAGTTCAGATTTATCCCGATCAGTATTAGAAAAAGCCCTGTTGGCTGTGTTACATGAAAAGCAGTATTTCAAGGCTACTTTTGAAGTCTTAAGGTCTCGATGCTTAGTCCCTTCTAAATAGTACTGATAGTGCTACCTATTTGAAACCATAGCATAAAAAACTACAGGTGTAACGTTAACTCGATCAGTAGAGAAAATCCACCATGCACGCAGTCAGGGGACTGAAGGTTTTTGCAGTCCCAATCGTTATTCCCGCCTGTTGTCACCCCCCTCCCCCAGCCCTCTGGGGACTGAATTCCTGTTTTGTTTAGTTTGATAGATAATCCTGTGCACCTTGTCACTTTCTGCATGCTGGATGGTGATGTGCTTTGTGATACACGTGAAAATGTTTAAATAAAAAGAAAAAAGGTCTCTGTACATAGGCATTAATTGCTATCAGATCCTCATGGTTTGGACCAAGCAATTTCTGAACAGGCACACATTTGTTTGCTCTGCTTAGGCACGAGTGAGATGCTTTAGTATATGCCATTAATAGCAATGGAAAACAGTGTAACTGGGGGGAGAAGGAACAGTTGAGGATGAAGGTCCAAGAACACTTGCCAAATTTCTTTCAACCACATTGGTTGCCAGTGTGTAGTGTGAATGAAGAAAATTGAGAACGGCAGCTAAGGCATAACTAATGCAATCCAATTTGGGGCTGCAAACAAAGGCTTTGGCCTCTCTTCACAGGGTCCGACCTTTCCGTTGCAGATTGAAAGCTAAAATGATTGCGGGATTCCCTTTGACCAAGAAGGTGCCAGAAGCAGAAACACTGGCCAGGTGTTGCTGAAAGGATGTTTTGTTTGATGCTGAAAAAACCAAAAAGCTCTGTCTTCATCTGCAGGTGTAATTTATAAGCAGACTGAGCAAAATGCTTCAGGATTTCAGTAGGTGATGGTGTCCATCCAATGCCACGGGCATACTGGGCTGTTAAATAATCCCCAGCCCTGCTGGCCTCAGGAGCTATTAGCTATTGTCACAACTTGCCTCCAACTCTGTCTCTCAGGGGCATCTTTTTCCCATTTGCAGTTGTTCATATGAAGAGCTCTTGGGTCTCTTCCAGTATTAGCTCTTCATTTTCTCTTTTGTTGGATGCCCAAGGAAAGCCTCTCCAAGAGGGGTCTTTCTTTGCTGTATTCACAGGCCACTCTTGGCTGATTTGCTTGGAAGTGCACACACAAAATAAGCAAGCCCATCTGTTCCCTTAAAGCAAGCGACAGTAAAGTCAGCCGATGCAGTAAAGAAAAAATAAAACTTTAAGTGGCGATCTTCAGCATGCAGGTATGAGTGCACACCTGCAAATGTGCCTGTGCCAGCCCCCTGGTGATGGTTGTACTGTCCCAAAATCTGCTGAGACCATAGGGCAGGCTTTAACACCTGGGGGAAAGAAGTAGAAATAATTTCGTGGGCACACCCCAAAGCCAGCCGGGCTGTGCCGTGTGTGTGCCAGCGGGGTACTCACGCAGGCAGGAGCATCAGAGGTGCTCTGGCAACAGGGCAGGGCTCGGTTCTGGGGTTGGGACTGAAACAGTGGCGTGGCTGAGCTCGAACAATGTCCGGAGCTGGTTTTAGCAAAGTAGTTATGGGTTTGGAGTGCTTTCCTACCCTCTCTCCCCCCTCCACCCCCCCTTTCTTTTTTTTCCTAACAAGGCTAAAAAAAGTAAAAATCTGGAACTCTTTTTAGAGTATTGCTCATAAAAATTGTTTTAAGAGGCTTATGACTGCAAATGCAAAAGCAATTAATAGCAGGAATGTGTGTCGGGTCCTCTTTCTAGCCAAAGCCTAAAATTGGCAAGTGTGGGGCCACTTAAAATGTTAAAACCAGCTTTCTTCCCCCCGCCCCCCCCCCCCTTTTTTTTTTTTGCTGTTTGTTTGGTTTGTTTTGTTCATTTAACCTTTCAACAAGGTTTTGCATAGTCCGCTGCTGTCATATTCACTGGATGTCTTTTAATGCTGTGCATGTGGGGTACTGGTGAGTTAAAGGCAGTCTATACTGTGTTATTCCATTAATAAAGTTGAGAAAGTTATTTGCTTAACAGCAAACGGCTACTTCAGCAGCGTTTAAGTGACCGGGTCATCCCTGCTTTGTTAGGGGGCGGTCAGTCAGCCTGCCTGCAATTGTCCCCTTGTGAAGGAGGTCCTTCCACAGATCCACCTGCCTTGGGGCTGATGTTCCTGCGCCATGTGATGAGCTCTGTGGCATGGCTGTGTATTAGCTGGGATGGCATCTCCTTCAACAGAAAGAATTAGAAAGGAATAATTTCTCTGTATGCAGTGAGGGAGTAACTACTAGTAAGCAAAAATTATAAATAGAAGACATCCTGGCTGCAAGCGACTAGTGAAAATCCATCTGCATATTTAGCGATACAGCATTATGTTCAGAAAAGATGAAACATCTTCTCTCTCTGGCTTTTTGCCCTAAACCACACCGTTTACGTCGGCTTTCCCCTATGCTGTGCTCCAGCTTTACAATCGTTGCAGGTGCCTCCAGCAGCTTGGAGACACTGCGTTCCTGCAAACACATCATGGAAAACAATTTCACATTTGCAGGAGAACTTACTGGAGGCTCCAGTCAGAGAAAAGACTTGAAAATGGAACACTTTTTGACTCAGAAGTACCAGTGTGGGTGTCCCACGGTCACCCAGACCATTCCTTCCTGCTGGCCCTGCCCACACTGGGAGACTGTCCTCAAGAAGAAACTACTGAGGCATTGCAGCCCTGTGTCAGGATCTCAACAGTTGGCTTTGGGGATGTTTTTGGGTTTGGTGGTGTGTGTGTTTTTTTTTTTTTGGTTTTTTGTTTTTTTTTTTTTTTTTTTTTTAAGAAAATTGATGTTTTTCCAGTAGGGAAGCGTACTTCTTTTTCCCCTCCAGAATGTTTTCATTTTAAAATCAAAACAGAAGCAAAATGAAATCTGTTCTGACAGGAGGGGGGAAAAAAAAGTATTGGCTGACTTGTATGCATGCTATTTTTGGTTTAACTTACAGAAGATGAGCTTCTGGGAGGCTCCTTTGAAGCCCTGTGCATCATAGGAGCCTCCCTCGTAGAAGTGAAAGTGAATGGCAGACCCTGAGCACCCATTCACTGTGGAGGCAATGGGCAGAGAGAAGAAACTAAGAGCAAATGCTCTTGGGTTCTTGTTCAAGGAGGAGGGAGGAGCAGTAGTGAAGGCTTCTCAAGACACCTGAACCCTTTCTGAGAAAAAGAAGGCTTTACTTGAAATTGAATAGTTAGGGGGTTGCTTTTTTTTTTTTTTTTGGCCAATTGCTGTTTCTTTTGACATTTCTTGGAATCTTTAAGAAGTAAAAATGTAAAAAGCTTACAAACTTATACTTCCTTGTTCTTTTTCTTTAACATTTCCCATTCTTCGCTTTCCCAGTGATAAAATTAAGAAAGAAGCGTTAATAGCGAGAAGGATTAAAAAAGCCAAAAAAATGTTTGATCTTCCATGTAGAGAACCAAAGACAATTCTCTTTAACACTCCCTTTACTTTCCAAGATATGATTGCAAAAAGCTACTCAGCATTTCTTTGCTCCCCCCTCCCCAAGAATATACTTTCCACAGTATTGTTGTATTTAGGAATAGCATAGGATCTTTTAATTGCATTAAATGTTTCCTGATGGGTCTTGAAAATGAGATGTTTGTTTAACTATACCATGCAACTTCATTTGCTAATTACTTGGGTTTTTTTCTGTATGACTGGAGATCTAGGTTCTAAATAGTTGGTAAATACACACACGCACGTGCGCATACACACAGACACTAGCGTGGCAATCTGCTTTCTACACGCTTGCCTTTTCAATGTTTTTTTTTTTTGTTGTTGTTTGAAAAATCATGTAAGCATAATAGGGATAATTAGCTTTGACTATGAGCAAATCTGGCAATAAAACACATTAGCTACAGCTTTAAATCAACATCTCAGCCTGCAGCCTTGACTTAACTCATAGTCCCAGTAAAATCTAATTAAAACTGAAATGATCATCTAGGCATTTGATTTTAATTGCGTATGTGTATGTTTGGCTATTTGGCCTGTAAGCTGATTTTCTTGAAGCAGCTGAATTTGCTGAGAGCTGCTTTGAACCTTATGCTATAATCACAGGGAAAAGACGCAAAAACTTAAGAGACACAGCTACTAAGTTCAAAGCCTGCGAATGGTGTTTTGAGAAAATACTCCTATAGGTACCATGTCTGAGTTGCATTGTTAGCTGCATAAGAATACTAGTTATGCATTGGCTTAGATTTGCAGAAATCCCGAGTATATTTTTCAGTCCGCATTCCTAGCGTGAGAAAAATATGCTAGAAACTCGAGCTGAAATGTGCAATAACAGAGCCTCAGCTTTCCCCTACCCTTGAAAGAAGAGCTCTGGGTTGAGTTCAGCCATGAAAAGACATTTGTAATGCAGATTAAATCTGTTCACATGGGGAATTTGTGGGGAATTACAAATGCATGTTAAATTCATGCTCTGACTTACTCTGCACTAATTTCACCTTGTAGACCAGCCCTCCATCTTAGTAAAAGCTGATGCGGGTCAGGCACCACACCTGCTCTTGCCATTTGGAAGACCTTGCTGGGCATCTGCTGACGTCCCCCTCCCTGTACCTGATGCCTTTGGAAATGCGACCTTAGGTGCTCACCTCCTGTAGATGTGTGTGCTGCCACTGATTTACTCTGACTGGGAATGTGACCTCAGGTCTCTAATAATAAACAACAAGAAAACAAATAAAAACAGCGCAACATGTCTTGTGTATTTTCAGAAGAGCAAAGTCTAGCACTTCTCATGCAAACCCTTTGTGATCAGGGGACATCTTTGGGAATTTAGTGCATCCTTGGGAACCTTGGAAATTTCCTGGGGTGTCTCTGGACACCTCGAAAATGGTGTCGGCTTACACAGCCCCTATGGTTAGGATTTATGCAAAATGCACCTTAAAACTGAAAGCAAGGACATGGCTACTTTGGGGGGACATCTTCCGATTTAAGTGCGGCTAATGTTGAAGTGCATTACTCCCATTCTATTTCCCTGTGCCACCCAAAATAAGCTGAAGCAGCTAGGAAGTGTCCGTGTCTTTGGAAAAATCAGTGATGCAGTATTTTATGTGATATCTACAACTGGCTGGGTGTATCCTGAGTTGTATGAGGTGACAGTCAAGGCAGTTCTGCAAAATGCAAAAAACCTCCTTGTTTTAAATGGCCACAATGAATGAAGATGGGTTTGAGCTCAGACTAATGGAAGGGTACACCTCTGATTTTTTTTAATTATTTTTTTTGCAGATTCTGGATGATAGTAGCTTATAGGTGTGTAGCAGCTGCCCTGATGCAAGCAATGACTTCAGATGCAGTGTGGCAGAGTCACCAGGGCATTTGGTAAAGGCAAGAGCTCTGGGCTCTGCTCCCTGCTGTGCAGAGGCTGTGGTAGCAAACCCAACACTGAATGCAAGGTGATTTTCGTGTGGTGTGGTGTGGGCTGGTTTGGTTTTGGGTTTCTTTTTGTTTTGTTTACTTCTTATTCACATGAGGTGCTAGATACCAGCTGGAGTTTATTTTGCATTCAGAGCTGCTGTGCCATTTGCCTCGTGCTCATTCAGCAGCGCCGATCCCTGTCCCTGTCTCCGTGCTGCCAGGCTGAGTGGCCTTGTTGAGCTTGTAACATGATTTTACAAATTTATCAGACATCGGTAGTGTGCTGCCCTTCCTAGCGGAGGGTGTGGGCTACACATCTTGCTGACTTCAGGTTGGGCTCCAACCAAGATGACCCAGCTTTAGGTCTGCTGCTGGATGTGAGACCACGCAGTTGACCGATTTGACGAAGCCAGATGGCTTTGGTTTGTTGCTCTGAGGTGTGGTGGTGTGCTTGGGCCATGGGCCTCCCTTCCCTTGATCCAGGGTAGGTAGGTAGGGAAGTTCAGCCTAAATTAAGGGATGAGATAAGGCTGGGAATGGGGTATGCCGAGCTCAGCTGTGGAGTTGGTCTGCAGTGCTGCAGAACAGGCGTTTTAAGAAGAGGGGCGTTGACGGGCATGGGGAGCGAATTCGCTTTGAGAGTTAATTTACCAGTGCAAACTGTTCAGAGCATTTCAGCTGATGGTGCATGGCGTTCCCCAAAGAAACGCTAACTCGTTGCCTAAAGCCAGCTTCAGCACGAATGCTGATGATTAATGCCTGGAGATCCCAGTGGTCTTGGAAGCAATATAGTTAAGTAAAAGGCAATGGGTTGGATAAAAGGTCTTAAATCAGACTAATGTTGGAAAATGTCACTTGAAAGAGAGGGGTTTTGGAGGAAAAAAAAGAAAAAAGGGAGAGTAATTTAAGAATAAATTCAAAGGAGGGAAAGCAGACATTCCCACAAACTAATAAAATCTCTCCAAATGAGAAAATGAGCCTGCTCAGATTGAAATTTAATCACAGAAAGGATTTTATTGTAACAAGGAGAATTATAATTACCACTCAAAAAAGGAGAGGTTTTTCTGCTGCTCAGTTAGCACGCGGCTGCCGGAGCCTGGTGCTGAGCAGGAGGGACAGTGTCGGGGAGTGAAGGAAGGGCCACAACAGTTGTCCTACCAGTAAATAATAAAGTCTCTGCAAAAAACGAAACTGGATTCATTTAGAGAGGCAGTTGTGAATGTTTCAAGTGCAAGTACTGTGAAAGTATTGCTCTAGCAATGAGCATCTGTCTTCCCCAGCGGTGCAGTGCTGCCCAGGGATATTCCCCATGGGGTCTTATGGTGCTCCTCTACCCAGGCTTGTACTGAGGTAAGGCTAGGGAGGCATCAGAAACCCTTGTGGGGTTGTGCGACAGCTGTAGTTACACTGCAGAATCATTTAAGGCCACCCAAAAGGTCAATAAAAGCAGAAATGAAGGGCAGTATCAATAAAGAAGTATTTCAGTGGCCAGTAGAAGAGTACCATGTGTACACCTTGTATTTCCTTTTGAAAATTAGCAGCTATTGGTATTTTTGTTCCAAGAAAAAAAATCAGAGGAGAAATGATGATAGAAATCCCACCTGTTGTTTGTAGTTCAGCAGTACGAACTCTTTTAGGAGCAGGCTGACCATGCTGTTGAACTTCTAGCTTTATTTAGAAACAATTAAAGCCGCTTCAAAGCTCAAAATACATCCGTAGCTTCTCTTTAACAATTCAATATTCTCTCTTTTATTCCCCTGCTGAATAGATTGTTGTTTCCTTCCTTATTTTTGTTACAGATGCAATTCAAGCTGGGTTGGTTTGATTGATATGTTCTGTTTCTTTTCTCTATTTATGGTATCGAGCTTGTGGAGTCTCCACTGACTTCATTAGAGTATTTTAGAAAATAAGTATCCTCAGCATTATTTTCTCTCCCTGTCCTAGTGGGGGAAAAAAAAAAAAAAAGTACAACAGAAAAGCATATTGAAGCATACTTTAAAAGAAAAAAAAACCCAACCAAACCACAGGTAGTTTGTGCATACACTGGAGTAGGGAATCTTACAACATTTAACAAGTTCCTTTTTTTTAGTATTCTATCAACTACAAGGTTTTAAAAAGAAATTGAGATTAATGTAATATTTGCCAGTTTTACCACTTCTAAAATTGCTGCTGAAGTGTTCAGTGGGCAGAACTCACATTCAGCTTCCTTAATTTGGTTTCTTAATAATTATTTTGCATCCACTTCTCGTCTGTTGAGTTTAAGAAATGTTCTCTCGTCATGAACCCGCTCATGGCTGATCACGTCAGGAGGAAGGGATGCGTTTCCAACGGCAGGGAGTGAGTGTCAGCGTGTGGCTGCGCCAGCCACCTGACATGATGCGAGATGGGAAATGAATGACAATCATCGCTGTCAAAATACGTGCGGTTCCGCATCGAAGGGCGCTTTGAGTCCTCCTCTGAATGCAGTGGATTACCAGTGAGCCACCAGTGGGTTGTTTGAAGAATGTCCCATTAACCTTTACAAATGAAAGTTTAATGGGAATATATGTCTTTGTGTCAGCACGGGAAGAGTTAATAAGGTTAGGTTTTAAAAAAAAAAAAAAAAAAATTGAAACTCTTTATTTAGCCAGAATATGCAGTGTAGACATAGCCCGTGCTACGTCTCCAGCTGTCCGTGCCAGCAGAAGCATTTGGCTAGTGGGAATTAAGCAAAGAATTGTGCAAACACTGGGGAGTGTCGCTGAAATTATTCAGCAGTCATTTTTTTGCTACTTTAGGATTAATTTGTAAATTTGCTCTTGATAATAATTTGTAAAATAACCATAACCCTGAAATATTTCAGGTCGCCACAAGACAGTAGTTTAAACATGTTGAGCCTGGTAAAATGAAAAGTCAATCAGAACGGAAATAGGACTTCTGTATTATTTCATGTTGCTTTGAAAAGGATGGTTGCAGAGAATTAAAGAGAAGTGAATCCCTGGCCTTTTGCATTTGTGTGTAGTGCAGCTGCAGTCAGTGAGCTGTACTTTAGGAACTCTCTAAGAATATAAATACTTATTTTTTATTTTTTTCTCTAATATTTGGAAATACTGTCTTTTTTTTTTTTAATTATCTCAACTATTAAACAAAGAGCAGTGAAACATGCTTTTATGCTGTGTATTTTTACAGTGAAGTATTTAAACTGGCCCCTTGAATAATTTCACGCTGCATTAAGTTCAGTAAGATCTTTTCATATGCATCATTTTTAGTGCTTCCTATATCTTCGGCCATAAGCTTTTTAATTACCATGCCAAGAAATGTAAAATGAAATTTCATAAGAAATATTTTTTTTTTCATTTGGCTTCATCTGATGCAGTGTTTTTCAGATGATAGAGTCAACATTGGCTGCATTTTTTGTTTGGGACTTGCTGGGTTGCCTTTAGAGTAACTCACTGCTCACCCAGGGCTTCAAAAGCAGCTGCTGTGTGAGGGAGGGAGAGGTTTTATTAGGGCAGAAAGCTCAGTCTCTGGAACCAGAAGAGTGCTTGTAATTCCAGCGCTCGTACCAATTCATTAAATCGCTAGGATGTGGGAATGAGCACCCCAATGGCATGGGATGCATGGGGGTTTGGGTTTATCTTGTCTGCTCTGCCCTTGGTCTGGGGAAAAGGAAAAAGAAAATATTTCATCAAAAAAGATTCCTGGCTTGGTCTAATTTAGAGCTTCAGGCTTAAGCTGGGCAGTCCTGCGACATGTTCCTTAGAGGTGTTTTTCAGACTAGACCTTTCCATAAGTACTTAGAGTTACATTTCTAACGCTGACATTCCTGCAGCCTTTATGAATACTAATAATGTGCTCATAAATTCAACAAAAGGGAAACAAAAAAAAAAAAAGGAAGTCAATGAGCCTGTCATGTCTTAGAGAAAGGAGAATAAAAGGTGAACTGAAGACCTGGTTCTCCTCCAGCTTGGAGCTGTATGTCTCCTTATGCCCATTTACATGGCTCTCCTGGTGCCCATGGGTGAAAGACTTTTCCCTGGGAGCTGCTGCCTAATGGGCAAAAGAGAGATGCCCTGAGGTTTGCCACATGTGTTTTAATGTAGATTTAGGGGATTGGCTTGGTATTTTGCCGTCAAATAGCTTCCACCCCATTTTACAGATTTCTAACTTGATACTTACCCACTTTTAAATTATTTTTTTACATATCAATTTTTAAATACTAGTCATTTGAATTATTATCTATTTTTATTAATTTATCCAATGCTTTAAATCAGCCCTTCAATACTGAGATTTATATGTGTCTCACTGATAAACACTACCTGTTTGTTAACCTGAGCCAGTGTTATATCTGGAAAGCCTTTTGTTTTTGTGAATTTTGGTGTTGCAGATCAAATGTACTTTTGAGATCCAAATTTAAGTTGGATCTTCAATTTGCAAAGCCTTGTTATGGCCCTTGGTCCTGCAAATGATCTGACATGTCCTAAGGATTCACCTGTGAGGACAGGTCCTTTTCAAAGTCAAAGATACCATGTAGGTGAGCAAGCCTCACCAGGTCTATCTGTGTTCCTTGGGAATGGACGTGAGGTTTTGCAGATTGTCACAGCTGAAGATGCACACAGAATCATGGAACGGTCAGGATTGGAAGGGACCTATGGAGACCATCCAGTCCAACCCCTGCTGAGGCAGGTTCTCCTAGAGCAGGCTGCACAGGACCATGTTTGGCCACAGGGCACACTGCTGGCTCATGGGCACCTTGCTGTGTACCAGCACGCCCAGGCCCTTCTCCTCAGATGACTCCCCTGTTGCCTAATTGTGTTTTTAATTGGATGATAGCAGAGGGCTCTCTTTTTGGAAATGTATTTGCTGACTGCTGAGCGTTGTGGCTGAGCTGATGAAGAAATCAAATCTGAAAAAAGCTGGTTCCCTGGCTGGAATTGATGCTAGTTTGTTGTTAAATGCAGATGTGAGTTGCTGAGCCTGGAAAGATGAAATGAAAAGCAGGATCTTCTCATCGCTTTATGTTTTCTTTGGGATCTGTGAAAGCATTTTGTCAGACATGGTGACTGAAAGACTTGTGGGCTGTGGGAGGTACGTGCATTTATTTCAGCCCTCTCCATGCACTGGGACTTAACCCAATCCTAAAGGACTACAGGCGTTTCTCCAATACCATCCCCTTCTAATACATACTGGAGAGGAGCCTGTGGCACCAGTCATGGTTCGTCTTTCATGCTGAACATTAAAATGCAGGGGGAAAAAAAAACCAGCTGGGTGAAACCCATAGGCTTGAGGTTGGAGGTCCTCACCTGCAACATGGGAAAGGAAAATTTAACTGTGACTGCTGCTGTGGGACT
Source organism: Falco punctatus (assembly GCF_963210335.1). Taxonomy (NCBI): domain Eukaryota; kingdom Metazoa; phylum Chordata; class Aves; order Falconiformes; family Falconidae; genus Falco; species Falco punctatus. The sequence goes on from NC_137588.1 coordinate 10,247,585, forward strand.
GGAGGCGGGTTATCCAGTGTGTTCATGTCAGGTTTCGGAGCTTCCTTTTGCATGACTCTCTATGTGCCCTGGCAATGTAAATCTCTGCCGCTAGCTTTGTCTCTAGGTAATTAATGCAGTGGGTGGTTATAGACTTGTTGGGGATGGACAGACATTCTTTTATTCCCTTTTAGTGTGGGGTTTTTTTCTGTTGATGTTTTTTAATACCAATTCAAGCAGGTGGAATATTCCTCATTTTCTTTTATTATAAGGTAAACACAATTACCATGATATATTTTCTCCAATTTCTTTTAAGACCATGCTTTAAAACTATAACCTATTTTTAGCTGAAAATCCTTAGAGAAAGTCTAAGAAGCCAGAAAGTGCTTTAGTGGGAAAGTGATATGTTCAAATAAACCTTACAGAGATAGCGCTCACCCAGCAGATGAAAATATTAAGTCTGAGGATTGTTGGGCAGAAGAGTATCTCTGAATCTCTCGTTTCTTTCTGTCTAAAGTAACCTGATTATCAGTGTAATCTCTTTTGCTCTGTCACTTTGAAAAGACAGTATCATCTGTCATTCTGTGGGGAAAAAACACCCCCCCCCCTCCCCCCCCCCCCCTTCCCCCAAATAATCATAGGCTAAAGCAAATATTCCTTATTTGAGCTTTAGTTTAAAAATTACAGTAATATTCATACAGGTACAAGTGTATTTATATATATGTAAAATATATATAAAGATCAAGGCACTGCTTTTTTTTGAGCAAATACATGGCATAAGGTTTATACTCTCCATGGTTTCTACAGAAGATATCTTGGCTGTTGGGCCATTACCTATTAAACATTTTATCTTCTTAGCAGAAGACTGCTGCAAAGGGGCATTGGCACCACCTGAGGGTGTCTAAGCATGTGTGTGCCAGCATATACATTTATCTTCCAGAAGTGGACTTTGACCATGCGTAGGGCTAAACTGTGGAAGAACACTTGGGAAATAGGAGATATTTTACTCTACCGGGCAAGGTGCTTATGAAAATAAAATTTCGTTGGGTTAGATAACAAATACCTAATGTTATTTGGACATCAGATGATGATGAGAGGATGAGAGGAATCCAGTTATTTTCAGTTTGTCAGTCCATCCTGACATAAGTCAGTAATAGCCTATATGATGTGATAACTTATTTAGCAGAGAACCCACTGAATGGGTTGTGTTAACAAAATATTTCTTCCTCAAGGTGACCCAAACCAGTACTGAGTCCCTCTCCCATAAGCGGGGGTGCATTTGCTGGATGGCAGATACACACACGTACACAGATGATTGCCCTCTGTGAGCAGCCAGCGGGTGCCAGGGCTCTCCTGACCTTCCTGAGCATCCCTCAGTGCTGGATGCATTTTTGGGGTCTGACGAGGCGTTGGGATCTGGCTGTGCTGAGCAGCCCCTGTGGGGATGAGGATGCCCAGTTCGGGACCGTGGGGTTTTGGCCAGCACCGGTACAGCTGCCGCCCTTGCTGGCGGGGAGGGAGGACACCTGCGTGCCCTTCTGAATGGAGGCAGCCTTGGCTTTGGGAGGGATGCCACCGAGGTTACCACAACAGTGCTGCCCCGCGCGGAAGCGTGAAGAAAAAGCCGATGCTTTCTGCCACGCACGCTCGGTTGCATACTAAGGAGGCAGCAGTGGAAGAATAATAAAAGGCACTGGCTCGTCGGCCGGCTTCACTGCTATTCAGAGCTTGCCCAAATTAGCAAGGCTGGTGTAATCCATTCTGCACACCACAGTAATACGGTAATGTTTGAAATACAGGGGAGGAAATCCTGGCCCTGTGAAATCAGTGGGAGATTTTTCCAATGGGATCAGTGGACCTTTCATCTCTTACGTTTGGTGTTTGGTAGAAGAGTATTTCCTCAGCATCTGAAACTCATTTTGTTGAAGCAAGAGAATAGCATTTTGTTTGTTTGTTTAACTAAAATAAATTGTGATTTTTACAGTCAGGAACAAAATTGGGGTGGTTTCTTCTTGGTCTTTTGCAGCCGTTGCAGCTGGTGTAAACTCCTCTGGGCAATGCCTGTCAGAAGGAGCTGGAGGAGCTGGGGGAGGCTTTGAAAATCTGTGAGGGCTCCCCTTTGCTCCTTCCTGCTTCTGTTTCCCACTGGCTGTAGGAATCTTCTCCCATCTGTAAAGTTGCGGTGGCAAAACCCTGCTGATGTCCAGATGCGATTTGAATGGCAGTTCCTGCAGCCGCATTCTGCTTGGATGGTTTCAGCTCTCTGCTCTTCTGCGCTGGCCATAAATTCACCCTTGCAGTCTCAGGACATGCAAGTGAAAACTTCCAGCTGTGGTCTTGTCTCGCTCCTGCTATCTGAATCTGCCTTAGCCTGTTGATGGAGGGACACTTCCCATTAGATGTTTATAAAAAAGAATTTAGAGTGAGTGAGTGATGTCTAGCAATTTCCCAGTGATTTCTTCAAATGCTTAATAATAGACATGTCCCTGAGTTATCTTCTCCATCTCAGCCATAAGACTTCCAAGCTGTGACAACTGCTTGAGGATAAGAGAGTGGTGTGTATAGAGGTTTTCTTTTTATAAGAAAAAATAATATATGTTTGTCTTGTGTCTTGTTCCATGTTATGTTCCCACCCAGTGCAACTGGACCTGCAAGTAAACCACTAGACCTGTAAGACAGACCTTTTTAGGTGTTGCCTTTTTTTTCAAGTCACGCCTGTTCTTTCTTTGTATCTCCTTAACGAAGCCAAAGCATACAGAGAGCGATAATAATCATAATTAAACAAAATCTAACTTACAGGAGCTTAAAAACCAAAGGATACTGTTCCCCAGGGGACAAGGGATTATAACTAGTTCTGTTGTGGCTTGGTAGTCGGTGTCGCTGGAGGTCTCTGTAGGCTGCAAATAAAAGTGTCACAAATTTTGCTGGCAGGTGTTGATCTCTCAAGACAGAAAGCAAACTCTCTTGGCTCACCTTTGAGCTTCTGTAGCCTGGAAGATGGCCTTCAGCAACACTCCAGACAAGCTTTCCCTCTTCATTCAAGCCTGAGCTTCCCAGTGAGCCATCCAATTACATGTCTGGATGACTTGAAGGAATTAAATAGTGTGTGTGTGGGAAAATTAAAAAGTAAAACTACATATTTGTTTGACCTGACTGCTTATCCTGTGAAACTGTTATATGGATATTCCAATGATTTAATTCTTCTGTTGTAATGACACACATGAATGTGTGAAGATGTTCACCAATTTGTAGTGACATGCACCAGTTACATGTATCTTCTGAAGAAATCCTCCTTACTTGGGGAGAATTTCTTGCCCTCTAGTTCTTACCCCAAGTCCGCATGATTTGGGAATTGGCTCTCCTTCGTGTCTACCCCAAGGTGGACTCGGTCCTGGACTAAGTGTGATGTAGTATTTCTGATCTCAGTTTTTTTAGAGAAAAACAACAACAAAAAAATTGTCTTTCCCTACATCATGGCAGTTTAGCCAAATATTTGCATTGCAATTTGTAATGAATTATAAATGAATCAACAATGTGGCATAAATTTAATATTCAGAAATATTCTATCATGTCACGCTACCTTCATTTTCTCTTTTGTTTCCGAGGCCTAGGCGGACTGGTGAGATTGGCAGATGCAGAGTGTGAACGAAATAGTTTTCGATTCAGTGGGTACAGCTTGAATTCCTTCATGAAGAACGGTCTCCCTTGTTTTAAGCTGTCAAAACCGCACTTGATTGAGGCTGCAGTTAGCACAAGGCTGTGTGATGCAGAGGGTAGCCTGAGTATTCAAAGCAAAGCCATTTGGGCTGTGTCTTCTTCCCGGGCTGTGTGTGGGTCTTCAACCAGTGATCATCTCCATCCTTCCTCCCCTCTAGTCTTGCACCAAGGAGAGGGCCAGTTCAGGTTGCATGGGACTGTGGGGAGCCATCTGGTCCAACCCACCAAAGTGGGGCCAGCGTGGACTTTGCATCCAGTTGCTCAGGGTCCTGCTGATCACTGGGTAACTCTGCAGTGAAGGCAGACCTGGAGACGTGTCCCGGTCTGAATGGCTCCTCAGAAACCATAACATGAACACTGTCACTACGTTGTTGTGATGGATAGTTTCCTGATAAAAATTAGTCTTTTTTTTATGCTCCTTCGTAACCGATTGATGGCTCTAGGGCTGTTGGTGGAGCCATGCAGCTGGGGATCTTTGGGTTGGTCCCAGGCCAGGTGCTGCTGATGCTAACAAGTAAAGGCACATCACCAGCTCCAACATAGCTCATCAAGGGCATGCTCAGGTAGTAAAATATTTACAGCATCTCTTCATGCAGTTGAAAACTAGCTGAAGACAGAAATCCTGTGCTGCTAGCTCCACTCTGTGCTGTAATATCCTGGTGATCAGTATTGGGCTTTCCTAGCAGTCCGAGGTGATGAACTGCTGATCGTGTCCTTTTTAAATTCTCCCTATTTAGGTCGTGTGTTTACCTAAACAATTTGGCTTCCTTTTAATGTATTGTAAGCACAATCATTAGTTCCTGTGCTTTCCTAAGGAAAATGGAGTAAAGCAGTGTGTTTTCTTTTCTGCTTTTTTTTTTTTTTTAATACAATTAAGTCCAGCTTGGGTGAAAGGCTGAGTCTGAGGTTCAGACTTCACCCAAGGAAACGAGAAGGTCAGAAGCTCTGAATATTGATACTTTTTTAGTGATACAAGCTCATAAGCTGAGAGAGGTAGATCTAAATTAGATGTTAGGAAAAAAGTCTTTACTGTGAGGGTGGTGAGACACTGGAACAGGTTGCCCAGAGCAGCTGTGGCTGCCCCATCCCTGGCAGTGTTCAAAGGCCAGGCTGGATGGGGCTGTGAGCAAACTGGGCTGGTGGAAGGTTGGGTTGAAGCTAGATATTCTTTAAGGTCCCTTTGAACCCAAACTTTGCTATGATTCTATGAAAAATGTCATGATTTTCAAGATGTGGAAGTGGTCAGGAGTTTTACTTTGCTTTGGGAGCAGAAAAAGGAAGCTGCTCCTAAGGGGTGCTGGGCTAACATCGTTTTTGCCTGCAAGAGTGCCTTGTAAGAGCGTGTTGCAGAGTGGAGCTGTCCTGGTAATGCTCCAGACTGGAATGTACCTCTCTGTTTCCATGTACATTTTCTCCCTGTGAACAACACTAGATTGATTAACTCATTCCCATAATTAATCAAAACCATGTTTTGCTGGGGTAGTTGCTGATTTGAATTTTTGTGTGACATTTCCACGAAACCTGCCAAGTTATCTTGGAAGGTTGTTTAATTGCCTATTTTGACGCTGCGAGTGTTTTAATCTGACCGTCTTCTGTCATCCACAAGATTTGATTTCTGCTCTCAGATAGCAGGGAATCCCAAAAGTTCACGTTTTTCATGTTGTTAATGTTAGGTGCAGTCATTCTTGACCTTAAATTTCCTTGTCTGTATGAACCCTGTGCCTCAATAGTTTTTTAAGCTGGGGAAGGTAACTTAGAACAAACCCACTGTCAGAAGGCTTTGAGGTGATGCTCCAGATCAAGATCAAGTAACAGCTGGATGTAATAGGTATTGATGATTCAAAGGAATCTGCCAACAAAGACCTTTTTGCTGCTGATAATGCTAGAGGAGCTCTGTGTAGGACTTTGCAGGACTCTTGGTGACTTTCAGGCAATTTCTGTCATAGAGTAAATAGATTTTTCTGCCTGAAATGTGTGAGAGATGCTCAATATTCTGTTTATAAGGAAGCAAGCTGTTAGATACATGAAAACTGTTAGATATATGGAAAGAGTGCTGCAGAGATGTTCAGAATGGTGAAGAAAATGGAGAAATAAAGAGGGGAGAAAATAAAAGGTAAACTGATGCAGACTTAAAACTTTTAACATTATTTTCTCCATACGGTTTTTAGAGTTCTTGACAGACGCGTGTGCAGTCATGAAATCAGCAGACAGGCTGCTTTGAACTGTGCAGTGGACGCACAAAGAATATTGATTCATTCAAGCTTTCACTAACCTTGGTAATAAAATACTTCAGAGTCTGGGATTTCAGATGGACAAAGTGTTCTTCAACCTTTTCTGCAATGCACTAATCACAAAGTGGCTTTTCTTCAAAAAAGGCATGAGGACTTCTCTTTCCAGCAGCCTTTTTTTAGTAAAGAGATACGAATGTAGTAGAAATCTTCCTTTGTTGTGGCTCGGCTTTGAGGTCCTTTCTGTGCTCCTGTTCTGTCTAGTGCTGTTTATTTGGTTATCTGGGGTCCTTGGAGGGTGATTCTTAGGGAAGAAAAAAGGGAAAAATAGCCTGGAACACTAATGTAACTTGTTGCTATCTTTCTTCTCCATAATAGCAGCTATTACGTCACTTTGCTATCATTTAGATTAGATTTTTTTTTAATCTAGAAGAAAGTTGTTTTCATTAATTTCCCCAAAGAAGCGATGAGCATAATCGCAGGGCATTTTTGTGAGGTTTATTTATGCTCTGACACTGCGTCTCACAGATGCAGGGATACAGTGAGAAAGCAGTTTTTTTCCTTAAGTGGTGTGGGAATTCCTTTCCCTTCTTCCAGGTTTTAGGCTGGTACCCCATGTTTTCTCACGCAAGCTGTGCTTTAGATCCAGCAGTGCAAAAAGCGCTAACTAAGTAGACTCGTTTAGGTCAAAAATGTTCTACAGTTCCACAAAGCTTTTCGTTATCGACTGAAAGAATTGTGGGTTTTGCAGTAGAAACAGATGTAAACTGTTGTTTGTTTGGTTTTTGTGCTTCAAGTGAGTAATTGGTAAGTGGTAATCTTGTAGTTGTTTGCTAGCTCTGTGGTAGGAGGTTTTACCTAGGGCACCAGGATGTATTTCAGTGTCAGAAAGGAATTGGGAAGAGGGAGTGAATGCAGTGGTGGTTAACGTGGTACATTGCAAAATGTCTTGCAGGACGGTTGTTTCTCCTGCCGCTGCCATGAGTGGTACTTTGCAAGTCATGCATCTCTCGCAGAGGGCTTGCTTTGGGGTGGGCACTGTGTTGAGTTCTTCTCCTCCTTGGGTTGAATTTGGATAGAGAAAACAAGCCTTGTTTCCTGGACAGCCTTTGCGCAGGACCATGGCTGGGTGGTGGCAACGTGTGCCTTTGCCTTTGCAGCAGAATTGGCCAAGTCTCTGCAGTTTGCATTTGCTGAGCCTCTCTCCTTGGATTTGCCTGCCAGATGTTTCCCACTCAAGCCGTATTGGTTTCCATTACCACCTTGAAAATTGACTTAAGGTAGAAATGAATATTGCAATTACATAATTTACTTTTGCATAAATTAGTGTCATCTTCTTTTAAATATCCTGCCATTTTGCACAAGTGTAGTTTATTAAAAACAATAGTAGCAGTTTGAAAGCATTGTTTCTGAGTTCAAGGAAGGGCTTTTTTCATGGGTTTTACATGTGTGGCTCCTAAAGTGATGTGCCACCGTCGAGGCAGAAATGTGAACATCCTTGGGGGGGTCAGAGGGCGGCTGGCAGGAGAGAGCAGGGTGAGCCGCAGCCTGCAGCCTGTCTGCCGTCGGCATCCTGATGTGCCCTTCGCCTCCCTTTGTGCTCCTGCAGCCGCCTTGAGTTGGAGGGTGCTGAAAGCAAGCACCGGGCACAGCTTCGCAGGGAGTCGTCGTTCATGGGAGCCTAACGCTAGTACACAAGAGTTAAACTGAACTATGTAAAATCCTTAATACAGTACTAGATGTTCTCTTTAGGAATCATGAAGCATGTAACGTCCTTATGTTCTCCAAAGGACTTATTTGGCAGCCTGTTAGCATCTCACTGTGACATGACTGAAGGGGGAATAACCAAAATAACAAGGAGGGGGAAAGAAGGCAGCAGTCACCAAATTGGAATAATGACTTTGTAGCATACTATCTTTGAACCTGTAACACTTTCCTTTCCTTTCCCTGGATGGGGAGCCGGGCTTAATGCCCTTGAAGAAAACATTATGCTGGTCAAATTGTGATTGGGACTCAAGTAATTTTGCCTAAGGCTCTCAGTTGCCGCTGGATTTCAGTATGTCTGAGGATGAGCTAGTCCACTTAACCAAGGCAGTGTTTGCTCGTTCGCTTTGGTCTTCTGCAATAAGCCAGATTTTAGATCTAGAAACATCTTTGCAGCTAACCAGGAGCAGTGTGAAGTTGCAAGGGAAATATTTCTGACAGTGGGAAAGGAGATCTGTGCTATAGGTAAAGGTTGCTGCTTATGAAGAGACAATAAGTAGTCAGGGTAGGAAAACAAAAGGAAAAAAAAGAAAGGGGGTGAACAAAGTAAAGGATTAGGGTATTCAAATAGCTGGTGGATTAACAGGGCACAGTGGATACCTTTGGGTCTTCACTCTTGATTTAAAAAACAAAACAGCTTCCAGCTCATCTGTGATATTAGTTTTTATACAGATACCTTTAATCCTATAGTTTCCATTTTCAGAGCAAACAAAGATGTGTTTGTTTTTCTTATAAGCCCTTTTCCTATCCTCTATGCAGTATTTTTGAAGCTAATGACTAGCTAGACAGAAACCAGAGGAAAGTGGGAGTTGGGTGCTAATGACAACTTGTTGAAGGTGAGGGTGAGCCACAGGCTGGGTACCCCCTCAGCAAAGGAGCATCCCTGCCTGGTCCCCTTGGAGGGGTGCTGAGGGCTGGTGTGGTCCCTCCACCTCCAAACAGGGCGTCACTGGTGTATGGGCTACCCTGGACTATGTATACCTGGGAACATTTTATATGTAATTTATATGCATTATATACAGTTATATGTAGTATATTTTACTAAAAGAGTGACCATTTTGCTATCACTGTAACAAATTTGCATGTGTTTAGTGGAAACAGCAAACCTATGGCCATCCCTAGCAGGTGAGCATCTCACCGTGTTGAAGTAGTTCCTCCCAGCATGTTGGCCTCTCTTGAGAGCTTCTAGGTTGTGAATGTTCTGGAATGCCTTTGGGAGCCCTCTGGGAAGGGTGTTGCATTACAGAAAACCAGGATAGGCTGCAATGGCGTGAAAGCAATGCTAATATTATGAAAAGATGGTATGCGTTTTATAGAGGGATTCCAGAAAAAGGAGCAGCTGTAGGAAGCCATGGGAACCATGGGAAACTTTTCAAGTGCTTCCCCAATCTTCCTGCTATTCTCTTTTATATTAAATGTTTTTTCTTGCTCAGTTTGCTGTGTTTTGTACTGGGTCAGCTTTCTCCTTCTCCCTGCTTCCTAGCTTTTCTTCTCCTCTTGCCAAAAGCAGCACTGTTAGATAAGGATTGCAGAACTGGCAGTTCCATGCAAACCATGGGGAAGGATACCACCCCTCTCCTGAACGCCTTCTCTGTGTCATTTATGAATTTCAAAGTCTGCATCCTTTTATCTTTTGCTTTTTTTTAACACCCCTGAAATGTACGCAATGATTCAGTGTCTCTGTGCCTAAATATATATGTGTGTGTGTGTGTGTATGCATTTATGTATGTATAAATATAAGTACACATATATCTGCCCAGTCAAAATAATTTCTCAACACATCTGTTGCTGAACAGATGCTCTCTGTATCGGTTGGTTTGGCTGTTGCTGGCTTTCTGTGGTTGATGTTAACATGAATATTTAAAGAGTAATGCAGATCTAATTGCTCTGGTGTAATTTAATGTAATGCTGGAGAATCCCAAAGTTTTGACTTGCCTGAGGCATGCCACCTACCCCTAAAACCATGTGCAGTTGAGTTCAGTCCTTTAAATGAAGAGTCGGCTATGTGACATTGATTGCTGGCACATGGCAGCATATTTTTGGGCTGTTTCAAGGGAGATGTGTATGCAGATTAACCTCTGTCGTTTGAAATGCTGCCTAGCAGTGGCATGTAGGCAGTATTTATAGTAAAAATCAAAACAGTATGGTAAAATATTGAAAAAGAGTGAAAAGTGATACAACGGAAGGGTTGTGAGAGTCTGAATTTCGCAATACTTAAGAACTCTATACATATTAAGCATTTACTTGCCTAATGCCAGGATGTCTACTTTTAAATTCTTTAGAAAGTAGGGTTTTTTTGTACAAATAATGTAATTATCCCTTGTGTGATACTCCAGCTGTTATTAATTAAAAATGATTAAGTGGGTGGAGGGAACAGTATCAGTAGTCCTGCAGGTGCTGGTGGCTGAGGCGTGTTTCCTTATTCATGGATCTCCAGGAGCTTCACCGGGAAGAAGAAATAGCAGTGTCCTCAGCCGGTGGCTCCTCTTTGCTGGCGGAAAGTGCTGGAGAAGGGGAACAGCCACCCTGCTCCCCAGTGTGGGTCGGGATATCGCATTCATGCTGCAAGTTTGTCTTCTGTAAGCGTCGCATCTGTCTTCGTGGCAATAACTGCTGGGAGGCTTTAGCCTTGGATTTGGGTTTGCCCTTTTTTTAATTACTGTACGTTATATACAGCGTGTGTGTATCTATATTATATACACTTGTTGTTCCAGAGAGAAATCTCACAGATCCATCACTGGAAAAACACACACCTGACTGTAATCTCTGCAAATACTTAGGTTTGCAAGTTTATAGCATAATAATTAACCAGCCCCTTCCCCCCAACCCAATTAATTTATACACTGCCTCAGCTGATTTAATCAGTGCCCTTTCTAGCAAATCTGTCCTTTTAAAAACGAATGGGTTTCCAGCAGGATCAGATTTTCTTTCCAACTCTTTTATTGCTGGTTTCTTTAGAGATGATTTAATCGCTGTAAAACGGGTCTTTGTACTTGCCGTTCTTGATTATATTGCTACTTAACAAGCTGTATTAAATGCGTGAAAAAAATCAAATCAGAAAATTGAGCACTAGACAGTAACAAGGAAAACCGTTTTTTTCCCCTTCCTTCAGTACTGTTGCCACTGATGGGAAGTGTGTGTAATCAAGTTATTTTTGAATTATCTTCAAGCTGGGAGAAAAAGGAAACATAGAGTAATGGATAATTTGAAAGTAACTACACAGAAATGCCGCTGAAAATGACGGCCCATTACTTTATCTTGTATAGCTCAGTCCCTGGTTTCTCAGCTGAACCACTTGCTTTACCTTGTGCACGCCACAGGACCTTATTTGCCTGGAGTCTGCCACAGCTTGGAGGTTTGGAATGAATGAGGTTAGTGCAGGGGAAGGGGGCTCTCTTCCTTGCTCTTCTCTTGCCAAATCTTCCCCAGAAAGAGCATTTCTGGGTGCTGTGCATCAGATTTGACCCGATGGGGGCTGATGGGCAGCTGCTGGTGCAAGTTCTGGGTGGTTTCACAGCCTGAAAAAGTGGCTATAACAAAGAAGAATGGTGGCACATGGCTACAGTAGCGTGCTCCAGGGAAGGGAGCCCTCCCAAATCACAGCACATCCCCCAGAATGGAAATCAGGTGCTTCTGAGGGCCAGAAACAAATGTGGACCTTCCTTCATCCTGATGTGTGAATGCAACAGTGAAGCTCTCGGGGCTTACTTGGTACATCATTGGGGCTGGAGAACCACAGCCTCTTCAGGCAGCAGGGTCTGAGCTGCTAAGTATTCATTGTCCCATCCTCTACCATGGACGTCCACTTGATTTTCTGCAAGGGGAAGGGCATTGCATGGGAGTAGAGAGCTTGTGGCTCACAGACACATCTCCCGTGGTAAGGGACAGTGTAGAAAGACGAAGACCCATGTGTCAGGTAGGATGCTGGTGCATGGGAGAAGGTGGAGTGCGAGAGTGTTGTTCTCCAAGCAGGAATGTGAGTGGCACTGTCAGGATGTAAGAACTTCTTCGCAAGGAAAGTTTCTCTCTAATGTCCATCATTTAATGGTTGGCTTATGCCCTTGAAGCGAGATGTCTTATATCTGTAATATAGCCACGGTAATTTCATTTTAAAAGTACCCTATTTGATTAAGAACCAGCCATGAAGGCAAATATCAAATCTCCAGGTGGAAACTTGGCCTGGCAGGAGAGGATGAGAAGCTGCTATTAAGCGAGGCCAGGCAGGGGCATCCCCTCCGACCAGGGGCACAGCATAGCATGGCCCATTTGTTACACTGGGAATATAAATTTGTTTTCTATTACTGACATGCATTTGTCCTTTTCTTTATGGCAGCAATAATTTCTTCAAAATACCTTTTTTTTTTTAAAAAAAAGGAAGTGTCAAGAACATGAAAGTTTGATCTTAATTTTGTCCTAACCTTTACAAAATCGATTAAATTACTCCTGCAAGTAACACCAGCAGCCTTGCCCACCCTGAGTGGTGATGGCCTGTCAGGGTGCTTGTGGAAGGGCTGAGCTCTCCACCTCGTCATAGTCCTCTTTAGAGGATGAAATGCTGGGTGCATTTAAACAACAAAAAAGGGTGCTGCAGTGTGGTAGAGAAGAACGGAAACGTTAAACCAGTGTTGTTGAATTGGAGGTCTCTTTCTGCCGCCAAGGTGTTATTTTTTTCGCCCAGTCACAAAATTTTTATGCCACTGTATAAAATATTGAGATGCTTCGTGTGATGATGCGCCATCAAATTATCAGAGGAAGTGGAGGAAGGAAGGTGTTTTACATCAGAGGTAAATAATTGCTTTTCTCGAAGGTTTCTGGCAGAGTTATGTGCCTGGCAGTTTGCTGCTGCCTGGGACGGAGCTGTGGGCAGGAGGCTGGGATGCAGAGTGCTCATGGTGGTGGTTTATGGAGCAGCCTGCGCCCATGAAGCTCCCCCTCCCGAGCAGTTGGGCGCGTTTTAAGCAAAATGAAAGCAACAGCAGAAAGTATGGAAATCGCCTGGCTGCTCACAGGGTCTTAGGCTAAAGGAAAGAGGAAAATGCTTTTTTGTTTCTGATCCTTTGTGCAGGAGTTGGAAGTGTTTTTCACGGGCCAAGTCACCAACTAAGGCGATTTTGTCCCAGCTCACCTTGAGGATGTTTTTGCTTTTGCTAATTGTTCAGAGATTATTAAATTGAAGGTGGTGATGGTGGAAGAGTAATTGTTATTTTTTGGAGTTAACTCCATTCAATAAACCTGTACCTTTTAAAATAAAATATTTACATCCTCTATTGCATCCAATCCTAAGTCCTATACATCTGCTGTAGTGATTCATGGGTCCTGGGGAGCCTCTTGCAGTGTGTCTGTTTGATGTCTCACCTGATGAATGTGGTGGGGAAGGTGAGGGTGAGGTGGAGTGCTGTGTTGGGAAGTTAACTGTCAGATTTATGTTTTCTGTAGTTGTATAGTTCTGAAACCAGGCTGATAGTTGCTGAATGCCCCAGGAGGACTGGCATCTTCTCCCTTCCTAGATTGGTATGTCCTGGTTGTATCATTTACTCCTAGCCATACATTTGTGGTCTTGGCCCTGTTTCCACCCTGGAAGAAGCCACACAATGCTTCTGCCCCCCCGCTAAATGGCTACAGCATATTTTTCTGTAATAAATGGGGGTGATGCACTGGTGGTGCTGGAGGAGCTGATTCAGCTGGCATTGCAGAAAAAAAAAAAAAGAATTGGTTTTGTTGTTTTTTTATTTTCTTCTTTTTTTAAAAAAGGGGAAAACCAAAACAGAAATCTCAAGAGGGAACACATATTTTTTCATCAGCCTTTTTAGTTTAGAAACTCTGCAGTGTTTCTCTGCCACCCCCCTACACAAAAGCAGGCTGTCCCAGCCTGCAAGGATGCTGACTGAGGCTGCTTTTGTAGCAGGAGTCAAGTTGCTTGAGACAGAAATGCATGTTGTCATTTTTAATAGATAAAAATAGGCACTCCTGTTAGAAACACCTGGGAAAGAGCATTTTGTGCGTTTGTAAAAAAAATCTTGGGTGAAACACCCTGTACCTGGGAAGAGGGCAGAGACAGCAGAGCCAGGCATGGCCTCAGGGGACCGCTGGGGATATGGCAACTCCAGCTTCAGGCACTGGTTTCTCAGCCCTCCTTCAAGATGCTCTGTGACATTTCTCTGACTCCTCTGCTTTAGAGTCTGGCTGCATGGTTTAACTGTTTTAAGTGTTTTCTATATAAAAAGTCAAGCTCTGTGGGTGATGCTCTAGTCATTAAAAACGGGTCACTGGGAAGTTTGGCAGCAGCTCCCCCTTTTCTGTTTGTCGTCATTCATCTTCTTCACCTGTTTGCCTTCAGAATAAAGGGCTCAGAGTTACCCTCTGAGCTGTTACTGCTGTTTTACGGAAACATGATGTGTACAGGCATGCAGATACATGCCATCATGCTGCAGGAGGGGTAAAAATACACATATGCTCACATGGCTTCAGTGCAGGATTCACCAGCATAAATATCGCGGCAGTATTGTCAGTAGATGGGCAATATTTTTCAAACTCTTAATCACCGTGGTATTCAGCCAGTAAAAAGCTGCTTCATGGTTGACACATAGAAACTGGCAAGCCGTAGACTGTGATTAAAAATACTTTTATATGGGCAAGAATGTCCCTGGTGTTGATGCTTGACTATTTCTCTTGCTTAACTTTTTAACCAAGGGAGTGAACGAAATTATTCAAACAAAGGTGCAAAGCAAGGAGAGTGGGCAGAGAACTAGAGATTTAGAGATGTGTTTCTTCAGCCTGGTACCTTGCTCTTGAGTTTTGTGCTGTGGTCCTCATGTTGTACTGAAATGGGTAAAGGTAGGACTCAGTGGTACGTACAAGGTGTAGTGTTCAAACATTTTTCCCATCTTGTAATTGAATGTTTGTTTGCATCAGCCACATATAGAGGTGCGTGAATGTACCCATGCAGGTCTCTCTCTCAAAACAAAAGGCTTTTCAGTGGAGCACCTGCAGTGGAGACAGGGGATGGGGCACCTTCCCCATCTCCCCACCTCACCCTGGGGGAAAGTCATCTCCCCATGGCTTTCCCGGGGTGAAGAGCTACAGGAGGGGCACATGAAGAGGTTGGGCTCTGCCACGGTTTTTTTGCCAAAAGCAGGAATTGGCCCCAAACGTGGGAAGACATAAAGTCCAGCTGCCTCTTCCAGGAAAGCCGGCTTGTCTGTCTGCAGTGAATGGTGGGGGCCAAATTAATCTCTCAACAGGAGTAGGCACAACTCATCGCTGGTATCAATCATTTATTTATGGTGGTGACAGCTTTAAGCCAGAGTTCCTGAGTTCATTTAAACACCACTCAAATCGATGACATGTTTTGAAATACAGTGAGGAACACATTCATAGAAGAAAAATCCATAGAAGGTTATTAAATGCTGAGCAACAACCTGTAGCTCGGGAGGTTCCTCACCATGAGCCACTGGGGACTGGGGGAGGATTCTGAGAAATTTGGAGAGATGAATGATGATACCTGCTCCAAACACATCCCTGGTGGACCTTCATCAACTTATAGTCATCACAACAGGGCGAAGCCAGCTGAGGTTTTTCACATGCCCCCTTGCTGCCTTTCCTACCGATTTTGGAGCTGCATGTTCCCCAGACTCACCCCTACACCCCGGAGGTTTCTCCACACAAACCCCTCTTTCAGCAGATTCTTTATCTGCTATCAAGGGAGTGTTTACAGCAGCTAAAGCTCTTAAGTGCCTTGTCTCAGAGACTGATGGTGATAATTAAAGCAGTGCTTTCCAGCCCTCTGCTCTTCTTTGCTGAATTGCTGGGAAGTGGGGAATGGGGTTGTGCCAGCCAACAGGAACCCTGGAAATCTGTGTTCAGCGATTTGGTGTGTGTTATTTCTTTGGCTTGTTAGTGCATCCTCGCTGCTGGGTGCAGGTACCTAGCTTGTGAAAGCCTCCAGGTAGGGGAGAGAATTGCCTGACAATTGTAGGTCATGCTTATTTTTTTGTTTGTTTTCCTTCTGTACTGAAACAAAAGTGCATCATTATGTGATGTAATTTAATCAACGTAAACCCCCCCCCCCCCGGTGTGTTGATTTATGAAATGATTGGGAAGGGTAGTAGGATATTACATTTCAGAATAAAAAATTAAATAAATAATGAACCAACTGATTTCTCCTGTGCTACAATTATGGATGAAATAGCACAAAACAGCATCCAGCTAAAAAGATAGACACAGAAATCATGGCTGGTAATCACAATGACACCAGGATGAGTTTTTCTAGAAGTGCTGTGAAATTGTGCAGTAAATTACGTTACAAGAGATATATTATTCGCTGGTTTAGTAAATAAGCCTCCTGACAAGAGGCCCCAGCAAGGCAGTTGCAGATAGCTTCACTGCTGTGCCGGAGCTGGGGCTCGGTGCAACGCCGTGTGGCTCCGGCGGTTTGGGAGCGAAGTGCTCTGGGAGATGCTGCCAAGGGCCTGTGCACTCACGCAGCCGCTGTTGTCCGCTTTGCTTTCTTTTCCTTCTGTCATCTCTTCAGTTGGGCTCCTTCTCTCTTCCCAGCTTATTCAAAGTCTGGTTCTGTCTTACGGTTCTGCATCGCCTGTTTCTGCGGGTGAGCAAGGATCGCCTGAGCACCGTGCAGCTGCTGCCTCAGCAGTGCCCCATCTGCAGCTGTCTCGTGGGCCGTGCATGGAGGATGTCTCACTCTCCGATCCCTTCATCTGCCCATGGCATGGGCTGATCCCTGGTCAAAACCATATGGTACAGCAGCGCTTGGTGCGGGCAGTGTGCTTTTACCCTGGCTGTTCTGGGCAGGAGAATAGCGCTGCGGCTCCTGGCCATGTCTGAGCCTGGATCCTAGGACTTAGCTTCATTTTTTAACCTGGGAAGTGTGGAGTAACTATTAAAGAAACTGAATTAAGGCCATCAGGGTCTGACCTCTGGATAAAAATAAGCCAATTTGTTCTGAAAGCAATAATAGCATCCCAGAAGTTAGCTCATGCGTGAAGCCACAGAGTGCATCAGGTGGAAGCTGCTTCTGTAGCCTCCAATGCCTGTATCCATTACCCAAATTAGCACTTAGCAGAAGAGGGGCTTTTCCCCCTGCTGTGCTCAGTGGCTCCTTGCTCCTACCAGGAGGGGATAAGCGAGCAATCGTCTGTCTGAACCCGTTTTGTGCTGTCATGTGAGTAATCACTGCTGCACGTTGCCTCCCTGACAGTAAGTGCTCTCCAGGAGCTGCGGGATGGTATTACAATATCTTCAAGAGGTTTAATGATAGCATAAAAAATGTGATCAATGTTCGGTTGACTTAAAATTTCAGTATTCAGTTGTAGCGTTTGATTACATGTAGCAGCTCTTCCCCACAGTAGCTCTTAGCATCATTGGCCATGGCATCCTCTTGGTACGGCACTTAAATTTTAGACTGCAGTTTGCTGTCCAAATCCTGCTTTCGCTGAGGTGCCCCCATAAGCAATGAAAATAAATGTACTGATATGTTTATTCAGAGGTTTCTTTAGTAAGGAGGTGTTTAATAAGCATGTACCAATGGAAACAAATTGAGTTGCTTGAGTCACAGCTGGAGTTGCAACTTTTTCTCCCTTGATTATCAAGGAATATATTCTGCATGGAAGAATTCACAGCTTACAAAGACATCTGGATGCTAAATAATATAATTAAAGTAAATACAGCATAACAGGGACCTACTCCCATGCTCCTAATGAGCAGAAAGTAGGCTTTGGGTAAGGGAAATGCATTAAGGTGATGGAAGGAAGGAAGAAGGAGAGAGCAAAGAAAAGCTATGGGGGGAAACCAGAGAGAAGGGGGAAAATGAACAGGGGAGAGGATTGTGCAGGAGAGAGGAGATGAGAGGTGCCTCTGCGCCTGTGGAGCCTGGAGCAACACAAATGCCTAGAGGCTGTTTGCTGCCAGAAGCAGATGACGGCAGTGGAGGTAGCCGGTGGTGGGGCCGTGGTAATAGCAGTAGACTCAGGCAGTCCCTCAGAACTGGTAGTGCACTGTCTTGCAAGGCATCTAGCAGTGTTGCTTAAAGTTTAGAGGCTCTTTTTCTCCCTAAGTGATTGTATAAAGGGCATTTTTCTTCCTAAGAAATTGGCTTTTCCCTATTACTGTTTTAACAGTTTTGGAGAACGGAAAGCCAACTGTCGACAAATCTGTGCAAAATTGCTATATTTAGTTATTGGAGCCAAAGCACTCACAGGAGCAACCAGGTGAAAACCAGTTAGCTGGGCTCAGCTGACCTGCTCTTTGCAAGCCACAAGCCAGTCTGCCTGGGGAGCCCTAGGAAAGCTTTTCTGGTCCTTCCAACAAGGGACCAGGATCGAGATAGTGGTAACCTTGAGCCATCATCTCATGAAGGTGTCTCTTCCCATGGGCAAAGCTCAGACACTGCTGTTGCCTAATGGCAGGGAAGAAGGTGCTCCCATTGCTCCATGACAAAGCCAGCATGGTGTTCAGAAGGGTGTTCCTGTACACTCTCATCCCCAGGGCTTGGCTGTATGAATATCCCGGCTCTGCTGTGTGATGGGTGTTGCTTTTACCATGTGATCTTTTCTTTCTCTTGCTCAGCAGCTGCAGTGCTTATGGTGCGGTCCTTTTCCTTCTGTAACTTATCTCATCTGAGTGATTGTTTTGAAGATGTACTCAGAGGTGGTTACATTTTGCTGTTACTAAAGGTGCGCACTGTTCAGCCGTAAGGGTAAATCTACTTTTCCAGGAAGCTTTGGGGGAGTTGTCAGGCCAAGATTATTCTTTGTGCTCTGTTGTAGACTGGGGTTCTTTTGGCAGAAAAAAACGTGTTTGGGAGATCCTGGTAGGGCGAACTATCCTGACGATAATGTTTCAGAGGTTCTTGGAGAACCTCTGCTGAGATAATAAGCCCCATACCTGTTTGCCTGCAAGCCTTGTGCTGCCTGTTCAGTTCTCACGGTCTCTAATATTGTACCCAGTAGGAATTAAAGACAGCGGTAACTTACCTTGCTCTAGCATCGGCACGTCTCTTAATATTCTCAGAACAGACAGTGCTTGCTGTTTGTGTGAGCTTGCTGCTGAAGGACAGTGCATCATGTTGGTTTGGAGATGTGAAGCACAGAGTTGCTGTCACTCGTGGCAGCCGAGGGAGGTGCAGCATGGGGGGAATTGCTCGTATATTTTCTTTACCAACCACAAACAAATTACAGCAGATAAAAGTGTGAATGCGGGTTGGTCCTTTTCCCTTACTAGCTGCATCTCCCACAAAGTGTTCTGTGGCTACGTTATTACAGACCTTTTTGTGAGAAACCATCATGGGGTTAAGTGATCTACCAGCTGGGAGGAAAAGTTGAGTGAGATGATAGTGTTACAACAAGGACTCTGGTTTAAAGGAAACCAGGCAATAACTATCCTTACCTTTTACACGTTACTACATGAACCTTTCGTCTACTCTGCTCTAAGGAAGATTTTCCCATCTAATACTCTGCTACCAAATATATTTTCAATGCAGCCTAAGGTTAATATATTTCTTTACTGACTATATTTTTGTTATTGTAATTTTTGTACGTCTGGTTGCATATAGTGATCTGCCAGTGCACAAGCACTGCATTCATGTATGGGTTCCTGGCAACAGAAGTGTGCAGGAGTTTAGTATCACATACAGAAATCTTTATAGTAAAGCTTCCTAGTGAACTTCTAGTGTGAAAGGCAAAATAACCCAAACATCCAACTATCACCCAAAATATTTAGTAGAGCATGTTTTGAGTTTTGTCCACTGTTCTTGAGTTGGTGTGAGATGGAAAAATTCAGAAGATCATTTGTTCTCCTCCTGTACCCTTGATTTCATACACAAGAGCTGCCTAGACTGATGCAGGTGTAACAGGCAGAGAGGGGCAGGAGCAAGGAGGCATTTCAGTGTTTACCTTACTAACACAATAACCGCACTGCCAAATATCACCCTTGTGTTCCCAGGTGCTACATGCCTTGCTGCTATGCAGTGCTGGTTCCCAAGAGAAGCAAACCTGAGAAATCGAAGCTTTTCTTACATGTCTTGGACTGCACAGACCACGTACTGAGTAAATTCTCTACGCATGTGTTTCCACACTGAAACCTTTGTGTGAAGACCTGATTTATTTGCTGCTTAAATGTGCAAAGCAGTAGCATATATGAAAACAAATGGAAGAAATGTATAGGGTTTGTGCTGTTGTGGGGATTTTGATGGAATTACTTGCCCCTGTAATGGAGAACATTTTTTTATGTGGTGGTCTGGTAGCTCCGTGAGCTGCATGGGGGAAAAAATTGCCTTTGAGGACAAAAGTGTAAAGATAAATTAATTTTTCGCAGTGATCATACATGAGTCATAGAGGGGTGGAATTTCAGTACACTGCTCCCCCCCAAAAAAAGCTGTGTGAAGTCAGCTATCTGTTGTAGAGGAGGATTTGGACGGTGCCTCCAGGCTCCCCGCACCATTTGGACAAAACATGGAGTAAAGGACAAGCAAACAGAGAAGAAATGGCAAGCGCTGGTGCATTTTAAGCCTTTGGATGACGTGTGTGTGGAATTTCCAGCCCTGGTGCTGCTGGGAAGGGAAGAGGTGGCAATCCCCCCTTGCAAATCCCCAAGCAAGAAGCTCTTTGTCCCCCCAGCACTACACAAGCCCCACTTTTATTCAGTGGGCAGCCTTGCCAGCCATCTAGGCTTATTGTAGGTACCGGCTTTGTAGCATTAGATGGCTTTTTTTTGAGTTATTTACTTTTTCTTTGTGTGTGTGTGTGACAGAAAAATGGTGGAGATGGTTCAGAGCAGTGCAGGCAAGGTGGGTGGCTAGCAGGGAGAGAAGCCAGCAGCAACTGCTGTGCATGTCCAGACAGTGTTAGCAACACTTTCTCTAATCTCCACAGGATTTTCCAGTGCTCTTCAAAAGGCTAAGTTTGGGGAAAAGTGACACAGTAGCAATTTAAGGACTGCTGGAGGTTTTCAGTTGTGTAGAGTTCTGCTGTGAAGTGACGTACAGAGACAAACACTGGTGCTGGAGCCACTCTAAATTTATCACTGTGTCACAATAGATAGTTAAATTTAAATGTGTGTCCAGTACTTGCTATTTCAGTAGGTTGCAATCAGCTTGAATTGATATTACCTGAATAAATCAAAGAGCTGAATAGCACATCCATTTCTTATACAACAGAGCAGTGCACATTATCTGAGGGTGAAAGGAGTCGCTGCAGAGGCTCTGACTGGTGTTATTGTAACCACAGCTCAACACTGCAGTATAAAAGAACAAATTTTGGTATATTGTGGCCTCCTCCAAAATGGAAAGTGCTTGCTACTGCAGTGTCCAAGCTGGTAAATTACTGTGATTGCTTGTACAGAGATTGCATAATCTGTTGAATGGACACTGAGCAGCCACATATATCATCGTCTGCCCAGGCTGGCCCTATCTATATGACTGTGCACATAGGGCATTCTTCACAGTAGTTAAAAATGACAACCAATTTGGTGCGGCTGCATTCGGTCTTGGGACAGGTCAGCCTCAGGCACTGCCCAGCAGTTATGCTTCCCTGTGATACATCTGTATTTTTTTCCTAGGGAAAAGTTTTTTCCTGTTACTATTCTAGGTCACATCTGGAGCATGTTTTTGAACTGCATTTCTGGACTGGCCCCACTTACTGTGCTTAGGTTCATGCTGTGGAGCTGCCTCAGGGTGCCCGTGCTGAATTTCTTTGGGCTGAAACTCCACTGGATAATGTGCTTCAAATGCCTGTTAAGGCTGTCTTGTTGCTCATGAACGTTTCATTCACAGGATTGGGTTGGACCTAGTCTGCATTAAAATTCCCAAAATGCATGTGCTGTGACTGTCGGGTCCTCTGTGCCGTTCTGTTTCGTTTTTCAGGTCCCTTGGCATTGCTGAACTCCATTAGCTAACATAGGTGCAGGGGAAAGTGCATGGAGATGGGTGGTGTATGTGCACCCTAGGACATGTCATATGCCCAGCGGGGGGACAGGGGTGACTCCGGTTGTCTCTGCTTTTCCTGCACCAGGATATTTCCATCCAACATGGTATAACAGTGTTGGATGAGGGAGGAAGTCTCCTTGCATGCTGTCTGTTCACTCTGGAAAGCCTTTTAGTACTTAGTGTCCTCTCCGCTCATTGCTACTTTCTGAAATACTGAGAAAACATCCATACTAAATCCACCTGATTTGATTTTGTTTGGGGAAAACAAACTGCTTCCCATCTTACAGCTCCATCAGCTTCTAAAAGTCTTGCTTTTTGCTCAAGTTTGCAGTTCTTACAGACATGTAAGGAGATAATCACATCTGTGCTTTCTTCTTCTCTTTTTAACCCACCATGAATCTTCTGCTGCTGTCCTGCCTCATTTGTTTCTTCCTCTGATTCTCCTCATTAAATAAATTGCAGCCAGAATGTCCTGTCAGACTAACAGTAAATTAATATATTGCAGGCCAAACTTCAAAAAGGAAAAAAGAATTTAATTACAGTGATCCACATCCTTATCCCACCACGGTCAGTGATAAAATGGCTATTGGCTTAATTGGGAACAAGGCACTGCTCCCCCTAATTTCGTGTTGCTTCTTTATTATCATTAATAACTTTGATTTCCCAATTTGTATGGTGAGCAGTCACCCCAGTTGGCCAAAATCTTCCCTCTCTGTTGTTATAATGGTTGGGAGGTTTTGTGCCTATAGGCCAGCTGATTGAGCTGGTACAGGGAAGTACCACCTCCATCGGGGGAAGTCAAAAGAAACTCGGCAATATGAGGTAGGAAATAACAGATCGAGTGGGTATAAAATACATTCATTTGGCTCTGATGTTTTGGGGTTTTTGACATTCTGAAAAGAAAGCCATATGGAGATTATCTTTCTGTTTTATATATTGAAATACAGGAGCTTGGGGGCAGAATTGTAAATGATGTGGTTATGAGTTTACTCTGCACTCATAGGTATGTTCCCTTATCTTGTTATATGGCTGCTCGTAGGAATCAAATATTGAAGTTTACATTGCACTACTTTTGATGGTTGGAAGCCTTTGTTTTTTTAGATGACGCTATACATCAGGTTTTACAGTTCTCGTGGTAGTTTAAAGGAAAGGGAGAACATGCTCTCATGGCTCTCAACAAGACCTTAAAACTCTCTGACACTCTCTTTCCTGGAGGACAAGATGTATTCTGATCATCTACAAGTGTATGTTTTCCAGTGATTGCAATTTTTGGTGCTGTCTGGAAAGCAAGGCTACTTATTTTGATAGAGAGAGGGTTTCTGTCCTCCTTGACTTTAGGAGAAAAAAAGAAAGGAGTGCTTCAGTTCTGTTTTCCTCTTCAGCATATACACTGTGTCATTATACACTAAACATGTTATTTTCTTTTGCTCCTGAAACACCTTTTGCTTTCAGTCACTTGTGTTGTGGAAGCATTTCTGCCACTACACGCTGCAGCATCTTTGTTCTGCAAACAGCAATGAACTACAGGGAACTCTGGAGCCGGATTTGAAACCCTGCACTGAAAAAAAGGGCAAACTTTACACATGCATGTTAGTGCATGAGTCAGGATCTAAAGCACACCAGAGGCTGGATTTGTGTTTGTTTTTCTATGATGCATCCTAACTTTGCCATGTCCCCATGATCTGATGGAGTAGAAATGAGGAAGTCATGCATCTGGAGGGTTTTTGCTGTAGCACCTCATCACCTACCAGGAATGTCTTAGCACCCCTTTTTGTGCCACTTCTGGTTTTCCCAGTGTGTTGACCAGCTTTCTGGATTTTAGGGTATCACAGGTCAGCCTAGGCTTCCCTTTGCTGCCTTGGGGACTTAAAATGATCTGTGCAGGGTGGTACTCCATGGCACGGCAGCCACCAGGCAGATGGCACACCTGAGCATGGGAACAGCTGTTTATCTCTCACTGTGCTGTAGATTCAGACTGCACTATGGAGAAGTCATTTTGAGTATTCAGAGGTGTTGCTCTTGCTGCTAAAATACATGTATTTCTGTCTGTGCTCCGGGTTCATTTGGATCTATTCTGAATACAGTTATGGCACAGATTGGATGTCTTGCCAGGGGAAGTGCTGTGTCCCCACAGAAACCAATGGCCACTGAACTGCTGAAGAAGAGAAGTTTGCCAGCTGAGAGAGAGGGGGTTATTTTGTGGAGGAAGAGCAATGAGCTAGCGCCGTGGGTTCCTGCATTGCCCCACTGCTGCAGCCCTGCTCGAGGCTGGCCCCAGCCCCACCGTTAACTACTGCTGCTAGGGTGTGTGCTTGCAGAGTCAGCGCCATTTGCAAACACAGAGGAAACTGCTGATC
This sequence comes from Falco punctatus, assembly GCF_963210335.1. Taxonomy (NCBI): domain Eukaryota; kingdom Metazoa; phylum Chordata; class Aves; order Falconiformes; family Falconidae; genus Falco; species Falco punctatus. The sequence continues at coordinate 10,271,566 of NC_137588.1, forward strand.
TGAACCTGCCACAGTGTCCCCAAAGCTGTGTCCTACCCTGAGCTAAGATATAGGGCATCCACTGTCAGGGGACACAGAAGGTCACCTCCGTCCTGGCTGAAATTTACTGCAAAACACGCATGTCCATAACACCAGCAGAAGATGGGTGCTTGCGTGCATCTCCTGGGCTTCCTCTGCAGCTCTGACATTAAGAGCTGGCCAATGTCTTTGTGGCTATTTGTAACCCTGAGACTAAACGAAAGGAGTGAGAGGAAATTAATAAATGTTAATATATGCTAATTTAATTGAGAAGCGCTGTTTTCATCAACTGCTGTTTGAAGAACAGACGTAAGTATGTTTGTAAGCTCAAACAAATGTTGGCTTTTTAAAGCTGTTGCACAAATACAAGGATCTTGCTGCCTTTAAAGAGGTTTAAAGCTGTGAACTGTTCAGAACCCAAAATCTATGGGTGAATAATGTGGCTAGGATTCAGTAAAGCCTATTAAAAATAATATTTTTCTACTTGGTAGCTTAAGCCAAGCTTAAGCTGAGTCAGACTTCAAACCCTGACTCATGCACCTCATTTTGTGGGTAGCTCCAGCACCAGAGCACTCAGCCTTGTGCATTACTTGGAACAAACAGAAATGATCTCCATCTCACTCCTTTTTTCATATGCATGAATATGTTTTTCCTCCAGACCTTGCAAAGGCTTCACCTCTGGTTTGAGGAGTAGGAAGAGCTTGGTCTGCATGCCACTGGGGAAATCTGGCCATTCCTGCTGCTATTCTCACCATGTCCAGCACAGTGGAGTCTTAGGTCAATGATTATCACACGGGGGAATGTGACCTCTGAAAGCAAAACTGACAGTTATGTTTAAAAATGTTAGAGAAGAGTCCTTCTGCTTTCCCAGGGAAATTGGCTGAGACGTCCTTGCATCCTGAAGCTCGTGACATCTGTCTTAAACATTCTTGAAATTATTTCTGTGTGAAATCAGGTGGTTTCTGTAAATTAATTACACTTGAAAGGCCAAGCGCAACACAATTTAGAAGTTATAAACCAGAGCTTTTCAAGACTGGTGGAAAACTGAAGGCTGCGGACCTGTCTTTAAATGTAGTCATGGTTACTTGGCTTCTGTCTTTCAGAAAAGTTTGTGTCTAATCCGCCAGGCAGGTAGGAAAGATAAGACCTACTAACTACAATGAGCAACTGGAAAACTTTGAACAAATGTGCTTTGGGAAGGCATGCATATTAATAAATAAACGTGACTTCAGTAGGTGAGTTCACACACGGCAATATGCATGCCAGGCATCACTGCCTCTTTCTCTTGCATGCAAACCCAAAACAGGGTTGCTTCTTCAGAGACATGGTGCTTAAGGGATGGGAATTAGGATGTCCTTGAGTTCAAAGTGAAATCCCTGCTTGAAAGCAGGATATGAGGGTCCTTGTGTTCTGGCTAATTAATTCTTGTGATTTCCTATGGAAACGACCCTTTCATTATTTCATCGGTAGCAAAATTAAAAAGTGGCCCCTACTCAGTAGCAAGAACAAGCAGCTCATTGTGATATGCCATATAGCACTAACCTTTCTTAGATATAACCACAGATTCAGATCTATAATATTAGGCATAGCATGCTAATTATGCTGTCTGAGACCTTTGCAAACCAGTTTTCTCTAACCGAGATAAAACCTGAAAAAATAGACCATCCTGTAGCTCCGATCCCCCATGGAGAGGAGACAAGCATCCCTTGTCTCAGCACGAGGATGCTCGGGGCAATGCATATATTTGTGTAGTGCCTTCTGTCCTCCTCTCTGCCTTAACCAGGGTTTATTTTAACCTGCTTGGGCTTCGTAGTGAGCAAAAACCTTTTACAATTGAAGCGCAGCATTGAGCCACCGGCGCCGGCTCTGTGTTTGGATTGACACGGGCTCTGTCTGCACACAGACCACTATTGATTTGGCCGGCACAGATGCCGATTCACAGGGAAGGGGCAGCCTAACAGCACCCGTGGCTGTGGATTGTGCGGGAGTGCCTGGGGTTGGTATCCTTCCCCTTGGGAAAAATGGGCCACTTCAAGGGCATTTGTATAGCAAACCCCAGCTGAGGGGCAGAGAAACAGAAGCCTGAGTATGGGGGCTTTTTTGTTTTAAAAGTGTGCAAGAAGGGTTTTTTTGTGACTTTGGGCAGATTAATTTCACTTTTTTTGGTTCTCCTGCCCCTCCTCCCTTACTAGTGCATTTAGCAAAGTCAAATCAAAATGCAAGAAGCTGCTGGATGTGGTCATGCTGTGTCAGATATTTCAGGCAGCCCCAGTTGTTACCTAGAGTAGCTGTGAAAATCTGCGCTGGCTAAAGCACTCCCTGTATGCAGAGACTAAAGGCATTTCCCAAGGGTAGTAATTTTCAAGTGCATAATGCCATGTAGTTGTTTATTTTTATCACACATATTATCAAGAAATCTTAGAAGATATATCAACCTCATTTCCTAGGTGCTTTGACATGCAGCATACAGAAAAACTAGGAGGTAGAGAAGCAATCGGATGTGTGTGTTGCTTTTCAGAAATCAAATTTTTTCTTTCCTTGGTTGCATATTTAAGTAGATATTATTTACAGGTAAGGCTCTTATGGCCAAAACGAAATCTTTACGAAAGAAGACAATAGAGTTATTTTAGATGGTCTTCTAATGTTTGTAGATAACCCAGTGCTGTAGTGCTCAGGTATAAATTCTAGTGTAAGATTAGAGGTAAATTGGAGGCTGGGGACAGTTTCTGTAAGTGTGGGGAGAGTCTCATTTCACTGCCTGAAAGGGATGAGGAACAGAGAGAGGCTGTCACCTCACGAAGATTTTGATCATGCTTCCACCAGTAGAAAAGATGCACAGGACCAGCTCTGGAAGGTGGGGAAGGTGGTGTTTACATTGCTCTCCATCTGCAGCATTCAAGGCCAGAGAACAAGAAACAACGCATTGGTGTAAGTTAAGCAAACAGGGCAGTGTGGACCCTTGAATAAAACAGCGGTTAAAATTTGGAGGTTGGGTAGAGTTGTTTCTATCTAGGGCAGCCCAGAATGTCTACATGGTCTCTGGCCTGGGTGATGGTTAAAGGAGATGTTTGGGAGGAAGAGCAGGGAAGGAGGGAGGCAGCACTCTCCGGAGGGCTTTCAGAAAGGCAGAGCAATGCACAATATTTGGGGGGTTTGGTAAAACGAGAAGTGATCGTTAGGACTATAAAACTCAATGACTACTAACAGCCGCCTACCACAAGTGCTCTGCAGAGAGCCGTGATGGTTATTTTCCCCCTCTGTTTTTCATTTGTCATTCCAGAAGCAGGAAGGCAATGCCTAAAGTCTAATGCAAAATAAAGCAGAGCAGGTTTTGATTGTGCCGCACAGTTAAGTGGAAAAATGAGATAACTGGGACTCCAGCTTAAGGCACATCTGAGCCAACCCAAAGAGGAGCCTGGCTCCAGGCTGTGTGGTGGAGCCGGCAGGGCTGCCTTTAGGAGGGGAGCTGAGTGAAGTCTGCTCAGCAGCCTCCAACAAGGGCAGCTGATCAGAAAAAGTGAATTTTTTGTAGACTTTAGAGTGGCTGTGCTGTTTTGACTGTGCCTTAAGTGTCCGAAGTTCAGCCCCTTGTTAGGGTGATGGGCAGAGTTCTACATCTGTTCTTCACAAGAACTGCTGGGGCTCATATAAGATTAACTGTGCTGGTGTCACAGATTACCTAGTTGAAGAAGAACTGGCAGATCAAATACTAGATTCTTTTGGAAATGTTGGTGTGAAAAACTTCCTGTATTTTTTTCCTTCAGCACTGAATTAGTAAGGATGCCTGGGAAATAAAATTGAGTCATAGTGTTTATTCCCTGTGAAAAGTAATAGGGTTATTTCTCCCTCCCCAAGGTTATGTTTTTGCAAAGGCTGGTGTGTGAGCATCGCTCACTCCTTCAGCATCTCCTGGCCCTGAGCGTGGGAATGCGCTGGCAGAAACGTCCAGGGGAGATGGAGGCTGCTCTCCCCTCTGAGGACTGCCTGTTGCCCTGCTGCTGCACCCACGGGCAGCACTTTGCTGCCCATTACTATGGGGAAATAATGATGGAAAGAGAAACTACTAGCTGTGAAGGCTCTGGTTAGACTTCGAGTAACGTGCTTTATTTACTGATTTGGGTATAGATATAGTCAGAAACAGCAGGAGAAGCAATAATCTCTTCCAAAAAGATAGAGTGCCTGTACCTGGAGCTGAGGAGGTAGCTGTACTCCAGGAGAGGTTTCCCAGCAGGCAAGCCCAGCCCAGCGCAGCGCGGTCCCCTGCTCCGCACTCTGCCTCAGCTTCTCTGAAGAATGGCAGCACAGCGGCATTTGCAATGCAGTACTGCTTTGAAGTCTAAACCCCTGCTCAGACATGAAAAATTATTTTGTAAGTTGATAGGCACCAGGAACATCTGATGGGTTGTGCTAAGCTGATGCTTACAACGAGGAGCGGCATCAGAACTGGGCCCAGAACAGGGATACTTTTGAAGGACTTGTTTGAAAGTGAAGCAGTGCAAATACCAAAAATGAGTTCAGAACAAGGGCACGGTGCCCCAGCAAGGGTGGAGGGCTTGTGGAGCTGTGGTCTCCCCAAAAGTTCTGGACTCACCAGTTCCTGGAGAGAAACAGGGTGCTGTGCGTGGGGGGCTTCCAATCATCATAGGTGTGTGTACTTAAGGCACGTGCTCTCCTCTCAGCAATCTTCCTTCATTCTCCATGTTATATCAGTACAATCCTGTCTGCAGTGTGTCTTGTCCTCTCATGTATTGTGCAGCATTATTTTGGTTCACGGAAAAATTCAAGGGAATAAAGTGCCGTATTTTTCATGAGTTCTTCTTTGGGTGAAAAAAAGAAAAATCCCTTTTTTTTGGCAAGCTACCTTGAAGGGATGCAGAATCCTAAGCAGTGTTTGTGGGTGAGGCAGGTATTCCCCAGAAGTTGACATTTTTAGTATCACTCCTATTCTGGGCAACCAAACATACAGAAAACAAGCAAAGCCCAAACACATTATGCAACCACTGACCTTGATCAGGTTCAAAATTATCTTAAACATTAAACAGTAGCAAGCGTGACTTTTATTGTGGGAAGTATTTTACACTGCATTCAAGCGTGATTGCTGTAGTCTGGGGTCCAGGTTTAACTTTATTATGCTCCAAGTTAATTTATCAAAATGACATACAGCTCTGGGGGCAGCTTCGTGGTATATGATTGACTAAATAATACTCTGAATTTCTGAAAGGCTTTTAAAGTTCACTGCTTTCACACCAGGTGTATTTGTTGTTCTAATGCAGGTCACTTCCTTTCGTAGTCATGCCATCCTCCAAGCAGAGCCTAGTACAAACAGTTACTAATGACATTAATTGGATTGCGGGGTCAAACAGCAATGTCTGGCTTTTTTTTCCATATCCAAATGCTATTGAGCCAGTTGGTTTGTTTCCTTTTGACACGTACATCCATTTTCAGATGCGATTAACAGATTAAATGCTGAATTTTGGTAAGAGGTTTGGAGGCAGCTGTCATTTTGTAGAGTGGCTGCAGGCATTGTAATATCCTTCTTGCTTTATTCAAAATTCACCCGTTGCTTTCAGTAGAAAATGAAATAACTTTTTAGATCTTTTAAGTATTACTCATGGCACAGTAATTTTAATTGTTGTCAGTTCCTGGCTACTGATGAAAGAGCATGAAATTTGAGTGTCCCGTTATAAATGTATTTGTATTTCAGAATGGTGCTGAAGAGGAAAGGTTGAAGATGAAATGTAGCCTGGGCAGTGCTGATTAGGGCAGCAAAGTGAGGACACTGACATCGTTTCAGGATGGGGCTCATTTCTGTTTCTTCACACGGGACATCAGCATTTCTGGTTCATTAAGTTCCAAAATAGGATTTTAGTAGAAATTCCAATTTTTGACAGGTTTGTCTTTACACCTAAGAAAAGACAGGTTTCCTATTGTATTAGGGAATCTGGCAGGAGTTTATTCTCCTTCCCCAGTGGTCTGTGGTTGTTACTGTACTTTGCTAAGCAATGATATAGTCATATGCAGGGATTTCTTCCTTCCAAAACCTGTTTTCTAATCTTTTTCTAGCAGCCTGTCTCAAAGGAGAATAGTTATCTCATGAATGTGCCAAGGGCTAGGTAAGGACCGAAGGGAGTAGAAAGTCAGAGAAGAGGCATCTCAGGAACAAAGTAGATTAGATTGGGGGGAAAAAAGTGGAGAACAGGCTCAAAGGTGTGGAGGAGAAGTGGAGTTGCCTGAACCACAGTTTCCTTTTCTCTCTAAAGTAAAATTCACAGCCTGGCTTAGATCACGTTGTGTGTTATGTGCTCTATTAGCAGACAATGCTCTGCAGGCATTGGCTGCGTACTGTCGAAGGTCAGCACAGCTTGATGACTGGGTGAACAGCTGTATTACTTGAACAATTTCTATTTCAGAAAAGCTAATGAAGCGTTTGTGAAAGCTTGAGAACAAGGTTGAGAGGAGAAGCTGTTCATGCCAGGCGATATGCTGAACAATAAAGGAGCTTGGGGTATAGTGACACGCTGCTTTCAAACCTTACCCAGAGCTGAAATGAGGTGCTGAGAGCGCTTGGCACTAGGACATGATCGTTTCGGTTTGGAGGTCTGTGATTGTATGCAAGGTAACTTGGAAGAGAGACAAGGTGATGTGATACCATTCCTGCCTGAGTGAATATGTCCTGTGTTTTGTAACCTCAGCACGCATAAAAAGCCAGAATTGCTATCACTTGCAAACAAATACACATACTACAAGCAACAGAAAAAGATAAGCTGAGTAAGAATTGTGGGAGCAGCTCTTGAAGACAGTGCATGGAGATTAAGCTGGCTCTAGCTGACATTAATAGGAGAGGTGTGGTAACTGTTTTTATCCCTTCTCCTAATTGCAGATGCTTTTTGAGATTCTTGATGAAGATTTTTGCAAATCTCCTGAGGGTGACATCTGCTCCTAGTAGGAGGCTCTGAAATTGTAGGTTTTCTTTACTGCCACTGTGCACTCTGTAGAGTCTGCTAAATCTTGCTTGCTTAGTTGGAAACGGAAAGTTTTAGTTCAGTGACTGAAGAGACTGTAGGATTGGTGATGTAATCGAAGGAGCCATACACAACATCTATCACACAAATGCCTCTGACCGCTTTTCAAGCAAACTTTTCAATGTTTGTGTCCATTGTAAGTTGAGAAGTCAGTGCCTCGTGACATGTTCTACGTAGGCTCCTTTGGCATTTGTGCTGTCTGCAACTGCTGTAGTAGATTAGAGCGTATGCTACTCAAGTGGGGAGTGGGGCTAATCTGACAATAAATGTGTATTTTAAGTGTAGCTGTTGCATTGCATTAATGTTGTTTATCTTGCAGTGGTAGCCCTGCACTGGCACATGACATGAGCGATATTAATGATGTGGGAAAGGCAGAGCTTTTTAAGGGGCCATGCTGGTGCAAAGTTGAGTGTGGTATAATTAGAGCCGTATCTGGTCTGATGATAAAGGCAGCTAATTGCCAATATTTTCATTTTCTGAGTCTCTTTTACTCATCAAAGACTTGGCTCAGCTTGGTGAACATACCCCTTTCAGGATAAGGTAACTCGTGTGAAAGCATTTGCAAGATTAATTTCCACTTACTCTCAAGAGAACTGGGGAAGTTAAAACAACCATGTACGTTCCCATTATTTTTTCAGGCATATTTCCCCACTGGGGCTGTTTCCAAGATGCAGAAGCAGTAGGTAACGTAATTGTATAAATAGAAATCTTCAAACTGTCAAAATACAGATGCAGAAGTTGCATCACTGAGGGAGGAGGGTGAGCCCATCCGTGGCTGTGGGAACTCCGGGGGATCAGTGTCATGCATTACTCACACTGAGACGAGCCCAGCGCCGAAAGGCACAGGCACGTGGAGCAGGACAGGCGGCTGCTCACTCTTGATGGGGCTGGGAGATGCGGTGCCAAATCAGGAAAGTGATGCTGAGATGCAGCGACAGCCACCTCCCATTGGCACCCTATAGGCAGGCTTGACCTCTGGTTTTCGAGAGAAAATAACGTACGGCACACCACCGTGGAAAAGCTGCCAAGCTGCAGCGACGACAGGTGCAGATAAGGAGGCTGAGTGAATGAAGCCTCTGTCTTTTATGAAAAACCCATGCAGCATCTTGAACAAAGCCAGCCTCTTCCCACGTACAAGGCCCATTAGGAACTTCTCAGCTATCATTTATTTAGACAGGAAGTATATTCTCCTTTTACAGTAATTTATTGGCCAATTTATAAAGGTTGCTAGTTAAATTTGTTGGAGTGGGAGGACTGAAAAATGGAGACGAAGCAGCAGCTAACTGAAAAGCCAGCCCCTCTCGCGTGAGCCATGGTCTGTACCGTTTTCCAAACAGCAATGTTAATAACAAGAGTCAGCTATTTCTGGTTGTTTTCCTTTCACCTTATTGGAAGCCACGTGGTTCCTGTGCCACTCCACATAACTCTGATGAGACTCCTAAATCCTCTGCTAGTTAATCAAAATTTCAAAGTTGGTTAATATTTTAATAGGGAGGATTTGTAAGCTTGGGTTTGAAATCTGTTTAAAGGCATACATGTAGAAGAGCACTGTTACGTGGAACTCCATGAGTTTGTGAAGTCAGTCCATTTCTGTGGAAATAACCTGGCATTGTTAGCATCTTCCTTGAAGACTGATGCCAAGGTTCTGTTATTTATTAGATATTTTCCTTTAAAAAAAAGTAATAGGAATTTTGCCAGCCTGTATCACATTTAAGTCTATTAAATCCCCTGTATACCTTGTATCTCTCGGAGGTAGAATACCAGAGACTTGGAAGAAAGTGTTAAACCTGTGAAGCTGACGTATAAGATAATACGGCCAATAGGCTTCACCCTGATCTCTAATAGCAAGAGACTGCCTTCTCCACCAAGGTTTATGGTTTAATACCGCTTCCAAGATGGGCTGTCATTAACCATGACTTTGGAACTAAATCCTGTGTCTTGTTCTATCTTTGGGACACTCTGAGGGCTTACAGTGTTTATAGGCTGGAAACCAGACATTTCATGGCATCACAGAGGTTGCAGTTACTTCCATGCATTAATTCTTATGCTTTGTCAGCTGTAGCGAGTGGAAGCAGACCTTCGCTTCTGCAACACTGCTGCCCTGTGAAATGCCGGAAAAACTGAATAGAGCCTACTCAGGATTAGTAAACTAAGGAAAAATTGTATTACTTCTAGTAGATGCTGCTTTAGTTTCTGGGGGATGCAAAGTTTCTGACACCTCTCCATATATGTAAAGGTGCCATGAAAATTGATGTTGTTAACTCCTTGGGTTGTCAATCAGACCTTGTTCTATGATCTCTGCAAACAGTTTTTTTCAGAAGGACTGGTGTAGGCTTTGTCCATTGTAGGCTCTGCTGACCCACTGGATATGTCAAAAAAAAAGAAGAAGGGTCATAGAGTATTATGGAGCGGTATTTTCTGTCTCTGTGGAGCCCACATTACAAATCTCCCATCCCTGTTCAGTCCCTTTGATTGCCAGAAGAGTAAGAGCCAGAATCAAGTTATTTAGGAGGGAAAACCAGGCTTTAAATTGGGGAAACAACTTGCTGGGAGGCAAGAGGGGTAAAAATTTTAACTGCCTTTACAGTGCAGCTTAGCCTTCAGCCTGCTGTGGGTTGGGGACTTTCCATGGGGGGGTGTGGGGGGGCAGCAGCCGCAGCTGATGGAACTCCTTACTCTTCCTCTCTTCTGGAAAAGCTGCACTTCCCCATGCATGGCATGGTCTGTACTTCCGGGTCTAAGTAAAAATTAAGGTTCAGTCTGCCCTTCCCAACATAACTGAATAGGAAGGGCTAAACCCCAAACCCTGGATAGAGCTGAATGAAAACTTTTTGCGTGGGATGTGGAGTTCTGCAGTGTCTAGTAACAGTAATAGACTGAAAAATAAAAATAACCAACTTGTGTAAGCTAGCACCTGTGACAACTATAATTTTCTTCTGGGCATGAGATGATCACCATATAACAGGCCTTAACTGCAGTTTCTAATTTTGTAATTCCTCAGCAATTGTAACTGTCAAGTGAGCTCAGTGTAAGCTATTGTGTAAACCCTTGTAACATGGCTGGCAAAGACGGCTCAACAGTGCCAACAGATGCTGGAAGAGTAAAGGATGTCTGACTGTTGAGTCTCATATTTGTATCTGCCTCAGATCTCTTGTTAACTTTCCCATAGTGGATTATCTACTGTTGTTGCTCAGAAATGCACTTAGGCTTGTGTTTAGCTTTGAACACATTTGCAAACCTGGCTGAGCTCTGTGGGAATTAAACATTGCTTACTGCGGTGCTCAACTGAGACCTTGGTTCTAAGGCCACCCTTTCTGACCCACAAGCTTTTCCTCTGTGGTCAGCTGTGATGATGTTATGTCTTTGATTCCAATCTGCAACAAATGCCCTATATCCCAATACAGGTCTACCAGACTTGTTCCAGGTGGACCTTATTGTTTCTCAGCTCATATAGGTGATGGTCTTTCAGGAGAAAGAAGGTTATCCCTAGTCTTGGATCTTAACTGATGCCACTGGGGAGCCCTCACTGGTATGCGTGGAAGGCTTTTGCCCACAAACTTTTAGGTTTTGGCTACCATCTGTGAAAATACTTTTTATATATATACAGACACATATGTATATGTAAGATATAGATATACATATATTCATTTACACATATTCATATGTAAGCATCTACATAAGCATACATATATATGTATGCATACTTACATGTGTATGCATCGCTGTGTTTTCGTGGACAGAATTTCTTTGTTATGTTTTTGAGTACAAGGATTTCCAGTCCAGCAGGTGTCTACTTGGAAAGACTTAACATACAGAGGCTATAAATTATATTAAAAGCGTTTGTTGTTAAACTGTGATAAACTTAGCTACAGGGAAGCAAGCAGCTGGCACTTTACTACCTATGAGTTTCTTTGTGTTTCCCTAAAACTCTAGTGACAGTGACGCGTTTATAATTTTTTAAAATTAAATGTAGATTGGAAAGAGCCATGCTGGATTTGAGATGTGAGTGCTCCAATGGGACTGCTTCTAAGTCATACAGCTGGTTACCCATCTACTGAAAGCCTTTCTTCCTCCTTTCATTCTGTGTTTGGATGTCTCCATTTCCTTGGGAAAGGGCAGTGTAAATATACGGTCACCACAGGGCAGCGCTGCACCTTCAAGAAAAGTGATAAGCCTGGAAGTGGAGATGCCCATTTAAAAACTATTGGTGATTCTCTTTCATGCACCAGCGGTGGCCACGGCCACTGGCACTCTGTAGTTGCTAGACTTGACTATTGCTGCAAGCCTTCTGCATAGTTTCCAGCTAGAGTTTGGGACTACTCATTTAAGTATGCGAAACATCCTTCAGTCCAGAAACAGACATTTTGGTTCAGCAGAACAATCTGCATAATGACCTAATTCCATCCAGTTTGATACTGAACTTATGATGTTTTATTTGAATTCATGTATTTGAAGTCAGTGTAATTTTTCTTTGCATTTTCAGTACACCAGAGATTTTTGCAGTGTCCACATATGACTACCTGGTAGAAGCCCTTGGTTGTGGCTCTTAAATAGAAAGAAAGCATATTTCCAGAAGCATCTAAATATCACCCAATAATTAAAATGTGAGCTAACATGTTGTTATTGGCAGAGGAGCAAAGCACAATCCAAGCAGTTGCCCAGATGATCAAGACAGAGCTGGGTGAAGCTGGAAACTGGTCCTGCCCTCCTTGAGACACAAGCTGATGGTGTGACCATGCTTATACTTCCTTCTCTCACAACTGTGGGACAACAGTGTGAGCTGGAAGTTTTCCACTGAAATAATCAGAAGTAAAATAGCTTATAACATTATCATTTAAAATACCATCAGTAGGTTGGAGTTGATGTACCTCTGTTAGCACTGTGTCATCTTAAGCTGCCTGTAGATCTGAGAATACCATACTCCTAACTGTATGATAGCCGTCTCATCTTTGGCCTTTGATCCTTCTTGTATTTCTGCTATAATGATAATATACTAGGGACAGCCAGTCTCCACTTTGTTACTATGATTTTCCCCTTTATTGTTAGGTGGAGAGCTGACTAGCACACATACATATTTGATGCAAATCTCCTGGAGTTGGGCTGAGGAAACTGCAGTGTTTTCATGAAGAGATACAAGGCAAATGTGAGGAAGAGGCAGCATGTTGGTTATGGGAGTCACGTGTGTCTGAAACCCACTCCAAAAAGAACATTTAATGGTACACCTTTAGTATGCTGCTAGCAAGGTCTGGAAAATGTTCTTTATTCCAAATTCAAGATCCATGTGCACATGCCCTATAGATTGCTAATGCCTCTTCCAAGGCATAAGAGGCAGGCATTGGGGTCTGTAAAGCACTATGTGTGGGTATTTATATTTGCCTGGTATTTTTGCAGTGAGTGGCTGTTGTGGGGCTAGAAATTCAAGCAAGAGGAGGGCTGAGCAGGTGAACTGCTCTGATTTAATCTGAGTAGTCAACGGGATGCATTTTCCATGCCAAGCTCCCTTTTGCAGCAGTTCAGCTCCCTAAGGGAAAAACCTGGAGAAACTTTTCTCGTCACAGGGGTGGGGGGCCCTGTAGGTGGGCTGGTATTCAAACACACCTGCAGTAGGGTAAAGCCTGGTCTCAGCTGGGGGCAGTGTCCTTAACTGCTGGCGGGGCTGGAGAGCAGGGAAGTCAGCCCAATTGTACCAGGAGGCCTTAGTTCTCAGGTTGGGAGTAGGCCGGGAGATGCTCCCTGGAAGCATGGAAAGACTTTGCTAATTGTTCTGAGCTTTGCAGCAAAGGAAGGTTGTCCTCGAAAGCAGGGAGGAGTGAAATGGGAAGCAGCTTCACTGAAGTCCCAGTAGCTGTGGAGCAGAGAGCTCTAGAGGTAAGTGGAGGAGATGCAAACCTGAAGAGTTGGTTTCTTCTTTAACTTGCATGGTCATGGACTGTTTTGCACGGTATGGTTACAGAAAACTCGCCTTTGCTCTGGAGTGTAATTCATGGGTGGTGAAACTGGGGGGCAGTGGTAGAAATGAAAGCAGAACTTAAGGAATCCTGTTTCTGGTCTCTAGCTTTGCTATCTATGAGCAATTAAATAGAAAGCAAACCCCAACAAATCAAAAGAACTTGCCTCAAAGTATGTGTTTGCTGTTGAACAACTTCATGAGCAGGTTTTTCTCTCCTGAACTGGTCCCTGCATTAAAGTTCTCTGAGATCCCTCGCTGGCACTCGTTTTGAAGTCTCAAGGCTCAAGTCATTTTTTTCTGCAGTAACAAATGGCAAGCAATGCAGTAACCTTCAAAACATATGAGTAACACCAGTTCTTTGTCAGAAAGCCATATAGCTGAAATGGCTTGGCCAAACTACCTGAAGTCAAAGCGCAGACAAAATGCAGTTGGTCACAACTCAAGTTTTATAGGTGTGTAAAAAAATGTGAGTTCTCTCTGATGGGTTTTAAAGGCTGGTGGAGTGAGTTACTGACAAGTTGTCTCAGTACTACAAGGCCAAGTCTGGAAAGTATCTCTGGAAGAGGTGAGTACTGAAATGCATTTGCATTTTGAGCAGCTGTGAATGAACATGCACGCAGCTGTGTATGGGGAAGTGTGATGTGGAAAAGGTCATCTTGAAGGCATTTTTTAGGACAATGAACTAGGTTTTGATGAGTACATTGAGGGTTGCTGTTTTATGAAGCAGCGTTTGCCTTTTTCTTTGAACAAAACTAGGGTTGTGGTGATAAAAGTGTGTTTGTATTTGGAAAAATCTGAGAAGTCACTTGATGGGGAGCAGAAGGCTGTCCAGTTTAGTCCTCAGTTCTTTCAAACCATTGTATCATGTAATCCCTTTTGTAAAATTTATCATGTCCTGCCTTAGAGCACTTTTGCTCTTGCTCTGGGAGGACAGTTCTGGGATTCCTGGGATATTAAGAAGCCCTTATTGCCAACCTGCTACCAATTGTCAACTCTGCCTACATAACTCTTGTTTGTTCTGGTGCCAGCACTGTATTAAACAGGTTTGGTTTGGGGTTTTTATTGTTTGTTTCTTTTGTGAAAATATGTTCTATCTCCTTGGTAACGTATGCATAGTGAACAACTAAATGCCCTCTTAACCTTTATTTTTCTGAGTCTAAATAAGTTCAGTTTCTGAGCCTGCCCTCTGAAAGCAGGCTCCCTGGTTACTCTGCATGCCTGTGTCTCAGCCTGTTTCTGTTTGAAATCATCTGCACTGAGAAAGTTCCTGTGGCTTTCTCACCAGGCACTAACACAGATCTTTCTCTATCTCTGGAGAGACCCTGCTTGTGATACCGCCTGGCTGCCTCATCGTATTTTCATGGGAAAAAACCAACCAACCCCCAACTTGCTTCCTCTTCACTTCTTCCTTGCAATTTTGTCTTTGGTTTCCCAGTGTGCTCTCCTGTGCAGCAAATTTACCCATCAATTCAGTTTTTCCTTTCCTGGGTGTTTTTTTACTTCTTTTTGGTGCCACAGATATATTTTTCTTGTGTAAAATCTGTGCATAAGTACCTGCAGGTCTTGAACTGTTCACATTTCCTCTCTGCTATTATATCCTTATTCCCGCTGTCTGAGCTTCAGCATTGTTGTCAGCTCCTTCTCTACTCTTCGTACCATTTTGATGCCAATCTGCAAAATATCCTTCATGCATCATTTCTGACAGATATTTACTCAGTGTTCATCCTATAGATCCTGTATCCTTTCATGTTGTAATTCTCAAATGTTTTCTTAGTACTATAATCTTTTTTTCCCTGTAGTGCTTGCTTATCTTCAGAGAGAAATTGAACAAAATCCTTGAATCTTTCCCTTATGAAGCATCCCATTTTGCTGTCTGAAAGGTCTCAGACTTCTTTGGTTTAAACACTTTTCTTCTTGCCCTCCTGTTCCATCACTTAAGCACATTTCTCTGCTATAAGAGAGCTCAAAGGCAGGAGGATACCTTCCTTTATTAGAGCTGTGCCACTCTTAGTTTATAGCCACCACCTGAACACACCAACAGTCTATAACCAGACAGCACAGTCTTAAAGCAGCAAAAAAGCCAGCCAGACAGCAACATGCTAGTGTTCATCCACACCAGAAGAATACAAAACGGCAAAGGAACAAGTCCCAAGAAAACTCTCTTAGTGATTTTGTTGTTGTTGCTCTCTGCTTTTTAACTTCTCAGCAGGAATGTTGGCTTTTTGCATTTTTGCCTGAAAGCCAACAAAACCACACTGGTAGTTTCAGTTTTGAGAGCTAGCCCCTCGGTGCCTGAGAGGAGCCCTAGAAAACTTAGCAGGTACCATCTTCAAGATACATATAGCTATATGTCTGAGTTAATTTCAAAGTGTCTTCCATAATCCAGATAATAATCTACTATTCACAATTAGATGTAGTTCCAATTTCTTGAATGCTCAAGCAATCATTTTCTTTGGTAATTGAGTTCCCCATAGAATTCCACTATTCTGATCTCCTGCTCAGAAAACTAAGCATATTAATTTGAAAAGCTGTATGAATGCCTGGCCAGGATAATGGCAGCAGAATAATTGCAAGGAAATCTCTTACAACAGGCTTATTTTCATCTAATAAAGCATTCCCTGGTGGTTACGCTGCATGCTATGAATATGATACAAGCTCTAAAGTGTGCATGTGTGTGTTTTGCATGTGCAGCTCTGTTGAATTTTAACTTTCTGAGATCTCTTCCTTACATTTTTTATAAGTGTTTGAAGATCTCCTTTTTAAACCTTTACCATGCTGTCTCTCTTTTTATGATGAATTTTGGGTGAGAAAGGGAAGAGGGCTGAGAGGAAAAGTGACACCTTTTGTCTGAAGGGTTCATGCCTATATAATACGCATTTACACACATTGGAATAAAAGCTGCATTCCAGTCTCCAAATGAAGTTGAGGTTGTGTTCTACTAGATGCAGGGCAAACACTTAGTAAGGAACCAGAAGCCTTTACAAAGAGTTTACAGTTCAGCAAAGCAGAAGAGAAAACAGAGGTACAAAGGGATAAAGCTACCTCAGTGTCACACAGCCGGTGGTAGAGCCTCAGCTGTCCAGGTCAGTGTTGTTGGTGTTTGGTAACAGTGAATATCAACCCTGATCCATCATGTCAGCGATAATGCTGTCTGGTTTACAGCAAGAGTCTGGTTTGACTAGGAAATTTAGTTAAGCAGTTTAGGATGGTATCAAATACTGTTTTTTCTCCTAGAGCAGTTGCCTATGAGGAATATCTGTGTACATCCAGACCAAGTAGCAGATGCCATTACCATGTGAGATACATTTAGAGAATGGTCTTCAAACCTGGAGCACTACTTTATTAGTTAGGGCTGTTGAGCTCTGGGCCTGGAGTTGGTGAACGATGGGCCTGCTGCATTTCACGTTGCTGAAATTACTCTCCTTATTTTTATTTTTTAGGGGTTCCTTTACTGTTTCACCTTCTGGAGTCTTTTGTGAATTCGATGCTTAAATAACAGAAGATATGAAGTGAGGTAATTAGCAGGGGTCCCTGATAGGGAGATGGAGTTGGTGCTTGTCTTACATTTCTAGATAGAATGTTTTCTCTCTAACAAGGTCAAGTGGTATAATCTTGTATTTTCAGAAGAGCTGGGTGACCAGCTCCCACTGAAGCTGACTAGATTACATGAATCTGTATCTCTTGATCCCAAATGCATTTTGTGCCCATTTTCCTTACATGAGTGTGCTGTAGTTTGTTGGACTTAATGAGACCCAAGGATGCAATAGAAGTCAAATGACTTGAATCCACACATAAGAAAAGACATCAGATACATGGCACACAGTGGAGCCAAAGTACTCTAGGGATGCAGAGCTAGTTATGAATGAAAGATCTGTCCTTTTCAGACCTGCTGCATCCCCCACTTCCCATAAAAGATAGCACAATGTATACGTGAATGCCTCCATAAATATTTGGTATATGTCAACAGTTATGTTGCAAAGTGGTGTTAGCTTTTTGTTATTTCCAATTAGCTGCTGTAGAGGTCTTGCACAGTAACCAGCTAGCTGGAATATACAGAACTGTTACCTCCTGGCAAACAGATTAGTGATGTTTCAGATGTCAGATTTTCAATGGAAAATTGGACATGCAAACCAGCGTTCAGGACTTTCCTGAGCCCTCCTTTCCTCTGCCACTATTTTTGAACATCTGAAGCTTTTTCAGGAAAGAATCTTATTTTCATAATAAAAATTTTAAGCAGCACCAGAGAAAGATCTTCGTTACTGCTCACTCTTCCTGGCACCTTGGGTGTGGGCAAGCAAGTCCCTGGACTGACCAGAGGTCTATAGAATAGACTATTTAATTTGAAAGGGACCTACAATGATCATGTAGTCCAACTGACTGTCCACTTCAGGACTGACCAAAAGTTACAGCATTGAAGGCATTGCCATTTCTCTATGGAAAGTGCTGTCCATAATCCCTTGGATGGAGGAGGTAGGATTTGGGTCTCCGCTTCTGGAGTTTGTGCATAAAGACGAACAGTGCTGTGCCCTGTAACACAAAATACCTTTCATCAAATGCCTTGATGTTTGCCTTTGTTCTGCTATGGTACTTTAACCATACAGTGATGTGCATTCCTCTTGAGCCATGTTTGTAATGACATAGGGACTGGTTGTGTGCGTTTGCAGATAATGTGGGATTTTGCACGGCAATAAAGCAAATGGGGATATCAGGCTGCGTAGCTGAAAGGGGTCAATTTCCCCTTGGGAAATGCTAACTACTAACTTGGGAACTTGGGTACAAATTCAGCTATACGGAATTGCAAAAATATGCCTTTGTACCTAATGCTGTTGACTGATATTCCCATCTAGGTACAATGGTATATTGAGGTGCAGCAGGACCAGAAGCTGAAATCAAAGGACAGATAATCTTTGTCAGATATGAGTAAATAAAAACAAGGAAAAAATACAGCATATGTACCTAGATACAACTTTGCTATTACTTTTCCACTGGTTGGGTTGGCTTAATGGGATGTAATGACAAGAGGCTGAATACCGAGATGCTTTTCTTCTGCTTCTGACAGTGAAGTCACTTTCAGTTTCTGCATTGCCTTGCTTCTGCCAGTCATAAATGTCCTTGGCAAAATCACATTTATTATATATTCAAAAACTAACCCATCCCTGGCATATTTATTTTCTGTTTCCTGCCTCACTTTATTGGATGGTAAAACAAGCTTCCTATGTCGGTGCAGGTATGTGTATAAATGTGGAAACATAAATATTTAACTAATATTGAAGGTAGGATTTTATGTAAAGTAGAGGGTAAGCTGTAAAAGCCAGGCTGCTGTTTTTGCCAGTGGGCTTTCCCTAATTTTCTCTGTCATCAATGCTGACATTTTTCTTGGTACGTTCCACATCTCTCCCCTGTTGGTATGTATGATCCGTTGCTGCCAGTCTTTACAAAATGGTTCTGTTGGAGGATTTACAGGGCTTTTTGTTGGTATTTTTATTTTGTTGGACAGTAGCATCACTTGCCTTGCAGAAGGCTGTGAAGGTGATGATGATTTTGAGGTCTCTCCGGTTTCCTTGTGCCCTCTTCCCCGCTGGCCCAGCTTGGGAAGGGGACATTGTGCTGGAACACCCGGGGACCTCCCCCTCTGACAGCGAGAGACATCTGAGGCAGCTGGCTCTGATCCTTCCTCCCAGTCACCTTCTTCCTTCAGCAGGTGACATCTGGGCTGCTTGGCTGCTCTCCTGCATGCCAGCTGCTGACCTGACCCCGCACTGCCAATGCCTTGCCCACTCCTTGGTCACTACTTTTCTGAGAATTAACCTTTTGGGTGGTTTAATTCTGCGTGGAATGCAATAATGTGCATGCCTGTGCAACATGTATCTGCTTGTATGTGTGTTTTGACTCAGGCTGGTAGATAAATATTTTTATTTATGACTGGCAGTAATGGTCTCAAAACCCATGTGTGGAGCGGTTCTCAGAGTGTAGCCCTCGTGTTGAAATGGGAGTTGACATCCTATTTGTAGAAACTGGTTTTGATTTTATGTGATAGACTCCTGTGGCTGTCCCCAAATTAATGGGGGAATAAAAGGCTTGCACATTGTGGATTTGTAGACTCGGAGGTCATGGTAAGTTAAGAAAACTTTACATTCCTTCTATCCTGTCTCTAATGTATTGACCCTCAGAGAGTAGGTGAACTGTGTCCTTAGGACTGGCAGCAGCATTCTTTAAAAGAAAAAGCCCTCTGTCTTGTTCTTAGAAGCTAGACAAAGTATGTCATGTAGGAAGGGGCATGACTGAGGGGGGCCGGGTGGGGGAGAACAAAATACATGTGCTGAAATAAAGAGACTAACAAGATGAATCAGATCAGCCAAGAATTCCTTGATGTCATCCATGGTTGTGTCAGGCCCCTGCATAAAACACTTGAACTTTGTGGAGTTCAGCTGGGTGTTTGATTTGTTGTTGGTTTTTACCTTTCTTTTCAATACACTGGTGTGTTTTTTTATAGCAAACACTAGAAACTTAATATGAAACCTACACCAACAGAATATATCTGTTAATATATTTTGGCATTCAGAAGTAATCTGTGTCAAATATTGAATATCTGCTTTCCACTCCACTGGCAAGTCCAAGGAAATGGCAGGACATTGGAGAAGCATTGATTTCTAGTGTATGTCATTAGAAGTGCTTTATAAAGCTTGGCACAAAGTTTGTCTTAATCCATCTTTTCATATCCTTTGGAGAACAGAGAGATGAATGTTGTCAAATCACCAAGTACTTTTCTGTTCAAAGCTCCCACATCTGAATGCAGGACTGCCCGAGCATAGCTGTTCTTCCAAACTTGGATCGGTGATCAAAAGCGAATTGAGCCACTATCCTTCCAGCCATCTGCCCACTTTGGCATCTGCTGATGGGTGAACGATGGCCATCAAGACATATCTCCCTTACTTCTTGTATGACAGCGAATGTCATCTAGCTCCCTAATGACAGGTAGATGTTGATTTAGCTGACTGCTCACTTTCTGTATTCTAACAGTAAGCACTATAGGTGTAATGGAATGAAATACAGCAGTAAAACTGAAGGACAGTGGGGTGGCGATTGGAAAGAGGTGTTCATTACTCTTAAAAATTCGCTTAGTTTACTTTGGCTAAATGGGAGTTAGTGGGATAAATCTTACAGAATTTAAGGAGATAAATCCTGGAAGCTGCACTCTTCCTCATGATGCTGCCTAGAGTGAAGTGCACAAACTTAACCCTGCTCAGTTGCTCTGAGGCAACTCAGGTGGTTTCAAAATCTGGTTAATTTCAATTTGTTGCTTTTCTTGGTAGTAAAATTTTTTTCACTTCCTGCCTTGTGTTTTACAGGATGTTCCTTAGAGATTTGATGCTTTCAGTCATGTCTTGCTTGATAGGTAGTTGTGTGTGCATTTTTTCCAGTTTGAAGAGGTATAATATATTGTTTCTGCCAGCATTTGTCTGCCTCACCTAAGGCAATTAGTGTTTGTATCTGAGTTGCCTTCTCACTGTGGCAAGTACCTAAAATCAGTGATCCTGTATTGATAAGACTCTTCTTAGCTGTGGTGTATCAATACTGACAATGAAAAGATGACCTTTGCATATATGTGTGTGTATAAGCATTCACTTTATATATATGTGTGTATATATATGTAGGGTAAATGAAATGATTTTTTTTAAAAAAAACACCCAACCACCAAGATGCAGGTCATGTGCCTTGCATGGGATATAGGCAGTTCTAATTATACAGAGACAATAAGCTGTCCCTAATTAGACTTGTGGCCAGATGACATGTTAACCTTTATTTTTAACACTCCTTGACTCTAGATCCACAGCAGTTGTAACTTGGAGTTAATGCAAAGACACAAGGCTTTTGTCTTGGTATGTAAGGTTAGAGCTAGGAATTTCTGGAATGCCACAGTTAAAGAAAAGGCATATTCAAGCAGTTAGTAGCTTGAAAAATAAGAATGCCTGGAGCTATGTAACCTGTTAAACATCAACATCCGCTTTCAAAGCAAAAAGAAAAATATCGTGCTCTTCTTTAGAGAGAGGCCAAGCTTGAATGCTGAATGAAAAATTAATTTTTGGGGTGTATTTTTCAAAATAAACCAACTGGATCTGAATACTTTCCTGACACTTAAAAATTATCCTATTTTTGTCAGGATAAGCTAGTTGCTTGGTTCCTGTCCGTCAGCTGACACTACACACTCCAAGCAGGCAATTTCTTTCATTCGCTTTATTGACAAACCACTTTTATCCAAGTGCCGGGGGCAATGTGGGTGCAATTGTGAGAGAGAGTGATGGGGAACTTGCTCACAGTCACTGGGGACTCAAAGGTAAATTCACCAGGAAGCATGTTTCGGCATGACTGAGAGTTACCGTGCACCTTATGTACAGCAAGTAGGAGAAATTTAATGATAAAAGAAAGAGCATGAGGTGGGAATTCGAGTAAGTATTTGCTTGCTGCAAATATGCAATCATTGAATCTGGTGAAAGGGAAACTTTGGGGAGCCTGGATGTTTGCCATAGCAAAAGGCCAGCCACCTAATTTCCATCAAGAGAGGTGATGTTGGTGTCTGTGTCGTGTTTTTCTCAAAAGTTGAGGCATGGTGAAAGTTACTTAAGTGCAATAGTTTGCTGAGCAAGTCTGTGAACATGGTGTTCGTCAACAGGTTTTGCTTATTTAAAAAATTGCCATCAAAGTAAAAGGAATTTAAGACCTGAATTAGAGAAGTTGGATAATAAAATACACATAGAAGCCTCAGGGACCTTCCATCTTTTGTAGAAGCCATGTCCTGTGTGTTCAGAGTTGATTCAGTTCGTTGCTAACTAGCGTACTCAACTGGTGCTACATTAGCAGGGTTAAATGCTATTTCCCAGTCTTGGGGCTAGGTACAGACCTGAGCTCAGTTTGGCTCCTGGACAGAGTGCTGAAATTGGCTTAGCCAGAGGCTCCCTGTTCTTGTGCTGGCGGCAGGTTGGAGAAGCCTTGAGGTTGGTCTCCCTTGCATCCAGGTGGTGTACCTTGCAAGGGTGGGCTACACAAGCACCGGGTACTACCGATAGGCCTTTCCTGTGTTGTTTAAGTGGAGGAGTGGCATTTCAGTTGGTCTTAAGCTGCCCCAATATCTGTTTAAACTTTATTGACTCATGAATAATTATAGATCCAGTGATGACAACAGATCATACGGAGTCATCTTGTTATACCAATTCAGTTTTACAACAGATGTAGTCACATATTTGCACGGCAGTATTTTATGTATGTGTGCGTCTTTCTGTTCTAGAGGGCTTGAGTAGCCGTTTTTGCAAACACAGGCAAGAATATTGCAGGAGACATTCTTTTTTTTAAAAAAAAGGTAGTGAATTTGGACACTGGAGACTGAGAGTTCAAAGGTGGTACACAGCCTTTTACAGAGAAGTGTGTGTCAGGCAGGTTTCATACCCAATTTGAACCCACCCAAAATGACTAGACACTGAAATTGTAAATATTGTTATTAATATTGAAAGCTGTCAAACACAACAATCTCATCAAGAATTACTGCCTCTTAACGACTCTAAGACTGCACTATTAGCTGAATAGTCTCATTTTTGCTAGACATTTAACCATATATATATATATGATAGATTAATTTAACAAGTTGTAAAACTTCCAGAGTAGAACAAGAGTTACGATCCTGACTGTGAACAAGCTTTATTCATGTTTGCTCTGCTTCCCTTTCCTTTGTGTCAGACTCTTTGTGACAGTTTACAATACCTCTAGCGAGTGGCCGCCTGTAGAAGCTGGCAGTGTGCTTGCATAGATGAGCTAGGTGTTATGTGACTGTCTCCCCACTGGCAAAGCATATAATTTGTGCTATATACTCATCCCACACGGGCCCAGGGCATCCAATCCACATCAGATCCAGAGCTCTTCTCTCTTGGTTAGCAGTTCACTTACACAGTTGCCTGAAGACTGGAGTGGCCTTGATAGTTTTCATTGTCCTTGAAATATTCTGTGGTTTTGTGCACGTGTGATTTATTCGCATTGTTCTCCTTGGTGGAAAGCAGCTGTCTTTTGATATGCAAGAAGCAATCAGATAGGTGAACAGAGAAGGAAAAATAGGGTGTGGAGGTGGGGGGCAGATGAAGAAACACTCAAATGGAATCACTCTACCATGCTCTCAGTAGGGAAATTTAATTTCTGGCAGTACTGCTTTGCATTGACTCCAGCTACTATCTGAGGCCTGTTGCCACTAAGAAAGTGATTTTCGTGGCAGTGGGTCCTTCAATATCCGGCCTATTCTCTTTCTGCAATGCCTGTTTTCTCATTGGCATGCATGGCTGGGTCCTCTGACAGAGCTGGAAGCCCGCAAGAACACCTCCAGCTGTAAGTAACCCCTCAAAAACCTGCAAGAAATTCACTCAAATTTTCTGTCTAACTTGGATCATTAATTAATTCTATCTCTGACCCCATTACACAATTAGAAATATTGCCAGTGTCCAAATGTGTGATTACTACATCTGTTAGGAAAGGAAAGAAACAAAAGAATTAATGTTGATGATAATTTATACTGACACACCAAGGATGGGGAAAGCACTCAGGGGACTGAAGGCCTGGCCGGAGATTTCAGCTGAACATTTGGAATGATCTAATGATTTGGGGCAGATCTGGACATCATTGTTCTTTCTCCTTTATTTTTTCCTTTACCCTGTCCACCCAGTGCCCCATAAGTCTTTTAAAGTACACTAGTATACTGTTCACACAACAACACTGGAAAATATTCCAGGGCTTTGCAAAGATTTAGTTAGCAGGGAAGTCCTTCAAATGGAAATACATTATTTATTTTTTTTAGCATTTTGAAGGAACTTACGGGGTCCTTGTGTATAGCACCCTGTGTTTCTGTCCCTGTGCCCGTTGGTTCAGACCTGTGATTCAGCCAGCCCAGGCTTCTGCCTCTGCATGGCACAAGGGGCTCTGGTATTTAGGGAGAGGAGGTAGCCTGGCCATTCCTACAGCATCCCCCACCACCCACAGTTGTTTTGGGAATGTGGGGTTCCTGCCTAGCATCCCCGTACATGTTTGTGGGCCTATTGTCCATGAGTTTGTCCCACCCCTTTTGAGTCTTCTGGCCCTGCTTGTCTCCCCAGCCTTATGCACAGTAAGTCCCAGGTGTTCACTACCTTCTGTGCAAAGAAATTCTTTATTGTACCTCTTCTAAATCGATCTCCTCCTAATTTCACCAGTTCCTCTTACTTCTGCAGCACTCGGCAAACTGCAGTTCCTTAAGCTTATCCGCTGCATCCATGCTTTTTGTAAACCTTAAAGCAGCAAACCCTCTTGAGCTTTCTCCTCTGCCAGCTGGGTAGTCTGAACTTTTGTATTCTTCTTATGCAGGGTGGCAGCCCCATTGCCTTTATTGTGTAAGTTGTCTTTGCCTGACTACTGCAACCTTCCCGAGACCATGACTGCATATGGGATGGGGACATGCCACGGGCTTGTGAAGTGGCAAAACAACGCCTGTCCCTTTCAGAACATCCCTCCAGATGATTCATGGCATTTTGTTGATTCTTTTTTTTTTTTTTTTTTTGGAGGCTGCTGCACAGAGAGCTGATGATTTCAGGTAACTGTCAGTGATGACTATAAGGTCTGAAGTTGTGACTCCTGTGAGTTCAAAACCATGCAGGCATGGTTTAGGCTGTTATCCCTATATGTGTTACCTTTACGCTTATCTAGTGAGGCTCAGCTGCTGCCTCCTTGCCCACTTGCTTGGCTTTTTGACTTTCTGCTGGTGTTCTTCACCTTGCTGTGACATTTAACTGCCCCAAATGCCTGAGTTTCACCTGGAGGCTCTGAGATTTCACAGTTTCTCCCTTCTCCAGGTCTGTGATGAAGGTATTGAATGAAATCCTCACAAACATGTATCTCTGGGGACCCCGGTGCTAGCTTTTTTTCATTCCCAAACCTTTTGCTTCCTAACCAGCTTTTGGTCCATAAAAGAGACTTTCCTTCAGGCCCGTGACAGCTTAGTTTCTTTTTGCGTGGGACTTTGTCAAAGGCTTTTTGAAAGTCCAATTATTTTGAAAATCCCTTTCGTTCACATACCAACTGGTCACCTCGTATGACTCCGGGTTATCGAGGCAGGATTTCCCTTTGTAGAAGACATGCCAATTCTTTCCCAAGAAGATCTTACTTATTTCTGTGACTAGTAGTTTTATTCCTTATTATAAACTCTACCGTCTTAGAAGCGTTGGAAATTGGATTCGGTGGTCTCCAGGGGTCCCTCTGGGGCCATTTTGGAGACGGGACTCATGGGCAGGTGCCACCATCTGGCATCCCCCTCACTTGGGGGGCTGCGAGCGAGGAGGGAGGGGTTGCTCTGCCTCAGGGACAAGGCCCAGTTCTCCTCAAGAAGATCTTCTGCTCAAAGTGGTGAGGGAGAGGGATGAACCCTCTGGCAGTGCCTGGCTTGTGGGTGACATTTGTTTTCTGGGGGATACCTGGGCAGTCCCTGTGGGCGCTCAGTGCCACCTCAGCGGTAATCGCCAGAGTATTTGTATATAATCAAGGCAGGTCAGGAGCCTCCATCAGCTTTGAGAACATTTGTGGAGGTTTCTATATCTCCTTCGGGTATGTCCCCCAGTCCTTTTTCTTCTGTTTTTTCCTTTGAAAGTGCCGCTCGGGGAAATGGGGGCCCAGGGAGGAAATGGGACCCATGTTCTGGCCAGCTCCCCTGCCACCTCAAAGGTGGGCTGCTCTGAGGGGCTTGGCAGGGCCATGGGCTGCACAAAATGTCACCCTGTAGCCCCCCCCTGAGGGGAACATCAATGTGACTGGGTGTTGGTGTCCCCAAAGGGCCCTGGAGGTTTTGGGGCCTTTTTGAGGCATTTTTGCCCTGGGGGTGTGACAGCGAGGATGACACTGTGGCTGCGTATGGACCCTGGGCTGGGGCAGCTCTGTGGGACTGGGTTTACAACAGGCAAAGCTGGGGCCCAGCAGCAAAACCATGCATGTTTATCCACTGTGGAAAGAAACTTTTTGAATTCAGCCTGGAGAGCATATATGGAGCAAATAAAAAAGAAAGAAACAAAACAAAAAAAACCACCCCAAAACAACAAACAAAGAAAAAAACCAAACCAAAACAAAACCAAACCCCAAGAGGTCTGGAGAAAAGAGACCATGTTTCCACATAGCTTTTCCTGTGGTTCCAGAAAACATGGAGGGCATGCAGAGCAGGAGCCACCATGTCTCTGAAACTTCAGGGAAGCTCTAATGAAGCATCACCAGCTCTTTAGTGTGATCGTTGCCAGAAAAAATTCAAATGTGGCAGGTCTCACATGTCAGTAGCTCAGCAGATGCTACTGCAAATGTGATGTCCCAGACAAAACCGCGTAATTAACGCTGCTTAACATGATGGCATTTGGATGAATGCAAATTGAGAAAGCATTAAAATAATGCCATTATTAATGCATTCTGTTAATGGGGGTGGGGTGAGGTAGAGGTGGTGACTCCTGAGATTTGTAATCAGTTATGCTCATCTGCTGTGGATATGAAAAGGGATGGTGTGGGTAGTTTTTCTGTGCTGCTCCCTTGCAGTCTTTTAAAATATGTGGTAACCAGATGAAGGATTTGTTTAGACTGTAGAGAGCAGGTGCCTGTTGTTTTACCGCAGGCAGAGCATTTTGTTACCCTCCCACTAATAGAGGCATGTGGCATTGTGCTGGGCTCTGTGTTGTCCATAATGCCACCACTGCTGCCGTGCCTGTGGAGTTTGCCAGGTGTCGGTGGGGGAACCTGCCTGCAGCAGTGCTTGTGCCCCGTTGCCTTTGTTTTAATGAGGTGCTGTTTTCAACCTTGGAGAGGAGGGAAATCTTGATGATTAAAGATGCTGTGCTTTGTTTTTGATTACTCATTTCTCCTTATCAATAACTTCTTACAGTGCTGTGGTGATATGTACCCCCTATGAAAAATTAATAGCTACAGGCTTCTCATTACTGGGGCAACCTTCTGATATCCTGACAAGGGAACAACATACCAGCTAGCAGGCAGTGGAGCTGCAAGTCAGGATGAAGGTATTTCTCTTGATATAGAAGATGTTTGCCATCTCACTCTTTTTGCTTTAATTAGCACGTCAGTGCCACACATGCTTGTTAAAACTAGAATACAACTTTATATCTAATAGCATTGTCATGGATCCTTCATGAGTTGGTTTGTATATCAAATCCTTTTTTTGCTCATTTAGTGAGCTTAATTAAAGTGGACCTTCTAAGTAGCCTGTCTAATTTCAGGAGATGATGGAGGGTTTTGCACCATGCTGGCTGCTGCAGAATGTGCCAGGATGTAATTCTAGACGTGCTGAAGACTACAAGCTTTCTGTTTATTTCAATAGGGCCAGGATATTATCTAACCTGTTAGTACAGACCAGTATACTAGGTCATCGCTGTTAAAGTGTACACATGCTTTTTTGATCATGTGCATGTTCTTTCCCACTGTATATACCAGTGCATATATTAAGTCAACCTTGTCATGTCTTGTAAATTGATGACACAGCACTGTGTCTGCTCTAAAGATGAATCGATGCTGCATTAACTTGGCTGTAGTATTTGCTATAATAGGTGAAACTGTTACATGCATAGCTGAAATTAAGCTCGTTGGAGTAGATTTAATTGGGACAGCTTTCTTGTTTCCTTCATTTTCTTGGTTTCTTTCCTGAAAATCTGTTGTCATATGGTGAAATAAATGGAAATATTGACACCACAGAAACTTGCTTTCTCAGGGTCTACCAGATGAAAGCTTTCAGGGGCCCCTTTTTTTTTCCTTTTGAAACTGAGTCTGAGATTGCTTTGTAAAACATATTTCCTATCATTGAAACAAAGATGGGTATCTGTATTCAAACTGAAATTCTGATCCATAAAAATGTTCTTCATTTTAGATAGAATACCATTGATTTTGGTGTTGCAAAGTCCCAGTTGCTTCAGCAGTAACTGAAGCAACTGAGGGAAAGGTAAGCACATCTCTGTAGGTTTTCAAGGATTAAGAAAATATTTTCTTTCACTGATGCTTGTTTCCTTGTTCCCATGGTGATGGCTATTAGTGGATGGACCAGCTCTTAAGTTATAAGTAGCAATAGCCAAGGTTTATGTTACATGCTGCAAGATAGAGTAGTTTAGTAATAGATTTTTTTAACGTATTGGCAATTTTTGGGTGACCATCTGGAGCCACTGTAAAGAGATTTTATTTGCAGATACTGTGCAGATTTCCTGAAAGGAAATTCCTTTAAAGCTTCTTAAAAATCCGACCTTCCAGACTTGTCTATTTTAGTTTTCATATGCAATGTAAGCTTGCAAGTAGACATATTTGAAGGTGCAGGGGTTTTTTTGTGGGTTTTTTTGGCGGGTTTTTTTGTGTTCTTTAAATCCTCTTGCAAAAAGGCAGTGTTTGGGGAAAGTTAGTCAAAAGAAAGATTTATTTAGAGCAAGTATTTTGCACATCTATCACTGTATGTCCTGCCAGACCAAGTGGCTATTTTGGAAAGGGAGCATTTTATTAACCTCAAACAGATCTACAATCTGTCACACACAACTGACTGCTAACTCTGTTGCTGGAGAGTCTGTCAGGAACAGCAGCTCGGTGACTGAGACAGACTTGCTAGATCCATTCAAAGCAGTACCTGTTATTGAAAGGGTAAGGAAATGTTTAGGCATTGGTTAACATACATAAATGGTAAAATTTATCTCGAAATACTGGTTTATGTATGCTCAAATTTAGAACAGTTACAATCTTCATGTTCTGGTATGTCTGCACCCCTCCTGTTCTAAATCTTCTGGGAGGCAGAAGAGCTGCGTGTGGTGTTATTAAGCACAGACTATTTTTCCTTGTTCTGCAGTGTCTGATACAAGAGAGTCCTGTTTTCCTAAGGAGTGTCCGTGCAGAGAAGAGGAATGGCTTTTTATTTTCAGTCTGGAATCGCATAAAATGTTGACTTCCTTTAATGTCTAATGATATTTTTTTTTCCTAAATAAAGAAGAAAACCCAGTAAACTAAACCTGGTACTCCATAACTGCAGCTGGCATTAGAAGCAGCGATAAGCAAGTAGTGTGGGAAATGTTCTTTGCATAGTGGAAAGAAATCCCCCCTGCAGTGTTACACGCAGACACACACACACATCCCCACAAATACTGTCTCAGTGCTGTGCTGGCAGGAGGCAAGGCTGTGATGGATGGTTGTTGCCTTGCTAGAGAAGTTGGTTGTGGATGCCCCTCACCCGTTTCATTATTTAATTACACAGCGGTCTGAATGCCAGGCAGTAAAACTGCATTTTCACCCATAGCTGATTTCCATTTAGTCCGTCATGTTAATAGTGAAATAAATTGCTATAATTGCCTGCAAACTGAATCAAATTCATATTTATTCTTTTTTTTATTGAATATTTATTAAACTTCATGTCATGTCTGCTTGGTTGGTAAAAGTGGTCTGGTCTCTGCATAACATTATGCTTTAAAATACATGGTGTCACATTTTCCCTCTTCCTCTTGAATTTAATTTATATTGTGAAGTTTTGCATTTGTGTTCATATTAATGATGGCATTTGAAGACAGAAGAATGAGTTTGCAAAGCATCCTTGTCTCGTTATAAGCTACGGTTCTGATTGAGCTTCTTGTTTAAAGGAAGAAGCTCCATCGGGGCCAAATCTGAGGCTGGTGTGAGTTTTCCTGACAGAGGTGTCTGCTGTTGGTGTGCATGGAATGGGAGTGAGAGGCTGTTCTCAGAAGACCAGAGTCAGTTTAAATTTGTGAAATGCTTATCCCTTTTGTGCTGTATGTATTCATATGCTTTTCAACTGCAGACGCATGCATGAATGGGTCAAGTGACTGTGGGTGAAGGAAAAAGTAGCAGTGGAGTTTGGTGTCCTCCAGGAACTTTAAAATGCTGCGAACCTGAATACATTCAGGATTTACTGTTAGTTTAACACTTGGGGAGGACGGGGGACATTCCCATTTAAACGTCCTTCAGAAAATAAGTCATGCTAGCATTGTTACAACTAGATATTAGCCATTCATATTGCTGTTAGTGTTTCCAATTCTGGTTTTCATATATCTCATGAGATTTAGTGTTCCTTGAGAATCTTCGCAATTGGATTTGTCTATCTATATTGCAATCTCTGCTGCCACTTTTTTTTTTTCATTTCTTGAAAGTAACTTCTGGACTTCACATTCATGAGGAAAATGTAGTAGAAATGAAAATGAAAGGCTTCAAAACCATATGGCAAAGAAAAATTATATGAAAGGAGTAAAGTAATCTTTATCTTTTAACCAAATTTTTGGTTGTTATGTCCCTGCCCCCACCCCTCCACCCCCCCAATGTCATCATTTTAGAGTGCATTTGATAATTTTATTTTGAACAGCTTGACTCTTGGTTTGTGTGCTGTGTGCACTTGTAAGATTGTGACTTTATAAACCCCTCGATAGTGCTGTAATTTACTGCATAATGCTAAGCAACATGTACACTTTTTTTCAATGATTTAGAAATTCAGACATTGTCAGATATTGAGGGGCAATTTTATGTACCATAATTCCAAATAAATATTTGCTGGAGGGGAAAGGTAAAGCACTGAAGCTCTCATGAGAGTGAAGAAGTGGATGCTGCAGTGGTTAGAGCATCATTGGGCTGCTTTGTAAACTACCTTTGGTTTTTAGCTCCTCCAGATTTTTATTTCCTTTTTCTGTTCCAGTAAGGTGCTTCTCTTGAGGATGAGAACACTTCTCTGCCTCTTAACATCTTTGACAATGCATGCTTACCAGCTCCTCTTTCATGCACTGATCTTCTGATTCTGGGAGCAGGGGTCCAGTGCCTTGGATAACACCTGTCAGCACTGCTGGGCAGGTTGGGGTTCACATAGGGAGATCTTGCTTCCTTTGCTTGCCTTTGTAGAAGATCTTAGAGCAGTTGTAAAAGCCGTTGCATTTTTGTGTTCTATTCCTTAGATAAATTGTTGTGTCCAAATATATACTTAGATCACTGTATTTTACCTCCCTTGTCAGCTCTGTCACTTCAAAAACTCACAGGAGGTAAATCACAGGCTCAGAGGAAGCCCAGTGATCTTTCTTCCAGCTACTTGTAGATTTTAAGGTGCTGCATATCCTCTTTCTTGTTCCTATTCTGCCATTTAACCACTGCAAACAAGTCCGTAAAAGTGAGAATTAACTACCTCTTTATTTGATTCCTCGATTGGTTGGTTGGTTGTTGGTATTTTTTTTTTCTTTTTTCTGCTCCCCTCCTCAAGCTTCTAATTGCACTAACTGGTATTATTCTTTGTGGGTATAATCAAAATATGATATTTTTACATAAAATGCTGAATTGAGAATGCATCTTCATTTTTAAAAAAAACATAAAGAAATTAACCAGACCGTTGGTCAACCCAAGGAGCAAATGCACTGAAGAGGGTTTATCTCAGTGTGAAAGGCGTTTGTCAGACCACCAATGGAATCATATAATGGTTTCGTGCACCATTCATAGTCAGTGGTGTGACAATGACATAGACTTGCTGAAAGAATCCTAGCCCATTTAATTACAAAAAAAAATATAAATAGTTAAAAGTATGATTTGTGTTTCAACTAAAGAAATGAATGTGTAAGTACTTATCAACAGACACAGCTTTCATGTTTATTCATCCAAGGACTAGAAGCACATATTTTAGCATCTGAATGATTATAAATATGTTTACTAGCAATTAAAATCAGAGCTATTTACTTTGAGAATACCAATTCATATTCAGATGTGTTTTGCTTTTCACTACTAGTGTTAGTTATCCTGTTCAGCATTCATAGTTCTGGCATTCATCATTTTCAGCTTGCAACATACTGAGATGTAACTGGGGACCAGTGTCAAAGAGGTTAAGGGACACGGTTGTATGTTTTGATTACTCTTACGTCATTGCGTCTTGTCAGAAAAACTGGATGGCTATCCACCATATCAGAAAGGCAGCATTTTTCAGTTTTTCTTGTTTCAAGTGATGTACTTGTCCCAGGAAAATACAAAGTACAAAGTCAGTAAATAAGCCTGACTCAATTAAAAATGATTGACGCCTGCCTTGAAATAGCCATCTCCAAAGAACACCTTTTGTAGCTGGAACAAAGCTGATGATCTAAGAACCCACTGGGGCACACTTGCACGATGGTGCATTCATTTCCTATGTTGTCTTGCCCAACACCACAAAACGTCCATTTGCTTTAGTTCCCCATTTTTGTTCTTTTTTCATTTTTAATGCCTGGTAGGATGTCTTTCAAAAGTTCATCCAGCTGGAGCTTACATCAGTGAAATCAGCAGTCCACCAAAGTTTGCTGGCATCCAAAAAAAAAAAGCAAAAAAAAAAAAGCAAAGAGCAGACAGAAAGGGAGGTCAGCTCGGTTCTGCATTATGTCCTGACAGGCTTTGAGAGTAGCCTCATGCTGTAACCAACCTGCTGAAAGCAGTGAGTAGGAAACCCCTTCCTCAGTTTGCATGGGTGGGTTTCACTGTAAGACTTGTTAATTACCTGAACTCTCATTACAAAAGTTGAGGCAAAATGCTGTGTGTGAAAGGGTCTGTTTGGGGTTTAATTCCACCCTTCCTTCTGGTCCCAGTCCCGTCTGGTATCTTTTCTTTCCTAAGCCCTATAACAGATCATTATTATTATTACATCCATGTATATTTTATAATATTTAGCAGCTCACTTTCTCCCAAGCCTCGGGGTTGCCTCACAAAGTAAAGCATAAATTGTGCTCAGATGATTGCACACTGATTTGTGAACATCACTTTTCATTTCAGCAGCTCTGCGCTGGCCTCTGAGCTAGAGGGTCTTGGCAGTTCCTGCCACTCTGGTGCTGATTTTTCCAGTTTTTTGGGCCTGCTGAAGTTGTAAGAATTTGTGCAAGCATTTGTGAAGTCTATCATGGACTACACTTTCTGTATTGAAGAATAGCTGGAAAACAAGCTGTCCCTGAGATTTCATCAGACTGAAAGGTCACTCATAATGCTTTACTAGCTGGCAGCTTCAGCTTAGGGGGGAGGGAAAAAAAACCCAGCAAAAAAACCCAAAAAACAAGTATGAAGACCTGCTGATGTTTTACTGATGTCCTTGATGACTTACAATTAATATATATAAGCTAAATGCAGTTCTGTTTGATCAGGCTTTTCTGCTTGTGCTGCAGTTTTATTTTGTCCCTCTTGGTTTTTGACGTAGGAGCATTTTGACATCAAATGGAGCATTCATAGCTGTCTATGATTCTTCTAGTAGTGTACTACTTGCTAAGCATGGCAAAGCAATTTTTCTGCGCCACAGCCAGGCCTTTGCTGTTCTTCCCTTCTGTTACTGGTTCTCCTTTCCAAATCTTTGATGACTTTTTCGTGATGACTAATCCTCCTCTTGAAATCTTCCTTTGCCACAAATGCAGACAGCTAAGTCTGTGGTAGTCTGCAGGTGTGGGCAGAGTTCTCTTCCATACATTAGAACTAGTGTTAGGTCTCACTTGAACCCTCAAATCAGGGCTTCAGATGAAATTAAAGTTTTCTTTGCACCAATGTGCTGGCCAGAATTGCCTATGATTTTTCCAGACTCCTTTCCATTTCATGGAGCTCTTGGAGATTTCTGTAGTGCCCCATGGTTTCCTGCTGTATATCCACACAAAATTAAAGGATGGGTGAGGGAAGCAAAATAATGGGAGTATTTTTCTATCATAGTGAAAATTCTGTAGTCTGTTAATTTTTCTTTCTCATAAATTTGTTCATTCTTACTCAGGTCCTGCATTAATCATACTGTTTTCCAGTACGTAATACCCTTTGTCATGATATTTCTCCCTCCCTGCCCCCACCCCTGGCTTGCATACATTCTGTTTCTGTATTTTGTGTGATGCCAGCAGTGGCTGCAGGCAAATACTATTAATTTGCAATCAAGGCATACTGTGCAAAGGCAATGGGAGGGGAGTGGAGTTTTCCAATATGTTTGTTTTGTTGTTTTTTTTTTTTAAATATAGCTGTCTTGGGAAGTGTTATTATCATGCATTTATTTTACATACTCTTTGGGGTTCATATTTTAAAGTGCCTTGTGGTTAACAGATGGTTGTTAGGGTTGAACATCCAAAAGCACTTGACATCCCACAGCTGCTGTTGGGAACAACTGTGGTCATTGGGGGTGACCCCTTCTGTGCTATGCAGGAAGATCACCAGCGCGTTCTGTTGTTACCTTGGGTATGGGGTATATAAACCTCTCGGTGTAACATCTGTCTAGTGATGTTTGGGGAGATGGTTGATTTGACGTAAAACTCCACATGGGATAATCCATTTAAATAGCCATAACTGCAGCGATGCTGTAAGTCCACTGGAATCGAAATAAGTTAAATTGCTCCGATATCATTCTCACTAACTACTATAATTTTGATATACAAAGAGGTATATAAATTCAGTAATTGTTGAAGAAACCTGCAGGTGAGAGGATGGCTTGCTAGGGGGAGGGAAGCCTTCAACGTGGTGATACATTTAATTCACAATTGTTGTTTTGCCAATAAAGCTTTCAGCATGTTTTGCAAGTTCTATCTGTCCTTTAAAATCATCTTCAAACTACAATAGTACAGCATTGCAGTGGTGAATTCCCAGAAAGATGCCTGTTTCTGTGGTCCTGGCTGTCAGTTATCAGGAAAATTGCCCATAATGTTGGGGTTTAGTTTCCTCCGCAGGTGAACCTAGTAGTTTGATATAGTTAGTGGTTCTGAAATGCGCAAATACTCCCAAATACTGCAACACCCAAACGTGGAGACATGTACAATATATCTGCTTTATTTGTTTTTTTTTGGCAGGGGATCCGCAGCAGTTTCTGAAGATTGGTCCTTTTTCTCTGTGTGGGTTAAAGTACCAGAAGTGACTGCTACTGTAGGAAAAAATAATTTTCTTTGGTATTGCCACTGGAAAGGAAAGTTTCAGCATTGAGCCTTAGTTATTCCCCACTTTATTTACTTCTTTTTTGGAGGGAAAATATGGGAGGAAAGTATCCAGCCTTTGTAGAGAGATACTTGTGGTGTTCTGCTAGATACAGAGGCGTGAAAGAAAGCACTATGCATAACAAGATATTCTCAGGAGATTTGTTTAGCAGAAGGGCACAGTGTTAGGTGTAATTTGTTTACTGACAGAGTTTCCAACAATAGTTCAGTGGACCAGGAAACAACGCTAAAGTAATGAGTCCTTTCCTTTTTTAAAGTGATTATGTTTGAACAGTGCAAATTAACCTGCTTTTTGAGGCTACTGCTTAGGTGAAACAATTTTCTGATGTAAAAGGCATCCCCTGACTTGCTCCAGCAGTTGCGGTAGAAGATGCAGAGTCTGCGCATGCATAGGAGAAAAGCTGTTATCTGTAAATCAAATGTGAGTAGCAACCAGGCTGATCTAATCTAGGACCTACTGTAGTGAAATTGTGAGGCTAAACCCAAACACGTTATACTGTGTATAAAGAAACAACTGTAAATAAAGTTAGCTCAACTGGAAGAGTAGCGCACTTCCTGAGGGAAGAAAAAGAATTACTGCAAATATTGTGTGATCCCTTCACACAACAGCAATGTCTGTCAGCTATCCCTGCTCACTTGTGCTTGGCATCCAGGATTTCTACAGCCCGCTGTTCATCCTCGTGGCTTACTACAGCGATTGGGCACAGATACTGTCGGGGATGTTATCTCTAAATAATGCAATTAATAAGTGAATGTATAGCATATTTTAGGCAGATGTTATTGGTTATTCATGCTTGATGAAAGCAGAGATGCACATTATAGCACTTAACAGCCAACTGTGATTGTGAACTGTCTATAAATGACCTCTCTCTTTTTATGTTGTGGGGTTTTTGTTAATAACGAATCCAAGAACCATGTGCTTATCTGAAAATTAACTTGAAAGGGGTATTTGGCAGTCCAGCATAAAAAGTCATATAGGAGATTTCCATATGCCCTGCTGAGAGTTAGGCTTGAGTACCAGTGGGAAGTCAGTGCCCAGGTGCCATTTGTCTCTTCGTTTAAAAGTCGTCTTTCCATAGAAACAGTGCTTAATAGTAAATGAATCTAAATTTTTTCTTTCATCTGTTCAACTGGAGGTTCCTCTGAAGGAGCAGTCCAGTTTTTCCTCTTAACAAATCCTTACAAAATTATTTGGCCATACAGTTTGGATTTCCTTAAGTATTGGAGTTGGTGTTGAACGACTAAAACCAGTATATAGTGGTGTACTGATGTACTTGAGTTTTGTGATGGAGATAGTAACTCAGCCCTTCAACACAATGTTTTGTTAGTAACTACTGTGCCTACTGGTTGTAAAGCCAAATTACCGTTTATAGTAATGCAAAAACTTCCCTGGGATTATTGACTATCCTCAAGTGAGACCTGCTAACGTGAAATGATCACTTGTTTCAGAAAAACACATCTGCTTTAATGACTTTCAGTATCTCTTGCTCAGCTCTTCTGGTGACTGTTTCTATTTCAGTGACTAACGCCGTTATTAAATGTGATCTTTGTAAGAATTCTTTTTAATGCCATCCTCTGGTATAACTAGTAACACTAGTATTCTTGTTTTCCATTGTTAAGTATATTTTCTATATAAAAATCATGTGTGCATATATTTCTTTCCAAAGTAGAACAAAGCTACCCAGGATTAAGTACTACAGCTTCTGCTTTGGTGTTAAAAAAGCCAAATATTAATACCCACCCCTTTCTTCCTCTTAGTTGAGTTATACTGGAAAAATCAGAAAGTGTGCATTAACCTCATGCGAGTGAGCCTTTGAAAAATTTTCTGCTTCAGGCTGAACCCGGTTTCTTCCACCCCCTGGCATAGGGAAGATGATGATGATGATGACCTCTAACAACCTTTGGAGTATTCAATGACATTTAATTCTCAGTTAAAAACTGTGATTTTTCTGTTTGCCAGCAGATGACGTTACCACAGATTTCCCTGCAGTTAGCCTAGGGCTAGCTAGGGAATACCACAGCACAGTGACATTAGTTCTCTGGAGTGGTTTTTGGCTGTAGGTGTTGCAAGCCCATCAGCTATTATGTTTTGTAAATGTGTCCCTAATCCTGTTCTTCTGACTTTGTTTTTGCAACTTCAGTGTTAGCTGGCAGAGAATTAGGAATTAAATCTGTGAGAAAAACAGAAAGCTGCCAGAATAAGAACATGGGAAAATTGAAAGATAGATTGAAAGTGCATGTTCAGTAGTTCGCTACCAAGTCCAACAGTCTGTTGTGAGTCTGATGCGAACAGATCAAACATAGGCATAGAGAAGAAAATTAAAGAAAAATGCTATGACATTTCCATCAGTAGATCTTTATTTTGTTCTGCTTGTGTCTTCCTGTGAATTTCCCTTGGTCTTTCCTTTTGATAAGAAAATCTTCTGAATGCTAGATGTTTACTCAATTTCCTACCCTTATTCTCAAGTCTGTGACATACTGTTGTTTTGGTTTTTTTTAAATGGCACTGCAATTTAGAAATTACTATTAAAAAATCCTCAGGAAGAGCTAGCTCACTTAGAAATAACTAAGTTTGAGGAAGAGAGATGCACATAGGCTTTAAAGTGCTGGTTTGGTCACAGAGACCATGGATGCCAACAGTGAATTACAAATGCAATGTATATCTGGAAAATGGCCTTTGCTTCTTTTTCTTTTACCAGTTAAGTGTAATAATGATTTTTGTCTTCATGTCTTGCAATACAAATGCTCTGAAATGTTCAATGATATTGGTGTAATAATTCCCAGGGAAGAATCTCTGTTCAGATTTGTACATTTCATGCTTTGGTGTATGCAGATACACTTGAGCTGGGAAAGGGCTTTGAAGGAATCTTCCTTTCGTCTTTTTTCTTTTCACCAAAATGATAAAAAGTAGATTTATGGATTTGTGGTGAAAAATTGAGATTTCATTGTGAAAGTTGTCCCTCCAGAGTTTTTTCCCCAAATCCCACTGTCTCTTGCCCATGAAACCCCAGCACCCAGCAGCTGTTTGAATGTGCTTGTGCAGTTTCTGTGCATGTGCACCTCCCTTATGGTTATGAATCTTCTTTCAAGTTGTAAATGTGAGGGGCTTTTCCCTCTGCTCTGTCAACAGCGGCTGTAGTCTGTGGTGATTCGGTTCCCAGAAACACCATGATTGGAATCGCCAGGTGTATATTGTACCTGAAGGTTTGATTATTTTTTTTTTAAAGCACTACCATGTTGTATTTATTTTGATGTATGCTAAATTGCTTCTCTCAGGAGATATCAAAGCTTCTTCCAATTACTAATGCTAGTTCTCTTTAGCGGTAGCTCATGACATAGCAACATAAAAGTGGTATCTTCTATTAATCTGCAGTAGGGCTGATAAATTTCCAAGAGTCTAAAGAAAACTGGTTAGGGAACTGGTAACAAAATACATCAAACTATTTCTTGCTATTAAAAGCAAGACTTAAGTAATACTGCAGACTTGCTTTTGAACTACTTTGTGTTGTTTCCTTATTTCAAAAGCGAAAAAGAGATTACATTGCGCTGTCTGCCAGCAAATTAAAAAAACCCAACAAAAAAAACCCCACAGAAAAACAGATTGGCCAACCAGTCAGATATTCAGTACTTTAAGTTAGGACCAAAGTAACTGATCCTTTATTTTATGGCATTGTCAATTGCAAGGACAACACCATAAAATTTGGTTCATTGTGGTTGTAAATGTTATTTGGTTGTCTATCTAATGTACCTTGTTTGGCAATTGAAAAGGTAGCAGTATCTTGTTTCTTTGCCCCAGTCAGTAGCTCGCTATTAGGAGGCTGTCTTGTCAAAACTGATTTCAATTCATGGTCTTCCCTCCTTTTTGTTTGCATTGGCAACTCAAAATGAATCCATAGGTACAGCATTTCTCTGTTCTGGAAGATCTGTGCGTCATTTTAAAGATTATGCCAATTACATGCCAAGGGTTGGGTGGAAGGTGGTGATCACACACCATAACATGGAAATGAAATGTGTGTAAACCCACATCTGGCACCTGAGGCTGGGATTTGTTGGGAGGCTACTGTGAAGGGAGAGCTGTTTCTGTTTGCTGTGTTCTTAGTCCTCTGCAGGCATCTGCTTTGGCTGTGGCTAGAGTGCAGGCAAAGGCTGGCCAGACCCTTTCTTCTGAGCCATACAGAGGCTGCTGTGTAATGATAATTTCAGTAAGTTGTAGTGGTGCTTGGCCTCTGCTGTCACAGATTCGAGTGGTACCATGGGGTTTTCTAATACACATGTTGACCTGTGTGGACTAAGGACTGGTAAGGCTTTGGTAGAAGAGCGTGCTGGAGTCTACGAAACAGTGCTTACCTGCGTTTTACAGCTGTCAAGGAGCTGAGTCCAGCCAACCCCGGCTCGAAGCCCTGACTGTAGGACTGATGGCTGTTCCACCAAAACACCAGTTGTGGGAAGACGGGATGGGTATGTTTGTCTGTGATTGTAACTAGAAAGAGGGAAAAATACTTAACCCAGTCTCCCAGGAGTAAGGAAAATATAATACTGAAATCTATAATAATTTGTTCTGCCATGGATGCTTCTTTCTTTGTCCAAAGTAGTTAAACCCATTACCAAATAGGGCTTTTGAATGCTTTCCTGGGTGGCAGTAAACCATGGACCTGTCACTTGGAGTTGTTCAGGCTGCTTTGGTGCTTTAAGTTTGTAGCGAATGACCTCTGTACTGGTCATACCACCAAATGTCATACTCAGAAGGCTGGAAGTCAATGAAGCATCCGGGCTGCTCAGTATATCAGTGTTTAATTGACAGTGTGCAAGACCTGCTTGTGATTTATAGCCCGATAAAGGGGCACACTTTTTATGTTCTGCCAACACAATTGGCAGAATATTTTAGGCACAGATGGCACATTAGCCTTGGACAGCTGGTTCCCTCTCTGCTGTCACATCCTAGGACCATCTAACTAATACTGTCACACGTGACCCAGTTCACTGGGTAACTGAGAGGGGTTCTCACGCGTGGCATTGTGTCAGCCTGAAGGCACATGAAAATCAATCTGCTAAAAGACTGCCTCTAAGAGGTTTCCAAGACTTAGCACCCTACTATGCCCTTCTGGCTGTTCATTTGCTGACCTCTCTCTTTTAGCTGTGAGAGTGTAACCAAAAGAGTTTCTTCCTATTTGTGCGGTGTACACATGTGCAGCCTGCACAGTGTGATTCTCTCCTTGTAGCGTCCTCTACTTTGCATCTATACAAATGTGGATTTAAAACAAACAAAAAAAAAAAGGCAAGAGGCAAAACACACCTAATGTAGCATGCAATTCTTTAAATCTAGAGAATGAGTAGGGATAACTGAAAGGTGTCTTTTTTGAAAGGTTTATCTGTAA
The DNA here is from genome assembly GCF_963210335.1 of Falco punctatus. Classification (NCBI taxonomy): domain Eukaryota; kingdom Metazoa; phylum Chordata; class Aves; order Falconiformes; family Falconidae; genus Falco; species Falco punctatus. The sequence goes on from NC_137588.1 coordinate 10,311,878, forward strand.
TACTTAGCAGAAAAAACCTCAGGAATACATGGTAGAGAGACAATATATAGTGACAGTATAAATTATACGTAGATGATAGCAAGGATAAAAGAACCGAGGATGAAGTAGAACTTCAAATGCTTTTGGAAAGAAAAAAAAACCCAAATGTTTTCTGGAACACAGTGAGGCAGGAAAGTCTGAGGTGGAAAGCTGAAAGCTATGTTTTTTGGTAGATGAAACACATTTTTCACATCAGAAACTTAGTATTTCAAGGTATGATCCCAATAAAAATACAACTGTTTTATTTTTTTAAAAGCATAGGAAATATAAGGTCCATAATTTCTTACTGATCTATCGGAGCTTCACTGACTTCACTGCATACAAACTACTGTGCAGAAAGCCTTTAAAATGTATTTTGGTTTACGGCATCAGCTACAGAGTATAAGAAGTGGTGATGGGATTAGGACACACTTTTATTGATGCCAAGCAACTGGACCAGAAAAACTGGAATTTTGTGTTTGTCTTAAAAGCCATAATTTAAATAAGGTAGAATACTGTTTGTTGTAGAATAACACTCTTGGATAGTGGGAAGGTGACCAACCGGGGGCATATGTGGGCATTGGGAGTGTGAAAACATTACCCTAACAGGGGACAGCTGGGAAAACACTCACCTGCCTTATCCCCAATCTGTTCTGTGAGCAAAGCTTTGCTGTCTGCATCTAGAGAGCAGTTTGCTTGTCTAGGAGCTGAGAACATGTGGATTTCTGCATGCATATAATGCTCATGGTATTCAAGGAATGACAGAGAAGGGTATCTTGATCCCAGTCCCATATAGCAGGATTTCAGTTAACTGGAGCTCCAAACTGTTTAGGTGTTACTTTTTAAATGTTGTGCTATTCTTGAGGTTAATGATAACAAAAGGTAGAGCGAAGAGATTTGTCAAATTAGGACTATTAGATAAAGGCTTTGATTTAGATGTTTCCTACAATATTATCTGCTGTTTTCATGAGGGTTTATCCCCAAAGGTGTGAACCTCATTGGCCTGGGTAAGGGTTTAGTGGAGAAAACTCCTGCCTGAGTATACTGTGAAGTTCCTCATTTAACGTTATGTGGAAGCAGGTAGCAATAGTTCAACTCTATTTTTAATGTTAAATCAGCATTAAAGGTCCTGTCTACAGCAAGGGGGAACGACAAATTTAGGACATTTCTCTGAGCTATATTGCATGTTTCATGCCTCTGTAGAACTGCTATAGAAGTTGCAGTCTTTAATTTTTATGGATTCTTGAATATTTCACCATGGGATGTGTAGACATGGGTTGACCATGGCGTCAAATTTCATTTGCATTTGAATCGCTTGCAGGGAGCTGCAGATACAATGTAAAAACAGCTTTTGAATTTGCTTTTTGAGGTATTGAAATGTATTTCTTTGTCAGATTTCCAGCAAACGTCTCTTGCTTATGTTACTTGACTGACTTTACCGTCTCTTAAGAACATTTTTGAAGGCTGTGTCAGCATTAGGTAAACTTTTAAAGACTATGCTATTACAGCACAGGAAAGTACATCACACTGATTTGGTATTGCAGAGGAATTGGTAATCTGTAGCTAACAAATTAGTGCCAATCCACAGCCTGTTTGGTCATCGATGATTGATTGGCATTGGGATTGACGTTGATGTGCTTCTGAGTCCTGCTACTTCATGTAGCAGATGGTCCAGCAGAGTATGAGAATCTGTTGTAGTCTCGGTAAAGTGTGGAGAGTTGTCAACCACAGGTAGGAGTTAATAAATAGTTGTTCCCAAGCTGAGCAGGTGAGCGTGGGGGCTGGAGTAGGGGAAGCACGTGTTTGAGTCACCTGGGAATCCTGCAAGTGAAGTGACCTTCCCTCCCATTTGTTTTTGTCCATTTCACTCCTGCCTGCTTCCCACAGTATAAACAGTGGGGCAACATGGATCAGCTAAATTGATCAAATGTGAGCTGTAATTTCAAGTCAGACCATTATCCAAAATAAAAGCATATGTGGCAAAGAAATTGGCAGTCTGCCATAGAAATGCAGTTTTGTATCGTACACCTGGAGGTGTTATCTGCCTTTTGTGTTCTCTGATTCGAAATCAGGCGATGGGTAGCCTGAAGTAAGTGTGGACATGGATACAAAATAACTTTTTGAGCTTGTTTGCTTATTTTTAATGCTGAATTGAAGTATTTCTATCTACAATCAAAACTATACATTCTATTTGATTTAATTACATAATGGTACTTATGATTGCACGCAAACCATAGACAAAATCATTAGCAAATGGGTACACTTCTCCTCTATACTTACTGGCATGGAAGTTATTGTTTCAACTCATATCATCATCCTTTCAGATCATTTAAGTGATGACAGAGATCATAAAAGCACTTCTCCTAAGCTTTTATTCAGAAAAGAACTTTGCTTCTTACTCTGAATGTAGGTTGTTAAAGAACCATACTTGAAAATACCAGTGTCTTAAACACTCGCTGTTCTGGCTTTTTGAACACAAGTGGGTGAGTAATGGAACTTCCATTCCGTGTCCAAGGAAAAGTTTACTTATTTAAGAGTGGGTTATTTTCTGATGCCAGTTCATTCTGAAGTTATCTAATCCTTTTATTTTACCTTTTCCTTAAATAGGGCAGCTTCTAAATGAAAAACAGACAAAACCACCAGAAACCTCAACAAACCAACAATTAGTTTTAAAAAATCCCTTAAAGCGTCAGTGTTTAGAAAATAAAGAATCATTTAGCTGAAATATATTGGAAATTTTACAATTCCTCCTTTTTTGTCCCCTCCCAAAAAACCTGTTCAACTAATTCAATGTGAAATTGTGCTTTTCAGCTAATTCTTGGTACAGCTAATTGGAACTTTTTTGTCTGTTTCAGTGGCCATATTAATTTTTTTTTTATTAACCTTTGCAATCTTACATGACTGGTGTTGGATGGGTTTTTTTTTTTTACCTTCTTCTTTTAATGGGACAAAATTACAAAAGAAAAACCCTTATGCTCTCTTTGGGGCTGAACTGAACTTCTCAGTACCTAGAACTTGTTAGTTATCTATGTAAGTATTTTTATCTCTAGCTGCTTCTGAGGTTTGATTTGGAGGTTTTACTACAGAGTGAGAAGAGTGTTGATTGATGAAACCAGTTATTCCAGATTACTCTGGCAGGAATGGTATTGTTGTTTGGGCTTTGCACTTGCTGAGCAAGACTTTCATATAAATTGGTGTAGTTCCATCAAATTACACTGACCTATCCCTGCAGAAGCGTTTATTGTTGTACAGGGTTAGATTTAATAATTTTCCATGATTGCCCCTCTCTACAAGTGTGGAGCGGCAGCTTCATACACATGCTCCTTACCTCAGCCAAGGTTTTCTTCTATTCTAGGTACGCTATGCAGTATACAGTGCCTTTACAGTTGACTGAGGGGTGCTTGAGACTCCAGGTTGCTGCCAGCATCATATAATACTCAAAAGCAGCACTCATTCACTTATTCAGCACAGTTCTAGGTTGCCAACACCACACGAGTGCTAGTGTGACAGCCAAGCCGAGGGCATTGTTGGGAAGGACTCCATTTCACCTTCTGCCCAAGGCCAACGTGGTGAGGACTGACAAGGTGGCTGGAGATTTTAGAGGCTGTAGGCTCTGGCATATTGCAGAATTATTGTTACTGGTTTGGCCTCTAACAAAGGAAATGGGCATGACTGGGTTGGGCTTGGCACTTTGGGAATGCCCTGGGTTGCCCTGTGTTAATACAGCAGGGAACGTTTCCCTTCCTGTGGAAAAAATGCAGACAAGAAATGACTCCAGCTGAGACGTTAAGAGTTTTGGAAAAACGGAGATTGTGTTTTGAGTGAAAGTTCACTCCAGGTGAAACTTCAAAACTGTATTGATCACCTATATGTGTTTCATACATGCTTTTTTTCCCTTGTGCTATGGTAGTTAGGTTAGGAAAGAGTGATGTGTCAGGGTTTATTTCATTACAGTTGGGCACTTATCTGAGTGTTCTTCTCAGACAAAAAAATAACGTAAAATCCAGAACAACTCATAATGACAACTTTAAATCACTGCTCTAATTAGTGAGCACTCCCTGAGGACTCATTAGAATTATAAAAGCATTATTGTCGGTTATGCAGTGGTTGGAACATGTTGAGTTTTGGGCAGTTCAACAATATTACCTTGAAGAAAAAGAGTTTTGCAGCCTTTAAGAATTTTCTGTAGTTTGGGAGAAAGCACAAATTGCAATGTCCTAGAAATCCTTTACGAATTGGGCCTTATGTTCACTCTTGTAAATAAGGAGGTTTTTTTGAGTTTATATGCCACAGTCTAATAGGTATATAGTGACTGCTTAATGGGATTTACATTCACTCAAACAAAATTAGGTTGGTAAAAGACAATGCAACATGCTGTAATGTAAATGGGACTGACGGCAGAATTAAATGTTTGTGGAAACAGGGCAGCAGATCTATCAAGAGCTAATTAGACAGAGAGTTCAGAGACAGACTTGGGAGTAAACAGCACCAACAAAGAGAGAAGGAGAGCAAGAAAGACAGAAAATGGAACCTTTGTAGGGTGATGAAAAGGAGTTATAAACAAGGTTACTTAAATTGGAAGGTCTGAAGGAGCCTATCCCGTGAGAAGGACTTAGTCTTATCCAAACCTGTTGATAAACACAAATTGAATGGCAGCTTTGATAACCCTTTTTATGTGTAAATAGTTCCTCTTTGTTGCAGTTTGCTATTCACTTTATCTTCCTTCTTTTTCATCACAGTATAATGTTTCCATTTGCTTTTCAGCCTTTCCCTCAGACACTAGCTTAAAAACAGACTTTGACCAAAGTATTTCCAGCAGCAGGAGGAGGCCTAGAGAGCAGCACCAGGGAAGACAAGAAGGTTTAGGTCTTTCCTGTTTCCCGCAGGCATGTGTGCATGAGAGGAGGGCATCCCTGCGGAGAGCGATCAGGTGAAAGTGATGCTGTCGGCGGCGCAAGGGCGGATAGTGTAAACTTGGCACATAAAGGATCCTGTTTGCCAGTCATGCGATCAGCTATGGTACCTTTGCCATTATTGCTGCATTTGGCACAGCTACTGCCTTTTGCAGGCTCTTGTCAGATGAAGGAAACAATGCTGCTTTGAATAAAACCCCCACGTATATTTAGTTGACAAAAGCCAGTGCCTGAAATCAATGGGAAAGGGGTTTGATTAAAATTCATTTGTAAGGAAACATGCAAAATTGTTAACCAACCAATTGCTGAGGTATTTATATAATTTTTGTTTAGTCTTAATAACTTCCTCCTTCAAACCTAGCTTAAGAAATTCTCTGGTATTAAGACATTCTGCATAAGAAATAATATAGTAACTTTGTTGTGATTTTACATTTCTAGAAGGCTGGTTTAGGGCAGGCCGTGGTGTTTCAGTTGTTACCATCTTTGGTAAATCCCGGTTTGGGTTTATTTTTGTTGCTTTTCTTTCTTTGAGCTGGAAATAGATGGGCCTTGCTAAATTTTGCTGGTGGGTATTGCACAATGATGTTTATACTTGGAGAGGACCAGAAAAAAACTTGTGCTTTTTGTGTTTTATTTAAAATGGGAGAATTGTCCTCTCTCTTTTGACAGCAGAGCAGATTATAAACATGTAAGAGTTGGGACCAGAAGCTGTGCTGGTTTATCTGACAGAAAGTGTCATTTTTCAGAGGGAGCCATAAAACCTTGTTATAAGGGGTTGGTGAAGCAGGAAGAAGGGAGTGCCATGTCGTGGGGCTTTTCCCTGAAATCTGAGCGCAAATGTCTGTCTGAAACTAAATCCACTGACTCTGAAAGCCAGATCAGATAGGAGCAAGGTTCTCTGTGTGAAGTGTCTCACAACATAATTCTAGTTTCAACAGAAGTGCACTGTAGAGCCTTGTCCTGTTTGCTCAGAGATGCTGACCCTGCTAGGTAGTATTATTTTATCCCCCAGGGAGTGTTATTGCTGAAAGACGTCTGAGTTTGTGCCAGGAGGATGGAGCTGGGTTCTGGAGCTGCAGACCTAGCTCAGGCTGGGACTCCCTGGTGCAGGTCATCCCCACAGGGCTACGCCAGCAAATCCTCCTATGTTTCCTCCCTTTACTTTTAAAACAGGTGGGAAGAAAACAGAGGACAACATACTTTGGTCCCAGAGGAGCCAGGCTGTCACACAGCTACCAAATCTGATTCGAAATAGACACTTCACTGTCTTCTAGATGTCAGCTAGACCCCTCAGCTGTCAGTGGTATGGTTTCCTGGCAAGGATGGTGGTACATACTGCTCTCTTCCTCTCTGAAGATTTCAAACCCCTTTTGGTTTGATGCAGCATAAAACTGAAGGGTGGAGAGCAGTGGGGAGAAGATATTCCCTGGGGCCAGTCCCAACCACCATGAGCTGATGTGCCTCATCTCCCTCTGTAGTCACTGTGAATGACAGGCTCCTCCCGAAGATGATCTGGCGCAGAAGCCCTAGCTTTGTAGGGTCAGGGTAGTGGATTTTTCTTCTTCCTGTTATCCATATCTCAATACCACCTTTGCGCTGGAGTACAGACTGAGATATGGCATGTGCCCCATAATGAACTTGTCTACAGGAGGTAATTTTGTTGTTTGTGGGCTTTGTTTTTGTGAGGATTTTTTAAGTAACTTTGTGATTTTGTTGTGATGCTGAAAATCCATGCTGCTTAGAGATTCAAGTTACACAAAATGTTACAACCTTCTCGTTTCCCTGGAGCAATGCTGCTGCAACACTCAATTTTTTTTTTAATTTTTTTTTAAATTTCCTCTGTGCAAAAGGCATTCCCCAGGGAAAGTAACCTGGCCTGGGTGTGGTAGGTACCCATCAGAAGTGGATTATGTTCTTTTTATTTCCAGCTTAGTGTTCTAACAAGTATGGGTCACAGGTAGTTTCTTTGCCTTCAGTGCATCAGGGCAGCATCCTTGCATTTGAAAAGTCAGTGGGAAACTACTGACTTAAACATTCAATTACAGTTTATAAATGAAAGGTCTGCATTTCGGCACTGACAGTCCAAGCAGAGGGATGTTTCTGATCCCCTCTCCTCGGTGTCTAATGGAAAGAGAAAGGCAAGCGTGTGTGTTTCAGAGAGGCTTCAGTGGGCCTTGGTTTTCATTAGGGAGAAGCTGGGATGCAAGTCTGGTGACCGAGGGCAAGATACTGATGGAGGGACAAGGTCTCTGGGGTATGGCAGTCGTGCACTCAGTTTTCCAAGTCCACAGGCAATATCCTCTGAAGAAACTTTATTTGGGGAAGGGTGCCCATGCTTGAATGGCAGGGAAGAAAGAATCTGCAGGTAGAAAGCAAAAATTTTTTATGTGGTGAATCTGACAGATGTCTTGCTGTAATAATAATAATAGATTATAAAAGTGGAAAACACCAGTGTGCTGCCCTAAGGTTGGCAGAAGCCTTAGCATATGTTACTGCTTTGCTAGTAAATGTCACCAGGCTTGTGACTGACTGCAGAAGGATAAAAATCACCCACCCTTTGACCTTGTTACAGTCCTAGCGTAGAGCCTTTGACAAAATACTTTCTTGTTTTGGGGGTTTCAGCTGAAGAATCCGAAGTAGCAACTAATAATGTCTGAGGGTATTTCACTACAATTACATATTTTTGCAACAAAAAATAGATCTCTTATTGTTGGAAAAACATGGATGAAAATAGCAGTGCTTAAGAAATATGGCTTGGTGGTTTCCATTTGTTTTTTTAGGAAGAGCCAGAGTCGTCCAATGACAGTTTCTTAGAAGAAATTATCATATCTGAACTTGGTGCGAGAAATACTTAGTCTTGCTTGCCCTCTGGTAGGATTGCTGTGTTGAGGTAGGATCAGTTGCTCCATGCTGTGACCAAACAAGAGCATACATGTTTCAGATCTCACAAATACTTCAGACCAGACATGAACAGGAACTCATGCTTTATGAACTGCAGTTTCCTAATGTGTGCTGTTGTTTATGAATGCCGTGTCTGAAAGGCTTTATTTAAACAGCCCTCTCTGAAATCTGAAAATGCACTAGCCAAAATAAAGAATTGTGGTTTTGCGGACTTCTGTCTTTCAGAACCCAACTTTAAAGCTCTATGTTACCAGGTAGGAAAAACTTTGGCTTAGACCCCTCCAGTTGCTCTACAGCCTGTTTCCTCTAAAAGCATAACATCTAGTCTTTGTCCTGCTCTGGATGGAAAGCCTTCAGGACTGCAGTAATGTCTGGCTCAGTTCGTTCTGAGAAATGGAAACATAGGTATGATTTTGACAGGGAGGGGCTTTGAGATCTTGGGTGCAGTTTTGTATACAGTTGGTGTCTGCAGTCACAGTCATGGGCTACTGCAGGCTCCAGGGGACTCTCCAGTTGTTCTGTTACAATGCTTTAGGTTTTATATGGATTTCTTCTGTAGGAAGTAAATATTTGTCCTAAAGTTTTATCCTTCTCAGTCTTCTGTACTTTTAGAACATCATGAAATGCATCAAATCATCATATATTTTTTTATTAATTCTGTGCTGTTATATACACTATGTAATTTTAATGCAGACATATTTTTCCCATGTGAGGCTGCTATTTTATGTACAAGTTCCATTTTATTCCATCACAAGAGAATTTTGAAAAGTAAGAGTGAATTGTTGTATGTAAAAATCTGCCAGTTTGAAAAATCTGCCCACTTTGAGTTTCGACTTCACAAGGCTGTGCTGTGCTGAATGCCTGGGTTGCTCCACTGTTATCTTCTGTAGTGTTCTAGTAATACAAAATTGTATTGATTGATTATAGTTGCCAGATGGAACTACTGTACAGGCATACTCTTGTTTAAAATTTCAGGTGTAAGCAGATTTTAGTTCATGGCTTCTCATCTCCCTCCTAGCTCGTTTCTTGTCCGCTCCCTCCCATCTAGCATCCTTGCCTGCGCCCTCACGTGATAAATAACACTGCCTTATCAAGGTCAGTCAGAAAGGCCCTTTTTACATATCTCATAAATTTTAGCCAGGTGCCACCGATGTGAGATTAATGTAATGGCACTACAGCAAGCACTCAGGCTTGTCTTAATTATGCTAAGGTTGCCGGTTCACCGTTTCTCTTCATCTGTCTCCCGCTTTAGGGAACACTAAACACTATGTCATTAGATTGTCTGTTCCACAACATTGGCCCTTTGCATTTACAAAGTCATCACATGGCTTATGACCTAGCTTTTCTAAGAAATTAAATTAAATAAATAGTGAAAACAAAAAATTAAGCAGAAAAGAAGCCTGCCTGGGGGCAAGGGCAGAAGGGGAGAGCTGAGACGGCTGGGAAAAGGATTGTGGTAGCTCTTCAGTACTGTAGGCTTTGAGGGAGCAGGGCTGGCTGGCAGGACCATCATTTTTGGGATGCTCTCTACAAGCCATGGCTGTCAGGTGCTTCTTTTTAATGGTATAAATGCAAATGCCTTTGTGTGTGTCACAGGGTCTGCAATGGAAAGGGCTGCAAGCTTGGCTTTTTTCCCTGTGTGGTGTTTTGTTTTTTTTTTTTTTCTTTGGAAGTTGAAAATCTTTTCCTACAGTGTCAGTGTTTGGGGAATCTGTTGACAAGGGGCTCTGTTGAGTTCCCTGAGACTCAAACCAACCTTTTCGCGGTTCTGGGAAGGAGGAGAGGATAGCAGAGTCCCATGGCAGTATGCCAGCGATAGCTTTACATCCTGCCAAGGTAAAGCTCCTGTTGGGGCAGGGGACCATCCTCTCCTACATCTAGGAGATAATGAGAAGTATTTCTTGGACATTTGTTTCTTTCCATCTGCACGCTCCATTCAGCAGCCTGGAGAAGGCTGACCTTGAATTTTATTTTATGTATTTTGTGCTTTATAGCCAGATTGAAAGAGGCTTCTGTTTTTTGTCTGAGCATCTTCTGCTGTTTTTCCAGGGAGGAGAATTTCAAGATAATCAGATAGGACTAATTGATGCACCAATTTTTTTTTTTTTTCTACTGAGAAAAATAAATGCCTCCAAAGGGACTGAACAAGGCCTGTGACAGAGCAGTTGGGCTTGGTGGCAGTCCTAGGAGTGGGGGAGTCTCAAAGAAAAGAGAAAACCAGGTATTTGGTATACTTCAGTAGCAGCTACCTGAAATGTGCTAAGATGGCTCACTCTTAACTTTCTCTAGCAGTATATGAAAATGAACATGGGTGCTGCAGATGAGACAAGTTTATCTGTTGGTTGCATGCTCTGAGTACCAGTCAGGTCTTAGCCCCGGTTGCAGAAATTGTTAACTTAGAGGATTGTGCTTGCTCTATGTCTGAGTACTTGTAAGAATGTTTTAAAAAGAAAAGAGAAAGTATTGTTCATGAAGAAGGGCATTATGTGTGGCACATAAAGCCAGCCAGAGCAAAGCAGTCATGCTCTGAATAACACATAGGGCCCACTCTCTTCCAAGCCCACTAAGCAAAGACAAAGGACCCGATGAAGAGGTAATGGGAATAAATTAATTTTTTCCAGTGTCGTACACAGAGCTGCTGACTTACAGCACCCATGTGCTTGTGGTGCTGGCCAAAGCCTTCCATGAAGAAGAGAGAGTCTGGCTGAGGTTAAATGGAAGAGTGCAGAAGCATGGCATGCTCCCGGGGGCTTCTCTCCTGTCAAAGCTACTGCCGTGAGAAGGTAGTCTTGTACGAACATTGTCTTTTCTGCATGGGTTTCCCGAGCTGCCCCTGCTACAGTCATACCTACAGGCATCATAGGGCTTGCCAGGGTCTGGGATCCCTGCCTCAATTTCCGTGCTGTTGGTAATTCATGCAACTGTCACATGTAACATGGTTTGGGTTTTTTTTTTTTTTACTAGGAGGGAAAGTGCAGGTGGTGCACATCTGACCTTTTAAAACTCAAGTGCAAAACTTCTAGTTTTTCAAGATATACCAAAGCTAATCTATTCAGTCTGAAACTAAAATAGCTAAAGATTTACCCATATAGACTATGAATTGCTTAACAGTTACTCCATCAACTAGCAGTTAAGCCAAAGGCACAGACCAGCTATCTGTCACGCTGGTGTCTAAGCATTGGATCAATAAGGTAGGCATGGGATGTTAGCAATTACCAGTTACATGGGAATAACTGCTGTCGTTTTATTAATATAAAATAACGAAAATTTTTTAAGTTTTGTTTAGCCAATAGACTTCCTATAGTTGACTGTCCAAGGAACACTTATGTTTTAACCCTTAAATATAGTTTTAAATTCAACTGCAGTGTGCACATAGGCGGCTTAATTGAAAATGTTTTGAAAATATTATTAGCACCTCTGTTCAGGTTCAGTCTCCTGCCAGCATAATTCCAGTGAAAGGTCCTGTCTGCAGTAGAGTTGGGTAGTTGTTCCTAGACATGATAACTGGAAATGTGATATCTAGTAATGATCTGTGCTGTTGCATTATCACAGCATTATAGTGAAAATAGCTCCTGTCACCACAGTAGGAAGCACATCTGTGACTTCCTCTAAAATGTCTGAGATAAACGTGGCTATGACAAATCCAGCCCTAATGGCACATTTCAGAGCATGGGAGGTCTTGTGATATCAGCTTGTCTTAGCAGGAAAAAATTATTTTTAAAAAGTGATTTATTATGGTGAAATTAATATGCTACTACACAGCATGAATTTCAGCTTTCTTTCATTTGCTAGATGAGGAGAAATGCCACTTGCTTGTTTCTGTGCATAACATCATTGCAAAAACATTTAGGGACAGGTTTAGATGACCGTATTCTAGTAAGTGTTCCCACAGAAGCCAGTTGTGCACCTGACAACTAGAAATTTGGGCTGCATATATTATTCACGTCATAACTCTCAACTTTATTTCAAGGACTATTGATAAGCCTGTGAATGTGCTTCCTGATGGCCCTGAAGCAAAAACATTGACTTCACTGCCAGACCTATCCGTATTTCTCAGAAGTGAAGGGATGGGGGTGGAGGGAAAGCTAGGAAAAATAGTTGTGAAGTGAAAGGGAAGTAGTGCAGTGCCTTGTATTAGTAGAAGCCGAAATGTTTAAAAATCAAGTGCAAATACAGTGTAGACAGACATGCTTTAAAATGCCATTATTTTTCACCGAAGATTTTTAGTCTCCGTGGGGGTTCTGTGTTTACTTACACAACTAATCTACTGCTTTGACTGAGTGCAGTAATTGCATATTTAAAAGAAGAAAATTGCTTCATTTAAACTAAAATTTTATCTCTTTGTTAAAGCATTTGTGAGAAAACTGGGTCGGTTTGGCTCTTTTCTTTGCCTACCACCATGTTCCTGTGTTGTCTGGGTATTCCTTGCCCTTACAAATGGGAACTTTTCTCCCTGCTACCCAGCCTCCACCCCCACCCCCCCGGTGATAAAGTCAACCTCTTTTCTGGTGCCATATCTTTAGTTCAAAAGGGAGACTGGGAGAAGATGTCAATGGAGAAGCTGCCGAAGAGCTCGCTATGGTCTACAGTGCCTTTTGTGGCCCTTGGATTAAAAGGTGTGCCCAGCTTAAGTGTTTCAAGGAAAAGGGAGGGAAAAAGGAAGGAAGCGGAAAGGCCACCAGCTCCAAGTCTTTTGAGTTGCAAAATGATTTTGAAAATGCTTTGTTCACTTAGAGGATGTTGGAGTTAAAAAATGAAAAGCAAAGCACAGCATAAGGTCTGTAGGGACCGATTAGCACAATGGCTCTGTGTGTCCTATATAGTTAATGCTGCTTCAGTGCTTACTATGAGATAGGATATGAAGGTGAGAGAAGTTAAGAGTTCCTCAAGCCCCTGTGGTTCAAGTTATTATGCTAAAAGATGGAGGAGCTCTGGTTTTACTTAATTGGCAAAGACAGCAGTTGATCAATGGGCCGGTTCAATGCAGTTTTTTTGTTAAATGTCTCATAATTTCATGAGGCATTTTTGTGCAGCTGTGTGACCTAGGAAGCTTTATTTCCCTTGATAAGATGTATTCAGTCCAAACGGTTTGGCTGATGGCCTGCTTTAGTCCTTGCATACATGGGTGAGAGAGATGAAAAGGGGTTAATTTTGAACAGGCTGGAGAGGAGTAGAGGCAGCAGGGTTCTAGATGTGGATGCAAGATGCTGCATCTGTTAAGGGTAGGGGTGGCACTGTAGTCTGCAGAGGCTGGTTTAATTTGCCCTCGTACTGAGAGAGAACCCTCAGTGCATCAACAACATGATGGTTCCAAATTGGGGCCACAGTATCACTGTTAACTTCTCTGAGGGATCAGAATTGCCCTTCTGGCATCTGATAATTATTTTTTTCTTTTGTGTTGGTTGCTTTAGCTGCCTCAAGCATACCTTTGACTTGGGTGGGAATTTTGCACTCAAATAGAAGCTTCATTTATGTATTTACTGTGAACCGTTCTGTCATCATCTTTGTTAACATAAATCTGATTTCACTTGTAATTGTAAAGGAAGAGATATATAAGAAATACCTTTGAGAAGAAAAATCTACTTTAAAGTACTCATGATTTGGTTTAGGCTGGGATGTAGAGGAGGGCTTTTAACTGGCTAGAGCAAAGTGCTGAACAGTTTCCCATTAGGAGCACTGGGAAGAGGAGTCCTGGCAAGTTTCTGTGTTAGCTAGAAAAACATGAGGCTGATAGCATAGCCTTGCTGATCTGCCACGCCATGGACTTGCCCAGAGGACTGGGGGCCTTGAGTCTTATGCAAACTAACTATCCAGACCTGGGCAGGCTGCACATATATCCTCCACACCCCAGGTGCACCATAGCAAAACCTCAAGCATTTAATGTTGAGCTTTACTTTTGACACGGATATGGACAACCAACGAGGGACTCTGCCATATAGGCACTAACCAGACTCTAGCTTGGTGGAATAGGCACCTACAATGTAGTCCAGTAAAACATGAGAGGAGGGAAATTGAAAGTGGGTGAGTCTCTTTCACTGGCAATTTACCCATTTCAGCATGCTCCAGACATCATTGTACTTACACGATCATTTTACCCTGTACAGGTTTCCGTTACTTTAACATATATTGGGTCACTGTCTTTGTGACCTAGAAAATGCAAGAAAATCTATTCCTGAGCAGAGACTGCTTGCCTCTATGCCAATGCCAGTAAAATCTGCAAGAGACAGCCCGCATATATAGCCCACCACACACATGCAGAGCGTAAATAAGCAGAAGCGTTTTTTCAGATACAGAAGCATATGTATGTGCTTTCTATTTTATTATTTATGTCTTTGTTTTTACACATGTGTAGAGGCTTGGCAGGATAGATGAATGTTTCCTTTTGTAGGAAGACTGAACGAAACACTGCAGAACAGTTCTTGTCTGGAAGTGGAGTTACCAAAAGCAGCTGATCTTGATACCGAGTTCTTGCTGATTTATCCAGGCTAATTGATTGTCTCTTGTTTCCAAGAGTTTACATTTGCCTGCAGATGCAGAAAAGAAAGAGAGGGAGTTAACTTACTTTAAATGGACCTTTTGTTTTAAACTGTATGTAGAGCCTTCCTTGTTGCTCACTCTTTAACCAGGCAACTTTTTAAGTCTTATTTTGACATTTGTTTTGGAATTAATGTGATTGGTAGCAGAATCCAGTAAATGAGAATTTCAGAGGTGTTTCTGTGCCACTAAATGAACCTTTGCCTGCAGTTTGACTTGGCAGCACTTGTAGAGTTCTGCATCAGCTGGATTTTATTGTGTGGGGAGATGGATAATCAAAAAGGGAATCGCACGTGCCTGCAAATTAAACATTTTCTTCAGAGTGCTTGCTTGCCGTTGAACAGCAGTGTAATGTCAGGGAGAGAAGGCGGGGGCACACAAGCCCAGTGTGCCGAGTGCTAAATGCCTCGTTGTACAAAAGCACAATGGCAAATGTTCAACAATGCAGTTGTGTCAAAACAAATCAGATCATGAGCAGCACCGGTTTGCTTTGCTTTATTTGCAGGGAAATTTTTCTCATCCCTGCCTCGTGATTAATGCTGCTGATAAGCACAGGGGGAGTTACTGTATACAGGTATTGTGTGCTTTAATACCTGTTTGAGTATTACTTTCCTAGCAGAGATGTTTTTGTCATTTAGTCCTTTGCAAGCCTTCCAGAATAAGTCGTGATACCGCTACACAGATGCTGTAATTGATTTAATTGTGCCAGTATATGCTTTTTTTCTGCCTGTTGCATTCAGAAGGCATTGCACTATGTAGAGAAGAGGTGCATCCAAAAGTGGACACAACCTCTCTTGTGCCAGGTCACGAGCTTCAAAATCAGTGGGTCACATTCTGCTTCTTGGATATAGAGCCAGTCCTACTGAAACATACAATGCTAATTTGTCTGAATATTGATAATACTTTGGGAGAAGTCCTCCTGCTCCCGCTCCCCTACCTCAATGGACCTATTGATCTTTTTGGTGTGAGTCTGTAATTTATAGACCTTGGTCTGGTTGTTAAAAGAAAATTATCTACTGAGCAAGCTGATTTTCAGTGTATGTTTTTAATACTGTGAGGGAGTAGAAGCAACATAAAGCTGCAGCATTTCTCAATTGTGTGTGGTGGGACGTGGCATGAGCCACAAAAAAAGTTGTTTTTAATGTGTGGTAAATGTTGGGCTCATGGTGGGTTGAGGGTGGTCTGCCTGTGCATGTGTGTGTGAGTCAGGCACTTGATTTCTTGTTGACTTTTTTTTTCTTGTTTATTTGTTGGTTTGGTTTGGGGTTTTTTCATTTTTAAATAAAAATACGAAAAATGAAAAAAAGTGGTATTAATGCAAAGCAATGTAACTCAGTTTTGATGTTCATATCTGGTGTGTGGACAAGCTTCACTTCACGTTTGCAGCTCACATATGTCTGATGCTCCCTAGATGTATATTCGCTCAAGGGTGCTGAGCTGAGCTCCCCTCAGAGCTGAAAGCGGGGTTCAGCAGCAGGCCACCCCACCACCCCCTGGGGGGAATGGCACTGGCCCTGCTGCGGCTCTGCACACATGCTGCCTAGTTGCTGGGTGCTCCGCTTAACCACGGAAAAGCCTATGCTATTAAAATGGGAGATCTGTTTGGCAGATAGCATTAGCAAATCTGCAGGAGGTTTTTTGGAAGTGCTGATATCTTGCAGGATTTCTTGGGGGAGTTTTCTGGCTTTATGAAGGGCACATCAGAATGTTCTGTAGTTCAGCATTGTCCATGTCCCTCACCACAGCTACAGTAGAAAGAATTGCACATTTTAAGGTAGTTTTGAGGTTTTGGACATTGGTTTCTGTCACTTCTGCTTCTCTAGTAAAATGGCTAGTTATTAGTAAAATTAATGAAATAACAAAATGATTGCAAAACTATGATTTCATAAAAAGCTCCAGGCTTACAAAATTTTAATAACTTAGGAGGTATTTGGCTGGGTCGCAATTCCTGGAAACAAACAATATTTAAATGTCATTAAAGGGCTCCAGTCCTCCTACCTGCTGTCATATTTGGAACATTGTGTTCCAGCAAAACACGGGTAGTTGTTGTTGCAGCCTCCATTGGGGCAGGACCAGAATGGATGATGACTCACTCTTTTGGTGGTTTAGACAGCAGTGGTCAGTATGTAACCAGAATTTTTTTGCTTTATTTCTGGAAGGCATCACTTCTTTTCCTGAAGATACAACTTGTGCAATTACCTTCCAGAATAACTTGGTGCTTTACTCTGTTACAGGTAGATCTGGAAAGAGTAATGCATTTTCCTGCAAACTTCTGGTCTAGAATATTGAGGAGAGACCTTTGTGTGCTGAACACGGGTACCACCATCGTTGCTGTGGGACAGGATGAGGAACTTTGTGCTGTTAAAGTAAATGAATGTTTGGATGTGGAGCGTGGGAGGTGCTTTGAGGGAACTGCCAGCTGATACCTGTGCATGATCTCACCTCCTGTTAAATATAAGATAGTACTTCAGCTGTGCTGCCTTTGCTGTTGGGTGCTCCAAGAGTTGCTACAGGGATGAAAGCACTCAGCTGCAGGATGCTGCCCTGGCCCCCTTGCTCTTCATGTGGACATACTGCCTTTCTGGGATCATCCCTGCTAGGAAGAAAGAAATGTGAGATGTATTAATATCATTGCTCCCATAGCATTTGCTAAAAAGTTTGAAGTACGTATGATGAATCAATAAATTATGCCAGGACAGTTTTTTTGCGTTATTCTGTTTGCTGAGTGGATAGAGGAAATGTGATAGAACAAATACACCCCACAAACCTTATTAAAAGAGCATTAGGGTTGCAGTGGTGAGCATTTGGAGAATATTTGAGGAACTGCACTGACCATAGAGCTTTGATTTTCCCTTTTATCAAATGCAATGTAAGGTGGTCGTCAACTACTTGATGCTTTTCTCCTGAGAAACTTCTTTCTTGGGCAGGCTCTGATTCAGCAAGGCATTTAAAGTTATTGGCAAACCCAATGACTGGACATCAGTACATGCATGTGTCTACTTAAACAGGTACGTGAACATTCTGGTGACACACAGTCCTCTTACACAGGGTCTGTGATGGATAATGTAGTTATAAGGGTTGTGGTTACTCATTCATTTACATGTGCTGTTTATACACATGCACTCTTCCATTCTTCCATCAAATACCTTGAAATAATTGTTCTTAATCCTCCACCAAGCCCAGCCTGGAGGCATCTCCTGAATGTTACAGGGAGGGCTTGATCGGGTTATCTGGGAGTTAGTTTTCATGGTGGTTTTACTTGTCACTTTGCCATCACAAGCACTCTTCACAATGGGTAAAACAAAGTAAAATAACAAAATGCATGCCACAGGTTACCTTCAATAGTACTGTTTCATTAAAAGAAAAAAATTAATATTAAATCACATCCCAGCATTATTCTTGCCGATGTTTCAATCATGTATGAGGCAAGGGGACTGAGCACCATTTTTCTTACTGCCTTTTTTCTTTAAACTTGCAACAAAACCATAAATGGCAAGCAGCAAAATAAAAACTGAAGCTGTGTCTTACTGTGTATCCAAATCAGCAAAAAGAACTGTCTCAAGGAAAGCCATAGATTTGAAATCTGAATTTTCCAAATCATAAATAATGTACTTAGTCTGGCTATTCTGACTAGGCGTTTCAGCTATAATGGGCATGCTGGGCAGAGCTGATGGGCAGAACTGAATAGATTAGACATGTAAACAACTTGAGCTGCAAAGAGGATTTCATCCTTTCGGGGGGGCAGATGGGAATCCTTCATCAAATGTGTAAAATTTCTTTAATAACGAGACCTGGCAGGGAAATGCGTGGAGTTCCAGCAGTGATAATCGGTGCTTCAACTCACTAGAACAACCAGTTAACCAAAAGATTTGCATTTACCCAATTCCTTCAGGACTCGAACAAGTCAGTGTCATTTGCCTGCATGCCAAATAAGGGCACATACAGAGAAAAACACAAAGGAAGGGCTGGGTTATGTTCTATACTTCCCCCCCCCCCCCGCCTTGATTTCGCGACTGCCTTTTGCAGATCATTTTCTGTGATGAGTCCATCCAGCCCAGTGTCCCACTGCAGACAGGGATCAGTCCTGGACCCCCTCAGATGCTCCCCAGAAGCCGGTGTTCAGTCCAAATCCCCTTTCTCCTACTGCATTAGTCCAATATGCATGCAAGCACATATTTACCTCTTGCATCTACCACGCCCAATGGCATCCAGTTGAACTGGTATTTGTAGATCAGGGCTTTGAATTGCTCACTCTGAGCTTGTGCTCATTTTTAATTTGCAGATGTTTGCAGAAAGTAGTCAAGATGGGCAGACTCAGCGGTCCCCCATCTGGATGCTGCAGTTTGACAGGGAGATAGAAGTCTCTACTGTCCCAGCGTGGGCCACCACCTCTGCTCCTGGGGGTACAGGCAGAGGGTGACTTCCTCGCAGTAAAGCCTGTGCATCAGTTTTATCCTGGTTTGAGCCTGGATATAGGATTTAGGAGGTGATATGTCACAAGTTATTTTCACCAGCACATGTGCTTCACTGGAATGCGCAAATCCTAAATACATGCAAGTTGTACCTACTTTCTATGTGTCTTCTGCTGTGGTTGCTGGTTTTATTGCTCTCCCTTTGGATGAAAGCTGTCTGAGAGCCTCTCACATCCATAGCCCTGCTGGCTGCTCCTCCCAGGAATGAGTTCGAGTGTGCCTGATTTTCAAGGCCGACCACGCTACAGCTCTGCTGCAAGGCACAACCAACCTTCCTCTCCACTCTGTCAAAATACAGTCTGGGAGATCTCAGCACAAAGGTTCACACTTCAGCAGCAAAGAGCTGTAGCAGAAGTAATTATTCGCTTGCTCTGCTGCTGCTGCTGGGTGTGGGGGCCCTCAGGAAGAGCAATCATTGAGAAAATTTCTGAGCTCTTGTATGAGGAGTAGGAGGTAAGAGGGACTCGTGAAGGGGGGCCGAGCTGAGCTGTAGTTGGCATATTAATACTAGTGGCCTGAGCTGGGAAGCAAGCAGGAGCTCCATTTCTCTCTAGCCCCTGCAGACATTGCAAGAAGGCTCTTTGCTTCTGCAGAGGGTAGACTAGACCTTAGATTTAAAGGCAATTTAGAGCTCCATTGACTTGTAAGATAAAACGGTGATTTGAGTTTATTTCATTCCTCCCATGACTAAGGGACGGTGAGCCAGCACAGGGGAAATACGAAGTACTGTAACCCAGCCACAGTCCCTACACAGAGCTCGAAGGCAAGCTAGGCCTTTGCTGTGTCTAAGGAAAATATCCCTCTTCAAATGCAGCGGGGGGCAAAGCCTGTGTGGTAGGAGAGTTTAGCCTGCACCAGAAAGCATGGGTTGGGATAGCTCAAGGGGGAAATGGAAGGTTGCTGGAGAAAGTTTGTGCCAGACTTGAAATACGATTGTAGGAGTAGGAAGACACAGGGTGGGGTCAGTGGGGGGTGGGTGGGAATTGCAAGTGCATTGAGAAAGCTTTAGATTGTGCTCTAGTTGATGTTTCCCTTGCTGTGGAGTTGGGAGAACTTGGCTTCTTTCCTTCTGGTGGTATCACTGTATTTTTTAAATTTTTTTTCTTTCTCCAGGCAAATAAAAGTAAACCTCAACAGTGGCTCCAAAAATCCTGGGTTTCTGAATCAATAACGGCTCTGCTGTCCTACAAATATGTGCTTTTTTTTAGAAAGTGAGATGTTCATAAACCAGGCAGTCCTGCATTTCTTGAAGCTGCACAACAGTGGCTTGGAGCAGCACGTGGTCACGCTCAATTAGACAGCGTGGGGCTGGGGTGGCTAAAGGCTGCCTCTGCTCAACCTGAGCATGTAGATACGAACCTCAGCAGAAGTCTCATCTGCTTGTATCTGCCCTGGTAATGGTATGGAAGGTGATGGTTATAACTGTCGCAGGGCTGGTTCTTGTAAGCTGGCTCGCCAAGATCCTATGTCAACTTTTCTTCTGCACCAGAGATGTAACGACTTGGGACTTGGCCACCAAGTTATTTACTTGGTAGATTAACCTGGATATGGGCTCTGGAGGCTCTGGATGTGTACAACACTGTGTAACCTTTGCTTTTGTCACTTGTGGAGGCTTGTGTTTTAGGTCATTTATCTTCATAATGATTTCTGTTTCACACTTCTTCAGACAAGCACAAATGTGGAAAGAAATACCATTAGGGAAGGAGGAGGATCTGGAGGCTGAAGTCTCTAACAGATAAATAGGGGTTTTACCTCTGGCAGTACATGGAGGTCTTTCATTTTAATAGCTAGCAAGCAGCTGATGTCCTTGCTACCAAGGAGGAGATGTGTCTTGTCTTTCTTCTGTTCTTTCAGACAATGCCAGATGTCCATTGCTAGCCTGAAGGCTGTGAAACATGTGGGAAGGGTAGATCTGTTCTTTACAAAAGCTTATCTGTTGTTTGAGTGGTGCCTGAGACAGGGACTCAGGAGAAGTGGAGTCTTTTTCTCCCTCCAGTTACAGCCTCAGTCGTGCACTTCAAAGCAACGTGGACATTGCCTATTTATTTATTTATTTGGTTTTATGCTTAGAGCATTCTAGAAACGCAGGTCTGAAAAGGGAGAATTCTTCTGTGTAAAATGTTTTAGCCTATACCCAGAAAGTGCTGCAAATAAAAAGGCTTGAGCTTTTTTGTGAAATGAGACAGATTGCTGCTGAGCATCTCCAGAGGACAGCTGCTGTTCCTGATTTTCAGACAGATTTTGTTGGGAGAGAGAGTGGCAAGAAGGGCTGGAACAAAGCCCTTATTTACTCGGGTATGTGCTCTTGTTTTCTCTTTCAAAAGCTGTACCAGAAGCTTATGAGAGGACAGGAGCTGCTAGGATGAGGCTTTACAGAGGGCTGGTCACGGCTGCCAGCCCCTCTCCCAGGACGGGCAGAGAGGATTTGGCTCCCGGGAGGGCGCTTATATTGGGGCTCCCGTGTGGCTGTGTGAAACAATTCTGCCAGCGCGGGGCTCTGAGATGGGTTTCTAGGAAACCTGGATTATCATTCTGCTTTTATTGTGCTCTTTGAAGCGTTCATTGATCTATTTATTTTTATGGCAGGAGACTTCTGTTGCATTGTCTCCGTTGGGCTGTATTGCAGGTTTTGGCGCTAATGCCTGATGCGGCAGTTTTTTGTTTCAAGGGACTAATCCCTTCATATGAAGGTATTGCTTACAGCCCATCAGTCCCATAGTTAGAGCTCTTTAAGGAAGGACTTGATTTGTGTATGTGTGTGTTTGAATGGGGTGTACCTGACACACAGCTGCTTTCAGTTTGCAAGCTGGAGGGACAGATCTAGTGTTTTGGGAAAGCTGAAAAGTCCTTCTGGGCCTTGGTTACCCCACCGAGAACAAGCAGCAGCCCCGTGCTGCACCGGAGGGGATGGTACAGCAGCGCTTTAAGGACTGAGCTGTTGAGCTGCTGTGGGAATGGAGGATTACGAGCATTGCGAAGGTGGGTGGATCCTGCACAAAAGTTTCTCTGTGAACTGGCTGGTGTTGCAGCTGCTAGAAATACTAGAGATCTGAGGAATTCAGAGATCCATTTGTTGTGTGTGTTTCATCACCCTGAACACACTAAGTTACTGAACAAAATTGGCCTTTTAATGGGAAAAATATGATCTTGATATATCATTTTATTTTCTTGACCCTTTTCAGTTTTTAGTACTCAGGCTCGCTTTCTGCTGTTGTGCTGGTTGTAGTTTGCAAAGAGTCTCCTCTCCCTGCAAAGTAGATAAGCAGGGTCCTGGAGATCTTTAGGTGTAGGAAGCTTTGCTCTTCTCTATGTAAGCAATTTGGCAGAGCTACTTTTCCTTAAGCTTTTTGTGATCTTCCAGGCAGCAACACAGAGAAGGACAAAAAAAAAAATAAATTACACTTTACAAGCACAAAACCATGAACATAAAAGTCAAAGCACTGACACCCTTCCTACTGCAAATGGAATAGTTTCTAGCTGAGGCTGCTGGGTTTTTTTTTTAAGTATTAAAAAAAAATAAAGCAAAACAGCACATTGTCAGTGTAAGCATACTGTATATTCTGAAGGAATTTCCAGGGTTTAGGCATAGCTATTAGCTGCCTGCTTTTAAATGAGCCATTTCAGAGTGATAATCTCTCCCTATCAGATCATGATTTTGAGCAATTGGTATCTCTGATACTAGCTTTAACCTTTCCTGTGTAAGCTCATTAAAATGGAGAAAACATACACATAGGAAACCACAGTCCTCATCTTTCCGTGAGGAGTCCTTCCTCTATAGCAAGCGAAACAGCTTCAACAACAGTCAACAGTATGTTGTGGTTTCTCCTGTGAGAGCAACACAGAATTAATGAGATTGTGGATTCATGAAAAATCAGTGGCACGTGCCACGCAGCGGTGTCCTCGGCTGGCTCTCGGACTGTCACCTGCAGGCTTTGGTTTGGGCTGTTGATCCTTCAGCAGAGGGGACTGAGCCAGCAAAACCTGGTAGAGCAGAGCAGGTGAGGGAGGGAACACAGCAAGGAGGAACAAGATGCTCATTGGTACTGCTGAAAGGGTGATTTTATTTTTTTTTTAAATAGATGATTATTTATTTAATTTTGTAAGAAAAATCACGTAGGGCTTTTGTTTCCTTCTTGTCGTGATCTTTGCAGGGAGATCCAGTGTTGCTGTTTGCATTTCACCCTAATCTGTACAACGTTGATCTAGATGTTTAATGAGTGGATTGGTATGAAATCAGGCTTCAGGCTCCCAGGCAGTGGCTTAGTAAATACAATAAGCAGCCGCTCTTCTAGCCTGGAGGGGTTGTTATGAATTTTTTATCACTGATTTTTATGACATGCCATTCTAACAGCATTTGGATTTGTAGAAAGAAAAAAACCCAATCCCTCACTTTTCCCAGGAAATCTCCATTTCAGAGGTTTACACACCACAACAGCTACTACCTAATTGTTGGTGGGTAAGCCCCTTGCCTGATTATGCAAGAGGGGGAGACAGACACTTGAAAAAATCATCCCGATATTTACTCTGACAGGCAGATGGAGAGATACCATGAGGCCGATCAGAGGGTGTCAGGCGTACTCTGAGGAGCTGTCTAGGAGCCTGGGGACATGAGTAACGCTGAAGCCCACATCAGTCTTTTAACTTTCTGTTGGTGGATGGTTGGATTTTTAGCAGTGGTGTTTTTGGCATCCCTCTTATTTAACGATGCTCAGAATGCCTCCTGGAGTAGCAGGTGGACCAATTCTGTGCAATTGCCCCATTAATATGGTTTCAAAACAGTTATCTTGCTCTTAGTCTCTTGTAAAGAGAGAAGACCATAAAATTCAAAGCAGCCCCTTAAAGATCGCTTTGCTAAATCACAGGGTGAAGGCTTTTTAGTAGAAGAGCTGAAAGGAGCAGAGGCAGCCCCGTTCTCCAACTTCTACAAGGAGATTACTTATGCTACAGGGACACATAGTGCTGAGGGCTGTGCAAATACAGCCTCGGTGCAGTTGCATGCTCAGTAAACAAGAGGGAATGGCAGAGTAGGGAGAGGGGAAAGCGGGTGCCCTGGCTCCCTGGAGCAGGGGAGAGGGGAAAGCGGGTGCCCTGGCTCCCTGGAGCAGGGCAGCGGGGGACAATGAGATCTGAGACCCTGTGCCAGCACACAGGGGAAGGGGCTGAGAGGGCTGCCCCACTAGCGGCCGTGAGCTTGCAAGCTCCTTGATTGCAATGCTCCTTTGTGGTCCTGCCCTGTCCCACGGGATGTTGGTGAGGCTCAGGGAGCTCCAGATTTATTCAAATGTGCCTGGTTGCTGTGGTCTCAGTGCATTCCTTGGCATTTGTCAAAAGTGGGTGTAAAATGCTGAAAACTCCATTTCTGTGTACTTAAACAGCTGCCCAAAAGAACAAAGCAATTGGGAGACGGGTATGTAGCTCAAGAACACCTGTACCCAGCTATATGAGCAAAACCTTCGTATTCTCTGCTGCTCGGTGCTGGCGAACAGGGCCTGTGGGACAGCTGTGGGGTTGGGGCTGCTCCCCACCATTGCGGGAGAGCACTGTCTGCTGCAGCACACAAAGTGGAGAGACATTGGTCCGCTATTAAAAATAGGTAATGGGCCGTGACGTCCACCAAATGAGGTCTTGTGATAGTCACAACAAATGCAGTGTTTCAGGCAGATGAACATAATTCTGTCGGTGGGATTAAAAGGAAATGCTGCAAAATTACACAGATGGTTTTCAAGGAGCCGTAAAAAGTTAATTGAAACATTTTTTTTATTAGTTGTGTGCTGTATTGCCACAGAGCACTGGGCGTGTGGATGAAAATGCTGTCTGGATTGCTAGGGAAGTGAGATGCAGTGGGAAGGATTTGATCGGACCTTTAGAAAGAGCTCAGGGGAGGGTTTTTTTCTTGCCCTGTCCTGCAACTTTGCATCTGCCCAAGAGGAGGATGCTCCTGTTGGTACCTTATAGCAAGGTCAGCTGAGAGGGAGAGGCATGAGTAAACATGTCTGCGGCTGTGCTGATGGGGAGGCACAGCTGCTAGAGTGCTCGGGGCAGCAAAAGGAAAAATCCATCTTAAATTACGTTTCTTTGATTCTGGCCTGACGGGTGCCATTTTGCTCATGCTGAGGAGCTGGCCAAGTACACAGCCTCCCCTGGCAGCTTGTGCAGAAGGCATCAGTGTCCAGTTTGCCCAGCAGTCTGACTATGAAAAATTAGAGTAGTCCAAGGAAACCTTGAATGCATATGGGCTTTCTCATCCAAGGTGCATCAGCTCCAGCCCTTCCAGCTGAGCTGCAGGCCCTGGCTTTCAGCCTTCACAGCCAATTTGGTTCCTTGAAAATTGAGTGTGTGTCACATTCGCAGCACAGATTTTGACAGAGCAAGCGTGCGACTTCCATTGCAAGAGTTTCTTTCTGACAAGATGTGCTTGCTGCAGGGGTCTGTGCTAGAAATTGAATAAATACTTGCTGCTCCTTGCAGAGCAGGAATCTGAAAGCTCGTGGCTGGGTTTCCTCTTCATTGCAGATCCAAGCCCTGCAAATGGCTAATCATGGTGGGGAGTGACTGCACTGCCTGTCTGTAGCGTTTGCATACCTGCCAGCTGAGAAAGTCAAGGGTGGGGTTTGGGAATCTGGTGAAATAAATGCACAAAATTCAAAATAGGATTTACTACCCCTTTCAAAAATAACATGCAAGCGCCCTGAGATGTGAGCTCCTTGTGCAGGGGGAGAGGTTCTCTATCCCAAACACGTTGCAGACTAATCAGAAGGTGAACCAAAAACCGGAGGCCCACAGTCCAGGCAATTTGCCTAATATCACAGGCAGAATTTGCCCTCAGCATTTGGGTGTTTGATACATGGATGGAGTTTTTGGATTGTGGATACCCTGCAAATGCTCACGTGGTGGTCAGTGCCTCATAGCTGTGCTGAGTGGACAGGACTGTTTCTGCAGAGGTTGCCGGCATCCAGTAGACTGTCCTGTCCACCCCGTGTGTATGGCTTGGGTTCAGAGTCCCAGAGGCATGTGGCAAGCTTGTGTTCCCTCCCTCGCTGTGGTTAGCAGAGGCCTGAAATGGGAAGATCTCATGGCTCCTGAGTCTTGCAGAAGGAGCAAGAAGCAAGTTCTTTCTGCTGAATATCCAGTGCTGGCATCTGTGTGTGGTGGGTTGACCTTGGCTGGATGCCAGGGGCCCACCGAGCTGCTTGATCATTCCCCTCCTCAGTGCATGGGATTGTAGAGGGTAGAAAACAGGGTGGAAAAAACTCAGGGGTCCAGATAAAGGCAGTTTAATACAGCAAAAGTAAAGGCCACACATGGAAGCAAGGGTAAACAGAAGATTTATTCTCTACTTCTTTCAGCAGGCAGTGTCTTAAGTCTTACTTCCTGGGAAGCTCGGTTTCAGTATGCTTAGTGGTTGCTCTGGAAGACAAACATTATAATAACGAATGCTGCCCCTCCCTTTCTCCTAGCTTTTATTGCTGAGTTGATTTCATATGGTATGGAATATCCCTTTGGTCAGTTTGGGTCAGCTGTCCTGGCTGTGTCCCCTCCCAAGGTCTTGCCCGCCACCAGCCTTCGAGTGAGGGGGAAATACTGGAGTGACAGCCTTGACGCCGTGGAGCACTTCTCAGCAGTAGCCAAAACACTGGTGGGTTATTAACACCTTTCTAGCAGCTAGTACCAAGCACAGCTGGTGAGGGCTGCTACAGGGAAAATTATCTCCATCTCAGCCAGACCCAATATACTGGGAAATACTGCTTTTGATTTTATGAAAGCAGTTAATGAGTTGGCTGTAAAGCAGGGAAGTTGGGAGGGCAACGGCATGGGAACAAGCGGTATATGGTGAGGCATAGGTGAAGGGTGATGCCAAAAATTATCACATACGCTTGCTGAGCAGCAAAACTGAGCTATGAAATGCACCATCTGTGTTGGCACCTCCTGGCACGGTGGGGAAGTAGTGCAGAGATGTTCTCTCCCAGCACAAGCGAGGCAGGCTGCTGCCATAGGTTTTGGCATGGACACCTTTGCCTCAGGCATGTGTTCGTGGGCTGATGTGGTTTAGACCTGCAGCGTGATCCAGATGGGTCCGTGGACCAGCGCATAGCTTGCACCTGTGCCTTAGCCAGTGGTAAAGGTGCAAATAGAGACCAAACCCAAGCACCTTAATGGGGCAAATAAATACCGAGTGTGGTTGGTAGAGGTGGGCAACCTCCCTCTAAGCCCCTCTCTAAATGTCAAAATCTGAACCAAAGCAGAGATATTGTTTCTGTAGAGGACAAGTTACCAAGGAGGATGGGTGCAGTCTCCATTCGAGCGGGCTGTGAAGATCTCTGCTAACACGCTCCCGTGCTCATCCTCACGAAGGCAGCGCCATTGGAAAGCTCAGTCAGGTCAATGAAACGTCTCCCTTTGGAGAGCCACATCTTTATTTCATGTTTTACAGTGACCTCGTGTGTGGTGATTTTCTCCAGTCTGTGAATTCATGTGTGGTGTCTTAGAACTTCTTGGGGGGAGGGATTTTTGGCTTTAAAGACCTGGGTGGGGAAATTTCTTTCAAAGACTTCCAGAACGTTACAGTATTCCACTCTTGTAATGTCAGAGAGTTAATTTCTTTATTTAATCCTCACCTGATGTGGCTTTGCCTGTTTTACAGCTGTGGAAATGCTGAAGAGATTTGCATCGGATTTCTGTGGCCTTGCCACGTGGCTAGTAGGATCAGATTTTAGCAGTTTTATCAGCCTGTCAGCATGTATCATTTTCTCTCAGGGGAAATAAGTGATCTGCTTGCCTTCCCTGCTTATTTCACGTTTTACATGGTGCTCCCGCTGTGGCAAAGATACACTGAACTCTTTTAATCGTGCTTCTTTGGAGATAGTGATTAAAAAATAAATAAATATCTGCTCTCTGAAGACATTTCCTGAGCCTGCAGGCTAATTGGGGCTACTGGTGATTTAAAGTAAGCATCCTTGTAAATGAGCCCCGACCAGATTTTGCATTTCTCTTACTAGTCTGTCCTTACATTTTAGGGATTTTGGTCAACAGGACCAAGTCTGAGGCACCAGGTCTTAGTCATAGCTGTGCTTAAAGCATCTCTTTTTACGTCTCTAAAGCAAACTCTCCTAGTGGTAAGCAGGTAAGGAGGATTAACGCTATTTAGCAATTTTTCTCTTGCTCTGTAACATACTTGTAGCCCCGTGGGGACACAACAGTAACTCCAGTGCCTTAGAGGAGGCAAATAGCTGGACAAACAAGGGAGCTGGAGGGCTCAAGTGGGCCTTAGGCAAGGAATAAATCTTTGCCCTCTGTTCAGGTACTCATCCAGGCTTCCCTCTGGCTTGGTAGCTTCGAAATCTCTTCCTCCAGCAGCCCCACAGCAGTTCTGTTGGAAATTGTTGAAATCTACAGCCAAACACTGGCCAGATCTGCACTTTTGTCAGAAATTTGTCCTTGAACGTTCTTTGCATCCGTGATGTACCTGGAGAATGAGTTAAAGGTTTCCCATTGTAATTTTGTTATATTTGCTTTATATGAACTACTTTGAGACTGAAATGGAAGACGTGGCCTTGTCAGACAACTTGCTTTGTGATTTGGGTTTGTTCCAACCTCAGCTGGTAAGGGAAAATGTAGCATGAAAAATACCGTACTTGAGTTAAGCACATGAAAATGTGGGATCGAACCATCTCTGCTATGAAGTGGTATTGCATCACATGCTGTGGCTTGCAGGGCCACTGGAAGGTAGATAGTGTCTGTGTTGTGCAACCCTTTGAAAGCGGAACGCAATGCAGGAAAAGTGTTCTCACCAAAAATCTTGGGAACTTCACTGAATAAATGGCCTAATTAAGACTCAAGAGGACTTCAGGGCTCTGAAACACTTATGAAGTGCTTAGATGAGTAGGAATAGACTGAAAGAAAGAAAACTTAAGGGTTGGGTATTTTTTTTTTTTTTCCTTTCTTGCACGCAGATACTGGCAAAATAAATAGGTTTCATCTTTGCAGAAATTCAGGTGCCAGTGTGCACTGTCACAATCAAAACACTTCAAATGAAAAATTGCCACATTTAATAGTTGTTTGTTTGTGGTTTTTTGTTTGGTTTTTTTTTGGTTTGGGTGTTTTTTTGTTTTTTGTTTTTTTTTAAACAGAGCAATTGGTAGCTACCTGCATAGTTTGAATGATCTTATTAGTATACATTAGCTGCTTTTCTTTCCATTTCTTCCATTGTTGTATTACGGGTTTCTGCGCAACCTCCTGTACATTCTTGGGTATTTAAGGTATTGGAAATGGATATATAGAATCGGTCTTGATTCCTGACGACTTGAGGAACTAGTTTTAATTTGTTGGCAAAGAGAAGGCAACTTTCCTGTTTTCCTAGTAAAAAACTTAGCTCACTGACTTCTGTAATGACACCCAGAAGCTACAGAAGCTGCACCTCTCAGAAGTAATGACTGTCTGGAGACTCCTCATCACTTGGATGTCCACTGGTGGTGCCAGTTTGCTGTGCTTTAGTTGGATGGAGAAAGAACAGCTGAAGTGGGTCAAACCAAAGAATCTATCTAGCCTTCCTGCCTATCTCTAAAAGTGGGTATACGGAGCAGGAAGCAAACACCCCATGTCCTGGAGGACAGGATGTATTGGGTTACCCAAAACACTGGTATTTCCCTGAAAGACACATACCATGCTGGCAGTGTCATGCTGCTGCTACTGGGAACAGATAGAAACTGATGCATTTCTGCAGTTACCTCTACAAGATGAAGAATCCAGTGTTAATTTAGGAGAAGACTCTGCTTCTGTTAGTTTTCCTTCTCATTTCCAAATCATGCTGGTGTTGAGGTTGTTTTAATTCTTCATGCTTGCAGCACTGAAGTTAAACTTCACTGCCCTCTTTGCCAACAATTCTGGTCTTTCCTGCGTTTCACTATAGACCCTTGGCTTCTTGCGTAGCAGTAGCTGAGCTGTGAGAATGCTTGAAAAGTTGCCAGGGAAGTTTAGTGACAGTCAGAAGCTGCACAGAAGAAATTATTATGGATGCTGGTTATTACATTCCACTGTTTTCAGCACTGGCTGATCCTTTTGATTTGCCATGTTTTTTGAGATGACCCGGTTTAGCTAAGCTGTAACAGGGCGGTGCTAGAGAGCCTGGGAGACAGCTCAGGTGGTCTAATATGTATTAAAGGAAGAACAGTCAACTGATAGCACTTATCTTGAAACAGCAGTTAAGTTGCCTTGGTTCACTGTTGTAGGTCAGTGCTTTTTCAGATGCCAGAACAGGAGCTGGACAGCCACAACCTCAGATTGTGTCACTGTGATCATTTTTCCTCCCTTCGTGCTGTCAACTTCCATTTTGGACTGTGTCATGTTCAAGCAGGCAGAAGCCCTCGTGAAAATCCTTGCGCACGTGCCTCGTTAGCTTCCTTCTCAGCTTGTGATTTTTTTGATTGCATCTTCTTAATGTACCCTGTAGCACAAGACATCATCTGGTCACTTGGCCATCTTTCTTTCTCTGATGCTTTCCTGGGCAATCCGCTGCCTTAAAGTGCTTTGGGCTTACATGCATTGTTGACAGTATGTCTAGCTCTTTACATGTTTGGTTCTCTATCACAATTGATATTTTTAGGACGTACAACTTACCACTTCATCTTCTGCTGTGGGTGACGAAGCCCTTCACAGGGTAAGCAGGGGAGGAACATGGCTGGCACTGATGTAGCGTCCTTGAGGATACTGCGCTTGCCCTGACTCGTGTTACTATGGGGAATGTGATTGTGGGGTTGCTTCACCCCTTGTAGCTATGGCTGCCATCTCCTTGTAAAAACAAATACAGACTGTGTCTGCACTGGAGAATGTGCACCAGTTACAGCTAATGGTGGGCATTTAGTTTGAATCCAGCAGAAGCTGGGCTGTCACAAATCGCAGCTTAACTTTTTCTTCCTTCGTGCTGCTGCTGGCAGCTCTAATTGGGCTGAATGCCACAGCGGGAGAGGACCCCTGTTCCCCCGCAGTTCCCCCACTGTCCCCCTGCTGCTTGTCGAGGCCCCTGACTGCTGTCCTGTGCGCCCTGAAGCAGCTGGTGGCTGCTGAGCCCAGGCGGAGCTGGGACTGGGTGTTACACTGACCACATACACCCAGTGTGAATTGATTTTATGACAACCCTAGAAGCTGGAGGGAGAGAGTGGAGCCCCTGGTCCTGTGGTTTTTATTTACTCTTTCCATTGTGTGAGATGGCGCTGACAAAGAGGAGAGGATGCCCGCCTCCTTTGCTACTGTACTTCTATGTAATTAGAGCCCATCCCAGCTCTGAAAAACTTGTGGTTTTACATAGGTTAAGTGGGAGAGAAGTACAAATTATTTCCATTCTTCCTGATGGGGGAACTATGAGACAGAGCAGTGTTTGACCTGCCCACATCACATTGCTGACATTTGGCACAGCTGAAGTATTTTGAGCACAGATTTCTTGAATGTCAGGCCAGTGCCCTATAAACACAGGTTGGCTTTTGTTGTTTGCTGGGCACAACTGTATGGGAGAGCAATAAAGCAGCTCTGTAGGCAGGGCACTGAGGAATGCTTGCTCAATTTACATATGAAAACATTTATCCTAATACTCAGAGCTTACATAGATACCAGTGAGGGGTTTCCGTGGGCTTGAAGTCTGGCAGAAAGAGGGTCACACCACCCTCTTCAAATGAACTGCTTTAATTTTAATTAAGTCCACTACCTCCTGGGAAGTTGCAAGCTCCCAAATTTCTTAATTACCTACTGTGCAGCTGAAACTCGGTTGTAATTTAGGGCTTGGAGGTTTTTTTTTTTTTCCCCTTGCCTTTTTAATCGTAAACAGCAGCAGAGAAGGAGCATGTACTGCAGTAGATGCACTGGCAGTGATATATGAGCCAGTACAGAGAGAGACAGAAATAACATGGCAGATTGGCTGTGGTTTTTAGCTGTCTAGGAACAAAGCAGAAGAGTGCTGCCCGCACACCATCTGGATGAGGCAGCGAGAGGTGGTGAGCTTCACGTGAGTGCAGGAAGAGGAGGGTGCTTTTCACTTGTCGGAGATCAGAACTGACACTTCGATGTGTTCAGGGTGCCATCTACCCTGTCTAAATATTTATTTCTTGTTCTCTGCTCAGTCTAATGCAATCAGACTACAGTGTGGAGGGCTGCCATATCCTTTTAGCTCTGAATTTGTCTTGCAGTAACAGGCTGTACTGCCCCCAAACTATGCGTGCATATTGCAAGTGAGGAGAAAAGTTGGAGCACCAGCTCTCGTTACAGCACCTCACGTGTTGCCTCTCTTCATGCTATCAATTAGATCTGACAGAGCTTGCTGTATGGACTACCTTAGGGTTTGTCGTGCACAGCTAGAGAGACATTAACCAAGTTACGTGCAAGCTTGATTCCCTTTGTATTAGTAGGAAGATAAATTAGCTAGTATTTTGCTTCAAAACATAAGAATGTAAATTGATTTCTACTGATGTTAATTCGTTTTAATATTTTCACTGAAAACTGCACAATAGTACACTTGAGGAATGGTGTGCTGTGACACACACAGTCCAAGCAATCTCTCTGCTAAGCAGAAACATGCTCAATTTGAGCATGCTAACCCTAAGTTGAACCATCCGTTGAGCATGCACTCCTCCACCCATGCATAGACTGTCCTGTTGAGGGTAGGCTGGCTTAGGAGATATTTTTTTTTTTTTTTTAATCCCTTGTGTCCCTTGGACCTGGGTGAGATACAGAGTGGGATTTGTTGAGCCTCACACACCCACTGGTGCCTATTATCATCAGTCCTGTGGTACCTGCCATCTTGCTCTGCGGAGCTCTCTGTAATAGACTTATACAGAACTGGTTGCATAAACGTGTGTTGAATAAGGAGGGCAAACAGTTTCACTTAGAAGAAGAGTGGTTATACTGCTCAGCTCAAGCATGATTGTGGTAGTTAGGTTTGGTTCTTAATTCTTTTTTTTTTAAATTTTTTTTATTTTTATTTTTATTAAATAGGATGGTTAGCTTGGACTCACTAGCCTGTTATGATGCCTGTAGTCCAGACTAAAACTGTTCCAAATAAATGCCATGGAGAACAATTTTTCAAGCTTCACAATGTGGGAGAGCTAGATTATTGAGGAATGTTCTTGTAGTGCTGTGTCATCACTGCAGTGTGTGGAGGGGAGAAGCTGAAATACAGTTGAGGAGTGGTTTGACCTCATGCAGGACATGTACTGTTAAAACAGACCCTTTCCCTGCTCCCTGCAGCAGATGTAGGTAGTTAAAGAGATTTGGAGCATCCCTTGGGAAATCTTATTTTTGTGTGTGGAGAGACTCAAAAAAGCTAAAACAAGCTGCTTTCTGCCTACTACACACTTCAGGATGGCCCAGACACTTGCTGAGTGCTAGTACATGTGATACTGGACCCATAGGAGGCCTTCAGCAACAGGGGGCGGCTGGGCAAGATGTCTGAAAGTGTCTGAAATGTCCCCACGTGTTGATATCTGTGCACCTGGGTATCATTGGAACTTTCCGAGCCACATTGTCGCTGTGTCCTCACAGAGCTGCCTGGTTGCACCCACATGCCCCCAGGGGCTCCCTGGGCAAGGCCACTGTGGAGTTATACAGTGCTTTCCCCTTGGCTTTGTTTTCCTGTATGTCAGCGGTAAATGCCAGGGGACAGAGGGATCTTTCTGCAGGCAGGCATGTGCCTAAGAAATGGCTTGCTACTGCTGGCCACTGGTGAGCAGGATCCAGACCCGCTCAGCCATCCTGAGCATCACTGTGTGGCAGGACCCCTGTGTCTTCCCCCCTCCCCCTGGAGCAGGACTGGGCTCTGTTGTGAAAACTCAGAAATTACACTTAAACTGGGGAAGAATTCTGCTATTTACTTCTGTTTAAGTAAAATTTACCTCAGTTTGGTTTTATAACCCATCCTTATGATCTGTTGCAGACATTTGATTTAATAAATTAAAAGAAACAACGATGGAGAAGAGATACTTTCTGGTTTTATGAATGAATTACAACAGTAATCCCTGAAAAAAATCGTTTGCATATGTGCATGTATAAATAAATGCTCATGATCATGTATAATTTATATATGACTACATATGTTCACTGTGGGATTTGGAGAATTTAGTTAACAACTGTGTTGAACATCCTTGAAGTTGTGCTTACAACTCACTGCCAGATAAGTAAATATGCTTATGATTTAGAGGCACCATCAACTGAATGGGAGCTGGTGAGCTCAGCAGAGGAATAGGGATGTTGGCTGTGAACACGGTGTATATTTTGTTAAGGTGGATGCATCCATGAGTGTTGATAGATAAGGGATGCTGGGTGAAAGATTGGTCTTCTTCAGTACTGTGGTCTTACTCCAACCATTCTCAGGAAACTTTCTTGAGGCATGGGGTTTTTTTGGTGTTAGTATTGGAGAAAGTAATCTCTTTAAAATAGCAACGTAGAGGTTGGTGCCTACTGTCGGGCAGGGTCAAATTCCTGGAGGGGCTTAGACCCAGAGGTGCATCTGCTGCAGCACAGCACGGGGGCAGGCTTGGCAAGCTGTGGGGTTACCTTGCTTCCTCGTCTGTTGCAAGCAATAGTAATACTTAATTAAAAGATATACTATTGTCCCCTGTGTATATTTGCCACTATGTATAATGTAATTAGCATTACTTTAAAGATGCATGGAAAAATACCTGATCCTTTGGGGACTTGGTAAGCAGCTAAAGGACTGTGTGCAATGCCACCTCCTTTATTTTTATGAAGGAGCTAAATGGAAAAAGCAGAGCAGGAAAGCTCATTAGGGTTGTATAGCACCAGTCTGTGCAAAGTGGGTTGTAGTTGTCTGCACTGGGGTGGGGGGAAAACAGTCTCTATTCTCCCAACAGCAGGTATCCTGGATGATCTTTTGGCCGTGCCGTGTCCCATGGCCATGGTGGCAAGGTGGATCCTGGAGTCTCCTGGGTGCCAGCCCTGTTGCCCACTGAGTCAGCACAGCCCTTTGGGTGCTGCGTCCTGCCTTGCCGGTGGCTCTGGCAGCGCAGGTCGAGATACCCCAGCTCTTCCAGTCATCAGGAGGTGGCATAGGAAACCTGCTGGGTGCTTTCTCTTATCTTTAAGCAGATAAATTAAAACACAGGATCAAAGAGAGGGAATGAGGCTGCATGAGAAGTGAGGGAGACTTGCATGCTGCCTTTGCATGGTCCTTAGGCTCTCGCTGTGGTGTCAGCCTTCAAATGTATGGCTGGACCAATTAAATGACTGATAGACAAGGTCTTCTGCACAGTCTTTATGGCTGCAAATTGATTTTACATAGTTTTCTATGTAATTGTGCCATTGCTTAAGTCTTATAGAAGCCCTGAGCGCCCCCCCCCCGCCCCCAGCAGACAAAACTCTTGTGCTTTTAGGGTTTGTTACTGGAGCCTTTTGTGTAGCTTCCAAAAAAATAATTCCATTTAATTGCAGATATTTATTCCAACATCTTTGTATTATCTTTGCTTAGTTTAGCCCTCAGAGGTTGTTTGTAATTCTTCACTGTGTTTGCATGAGGGGTATTAAAAAAAAGTGTTATTCCTAGCTCTGCATGAGATCTCCTTGTTTATGAAATCATACCAGCTTGAGACACAATTACCACAAATAATTGCCAAGAACACATGTTCTACAATTTAAACTTAACTTTCTGGTTATTGTTGGCAATGCTTTTTACAAATGGAGATTGGCTATTTAAGGCTGAATATTATGTTCTTATACTTGGTAATCAGGCACTGAGGCTGTGTGCTACAGTAGGATTTTATTATCCTTAAGTGGCATTTTGTTTAATCAAAGGAATGAGAGGAGTAAGGTTCTGGTCCTTCAGGTGATGGGGACAGAGTTTGCGAGTCACTTCATCTTTATCACCCTGCCAGGGAGGTGCTGTAGTAGATGGAAAAAAAAAATACAGCCAGAAAACCCTGTCCTTTTTGACAAAGGAAAATTAAGAACATGCAGTCCTGTATTTAAGTTGTTTCTCAGCGACACCTGGTGCTGCTGTGTTGCCCCGTTGGTGCTACGGATGCCTCGTCCCTTTGCTGTGTGATGGGTGAAATGCGGATCCTCCTTGTGCAGCCCAGCACAAATGCTGTCAGAGTGCTGGTGTGTTGGTGTGAAGGGTGAGTGTGGCTTATGGCATGCCATGTGGCAAAATTGCTTTCTTTTTTTTGTTTACTTTTCTTCATAAGCTTAATTTCGTGTACAGTTAGACATTTTTCAGATTTTTATCAAAATAAAAAGTTAATTATTAAAACAAGCAAAGTTTTTGGGGGTTGTTTTGAAAGAGAATTGAAGGGGTTTTATTGAAAAAAACATTGATACGCTTTTCCTCTCTCATCAAAACATATCTTAGGGCTGCAGGGATGGGGTGAGGCATAAGAAATTAAAATTGTAAGAAGGGCTTTCCATTAAACCCACTCCCTTGGGAAACAGAGGACATCACAGAGCAATGATACTAATAACACATAGTAACATGTCTCGCCTATTAAACCCATCCAGTCAGATTAGAAACTAGCATTAGCTAAGAATTTGGGGGATGAGTCTCTGCTCCTTGCAGAGATCAGATGTGAAGGGCCGTTTCCTCTGAAATGATAAAAACTGGAAGATCACGGAGGGTTGTGCCGTGCAGGCTGGGTGCCTGGGTGCTGCCCCGTCTACTGGGAAGATCAACAAATGGCTGTATAATGCAGCACTGTGCTCTTTCACGGCGTTCTGGCAGCAAGTCAGCGTCTCAAGGAGTTCATAGTTTTAATCTCAATAGCATTTTCTTATCATTTCCCCCAATGGCTGGCGTATGCATTTATTTTGAGATAATGGGTGCTGGCAGGGCTGTTTTTCCCACCACTCCCTTCCCATAGGAAAACATTTCAGCTTGTCAAAACTGCCATTAAAACCAGGGCTGACTATTTCCCATGAAAGGGAATTTGCCCAGAGCTGTTATTGATGAGTGGAGCTGTCATAGGGCGGGCATGTAGGATTTTAGGAATGATGCTGATGGAAGTCAAGGAGATCAGGAAAATATTGACTGCCAGAAAGAGTTGGGTTGGTTCTGGGGAATCTGGCTCCTATGAAAGGTGGTGTTTTCTGGTTCTGCCATTGCAGGACCAGAGCTGACTGCTTTCATGGTCAGAAAGGCTCTTGACTATTTGAGAAAAGGTTTCGATGCTGTGACGGTAAAAGTTTCTGTAACATTAAACAACCATGAAGCAGAATGGCTGCTTTTTTATTTTAAATTTACTTCCAAGATACCACATGTGAGCTTTTCTTTTAACTGTTCAGAATTATTATATAAGCTGCTGCTTTGTTATCCCAAAGCATCAGGTCTAATATTCAGATGCTGAGTATCTGCAGATTCCACTAAATCCAGCTGGAGTTTTATTTCCTCTTAAAATCAATGTTGTGATGTTTTGCATTCCTAAAACCCAGACTCCAGGAACTGTATGATTTATGAGAATTTCAACTTTGATAAAAAAAAAAAAATCAGAAAGAAACAGGAAAATTAAAACATTAAATGTGTAAAACAAGCCAAGCAAACTGTATCTATCTATATCTCTGTGTGTGTGTGTATAACATAAATGATTCTGAGGAAGTCCATTCCATGATTTCTGAACGCTGATGTGGTCAAATTTAAAGTGTAACATGGTCACATATAAAATGCAATGCATCTATTCAATGAAAAAGATGTCTTCATGTTAGAAAATACATTATTTTGTGTGTCTACAGATATTTCACTGAGTACAGTTCCAGGACAGAAGTTTTTTTCCTCTCACATACAAAAATACAGAGATGCAGCAGGATGTCCTTAAAAACAATTACTTTGTGAAGAATAACTAACTGAATTTACTGCAGAAGGAGCATTACTTACTGTCAGAAATATGGCAGATCTCTAGATGCGTGCTTTAGGTTACTGAGGTAATTAAGAAAACTAAAGGATGAACCTACTTGGCATGAAAAGCCCACTGATGCATTGGGCTGGGTGCCTGGTGCAGCCTTCTTGGAAGTCACTGGGAAGGGAAGGTGCTGGGAGACCTACAGGTCTGGACTCTGAATGTATGTTTTCTTCTGTGTTGTTTTCACTCTAGTAGTTGTGTTTGGAACTGGAGGATCAGTTAACAAGTAATGTATTAACTGAACAGTTTTCTTCACTTTTAAAAGGTAGCTCTATGCCTATGCACGTCTGGCTTCTGCCAGCTCTGAGGCATTTGTACATCTTTAAACGTGTGAGTAGCTCCCAGAAATCAAGGGCATTGCTCATATGCTTTGAGTGTTTACAGGACTGAGACCTTAAAGAAAATCTGGTCTAAATAAGAAATAAGTGAGGCTGCTGCTTCTGCGAGCAATCCTGTTATATCGAGTAGGAGCTTTATATGAAGATTATTGCAGGATGAAGCTTTAAAAAGAGGGAGGAAAGAGTCAGACTGGCGCACTCAAAAGTAGTATTTGATTTGGGGTAACTCCTGTCTGTGGGCTACCACCTTGGAGCTCCCCTGAGCATACCATGGAATACATCTTCAGCCCCTTTAATGTGCATGATCCTAAGGACTGCAAGTCAGTAGCCCTTTCTGGAAATGGTAGCTAAAAGAAACAGGAGATGGGGAAGAAAAAGAAAGAAAGAAGTGCCAGGAAGAAAGAGAGCAAAGGGTAGCAGCAGTAAATAGTTCTAGACAGAGATTGAAATAAATAATGGACAGTTTTCCCTATTTTTATATAAGCTCTTCATCAGTGTAATAACACGACTGGCATGGCGTGGCCTTTAGCTGGAGCAGGCTGGCAGGGAGCCACTGAATCTTACTTGTTTTTGCTTTGACAGTGCAATGTCAAAGGACACGGTGGCTCATCGCTGTAAATCTTGCTGCTATTCATCCTGCACCATTGTGCATGGGTCTTCAGGCAGAAGTTATCTTTCATAAGGGATTTTTTTTATATAGTGACCGGTAATCCATAGGATCTGAGTATGATCTCTTCCGTCTCTAGTCAACATCAAAAGAAGGTTCCAGTGTGATGAATAGGGATTTTTCCTTCTGCTGCTGTGGTTAGGGGTGTAGCGAGGGGAAAGCAGAGCACAGTTCAAAGATCTGTGTTACTGAAATTGCCTTGTAATGCTTTATTCATATCTTCAATACTG